>NC_058098.1:123337500-124587500 GCF_020171115.1 Neogale vison
TAGGAGACTGAGTCCTGAAAATTTTTGGAGAGATAAAAGACTGTAAAGACATTTTGGCCAGAATTAAACAGAAAGGTACAGAGTACTAAAATTAAAAAAAAGGGGGGGGGGAAGTGAGAAGCATTTAAAGGGTTAATTCCAAAAGAGTACATTTCAAAGGCAAAGTAGAAAAACAATCTGCCCAATGGATAAATGGGTTCCTTGGTACGGACGCTGGCAGGCTGGACAGCGAAGGGAATTTATTTATGTCCCAGCCTGTCCTATCTCAGGACTCTGCCAGACAGGACCCAATCCTCTGCAGTGAGAGAAGGGGAGGGAGGGTCAGGACCCTCCACTGGGGGCAGGATGCGGCAGCTATCCAAACCCGTGCCACAGAACAGCCCCTGGGCTTGATCTCATGCTGGCCAAGCACTCTTCTTGGATTTGGCTTCCCTTGTAGGGAGGAATAGATGTCCTGCTGATGCTGATTTTGAGTTAATGGGCGGCTGTCTCTGTGACAGATGGCCCTGGCACAGATGAGAGGGAGTCTCTGGGCCCTCAACGAAGAGGGACAGACCCAGCCGGACTTCTATTTAATGACACCTCTACCATGGCCAACTTCTTACTCCCTGATGATGTCAGTGGGATCCAGACAGGAGGGGAGAATACAGGGCCAGGGAAATCTAGCAAGTACAGGGGCTCCTGGACCCAGGCTGGGATCTGGGAGCTCGTTGATCAGACCCTGGACTGTGAATAGAAGGAGAGAAGCAAATAAATAAGACTGGCAAGGACAAGGCAAAGTAGCCCGAGCTTTCAAATGGGATTCAGATGTCAGTTTGACATACAAGGTGAGGGTCAGGCCTGCAGGAGTCACAGCCAGGACCATGTGCTTTTAGGAGGGAAGAAAGTTCCTTATTAATCCACCTGCCCGGGTTAGAATCAGCAGGGATGCTTTCCGGAAAAAAAAAAAAAAAATGACAAAGGGGCACCTGGGTGGTTCAGTTGGTTGGGCAGCCAGCTCTGCATTTCAGCTCAAGTCAGGATCTCAGAGTCATGGGATTGACCCCCTATTGGGCTCTGCACTCAGCGGGGAGTCTGCTTGGGTTTCTCTCTCTCCCTCAGCCCCTTCCCCCATTTGCGCCCTCCCTTTCTAAAATAAATAAATCTTAAGAAAAACAGTATCGATGGGGGAAGAGGCAGACCTAGAGACACAGATTTCACCGATCTGGCATGGGTCCTGGACACTGGTGTCTTAAAAAAAAAATCCCCCAAGTCATTATTATTTTTTTAAGATTTTATTTATTTGAGAGAGAGAGAGAGAGAGCCCAAGGAGGGGGAGGAACAGAGGGAGAAGGAGAAGCAGACTCCCCACTCAGGAGGGAGCCCGATGCGGGGCTCGATCCTAGGACTCCAGGATCATGACCTAAGCTGAAAAGGCAGATGCTTAACAGACTGAGCCACCCAGGCGCCCATCCCCGTGTTTTTCTTTTTCTTTTTTTTTAAAATATTTTATTTATTTATTTGACAGAGATCACAAGTAGGCAGAGCGGCAGGCTGAGAGAGAGGAGGAAGCAGGCTCCCTGCTGAGCAGAGAGCCCAATGCCAGGGCTCGATCCCTAGACCCTGAGATCATGACCTGAGCTGAAGGCAGAGGCTTTAACCCACTGAACCACCCAGGTGCCCCTCCCTGTGTTGTTCTAATGTAGTTTGTTTCCAAGGGTTGAAAACCACTGGCCTAGAGAGTGGTTCTTAATATATTTTTGGAGGAAAAGGAGGCAGAAAAGGTACCTGGGAAGCTTTTCCCAATTGCCCATGCCTGCCCCCTCCATCAGCATCTTAGTGAAGGGGCTGTACCTACAGGTTAAAAAGCCTGATTCTGATCTTCCACCTCGCTGCGGCGGAGTCATTGGTGTGGTGGAGCTTCCAGGGCCCGCATTAACATTCTTTGTTATGTAACATCAGCTCCACACAAGAGAATAAATGTAACTTACAAGTATCTTAAGCAGAATAATAATAAAAGACCTCATGACCCCACTGAAATCCTGGACCTTTATAGACACAGTTGTGTTACTTGGCCTCCCTCCTCCTTCCTGCCCCCTGCCTACCGCCCCCCCCCTGCCGGGGATAAACGCCTTCGTCAATGGGGTCTGTGTTATTAACAAGCAGGTGGTCTTGACGCTTTGCTTCCAGGAGACGCAGGTTCTGGGCTGGGGGAGGGCAGGGCCTGCAGGTTGGGAGGGTATAAGAAGGCGGGGAGGAGGATCAAGGGCCCGGCTGTAAGCACGGGGTGCAGAGCCCGGGGAGCCAGGCAGAGCCTGCCACAGCCTCTGAAAGCAGTCAAGGCGTTTATTAAAGTGCTAGAGAAATCCCTTTAGACCCAGTACAATGGAGACCCAGATGCTCTCGGAAGAGCCAGGCTTTCAACTGTTTTGTTTTCCCAGCCCCGGCTGCCGCTGCCAAATTGACAGGCACGCAATAGCTCAGGGGGTGCAAGGTTCAAGGCTCCGCAGATCTGTTGGACAAGAACAAAAAGATGCAACTTGATCTCTCTTTCTCTCTAGGCTAATCACTAGGGTGAGCCGTTCCTTAGGATTAATATTCTATTATAAACCCAGATGCTTAAAGTGAATCAACCGCTACTTTCCTTCTAATGTACACAAAGTAGGTCAGCGTCAGTCTGGCAGGGAGCACAGCCTCTGAACGAGCGCCACAGGCTCTGTGAATAATTAAATGGACACGGGCCCCTGAAGTGGCACTGCAACAGGAGCACGTTTTCTGTCCCCAGGAGACTGTGGGTGCCCCAAGGAAAGAGGGTGCCCAAGTGCTGGGCTGTGGGAGCACCAGGAGAAGGGGAGATCGGCAGTGGAGGGGTGGGAGTACCACAGCAGGAAACCAGCTCTTGGGAGGCCAGGAAACAGAGGCAGAACTTGGGGCAGGGTCTACAGATGGGATCCAGGGGAAACCGAGTCCAGGGGAAACTGTGGGAGAAACCACGCTCAATCTGAGGGCTGGGGCACAAGGACATCACGATCCAGTCTTGCTTCGGGGATGGAGAGAACAAAGGATAGGTTTAAGTGACACCGGTGGCCAGGAGCATGGCTTGGGACCTGTGGGCCCTTAAACACTCCACAACTAGAGCCTGACACCGTACAGGGGCTTTTCTGAGTTTTCCGGAGGAGATGCACGTGCTGAGGTTTCCATCAGCTATAAAGAGCTAAAGGCTCTCTGGGGAAAAGCTGTCACTGCTGCCTAATGAGGTCCCAACAGATGACGATGGGAAAAAATAAGATGAAGAAGGCCAGTGTGCCCTCTGAGAAGCTAGTAGACAGCATGGTGACAGCGTGGCTTCTGACCTTGGACTAAAGGTCTCCCGGGTGGGGACAAAGCCACAACTTAGGGTGCCAGGTCTGAGCGCACTACAGAATAGCCCCCAGGTGCCTGAGTGGCTCAGTCGGTTAAGCAACTGCCTTCGGCTCAGGTCATAATCCCGGAGTCCTAGAATCAAGTCCCACATTGGGCTCCAAGTTTCACGGGGAATCTGCTTTTCCCTCTGACCTTCTCCTTGCTCATGCTCTGTCTCAAATAAATAAACCCCCCCACCCCGAAATGGGTGCGTCCATTTGGGGAAAGAAGGACAGGAACATTCACAGCAACTGTGACTAGCAACCCCCAACACCCATTGGTAGGTACCATGTGGGACATCAAACTGCAAAGCACTAAAAGAGAGTAAAAGTACAACATGAATGAACTGCACAAAATTAACGTTGAGCTAAGGAAGCTAATGCAAAGGTACAAACCACCTAATTTCATTTACATAAAGTAAACAGTCAGAACCCATCTATGTTGAATATACTAAAAACTATTGACTTCTACACTTTAAATGGGTAAATTGTATGGTGTGTGAATTATAGCTCAACAAAGCTGTTTTGGTTTCTGCTTTTTAAACTGTGGTATTACAAGTCAGGGTAGTGGTTATCCTTGGTAGGGTGCAGTGACTGGGAGGTGGCATAAGAAGGGACTTTGGTCTGCCAATGTGTGGCCTCTCGATCTGGGCACTGGTTACGAGGGTGTGTCCAGTGTGACCATTCCAGATACTCAGAATTTGTGCACAGCTTGGTACTCGGGCTATGCCTCAACAAAAATAGCAATGACAATGGCCACAAACCAAACAGGCCTGGCCTGGCTCCAGGACACGGGGAGGGGCAACTGGATATGCTCATTCCCTCTGGAACCATCCTGCTCTAGCATATCCTGTGAGAGGAGCCTGTAAAAGCTGATAGGGATGGGATGCCCCGTTTCATCAGTGAAGCATCACCCACAGGTCCTGGGGAATTCTCAGAAGAGAAAGTAGGAAGGATTTGCCTACGGCCTCTCTTCTCTGGGCTCCGCCAGAGCAGGTGGATTTGGCCCCACATGCTAGAATACTAGTCCTGAGAGCATCCTTGTCTCAGAACAGGCTAGGCCACGGCCACTGTGACTCCTCCCAGCCCAGTCTTTCAAGGATCTGGTCTGTTGCTCCTGGACTCGGGAAGGGGGGATGTCTTCAAGGAGACCTAAATGGCTAGCTGCCCGAGATGGGCCAGCCCTAGAACAGTGACCCCAAGGCCAGCATCTGCTTGCCCCAGCCAGGCTCCCTGAGGGTGGGTTTGGAGAGCCTTGTCAGTCGCTGGAGACTGAACCCCCAGAAAAAGGGATCCTAATAGCATGGAAGAAGGGCTCCCTGAGAACTCCAGGTAGAACAGAAGTGGGAATTTAGGGTGCAGAGCCACTGGGGATTTGAGGCTGTGGGCCAAAGTAGGACAGAGGGCTAACTATAGTATAGTTAGTCCTGGGGAGTGTTAGAGGCCAAAGCCTTTGGAAGTTAGACAGCGTAAGGGGCTGCCTCCGGGATCAGGGACTTACAGTCCTTGAGATTCTGATTTAATTCTGCATTTTGCATTTAACTGACTGAGTGGCTCAGTCAGTTGACTCTCTGACTTTGGCTGGGGTCGTGATCTTGGGGTCTGGGCTCGAGCCTCATGTCAGGCTCCCTCCTTGGCAGGGAGGCTGCTTGTCCCTCTCCGTCTGCCTCTTCCCCAGCTTATGCTCTCTCAGTCTTGGACTCTCTCTCAAATAAATAAACTCTTTAAAAAGAAATCTTTGTAGGTGACTCTGATGCATAGCTGGGTACAGAGACCCAAATAGATAAGCATCATTCACTGATTCACTCAACAAACATTGACGGTAGCTACTCTGGTTCCTGGTCAAGGCCAGGCTCTGGGAAGGCAGAACAATATGGTCAGGTCTTAAGAAGACCTTAAGAAGTTCAGTGTTCACGGAGAGTCTGGCATGGGACAGATAATCACAACGCAGAGGAATGGCAGCGATAACAGGTTATGGGCACAAAATAAGGATAAAAGAACCCACATGTGACTCTTTTCGCAAACTGTAATTTCCTCCTAATTCATTTGTTTCACAGGCCTGAATTTTTGTGTTTTGCATTCAGTAAAGTCCAGCAGCTCAGGCCCAGCTCAATAATTGTAAATATTGGTCCATGACCACTCGAAAAGAGGCCCACCACCAGTTTTTTTTTTTTTCCAGCTGTTTTTAAAAATAATGAACAAGCTAGGAGAGATAATACAAGGTAGCTAGCTATGTCTGTTTCATAATTAACTGCCACTAAAACCATCTAGAAGAGGCATATCTCTTTGTCTCCATCTTTGGGGAATTTATTTAGCTTATCACTCATAAGAGAGTCCATCAGATCCATACCTCACTCCCGTCACACACATGCACAATAACAAACACCAGCGAATTCTCTTCTTCTAGGCCGGCATGACATGACACAGAAACGTAAACGTAAAATCAGTGTCCAGCCTCAGTTCATAGGTAGTAAGTGATGGGATCAGTAAAACAGAACCGCATTTTTCAGCCCGACTGCTTTTTGGTAGTCATGGAGATCTAGGACATCTAGCCTGGAATTCCCTATGCCAGTTGCCACAGTGGCCCTGGGAGAGCCCCCTTCTCCTTTTAGCAACACAGAGGGGTCCATCCTGTTCACATGGGTCTAGGCTGGAGCAGCCCCACAAACGGAAGAAGCCAAAGGGAAGGCACCTTCAGCAAACAGGAGCATTACCTTGGTCCCATGGTAGAAGTCGTCCACACACGTAGCATTCATGAAGGTCTGATGGAAGTGGGTGCTGGTGTCAATGCCTCCAGGGATCACCAGCTTCCCAGTGGCATCGATCACCTTGGCCCCGCCAGGGATCATGAGCTCACGGCCCACCTGCTGGATGATGCCATTCTCTATGTAGACATCAGCCTCGTGGGTGCAGTCATCGTTCACCACCTTGCCTCCCTTGATGAGAATCCTCACGCTGCCTGAATTGGCAAGCATGTTCCTAAGAAAGGTGAGAGGGAGGCACTGGTCAAGGTCAGAGTCCCGTTTCACTGTAACCAAGGTTCCACTTCTTCCCTTCAGAGCCCAAACTCCATGGGTAGAGTAAGTGAGCAGGGAAGGGGAGGAAGTTTCTCCATAGCCTAAGAACATCGTTTCTGCAGTCGACTGGGGTCCCAACTCTCCCATTGGGATTTACTGGGAAGCATGACACAGTGGCAGTGAGGAGGAATCTGGGGCCCAAAGAAACATCAATGTAGGTTCAAAAGCATTTCCATACCCACTGGGTTGTTTTATTCTCGAAACAACCCGAGGAGCTGCATTTTACCAATGAGAAAGCGAAAATTGCTAAGTAAGGAATCAATGGCTTCTAAGCAGCCAAGTCAACCCAGATGCTTTGTATGACCAATGTCCCCATTACACCATATGGTCCCAAAGATAGCAGGGGCTCCGGGAGCATGTCTCTGTGAGCCAAATTCTCTAAGCCTTCCCGTTGTTTAATTCATGTCATTCTTCAAACGGATTCTGCTTCAGCTCACCCTCCCATCCTTCCTCAAGGCTACTACCACACCGAACCCCACAGCTGGCTGCACACTTAATTAGCTCATCTGTAGAGCTTTGGAAAAGCACCTTCACTCAAGCCCCAACCCCAAGATTTAGCTTTACTTGCTCCAGATTGGGTCCCCCAGAACCACTATTTTTAAAAAAGCTAGAGAACTTTACCATATGCTTAAAGAACGAATGCCAATCTCTCGCAGAAAGGAGAAGGAAACGTTCCCAACTCATTTTGTAAAACCAGTATTACTCGGATACCAAAGCCAGACAAAGACAGTACCCAAAAAAGAAAACTATAGAGTAATATCCCTCATGAATATAGATACAGAAATTCTTAACGACATATTGGCAAGTGGAGTTCAGCAATATGTAAAAAGAATTTTACACCATGCAAATGGGGTTTATTCCAGGCACGCAGTGTCGGTTCAATATTTGAAAATTTAATCAATGTAATCCACCATATTAACAGGCTAAAGAAGAAAAATCACATAATCGTACCGCTTGATGCAGAAAAAACATTTGACAAAATCCAAACATCTATTCATGATAAAAGCTCTCAGAAAAGTAGGAATAAAAGTTAACTTCCTCAACTTAATAAATAACATCCATGATGTTCTTACCTAGTTAGCTAACATCAGACTTAATGCTTAAAGACTGAATGCTTTCCCCTTACAACTGGGAACAAGGCAAGGATGTCCACTGTTTTCACTGCTGTTCAACAAAGGGAGTTTTAGCCAGCTATTAAAAAAATGAAATGAGGGTGCCTGGTTGGTTCAGTCTGTTAAGTGTCTGCCTTCAGCTCAGGTCATGATCCTGGAGTCCCGGTATCGAGTCCCACATGGGGCTCCCTGCTCAATGGGGAGTCTGCTTCTTCCTCTAACCCTCTCCCCTCTCGTGCTCTCTCTCTCTCTCTCAAATTAAAAAAAAAAAAAGAAATGAAATAAAAGGCATATAGATCAAAAAGGGAAAAAATAAAACTGTCCCTGTTTGCAGATGACATGATCATCTTCGGAGAAAATTCCAAAGAATCTACCAAAAAAAACAAAAAACAAAAAAACAAAAAAACAAACCCCTCTTAGAACAAATAAATGAGTTTGGCCAGAATGCAAGATACAAGACAAACATACAAAAAGTTAGTTTTTCTATATACTAGCAATGAATACATGTGCATGCAAAAAAATTAAAATGCTTAGACATAAATCTAAGAAAACATATACAGGATTTATGTGCTAAAAACCACAAAATGCTGATGAAAGAAATCAAAGATCTAAGTGGAAAGACATACCATATTTATAGATTAGAACACCCACAGAGTAAAGATGTCAATTTTCCCCAAATTGATATATACTGTTTAATGCAAAAATCTTTTGTAGATAGAGGCAAGCTTATTGTCAAAGTTTATGTGAAATGACAAAGCTAAAATAATTTTGACAGAGGCGCTGGGTGGTTCATTGGCTAAGTGTAAGCCTTCAGCTCAAGTCATGATCCTTAGGCCTATGTCTGGCTCCTCGCTCGGTGGGGAATCTGCTTCTCCCTCTCTCTCTGCCTCTCCCTCTGCTGGGTGTCTTTCTCTCTCTCTCAAATAAATAAAAATTAAAAAATAATTTTGAGGGGCACCTGGGTGGCTCAGTGGTTTGAGGCCTCTGCCTTCGGCTCAGGTCATGATCCCGGGGTCCTGGGATCGAGCCCCGCATCGGGCTCTTTGCTCAGCAGGGAGCCTGCTTCCTCCTCTCTCTCTGCCTGCCTCTCTGCCTACTTGTGATCTCTGTCTGTTAAATAAATAAATAAAATCTTTAAAAAAAAATAAAAATAATTTTGAAGAATAAAATGGGAGTAATTAGTCTACCTGATTTCAAGACTTATTACATAGCTACAGTAATCAAAGCTGGGTGGTACGAATGGGGGATAGATACAAAAGCACTGGAACAGAATAAAGATCCAGAAATAGCTCATGTCAGTATGGGCAACTGATTTTTGACAGACGTGCAAAAAACTTCAATGCAGAAGAGATAAGTCTTTTCAGCAAATGATGTTATCTTACACAAAAATCAACTCAAAATGGATCATCCCCTAAGCGGACCTCTTTGACCACTAACTATTCTCTTCCTCTTGGAGCTGATTCTCCAGGACCTAGTCCAATTATCCCCCTTTCTAAGAAGCCTTCCCTGACTCTCTGCCCCTTCATGGACTTTATGGTCCTGGAGTCTCTCCCCACCTGTGTGCTAAGGTTCTCAAGGTCAAAAGCCTTATTAGTGATCATTGTTTCTGCTCCCTCTTCAGCCCCAGCCTCCAGTACAGGATACCTGAAACCAGTGAACGAATGAAAGAATGGCCTCATCTACTTGTTGTACCCCAACACAATCGAAAGGCTTCAAGCAATGAGTAGTGGTAGTAAGCCGTTACGTATTAGTTTTCTGGGTATGTCCAGGACAATGCTCAGCTTTCATCCCTTTTCCAGTACCGGAAATTACTGTGGACAGAGCAGAGGACCCAAGAGATTTCCTCTTATTCCTGGCATTCCATTTGCCTGCCACCAGGTAAGCTGTGAGGAGGCTGTCTCCCAGGATGAAAAGGCCTTAGAACCTGTTGAAGGAATATCTCTTGTAAAGAGATGGGTCAGCTAAATGGTGATCTTAGCCTGCTTTCCTGGACACACCTGGTTAAGCAATTTTTGTCAAGCTGACCAGGCTGGAATGCATGGAAATCCCGACACCAAGAAAGTTGGCTGGGACCATTCAGGGTATACCCTGAGGCTCTCCTGCTGTTAGGAGAGGCCAGTCCCTTGTGGGGCTGCTGCTGGGGGTGGCGCTGGGGAACAGGACAGGTGCTGACAGTGAACCCTGTTCCCTTACACAGCAACAGCTGTTTCCCAGGAATACCTGCTCCCCTCCCCATAGGTGTCAGTCCAACCTCTGGGGAGAAGGGGCCCTTCCCCTAGTGAGGAAGGTGGTGAGCAAAGAGGCCGTGGGGAGTCAGGTGACAGAGATGGGAAGATAGGACAGTCGCTGCCACAAGCTCATTGTCTGAAGTCAGATGAAGCTGAGCATATTTGATCTTTTGTCCTAAAATCTGAAAACTGGAGTTTTAATTTAATATGCAATTAGGAAATGAATATCTTCACAGGTGAGGGACACAACCATCCTGGCCAAAGGAAGCCCAGAAAGGCTGACAGATGCAATCTCCCTCTCTCCCATTACACAGCCAAGGCCAAGGGTGACCATGAAAGGAGACTTCTCAGTTCTCACTATAGGGAAGTGATGGTGGTGGTGGCAGGGGTGGCCGAAAGAAGATACCCCCACTTCCAGCCCCCTGTGCAAATATATAATCCTCACCTTTTAAAACTGCTCTAGGGCAAGAGGAAAAAGAGCAGTATTCATGCTGGGAAACCGCTTATTGTTTATGTCAGTGTTGTAAAGGGAATATTGATTTGCTTTAGAGCGCACACCTGAAGGGCAGGGGCAGGGGGGTCCTTGAAGGGTGATGGGATAATGAATTACTGGGAATTCCCATCTGAGCTTTGATGCTGGTATCAAACCCCGAGGGTGTCTTCTTCAATAGAAATGAGAGCAATCGCTCTTAGTAAGCTAACACCCCGTGCCTGGCACACTTCACACGCGTTCAGCCACGCGCCAACTAACCTGGAGAAGTAGGAACCTTAGTCTCCTTTTTAAAGAGGCGGAAACAGAAGTTTTGGAAATGAAAGACCACGCAACTCCGCAAGAAGGGTCAGATTCATAGTCATGTCTAAGTTAACAGAAAGGTTATCAGAGCTGGTTCTGGGTAGAAGAGTTACAGGGGATTTTTATCTTCTTCGTGGTTTTCTGTATTTTCAAATTATAATAGGATAAAATTGGGTCCCCCACCCAAACTATCTTTTTCTTCTTTCTTGCAGAAATCCCTGACAGTTAACCTAGCTCTGAAGAGACTAGATTCCCAGGATAACCTCAGAGGGAACTCCTTCTCATAACTTAGGGGACCCTATTAATGTTAAAAATCAGTGCACACCGACTGTCTACTGGGGTCCTCACTAAACCCATCATTTGCCTTGAGATACGCAGCCATGATTGTGCCATGATCGCCCTGGGATGGCTGAGGCTTAGAAAAGTTAAAGGAACCATCCTCAAGGTCACACAGCAAGTTTGCAACAAAGGAGGGACCGAAAGCCAGAGGATGCCCAGAGCTGTTGTGAACTGAATGTTTTGTTCTTCCAAAACCACACCGGGAAGCCCTGACCTCCAGTGTGGCCGCATGTGGAGGTGAGGCCGCTGAGGAGGTTTCTCAGGTTAAACGAGATCACAGGGTGGGGACCGGATCCCACAGGATTAGCATCCTTCTAAGGAGAGATGCCGTAGGGCTCGGACCCCCACCCACCACTAGGCCTTTTCATAAGGACTGAAAAAAGGCCAAGTGCGAACGGAGCCATCTACCAGCCAGGAAGAGAGTTCTCCCAGGAAACGGACCACATTGACACCCTCATGTCAGACCGCCAGCCTCAGAACGGTGAGAAAATACATTGTTTTATCAGCCCCCCCGGTCTGTGGTATTTTGTTATGGCAGCCTTAGCGGAAAAGAGCTCATGCTCCTAGCCACGGGCCATATTGCCAACATGGAGGGGCGCCCCCCGGTGGAGCCAGTTCTGTGGGTGCTGGGACCTCCAGCCCCACTCTCTGGCAGACGTCTAGCTTCAGAACACGCTAGGGTTACGTGTGAACAAAAATGAACATCTTTGTGCCCTAAAATAGTCTGGAACCTCACTCTCTTCCAGCGTCAAGCACCAGACCCAGCCCTGAGGAAGACACAGGCCTTGCTCTCAAGAGCTTCAGTCTCGTGGGTGACAGAGACCCAAACTGTGTTACAAAGTGACCGACGGGTAATGGGACGCTTCTTGCCTAAACACTAAGTTACCAGGGACTGGTTTAAACCGGGGGTGTCTCACGTAGTACCAGACGCCAGAGCGTCACTCTCAAGAGAGCGGGAGTGGTTTGGCGACGGTGGGATGCTGGCCTCGCGACACCAGTATACCCGCCCCCACGCTTCTCTGGATTTCCAAATTGTCTGGCTGGCCAAGAAGTCTCATCCTGCCCAGTCCCCCTCACCGGTGAGGTTGGCATTCATTACGCTGCTCACCTCCCCCGGTAACCTCATTAGCACACAGTCCTCCAGCTCTCCTGCTAGTCTTCGCTAAACTAAATGAAGAAAAGATGTTCCTGGCATCGTTTTCTGCAGCGAGCCTTCTGTCTGTGTACGTACGTTTGTGAACATAATGCGGTGAGGGGGCGGTGAGTGGGGAAGACACCTTGGCCCTCTTAGAGAGGCCCTCGGGAGGGAAAAGATTTGAGCACGTTGTTGAAATACACGAAATACATACTCATGAGCTCCTTAAATGCCACTAGCTAGGACTGTCTCTCCCTCCATATTCAGAAAACGTTCTTGTCAGGTGGTCACCGTTGGTATCCGTTTTACTAATTTATGGTGCTTCAAATCACTCATTTATTCCAAACACAGGTACTGTGTAGACAGAGCCAATATCGGCCCATTGGTTTACTAACTGAACGTTTGTATCAGCCCCCAAATTCCTATGTTGAAGTCCTAGTCACAGTGTGATAGTATTTGGAGCTGGGTCTTGGGAGGGAACTAGGTCATGAGGGCAGAGTCCTCAAAAGCGGGATTAGCGCCCTTAGAAGAAGTGACAGGTGATCTCTGACACCCCCCCCACCTCCTTCTCTCCCTCTACTCCGCTCCCCCGTAGCTCCCACCCCCTGTGAGGATACAGAGAGAAGGCAGTCATCTGCAAGCCAGGCGGAGAGTCCTCGCCAACAAGTGAATTAGCCAGCGCCTTGATCTTGGACTTCTCAGCCTTCAGAGCTGTGAGGAGTAATTTTCTATGGTTTAAGCTACCCAGTCTATGGTATTTTTATTACAGCAGCACGAGCTAAGATACTACATTAGACAGAAGTGAACATTATAATCAAATCATCATTAAGTAACAACTGTGCCTTAAAATAAATGTCACCTCCTTTAAGGACTTCTGGCTGTATCCCACATCCCCATTTGTCTAATCCAAAACTTTGATCACCCAGCTATTTCGTCTATGCAAATCAAAGAATTCAAACCACATGGCTGTCCTCCCAGGCAGAAATGGAAGCATGCCAGGGAGTTAAATGGCATTAGAAGGAATAACTCAGAACTATGGAATTCTAGAGCTGCGGAGATTCCTCAAATCTACCCTGATCACTCCTTCAGTCCTTGGTCACCAACAGTGACCTTGAAAAGGAGAGGCAGTCAGGACTGAGAAGATGCAGGTACACTGCAAATGTGCAGATCTTAAGAATTCTACAATTTATGTGGGGAAGCAATGATGCCTTCCACAGCAAGATGGGTATCTTTGATATGCCAAGATTTAACCAACTGTACGCGGTATATATTCCCCCATTTCCTAATTCTGTGGCATGCAGTCCTTATGTTCCCAAACCCCTGCTGGGTGAAAGCCAAGGTGATACACGAGCTGGGGGAGCAGCACTGTATGACCCAGGAGTGAAGTGTCTCCCGAGAAAGCCTTTTTATGTTTAAAACAGTGACAGTGACTGCTGTTTGCTATCTAATAACTGTCTTGCTGGATAAAGGACAATTTCCCATACTGCCCACCCTCCTGCTGCTTACCGCAGTGAGCCGTTCCAATGCAAAACTGCACAGGGGACACCTTGCCGGCTGGACGGTCAAGGTCATGGCAGCTGCTGCTTCTCATTCGTGAAACGCACACAAGCCCAGGCTCTTAGAAGGCACACAGCATGGTCCTGCCAAGGAAATGCCAACCCGAACACTGCGTCTTGCATTTGCCTGCTTCTGTCATCACATTCCCCAGCTCCCCTGTGCCTGCAGTGAGGTGTGAGACGCAGAGAGCCTGCAGTCTGGCCCGCAACAGCTGCCTCCTGCCCGCAGCTCAACTGGAGGGGGCCAGGGACTCCGGGGCTCCACAAAGACTCGTAGGGCCAGAATGGTGCGAAAGGGATGCTTCCTGCAGAGAGACCTTAAAACAAACTTGATAGGAATCGGGTCTGCATGGGACGGATTTCCTTTTGAATAGGGGCTGGTTTAAGACTCCCATTTCCTCTTCCAGTCCAGCCTGCAGAAGGAGGTGTGATTTTACAGACAATCGGTTCGGTCATTGTGATATCAAGGCACATACATGGCAAGCGCACACAACTGCCCTTGGGTACGAAGGATCCACAGCGGGTAAGCCAACCCTAATGGCCGAGGGGCTGCTAACTCATAGGGCAGGGGAAGCCAGCTCTGGTGGCTGGCGACACACTGAACGGTGTGGCTTTTCCTTTGCTCCAAGCAGGTAACATTTGCCAAAGGACCGAAAGGCAATATTGGCAGCGGTTAGTAAAAGAAAACCAAAACATGCAGCTATTTTTCTTCCTCCGATCAATATATAGGAAAGGGTAACAGAACGGAACTGGGAGAGCCGACCCTGAAGGGGGTTGTGGGCGTGGGGAGAAGGGAGTGCTTGTGCTTGTAGCATCCAGTGATTCCCCCGAGGTGAAAAATGAGAACAGATGAAAGGCTGCCCGGAACACAAGAGCCAAGAAGGGAAGTTTGAGGTGAGTGGGCAACAGCGAAGGCTTTAAGTTAATACATATAATTTTTTTAATAAAGTGAACTGCCTTTCGAAACAGTAAAACACTAAGCAATTCTTAACTAATATTAAAGCAAATATAATTTCATAATTCTTAATTGGCTTTATCAATTCTTGAGTCGATTTAAAATGGTATTTATAACATCCATGTCGGGTATAAAGCAAAATGACAGACACCTGTGGACTCGCCATCGTCTCTAACCCTGCAGTCCCGCACCTCTTTCGTTCCAGCCCATCCCCACCTGCAGACACAACCACTGACCTAGTCAATTTGTAGGAACTCATGAAAATAACAATTAGGTGTCAAGTAAAAATAAAAAAGACAAGCTCACAGTCATTTCCGCTGCACGACCTCTAACCACGTCCCAAGATCACACTTCACCTGCCTTATGACAGACTTCTTCAGTACCTGGGACCCTGCTTTCCGGGGTAAGCAGGAATCCGGAAACTATTCTATGCTAATGAGGGTGTGAGGGCATTTCACACCCAAATGCCCATAGACCATTCCATGGGAATGGTCCACGGGCACAAACACGCAGCCTGTCCAAAACCAGCTTGCGCCATCCCTTGTCACCCACCCAGAAGCCCGAGACTCTCCCTAGTGTCCTCTCCAACCAGGCCAGCCTTGGCACTGAGGGCTGATCTGAATGGTGGGCCTGGTTTGGGTCACCCAGGAGTTTTGTACAAAATGTTTGGAGAGATTCTGGAGGTAGAACCTAGCCGTGGGGAGAGAACTGGGGAAGGTAAAAGGGCAGGTCTGTCTTTCATGTGGAGCTCAGGCGTCTTCTGAAGATCCAGAGGCAGAAAAAAGCACCTATCAAGCCAAGGGGTCCCACATGAGGGGGCGGACGCTCCACGGGCTGGGGTCAGTCGATGTTACACCCCCAGGAGATACACTGGACCCTTCGTCCTGCAGCCATAAGCCACAAGGGCCAGCACCAAGCCCACACTAAGAGGACCGGCCTGCAAAGGTGACCCGATCTGGCCATGGGATGGACGTGAATGTGGAGAACAAGGGATTGTTCTTGAAGAAGCGTAAAGAAACAAGGACAAAGGAGCTGCTATCAGTAAAGCCGGAGAGGCGGGCGGACCTGGCTTCTGGGAAGGCGTCTGTGGACCCAAGTGGGCCGAGTCCTTAGGCTAAGACGGAGTAAGAAGAGTCTTAATCCCATGGCTTCACCGGGCCTGGCCTGGCCCAGCCTGGTGGGACTCCACCAACAGGGCACAGAGGGGAAGAGTGAGATTCCAAGGGATTAGCCCAAGAGAGTGGTAAGAAATGGAGCCGCAGACCATCTGTTCGAGATTAGCCGTGAGAGAAACCGACCGCTGTGGGAAGGCCAGGCTGACAGTAAGGGCGAGCGTGTGTGGCGTCGGGATCGAAGAGGCCTTTGGGTCTGGCCAGAAACTTTGCTCCTTTCAAGTGCTCCCCGGCCCTGGAGGCTTTATGTTTGAGGCTGGGGGAGACTGAGTACCAGCAAAAAACAGTCAAGGGGAGTAAATCCCTTTCTGTAAGCCCAGGGCAGGGAGGTGTACACACCCTGGAGATGAGAAGCCCGGCCTGCAACCGAGGCCTCAGCCAGAAAGCACCAGGCTTTTGGGACTGGTAGTCACTGTCACCACCATAACCCTTCCGCAGGCGGACGGACCTTCTGGCGGATTCCTCAGCCCCGCTGTGCTTTCCCCACTCTCGCCAGCTGTCTGTAGGCCCCAGAAATAATTCCGTCAGCCCTCTTGGAAGGACAGCAGCTGCAGCTCCAGGACTCCGGCGGCCCAGAGTGGCTGCTTCGTAGAATGCCAGCCAAAGGGCGGAGCGGCCAGCGCCCACTGCCAGCAAGAGGGAGGGGCAGCCATGCTTCTAGGTCTGAGACCCATCCCCCACCCCGTCCCACCCAGCCCCATTCTCAGGTCGGGGGTGGGGAAAGTCACAATTTGGGGAAGAGAACGCATTGTCCTAACTATGAGACTGAGACTGACTATGGAAGTGTCCCAGGGCTGCTCGGTTGGCTCAGTCGTGGAGCACGTGACTCTTGATCTCAGGTTGTGAGTTTGAGTCCCACATTGGGTATAGAGGTTACTTAAAAATAAAATCAAAAGAAAAGTGTCTCATACCTGGGCTACCCGATAAGGTCAAGATTTGGGATAGAGACTGAGTGGAAATACATAAAAATTCTACATTTTCTCTTTTAAACTAAAAATGAGTATGAACTAACGACAGCTACATATAACATCTCACAAAAAACTGAAGTCACAAAATAGTAAATACAGGACAGGTCCATAGAACATTCAAAACCAGGCAAAACTGAACTACAGTGTTTAGGAGGTATATAGTCATAGGAAGAAAAAACCAAGAAAATCAGGGAAGTCAGGGTGGTTGGTTATCTCTGGGCGGCCAAGGCAGGGCTGTGTTTGGGAAGGGGCACATGGTGGGAAGCTTCTTGAGAATGGCAAATATTCAAGTCTCTTCCTTGAAAAGGATGGGACTTACACAAGTGTTTGCTTTAAATTACTCTTTAAATTAGACATACTTTCTGCACTCTTCTGTATGTATCTCATAAAACACTTAAAAATTTTAAAAGAAGAATTGCATGTCAGTACACGGAAATGATATGCTAGGTGTTGCTATAATTATGTAAAAACATTGCACACAAAGAACAGACCAGGTGGGAATAAATAATGAGGTCTGTGTTGATTGGGATAATAGGTGATTTCACTCCTCTAATTTTTCAAAATTTTCTGTATCATATTATATTGATTTTATAATGTAAAATAACTACAGTAATTTAAAGCCACCCAAATAGCTTTATCCTGTTCGGAAAAAAAACAAAAACTGAAATAAGGTGGAAAACGTTCTATCTTCTTTTCAGGAAATCTTGCTATCCTCCTGCCATCTCCTGGAAAATTTCCTAAAAGGACTGGGCTTTAGGACAAACTAATTTCCTTCCTTATTTCGACTCAAATAGATTTCAGAAGGACACAGACTTTTTTTCCCCTGTGATGTAAGACTCTGGACACCTCATCTTGGGCTAAAAATGTGTTTCCACCTCTCCCTCCCAGATGCAGTGTTTTTACCTGCCATTGACTTTATACCCAGAATGCTTCCGCCTGGTCAATGTCATCCCCTTTACTGTGCCTGCGTCTGCCAGCTGCCTTCTTATGAACCTGGCTCACCTCCATCACTAAAGCAAATAGGTATTTTTACTTTAACCCAGAATTCTGGAACCTGAAGAGCAAATCTCACCAGTGTTTGCAATAATACATGACTGATGGAATCCAGCTTTGGGGAGCTGGGCACCAAGTGGGGGAACACTGTGAACTCTGTCACCTCCTACAGGAGATGCGTTCTCATGGGCGACACCCCCCAGGCACATGTGAGAAGCACGGTGCTCACCGGGAGTGGCAGATCAAGTGGACACTCTCCAGAGACTTGAAGGCAGGCCTTTGGGGAGAATGGGCAGCTTCCTCCACCTGGGGAGTAAGGCCACTAGCCTGATTGTGTCTGTATCCCAGCGGCCTATTTTAGAGAGCAGATGGGGCAGGAAAGGGTGCGAGGGGGTAAGGGGAGGATACGGAGCTGCTGAGGGGAGGAGCAGTGCCCTGAGCACTGAACTTGGCTTTGCCCCTCTAGCCACATGACTGACTGCCCCACGCAGCATGTTCTCAGCTGTCAAGTGGATGTCAACACCATCAACACCACATTGTCATCACTGAGCTCTGTGTGACAGACTCTGATGCAGTTTCAAAGAAAGCTTAGAGCACCCCAGTGAGGTAGTTCGACAGGATAATCCCCATTTTATGGCTGAGGAAACTTCGTTGGAATCCATCCATATTAGACTGGGGCTCCTCGACGGCAGAGCTAGGCTTCATTTTACCCTTGTAAGTCCGTGGCACACAGAGGGGCTCCCAAAATGCTAGCTGAAGGAAGCGAGGACTGGCCGAAGGAGATAGCAGGCTAAGAGTGTTACAGAGTGTTAGCCATAGTAATGGGCTGTGAGCAATGGGACGGAAGGCTTCTCCAAAGAGAGCTCCATGCTGGCTGTTGAGAGGGTCTGGTGCAAAGCCTAGGGCAGAGGATCAAAGTTGGGCATGTCTGGGTTGGAAAAAAAAATGGCAGAATAAGCAGGTACAGGCTGGGAAAGGCCAAGAGACTAGAATGGACTGAGCAAGCAGCTTGGGGAGCCAGGATATGAGGTCTAGGAGTGCAGAGCAAGAGGCCCAGCCCTCTGAATGAGACCCACTGGGCACAGGATGACCTGGAGCACTCAGAGAGGGACCCCGAGGCTGGTCAGGGGATGGGCACATGATCTGGGGGCTGGGCTTCCTGCCTTTTTACTCACGCAGGCTGGATGAAGGCTGGGAGAACAGCCACGGTGGTAATCCAGGCAGGAGGCTGCAGTGGGTTAAACGGATGGTGCCAAGGGAATAGAAGAGGAAGGCAGGGCCGAGAAAAGGCTGAATGCTGGTAGGCTGCCTGGAGGAAGGGGAAACAGACTGGGAGAGACGGGAAGAATGGAAGCACGGGTGAGCAGAGCAGAGAGCTGGCGGAGACAGATGGAGACCAGCTGTCAGGGCATGCCTGGGGTTGACAGAAACCCAGTGATGAAAGCCGATTTCAGCTTCTCTCTTGAGGAACGCTTCAGATCAGTCAGATGACGGCAACTGACCCAGTCACCCACGAAGGGGATGGCAGGACTGGAGAGAGAACACCTACTAAATGGTAGTAAGCGCCAGGGGCCAGTGAAGGCTCTTATCACTGTGACATTTAATTGAAACCACCTCACCATTGCCCTTGGAGATGGTGGGCCGTCTCTACTTGACAGATGATGACTGGAGGTCATGACCAGCCAAGGTCACACAGCTTCATGGGAGGGAACAGCAGCAGCAGTTTATTCTAAACACCAAATAATACAAAGATCAAAAGGTCTGGACTGTGCTGATAGGCTGATGTTCTGATTTTGTGTGTTGAACACTTAGGAGACGCCTCAGACAAAACACTACTCGAGCACTATCTGTCCTACTTACTAAATCTGTTTCTTACCCACCCTCTTTTCTCCAGACAGACTGCCTCAGTTCCGGCCTTACTATCTACCTGCATTTAGCTATCACTCTTGCCTGGAGGCTTCTACCTGGTCTCCCAGATTCCACACTGTGGAATCCTTGAGTTTGCTAAGACACCAGTCGGGTCACAGAGGTGGGCTTAGCACCCGCACTATACTAAGCGCCAGATACCGCACCACGCCTTAGGGAGCTCAGAGGGTTGGAGTGGAAAGAGAGGCATAAACCCAAAATCTGTGAGTTAGGAGAAGCCTGTGTCAGTATCAGGAAGGGGGGCAGGGGGCGGCACTTAACACACACGGGGATGGAGGACTGCTTCTCAGAGGAAGTGCCTTTGAGAAGAGCCCTGACAGTTGTTTAGGAGTTTACCTTGCTGGAGAGAGGGAAGTCACACCTGAGCATTCAAGCCAGAAGCAGGAAGCGGAAGCAGGAAGCGGAAGCAGGAAGCAGAGCAGTGTGGTCTAGCTGGGGGCCTTCAGGATGGCTGGTGTGTCTGATGAGCTGAAGGGAGCCCAAGCCATTCAAGGCCTGAGGGGAGGTGCTCCCAGCAGGGACCAGAAGGATTGCAAGGAGGGCAAGCCAAGAAGTGACATCAGTAGATTTGCATTTTACATAAAAATTCAAAGGGTAAAGTACTAGAAGAAAACATAGAAAGATATGTTTATAAATTTGGATGGGTTGTGGCTTTTTAAGCATAATCCAAAGCCAGACACCAGAAAAGAAAAGATCGGTACGGGTAGGACTACATTAACCAAGAAAAACCGTAATATATCCAAAGATGCTGCAAAATACATTTAATAAAGACAAAAGCTGGTTAGGACATGCTTACAGCATCCAACCAAGGACTATATAGCTATAGTATGTAACAACGTTTATAAATCTTAAGAGAAAGACAAGGACTCCAGAAAAAATAGGCAAAGGATGTAAACAGGCAACCCTGGGGATGGGCAGGACACAAACAGCTAAGACGCAAATGAAAAGATGTTTGTCTTTATTAATAATCAAAGAAACGCAAATGAAAACAATGAGATTACATGTTTCACCTATGTAATGGCACAGAAAAAAAGAACAATGCCCAGAGGGAGAAAAGCAAGCCTCCCATACCCTGTTCCTAGGAGTTCGAACTGATGCAAGCTCAGCGGGAGGAAATCTACAAATCTACATGAAAACTTAAAATCTGGGTTTTACATCTAAGAATTTCTTCTAGGAAATAATTGGACCATTGCCCGAAAATGTATCATGAGGGTATTTTGTTGCGGTGTTGTTTATAATAGCAAATACTTTGAGAACAAGCTTAAGGTGTGTCAGTGCGAGGGCTGTTTAAATAAATAACGGTATATTCACACAATAGAAGGCTATGCAGCCGTTGCAAAAGTAGATCTTTACTTTTTTAAAAGATTTTTTTATTTACTCATTTGAGAGAGACAGAGAGAGCACAAACAGGGGGGAGGGGCAGGAGGAGAGGCAGACTCCCTGCTGAGTGGGGACTGGACTTAATGGCTTTGATTCCAGAACCTGGAGATGATAACCTGAACTGACCTGACCGGAGTCTGAGCCCACCTGACCTGAGCCTGAGTCCTAGGCAGATGCTTGACCACCCAGAGGCCCCTCACATAGATCTTTAAGTACTGACATGGGATGTTATCCACCAGACAGTACTAAGTGAAGAAAACAGATTACAGAACGGGACTCATGGTATGTGTTGTGTATCTACTTCTGTATACATAAGTGAGATATATATAGCTGAATATATATGAATATGAAATCTCACTTATATATAAACCTTTCATCTATATATGACAACTCACTTATATATAAAAATGAGTCTTGGCATAAAACACTGGGAAGGTTATTCTCTAAACTGTTAACCACAGTAGTCTCGAAGAACTGTAAATTGCAGCAGGACTCAATCTCTCTGCAGTGTTTGACTGTAAAAAATATGCATATAATAGACCAGCTGTAGAGTCCACAGTAGCTCTGGTCAGGGGGGCGGGAGCACCAGAGTACACAGAGTGGACTCTGAGGAAGCCCGCCCCAGCGCAGGCAATTCACTAGCAAGTTAACATCACTTGGCCATTTATTTAACCATCAATGTGTATACCTAATGGCCTATTAGATCCTTCTCCTTTAACGTCTCACTGGCCCTTCAAAATGATCACATCTAAAACTGACCTCATTACACTCCGTCTGCACTCAGCTCCTCTTCTGCTGTCCCCCATCTCAGTGGAAGACACACTACCTCCCACGCCAGGACCAAGCATCATTTTCTTTCTTTTTCTTTTTTTCCTTTCCTTTTCTTTTCTCCTTCCTTCCTTCCTTCCTTCCCTTTTTTAAAAAAAATTTTATTTATTTATTTGAGAGAAAGAGTGGGAGCAAGGGGAGCAGTAACAGGGGGAAGGAGAGGGTGGGGGAAAGAATCTCAACCTGACAGGGGGCTCGATCCCACGACCCTGAGATCATGACCTGAGCTGACACCAGGAGTTGGACACTTAACCAACGGAGCCACCCAGGTGCCCTGCAAGGGCATCATTTCCGATGAGGAGCACAAGGGATAGCTCCTCTGCCGATAGGATAGAGCCCCCTTCTTCCTCTTTGTCCCCTGGTGCTCCAGACCAGGCAGCGTCTTCTCAAATGGCTGCATAAAGGGGCAGAACACCTCCTTCACCACGGCCCATCTGGCTGCTGCCTTCCTTGAATGAATGGTTGGAGACACGGAGCAATTGACTGACTGGGCTCAAAAGGCTCTTCCTGGCAGTTGAGTCTGAAAACGGGGAGATAATTCATTCACTTAAACAAAAAGAGGTAATGAGCCCTTCCCTGGAGCGCTCGCTAGGCAGGGAGCACTTGCTGAGTGACTGCCAAGAAAAGGGACAAGGTCAGCTTCTCTGGAAACAAGTAAATGGGAGTAAATGGTCGTCTGCCCACCTAGTTCATCCCGGATGCCGGTATTTCCTTTTCTTCTTGTTCACCTGCTTTTGCTAGAAGAGAGGTGGGGTTGGAACTGACGACAGACACCAATGACTCTGATAAATACGATTTCTTCCCCTTCTACTTTTCAGAAGAGCTGGCCAGATTCCCTTGGTTCGCAGTCCCTGGCAGCCTCATCCCCACCTCCAGCCCAGGCCAGGGACTTAACCCTGAAGGCAAATCTAAAGACTAGAGTCCAATATGCTGAAGCTGGAGGTTAGGACACCTGGTACTGTGCTCCAGATCTTCCCCGGACTCCACATTGGGAACTGATGCCCTGCATCCACACCTCGTTTGATCAAGGGCCTACTATCTCTTTGCCAGGAGGCTGGCACACGCTTCCTGGTCGTGGAGGCCTGCCCATCCACATCCGAGGCCTCTCCACCTGCTGGCACATTCTCCTGACAGCAGCTGCCTCCTCTTACCCACACCCCCGTCACTGGGTTACTCGGGTATGTAAGTATGTCCAAACCCTTTTGAGCTGTACACGGACAATCCTTGCATCTACTGTATGTAAACAAGAATGACTTAACAACAAAAAAAAGGGGTGTGTGGCGGGCTCAGTCCATAGAGCATGCAGCTCTTGATCTGAGGGTGGTGAGTTCAAGCCCCACACTGGGTGTAGAGCTTACTTTAAAAAAAAACAAACAGGGGCGCCTGGGAGGCTCAGTGGGTTAAGCCGCTGCCTTCGGCTCGGGTCATGATCTCAGGGTCCTGGGATGGAGCCCTGCGTCGGGCTCTCTGCTCAGCAGGGAGCCTGCCTCCTCCTCTCTCTCTGCCTGCCTCTCTGCCCGCTTGTGATCTCTGTCAAATAAAATGAATTAAAAAATCTTAAAACAAACAAACAAAAACCAACAACAAAAAACAAAGCACATTTTAGAAAGAGGATTGCTAAGGCACCTGGGAGGCTCAATTGGTTACGCATCTGCCTTCCGCTAGAGTCATGATCCCAGGATCCTGGGATCCAGTCCCCCACTGGGCTCTCTGCTCAGCGGGGAGCGTGGTTCTCCCTCTGCCTGCTTGTGCTCGCTCTCTATGTCAAATAAATAAATAAAATCTTAACAACAACAACAAAAAAGAATTGCTAAAGGCAGACCAGAAAAAAAACGAGACAGAATTTAGTAGGAATTACATTTAGCACTAAGCTTCCTGGCAGTCCAAGCAGAAGAGTAAATGGTTTGGGAAGGACAACTTCCTATTGCTGGATAAAAGGGAAGCTCTGATTACCCAGGAAAAGCCTTTTGAATTCCAAAGAACTCATTACTGCCCTCCATCCAACTGACCATTTAAGAGAAGGCATCAGTCAGAATGTTTTAGAAAAAGCAGGTTTGCTCTCTAAGTAGGTAATTCCAGAAGGGATTTACTAGATTACTTTTTAAGGAGTAAGAAACATGCCAGATATATTTGACTGCAATTTTGCAGAAGGAGCAGAAATATTCTCCAGTGACTATTTTTAATATAGAGCAAACAACAATAAAAGGTTGAGGAAATAACACTAAATTTTTACTTAGTGATGATATTTCTACAGGGTGTTAAAGTAATATAGTCCAATTATCAGTTTATATTTGGTGCTCTAACCTGTACTATAAAGAGAATGCAAATATGTCTTGTTCATCCTTTAACTGGTAATAGTTAGAAAGGTATCTCAGTATTACTCCACTAGGGGCACCTGGCAGGCTCAGTCGGTAGAGCGTGTGACTCTTGACCTCAGGGTTGTGGGTAGGAGTCCCACTTTGGGTGTACAGATTATTTAGAAACAGGGGCGCCTGGGTGGCTCAGTTGGTTAAGCAACTGCCTTCGGCTCAGGTCACGGTCCCAGAGTCCTGGGATCGAGCCCCACATCAGGCTCCCTGCTCAGCGGGGGAGCCTGCTTCCTCCTCTCTCTCCACCTGCCTCTCTGCCTACTTGTGATCTCTGTCAAATAAATAAATAAAATCTTAAAAAAAATAAAAATAAAAATAAAACCTGGGTGGCTCAGTGGGTTAGGCCGCTGCCTTCGGCCCGGGTCGTGATCTCAGGGTCCTGGGATCGAGTCCCGCATCGGGCTCTCTGCTCAGCGGGGAGCCTGCTTCCCTCTCTCTCTCTCTCTCTGCCTGCCTCTCCATCTACTTGTGATTTCTCTCTGTCAAATAAATAAATAAAATCTTTAAAAAATAAATAAATAAATAAATAAATAAAACCTTAAAAAAAAAATTACCCCTCTAGTGGGGCCACCGCAACCTCAGCCATACCTAAGCCAAATTCATGCTCCTTGATTTCTTCTCCCCTCAGCCTCATATTCCAAAATTGAGGAAAATGTGTACAGGTGACTTTAAGAGGTATACTACTTGGACATAAATGGCATTGAATCACAAGTTCTCTTTCTATAATTCTGATTACATCAAGGAAAACCTCTCAGTGGGTGGGTGTGCCTCTGCTAATACCTAGCACTTGTTAATTTTCTTTTTTTTAACAAGGGGAAGAGCAAGGTCTAGTTTGCTACTGGAATTTAATAACATTGATTGGCTTTCATTGTATTTCTCTTTTAGCTATTTATTAATGGCAAATGTTCCCATTTATGGTATTGATATAATGTTTCTCTTAAATATGTAAGCAAAAAATGTGAGCTATTTGAAGAAAAAGATTAAGCATCAGCTTGTAGATGGCATGAAAAATGGAAAGAGGGTATATGTAAATGACTCAGGTGAAGAGACAATGCCCTTGACCAAGGGTCACCAAACTTTTTCTGTAAAGGGCCAAAGAGTAAAAGTTTTAGGCTTTGTGGGTTACAATCAGGGTTTGCCCACCCAGATGCTGGAGCTGAGTTGTCAGATGAGGTGGCCACTAGCTCTGTGTGGCCACTGAGCATGGCCAGTATGACTAAGGAACTGAAGTTTTAATTGTTTTTATTTATTTTTTTTTAAGATCTTATTTATTTATTTGGCAGATAGAGACACAGGAAGAGAGGGAACACAAGCAGGGGCAGTGGTAGAGGGAGAAGCAGTCTTCCCGCTAAGCAGGGAGCCCGATGCGGGGCTTGATCTCAGGACCCTGGGATCATGACCTGAGAAGAAGGCAGATGCTTAAAGACTGAGCCACCCAGGTGCCCCTAAATGTCTTTATTTTTAAGTTGTTAAGGCACTACACAGTTCAGCTCCAGCCAGTGATTAAGGAAGTGCATATTCCATTCCAGTCTTAAAAGACAAACATCAATGGAAAGATTAACTCCTGGTGCGCCTGGGTGGCTGCAGTGGGTTGGGCCTCTGCCTTCAGCTCAGGTCATGATCCCCCGGTTCCTGGGGTCCTGGGATCGAGCCCTACCCCCCACCTCTGCCTGCCTTTCTGCCTGCTTGTGATCTCTGTCTGTCAAATAAATGGATAAAATCTTAAAAAAAAAAAAAAAGAAAGAAAGAAAGATAACTCCCCCTCAACCTTTTTTTACTTTCTCTGCCTCTACCATCTCATGAAGAGTTGTCAATACATTTTCATGCAAGTCATTGTCATCATAATCAGAAATAAAGCATGGATGCCTTCTCTAATCATAATTATTAAGCAGTGTTTGCAATTTCCTTAAAAAATGCAGTAAGAAAATTAAATCCTCAAGATAAACATGGGAAAAAAGGACATAAAATGTGTTATGATGATATACCTAGAAAACCCAAGAAAATTGGTAAGGTAATAGTAATAAGATAAATGTAATAAAATTAGTATTTTTTCCTATACTAGCAGTCAGCCAGCTAGAAATAGAAACAGGAAAAAAAAATGTGTTCACAATAGTGAAAAACACTATGAAACACTTAAGCATAAACAGTAAAACACTAAGAAGGGCTCAGAAAAGGCAAATCTAAATATAAAATATTTTCTCTATTTTGATAGATTTTGTGTAGTGGCTGCTTGGAACTGGGGCTGGCAATGGGAATGACTGTAAATGGGCTTAAGTTTTCTTTTTGAGGTAGTGGAAATTTTCTAAAATTAAATTGCACAACTCCTTAAATAATGATCAGTGAATTGTATAAAGTGGATGAATTTCATTGTATGTAAATTACACCTCAATACAGATTCACAGGGGCGCCTGGGGGGCTCAGTCGGTTTAAGCACCTGCCTTCAAGCTCAGGTCATGAATCCAGGGTCCTGGGATCCAGCCTCCCCACTGAGCTGCCACATCAGGTTCCCTGCTTAGTGGGGAGCCTGCTTCTTCCTCTTCTGTTCCCTCTGCTTGTGTTCTCTGTCAAATATGTAAAATCTTAAAAAAATACATACATAGCATTCTCACACACAAACACACACACACACACACACACACACACACACACTCACAGTACATAAAATAGGATCTAAACAAAATGAAATAAATATATTCTTAGATGGGAAAAGCTAATATCATAAAATGTGAATTTTCCCAAGATTAATATAGAAATGTAATACAGATCTTATTAGAGTTCTTAATGTATTTATTTTGAAATGGATAATAATGGAATTGAAGAGAGTCAAGAAAATTATGAAAAGGAATACTGTGGGATAGGGAAAGGACTATCCTAGGAATATTAAAAGATGCTATATGCAATTACTATAATTAAAACTATGGTGTCAGCATATGATTAGACAAATGAATGAAAGGAGCAGAATAAGATGCTTGGTAGCGATTTCAATTAAATCTAACAAAAGCGATACTTCAATTCAGTGAAGATGAAATGATTTACTTAATAGATGGGGCGGCATCAGTGGCAATTTATCTGGAAGAAAATTAAGACAGCCCCCTACCTTCCAGCATGTAATCTGTAATCCATCTGGAATTTATTTAAATGTAAAATATAAAGCAATAAAAATATTAGAAGTAAGCCCAGGAAACGACATGCACAATTTAAGAGTGGGGGAGCCCTTTTTTAACTCAGTCTGGAAACCCAAAAGTCATAAAAGAAGGATCACATTTCTGGCTTTACACACATTAAAAATTTGGTAAAGTAAATGATACCACGGAAATAGAAAATGTCAATAGAGAAACAATAAATATTCTGAGAAAACATGCAGGGCTTGACAGCAATGAATGCTAACAAACTGATAGGAAAAATACAACCAAGAGAAAGAGGGGCTCACAATATCACTAAGTGCTACAGAGAAGAGCACATCAAAATGACCCACAACATAGGAAAAGATGCCCAACCTTTCCACTGATCAAGAAGATGCAAATAAAGTCACAACGAGGTGTGCTTCCACATCCATCAGGCTGGCAACAATTCCAGGGTGACATCTGACCTTGGCAGGACTGGTGGGGGCAGGGGGGAGAAGGGTGTTGCTAATGAAATGCTAATGAAAACATGAATTATCCAAGGCTTTTAGAGAAGAGTCTGAAAAGTTCTTTATTAAAATTTTAAAAAGCTCTCTGACTTGGCCATTCCATTCCCAGGACTCTATCCATCAGAATAGAAGCAAGAGAACATAAGGAGATGGGTAGAGAGAGGTTCATGGCAGCAATGTGGGTAGGACAAGAAGCCGCCAAAAACCTGGAAACAAACTGAATGCCCATCAATGGGGGGAGGGGGCAGTGAATGTTACTATCTAAAGGAAGACTACTCCTCCACTCACAACATTTCTTCTTCTTTTTTTTTTTTTATAAGATTTATTTATTTTTTTATTTAGAGAACATGAGTTGGGGGGGCACACACAGAGGGAGAGAATCTCAAGCAGACTCCGCACTGACCGTAGAGCTGAACATGGGTCTCGATCTCATGAGCCTGAGATGATGACCTGAGCTGAAATCAAGAGTCAGATGCTCAACCAACTGAGCCACTCAGGTGCCCCTCCCAGAGCACTTCGGAGTCTAACCACCGGGAGTTAGGGCAGAAAACCCTCTCTCCCCTCCCCCGCTGCAGGCTCAGTCCCTGCTGAGACTGCTCTCCCAGCTGCAGAAGCCAGTTGTCTGGACCAGACTGTCACCTGTACTTCTGACCACCTGACTATAAATCGGGTGTTCCCATCCCTTCATCCTCAAGGTTGAAAACCTGCTAGCACAGCTCACAAAGCTCAGAGAAGCACTTCATTTACTATGACTGGAAAAAGTCAGGAACATCCAACCAGAAGAGATGCATGGGGGCCAGGAAAGGACAGAGCACGAGCATCCATGCCCTCCCTAGGGGCACCACCCACCCAGCATCCAATCTGGAAGTTCTCCAAACGCCTCTGTTTGGGTTTTTATAGGGATTCCACTACATAAAGACAGGTTTGGTTCATTCATTGGCCATTGGTGAGGAACTCAATCTCCAGCTCTTCTCCCCCTCCCAGGAGGAGGGGTAGGGGATGCAGGCTGAAAGTTCCAACCCTCTAATCACCTTGCTGGTTCTCATGGCAACCAGCGCCCATTCTCCACCACAGTCGCCTCAATTAGCATAACTCAGGTTTGGGGAAGGGGGATTATGAATAACAAAAGATGCTCCTTTCACCCTTGTCACCCAGGAAGTTATAAGGGCTTTAGGAGCTCCAGGGCAGGAACTGGGGATGAAGACTAAATACAGATTTCCTATGATATCACGGGATCACATCATCCATGCCTTAACTATCATGCGACTCTAAAAAAGTCAGATCAATACCAATTGCCTTAAAGCTTCTTCCATGGCTGGTGCACTGAGGTAGGCCCAGTGGGTTAGTGTCCAACTCTTGGTTTTGTCTCTTGGTTTCGTCTCTTGGTTTTATCTTAGCTCTTGATCTCAGGGACCTAGGACTAAGCCCAGTGTCGGGCTCCACGCCCAGTGCAGTCTGCCTGTCCCCTCTGCCCACACCCTGCTTGCGTTCTCTCTCAAATAAATAAATAAATAAATAAAATTGAAACAAGACAAAACAAACCCAAAACCCTCTCCCAGGGGTGTGTGGCTGGCTCAGTCATTAGAGCATGTGACTCTTGATCTTGGGGTTTTAAGTTCAAGCCCACGTTGGGTACAGAGATTACTTCAAAATCAAATCTTTAAAAAAAAAAAAAGCTTCTTCCAAATTGTAATGATAAGACAAGTCTTAGAGGTAATATAATTTACCAAACTGGAACTCCAATGCATGTACCCATACATCCACATCCACAGACACAGACATAATAGGATCCCATTTTGATAAAATGTACAAGAACAAAAAATATCTTTGTATCTTATTTATACACAATAATGTGTAGGGAGCAAAGTACAGGTGAAAATACCCATTTGTTTATACCGATTATGAGAGGGTGAAAGGTGGCATTTAGTTGAAGAGGGTGGAAAAGAGTAGGGGGAAGAGTCTATTAAAATAAAAAAAAGAAGAAAGAAAAAAATGTCAACAATTAAGACAGGATGTGTGTGTGCGTGATGAAGACAGTCCCCAAAAACGTGAACGGTGGCTGTCTTAAGGTGGTGGGACTTCAGGTGACTTTTACTTTATTTCACTTACATTTAATTATTGTTTAAATTTTTCACGGTGAATATGTATTATTTAGAAAACCAAGGGGAGAAGAAAGCAATAAAACCACCGTCACTGAAGCGGAACCTACCTATCTGACCTTCAAGGCTGGTCAAATGTACAGAGCCCCTGCTGTGCCCTGCACTGTACCAGACCCTTCATGTCTAAGCCTCGCAGCCACACCGCAAGGACTCAAGGACTCAGGACAAAGGGGCTCGGCAAGGCTGGGAGGCTTGCCTGGTATCACGCAGATCACCAGCAAGTCTGGAAGGTAAGATCCGCACCCAGATTTAACTCACAGATGTTCTCTCACCCTCCTCTGCACTGCACTCAAAGTGTGGGCTCTGCGGGTCACAGGACATCTACTTGGAGTCTGGCCAATGCATGTGCCAACCCCCCACCCTCTTGCTCCTATCCTCAAGGGCAGCTGCAACTTGGGCACAGCAGAATTTCTGCCTCTGAGAGTCTCAAGTCTAGCTCCGTGTTAGCATTTCAGCCTGGGGCTGCTGGAGGGTCCAGGCCTGGGCAATCCAGATATTTCCATGTCAACAGCCGGGTTCCTACTGGGCACAAGGCCCTGTCCATATTCACTACTACTTAAGAGTTAAAAACACAGAGAAGCCCTGAGCTATGTTATCCAGGCTCTTGAAGTTCTCTTTGCCCACAGGGTTCTTCCGCATGGGCCATACTGAGTACTTTAAATTCTCTTTTTCTTTTTTTTAAAGTAGGCTCACGCCGCACGTGGGGCGACTCTGAGATCACAAGTCTCATGCTCTACTGACTGAGCCAGCCCGGTGCCCCCAACCTTAAATTCTTATATAAGGAAATACTCGGGATTACTCCAAGCTCACCATAAAATTAAAAAGAAAAACATAAACCTATTTACACATCTTAGCTGAGAACAGAGGATTCCACAATTGGGAGAAAAGAGCGTATTTTCCGTGCTATGTACTGACTATTTGGAGCATGAAAGACATACACAAAAGGTGGTCAAAGAAAGGAGGAACAAGAGACTGGCCTTTTAACCCAACCTTAAGAGGAGAAAAGGCGTAGCGTTTATTCACATGATTTTCTTCCTTTACAAACACGCACATTAAGCGTAATATATTTTCAACCTTATCATTGTATTGTCACTGGTTTTCATTAGGAAAGAAAAATCGCTGAGGGTGGTCTGGAGGCCCAGGGAACTGGTCAGACTGTGTAAACTCAGGCAGATAAAGGCCTCATTTTCCACCCTCTGGGCCCCCTCTTTGTCACTCCCCTGAGCACACAGTGCCCCAGAAGGGAAGAGCCAGTAAGGGACAGAAGTGTGGGGGTAGGGATGTGCTCAGTTGCCCAAACAACCTTCAGTCTGCCCCTCCCCCTGCTGCCCAAGCCTCCCCTGGGATACCGGCCATACACATCCCCTCCACCTCCTTGGCCCCAACCTCTTCCCCAAATCCTGCGCCAACACCTTGTCAGAAAAGGTCTTTGATGTAACCTAACAGCCAGATCACTCTCTCAGCCCCAGGGTGACGTTAGCTACACTCTGCCACTTCCGCAGACAGTACACAATCTGCAAGGCCAGGTCTCCCTCCATCTTTTTTTTTTTTTTTTTTAAGATTTTATTTATTTATTTGACAGAGAGAAATCACAAGTAGATGGAGAGGCAGGCAGAGAGAGAGAGGGAAGCAGGCTCCCTGCTGAGCAGAGAGCCCGACGAGGGACTCGATCCCAGGACCCTGAGATCATGACCTGAGCCGAAGGCAGCGGCTTAACCCACTGAGCCACCCAGGCGCCCCGGTCTCCCTCCATCTTTTTCTTCCCACAGTACAGAGGCACAGAGAACGTTCCTCTTCCCCTTTAACCATCTACCCAAATAATCCAACTTTGGGATTTTTATCTGTTCTAGACAGAAAGATCTCGATGAGGTCAGAATTATCTAGGCCTGCTCTTTCAGATGAGGGCCCAAAGAGAGCAGCATGAGTGAGCCCCAGGGCCCACAGGGCACCTCTTCCCGGAGTGCTTTGGTGGGACTGAACGTTTTAACACTATGTAATTTCCAAAATTCTTTATAACTTCATGTCAACACAAGGAAAGGGTATATTGTGAATTAAGAGTGTAGACACTGCATCCATTTTTCTTCAGATTAAAAAATGAGCAGTCATGAAAAGGTCATACATGATACCATTCATTTGAAACATCTGGAACAGGCAAATCTGTAGAAAGTGGATTAGTGGCTGCCAGGAGCAGGGGGTTGGAGGGAATGGGGAGTGACTGCTAATGCGTAAGGGGTCCTTTCTGGGGCGATGAAAATGTTCTAAGGGTAGAGCATGGTGAGAATACAACTCTGTGAATACACTAAAAACCGCTGCATTGTATCCTTTCCAGGCATGAACTTTATAGCATGTAAATTCTACCTCAATAAAGCTGTCAATAAGCCTTCAAAGATTTCAAACTTGCATCCCGGAGCTGCAGGCTAAGTCCACAGGACAAGCTTTAAGAAGCAGTAATAGGGGAAGAATGGAAATTCAAGGCTGGTCTGCAAGTCAAGAAACAGGTTCCCAGGAGGGCATCTAGAGTGTCCCAACGGCTCCTGATCAACAGCTGGAACTGAACCAGTGTCAACCAGGACAGGGAAGATATCAAAGGTGCAAAGCCTGATTCTGGAAGCCGATCTGTAGCCTTTGTCAGAGCTGTGGCTTTCCAGAGGGAAAGCCATCCCTGTGGGATGGGCCAAGGGCAATGCAGGTGGCTGGCTTGGTGTGAACGTAAAGGGACATTCAGGGGACATGTGGGAACCTGCCTTGAGCTCCCTCAGGTTGTTGACAGAATTCATTTCCTTATGGTTGCAGGCTTTCAGCTAAAGGCCACTCTAAGCTCCGAGAGGTCACCTAATTTCTTGCCAAGTGGGCTTCCCCAACAGATACACTTCATCAAGCGAGCAAAGAGAATCTCCAGAGTAAGTATGCTAGCAAGACCGGTTCTTGTACATTACATAGTCATGGCAATGACATCATCACCTTTGCCATCTTCTATCGGTTAAAAGCAAGCTGTAGGAAGAGATTACACAGAGGTACAGACACCAGGAGTTGGGGATCCTGGGACGGGACACACCAAGAGTCTATCTTCACAGTCCTTACAGAGAAAACATCCCCACAAGTAACCAAAACATTAAGCAGAATGGAATGAACTCTACGGGATGATCTGGGGGCTTCTTAATCTGTCATTTGCGACCAAAGAGGGCAAAAATCACCAGATGCTCTCTCTGCACTGAAATAGCTCATTGGAAGTTAAACTGCCCTGACGTTCCTTCTCTGTGAAATGATGAAATGCTGCCAAATTTCTTCTCAGCCCCCATGTCCTATGATACCACCTGGCCCCTTATAGGTGTTCAATAGCACCTGTTCCATAAAGGAAGGGATGAAGGAATGAGCACTCGCACACATGATGGTGGGAGGTTCATGAGGCCCAGTTAGAGCTTCTCATCTTCAACGTCCTAAGATTTACACCACATTTTCCTGAATAAAAATGATGAAAAGGGGAAATATTAGAAATGCTACGTGTTAATTGCAGGAATGGGTCATCCTCACTTCCTGGTCCCAGCACCTCTCTTTTTTGAAAGGGTTACACATTCTGTCTCTTCAGTGGCTTGAAAGCCCTACTCTGCATGCTCGTGTCTTATTTTGGGGGGCTCCTCCACATGGGGGCCCATTTGAGAAAAGAAGCCATGAGCACGGGGCCAAGAACTAAAACTTGTTCATGTTTTCATGAGTCCCTAACAGGGTGAGCCAGAGCCAGCAAGGGCTGCCAAATTATTATTGTTTGAACAGGTAAAAAATAATGACAAATATTTAAGACCATATAAACAGTCCCCTCCTCTAGAGGTCAGCACCATCATAGGTTTCTTTGCACGGACAATCCATACATATTTAAGCATCTATGTATCTATTTTGTTTGCACAAAAAGCAGCACTCATTAAATACTGCTCTGCCTGCTTTCTTTCCATCATGATATAAATTGGAGGTGGTTGTATATGAGAACAGAAATATCTGCCTTGTTTTCTTAATGGCTGCATAATACTTCTTTGTAAGGATGTATCGGAATGTATTTAACTAGCACTCCAATGATGGGAATCGAGGTTGGGTCTAATTTCTCGCTAGTACAAATAATGCCGCAATAATAGTCCTCTTTAGTTCTCATCCCGCACCTATGCTTGTAGATCTTTGGGATCAATTCCTAGAAGTGGTCTCGCCGGGTGAAAGGGTATGTGCTGTTTTAATTCTGCTGCATAGTGCCCAACCACAGCCAGCAGGTTTCAGCGGGTAAGCCATCATGGCACTCCCAGCAGAGACACAGCACGGCTGTCACAGAACATCAAAGCTGTCAGTCAGCATCTAGGCTCCATGTCCTCACTGTACATTGGGAACACACCATTTTGAACGGATTTCCTATGTGGCTTCTTGTACCTCTGCATCCATGATCACATCGTCCAGTCTGTTCATGTGACAAGCACAGAGCTTTGAGTATGCTTTTTAATATCTCAGAGCACCGAACCCAGCACCTAGAGACTTCCAGCAGCTCTGCTTGCTGAGTGCTCACCACGCACCCACCACACTCCAGGCACGTAGGCCCTAGTCCTCACAAACACACGCTCTTTTAAATCACTAGAAAATTGGGGTGCCTGAGTGGCTCAGTGGGTTAAGCCTCTGCCTTCGGCTCAGGTCAGGGTCCTGGGATCAAGGCCCGCATTGGGCTCTCTGCCTGCCTCTCTGCCTACTTGTGACCTCTCTCTGTCAAATAAAAAAAAAAATAAATCACGAGAAAATCGAGGCTCGGGAAGGTTGACTGTGCCTACCTCTCACCCCTAGAAAGCAGCAGAGCCGGGACTCAAACCCACCTCTCTCCCCAGGGCGAGCTCCTTCCGGGAAATGGCTCTGAGCCTCGCGCGGACTCAGGAAATAACGCGAGATCAGACGTCCGCGCTTCCTCTGGAATAACAGCTCAGGGCCAGCGGAGTCTGGTAGTCCCAGGTTAGTAAACCTCTCGCTTGCCCGGCTGCTCCAACATTCATTTCCGGTTCCTGGGTCTCTGCATTCTACTCCCAAACTAGAATTTAATTTAGTATGGAGTGCTCCCTATAACTGTGTGATCGCTCCACGACCTTGGAGACCATGTCCTGTCTTTCGCAGTGGCCAACTATGGGTGCTATTTGCTATTAAGAAACAGCACAGTTCTATAGGATTTATTGATAAAAATCGGCTTTACTTGGGGTCCTTCGCCTCCCAAATTAGTACTGCAGTCCTGTTTTTTAATGACCGGTCATCTCAGACGATTTTATGCCTACATTTACACAAATTCTTTGATGGCTAACTTGCTAAGACTGATTAGAAAGCAATTGGGGAACTTTGTGAAGTTGGTCCTTGAATCAAGGGACTTACATACATTTATGCGTTTGTCTTTAAGGGCAAACTATCAGGTACTATGATTAAAATTGTATTATTAAGGGCGCCTGGGTGGCTCAGTTGGTTGAACGACTGCCTTCGGCTCAGGTCATGATCCCGGACTTCGAGGATCGAGTCCCGCCTCGGCCTACTAGCTCCTTGGGGAGTCTGCTTTTTCCCTCTGATCAGCTCCTCTCTCATACTCATTCTCACTCACTCAAATAAATAAATAAAATATTTAGAAAAAAATTTTTTTAAATTGTATTTTTAAAATGGCACTCCAAAAACTCTTTAAGAGAATTTCAGTTCTGGGATGCCTGGGAGGCTCAGTTGGTTAAGCCGCTGCCTTCCGTTCAGGTCATAATCCCAGCGTCCTGGGATCTAGTCCCACATCAGGCTCCTTGCTCGGCAGGGAACCTGTTTCTCCCTCTGCCTCTGCTGCCACCCTGCCAGCCTGTGCTCCCACTTTCTCTCTCTCTCTCTGGCAAACAAATAAAATCTAAAAAAAAAAAAATGAGAATTTCAGTTCTCAAAAAATACCAGCTGGGTGATAAAATCATGTATGTGATTTCACAAAGATGTGAACAGTATTTAAAATAATAGAAAAGAATTGGACATAATCTAAATGTTTACCAATAAGTAAATGGTTAAATACAATAGTGTACCCAGGTGCCTGGGTGGCTCAGTTGGTTAAGGGTCTGCCTTTAGCTCGGGTCGTGATCCTGGGCTCCTGGGATGAAGTTCCACATCTTGCTTCCTGCTCAGTGGGGAGCATGCATCTCCCTCTACCTCTGCCTGCCACTCCCCCTGCGTGTGCTTTCTCTGTCCATCAAATAAATAAATAAGATCTTAAAAAAATAATAATACAATACTGAACCTTCAAATTGAATGGCAGGCAGCCATTTAAAAGTTTACATTTCTAAATTAGAAACATAAAAAAGTTCTTTTTTAATGTCAAATGAAGAAACAATATGAAATAGTATCCATGTTGCTGTTACAGCTCGGTAAAAATTATGTGAACATAAGGACAGAGGTTTGATGGAACTAGCAATCATTGCATTAGCTTTATTAGCAAAATGGTCTATAGGTGATTAAATATTGGAATATTATGCATTTTATTTATTTTAAAAGACTTTATTTATTTACTTATTTCTTTAAGAGAGCATGAGCAGTGGGGAGAGGCAGAGTCTGGAGAGGGAGAAGCAGGCTCCCTGCTGAACAGGAAGCCCCACGGGAGGCTTGATCCCAGGACCCTGAGATCATGACCTGAGCCAAAGGGAGATGCTTAATCAACTGAGCCTCCAGGTGTCCCAGAATATTATACATTTTTAAAGTACAAATTAAATCCTGTACTATATCTAAGAGCTTTTTTTTTTTTTTAAGATTTTATTTATTTGACACAGATCACTAGTAGGCAGAGAGGCAGGCAGAGAGAGAAGGATGCAGGCTCCCCACTGAGCAGAGAGTCCGATGCGGGGATCCCAGCACGCTGGGATCATGACCTGAGCCGAAGGCAGAGGCTTTAACCCACTGTGCCACCCAGGCTTAAAGGACTCAGAGTCCAAGCAATAAACCTAGGTTTTAAAGCAGTGATAAATCTTGTCACATTCACTTGCTTGTATAAGGACCCATACAAACATGGTGGGTCACATCACAGGAAAAAAGTCTTTCTTAGGGACAACCTGGGCTCTGAATGGGTCCCATATGAAAAAAACCTGTGGAGTTAGGAATTCATGCCTGCCTTGTCCTGTTCCCTTTATGGTCCAGGCTTCATTATCATCATCCCGCATCACGCCTAAACTGCTGCCTCTGATCTACACTGGCCATGCTTAACGCTGCCATCTCTCATGGATCTTTGTTGATGAGATGGGTTTGCCTTATCTCCACCATCTGAAGGCTACTGCTCTTTGTGCCTCATCTCTATTGGTTTTCAGTAGTTGCAGAGGCTTTTTTCCATTATAGTCCAGTTGTAAAAATCATGTCCATTTAAAATCTTTCTAGAAACCCGCAAAAAATAATTAAATAAATTAAAAGGATATATGCTATAATTCTAATCCCCCAAATAAGAAATCTTAATTCTGTGGTTCCAAGCTGCTGCCTTTTGAGAGATTTTTGTAAGCCTCAGAAATGACACAATGCAAAATTACATGTATTTGACTGATGTATTTGACTCGATACAAGAAATGCAAAGTAGTTAACAGAAAAAAATCACTTGTTAATCTTGTTCAAGGCTGATAGGACGTCTCTGGAATGAACTTTGGACCCATGTTGCAATTATAACCTGATTCTCGTCTTTTCCTTAAGGAACAGGAGTAAGGAAATTGCTGTAGCAAGACTATGGCTGAACCACAACCATTAGTTTAAAAATGTTCATTTCAGCTACTGTGGAATCAGACACAGCTTCAAGTTCTATTTTTTGCTGAAGAATAAGAATTGGAAACCAATCTCTGATCAAGCCACGACATGATGCCAGCCTCTTGGGTTTCTAAAAATGGTTTAATCACAGCAGTGCATCCCTAAGAGTGTCTTTTTTTAAAAAAATCTTTTAAAAAATGTTTTTAAGTCACCATTAATCTTACTTATTTGGCACAGTCTACTAAAAAATAACATATGCAGGGCGCCTGGGTGGCTCAGTTGGTTGAACAACTGCTGTCGGCTTAGGTCATGATCCCGGAGTCCCAGGATCGAGTCCCGCATTGGGCTCGCAGCTCCACGGGGAGTCTGCTTCTCCTTCTGACCTTCTCCCCTCTCATGTTCTCTCTCACGGTCTCTCTCTCAAATAAATAAATAAAATCTTAAAAAAAAAAAACCAAAACATATGCAAACCCTTGACCCAGTAATTCTACCCCTAAGGATATACCCAACAGAAACACACATATGTTCACAAACAAAACATGTACTGGAATAGACACAACAGCACTACTCAGGATAGCCCCAAATTGGAAACGACCCAAACACCCATGAACAACATAAAGGGTAAAGGAACTATGTATGGTACAATGCAACAATACGTAGCCATGAAAATGAGCAGATTAAATCCAACAAATGTAACATTGAGCAAAAGCAGCCACTCACGAAAGACTATCCACTATGAATCCATCTATGAAAGTTCAAGAACAGGCAAGGCTTATCTACGCTGTAGAAGTCTGGATGGTGATTGCTGACACTGGAGGAAGATCAGTGACTGGGAGGGGACTGAAGGGGGTTGCTCTGGGGGGGCGCCTGGCTGGCTCAGTAGGTGGAGCATACGACTCAATCTCCGGGTTGTAGATTTGAGCCCCATGTTGGGTGCAGAGATTGAAGGGGGGAGGGGGAGGCTTTGGGGTACTGGTAATCTGTTTCTTGTCTAGTGCTGATTACATGGATATGTTTAGTTGCAAAAATTCATTAAGTTACACATGTATGATTTGTATATTTTCTTTATTTCCATTATATTTCACTAAAGAGTTTAAAAATAAAAATATTTTTAAAATACACCCTCACCTATCCCCCCCATCCCCCGCAAAAGTCACCATCTTATGCATATGTATTGCTCACACACATGGTAATAGGGCAACCTTAGAATAATCCAAGTAACTTCATTAAAGTTGAGTTTCCCATGTGTTGGAAACAGAGCTTAAGAAACATTAAATGAAAAAAATCAGAGACTGTGTTTGAATTTTATGACAGAATGAACCTATCAGTCTGCAAAGACAGAAATCTGGATGAAGTAGTAAAAATGAGAAAGGAGAGGGCTTCTCCATTAATGGTGGGTCATGCCCTGCAGAGGGACAAAGGCAAGGACAGGACCAGATAAAAGCAGAGAGAATAAAGACCCAAAGCCTGAGAAATTAGAGGGAGCCCATGATGGATCTGAAATCAACAAAGGGCTGCCTATCAATGGACAGGGAGGGGACAGAAAGATGCTGTAGCTGAGTATGGGGCACTGCTGATGTGTGGGAGACACATTCACAGGGAACTAAGGCAGCGACAGACTTGAAAAACTTTGCCGAGCCGATGAGAATGCACAGGTGTTGGGTGTGGGGAGTGACACCCTGCTCAATGCTGAATGAATGCAGATACTCTTCTTCTCCCAAGAGAATCTAGTCATTCATAGAACTTCAACTGCACTTGAGCCAAATAATTTTAAATGTAAATGGGTAGCCAGAGGTATCAATGACTGAAAAGTCCTGTAAAATATCCTCAAAATCATCTAGTCGTTCTATAAATATTATTGAATGCTTACTGTGAACAGTACTCCGTGCTGGAAGCTACATGAACCAAAAAACAGGTCCAAATATTATTTGAAACAAGGTAAGGAGAACCAATTTATAATGGAACAGCCCATTAAAAGTTCTTTCATTTACTGGAAACTGTACACTCACCAGGTAAGGTTCTTAGCTTGGAGTCATGTTCAAAAGCATAGGGGTCCCTGGGTGGCTCAGTCATTAAGCATCTGCCTTTGGCTCAGGTCATGATCCCAGGATCCTGGGATCGAGCCCCACATCAGGCTCCCTGCTCAACAGGAAGCCTGCTTCTCCCTCTCCCACTCCCCCTGCTTGTGTTCCCTCTCTCCCTGTGTCTCTGTCAAATAAACAAAATATTTTAAAAAAATTAAAAAACAAAAGCATAGACTCTGTGATGGTTGTTTTTTATGTCACGTTGGCTCAGCTATAATGCCCGGTTATATGATCAAACACTCATCTATCGATGTTGCTGGGAACAATTTTGTAGATGTGGTTAACATCTATAAACAGTTGGCTTTAAGTAAAAGAGATTTTTCTTACTAATATGGGTGGGCCTCATACAATCAGTTGAAAGGCCTTAAGAGAAAAAACTGAGATTTCGCTGAAGAAGAAGAAATTCTGCCTTGAGACCTCAACATCAGGGGCACCTGGATGGCTCAGTCAGTGAAGAGCCCAACTCTTGATTTCAGCTCAGGTCATGATCTCAGGTCGTGAGATGGAGCCCCACATCAGGCTCCGAGCTCAGTGTGGAACCTATTTAGGATTCTCTCTCTCCCTCTGCCCCTCCCCTCCTTCTTAAAAAAAAGACCTCAACATCAGCTCCTGGCTGAGAGTTTCCAGCTGGCTGGCCTACCGTGTATGTAACAGATTTGCCAGACTCCACAATCACATAGGCCAATCCTTACTGGTTCTGTTTCTCTGGAGAGCCCCGACTTACACACTCTAAGCAGACTCCCTGGGTTTGAAACTTGGCTCTGCCACTTCTCTAGCTGGGTCCTTTCTGCGCCTCTGTTATTTCAACTGTAAACTGGGGATAATAATAGCACTGAACTCATAGAAACTAGAACAACCCCTAACACGGAGTAAATGCTTTGAAAGTGTTTGTTAAATAAGTGATGCTGTGGTGCTGAGTTTATTTCTTAGCTGAAAAACCTGAGCTATTTTAATTCCCAACAAATTGCCATCAACCTTAGAGTGCTCTTTCCCACACGAAAACCAGAACAACCTCCAGGCAGCAGCACCCGACCAGTTACAGGTGTCTGATTCTTTTAGATGGTGTAGGAGCAGGTGAGATGCCAGGCCAGCCCCACACATGGTGCTGATTTGGCAAAGTCAGAATCAGAGCACTTCTGGAACATTCTTAACTGCAAGTTCTCAGCTGCCGACGACAGCTGTGCTTAAAGAGGCTCAGATTGAGCACAGAGCTATTCCTACTATTTGCAAGGGTGGGAGTTCGTAAAGGGGTCCGAATCATTCTTTCGGTTCCCACTGTTGATACCCCTACAGCAGCCTGTCCAGCCCCTTGCAATTAAAGATTAAATGGAGAAAAAAAGTAACAAAAAAAGGGGCACCTGGCTGGCTCAGTCAGTAGAGCATGCGACTCTTAATCTCAGAATTGTGATTTGAGCTCCCGTGTTGGGTAGAGATTACTTAAAAAAAAAAAAAAATCAGAAAAAAAAAAGAGATTAAATGGGGAATCGAAATGTTGTTTTTTGTGGGCATCTTCTGGGGGAGACTGTGATGATTGTTATAACAATGTTCATTTGGTAGGTGCTGGGCACTCCCAGTGCTAGGTAAACACTGACTTGTATAATGCTTGTTGTATAGACGAAGATACGGAGTCCCCAAGAGGAAAGTAATTCACCCAAGGATAGACAGACAAAAAGTGGCAGAGTGGGGATTTGACCCCTGGATTTCTGGCTCAGACCCAGGCTCTTCCTCCTGGGCACATTGCCTCTGAGTCTGGACTACAAGGAGGGGATCCAGGCAGGAACACAGGAGCAAGCATCAAACTACGCTGATTGATGTCAGGGCATGAGGGGGGCACCTGAGTGGCTCAGTCTGACTTCTGTTCAGGTCCCCATCTCAAGGTCCTGGGATCCAGCCTGGCTTCGGGCCTCCAAGCTCAGTGGAGAGTCTGCTCATCCCTCCCTCCTCCTGGCTCCTACGCATGGGAGCGCTCTCTTTCTCTCTCTCTCAAATAAATAAATACAATCTTTTTTAAAAACAGGAGGGTATGAGGGCTCAGGGGATTCTATAGTTAAATTTATTTAAGTTAAACAAGTTTCAAAGACTGAAATAGAAGAAATCGTAAATATCCCTTCATGAATTTCTCTTGTTAAAGTCTATAATATGGGGTGCCTGGGTGGCTCAGTCGTTAAATGTCTGCCTTCTGCTCAGGTCATGATCCCAGAGTCCTGGGATCGAGCCCCACATTGGGCTCCCTGCTCTGCAAGAAGCCTGCTTCTCCCTCTCCCAGTCTCCCTGCTTATGTTCCCTCTCTCGCTGTGTCTCTCTCTGTCAAATAAATAAACAAAATCATTAAAAAAAAATTCTACAATGTGTTTGCTTTATACACAAATACCAAATTTCATTAAAGATTCCTATCACAGTATTTGAACCTTTCTTTCATCTTCATATAAAAACTTTAAGGCAGCTGCGCCTGGGTGGTGGCTCTGTCAGTTAAGTGACCAACTCTTGGTTTTGGTTCAGGTCATGGTCTGATCTCACGGCTGTGAGATCTGCCCCGCCTGGGGCTCCGGGCTCAGCACAGACTCTGCTTGAGATGCTCTCCCTCTGCTCCTCCCCCACTCAATCTCAAGCTCTCTTGGATATATATTAATTCATAAAAAACAAACAAACAAACGGGCGCCTGGGTAGCTCAGTGGGTTAAGCCGCTGCCTTCAGCTCAGGTCATGATCTCAGGGTCCTGGGATCGAGTCCCACATCGGGCTCTCTGCTCAGTGGGGAGCCTGCTTCTCTTTCTCTCTCTCTCTCTCTCTGCCTGCCTCTCTGTCTACTTATAATCTCTCTGTCAAATAAATAAAATCCTTAAAAAAAAGGTATGTTTAAAATAAACAAACAAACAAACAGGGGCTCCTGGATGGCTCAGTGGGTTAAAGCCTCTGCCTTGGGCTCAGGTCATGATCCCAGGGTCCTAGGATCGAGCCCCACATCGGGCTCTCTGCTCAGTGGGGAACCTGCTTCCTCCTCTCTCTCTGCCTGCCTCTCTGCCTACTTGTGGTCTCTGTCTCTGTCAAATAAATAAATAAAATCTTAAAAAACAAACAAACACGTTTAAGGCAAAGTGATCCTGAAGTTATTTCTCATTTATTCACCAGCAGTGCAAAATCAAACACCTTACTTGTTATTCTCACTTGATTTCATGTTACGTCAACCTCTTCCTACAGGTTTTCACCCTGCCAGAGATTTTCTGTATTATTGTTTTCCTATAGGATCCTGTGAACTAAGTCTTAGAAGACTTTTCTGAAATTCTTTTCTTATAGTTCAGAAAACAAAAAAGAACAGGATCAGATTCTATCAGAATTTGGTTAATTTTGGGTGCCTGGGTGGTTCAGCGGGTTTAAGCCTCTGCCTTCGGCTCAGGTCATGATCTCAGGGTCCTGGGATCTAGCCCCACATCGGGCTCTCTGCTCGGCAGGGAGCCTGCTTCCTCCTCTCTCTCTCTCTGCCTGCCTCTCTGCCTACTCGTGATCTCTATCTGTCAAATAAATAAATAAATTCTTTAAAAAAAAAGAATTTGGTTAATTTTTACAGCAGAAAGATAGAATCTAAGATTTTTTAAATGTAATTAAATTTACATTTAAAAATTTAAAAATTACATTTTTTATTATACCCAAAGTGAACTCATCCCAAGTTCAAGAGTCACAGGCTCTACTGACTGAGCCATCCAGACACCCTAGGGTCTTAAATACTTTTTTCTAATAGTACTTTATTACTACTTCTTAGATACTTTTTTTCTAATAATACTGACATCTCTGGCTCTGTATAATGATCTAAATCCAATTTACCCTGAGAGGTATCTAGTTGTGATGGCCTTTGGCCTACAGTTCTCTGGAGCTACGTAAGATCATGCTAAATCCTGGGTCAGAGTAGCTGTTATGAAGGAGGGAAAATTCCCAGACATCCATGGTAGAAGAACAGAGAGAGGTGGAAATACCACAGATGAAGCCTACATTAACTTAACTGTGGCCAGTTGTGTATGCTTGCCTTGCTGTGGAGCTGTTCCCATAGGTGGAAACTCCCAGGGCATTTAGCATATTGAAACTATCCTGGCTTACATCTCCATTTTGGAGAGGCTATGCTGAAAACAGCCAGGTCTTCATGTCCTATGAGCATTTTTTAGAAAAAGATTTTATTTATTTTAGAAAGAGACAAAGAGAGAGAGAGAATGCATGCGCAGGTAGGAGATGGAAGAGGGGGAGGAAAAGGGTGGGGGAAAGAATCTCAAGCAGACTTGTGCTAAGCATGTGGCCTGATGCTGGACTTGATCCCATGAAGAGCACGATCTGAGCAAAAGTAGAAGTCAGATCCTCAACCAACTAAGACACCCAGGCGCCCCTATGAACATCTTGTATACACCTAGTTGAGGTCGCCAGGGTCAGGGAGATGGGAGTTAACAATGGCACCCCAGAATTCTGGGGTCACCTGCCTCTCCCTTCTGGGCTGTCTCCCAGACATTTTCAGAGGAGGTAGGAAGGGGATGCTGCTTTCTCTCCATCTTCCCTGTAGGAAAGGGCTGATCATACTGGCATTCCACATCTCTGGACTCCCCAGGTTGGAGTCATTTCCCACCGGAAAATATTGGGATGGATGTTCACACTGGGCTCGACAGGATCCCACCCTTAAACAAATCCATAAAATTCATTCAAAAAGAATAAACCAACAAACATTCCTTTCTGAAACTTTCCCCTTGGGTAATGACAGAAAAACATTTTCTACTGGAGTTTTTTCATAAGAAAAAACCCTTCACGTCAGATTTTGGGTTTTCTAATACGGAGATCCCTGGTTTGTGTCTAGAGATAGGCCTAGTCTATTAACTTAGCTTCAAACATCCAATGAACAACATTCCAGCTAATCCTTTCAAGACCAGTTTTGTAAATTCTGAGAGGCACCGCCTCAAAGCAACATCCCTGAAAACCAGCAAGATACAGTCTACTTGCTTTCCTGTGGCCACTCGGTATAGCCCAGATAAGAGGACTTGAGGTCGGCAACTATCAAACGTTCTGAGCAAGAGCTAACAGTGACATCACAGCCTTGTGCATCAACCTGGTTAAGAAAGAAAATCCTGGGTTTCAAGGCTAGACAGAGCCAAAGGCTCATCCAGTTAACTTACTGGCAAATATAAGTCACAATGATTAGTCCTGTGATGCTCTGTCTTTTATCCACGCTTCCTTCAGTCTTGGAATAAAAACACTCTGCCTTGCCCTCCCTCCCCACCTTTCTGTTAAATGAATGGCAATTTAAAAGTATAAACCTGTGCTCGCTTCGGCAGCACATATACTAAAAGTATAAACCTTATGCTGAAGAGTCACCTTTAATATAACCCAAACCATGATGAAAGAAAACCTCGAAAACCAAATTTGAGTATTAGGCAATCTTTTCACATGTCAAGATGCTGGATGCCGGCATGAAAGATGCTTACACTCCAGCAAGTGCATGGAGAGCTCTGCTGAATCCCTGTTTTGTGCTTCCATTTCTGTTCATCTGCTTTCCACGGGCAAGCAGCCACCTCCTATCACAGAGCCATCCCCATCTTAGGTCAGTAGACAATATGGGCAAAATCTGCAAAGGATGGACACGTTGGCTTGGGTGTGGTCACTGGCAATGGGAAGCTTTGGTCCCCGGGATGCGGGCTCTAAAAGCCAGGAGCCGCACCCTTGGCGGGTAATCTCCAAAACCACTTCTCTGGATTTTAGCACACAATCCGCACCAACCCTGACTGCTCCCTCTATGAACACACAGCCGCCCTTAGACGCGACCAGCCTCGGCAGACAAAGCCGACTGCTCAGAGAGCCACTCTGCACCGAGGCAACCTCCAGGTCGCCGCCGGGCCACCACGCCGCCGCGTCTGGGCTGCTTGATGGTCAACAGCAAGGGGCGGGAGACGGGCGGCGCCGAGGCCACCAGGCACCAAAGCCCGTGGCCGCGGCTTTCTGCCTGCCCCCCAGTCTGGGGGGACGCGCGACTCACACTAGGGAATTAACAGCAGGCCTTGATGCCCCAACACAGAACCCAAAAGACGAGAGCATGCCCTAAGATTTCTACGGAAGCTTTTTCTGCACCAGAAAACCGCACACTTGAGTTCGGGAGCCGGGCAGCCCTAGTTCGGGGTCGGGTGGCTACCAGTGCCGGCTATTGTTCTCCCGGTCTCTCCGGCGGGAGACGTCCCCCATCCCGCCTCCCAGCCAGCATCTGCCACTGGACCAAGCCTTTCAGCTCCGAGAAGAAAGGGGTGTGTGCCTGCGGCGCTGCGGATTATCGCAAAACCTGAAGCGAGTCCCTAAGGGCTGTGTCAGGCCGGGAGACAAAGCTCCTGGTGGGGACAGCGCAGCCCGGTCGCGGATCCGCCTCCCCGGGTTTGTCGCCTGTCCGAGGGCCACGCCCAGCGGGCCACCTGGACCGCCACGCTCCAACTCTGGAGCCGAGGGTCTTCAGGCCCGAGACCCGCCTCCCAGCCGTCCGCCCCTCCCTTGCCTGGAGACCTCCCTCCCCTGGGAGACCTCCCTCCCCAGAGAGACCCTCCCCCAACCCGCGCGGGTCTCCTCCTCCCGGGCGTCTACCCTCCTCAAACCCCGGCGGTCTCCACCCTCCAGCATCTCTCCTCCCATCCTCATTCTTCATCAGCCCCAGACTCGCCCCGCCTCGCGCCACCTGCACTGCACTCCTCCCCTCCCTCCTCAGACCCGCCCCCCGCCCCCTCTCTTTCCTCCTCAAACCCTGGTCTCCACTTCCCCCTCCACCCAGACCCCCAGACCACCTGTCCCCACCCAGCTTCCCCATCTCCCCATCTTTGCTCAGACCTCGCGTCTGCCTCTCCCCATCCCAGCTTCTCTCTGGCTTGGGCTCTTGCCCCTCCCCAGGCCTGGGGCGTCGGTGTCTGTCGCCCGCCAAGATCTACGCTGCGGGGAGAGCTCCCGCACTGGGCTCCAGTGAAGGGACCCAGCTCGGCGCTCGCTCTGGGCCGGGCAGCTACAGGCGGCCTTTGTGGTTCAGGCAGGTGCCCCGGAGACTGCAGGCGAATCGTCCTTAGGCGACTGCTGCGTTAGCCAGACCGGTGGAACGGGCCGTCGGGTCCGGTCCAGGCTGGGCAAATCTCAACCCGAAGCCAAGACGAACTCAGGGTGTGTGTACTGGTGGGAGTGGGAGGCCAGAGGCAGCGACGATCTAGGGACTCGGGGAGGACGGGCCCTTAGCCAGAGAAGCCCCCGCCCAACCTTCCAGCCATTCACTGCACCTCGACAAGCCAGGTCGGGCGCCTACTGTGTGCCGAGAGTGAACCCCCTTCGACCAAGCCATCTCCTCACCCCAGTTCTTTGCAATCCCACGAGCACACCTGAAACGCCTACTATGAGCAAGGCACTGCACGGCGTTCCGTGGGCGTACAAAGAGCACAGGATTCGGGCCCCAGTTTAGCCCCGATGGCCGCCCCAGTCCCAAACCACACCTCCCGCCGCGTCCCCTGAGGCCGGGCCCCTGGGCGCAACCCTATCCCTGCCCTTTTGTGCGCCTCCCAGAGAAACAGAGGCCATGAGAACGATGTCCCAGCCCGGGGAGAATAAGCCCACCGCCCACCCCGCCATCACGCACTCCTCCGGGATGCTGCGGCTGCGAGGGTCCGTCGGTCGATCCGTCTCTCCTCGGTCTCGCCGCGGCGCGGGAGCTGCGGGTGCTCGGGGCGGCGGCGGCTGCACGCGCGCTCGCTCGATCGCCGCCTTGGCGCGCGGGGCGCTGGAGTCGGAAGCCGGGAGCTGGGGAGGGGACGTAGGTGGGGGCTGGAGGCGGCCTCCGCCAATCACCGACCCGACGCCTCCTCCCCAATGCTCCCCACCTCTCGCTAGCAGGTTAAGGGGAGGCGGGGACAGGCGGCGCCCCGCATCTTCACCGCCGCGCGCGGCCGCCGCCTTGGGACTACAACTCCCGACAGGCCCTGCTGTAGGGCTGGGGTCCGAGAGGGGAAGGAGAGAGGCCAGAGAACCCGCCGACCCCCCTAGCGTCCTTCTCCGCGTTCCTTTGGGTTTCCCTGGTGACTGACGGCACTTCACAAAGCCCCGGCGCTGGGATGCGCGGATGCACGAGTCCCCTGGGAGGGCTACGGGGCGGGTCCCAAGGACACACCGCCTCCCCTCCCCCTGCAGGACCCCACCCGAGGGCCTGAAACAATGCCCCGGCAGCCTCACCCGGCTGCTCCCGGGCCTGCCCTTTGCGCCTGGTTCCCTCCGAGACCCAGTACGACGCCTTCGAAGTGGGCGCTCGGCGGAACCGCAGGATGGAGGGCGGGGTGGTCGTTATAGCAAAATGTTCTGACGTACACTATATAGTGGACGGCCACTCAGGGCCGACTAAGTTTGCAACTGTGCCCTCTGGGTCCCCTCAATGAACCCGGCGTTCATTCTCTGGGCTGCTGTGAGCTAGAGCTTCTCCATCCGGAGCCCTCAGACCCAGCTGCCTGCCCTATTTCTGACACCACCTTTCAGAGCATGGTGAAGTCTCTGGAAATGTTTTAGAACTCAATTTATACTCACTTTTTTTCCCTTCACGTTTTAAACACAATTTAAATCAACAAATCTAAAAGAGGAGAGGGAGGATCGTCAGGCCTTTGTACCAAGTACCTAAAACCCTCTCAAGCCTTTACTGTAATATTTTATGTAGTGGTAATAATAGCTCAGATACGGTTAGTAATTTGCCTCTTTTCACTTAATGTCACTTCAAAGGCATTCCTATTGATTAAAATGCACCATTGAGTCCTCACCTTCAACCCCAGCCCAGGGTCCCTCTAGGGAAACGCTTACGGGTTACTGCAGAAACCCCTCTCTGAGAGAAGCGGCCAAGGTGAGGGAGTTCCCAGCTGTCTCCGCTGCACAGCCATGCCCAGAGAGGTAGTTCACACCTCTACACAAGTTATTTTCAACCAAAATGGTGCTTCACTACTCCTCCAGGATGCCCTCCTCCTCCACTCAGCAAAACCAACCCGGGTGGCAGACGCACAGAACCTGCCAAAGTGCGGGGGTCATTGGAGCACATCCACTGCCATCCTTTGTGGTGGGCTCATGGTCTGGACAGGCCAGGCTGCCAGTAGGAGAAGGCTTACTGCTGCCTTACCCACGCGGAGTCTCTGCTTCTTCGAGGAGGAAGGTTTACTATTCTGCCCTCTGCCCCAAACATCTTGAACTTATGCAGTGAGCCCCTAAATGAGCCTAGGGGCGACATCAAAGCATCCCTGATCGGGGAGCCCAGGATGCGCCTGTGAAAACTTCGCGGGAGAGTGGCTTGTCCCTCCCACTGCTCCAGCTTGGGGCACTGCCCTAGGGATTCACGAACTGGCCAGGCTCTGTAGCGACCCAGGGATTTAGGCAAAATGGGTTGAGCCTCAGGGAGGTGGCCTGAAGCCCCCTACAGGCTGGCAATAGCGGATCCCTGGCTACCACCTTCTTGGAAGCTGCACTTTCTGCCTAAGGGGGAGGGAGTCCTCTAGTGGAGGAAACGTTTTCTGCAGTATTTAGGGGATCTCAAACTTGGACTCTTCCTTCTTTCCTTTCCTGGGCCTACCCGCCCTGGTAAGAGAAAGGGCAGCCTTGAGGTCATCTGTCTGCCTGGGACATTGATGAAAGTCGCACCCAAACCTGTGGTTTAGAATGTGCCCACTATGTGATTTTTTTTTTTTTCACTATGTGATTTTAGCTTTAGGTTGTCTCTCCTGGGAAGCATAAAGGGCATAGGGCAGGGAATCATACATCTCTATGCTGGAATCATTACTCTGTTTTCTGGGTAACTGACGTTGGGAAAGTTACTTATGCCATCTGAGCCTTAGCTCAGAACACAAGGATCATAACATTTTTTAAAAAACGTTGCCTTGTTGATAACACAAGGAAATACCTATAAAGGGCATAGCACACTGCCTGGCATACAGCACACACTCAACAAATGGAGCTGTGATGGTTCATTTATTCAACAACAAACTTTTATGGAACAGTGTGAGGGATATAAGAATATGACATTGCTGGGACATCTAGGTGGCTCAGCTAGTTAAGTGTCCAGATCTTGATTTCAGCCGGGTCATGATCTCAGGGTCGTGAGATGGAGCCCAACCTTTGGCTCTGTGCGGGGTGTGGAGCCTGCTTCAGATTCTCCCTCTCCCTCTGCTTCCCTCCACCACCCCCCACCCCCGCTCACATGTGCATAAGTTCTCTCTCTTAAAAAAAAAAAGACGTTCTCATTATAACAACTACAAAAAGCACTTTGTTGTGACTTTTATTATAAAGCTCATATGACAGGGCTCCGTGTGGGTAAGTTCAGTGGGTTAAAGTCCCTGCCTTCAGCTCAGGTCATGATCTCAGGGTACTGGGAACAAGCCCCACATGGGGCTCTCTGCTAGGTGGGGAGCCTGCTTCCTCCTCTCTCTGCCTGCCTTTCTGCCTACCTGTGATCTCTGTCAAATAAATAAATAAATAAATAAATAAACTCTTAAAGCTCATATGACTAGCTTAGATGAAGTACACAAGAAATTCAGATGAGAGAGAAGTTAATTCTGAGCAGATCTTCATGGAACAGAGAAGCTGGATTTGGATTTCAACTGGATATTGATTTGCTAGATGATTTGCTAGATGATTCTAAGAGGAGGTTTGAGATTCCAGGATGAAGGAGTGAAAGTTTGTGGGTAGGGAAGATGGGAAGTGTTTGGAAGGCAGTAGAGGAACCCATCATGACTTGAAAGTCAAGTCCGTGAATGGGGATGGTGAGAAGAGAAAGCAGATAGTATATAAGCTGGTGCTGGGGCCACTCTTTAAAAGCTGAGGGCTAGAGGCGCCTGGGTGGCTCAGTGGGTTGAAGCCTCTGCCTTCAGCTCGGGTCATGATCCCAGGGTCCTGGGATTGAGCCCCGCATTGGGCTCTCTGCTTAGCTGGGGGGCCTGCTTCCTTCTCTCTCTGCCTGCCTCTCTGCCTAGTTGTGATTTCTCTCTGTCAAATAAATAAAATATTTAAAATAAATAAATAAATAAAAGCTGAGGGCTACTGGCTTTTATCAGTAAATGTGTTTGGGGTTCCAAATCGCCTTAACCACAAGCTTCTGAATAATCGGCGAGTAAAGGGGTATCAAAGTGGGGAAGGGGCGTAGGACTAGTAGGTGTTTTGGGAAGACATAGGATCCTTACACCACATGACAGATAGCTTTCCTTATTTTGTATCGATGAGGAGGTCCAGACTTAGAGAAGTCAAGTGACTTGCCCAGAAAGTCACCCTGCTACAGTGGCATTACCAGGGCTCCAAACCACATCTGCCTGATGCAGAGCAGAGAGCCCTTCCTGCCCCAGCATGCTCTACCCTCCAAGTCTTCCAGAAGGCTGACTTTCCAGTGCAGGGACTGGGATGTCCAAGAATGACTCAGGAGGAGTCATGTTCCTTCCTCTGCAGGTTCACCCTGTTTCTTCAGAGAAAGGATGTTCTCCAGCATTCCCAAGGTGGTTTGTATTAGATTTCTTCCTCGACCTTCTCTTCACCTTCCCCATCCTCCATAAGTCAATGACAATGGTAGCGGTAGCATAGCATGGAGAACACATTGTGAAGTCTGCTTAGCCTTAAAACAATTGTGATGGGCCACCTGGGTGGCTCAGTGGGTTAAAGCCTCTGCCTTCGGCTCACGTCATGATTTCAGGGTCCTGGGATCAAGCCCCCACATCGGGCTCTCTGGTCTGCGGGGAGCTTGCTTCCTCCTCTCTCTCTCTACCTGCCTCTCTGCCTACTTGTGATCACTCTCTCTCGGTCAAATAAATAAATAAATAATCTTTAAAAAAAAAAAAGGATGGGCGCCTGGGTGGCTCAGTGGGTTAAGCCGCTGCCTTCAGCTCAGGTCATGATCTCAGGGTCCTGGGATCAAGGCCCGCATCGGGCTCTCTGCTCAGCAGGAAGCCTGCTTCCCTCTCTCTCTCTGCCTGCCTCTCCATCTACTTGTGATTTCTCTCTGTCAAATAAATAAATAAAATCTTTAAAAAAAAAAAAGGCATAGGGCTAAATAGATACACAAACAGGGGCAGTGGGGAATAAGACTAAGAGAGTGTCACATTCTAGAGCTGTGGCACTGAGACACAGGGGAGGGGACCCCACCCTCAGACTGGGGTGGCTGTGTTTGAGCTGAAAACATCAAAGTAAATTCCAGGGGCTTATCACTGCTCTTGAAATGCTGATGAGCTCTCTAAAAATTTAAATCCTTCCTTTTGGTCTAGGAAACTTATTTTTTTTCTGCTTTTATTTTTAAATTTCAAAGTTTAATTTTAAAATAAAAGTGTGTCTTGTCTTGGAACTAGAATAGCCACAAGCCAACATAAAGCAAGAATTGCTGGGTGACTCCAGCTACCCCAGCCCCATAGCAGAAATCTACAATGTGAAATTTACATTTATTTCACACCCAGGGAAGGAACCTCTGAACTGCAAGGTTATACAGAGAAGGATAAGGAGGTTTTGTTTTAAGCCAGATTCTCCTTTAACAAATCAACTTAATCTGGGCATTAGCAAGAATAATAGTGACAACATGGAACAACTTAAATATATAGAACCACCTTCAGAGAACAAAACAGTTACTCTAAGAGCCAGATCTTTAAATCATCTTTTTGTTCCCCACCTGTCACACTCCACAGCACAATGCTTTATTAAACCCCTGATGAATGCTGAAGAGCTGAGAATATTGGAAAGAATCCCCACACCCTGCCACCAAGCTGGATTTTCATTTACGAAATGAGTCCAAAGAAATACAACACTGAGGGGCGCCTGGGTGGCTCAGTGGGTTAAAGCCTCTGGCTCAGGTCATGATCCCAGAGTCCAGGGATCAGCACTGCATTGGGCTCTCTGCTCAGCAGGGAGCCTGCTTCCCCCTCTCTCTACCTGCCTCTCTGCCTACTTGTGATCTCTGTCTGTCAAATAAATAAAATCTCTTAAAAAAAAAAAAAAGAAAGAAAGAAAGAAAGAAAAGAAAGGAAAAGAAACACAACACTGAAAATTACCCATCACTGCCTTTACCTGATTTTTTCTCATATTATTTTATGAAGCCAACCCTACAGTTCAGCTAATTTTTTCCTCTTTAGTTGCATTACTCAGAATTTATTTCAATAAGAATCAAAGCAAGTATTTATTATTTCTTGCATACTTTACGTACATGATTCAATTAATTCCCGCAGCAGATGTGTGAGAAAGTTATCATAATAACCACTTTATGAAAAAGGGAAACAGGATCTCAAAGGCAAGTAACTTGCCCAAGGTCAAACAACTCCAAGGGTCAGAGCCCAAGTCAAAACCCAAGTCTGACTCCAGAATCCATATTTGTTTATTTAGACCATACCGTCCGTTCTTGAACATTATACTATTTACATTTGCCCTTTTCTCAAATCTGTAGTGGTTTTGGGGATTCATAGCGTAATTTTCAGAGTGGCGGCCATCCCGTCCAGCTTGTGATTGACTTTGAGTAGTTTCTCTTCTTCCCTTCCCAATGAAAACCCCATGTGGGAGTGCTATGAGGGATCCAGAGAGCCACGTGTCAAAGTCACAGAGTCTCAGAGCACTTGGAATTGTCCCACATGCTTGCATATTCTGTTTTGTTTTTTCATTTTTTTTCTCTTTGCATTTAGTTTGAGAAATTGCTGTTGGTATATTTTCAAGCACACTGATTTTTCCTCAGCTGTGTTAGGTTTGCTGATGAGCCCATCAAAGATATTCTTCACTTCTGTTGCACTGTTTGTTCCTAGTACTTCTTTTTGATTCTTAGAGTTTCCATTTTCTACGTGCAGCCCCCGTCTGTTCCCGCAGGTTTACTTTTTCCATTAGAGTCCTAACATCACAATCATTGTTATTTTCAAATTCCCTATCTCATCATTCCACATGTATGCCATAGCTGATTGTAGTTCTGATGCTTGCTTTGTTTCCTCAGACAATATTCTTCCATGCTTTTTAAAGAAGTTTTATTGATTTAAGTAATCTCTGCACCCATCATGGGGCTTGAACTCGTGACCTCAAGATCAAGAGTCACATGCTCCACCAACAGAGCCAGCCAGGCATCCTTCTTTTGAGCTTTTTTAACATGCCTTGCAAATTTTGTTGAAAGCCAGACATGATGGATTGGATAAGAAAAACTGAGGCAAACAGGTGTCTAGTATAAGGCTTTGTGTTAATCTGTGGCAGCTGGGCTGTATTTAATAATTGGTATAGCTGTGAGTGCCAACGTCTTGTTTCCTCTAATTTCCTTGTTTTTCCTTCCTTTGTTATCTTTGGGTTTCCCTAAGGATTCCTTCTTAAATAGACTCTCCGATTTGCAGCTTTCCCAGTTATAATCCGCTGTTACTATCTAAGAGCCTATTGATGTGGTAGAAAGATGTTGGGAAGGGAAGTGTTCCATAATCTTCTGATTAAATCTTATTTTTTAGCAGCCCCATGTCCCTGGGCTGTGACCTTTAGAAGCATTTCTCAGCCTTTTTTCTCCCTTCTCTTACATCAGACACAGAGGCAAGACAGTGTCAGAACTGGCTAATAGCTCTTCCTTCAGGAAAGAAGAGGCCCCCTGCAGGGACCTTATTTTGGAGAACCCTCTGGACTTATTTCAAAGTGGTTACCATTCCAGAAACATAAGGGGAATCCTCTTTAGTCTTTACCATTGAGAACTTGGTGGGGTTCCTGGAGAGAAAACCCAAGAAATGATAAGGGCCCTTCTAAGACTGGGCTCTGCTATAGGCTGAATGTTTGCCCAATTTCATATTATGAAATCCTAATGCCCAATGTGATGGTGTTAGGGAGTGTGGTGTTTGGGAGCTGATTAAGTCATCAGGTCAGAGCCTTCATGAATGAGATTACTACCTTATAAAAGAGGCCCAGGACAGCAGGACAAAGGCCCTCACTAGACCATGACCATACTGGCACATTGATCTTGGACTTCCCATTTCCAGAATGGTGAGAAATAGAAACTTTGCAGATTTAGTCAAATTAAGATGAGGCTATTAGGGCAGGCTTTAATCCAATATGACTGGTGTCCTCATATGAAGGGAGAAATTTAGGCACAGATACACAGGGAAAATGCCATGTGACAATGGAGGCTGAGGGATGTCTACAAGCCAATGACCTCCAAGGCTTGCCAGGAGCAAGAAGTAGGAAGAGGCAAGGAAGGATTCTTTGCTAGTAGCAGAGAACATAGCCTTACAGACAACTTGATCTGGACCTTTAGCTTCAAAACTGGGAAAATAAGGGGCGCCTGGGTGGCTCAGTGAGTTAAAGCCTCTGCCTTTGGCTCAGGTCGTGATCCCAGGGTCCTGGGATCGAGCCCCTGCATCGAGCCCCACATCAAGCCCCACATCGGGCTCTCTGCTGGGCGGGGGCCTGCTTCCCTTCCTCTCTCTGCCTGCCTCTGCCTGCTTGTGATTTCTGTCAAATAAACAAATAAAATCTTAAAAAAAAAAAACTGGGAAAATATCCATTTCCATTGTTTTATAACACCCATTTAGTATTGTGGTCCTCAACCCTAGGAGACAAATATGGTACTCTTTCTGTGGAAGGCCAAGCTTGCACCTTCCTGGGCTTACCTGATCTCTATTCAGTGTCTTTCACCATCTTTAATCATGTTGTAACTCTAGGATAAAATGTAATATGGAGAATTGATGGCAATTGTAAATGATTCCTGTTTACAGACATGTAAATGCATTTTCTCCAGTAAAGATGCAATTAATTTCATCCGGTGAAAGAGACCAGTCTTGCCTCTATGATCAGCAAATTCATCTCAGTATCCTGAGTGTTTGTATATGTGCTTGTTATTTGGATTCTCCTTGTTAATAATTTTTATATCTTACTGGTTCTCTCAGTAATAAATGAATCAAATAAAACTTTTAACATGTCTTTATTTTATATTAGCATGTCATGAATTTACATTTCTTTCTTTCTTTTTTTTACAATTTCACTTATTTATTTATTTATTTAAGATTTTATTTATTTATTTGACAGACAGAGATCACAAGTAGGTAGAGAGGCAGGCAGAGAGCGGGGAGCAGGCTCCCTGCTGAGCAGAGAGCTGGATGTGTGGCTTGATCCCAGGACCCTGAGATTATGACCTGAGTGGAAGGCAGAAGCTTAACCCACTAAGCCACCCAGGGGACCCTATTTATTTATTTTTAAGATCCCCTTTTAAGATCTCTACACCCACCATGGGGCTTGAACTTAAAACCTTAACTTTACTATTCTGAAAAAGATACCATCTAGGTACAGAGTGTAAGGGGATAATATTTCGAAATGTCTACTGATATTTCTTCATTTTCCCTTGGTTGTTTCTCCATTCAGTCAGCTAGAGTATTCATCATTCACTGCCTCAGGAGAGGCAGAAAGCAGAGAGAAAAGGGAGTTGATTCCTCTCCTCAGTGTTTTCAAAGCCTAACCCTTAGGGAGAGCTGAAGGAACTCAAGCATAATCCATAGATTTGGAAGTTGGAAGAATATAGGAATCTGAGTTAAGTCTTTTTTTTTTTCTTTCAGATTTTATTTGTTTATTCGACAGAGAGAGAGAGTGAGAAAGCAGGAACACAAGCAGGGGCAGTAGGAGAGGAAGAAGCAGACCTCCGGGGTAGCCAGGAGCCCGACCTGGGATTCAATCCAGGACCCTGGGATCATGACCTGAGCCAAAGGCAGACGCTTAATGACTGAGCCACCCAGGTGCCCCTGAGAAAGTCTTTTGATGCTCTGGAGGTCAGATTAATATTTCCAGACTTGGACCCAACAGAGTGACAGAGGGCGGGGTGAGGAGGGCTGAACATAGCTGTGTCCATTCCCCCTGCCCAGAGCCAAATTGTGGTGGGTGGGACGAGAGACTGCCCAAGCGGCAGAGAAATCTAGAGCAGAGAGTGTTTGCTGTTACTCTAGGTAGGACCCCCCTCCCCCGGAATTTAGATACACCCCACAGGAGAGGAACCACAAATTCTCTGAGATTAATTTACCACTGCTTCTCCCCGCTACCCCACCTCCGGCTGAATGGGCGCTTGTGGTAAGAATCAAGTTCAGCTAGGAAAATCAGGTTCACAGTTTCAGATTCAGCCCCCTTACAAGAGCATCCCGCTTCTATTCAGGTATCATCACTCATTTTACCTATTTCCTAATCTGGTGCACATTTGACAATCTTTTTGGCCTCTCAGCATCCAAATTCCCTTCCAGCACAAGGAGAAGCAGAGCCAGCCTCCCTTTATAGAAACCAAAAGTCCCCAGCCGGTTCCTGGGCTCCCTTGACGGTGGGGCACAGGCATGGGATCCAGAGTCTGCCCATGGCCCGCATACCCCACGTTTCCAGCTAGAAGCTGGTGGCCTGAAAGCAGAGAAACCCTGGAGGCCCTCTGGTAGGGGCAGCTGGTGCAGCAAGATGGCGCACTGCTAGAGAAACCCGCGGCCGGGCGGAGCTGGTGGTGATGACTAGCGCTGGGCATTGGTGGGGTTGGAAGTGCACACCAACATGGTGGTGAGCCCGTTGCACCAGCCCTGCCCATGGCGCAGGTACCCTCCACTCCCAGCTGCAAAACTAAAGCTACATGATAATAAATCTAATAAATCCCTTACCCACCTAGATCAGTCAGAAACGCTTTCTGTTGCTTGCAACTAGGGACCCTACCCTAGTCTATCCTAGACTAGACTATTTTCGAACTTCCAGATTGTTTGTGGGTTTGGGTTATTATAAACAGTCCAGAACAAACACATCTAAAGAGCTAACTTGGTATCCTTGTCTAATTATCTCATTAAGGAAAACCAAATGGTAGAATTGTTGGGGGACTCATACTTTTAAGGGTTTTGATACAGAAAATATTAAATATTGTAAGGGAGAGAAGATTCTCCTTTACTCTCTGGGTCTCTGGCTGGGCCCAAGGATTAAACTGATAACCAGACAGATGAACAGGAGAAAAACACACACATTTGAAGTTTTACATGAACATGGGGGTCTTCACAAGAGAACGAAGACCCTAAGATGTGACCGGAGTAGGAAGCTCTTATACCTTTGAGACAAAGAAACAAGAAATTTGTGAAGTATTGACAAGATGGAGGGGTTGGGGGTAGGGGTAAGAGATGGTGAAGAAACTAGGAAGATAAGGGTTAATTTAACAAAGTTTGTTTATATACAGCCTTCTCCACCCTAAATTTTCTGTCTCTGTTGATAAGGATGCCTTCTACCCTCTGGCCAAGGAAGGTCCCTTTCACATTGGATGTTTAGCTGCTTTCAGGAGGGTAAACGAGGGTCAGATTATCCTTCTTGTACCTGCTATTTCTTAAGTACCTTTATTTATTTTTTTAAAAGATTTATTTATTTGACAGACAGAGATCACAAGTAAGCAGAGAGGCAGACTCCCCGCTGAGCAGAGAGCCAATGCGGGGCTCGACCCCAGGACCCTGAAACCTTGAGACCATGAGACCATGAGATCCTGACCTGAGCTGAAGGCAGAGGCTTAATCCACCGAGCCACCCAGGCACCCCTCTTAAGTACCTTTAATTCAAAATAATCAATACGTCCAAGTGGCATATTTTGGGGTGATGTATTCTGAAGCCCTCCAATTATATTCTCACCTGCAGTCTGTTTATGAGCCCGTCTCCCTACAGCATGTTTATTACCCCAGAATTCATCTTAATAAGACTCATTTCTGTGTGTGTGTGTGTGTATGCGCGCGCATGCATGTGGGTGCAGGCCAGCTGGAATGCTATCTCCCTTCCATCCCTGGCCCTTTCTCCCAGACTTGCGGATCAACTGTTGCATTGTAATTCTTCATTATGTAGTTTGGAGCTCCTCCTAACTCATATCCACTAGAATAATGTCATTAAACTGAAGCATGAAATGAATGAAAGAAAACCAGTCACGAATAAATGCCCTGTGTCACTCTCTCACCCAGGGGTGAGCCCTGTCCTGTCCTCATATCCAGGCTAGATGCTTACTGGTTGGCCACAGTTAGCTCGGATGAGGAGGAGGGAGCCTGGCAGGGCTGGGCCCCTGAAAGCATCGGGGTGGAAAAATGTCCAGCTCCTCACACGGGAGGCTGTACTTGCCCCGCCAAACCCCACCCCCAAACTCTTCCCTTTAACCTATATATAAAAGGGAGCCACCAGGTTCAGCCCGCACCACAGCCATGAGGAGAAAGGGGCTGTTCTCTGCTCCTGTGATTGAGGCTTTGCTGCTTCTCCTGTTGCCTGGGATTGCCTCCCACGTAAGTAGTGTTTGATCTCCCCTTGACACTTAAGGTTTCTTTCTTTTTTTTAAATTTATTTGACAGAGAGAGAGAGAGAGAGAGAGAAATCATGAGTAAGCAGAGAATCAGGCAGAGGGAGAGGGGAAAGCAAGCTCCCTGCTGAGCAGAGAGCCTGATGCGGGGCTTGATCCCAAGACCCTGAGATCATGACCGGAGCTGAAGGCAGAGGCTTAACCCACTGAGCCACCCAGGCGCCCTAAAGCACGTGCTTTCTGTCACGTGCTCTCCCCTCGCTGATGACTCCTGAGGAGCCACGTCTGCCCTTCCTGCAGCAAAGGAGTCTCCCAGGCCGAAGCAGGAGGTGTAGGGGGTAAGGACCATGGCTGGGGTGTATTTTGGTCTCATGTAAAGACAGTGGCCCCCACTTCCCGAGGGAGGTCCCAGGAAGTGTGCTAAGTGCTTTATACACATTACCCCATTTAATCCTTTCAATAACTTAATTATATTTTCAGATGAGAGAATTGAAACTCAGGAGAAGTCAGTTCAGGAAGGGGTTTAAGTTCTATACACTGTCAGAGTGTTTGGACTTGGGAGAAGATCAAGGCTCTGAGCAGAGGTGAGGCCAACACTTTGCTTTTTGGCGTATGCTGGGAGGTTCAGGAGCTCCCAAGATGCCATAGCTTCTGGTTTTCCCTGGCCCTTTCCTGGGTTAACCTCATTTTGTATACTGGGATGATTTTAAATTTTTTAAAAAGATTTATTTATTTCTTTTAGAGAGAGAATGCAAGTGGGGGTGAGGGGAGGAGCAGAAGAAGAGGGAGAGAAGCAGACTCCCTGTGGAACAGGGACCCCCCATGTAAGGCTCCATCCCAGAACTGTGGGATCATGACCTGAGCCAAAGGCAGATGCTTAACCACCTGAGCCTGTTTTCTGCCTATGTCTTCTACTAGTTAATATAAATGGGTTAAAAACAGTGGGTTCTCTGTGGCCTTCATGGCAAGGCCTTCATGGCAAGGAAAGGCAAGCCAAGACACAATGGGGCCTTCACAGCAAGGCAAAAAGGCAGTTCATCTGCCGGCACCCTGCATAGCCTAGAATGCTATGGGGAAGTTGGGGGAAGGCAGGTCTCCCTCCTACAGGCCTTTTATGGCAGGGAGTGATCATAGTGATTTCGTTCAAGGGATGCCTCTGGTTGCCTTGACTCCAGGCACGTGGGAACACCACACAGGAGTGGGGGTGGGACAGCACCCAGGAGTCGGGTTTGAGTGATTTTCTTGGTAATGAACCGTTTCTACTTTTCCAGGAACATGGCCGTTTCCTCTTCAGCTTCATCTCCCTTGGGTTGGCCTAACCCACTGAAAACAATTTGGATTGTAAGATCTAAGGAAAAAGTGGGGTGCCCGGGTGGCTCAGTGGGTTAAGCTGCTGCTCTCGGCTCAGGTCATGATCTCAGGGTCCTGGGATCGAGTCCCACATTGGGCTCTCTGCTCAGCGGGGAGCCTGCTCCCTTCCTCTCTCTCTGCCTGCCTCTCTGCCTACTTGTGATCTATCTCTGTCAAATAAATAATTAAAATTTTTTTTTGAAGATTTTATTTATTTATTTGACAGAGAGTACAAGTAGGCAGAGAGGCAGGCAGAGAGAGAGGAGGAAGCAGGCTTCCTGCTGAGCAGAGAGCCCGATGCGGGGCTCGATCCCAGCACCCTGGGATCATGACCTGAGCCGAAGACAGAGGCTTTAACCCACTGAGCCACCCAGGCACCCTAAATAAATAAAATATTAAAAAAAAAAAAAGATCTAAGGAAAAAGAAACTAATCTTCTTCTGTAACAATGCATGACCTCGGTACTCCTTAGGAGACAAGGAAAAATGGCCCATTAACGGGACAGTAAACTTTAACATGATCTAGGTCTCTATCTCAAGAAACAGGGCAAATGGACAGAGATGCTCTATGTTCGGGCTTTCTTGCCTCTAGATTGGGTTCCGGACCTAAGGGCCTGTTGCAGAATGTGTTCGGCCACTAATCAGACCAGCAAATCCCCTCCTGATGTATTGGATAATGATTGTCTGAACACTAATGAATCTGAGTTGTCAGAGGAAGCACAAGCCTCTCCGAATGAAGAGGACTTCGGTCCTGTCACTTCTCCTTATGAGCCTGAAGGCCCTTCTCTATCCAGCCCAGCTGAGCACACGAGGAGCAGACTCCTTACCTCCCTGGAGCTCCCCCTGAATCAGCGTTATATCCTCCTTGGAAGGTTGCCAACGGAGAAATGGGCACTAGATGAGTCCACGTCCCATTCTCCAGGGCAGACTAGGGTCAAAACAACAATTAGGACAATATTCTGAAAACCCTTCTCCATTTATTGAGGGTTTTCAACAAATATCCATTATGTATGATTTGATCTGGCCATATATATGTGTGTGTATATATAAAATATTATATAAATAGTATAATAATTCATATATAATAAGATAGAAATACATATACTTATATATATATAATATTGCATCCATCCATCTATCTATCTATCTGTCTCAATCGTACTAACTCGCTGCTGCACCCCTGATGGGAAAAACAACCACATCTGGGTAGGCGCCCAAGAGTTTGCTGGTGACAACAAGGGACAGAGAACATTATCCGGTGGGGGGGCTGCTGTCCCAAACACTGAGTCACACTGGTACTATCAGGAGGCTAGTCAGGGAAGAGAGGAACAAGATCGTATGATCACCTGCCTGAGAGAAGAAACGAGAAAAGGCTTTACTAAAGGTATACATTTTAACAAAATTCAGGCAGTCACACTAAGAGCTGATAAAAATCCTGCTCTAATTTTGGAGTCACCTAGTAGAGGAAGCTCTCGGCAAGTATGGAAACCTGGACGCAGGGACATCTGAGGGAATAACTATTTTAAACAGGCAGTTTATAAATCTGTCTGTACCGGGCATCTACCTAAAATGGCTTTAGGCCCTCAAACACCCAACTCAACATCTCTTGGAGGTGGCCACAGGAGTTTTTAGTAATCGGGACATGATATTAAAACAGGAAAACGACCAGAGGGCTAAATTGGAGGGTGAGATACCAGCTCGAATACTGGCTGCCAGGATTGAGAACTTCCCACGACACCCGGCTAACCCAGAAGGAGGCAAGGGCCGCTTCTGGATGAAAGGTCGGGTGAGACCCCATGCTTCCGATGCGGCCAGATTGGACATGGTGAGAAAGGGGCAGGCGGGGCTAGGGAGGGAGAGATAGGTAAGGGGCTACATGATCAGGTTCATAGAAATCTCCCAAATGCGGAGGTGTAAGGAAACCAGAGACAAGGGAATGCTCCAGAGCACCCTGCCTTAGGTGTCCGAGGGGGAAGTCTTATTTATGGCGGTCTCGGGGCGTCTGGGTGGCTCAGTGGGTTAAGCCTCTGCCTATGGCTCAGGTCATGATCTCATGGTCCTAGCATCAAGCCCCGCATTGGGCTATCTGCTCAGTGGGGAGCCCACTACCCCCCCACTTGCCTCTCTGCCTACTTGTGATCTCTCTCTCTGCCAAATAAATGAATAAAATCTTTATTTATTTATTTATTTATTTATTTTTTAAAAAGATTTTATTTATTTATTTGACAGAGAGAGATTACAAGTAGACAGAGAGGCAGGCAGAGAGAGAGAGAGGGAAGCAGGCTCCCTGCTGAGCAGAGAGCCCGATGCGGGACTCGATCCCAGAACCCTGAGATCATGACCTGAGCCGAAGGCAGCGGCTTAACCCACTGAGCCACCCAGGCGCCCCTAAAATCTTTATTTATGACAGTATCCTGCGGTCAAAAGAAAATAACCAGAAGCCTGAAAAGAAGTAAGCCATTAAAGATGTTATCACTAGCCCTTAATCAATGGAGTTGCCAGGAGAGAAGTCAAAAAGATACAGGTTCCCTGGTTAAGTTTCAATAAAAGACCAACCCCAAAAGCTCTCAGTGGCTCCCCTGTCGGGACCCCTCTCACTCCTGAGAGCTTTTCTTTCTGTGCCCTTGCTTAATAAAAACTCTATCACTTTACTCACAAGAATGAATGTCTGTGAGATTCATTCTTTGACTCTGCGTGACAAGAACCTGCTCTCCCACTTCAGTTGGAGCAGTAAGTGTCCCAAGAAGGGCTCTACCCCTGGGCCACGTCCAGAATGTAAAAAAGAAGGACGTTGGAAGAGAGACTGTCCTGTCTCTAGAGAGAGAGGAGGTCAGACACTCACATCCTGCCAGAGAGGAAGCAGAACTGGAGGGTCCTCCATGACAGGACCCTGAGGCTGGTTGGTCTGGCTCTTTTGATGTCAAGATGATTGAATCCCGGGTTGCCCTAGAAGTGGGAGTTGAGTTTATCAATTTTCTTATGGATACAGGTGCCACTTACTCTGTCCTTGTTCAGCCCTCTGGCCCTACTTGTCTTTCTAGCCATAGAGTTGTCCGTATAGAAGGGGAAACTGAAACGTGCCATCAGACTGTGACTCTAATTTGTAAATACAAAAGCCAATTGCTTACTCATGGTTTTCTGGCCCTTCTGTCTTGTCCCACTCCATTACTCGAGCAAGGTTTGACCTATAAATTAGGAAGCAGTTTTGCTCTTTTTTTTTTTTTTAAAGATTTTATTTATTTATTTGACAGAGGGAGATCACAAGTAGGCAGAGAAGCAGCCAGAGAGAGAGAGGAGGAAGCGGGCTCCCTGCTGCGCAGAGAGTCCAATGAGGAGCTCAATCCCATGACCTTGGGATCATGACCTGAGCCGAAAGCAGAGGTTTTAACCCACTGAGCCACCCAGGCGCCCCAGCAGTTTTGCTCTTACAAAAGAAGAGGATGGTATGTTCTCTTTAACACTTGGAGTACAAAACCCTTACCCTGATATCCCTTTTGATATTGGAAGGAAGTTAACCCACAGGTCTGGGATTGTGATGTCCCCAGAAGGGCTCCTTTTTTTTTTTTTTTTTTAATATTTTATTTATTTATTTGTCAGAGACAGAGGGAGAGAGAGCGAGTGAGCACAGGCAGACAGAGAGGCAGGCAGAGGCAGAAGGAGAAGCAGGCTCCCTGCCGAGCAAGGAGCCCAATGTGGGACTTGATCCCAGAACCCTGGGATCATGACCTGAGCCAAAGGCAGCGGCTTAACCCACTGAGCCACCCAGGCGTCCCTTTTTTTTTTTTTTTAATAGCAAAACAAAACTGCATGTTTTATTTATCAAAGACAATGAAATCAGAAAATACAGAGAAATACAGAAGAAGTTATAAAGCATAATTTATTTTTTCAGATGGAACAATGTTCCTGAATAGTTTTAGATGTATCTTTTAGTAGTAGTCAGTATCTAATTATAAACAACCAACCAATTTTATATGTCTCTATAGCTGTATTAAATTATTTTTAAGTTTAAAAGATGATGTAATTCCCATCATTTTTAATGTTGGCATTCAAAAACAAAAATAGAACTGAAAAGAAAACAGATGAGACATAAAATGATTTGCAAAATGTAGTAGCTTGTGAATGTAGATTCCAGCTGTAGTAATGGTCACATACACGCATTCTCTTGCCACACGCACACACACACACCACACTCCCATATTCCACAGACACATTTCTGTAACTTGAAAACAGATTATTTTGCATATCTTAATTCAAGATATGACTTTGTTAATTCTACAATCATAAAGCAAGAAGCTATTAGTACAAGTTCTGATTTGTTTCATTTAACAAACTAAACATCTAAAGAAAAAATTATTACAATGAAAATTGAAAGATACTTTTATTGGCTTTTTAAAAGACAAATGCCAATGAGAATATCTTATTCAGAAAATTAATTTTCAAAAGTGTCTTAAAGGAAATAAATATAATATCTAATACAATCTCTTCCTGCAAGACTCTCTAAGATGGCAATCTTAAAAACCAAGGTTCTCGACTGAGAATCCCTAAATCTGGCATTTCCCTTAAAAAGAAAACAACAACAACAACAACAACAACAAAGAAAACAACAAAAAGATGTTCTCTTAAAGGACATGTGGAATATCCATATCTTCTTAAAATCTGTCCTAAAACAAACTATCTTTAACATCCAGATTTTCTCTACATGTTAAGTTCACTTAATTTTAAGTTAATTGAAAAGATAGTTTCTAAGAAAACAATGCAGAAAGTAATTTATGCATGGTTATTTACAGAAAGAGTTTGCTAAATAATAATGTAAATATCATGTTCAAAAACCTGACAAAGGTTTTCTATAATCAGCACTGCAGTTTTCAAAAAAACTATATATAACAAAGGGCATTTCATGTGTACAGTCACTAGATGACTCTAGAAGCCAGAAACTAAAGCATCTGACGTGGTTAATAATTTCATTTTTATTATACTAAATGTCAGGTCAGAAGTCAATGGCATTTACATGCTGGAAGACTGTTTCTCATTCACCCCTTTCAATTATATCAAACACTGATTAAGCAAACATGACTGGACTTTACTGCTACAACTTTATAGTTTCTTTCAAGTATACGCAAATCTTTTACATGGGCACATATGCAAATGTGCAAAACAAATGAAATTTAAATATTTAAGAGAATGAACAGAAATGGCTTTTAAGCATAAACCATCCTGCCTACCATTCAATTCTGAAGATCTATCTTCTCTTCACTAATTTGTCTTCTGCTTTTAGTCACCTTCTATCCTATTAAAGTTGTAGGTTTACAGATGATTTGGAATTTTCACATTGGTTTAAGATAAGAATGTCTGGTCGATGCAGTCTCTATAATAAGAAGAAATATCTTGTTCTATGAGCAGCTGTCATACCTTCAGACATGTTTCTGACTTTTAGATAATTAGCAAATCCTCTGAAGAAAAGCAGCAGGCCAAGTACAAGAAATATCCACCAAAGCCAATACTGTCCATTGAAATAGCCAGTAAAATAATCAGAAAACCTAACAATAAGGATCCATTTGATCAATGAAAGTCCAAGTCCACAGATGGCACCCGACCTTCCAGCTATGGTATTGGCGACACAGAAGGATAAACAAAATCCAAGCCAGTTGAAAATAAATGCCATGAAAAACGCCAGCATGAAAATCGCAACATTCCCCACTCTGAGCTGGTCTGCATCACTAAAGTCATCTCTCGGTCGACACTCTTCCTCCTGAATTCTCTGGGCTGTCTCTGCGGCGGCGGTTGCCATGGCAACAGCTTTGGCCTTCTCCGCTTCATCGTCTGTAGGAAGGGAGGTAGCAACACTGCAGGGAGGTGGCACAGGATAAAAGTCACTGTGAACTTCTGTATCTGAAGTTGTAGGTACTTCCACAGTAATACTACTGTCAGGTGGAGGAGAAGAGTCCGTTTCAAGGACTGATGCTGAAGGAGCCGTCGGAACGCTCTGCGGCGCTGCGTTTGACGTTGATCGTTGCTCTGCAGCAGATGATTCGGAATTATCCTCTTCATCGTGAAGCACCAGGTAGCGGCCAGTTCCTGGCTGGTGAGGATCCAATCCCGCCCGGCTCGGGATCCGGCTTCCGAGCGGGCGAGTCCTCTCGGTGCTCGACCCCCTCGTCCAGCCCCGTCGCCGACGTCGTGGCCGCAGCGCCCCTTCCGCCTCTGTCTCTGCCGCCGCGGTTGCCCGGCCGGGCCGCTTCACTTCCTGCCGCTCCCGCAGCAGCCGCGGAAACCTCCGCGTCCGCCACCGCGAGGTGAAGCCCCGGAACCGTCCCCAGAAGGGCTCTGAAAGCACAACCAGTTAAAGTGACCTTAAAAGGCCCAGTTGCTATGCCTTATAGAAGACAGTATGCCTCAAAGGCTGTGAGACAAAGGCTGGATTACAACCACTTACTGATACATTTCTCACACATGGTATTTTAAAACCATTTATAACACTCCAGTTTTACCAGTAAAAAAGCCAGTGGGTGGGCTCAGTTGGTTAAGCGTCTGCCTTTGGCTCGGGTTGTGTGGTCCTGGGATCGAGTCCCACGTCTGGTTCCTTGCTCAGTGGGGAGCCTGCTTCGCCCTCTGCCCTTCTCCCCTGCTCATGATGGTTCTCTGTCTCTGTCTCTTAATCTCTCTCTAATAAATAAATGATTTCTTTAAAAAAGAAAAGAAAAATCAAATGGAGAATATCGAGTGGTACAAGACCTAAGGGCCATAAATGACTCAGTCATACGTATTCATCCCAGAGTGCCAAACCCATATACTATTCTCACCCTGGTCCCTGGGGATGCCAGCTGGTTTACTGCACTTGACTTAAAAGATCCCTTCTTAGGGCGCCTGGGTGGCTCAGTGGGTTAAAGTGTCTGCCTTTGGCTGGGGTCATGATCTCAGGGTCCTGGGATCTAGCGCTGCATGGGGCTCTCCACTCAGCGGGGAGCCTGCTTCCCCCTCTGTCTCTGCCTGCTTCTTTGCCTACGTGTGATCTTTCTCTGTCAAATAAATAAATAAAATCTGGAAAAAAAAAAAGACACCTTCTTTTGCACCCCTTTGAATGGGCCTCCCCTTCCAGCCTGTTGAATGAGCCTGGACAGTCTTGCCATGGGAGTTTAAAGACACTCCTCACTTATTCTGGGCTGCACTTAGCAAAGACCTCCGTGATATCACTCTGCGTCAAAGACCTGTAATTCAGTATGTGGGGGATATTTTAATCTGTGGTCCAACAGAGGAAATCTGATAAAAATTCTATAACCTTACTTAATTTCTTGGCAGACAGAGGGTATCATGTCTCTCCTAAAAAGGTGCAAATATCTGAGCAGAAAGTATGATACTTGGGATATGAACTAACACCACATCACTATACTCTATCTACTGATCTATTAGATCTTGAGCCCCCAACTACTAAGAAACAACTCTGAACTTTCCTGGGCGTGGCAGGCATTTGCTGCCTAGGGAATCCCTGGATTGGGGCTCATAGCCAAGCTTTGTATGATTCAATTAAAGGTCTTGATGAAGAGCCTTTACTTGGGACTGAAGCCCAGCAGACAGCCTTCAGAACGTTAAAAACTAAAGTCCTGGGGTGCCTGAGTGGCTCAGTGGGTTAAAGCCTCTGCCTTCAGCTCGGGTCATGATCTCAGGGTCCTGGGATCGAGCCCCACATTGGGCTCTCTGCTCAGCGGGGAGCCCGCTTCCCTTCCTCTCTCTGTCTGCCTCTCTGTCTACTTGTGATCTCTCTCTGTCAAATAAATAAATAAAATCTTAAAAAAAAAAAAAAACAGAAAACTAAACTCCTATCAGTCCCAGCCTTGGTTCTACCAAATTTAGAAAAATGTTTTACTTTATACATGCAGAGGGGCCAAGCTTTGGGAGTTATCACCCCAAAATAGGAGGTGAAACAAGACCAGTGGGCTATTTTTCTAAGTCACTGGACAGTGTAGCACGAGGGTGGCCAGCTTGTCTCCGAGCAGTGGCTGCAACTGCCCTCCTGGTAGAGGAAGCCTCAAACCTTAGTATGGGACAGTCCCAAACTGTGATGATCTCACACCAGGTCCACAGTGTTTTAGGAACTAAAGATTAGCAATGAATGACTGGGACAGCGGGGGGGGGGTGCGGGTGTGTGCAACTTACTAAACACCAGGCTGTGCTTTTAAACATACCTGAAGTGGTCCTTAAGACCTGTCAGACTTAGTGGCTCCTGGGTGGCTCAGTGGGTTAAAGCCTCTGCCTTTGGCTCAGGTCATGATCTCAGGGTCCTGGGATCAAGCCCCGCATCGGGCTCTCTGCTCAGCGGGGAGCCTGCTTCCTACCTCTCTCTCTGCCTGCCTCTCTGCCTACTTGTGATCTCTGTCTGTCAAAAAAAAAAAAAAAAAAAAAAAAAAAAGACCTGTCAGACTTAGGGGCTCCTGGGTGGCTCAGTCAGTTAAGCATCTACCTTTGGCTCAGGTCATCGGATTAAGCCCTGCATTAGGCTCTCTGCTCAGTGGGCAGTCTGCTTCTCCTTCTCCGTCTGCTGCTACTCCCCCTGCTTGTTATCTCTCTCTCTCAAATACATAAATGCAATCTTAAAAGAAAAAACAAAAAGAAACTTGTCACTATGTCTAGACCTGACCCTTGTACTTCTTTCTATAGAACATAACTGTTCTGGGGTTATTGATCTCGTTCATTCTAGCCAGATTTAAAATATTCTCCTCTTGATAAAGCAGATGACAGTGTTCAGTGGTGATGGTAGTTTTATGGAAAAGAGGATAAGAAAAGCTGGGTATGCAGTCGTCAGTCTAACTCAGACTACTGAAGCCAAAGCTTTCCCAGCAAATACATCTGCCCCAAAAACAGTTCGTAGCATTCACTTGTGCTTTACCATTGGCAAAGGACCTCAGAATCAGTATCTATACTGACTATTAAATATGCCTTTCTGGTCCTACAGGTACACGGAGCAACCTGGAAAGAGAGGGGTCTATTATCAAGTCCTAACTCTCCCATTAAATATGGACCTGAAATAACAGATGTCCTAGAGGCTGTGCATGAACCCAAAGAGGTGGCTGTAGTTCATCTCAGGCGACATCAAAAGGACAGGTCCCTGGAATCAGAAGGGAGTAACACAGCAGACGTGCAGCCCGGGAGGCTGCTCAAAGCCTGCTAGTACCGCGTCTCCTACCAGTCCTGCTGCCAACTAATGTATATCCACAGTCTATTCAGATCAAGAAACCTGAGTAGCCCAGGAACGGGGATTTTAAAAAAATGCACAGGACTAGTTTATAACTGACGGAGGGAAAGTCTTTATACTCAAAGACAACCAATGGAAATTAATGCAGGGTATACATCAGACTATTCATTTGGGTAGAAAGGCCTGGAACAAATGGTTAAAAACAACTTTGATGGGATTTGCTTCATCACTACCATTGAATGCGTTTCTCAATCCTGTGCTATTTGCGTACATCCAAATCCCGACGGAGCTATTGGTGCCTCCCCCTTCCCCCCTGGCTTTTAAGGCCAGTCCAAAGGTGGGGAACATATCCTGGGGAGGAACAGCAATTAGATTTTATGCAGATACCATCATGGAAAGGATATAAATACTTCCTGGTTTAAACAGACACCTTTACGGGATGGATAGAGGTCTTTCCTTGCAGAACGGAAAAGGCCACTAAGGTATTAAAAACTTTGCTAAGGGAAATTATCTTTAGATTTGGACTCCCTCAGTCCCTACAAAGACAACGGACCATCTTTTATTGCACAAGTAACTCAGCAAATAGCTTGGGCCTTAAATATTAATTACTGGTGGGAGACAAACCATAAGAGACTCTTAACTCTAGGAAACAAATGCAGGATTGCTGAAGAGGAGGGGGATGGGGTGAGGAGGGTTAACCGGGGGATGGGCCTTAAGGAGGGCAAGCGATGTAATGAGCACTGGGTGTTACATGCAACTGATGAATCACTAAACTCTACCTCTGAAACTGATAATACACTGTATGTTAATTGATGAAGTTCTAGAATCTAGGTGAGGTTCGGTGGGGTGAGGTCCGGAGCCGATGAACAAGAAAGAATTCTTGAGACGTCTTTGGTGCAAAATGGTGGTTTATTAAAGGACCCGTGGGCAGGAAGAGCTGCTGCCCTGGGTTGTGAAGGATGGCAGGTTATGTACCCTGCGGTTGGGGGAAGGTGAGGGAAAAGGGGGGTTTCCATGGAGCTTTCATATGCTAAAGAGCTCTACTAGGTGCAGGGATACCAGAAGTCTTGTGGCCTGATCAATGTTGTCTTTTGGCAATCCATTAACATCAAGATAGTTGGGAGATTCCTAGTGGGATGTCACAACCCTGCTATCAAGCATCTTTGTTAGTGAGATTTAAGTATAGAAGAAACTTAACTTTACTTACATTTCCTTCTACCCCAGCCTCCTTCAGTTTTGTTTTTGGAGGAAAAGGGACATTAGGGTTTGAGGAACTGAGTTATTTGCTTCTGGAAATTGTGCTATTATTGATAAGGTAACTTCTTTGTTTGTAGATCTCTAGGGTATTTGTAAACCAAGGGAGACTCCTGTCTGGCAGGATTGTGATCACTACAAGTTAACTATTTGTTTCTCATTTATGGCAGTCAGGGCTGCCTGAGGAATGTCACATGTATTACCGACGGGAGGGGAGCAGGTGGAGAGGGGGTCAAGGTGCCAGCTTTTGCTTTGTCCTCAGCCAGCCTCCTGCTCCCTCATCATTCCCCCCTGAACAATTTTGACCTTTGTAAGGACCTATTTTATATTTTTATATATTAGCAAGAGGCTTCCATTGAGGTTAAACAGAAACCTTGTTGTTTAACCCTTAAACTGTCCCTGTTCCCCTTCTCCCATGGGATTCACTTAAAAACAAGTCCCGGGGGGCACCTGGGTGGCTCAGTTGGTTAAGCAGCTGCCTTCGGCTCAGGTCATGATCCCAGCATCCTGGGATCGAGTCCCACATCGGGCTCCTTGCTCGGCAGGGAGCCTGCTTCTTCCTCTGTCTCTGCCTACCACTCTGCCTGCCTGTGCTCGCTCTCTCTCCCTCCCTTTCTCTGACAAATAAAAATAAAATCTTTAAAAAACAAAAAACAAACAAGTCCTGGAAACCCGTTCCAGGTAACAAAGCCCAGATACAAGGGTGGGTCAAGCTAGGTGGAGACGTCAGTCAGTGGAGGGTTGCATACTGTTTCCCTAGCTACCAAGGAGTATTGCCCCCCCACCCCCACCCCGGCCCTTTAGTAGCATTTTTGGGGCCAGTCCTAATCAAGGTGTAATAGGCTGGTTCAAATGTCTGCTAGGGTAAATTGTAACTCAATTGGTCACCTAGCATCACTGTGGAGTTTCCTGTGTGTGTTACAATCTAATTGGTCACTTGTGCGTGGCCAGGCCCGACTGCATGGCCTTTGCCCTTAAAAGCTAGTCTGTGAAACAGAGAAGGGTCGAGGTTCCTCCCCGATCGTTTGCTTAGATTCTTGATGCTTGGCGCGAAATAAAGCTTTGCTTGACCTTCGCTTTATATCAGTCTCGCTCCTTTAATCACGGACCCATTATTGGGGCATAACTGCCCTTGCTTAGCAACATGAGTATCTCCTAGGACTTGATAGTAATGTAGAATCTCATCCCCCACCAAGACCTACTGAGTCTGAATCTGCATTTTAACAAGATTCCAAGCACTGGATTTGGTGACCCCAATTTTCTCTCACCACTGCTGTGTACTGATTCTAACAATTCACTAAGCAGAAACAGGTCCAGCAATGCTAGATGCGGAAGGAGGTACACAAGGAGGGCAGGACACCGACCTTAAGGAGCATACAATTTAGTTCAGTAGTTTTGAAACTTTACCATACAGAGGATTTCCTTGGGGGAACTTGTTAAAAATACAGGCCTGGGGCTGTCCCCTTCCAAGGCAGATCTAGTAGATCTTACCTGGGCCTGGGACTGTGCATTTCTTTCTTTCTTTCTTGTTTTTTTTTTTGGTCAGAGAGTGAGCACAGGCAGACAGAGTTGTAGGCTGAGGCAGGCAGAGGCAGAGGGAGAAGCAGGCTTCCTGCTGAGCAAGTAGCCCAATGCAGGACTCGATCTCAGGACGCTGGGATCAGACCTGAGCCGAAGGCAGCTGCTTAACCAACTGAGCCACCCAGGAGTCCCGGGACTGTGCATTTCTAACAAGCACACCGGGGGATTCTGATGCTCTTGGGCCTCAGGAAACACTAGAATAACCCCTGCGCTCTCATCATATCCTTTTACTCCCCCTACCATCAGGCTCCCTTTGTGGCAGGCCAGATGGACTCTGGCATGGACAGCCCAGCCACCTTCTTGCCAGTCCTGGTTGGTTTCAGCCCCGTGAACATGGCCAGGTGAGCCCACGGTAATGAAAGGCAGTGACAGGCCAGGCCCCTTGGGGAGGCTGAGAGGAAACCTGTCAAAATCTACAGTACAGGGGCACCTGGGTGGCTCGCTCAGTGGGTTAAAGCCTCTGCCTTTGGCTCAGGTCATGAGCCCCGCATCGGGCTCTCTGCTCAGCAGAGAGCCTGCGTCCCCCTCTCTTCTCTGCCTGCTTGTGATCTCTGTCTGTCAAATAAATAAATAAAAATCTTTAAAACAAAACAAAACAAACAAACAAACAAAAACAAAATCTACAGTACAGCCACGAAGAGGAGGGCATGGTGGCTATGGTCTTACTCACCGCATCTCAGAACATTAAAGTAAATACGGACTGTCCCTGAGCTTATGAGGATTTTGTTTTTGGTGGGTTATTGTTTTGTTTTGTTTCTGTTTTTGTTTCGTTTTTTTGATCCACTGGTTGATGTAGTCTCGGGTTTCGCGAAGGATTGAAGGCAGCTTACAAAGGCCATATAAAATACCAGAAAGCAGACATTCAAAACAGGAATGAAGAGACAAGGAAAACAAGGGCCAGAAGATAGAATAGGGTCTGGACGATGCGTACTCCAAAGAGAAGCATCTGTTCAAAGGAGCTGAGTGGCCTCTGATTCCCCTTTGCCCAGCTCCCTTATTGTAGCAACCATTCTCCTTTGTCATCCTAGGCTCCCCTTGGGTCCCCCTCTGGCTACTCAAACCCCCACCCTGCCCCCTTTCCTGAGGACTCTGTGCCACCCAATCACCTCCGCCTTATTCTCTATGTAGATGGCCGCTTTGATCCCAGATCAGCATGTGAAACCATTAGTGCTCAGGTGTGGTTCCCTGGATGTCGAGCCTCAGGAGTGTTAAAGCAAGAAGAAAGTAGATTCGTAGGCCCTTGTGCGAGAGCTCGGATGTTATCCATTTGGGGTGAGGCCCTGAAATCCCTTATTTTTTGAGACCATCCCTGGAGATGCTGGTGCCCGGCCAGGTGCGGGGAGCTCTGCTGACTTCACCATTGGCGTGGGCCTCTTGATGAAGCTGAAGGCTTCCTGTCGCTGGAATGTTCCAGGTAAGGCTTGTGGATTCCTCAAGAGCCGCTCTGCACATGCAGTGGTGGTCCTGGGGGGAGGGGCGGCTGGGTGCTTTCTGAGGTCCTTTTCTCAACTCCCAGATTCCAGGCTTGTAGCGTAATTCATGTGACGATAGGAAGGAGTCTGAGATACTTTTAACCCTGCTCCTTTTAATGGAGGACTCTCCTTCACCAAAAATGTAAGTGCTGCAGTGGATGCTAATTTCAGGGCCAGTCCCACCCCCACCGCACCCTGGGCCCTGTGGGAAATGAGCTGGCCTGGGTTTCTTAGCGCACAAAGTCTCACTTGTTTCCAGCGGACCCTGGGCTCCTCAGGTCCCACTGATCTCTGTGCCCACCTGGGACACCTAATCCCTGAGCCCACCTGGGACACCTCGTTTCAGCGAGTCTTTGGCTTGGGGAGGGTCCAGGTCGTGCAGGAAGAACTCCTTCTGCGGGGGCCTGTGTCTATGGCCTGGCTCCCAGAATCCCCACTGACCTCCTCATCCGCTCCCATCCCGTCCTCCTCGCCCCGCTCTCTTCATGTCCTTCGGCCTCTGTTGGATCTTTGTGTTCTGTTCATGGAAGTCCTTTCTGTCCTCTGCCCTGCGTTCGGACAGGACTCCCCACACCTCCGCTAGGGACCAGCAGAACTTAGTTTCCAGGGAATTGTGCCTTCCCCTGGGCAGGGCTGGGTACCCATGCTGTCTAGAGGGGGCCCTGGGCCCACCCCGGGAGCTGGTGGCCTTTCTCCCAAGTGCCTTCTGGAAATCCTGCGGACATTAGAGCGGGCTCATCAGGTGACCTAGAGTCAAAGCCCGAAGATCTAGCCCTGACGAAGCAAGCCAATACCAGGTGTGTGGAAACGTGTTAGGAGTGGGAAGTCGCGTGGATGGGGGACTGTCCTGAGAACAGCGGAGACCCTCAGGACTCCTTAACACGGTGAGGGGAGCAGGTCTGCGTGGTGGAGGGCGCAGTAACCTTTCTGTTGGTTTGCACCTGTGCTTGGCCGTGTGCATCTTTCTCTGATCCCTGATCTTTTCTCACTGCCATATTTCCTCTCGTGTCCTGACGTCAGGCCCGTGCTCAGCCTGGAGAAAAAAAGCCGCGTGTACCTGGCTGGCTGGCAGACCCTGGGCATCATGGCCATCATGGATGGAGTGGAGTGTATCCACAGCTTTGGTGCCGGTGGGACCCCAGTCCAGACTTTCTTCCTGGCTCCTCCTGAATGCAAACCGATTTCCTCCCCCCATCCCCAGCCCATGGGGGTTCCTCATTCGATGTCCAGACTGTCCTGTTCTGAGTAGGCATTTCAGTCAAATGCTCCTTGCTGTGAACCCCTACTCAGGCCTTGGTCCCTCAACTCCCAGCCCCGCTTAGCTGTGGCCTCCCATGTGTGTGACACCTCACCCTACACCCCTCTTGGCACTTTCCTCCAAGACCATGAACATTCCCCCAAGCCTAGAATCAATCTTTCCTATAAAGCCCATGACTCCTTTCTCCCTGTCCTTAAACGTTCCAGACTACCGAGATGTCCACGGCTTTCTCACTGGTGATCACAGTGATATGTTTAACCAGAGGACTGAGCTCCTCCACTGGGGGGGGGGTGACGGGATATGGGGGAGGTTGTAAAGGTGACAGGTGTGCAGGGAGTGGGAGGTGAGGGGAGCTGGGGACAGGTGGGGGAGGAGAGCAGGCAGACAGTCCAGGGAAGGGAATATGGGTTAGAGGTCGGGAGGCTTTGGGGTAGCACAGGGAGGGCGGAAGGCTCTGGATTCTCCCTCTAAAGCTGGCTCTAGTCCAGGGCTCTTCCCTCAACTTGCTGCATCATCTTGGACAAAACACTTGACCTCGTTGAACCTTGGTTCTTCCATCTGTGTACAAACACGCTGTGTGAGAGGTCCTGTGAGGCTCTCTATGGTCCCCAGATCTGTGTGCGGGAGTTTTTCATGGGAGGGGTCCCCCCATCTTCTCCTGCCCAGGGTCCCCAGTTCTCCCAAGAGGACCTCCTGACTTCCATCTTGCCATCCCTCACAGAAATCGACACCGTGGTCTTCATTTTCACCCTGGATGGTGAGAGGGAAGGCAGGAGTGGTGGGGTGAGCAGAGGGAGGCAGGGGAGTGACTCGGGGGAGCTGCCATTTTTCTGGGTCTTAAAGCACCTGCTCCGAGGGAGGGAGAGGGGCGCGTGTCCTGACTGGACCGCAGGGAACAGGAAGAACAGCTTTCATCTCTGGCGCCCTTCCCCTCTCCTAGACAACCTCACGGAGGTGCAGGCGCTGGTGGAGCAGGTGAAGGAGAAGACGGCCCACATCCAGGCCCTGGCGCATAGCACTGTGGGGCAGACCCTGCCGGTGAGGGTCCAGCCTTGGGGACAGAACCTGGGGTGGCAGTTACAGCAAGGCCTTCCTGGGGATGCTGCTCTGGCTCATTCTCTCTCTGTTTCTCCAGACCCCTCTGAGGAAGCTCCTCCCTCCATCATCAGCATCACGTGGCCACTGCTTTTCTTCGAATACGAAGGGAACTTTATCCAGGTATGGGGAATGAGAGGGTATTCTCTGTGCTGAGGGACTCAGAAGCTGAAGGGTTCCAGAAATTAGAAAAGTCAAGGCTGGGGTGCCTGCGTGGCTCGGTGGGTTAAGCCTCTGCCTTGGCTCAGGTCATGATCTCAGGCTCCTGGGATTGAGTTCTGTATCAGGCTCTCTCCTCAGCAGAGAGCCTGCTGCCCCCTACCCCTACCTACTTGTGATCTATCTCTGTCTGGCAAATAAATAAATAAAATCTAAAAACAAAACAAAACAACAACAAAAAAACCAACCAAACAAACCTCAAGGCTGGAGGGTGGAAAGCTTTGCTGGACTCCCAGAAAGCCAGCTGGGCAAGTTCTTGTGTTACCGGGTCACTGGTCAGTGTTTCCAAGGTAATGGCTCAGTTCTCTCCAGGAATATATGAAAAAGACAGGCCAGGCCACCAGTCACCTGACAGATACTCATTTGTCCCTTGTTTCAGGTTCATTGTTGATGTTATAGTCATCCTCACTATACAAAAGTCTTTAAGGTATATCCTTGCAAGTTCACTATGCTGAATTCACTGCAGACAAAATTACTGATATTGTCTGTAATATAATGAAATGATAATTTCACTAGTTTCACTAATTATAATTGATTATAATAATTGTAATTATAATTTGACTAATTATAATTTCACTACTGATGCACTGATAATGCTTTAGCAAGACATTATCAGTATAAACACTGAAAATAATCATAGAAATAATTATCAATTTGGATATACTTTGCATTTTGGTCTGGAGAGGGCATTGGGACATCTGAATATTAGTTCAGCTGTGCTTTGTGGCCCAAGAAAGAAAGCGGTTTTGCATCTGTGTTTCCTCGGTTTTCTCACCTAACTCTTGCCCACCATCCACAGGGCACAACCAGGGCCCTGAAGGGTCGCGCTGGAGAGATGTGGTCTCATCCATTATTCAGATCACCTCTTCCAGGAAGCTTCCTGACTTGACCAAACAGCTGCCATGCTTTCTTACCTGCACTCAGAACTCAAAGGAAGCCCTTCCCCCTGAGCCAGGGGGTCTATGCTCCTTCCAGTGCGTACCTTTGTCTTCCCTTCCAAATGGTGTTCATTGGTCACAGCTCTACTTTTTTGGCGTACTTTCCACATTCGTTGTCTCCTTTGACATCCCACATCTTCTGAGAAGTCTTCTCCAATGAATCCCACATTGTCTAGAACCCTCCTTGATGTGAGATACCTCTTCCAGCTTCCACTGTGCTGTCATGATACGTAATACACATGTAGGACTCTGTACTTTACAAACTATTTCATTTATAATATCATTTCTCATAATGGGTTCCTAAGGGATGTAGGTTTTCCCCCCATCTCAGATAAGGAAGCTGAAACTAAGAGATTAAAGCATTGTAATGACAGCCATACGGCTAAAGCAGGAGCCAGGACTCGAACCCTGGCCTTGTGACTCTAAGTCTGAGGTTTATTTCACTTTACAGTACAAATTTCAACCACATCCATGAATTGAGCCAGATTCTTTTACTCATTCATTCATTATGTACCTATCACATGCCTGGTCCTATTCCAGGGATAGGGGATATAGTAGGGAATGTTAACCTGTGTTCTTTGAAAAATATCTGTGTTTTTAAAGAAAATTATAATTATAGTAGCAATATTTTTATTGTAAACACTTTGGAAAATACAGAAATCAAAAGGAGAAAAGCATCCATAATAACCTTCTTCCAGGGGCGTCTGGGTGGCTCAATAGGCTCACTGAGCCCCAGTGTTCTCAGGAGACTAGAGGTTCTAAGGGATCCCTTATATTTCTTAAATTCAACCTTGACTGTGCCAAGGAGAAGAATAAACCTCAGATACAAATCCTTTTTTTTTAATGTTATGAAAACAAAACACCCAGTTTCCCATTTTAAAAACATATCCTTAGACTGGGGTGCCTGGGTGGCTGAGTGGGTTAAAGCCTCTGCCTTTGGCTCAGGTCATGATCTCAGGGTCCTGGGATAGAGTCCCGCATCTGGCTCTCTGCTCCACAGGAAGCCTGCTGCCTCCTGTCTCTCTCTCTGCCTGTCTCCCTGCATACTTGTGATCTCTCTGTCAAATAAATAAAATCTGTTTAAAACAAAAAACAAAAAAACCCACCCTTCTTCCAAAAAACCACATACAGATTTTGGAAAATGTCCCTGTAGGCTTTTTTATGCATGTGTTAAGTATGTAAATATACAAAAATAGGACCCTCTTTGCCATGCTGTTTTTAACTTGCTTCTCTTCACTGAAAAATAAGAACACTTTTCGGTACAAATATATCCATATCATCATTTTAAAAAAAGATTTTATTTATTTATTTGACAGAGATCACAAAACTCAAACATAATGGTGAGTGAATATTCAAGACACAAGGAATATACTTTTTTTTTTTTAAAGATTTTATTTCTTTATTTGAAAGAGATCGCAAGCAGGCAGAGAGGCAGGGAGAGAGGGAGGGAAGTAGGCTCCCCAGTGAGCAGGGAGCTTGGTGCGGGGCTCAATCCCCGGACCCTGAGCTCATGACCTGAGCTGAAGGCAGAAGCTTAATCCACTGAGCCACCCAGATACCCTGAAAGAATATATTTTTAAACACATAGAGGAAAAAAGTGGGGCACCTGGGTGGCTCAGTTGCTTAAGTGACTGACTTTGGCTCAGGTCACCATCCTGGGGTCCTGGGATTAAGCCCTGTGTCTGGCTCTCTGCTCAGTGGGAAGCCTGCTTCTCCCTCTACCTTTGCCCCTCCCCCTGCTTAGAGACTTCTCTCTCTCTCACTCTGTCAATAAATAAATAAAACCTTTTTAAAAGTGTTTGTCAAATTGTACACACGTGTTCTAAGAACCAAAACTGTACCTCCACCCCTAACCTTAGAACTCCAGGCTGGCATATACTAGTAATCTGCCAAGGAAGGTGTGTGCTCAGCTTATCAAGTATCATTTTTTATAATCTTTATATGACTGCACAGTCTTTCATAATATGGACATATCATGTGTTTTTTAACCACTTCCTTGATGATGGGCTTACTGGGAATAGTACTTTGGCTTCCCCAGTGGATTGAAAATTCTGTGAGGTGAGATATCATCATTGTCTTTTTCAAAAACAGTGCCTGCTATTCAATAGTTATTTAATTGAATTGATCTTCCAATTAACATTCCTACAAGAAAAAAAATACCCTGGTCAATTTTATTCATCTTTAGTATAGCATAATTTGATTCTTTGTAAATTTTGTTTACAGGGAATTAACCATAGAGAATCCAGTTAACTCTGGGTGTAATGACATAATAAATCTTCTAGAAAATCAGACTGGATTTTAGAGCTGAGTGATCCTCTAAGATCATGTAATTTCCCTAAGTGACATCTCATCTCTGTTTCAATGCTATAGCAACTAAGAAATGTGTGAAACTTTGGAGTTAGGAAACCATATATAATCACATTTCCTGAGAGTATCTGTACTTAAGATAGCCTAGCTTTCCTAAATGCACTTGCCTCAGTATTCTAATTTGTGGTTGGGAACATATGACAGCAGACCTGGACCTCTAGAGAGTGAAAGGTTCCAGAGAAGATGCTTATAGGACAAGACAAGCCCTTTGGAGGGACTGCTCCTTTGAAATCTTCCCTCCATACTCTCTATGCCAACTTGGCCAACCCAATCCTAGTAGAATGCTAAAGGAGGTCTTCCCTGAGCATTGGCTGCCAAGGCAGAGCCCATGGGCAGCCGCAGGAAGGGGCCTCTGGTGGACACATCTCAGAGAAGAGACCCAAGCAGCTCGCACATTGGCTGGGCCCTGTCAGGTTGACCTTGCAATGACCATTGTGCTGTCATATGGAGTCACAACCTTGAGGGGTAATATTGTTTGGCTGAGAGAGGCAGGGGGTTGAGAAATGGCACCGATGTGGGGGGTGGCCATACCTCCTCCGTCATGTGTCAGCCTTCTACTACTACTTGGTTTACTCCTTTGGAGGCTTTGGCTGCTCTTCTCTGGAAGACAGAGCAGGGAGCAGGTGGCAGCCAAGAGAGCCTCAGAGGTATGTGATGCAACCTTCCCTGGAAATCCACTGCTCCCCGTCCCTGCCTCTGAAGCACTGGAAACGCCTACCTCTTGGGCCAGGGGAGGAACTGGGTGGGGGAAGAGGGGAGTTGAGGCAGTGCCTATGGATGTCTTCCTATAAGTGTAAATCATGCTCAGTCCTGTTCCTTTCTGTTTCTTTCAGCAAACCTTGAGCTCCTATTATATATGGTGGCGTACTAGACATTGAGGAAAAATAAAACCCCAACCCCACCCTCTAGGAGCTCTAGGCGAACCTGGGGAGACAGATGGCTATATACATAATGAAAGAGAAAATGATAAGAGTTAATAGAAGTATAAATACTGCTGAAGACGGCAGTCTTTTGAAGCAGGGGGATCTAGAAAATGCCTCTGGGGGAGCTCAGGATTGAATTGTGCTTCAGAAGAAGGGAAGGGCTTTGGACATGGATAGGGTGGGTGGAAGAAAGTAGGGAAGACTTTCCAGTTGGAAGAAATGGATTGGGAAAAGCAGGGGAAACTGAAGAGTGTTGGATATGTTTGAAGAGAGGACACCTATGTGGTTGGAATGTAGAAGTATAGGTAGGTCAGTGACAGAAAAATCTGGAAAATTGACAGAGGTGACATTGTAGAGGGCTTTCAATGCCAGGCTGAAGCGTTTGTACATACATATATATATGTGTATATATATACACATACATATATATATATTCATTCTATATGCAATGAAAAGATGTCAGGGGCTCCTGGGTAGCTCTGTTGGTCTGTGACTCTTGATTTAGGCTCAGGTCATAATCTCAGGATTGTGAGATCAAGCCCTGTGTCCTGCCTTGCCCTCAGCAGGGAGTCTGGATCTCTCCCTTCCTCCTTTCTCCCTCCCCTCCCCCTGCTCGACGCTCTCTCTCTCTCTCAAATATAAATAAATCTTAAAGAAAAAAAAGATGTCCAAGGTTTTTGTTTTTTTTTTAAGATTTTATTTATTTATTTGACATACAGAGATCACAAGCAGGGAGAGAGGCAGGCAGAGATAGAGGGGGAAGCATGCTCCCTGCTGAGCAGAGAGCCCGATGCGGGGCTCGATCCCCCGATCCTGGGATCATGACCTGAACTGAAGGCAGAGGCTTAATCCACTGAGCCACCCAGATACCCTGAAAGAATACATTTTTAAACACATAGAGGAAAAAAGTGGGGCACCTGGGTGGCTCAGTTGCTTAAGTGACTGACTTTGGCTCAGGTCACCATCCTGGGGTCCTGGGATTAAGCCCTGTGTCTGGCTCTCTGCTCAGTGGGAAGCCTGCTTCTACCCTCTCTCTTTGCCCCTCCCCCTGCTTAGAGACTTCTCTCTCTCTCACTCCGTCAATAAATAAATAAAATCCTTTTTAAAAGTGTTTGTCAAATTGTACACACGTGTTCTAAGAACCAAAACTGTACCTCCACCCCTAACCTTAGAACTCCAGGCTGGCATATACTAGTAATCTGCCAAGGAAGGTGTGCTCAGCCTATCAAGTATCATTCTTTATAATCTTTATATGACTGCACAGTCTTTCATAATATGGACATATCATGTGTTTTTTAACCACTTCCTTGATGATGGGCTTACTGGGAATAGTACTTTGGCTTCCCCAGTGGATTGAAAATTCTGTGAGGTGAGATATCATCATTGTCTTTTTCAAAAACAGTGCCTGCTATTCAATAGTTATTTAATTGAATTGATCTTCCAATTAACATTCCTACAAGAAAAAAAATACCCTGGTCAATTTTATTCATCTTTAGTATAGCATAATTTGATTCTTTGTAAATTTTGTTTACAGGGAATTAACCATAGAGAATCCAGTTAACTCTGGGTGTAATGACATAATAAATCTTCTAGAAAATCAGACTATGGTTTTTAGAGCTGAGTGATCCTCTAAGATCATGTAATTTCCCTAAGTGACGTCTCATCTCTGTTTCAATGCTATAGCAACTAAGAAATGTGTCAAACTTTGGAGTTAGGAAACCATATATAATCACATTTCCTGAGAGTATCTGTACTTAAGATAGCCTAGCTTTCCTAAATGTACTTGCCTCAGTATTCTGATTTGTGATTGGGAATATCTGACAGCAGACCTGGACCTCTAGAGAGTGAAAGGTTCCAGAGAAGATGCTTATAGGACAAGACAAGCCCTTTGGAGGGACTGCTCCTTTGAAATCTTCCCTCCATACTCTCTATGCCAACTTGGCCAACCCAATCCTAGTAGAATGCTAAAGGAGGTCTTCCCTGAGCATTGGCTGCCAAGGCAGAGCCCATGGGCAGCCGCAGGAAGGGGCCTCTGGTGGACACATCTCAGAGAAGAGACCCAAGCAGCTCGCACATTGGCTGGGCCCTGTCAGGTTGACCTTGCAATGACCATTGTGCTGTCATATGGAGTCACAACCTTGAGGGGTAATATTGTTTGGCTGAGAGAGGCAGGGGGTTGAGAAATGGCACCGATGTGGGGGGTGGCCATACCTCCTCCGTCATGTGTCAGCCTTCTACTACTACTTGGTTTACTCCTTTGGAGGCTTTGGCTGCTCTTCTCTGGAAGACAGAGCAGGGAGCAGGTGGCAGCCAAGAGAGCCTCAGAGGTATGTGATGCAACCTTCCCTGGAAATCCACTGCTCCCCGTCCCTGCCTCTGAAGCACTGGAAACGCCTACCTCTTGGGCCAGGGGAGGAACTGGGTGGGGGAAGAGGGGAGTTGAGACAGTGCCTATGGATGTCTTCCTATAAGTGTAAATCATGCTCAGTCCTGTTCCTTTCTGTTTCTTTCAGCAAACCTTAAGCTCCTATTGTATATGGTGGCGCACTAGACATTGAGGAAAAATAAAACCCCAACCCCACCCTCTAGGAGCTCTAGGCGAACCTGGGGAGACAGATGGCTATATACATAATGAAAGAGAAAATGATAAGAGTTAATAGAAGTATAAATACTGCTGAAGACGGCAGTCTTTTGAAGCAGGGGGATCTAGAAAATGCCTCTGGGGGAGCTCAGGATTGAATTGTGCTTCAGAAGAAGGGAAGGGCTTTGGACATGGATAGGGTGGATGGAAGAAAGTAGGGAAGACTTTCCAGTTGGAAGAAATGGATTGGGAAAAGCAGGGGAAACTGAAGAGTGTTGGATATGTTTGAAGAGAGGACACCTATGTGGTTGGAATGTAGAAGTATAGGTAGGTCAGTGACAGAAAAATCTGGAAAATTGACAGAGGTGACATTGTAGAGGGCTTTCAATGCCAGGCTGAAGCGTTTGTACATACATATATATGTATATATTCATTCTATATGCAATGGAAAGATGTCAGGGGCTCCTGGGTAGCTCTGTTGGTCTGTGACTCTTGATTTAGGCTCAGGTCATAATCTCAGGATTGTGAGATCAGGCCCTGTGTCCTACTTTGCGCTCAGCAGGGAGTCTGGATCTCTCCCTTCCTCCTCTCTCCTTCCCCTCCCCCTGCTCCACGCTCTCACTCTCTCTCAAATATAAATAAATCTTAAAGAAAAAAAAGATGTCCAAGGTTTTTTTTTTTTTTTTAAGATTTTATTTATTTATTTGACATACAGAGATCACAAGCAGGGAGAGAGGCAGGCAGAGATAGAGGGGGAAGCATGCTCCCTGCTGAGCAGAGCCTGATGGGGGGCTCGATCCCCCGATCCTGGGATCATGACCTGAGCTGAAGGCAGAGGCTTTATCTCACTGAGCCACCCAGGTGCCCCGTCACATTTTTTTTTAAGAAGGGAAGTTTTTATATTATTTTATTATTTTAAAATTTTAATTGCCATATAGTTAACATACAGTGTTATATTAGTTGCAGGTGTACTATATAGTAATTCAGCAATTCTATACATCACTCAGTGCTTATGAAGATAAGTGTACTCTTAATCCCGTTCCCCCATCCCCCACCCCCACCTCTGATAACCATGTTGTTCTCCGTACTTGAGTCTCTCTTTTGATTTCTCTCTTTATTTTTCCTTTGTTCATTTGTTTTGTTTCTTAAATTCCACATGTGAGTGAAATCCCAGGGAATTTGTCTTTCTCTGACCAGCTTATTTCACCTAGCGTTATATTATCTAGTTTTTGCAAATGACAAGGTTTCATTCAATTTTTTCAAGATTTCATTCATTTGTATGACTGAATAATATTCCAGTGTGTGTGTGTGTGTGTGTGTGTGTTTGTGTGTGTGTATGTGTGTGTATCACATATTCTTTATTTATTCATCTATCAGCGGACACTTGGAGTCCTTCCAATATTTGGCTTTTGTAAATAATGCTGCTCTGGGGACACCTGGGTGGCTTAATTGGTTAAGTGTCTGCCTTCGGCTCAGGTTATGAATCTGGGGTCCTGGATCAAGCCCCGCGGCAGGCTCCCTGCTCAGGGGGAGCCTGCTTCTCTCTCTCCCTCTGACCCTCCGCCTCACTCATCCATGCTCTCTCTCTCAATTGAATAAATAAAATCTTTAAAAAAAAAGAATGCTGCTATATACATAGTGGTACTATATCGTTTTGAATTAGTGTTTTCAAAGTTTCTGGGTAAATATCCAATAATGCAATTACTGGATAATATAATTCTATTTTAAATATTTAAAAATATTTTACTTATTTATTTTAAAGAGAGAGAGAACATGAGTGTGGGGGATGGGCAGAGGGTGAGGGAGAGAATCTCAAGCAGACTCAGCCCTGAGTGTGGAGCCCACCATGGGGTTTGATCTCATGACTGAGATCACAACCTGAGCTGAAATAGAGAGTCGGACACTTAGCTGACTGAGCCACCCAGGCACCTCTCTTCGGCCCATTTCTAATTGGATTACTTGGTTTTTGGGGTGTTGAATTGTGTAATTTCTCTCTCTATGTTGAATACTAACCCTTTATCGGTTATGTCATTTGCAAATATCTTCTCCCATTCAGTAAGTTGGTGTTTAGTTTTGTTGGTTGCTTCCTGTGCTGTGCAGAAGCTTCTTGTTTTGGTGTAGTCCTAACAGTTTATTTCTGCTTTTCCTTCCCTTGCCTCAGGAGACATATCTAGAAATATGTTGCTGTGGCCAATGTCAGAGATCTTACTCCCTGTGCTCTCTTCCAGGATTTTTATGGTTTCAGGTCTCACATAGAGGTCCTTTACCTATTTTGAGTTTATTTTTGTGTATGTTGTAAGAAAATAGTCCAATCTCTTCCTTTTGCATGTAGCTAGTCAGTGTTCTCAACACCATTTGTTGAAGAGACTTTTTCCCATCACATATTCTTTCCTCCTTTGTCAAAGATTAATTGACCATATCATCTTGGGTTTATTTCTGAACTTTCTATTCTGTTCCATTGATCTGTGTGTCTGTTTTTGTGCCAGTACCATACTATTTTGATTGTTATAGCTTTGTAGTAGTATACCTTGAAATCTGGGATTGTGACACCTCCAGATGTGTTTTTTTCCTCCCCCAAGATTGTTTTGGCAGTTTGGGGTCTTTTGTGGTTCTGTACAAATTTTATGATTGTTCTAGTTCCGTGAACAATGCTGATGATTTTTTCTGGAAAGGGATCACATTAAATCTGTAGATTGCTTTGGGTAATATGGGTATTTTAACAATATTTGTTGTTCCAAGCCAGGAGAAAGGAATATCTTTCCATTTGTGCCATCTTCAGTTTTTTTCATCAATCTTTTCTAGTTTTCTGAGTACAGCAGGTCTTCTACCTCCGTGTTTACTCCTAGGTTAAGTTTATTTCTAGGTCTTTATTATTTTTGGCGAAGTTGTAAAGGGAATTGTTTTTTTAATTTCTCTTTCTATGGCTTCATTATTAGTATATAGGAATGCAATGAATTTCTGTGTATTGATTTTATATACTGTTACCTTACTGACCCAGGACCACAGTTTGAAAGTGAAACTTTAAAATAACGCCAGTAAGAGTCTGTGGCAGTTGTCTGGGTAGCTAAGCCAGTTGGAGCTGTTAACGAGGTAGTGGGAAGGAGGTTAAGGGAATTAAAGCAGGATGGTAGGAGAGGCACGGATTCGTTCCTCAGATGTTGACCAGCCACCACCACCCGGTACAAGGCAGTCCTTTAGGCTCTATGGATACAGCGGTAAATGGAAGGGACGAAAATCTTTGCCCTCAGGGGGCTATTGTGACAAGTTTGGATGTGAAAAGTAAAGCAGAAAGAGAGAGAAGGGACTGAGTCTGGTTTTTTTTTTTTTCCTGATCGGGCCTCAAATACAAGAGTTCATTATAAATATTATCACTGTTTTCCTACAAGGACTATATTCATCTTTGTATTCCCTATGCCTAGTATCCTGCCTGACATTTAGTAAGTGCTCCCTGGATGTTTGTGAAATGAATAAATGACTTTTCAATTTTAACCCTGGTCGACTGACAAGATGATGGCATTTTGAACAACATAGGAAACATTAGGCAGAAGTTGTGTGGTAGGAGGCTGAATATTAACCATGTCATTTGAAGTGCTTGTAAAATCTATGTGGACATGTTCACCTTGCCGCTCAAATTAATTGTCTAGACCTGTGCCAGTCCGGTATCCACTGGCCACGTGGGGCTATTCAAATTTAAATTAACCAAAATTACATACAATTTAAAATTCAGTTCCTTACTTGCACTGTGGACGTTTCAAGTATCACATGTGGCTAGAGGTTATCACATTGGACAGAGCAGATCTTGGATATTTCCATCATCATAGAAAATTCTATTGGACAGCTTTAGCCTATACTCTAGATCTTGGAGGTAGATCTAGTTATCAACATATTTGGCCACAAAGTTCCTTCCAATGTTTTTTCTTCTCAGAAACATCTCTCAAACACAGCAATCCCACTTGCGTATTACTGTCCTCACTAGGACTTCACCTATTTATGGTATGCTGGCTGGTCTCCTACCAACTTTTTCCAGCCTAGAGCATAGAACATAGCCCTGGCTTTATGGAAGAGAAACCACACGCACAGAGCGTCCCACGGCTGACTGTGTCACTCCGCCAAAACTGACCAAACCAACAAACAAAATCTCTCAGCACCCCACCACCTGCAGCAGCTTTTCCCAGCCAGTTCGGACCCTCAAAACTTTCGTTGTCAAAATTTGTCAACCCCTTGGGAATTTATACATCGCTTTATCTCTTTTTCATAATACATGATAAGTGACATTAGGTATATAATATTTTCATTTTAAAGCAGCATGTTTTTTAAAGTTGCAAAGTTCATTTTAACATCTTTAAGAGGAAGAGACGAATGCCCACTTTCCCCTATAACAGGTGAGGCATGAAAGTTCATTGACTTTAACAGGTGTGCATTGTTCCAGAACACTTAGATGTAAGAAAGGGCAAATATAGTTCCTTGTCTACATCGAGTATAATCTGCTTTAAGCCTCCTATGACCTAGGTTGGCTAAAAAGCCCAGGGTCCATTTTTCTTCCCCCAACCTTTGTACTCTATGGGAATTCTGGAGCTTTTGCAGTTTATCCCAAATGGTGGAAGGTCATGTCCTTTTTTAAAAAACAAAGATTTTATTTTTATTTATTTAGAGAGAGCGTGTGCGCAAGCAGTGGGGAGGGGCAGTGAGGGGGAGAGAGAGAGAGAAACCTCAAGTCGGTTTCCCACTGAGCATGGAGCCCAATGTGGGGCTTGATCCCATGACTCTCAGATCAGGACATGAGCCCAAATCAAGAGACACTCAACCAACTGACCCACCCAAGTGCCCAGAGGGTTAGGTTCTTAAACCATGGGAGTAACTGTTGCTTTTCATCTTGGGCATCTGAAGGCAAAAACGGTGGCCCAGGGGCACCTGGGTGGCTCAGTGGGTTAAAGCCTCTGCCTTCGGCTTAGGTCATGATCTTAGGGTCCTGGAATCGAACCTTGCATCGGGCTGTCTGCTCAGCAGTGAGCCTGCTCCCCCTGCCCTGACTCCTGCCTGCCTCTCTGCCTACTTGTGATCTCTGTCTGTCAAATAAATAAAAAAATAAATCTTTTTTTTAAAAGTGCATAATGAATCTTCATGATTCCATAACCCAGCTTCAACTCTAACATTGTTTTGACAAGGCAAATGTCAGGTAACATAATTTCATTCTTAACTAACCATGTGTTTCTAAAAGGCAAAGACTCTTTTAAGAGAAAATACTTAATCACAGTATCATTATATGCCTAAAAATTTAACAGTAATCTTTGAGTACCATCAAATATCCATCAGTATTCAAATACCAAATGTATCATAAATGATAAAAATCATTTTTTACAGTCTGTTTGACTCAAGATCTAAATAAGGTTCACATATTGAGATTGGTTGGTGTGTTTAATTTCCTTATAATTTGTAGATTCCCTACCTCCATATCTTTCTTTTTATTCTTTCCATTTATATGTTAAAGAAATGGATCGTTTGTCCTCTAGAGTTTTGCAGGCAAGATTTTACTGATTAAATACCCATATTGTTATTTAATATGTTCCATTTTTCTTCTCTATTTCTTTAAACGGGGAAGTTGGATCTAAGACTTATCAGAATTACTTTGGAGGGAAGGGAGACAATTTCAAAGGTCATGATAATTATTAGGAGGGACACAATTCTGGTATTTTATTTTATTATTATTATTACTTTTTTAAAGATTTTATTTATTTATTTGGCAGACAGAGATCACAAGTAGGCAGAGAGGCAGACAGAGAGAGAGAGGGGGAAGCAGGGTCCCCGCTGAGCAGAGAGCCCAATGTGGGGCTCGATCCCAGGACCCTAGGATCATGACCTGAGCCAAAGGCAGAGGCTTTAACACACAGAGCCACCCAGGTGCAGAGGCTTTAACACACTGAGCCACCCAGGTGCCCCAACGTCTGGCCTTTTTTTTTTTTTTTTAAGATTTTATTTATCTATTTGACAGAGATCACAAGTAGGCAGAGAAGCAGGCAGAGAGAGAGAGGAGGAAGCAGGCTCCCTGCTGAGCAGAGAGCCCGATGCGGGGCTCGATCCCAGGCCCCTGGGACCATGACCTGAGCTGAAGGCAGAGGCCTTAACCCACTGAGCCACCCAGGCGCCCCCGTCTGGTTTTTTTTTTTTCCCTCCAATTTATTTATTTTAAGAAAAACAGTATTCATTATTTTTTCACCACACCCAGTGCTCCATGCAAGCCGTGCCCTCTATAATACCCACCACCTGGTACCCCAACCTCCCACCCCGCCCCGCCACTTCAAACCCCTCAGACTGTTTTTCAGAGTCCATAGTCTCTCATGGTTCACCTCCCCTTCCAATTTACCCAAATTCCCTACTCCTCTCTAACGCCCCTTGTCCTCCATGCTATTAGTTATGCTCCACAAATAAGTGAAACCATAAGATAATTGACTCTCTCTGCTTGACTTATTTCACTCAGCATAATCTCTTCCAGTCCCGTCCATGTTGCTACAAAAGTTGGGTATTCATCCTTTCTGATGGAGGCATAATACTCCATAGTGTATATGGACCACATCTTCCTTATCCATTCATCCGTTGAAGGGCATCTTGGTTCTTTCCATAGTTTGGCGACTGTGGCCATTGCTGCTATAAACATTGGGGTACAGATGGCCCTTCTTTTCATGACATCTGTATCTTTGGGGTAAATACCCAGGAGTGCAATTGCAGGGTCATAGGGAAGCTCTATTTTTAATTTCTTGACAGTGTGGAGATTCTGTCTGGTCTTTTAAATGCCGTTTTCTAGGGGCACCTGCCTGGCTCAGTCAGTAGAGCATGTGACTCTTGATCTTGGAATAGTAAGTTTGAGCCCCACACTGGGTGTAGAGATTATTTAAAAAAAAATCTTAAAAAAATGTCATTTTCTAAATTATGTCAACACTTCAAAATAGAGTGCCTGGGTGGCTCAGTTGGTTAAGCAACTGCGTTTGGCTCAGGTCATGATCCTGGAGTTCCGGAATTGAGTCCCGCATCAGGCTACCGGCTCCACGGGGAGTTTGCTTCTCCCTCTGATCTTCTCTCCTCTCATGTTCTCTCTCACTGTCTCTATCTGAAATAAATAAATAAAATCTTTAAAGATTTCTTTTTATTCATTTATTTGACAGACAGAGATCACAAGTAGGCAGAGAGGCAGGCAGGGGGAGAGAAAGAAGAAGCAGGCTCCCTGCCAAGCAGAGAGCCCGATGTGGGCCACCATCCCAGGATCCTGAGATCATGACCTGAGCTGAGGGCAGAGGCGTAACCCACTGAGTCACCCAGGCACCCATAAATAAAATCTTTAAAAAATAATAATAAATACCTCAAAATAAAATGGACTTTTCAAAAAAAAAAAAGGGTTTCCTATATTGACCTTTTATCTAAATATCTTGCTTAATTTGCTTATCAATCATGAAAATGGATCGGTAGATGCTTTTCCAAAGGCATTTTGTGATTCCCTACACAGTCCCATTGTCTGCATATGATAACTTTATTTCTTCCTTTCTAATCCTATGACTTCTATTTCTTTTCCTTGCTTTATTGCATGGAGACAGATTCCCAGTACTGTGTTCAGTAGATAGTGGGGATTTTTATCTTTTCTTTATGTAGAGGAAGGTTTTCTTTAACTCACCATTTATGCATAATGTTTGCTGTGTGGTTTTTGTAAATATTGTATAGCAGATGAAGAAAGCTCCCTTTTACTTCTGGTTGCTAAGAATTTTAGCATGAATGGGTGTTGAATTTTATCAAGCACTTTTTCTGCCTCTATTTAGATGTTCATATGATTTTTCTTGTTTATTCTATTAAAGTGCTGAATGACAATGAATTTTTAAAGTATTAAACCAACTGTGAATTCCAGAAACAGATATAACATGTCTGTGACACTGTTCATGATCCTTTTTATACATTGTTGGATCAAGTTTGCCGATATTAAGTTTAGGAATTTTGCGTCTGTTTCTTTGAAAGAGACTGACCTGTGAGTTTTCCTTTCTAATAATGTCTTGATCAGATTCTAGAATCAAGGTTAATTCAGCCTCCTAAAGTAAAGGGAGAAGTAACTTTTCTTTTCTACCTCATTAGCATAACCAAGGCATTCCTATCACTCAGGAAATTCCCAGTGTTTTTTTTTTCAACAAAGCACCAGACAAGTGTCTGACCAGACCGCTTTTTTTTTTTTAATAGATTTTATTCATTTACTTGACAGAGACAGATCACAAGCAGGCAGAGAGGCAGGCAGAGAGAGAGAGGAGGAAGCAGGCTCCCTGCTGAGCAGAGAGCCCAATAGGCAGCTGGATCCCAGGATCCCGAGATCATGACCTGAGCCGAAGGCAGAGGCTTTAATCCACTGAGCCACCCAGGTGCCCCCCCAGTGTTTTTGAAGCTCTGTGTCAGGAGTCTGGGACAAACACCAGATGTGTTATTATAACACCACATAGACACACACACACACACACACACACACACACAGAGTTGGGGGGGGGATTGAAAAATTAGCTGATATTAATATATTTCTGGAGGCTGATAAATCCCAACTTCTTGAGGCAGGCTGGAAACTTAGGCAGGGTTTCTATTTTACATCATTTTTTAAAAAAATTAAATTCAATTATTTATTTTTAAAAATATTTTATTTATTTATTTGACAGAGAGAGAGAGAGACAGTGAGAGAGGGAACATAAGCAGGGGGAGTGGGAGATGGAGAATCAGGCTTCCAGCTGAGCAGGGAGCCAGATGTGGGGCTTGATCCCAGGACCCTGGGATCATGACCTGAGCTGAAGGCAGACGCTTGATGACTGAACCACCTAGGTACCCCTAAGCATCCAACTCTTGATCTCAGCTTGGGTCTTGATATTGATCTTTATCTTGATCTTGGTCATGAGGTCAAGCTCTCCATTGGGCCCAGTATGGAGCCAACTTTAAAAAAAAAAATTACAACTGATTTTTGTGTGTTGATACTGCATTCTGTAACTTTGCTAAATTCATTTATTAGTTCTAATTGGGTTTGTGTGTGTGTGTGTGTGTGTGTGTGTGTGTGCGTGTGTATTCTTTCTGATATCCTGTAAATAAGATTATGTCGTCCGTGAATAGAGATAGAGATTGTTTAACTTTTCCTTTCCAAAGGAAAGGATGGTTTTACTTTTCTTACCTAATTGCTCTGGTTGGAGTTTCTAGCACAATGTTAAAGAAAAGTAGTGAAATTGAGCATTCTTGTCTGGTTACTACCTTAAAAGAAAGGCTTTCAGGCTTTCACTATTGAGAATGATATTAGCTATGGGTTTTTCATTAATACCCCTTACTATATTGAGGAAATTCCCTTCTATCCCTAGTTTGTTAAGTGTTTTAATTTTTTTTATTAAATCATGAATAGGTGTTGGATTTTGGCAATCCTTTTTCTCCACCAGTTGAGATAATTGTCCAGTTTTTTCCCCTTTGTGTTATTAATGTGGTGTATCACATTGATTTACTTTCTTATGTTGAACCAGGATTCTTGGGAGAATTTTTGCTTTTAACACTTTTATTCAACATTGTTTAGCTAAAACATTTTGGCAATACTATGAATATTATGTAGGCTCTTATAATACACTCTCCGAGACTGATGTCATGATTCAAAAGGGAGAAATAAAAATTGTTTTATTTGAAATGGTCACAGATGTAATTCTGCCTTTAAAGTGACTTGGAACATGCTTGCAAAAAACTCAGGAATTTACGTTACTGATCAGGAAATTCTGCCCTAAAGGAAAAAATAAAAATTCCATCATTTGGCAAAATCTGGCTTCCACTTCTATTTTCAGCTTTTGTCTTAGCAAATGTGCACCTGACACTCATGACTTTATAATCTTCTTGGGGATGTTGCTTTGGACTTGCCTGGAATGCTCTTTTTTCACCTAAAAACTTTCTGCTGATTCTTCAGACTCCAGTACAAATGGCCACTTCTTGAGTAACTTTTCCCATCTCTCCCAGGCAGTGAATCCCTGTCCTTTTATTCTCTGATGCTTATATTTCTGTTATATATTTATTTATTAATATACCTATAAATTTAAATTTATTTATTAATATATTTAGATGTTTCTGTTCTATATTTATTTACATGTGATTTATGTGTTCTATATTTACCACACTGTATTATAACTTAGCTGTTTAGACATCTGTTTTCCCTATTAATGAGAATTCCCAGAATACAGGGGTCATATTTATCTTTGTAGTCCTCGCACCCAAGCTAATGCCTAGAACTTAGTAAGCACTCATTAAATGATCTGTGAATACATGAATGGGGTGCCAGTTGTGCTGTGGTTATGGACACCAACTGGATCAATATTTGTGTCTGTAAGAGGAAATGTGCTCTTGATTCTCTAACCTAGAACATTTTCTGATTTTATTTTTTTCTCTTTGTGCCTCTCTAGACTTCAAAGCATCATAAACTGAAAGATATCCAGAAACTCACAGGTCAGAAAGATCCTATCATTTATTCTTCAGCTCAAGGCTACTGACAAATCAACTGTGGGTCTGCTTTAAGACTCCAGACTTTAATAGCAGGTTGAGGGAGGGAATTTGAAAAAGATTATGTAAATGAAAGAAATGTGCTTATTCTTTCTAGCATCTCCAAAGATGTTAGATTCTTTTGAGCAACTTCCAAAGAGATGTAAACAGATTGATAATTCTTCCTATGCTTCCTTTCCCCATGCTTTCTTGCCTAATTTTCCTTTTGTGTAGAACTCAAAGTATCAGGAAAGAAATTTGGTGAGATTAATGTTTGGTGCAGGAAGTTCCGATAACTTTTTCCCCTGTCATAGGCACTGGATAGTAAGAATCCTTTGGGGGGAAAAATATGTGTTATGAACTTCGGTTCCCCTACTCCAACTCCCTACTCGCATGTTGTTCCTGCTCTTTCCAACAGCTTCATCTACTCCACGGTGAAGGCAGCATAGTAGAGTTCAGAATATAAAAACTTGAGCCCTGGGTTAAGTCCGAGCTCTACCACTAATTAACTTAATGATCCTAGGCATGATTTCACCTTTGTTTTCTTATGTGTAAAACAAGGGGGTGGAACAAGGTAGAGGTGGTATCAACACTTAGGGTGCTAAAAGCTTCTTTACCTCTGCTCCCAGCTTCCCAGTGGGAAGAAAATCTTAGGATGAGCTGCTCCGAAGCTGATGGGACACAGTGAGTAGAGTTGACCTTCACTATCTATTCCTCCTCTCTTCAGCTTACTCTACTGATAAACTCTGTAGGAGTTAAGAGAAAGGTACCTAGTACTGTTTTACTTCCTTCAGAATGATAGCTGTTCCTTTTCTAAGTTAAGTCACTATTCTTACTGGTTTCCTTACTAGTACTTTAATATCACTTCAGTGACATTGACCTACTCTTGTATCCAGATTTTCAGGTCTCCCTATGGGATGGGCCCAGGAGTACACACTCTGGTCAATGGAGAGAAGTCTTCAACAGATCTTCCAACATCTGGAATGTGCAAGGTCAGGGAAGGTCGTTTCTGGGAGGAGGTTGGGTGGTGGAAGTTTTTGTTTTTGTCTTAAGTAAACTCTACTTGAATTGAATTGAATTCTTGAGATCAAGAATTGCATGCTCTACCAACCGAGCTAGCCAGATGCCCCAAAGGTGGTAGAACTTTTAAGAGGGAGGGAGGAAGAGACCGAAGAAGGGAGGTAGTAAAGAGGGAAAGAGGGAGGGAAAAAGAGAGGGAGAAGAGAGATTGTTAGTTGGTTGCTTATTTACTTAGTTTGGGCAGTGGGGATAAATTCTGGGTCCAAAGGTTTAGTCCATGGATCATTTCTGATTGGAATGGAGACCCATACCTTCCTCTCCTCCTCGTAGAGGAATTCTTTACATAAGAAATTGATATTGGGGAAAACAACCTCTTTTGTTGTTGTTGTTCTCCCTCAGGACAAAATATTTCACATATGAAATAGCCATTACCTTTCCCTTTTCCTACTTTTTCCCGCCCCAAAGCAAATGGAAACTTTTCTTTATTTCCTAGATCAACTCTTAAGGAATTCTGTTTGCCTGAATCACAGGACACGATTTCTTCCTCCACCTCCTCTGTGCCTGTGACTCAGGAGCCTGTTCTACCCTGTTGTGGCTGTAAGAAAGCAAAACATTCTCCTAAGGACAGCAGCTCCTCCGGATCATTATGCAACAACTCCAGCCTGTCCCACCTTCCCGTCTTTTCTAAAGGAACAACCCGGCAAATCCGGAGCCATAGTTTACCTATTTTACCCCAAAACCAGTCTTCCATGTTCAGGAACCAGGGCACAGCCCTGCCTCCTTTTCAGCTCTCAGAGTTTGGGAAATCAAAACTTTTACAGAGTTTGGCAGCTCTTTCACCCTTAAGATCCCAAAACTCTTTGATCAACTCTGTGTTTCAATCCCCAGATCTCTGCCAACAAGAAAAAACAAAGAATGGGGGAGAGAGCAAGAGTCGTTTGACATTGGATCATGGGCCAGATTTTATTTTCACCAAGGCCAGACCACGATTCTCGGGGTGGGCTCCAATCCTGCTCTCTCCTTTGGCTAGGTGGGAGTTAGAGGGACATATGGCTTGGAAGGTTTATACTTTGAGGGAACAAACAGTGCCTCTGCCAGTGAGGGAGTCATGGGCAATGCTGAATTATTTAACTGAGGCACCAGGAGGAGTTCCCGAACCACAGAAACCTCAAATCCAGGTATCTATGCCCATTCATCAAAGCACTGAACAAAGTCTCTACAATAAATTCCCAAACTGTCCATCATTTCAGCTCCATGTGAATATTGGAGTGGAATCTGGATTAAATCGAACAGAAACAAAAATTTCACAGTCACTTATCCCAGGTAAGCAGTCACAACTTGGGGATGGCCCGCAAATCCTTGAATCCAGGCCCTTAGCTACATCATTGGGCACTCCACTTCCCAAAAGTTTAGGAGCTGACCTAATTCCAGAGAAAACCACTGGACTGCAGGAGCAGCCAAAACATGTTCTAGAACTTAATATAGAACAGAGGGTCATAGGTCTTCTGGAAAAAGGGATTCAGCAGCATAAGTCCCACATGACTAATGTGGAATTGACCCCAAGGCTACCATGTCAAGTTACAGAGAGCATAAAGGTAACTCCTTTAGCATTACTTCAAGTCATGGATGCAATGGGAATGATCCCAGAATCACATTCAGAAGTGATAGAATCTGTGGATTTGTTCCCACAGCCACTAGACAAAGTTGGGAAACCAATGGAAACGACAAAAAAAGTGAGTGTAAGCACTAAACCATCATATCAAGTCACTAAGCCAAGTGCTCGGCATCAAGTTATGGAATCCAAGATGACCTCCAGACCACTGCATCAAGTCACAGATAATGGGACGGTAAATCCTGCAGCACTGCTTCAAGTCATGGATTCTATGGGGGTGATTAATGAGTTACATCAACATATTGTAAAACCAGTGGGAATAACCCCAAGAACACCATCTGAAGCCATGAAATCAGGGAAAATAACCACATTGTTGGACCATGAAGTCATACCATCAGGAAAGATGCATCCAAACGCACAATATAGAGTTGTGGAAACCGTGCCAATGACTTTTGGGCCACATCCTGAAGTTACTGAATCAGTGAATATAACCTCAAAGCCACAAAGTCAAATCACAGGACCACCGAAGACTCCTCCAAGGCCAATATGTCAAAATACAAGATCATTGGAAATGATTCCCAGTCCATTGCATCAAGTTACTGATTACACAAAACTTAATCCAGTGGCACTATTACAAGCTATGGATTTCATGGGAATAATTCCACCAGCATGGCCACATGTTATAGAATCTGGAGATTCACAGTCTGAAATTGCAACTTTGTCCCCAGGAGCAGCTCAACCAGTTGGTTTGACATCTTCTAGCTCTCCTCCTATTCTTGGTCCACCTGGAGTTGTAGGATCTGTGGGTTTACCTCCAAAGCGACCACTTAAAGTCACAGAATCAGTAGGGATGATTCCAATGTCATCACATCAATCCATACGTTCTTTAAAGGTAAGTCCAGGAGCACTGGGGTCATCCATGGGAATGATCTTAAGACCACAATCACAAGTTGCAGAAACTCAGGATTTGACCTCGAGGCCAGTATCTCAAGTCAGGAAACCTCTGGAGTTGACACCTGGGTCATGGATTCAAGTGCGAGAGTCTGTGGAGTTGACTCCACAAACATATGTTCAAGGCACAAAGACTACAGCATTAACCCCAGGGCTACCTCATCAAGTCATGGAATCTCCAAGTTTGACCCCATGGCATCAGATCTTAGAATCTTCCGAGATGAGTCCAAGGCAAAGCCATCAAATGATGGAAACTATGGGGTCGGCTTCTGACCCCATAACCAGAAATCTGACTGAGTCAAAACAGTCACATCATCAAATAATGGAACATTTAGGGACAGTCCCAAGATCACTGGGTCAAAGAGCAGCATCTAAGGAAAAGAGCCAAAAACCACTGCATCAAGTCACAAAATCTGCAGTAATGACCACCACATCTCTACTTCCAGGTGCAGAATATTTGGGGGAGAATCCAATGCCACAACTTACGACTGTGGATTCTATGACGTTACCCCCAGGATTGCACAATGTAACATCTGTAGACAAGACTCCAGGTTCGGTCCCACAGATGGTGAAATATGGACAGCTGATCCCAACTGTGAGCCCTAGAGAATTGGCCCCAGAACTTCAACTGCAGATTGTAACATCTAATGAGTTGGCTCCTATTTCACAGCTGGAAAGTGGGAATTCTGTACAGTTAGCACCAGGGTCTCAGCTTCAAGGTGTGAAATCTATTCATTTTACCCTAGGAACACAACAACAAAGTCGAAAATCTGCTGAGTTAGCCGAGGCACCACAGTTGCAAAATAGGAAATCGCTAGATTTGACCCACAATCCACAGTTGCAAGGTCTGGAATATGTTCATTTGGCCCTACCGCCAAAGTTTTCAGATACAAAAGCTGTGGAGCTGATCCTAAGACGACCAGCACAGGAAGAGAAGAAATCCATGGAGTTTGCCCCAAAGCCATGGTTACAAGATGAAAGATCTAAGGAGACAGCACCAGTACTATTGCTTAAAAATGTGAAATTTCCTCAAATGGTAGAATGTAGAAATGTGATTCCTGAAACACAGGTGGAAAGTATGAAATATGAGGAGCTGATCTCAAGGGCACACATTCAAGCAGTAAAATCTGCAGAGCTGAACCTCAAGCCAAATCATCAAGCCACAGAACCTGAAGGATTAACCCCATGGCATCAAGCTTTGGAACCTTCAGAAATGATCCCAGAGCCAGGATATCAAGGAGCAGAAGTAGAGTTGACTTCCGACCCTTGTCACCACAGGAAAGAATCTCTGGAGTTGACACAATCATCTTTAAGAAGTACTCCAGGGCCATTGAACCAGACTTCAGAATCTATGCAGGCAAACTCAGTGCCATTCCAAGGTGCTCTTGAGACAATGCTCCAAGGCGTAAAGGCCTTGGAGACTCGAATGCCTCAACACATAATAAAAGAATCTCCAGAGTTAGTACCAGGATCAGAGATGCAAGGAATGAATCCAGAAGTGTTGAACCCAGAGTCCCAAAGTATGCAGTGTGTTCATCTGGATCTAGGACCGTATTCAGAATTTATGAACTATAAGAAGTTGGCCCCAGAACCTCAAATTCAAGGTGTGAAATCTGGGCCGCTGACCCCAGAACCGCAGTCCCAAAGTACAAAACCTGAGGAGTTAACTCTAGGTCCGTTAATGCATGGCAATAAAGTTGTGGATTTAAGTGTACCACTGGGAGTATCTAAGAGTTTGATTCCTGAAACACACGTACATGTTGAATCGAGCAAACTAAGCTTGGAACCACATTTACAAGCAACGGCGTCTTTGGGTCCAACTTCGAGACCACGGCGTCAAGACACAGCATCCGTAAAGTTAGCTTCTGAGACCTGGCCACAAGAGGAGGAAACTGTGAAATTAATCCCAGAGCAAGTCACAGGAACTACTGGGATGATACCCAGGCCATGTTTTCAGAATTTTCCAGAGATGACTCCAGGGCCAGGCCATCAAGACACAGAAACTGCACGGCTCTTTTCTGGGGATTTGCTCCAAGTGGCATTAACACCAAAACCAACAGGTCAAGTTACAGAATCTACAGAAATGACTCTAAAGCCACACCTTCAAGTTACTGAGCCTTCAGAGATACCCCTAAGGTCAGAATACGAAAACACAGAACCTTTTGGGTTGGCATTGTCTCAAGTTGAAAATAACCAGGAGACGATGCCAGTACCACCATATTCAGTAAGAGGATCCCTGGAATTGACTTTAGGACCACGAATGCAATATGAGAAATCAGAGCCACTAATGCAAAATTTGAAATCTGTCAAGTTAACCCCTGAGTCAACCCCAGTAGTGGTGGGACCTAAACAACTTATCACAGGACCAAAAGAACATGTTCTGGCGTTGACCCCAGGGCCACAGTTCCAGGGAGTAAAGTCTATGCCACTGCATCCAGAGCCACAATTACAAGATGTGGAATATGTGAACTTAATCCAACAGCCAGCTACTACTGGAATGGTAGAATCTGAGAAGCTGGTACAAGAGCCAATACTACAACGTATAATATCAGAGGAATTGACTAAGGGGGCACAGCTTCAGGGCGTGAAATTGATCCCAGGGCCACATTTGCAAAGTGTCCGATTTTCACATTTACCTCCAGGACCACTTCCTCAAGGAGAAAAACCTGAAGATTTCATCTCAGGGTCCCCACATCATAGTGTGAAATCTGATGCATTGACCCCAGGTTACCCAGTGCAAGAAATCAGATTGTCAGATTTTACCCCAGGGCCAAAGCATCAAAGTGTTACGTCCATACAACTGTCTCCAGAACCAGAAACCCAAGGTATGAAATCTGTGGAACAAAACGCAGGACCACGCTTGCAAGTTGTCAGATTTTCTGATTTGACCTTAGAACCAAAGCATCAAGGTTTGAGACATGTGCAAGGTATACCGGGAACACAGGTTCAAGATATACAATCCTTAGGATTTGTAACAGAATCGCCTTTGCCATTAAGCCAGGGGCTCTTGAGTGAAAATATGAAAACTCTTCCGTCTATTGAAGGATCCCAGTTTCAAAGCATGCAGTCTATGAAATTGACCTCAGAACTACAGTTTCAAGGTGTGAAGTCTCAGGAACTGAGCCTAGGGCCAAGGCAGCAAGATGTCAAATTTTCTGAATTGACCTCAGGGCCAAAACTTCAGGGTGTCAAATTTGGGGAGCAAACCCCAGGATCAGTGTTAAATGGCAGAAATTCTGTAGAGATGACTCCAGAATTAGCATTTCAAGATTCTAAAGTAGCAAAGACATCTCCAGGGCTTCAAGATATAAAACAGGTGGGGCTTACCCCAGGGCCATGGTTACAAGATGTCAAATTTGGTGATCTGACATCAGGAACTCAACCTCAAGGTGTGAAATCTTCAGAGTTAAACTCAGGGCCAAAACTACCATATGTGAAATTTTTTGAGTTGACCCCAAACCCAAAGATGCAGGGAGTAAGATCTGTGAGGCTGTCCCCAGGACCTCAAAAGCAAGTGGTCAAGCCTGATAGGCTAGTACCAGAGACACTGTCTCAAGGTGTAAAAAATTTAGGGGTGGACCAAATGTCCAACTTGGAAGGTAACATTTCTTATAGAATTGTCTCCCATCCAGAGAAACCAGATGAAAAATCTAGGGGGTTGACTCCTGAGTCACAGCTGCCAAGTGTAAACTATTCTGAGTTGGCTAGAAGAACACAGTTACAAGGTATAAAATCTTCTGAATTGATCCAAGGGCCAGGTGTGGCGGGTATGAAACCAATGGAGCTGACCCCAGACTCAAAACTTCAAGGTGTCAAATCTGAGTTGTTGACATCGGAGCTGAAAGATGTGAAACCCGTGGTCGTAACTACAGGACAGGGTCTAAAAGGTACGGAATCTACTTTGCTAACCCCTAGTCCACAGCTGGAAGGTGAGAAATCTATGGAGATAACCACAGTGCCATGGATAGAATATGCCAAACCTGTGAAAAGCACCCACGATACCAAGCTTCAAGGTACAACTTCTGACTCGATTCGGCATGTAAGAATTCAAGACTCCAAAGCTGCGGAGTTGGTCCAAAGAACCCAACTGCAAGATGTGCAAACTGTGGAATTGAAATTTGAGCCCAAGATGGAAGGTGAGAAAGCTGTGCCTTTTGCACCAGGGCCATTGCTCCAAGGGTCTGAACTGCAAGGTGTGAAACCCAAGGAAACGACTTTAGAGCCACAAACCCAAGATAGTAAATTGGTCGACAGTACCCCGTGTTTAAAGCATCAAAGTTTACAATCTGTAGAGGAAACTCCAGATTCTGAGCCGCAATGTGCAAAATCTGTAAAGTTGACCCCGAGGCTAAACAAGCAGGAAGTAAAAACTGTGGATTTAGCCCCAGGGCAACAGTTTCCAGAGACGGCACTCATGAATTTAACGTCTGGGCCGGAACAGGATGGCACGCTATCTGTAATCTCACCAAAGCAGCAATGTGTGAATTCAGAGCAGTTGCAGAGAGGGGCTAAGTCGGACGATGGGCTGTCTTTGGAGTTAACTCCAGAGCTAAAATTTAAAGGTAAAATATTAGTAGACCTCAATTTTGAGTCACAGTTGGAAAGTATGAGATCAGACTTGACTCCAGAATCAAATATTCAAGGTTTAAGACCTAAAGAATTCAAACCGGAACCACTTGAACCACAGCTGCAAAGCTTAAAGTCTCCTAAATTGACCCCAGGGGCACCACTGCACCAGATTGAAGGCTCAGAGTTAGCTTCAGAGCCACAGCTTTGTGTAAAAACCGTTGAGTTGAAACAAGAGCCACTGCTTGAAAGTATGAGATGCATTCAGTGGATCCCAGGACCTAAGTTCCAAGCTGTGAAATCTGTAGAGTTCAATCTCAGGTCACAGTCTCCAGGTGTTAAATTTGTAGGGTTGAAATCTTCGACACAGTTAAGAGATGTGAAGTCATCTGAATTGACTCTCGGGTCCAAATCTCAAGGTGTGATATATACAGAGTTCAACCTTGGGCCACGGTTGCAGAACATGAAAACCTCTGGGGTGCTCGCAGGAACACAGTTGCAAAAAGGGAAGGTTTTGGCATCAACCTCAGAGCCACAGCTTCAAGATGTCAAAACTACTGAGTTCAAAAAAGAGCCACAGCTGGAAAGAGTGAGGTGTATCCAGTGGATACCAGGACCTGATTTCCAAGGTGTGAAGTCTATAGGGTTACAGTCTCAAGGTGTCAAGTCTCTAGGGTTGAAACCGTTGATACAGTTCAGAGATAGAAAGTCATCTGCATTAACTCCAAGGCCAAAGCTCCAAGATACACAATCTTCGGCATCACTCCAGGAACATGAGCTTCAAGACTGTGATTTGAAACCTTGTCGACAGGTCAGAAGTGTGAAATCATGTGAGCTGACTTCAAGGTCAAAGCTCTGGGATATAAAATTTATACCACTGGAATCTAGGCTTTGCATGCATGACAGGAAATCTACTAAACTGCCTGCAAAACCAAAGCTTCAAGAAGTGAAACCCTTACAGTCATCCCCAGGAGCACAGCTTCAGGGTGTCAAGTCTCTGGTGCTTATGGAAGGTCCACAGCTTCCTGGTGTGAAATCTGGGGTATTAAGCCAAGGGTCACAATTACAAAGCAATACAACTAGAGAACTGAACTCCTCCCCACTACACTTGACAAGCACAAAGTCTTCTGAATTGACTCTTCAGACAAAGCCTCAAGGTGTGAAATCTGAGAATTTCAACTCTTGGTCACAGTGGCATGATCTAACACCTTCTAAGTTGTCACCTGAGATAAAGTCCCAAGATAAGACATTTACTGAGTTAAATCCAAGTTCACAGTTGAATGGTATAACATTTTCTACACTGATCACAGGAACAAAGATTCAAGGTACCAAATGTACAGATTTCAACCTTGGGCCATTGTTACAACATGTGAATTCTTCCAAAAGGACCTCAAAGACAAAGCTTCAAAATGTAAAACATAAAGAAAGCTGTCCCAGTCCCCAGGTGCAAGTTGTGAAATCTTCTGACCTGCCCCTTGGGTCAAAGCTTCAAAATGTGCAGTTGGTGTTCAACCCTGACCCACAGTTTCAAGGAGTGAAATGTTCTAAATTAATCTCAAAAACAAAGTTTCAAGATGTGGAATCTGTGAATGTCAAACCTGGGCCACATCTGAGAGGTGTGAAATCTTCTGAATTGATACAGGGGACAAAGCTTCAAAAAGTGAAGTCCGTGGACTTCAAGTCGGGCCCCCAGTTGGAAGATGTGACATCTTCTGTGTTGATCATGGGTATAAAGCTTCGAGATGTAAAATCTACGAATTTCAAGTCTGGATCACACTTGAAGGATGGGAAATCTTCCCAAGTGATCCCAAGGGAAAAGCTTGGAGGTGTGAAATCTGCAGAACTGAAAGCTACTCCAAAGTTACAAGGGGAGAAATCTTCTGATCTGACCCTGGAGAGGAAGTTTTCAGGTATGAAAGCAGGCCCACAGTTACAAGACGTGAAATGTTCTGAATTGATCATGGGTATAAAACTTCAAGATAAAAAATCGGCAGGATTTGGTTCTAGGTCGCACTTGCAAGGTATGAGATCTTCTGAAGTGATCCCAGGGTCAAAACTTCAACAAGTGAAACCCTCTGAGGTCAACCATGGTCCAAAGCTGCAAGGTGGGAAATCTGATTTAATTCAGAGGAGGAAGCTTCACGGTGTGAAATCTGTGGAGTTCAACCCCGGACCACAGAGACAAGGTGAGAAATCTGATTTGATGCTAGAGTGCAGGCTCCAAGATTTGAAATCTGTTGACTTAAAACCGGTTCTGCAGTTACAAGGTGTACCATCTTCTGAGTTAACACCAAAAACAAAGCTTCAAAGTGGAGAATCTGTGGAGTTCCTTATCAGACCCACGTGGCAAGACATGAAACCTCTTGAAGTGACTCTAGGTGCAAAGACCCAAGATGTGAAATCTTTGGGGTTTGAGTCAGTCCCACAGTTACAAAATAGGGAACTGCCTCTGTTGACACCAGGATCACACATTCAAGGCATGAAATCTCTGAAATTCAGCCCTGAGGCAACGTTGCAAGGTGCAAAATCTCCTGAGTCTGTAAAGCTTCAAATAATGAAAACCACAGAGGTCAACCAGGACCTAGAGTTCCAGGTCACAAAACCCTCTGAGTTAGCCTTGGAATCAAAGATTGGCAATGTGAGCTCTTCCGAGTTCAATGCTGGGAATCAGCGGCAAGAAGAGAAGTCTTTTAAGTTGAAACCATGGCCAGAGCTTCAAAGTGTGAAATTTGTGCTATACAACCCTGGACCACACTGGCAACATATAAAATCTTCAGAATTGTGCAAAGAGACAAAGCTCCAAGATGTGAAATCTGAGGAATCCAATCCTGAGCTACAGTGGCAAGATGTTAAATCCTCTGAGTTATGCCAGGGATCAAGGCTTCAAGGTATGCCATCCTTCAAGTTCAATCCAGGGCCACAGTTAGAAGAGATAAAACCTGAGTTGTGCACAGACAGGAAGCTTCCATATGAGCCATTTCTGGAAACGAAGCATCATCCTAAATTACAAGGTAGGAAATCCTCTGAATTTAATCTAGCCCCACAGCTTCAGTGTAGAAATGTTAGGGCATTCAGTACCGGACCACAATTGAATGGTGTAAAATCTGAGTTGAATTCTGGATCAGAGCCTCGAGGTATAAAATCCCAGGTGTTCTGCCCTGGGCCACCTTTGCAGGATGTGAATTCTTCTGCATTTATTTCAAAACCAAAACTTCAGTGTGTAAATTCTGTTGGATGCAGATCGGAGCCACCCTTGCAAGGTATATACCCTTCTGAATTAACTTCAGTTTCCAAACTTCAAAGTACAAAGTCTTTTGAGTTGAGGTCAGAGACCCCTAGGGAGACAACTATGGTGTTCAACCCTGATCCACATTTGCAAGATTTGAAATCTGAATTGATTCCAGGGTCAAAGTTTCCTGCTATAGCACCCATGGAATGCAACCCTGAGCCACAGATGAAGTGTGTAAATTCTTCTAAGTTGAATCCAGAGCCAAAATTACAATGTGCAAATTCTATGGGGTGCAAACCTGGGCTACCTTTGCAAGGTGTACAGTCCTTTGAATTGACTTCAGGGACAAAAGGTCAAGGTCCGGGATGTCAGGGGAATCCGGGGTCCAAGAATCAAAGTGAGACGTCTATGGTGTTCAGCACTGAACCACATTTACAAGATTTGAAATCCGAATTGATTCCAGGGTCAAAGTTTCTTGCTGTAGCAACTATGGAATGCAACCCTGGGCCACAGACGAAGTGTGTAAATTCTTTGGAGTTGGATCCAGAGCTGAAAGTACAATGTGTTAATTCTATGGGGTATGAACTTGGGCCACCTTTGCAAGGTACACAGTCTTTTGAGTTGACTTCAGGGGTTAAATGTCAAGGTATGGGATCTTTTGATTTGAATCTGGGGTCAGAAGTTCTAGGTATAAAATCTCTTATGTTCGACCCTGTGCAACATTTACAAAATGTGAAACGCGAATTGAGTCCAGGGACAAAGTTTCAAGGTATAACATCACAAGAATTAAACTGTGGCCCACAGCTGCAAGGTGTGAATTCTTCTGATTTGAATTTTGGGTCAGAACTTCAATGCACAAATGCTATAAAGTTTAATCCAGACCCAGAGATGCAAGGCGTGAAACCCTCTGACTTGGATCCTGCGTCACAATATCAAGGTACAAAATCTATTCTGTTCAGCCCTGGACCACATTTGCAAGGTGTAAAATCTTCTGAGTTAATTCCAGGGACAAAGTTTCCAGAAATCCAGTTTTTGGAGAATCACTGTGGGTCACAGCAACAAGTTGTGCACTCAGTGTTCACTTTAGGCTCTTCGCTGAACGGTATGAAATCTGTGTTATTTTTACCAAAGCCACTGCTTGAAGATGTAAAGTCTGTGAAGACCAACAAAGAGCCAGTGTCTTGTGGTGGAAATTCTGTGAAACTGGCTTCAGGCTCTGAGCTGCGGGACTTGAGATGTGAGATGTTTGCACTAGAGCCATGTTTTACAAAAGTGAAATCTGTGGCATTAAATCCAGGGCCACATGCTCAAGGTATGAATTCTGGGGAGTTGCCCTCACACCTCAGGCAGCACAGTGAGAGATCTGTGGTGTTTGCACCAAAGTTGTGTTTTCAAGATGTGAAATCTCTGGCGTTGAAGCCAGGGCCACAACCTCAAGATGTGAATTCCAAGGATTTGATTTCTTGCCTCAGGCAGAAATCTGTGGTGTTTGAATCAGAGCCATGTTCTCAAGATGTGACATCTTCAAAGTCAAACCTACAGCGACAGCCTCCAAGTGCTAATTCTTCAGGGTTTCCCTCATGCCTAAGGTCACCAAGTGTTAATTCTGAGGTCTTTGCACCGGAACTATGTTTTCAAGATGTGAAATCGGTGGGGTTGACACCAGGGTCCCCACAACAAGGTATGAATTGCCAAGAGTTGACTTCAGGATGGCAAGGTATGAAACCAACAGTGTTGGCACCAGAGCCAACTAAGAAGGTCATACCAGGACCCATGTTGCGTAGTGTTAAATTTTCAAGTTTGTCTCCAGAATCACAGCGACAAGGTGAGAAACCTTTGGAGTTTACTCCAGAAGCAAAGTTGCAAAGTATAAAACATGTGACATTGTCTTCAGCATCTCTGCAACAAGATATGAAACCTGTAGAGTTACTACCGGGGTCACTGCTTCCAAGAACAAAATCTGAGGGACTAACTCCAAGGAGGAGCTATCAAATCACAGACTCCTCGGAGATAATCCCTAGGCCGGGGCATCAATTTGTAGAAGGTGCAGAGATGATCCCAACACCAAAGCCTCAAGTCCCTAAATCTGTGAATCTGGTGATCCCAACACCAAAGCATCAAGTCTCCAAATCTGTAAATTTGATTTCAGTACCAATTTATCATACCACAGAAAGGTTGGTATATCAAGGCAATGAAACTGTAGAAAGATCTGTGGGGTTGGCCCCAAAGTCAACAAGTAAAACCATGGAATCTTCAGGAGTGCCTGTAAGGCTAGATCTTCAAGTCCCAGAATCTGTCGCTCTGACTCATGTGCTAAGGAACCAAGGCTCTGAAACCTTAGAATTAACCTTAAAGAAAATCCCAGAAACTCTCGAGTTGCTCTCTCAGTCATGGCCTCAAGTTAAGGACTCGGGGGAATCCTATACAAGGCCAGTGCAGGAAGTTATAGGATCTGAAGAGATGACACTAGAGTCCAAGCATCACACTACAGAAACTATAGGGTTGACCCCCAAAGCAAGGCCAACAGAGAAGGAATTCCTTGGCATGACCCCAAAGCCAATAAGTAAAACCACTGGATATACAGAGAGCGCTCCAAGGCCCTATCCTCAAGCACTAGAATTTGCGAAGGCGATCTCCAAGAAAAGACTGCAAAGGGAAGAATCAGAAGCACTGACTACAGAGTCATTACATCATGTCCCAGAATCTTCAGAGATGACAGCAAGGCTAAGATATCCAGTTTCTGAATCTGTGGGTTCGACCTCTAAGCAGTGGCTTCAAAGGGAGGAATCTTTAGATTTGTCCCCAAGGCAGAGAGGTCAAGCTACAGGACATGCAGAATCTGTAGAGCTCACATCTGAGACACGGCAGCAAGGGGATGGACCAATGGGGCTGACACGGTCACAGAATCAAAGTATGAAATATTCACAGATAGCTCCAGGACTACAGGGTCAAATTACAGAGCTTATGAGGATTAGTCCAAAGCTGCTACATCAAGTCACAGGATGTACAAAGACACAGCTTCAAGCTGCTCAACCAATAGGAATAACCTCAATAAGCCCCCCAAGAGTTGTTGAATATGTGAAAGTGACTCCTGGGCCACCACTCCATGCTGTAAAGTCTGTACCATTAACACCAGGGGGAACCTCTCAAATGGTAGACTATGTTGAACTGACTCCAAAAGTACAAGATGTGAGACCTTCTGAGTTTACCTCAGGGCTATGGTTGCAAAGTGTAAAATCAAAGGAATTAACCACAGAGCCAACACACCAGATTTTGGATAGAATGAAGTTGACAGGCTTTCAAATTGTAAAGACTGTTTTAATCCCACAGCCACCACTTCAAATTGTAAAATCTGAGGAATTAGCACCACCACCAATTCCTCAGATTGTAGAACCAATAGGAGTCTCCTTAGGATCAGCTACTGATGTAATGGATTGTTTGGATTTCTTCCCAAGGCCACATCTTCAAGAAATGGTAGAACTAACGGTGAGGCCAAATACCGAAGAGAAATCTTCAGAATCACTCTCACAGCCAGCATTTTCTTTGGAGGAATCGACAGTGTTCACTCATGAACAAGGGCTTCAGGCTGTCAAAGGAATGGGGATAAAAATAGGGCCTCCTCAAATCATGGAATGTGAGGATTTGACTCTAGTACAGATATATCAGAATAGGGAATCTGAGGATTTTATGTCAAGAGAGGAGTTACAAATAGGGAATTATTTCTCTAGATTTCTACAGAACTCTTCAAACTCGCTCATCTCAAGCTCTGTCGAAGCATCTGAATTAGGAAGCCTTTGTGATCTGGAGATGCCAGAAGTGTCAAGGGCCTTGGATATAAAAAACTTTGGGACAGATATTTTGCAGTCTGAAGAATACTTTATAGACCCTACTATGATACAAACTTCAACCCTTCCCTTGTCCCTTCACAATCAACCCTCTGATGAGATAGGTCACATTGCAGAAATGCCACATTCTGAGATCCCAGGAGTGGGTGTCATATCTAAGAGGACTGAGAAGAAGCAGGTGGAGAAGCTAGAGAATTCACTCCAGCACCTATCCCAACATCCACTGCAAAGCTGGAGAACACCATCTAGGACCTTCCAGTCAGGATCAGGAATTCAAAGAGGCCTTAACTGGTCTGTCTTGAGCAGACAACAGAATGTCTGGGAGAATCACTCCTGGAGACAGCGATTACCCAGAAAATATCTCTCCAAGATGCTAGTGTTAGGGAATGTCTTGGGAACCACCATGGAAAGGAACCTTTGTTCTCAAACACCTTTAACGGAAAGAGCCACTGCAGATATCTGTCAATCTATTCAGAATTTATTTGGGGTTCCTGCGGAACTGATGGAACTTTCCAAGAGTCTACTAGAGAAGAGTCCAAGTATTATTTCTCAGACTTCAGTGTCCGAAAACTACATTCAGAGACACACTTCCTATCATGGTCACGAACAAAGAAGAGCCTTAAGGATGTGGACACGTAGCTCCATGTCCTCCATAATACAGCAACACTCTGGGGCTAGCGCGAAAATAAAGAAAAGTTCGAAGCTTAGTGATATATCCCAGAAAGTCATTCAGCACATGCCTGTTTCATGTACAGAGGGCCAGCCTCCTGTCCCAGTAAATTTAGAGTCTTCCTTCAATATACTTTTTACTAGGAAAGATTCTGTTCCAACGGAAGAGAGTGAGAACTCACAGAGGTCACAGACGAGGAGTTTTGAGTCCCAACACTGCCTCAAGCCAAGTTATCTTCCCCAGGCCAAGACTGACTTGTCAGAACAGTTCCAGTTGCTACAAGATCTGCGGCTAAAAATAGCAGCAAAACTGATAAGGAGTCAGATACCCCCCAATGTACCTCCACCTCTAACTTCAGGTCTGGTTTTAAAATACCCTATCTGCCTACAGTGTGGCCTATGTGTAGGATTTAATTGCCGTCATGAATTACAGGGCACTTTGGGGTCTTACCTTCTTATCTACCCACAGCTCCACCTTGTAAGCACTCCCGAAAACCATGGAGAGATTAAGGTGAGTTTTGGCTTTAGGTTGCGAACTAGGAAAAGATCCCAAGTCCCAAAGTACCACAGAAGAGACAGATCCATCACACCAAGGAGTTCTTTATCACTACCACTAAGGAAAGCTAAAGCCTATACTCGAGCTTCCAAGAGTCCTACTTCTACAATGGATTTCCGGTCTGTATCTTCCCAGTCTCCTGCTCCTGTACATATCCACATCAGGCAAAGACCGTATAGAAGCCCTGCCCTAGCAGGAAAGAAGACAATTGGACGGCCAGGGCACTATGAGTTTACTCCAGTTCACTCTCTACCAGAGAGTGACTCTGAAAGCAATCAGGATGAAACATGGGCTAAAAGGAGAACCAAAAAGACCCGTAGTTCAAAATACCCAAAGAAAAGAATCACTACGGGAGGCAGAACACAAAACACAAAGTTCTACAGAAATGGTAGAACCACAATACGGAGTTCTTCTCGGGATTTACCAGACCAGTTAAGAAGGAAGAGGAATGGAGCATCTCAGACAACTACTGCCTCTTCAAAAAGACAATCTAAGAAATCCTCCCAACCCAAATTCATTCAACGGCTTTTTCAAGGTCTAAAGCAAGCATGCCATAGAGCACGCAGAATTATGGCTTTTGCTGGACAGAAGCCTGAGGACAGGTCAAGGCCAGACCATTTGTGTTCAAGCAAAAACCACCATCCAAAACAAAAAGCCAGAGATTATTCCTCATCAAGAGATATCAAAAGAGATAGGATGTCAGTTGGTAAGCTAAAGCGAACAGACATAACCACTAAGCAGGAGAAGATGTTATGGGAAGAAATACAGCAATTCAGATCAGCTCAGCAACCAAAAAGAGGTAGCTCTTTCCAACATAGACATACCCAACGACCCAAGCCCATAGTTTCCCAAAGAAGTGCTATTTTCAAAACCACTTCAGTTGGACAGGCTGTGGTCATTGTTCAAAACGACAACAGCAGGAAAGGTAACAAAAACTCTTCCAGATGTGAAATCTCTAGCCAGCAGTCCAAGAGCTCCAAAACAGGAACCAGAGTTCAGGCCAGAGGGAGAAATCTACACGGTTCCCTTAAGAGAACCTCACACAGTCACCTTACAGAGAAAATCACACCCACGAAGCAAAACCACCATAGCTTCGTAAGGGAGAGAACCCCATGTAATTCCTCGGAAAGGAGCCATCGCAGTCCCTCTGAGAGGCGCCATCGAAGTCGTCCTCGGAGGAGGCATCACAGTTCCTCTGAAAGGAGCCATCAGAATCCCTGTGAGAGGAGATGTCGCAGTCCTTGTGAGAGGAGATGTCGCAGTCTCTTTCAGAAAACACATCACAGTCCCTTAGAGGTGAGAGGATATAGCCCTTCTGAGAGAAGACAGCACAGGCCCTCTAAGAGGAGTGGTCACCGTTCCTCAGATAGAACTCACTGTATTCCCTCTGAAGAAAATGGACGCAGTCCCTCTGAGGGGAACAGACACAGTCATTCTGAGCAGAGCCAACAGAACCCGTTTGAAAGGGGCCAGTACAGTTGGTGTGGGAAAACCCATCTCCATCCCTTGGAGGTGAGAGGACACAGCCCTACTCAGGGAAGACAGCACAGGTCCTCTGAGAGGAGTGGTCGCAGTTCCTCAGAGAGAACTCACTGTAGTCCCTCTGAAAGAAATGGACGCAGTCCCTCTGAGAGGAGCAGACACAGTCATTCTGAGCAGAGCCAACAGAACCACTTGGAAAGTGGCCAGTACGGTTGGTGTGGGAAAACCCATCTCAGGGTCTTGGAAGTGAGAGGACACAGCCCTATTGAGAGAAGACAGCACAGGCCCTCTGAAAGGAGTGGTCGCAGTTCCTCAGAGAGAACTCACTGTAGTCCCTCTGAAAGAAATGGACGCAGTCCCTCTGAGAGGAACAGACACAGTCATTCTGAACAGAGCCAACAGAACCCGTTTGAAAGGGGCCAGTACAGTTGGTGTGGGAAAACCCATCTCCGTCCCTTGGAGGTGAGAGGACACAGCCCTACTCAGGGAAGACAGCACAGGTCCTCTGAGAGGAGTGGTCGCAGTTCCTCAGAGAGAACTCACTGTAGTCCCTCTGAAAGAAATGGACGCAGTCCCTCTGAGAGGAGCAGACACAGTCATTCTGAGCAGAGCCAACAGAACCACTTGGAAAGTGGCCAGTACGGTTGGTGTGGGAAAACCCATCTCACTGTCTTGGAGGTGAGAGGACACAGCCCTATTGAGAGAAGACAGCACAGGCCCTCTGAAAGGAGTGGTCGCAGTTCCTCAGAGAGAACTCACTGTAGTCCCTCTGAAAGAAATGGACGCAGTCCCTCTGAGAGGAACAGACACAGTCATTCTGAGCAGAGCCAAAAGAACCAGTTTGAAAGGGGCCAGTACAGTTGGTGTGGGAAAACCCATCTCCATCCCTTGGAGGTGAGAGGACACAGACCTACTGAGAGAAGACAGCACAGGCCCTCTGAGAGGAGTGGTCGCCGTTCCTCAGAGAGAACTCACTATAGTCCCTCTGAAAGAAATGGACGCAGTCCCTCTGAGGGGAACAGACACAGTCATTCTGAGCAGAGCCAACAGAACCAGTTTGAAAGGGGCCAGTATGGTTGTTGTGGGAAAACCCATCTCAGGGTCTTGGAAGTGAGAGGACACAGCCCTATTGAGAGAAGACAGCACAGGCCCTCTGAGAGGAGTGGTCGCCGTTCCTCAGAGAGAACTCACTGTAGTCCCTCTGAAAGAAATGGACGCAGTCCCTCTGAGAGGAGCAGACACAGTCATTCTGAGCAGAGCCAACAGAACCACTTGGAAAGTGACCAGTACGGTTGGTGTGGGAAAACCCATCTCACTGTCTTGGAGGTGAGAGGACACAGCCCTATTGAGAGAAGACAGCACAGGCCCTCTGAGAGGAGTGGTCGCAGTTCCTCAGAGAGAACTCACTGTAGTCCCTCTGAAAGAAATGGACGCAGTCCCTCTGAGAGGAGCAGACACAGTCATTCTGAGCAGAGCCAACAGAACCACTTGGAAAGTGGCCAGTACGGTTGGTGTGGGAAAACCCATCTCACTGTCTTGGAGGTGAGAGGACACAGCCCTATTGAGAGAAGACAGCACAGGCCCTCTGAAAGGAGTGGTCGCAGTTCCTCAGAGAGAACTCACTGTAGTCCCTCTGAAAGAAATGGACGCAGTCCCTCTGAGAGGAACAGACACAGTCATTCTGAACAGAGCCAACAGAACCCTTTTGAAAGGGGCCAGCACAGTTGGTGTGGGAAAACCCATCTCTGTCCCTTGGAGGTGAGAGGACACAGCCCTACTGAGAGAAGACAGCACAGGCCCTCTGAGAGGAGTGGTCGCCGTTCCTCAGAGAGAACTCACTGTAGTCCCTCTGAAAGAAATGGACGCAGTCCCTCTGAGAGGAACAGACACAGTCATTCTGAGCAGAGCCAACAGAACCAGTTTGAAAGGGGCCAGTACAGCTGGTGTGGGAAAACCCATCTCTCTGCGAGAACCCATCACAGTCCCGCTAAGGAGAGACTCCAACACAGCGGCCCCAGGGAGAGGCTCAGACATGGTCTGTCTGAAGACTGCAAGGGCTCCTCAAACACGTCTCCTAGGGACCACACACAAAATACTCCAAAACAGGCCAAGGTTAGAGGCCTGAAGCTAACAGATGAGAAGAGATTCGTCCCCATTATTCACTGACTGGCTCAAGCCTTCACCGACCTGCCCCTTTTGTGGCTTCTTTCCTGCTCGGCCACTGCCTTTGATACCGGCACCCTCAGCAATCAAAGAGCCTCTATGTCTCTCTACCTGGGGGAAGGGAGGGCGGGAATGGGTCTGTAATTTCTCTAAATAAATAATGGGGCAATAATTGATCTCACCTAGAAAGCCCACTCGTCCTGCTGGAGCTGGGAACGGAGGGTGAAGGGATATTGGGTGTCGGGCAAAGGGATGGAACGTGATTAAGGGGCCCCGAAGCCATGTTTGGGGCTCCAAACACCACCTACAGCTTCCCGGGGCGGGGTCTCAGAGGAGGGAGTCGTGTCACGTGACTCACTCTGGCTGCAGCTCCCTAGGAAGCTGCCAGGCAGAAGTCGACCTTCAGAGATGGGATCAGTGGTTCAGACTCCACATCCCCCTCAAACTCCTAACACCGTATTTCTCCGAATCAAAGATGCATCATTTACTTATTTTTTGCTATTTTTTGTTTTAGACAGCATGAGTGGGGAGGGGCAGAGGGAGAAGAAGAGCGAATCTAAGGCAGATTCCACACCCAGTGCAGAGCCCAATGCAGAACTTGATCTCAGAACCCTGAGATCATGTGCTGAGCCAAAAATTAAGAGTCAGATGCTTTACCCACCAAGTCACCCAGGTACCCCAGATACATCATTTAAAACTTCACATGCAGGGGCGCCTGAATGGCTCAGCGGGTTAACCCTCTGCCTTTGGCTTGGGTCATGATCTCAGGGTCCTGGAATCGAGCCTTGCATCAGGCTCTCTGCTCAGCAGGGAGCCTGCTTCCCCCTCTCTCTCTGCCTGCCTCTCTGCCTACTTCTGATCTCTCACTCTGTGTCAAATAAATAAATAAAATCTTAAAAAAATATATAAAACTTTATATGCAACCCAATTTCTAAGATAATAAAATGTGATTATATATATGTTTAGGAATTGATAAAACCTACTGACTTGGCTTAACCGGCTAGATTCTTCTCTTTAGGAGCTTCTGTGTAGAGGAGGACACTCTGCTTTCTTCCTGGCTCCTTCTGGCCCCAACTCCGGCCTCTGGATTTGCCCTTCCAGCTCTGGTCCCAGGTCTGCCCCCTCCCTCACAAAGCCTCCCTCCCTCTCAGTGGAGACCTCACCCACCTCTGAACTCCACTTCAAATCACATCCTTTATCTTCACCGAGGTACTCAATTAGCTGAGCCACAGTGGTGTCCAACTTCCCCCAATTTCAGGCTGTTAGGGGTTCCGCCTCAGATCCCCTTTTACAGTTTTCATAGTTCTGGCTCTGGCATCTAGCAAGCACTCAGCAGGTACCTGCCGCCTGAGCGAAAATGAGAGGCCCAGGAGGAAAAAGCAATGTCTGCGGAGGAGTGCTGGCTGTGAGGGCGGCCGGGAAGTGGGCGGCCAGGAGGGGTGGAGCCCACCTCACCTTCATCCAGCACTTTTCCACCAGGCTGCTGCCGCCTGAGCCCTGCACCTTGAGGTAGCAGTCGACGGCACGGCTGTACTCTCCAGCCTGCTCCCACTGGCGAGCTTGGTCCACGAGCCCCTCCACGCCCCTGAGATGAGTACACGTGACCAGGACAGGCTGGGCAGTGTGGCCTATCCCGGGTATACTTTGTGACCCACCCTCCAGCCCTGCGGACACTTGCTGCCTCCTGGCGTCATACCTGGCCCCTTTCTTGGTAGCCTCCCGCTCATATTCTTCCTGCAGAGCCTCCAGCTGGCCCGGAACATAGTCCTTGCAGATCCACAGGGCGTCGCTCCATAATCCAGCCTCCTGCTCAGATTTCCAGGTATCAGGAAGGCAGAGGCCGGCATGACACCTTCCCACTGCCACAAGGTGCTCTATACTATGGGCCATGGATCCCTAGGTCCTTGCACCTCTCTTCTCCTCCTAGTCTCCTTCCCCCTCTCCACTGCTAACTCTCTGGATCTTTCCCAGTAGTATTGGTTAGTGTAGTGCTCTGTGGGTTCTTACACTCTCTCCCCCTCCCCGTCATGGCCCTGAATCCGGTGCCCTACCTTATAATAATTGAAGGCCAGGCCCGGTCTCTGGGCCTGAAGCAGCAGCTGTTCTGCTTTCTGAAAGTCCTTCTCGTCCAAGGACCCCCGGGCCTGCCCCACAAGCACCTCGGCGACACTGTCAGGATCGTGGGCCTTGGCCATACGCTGAGCTGCCTCCCAGTCCTGGTTACGGACAAACCTGCTCCCAGAAGAGGACACAGGAGGCTCAGCACAGGACTGAGGCCTCAATAGTGGGAGACAGACAGCCATATCAGAGGGGGTAGAAGATTTATTGGTACTACGTTCAGGTGAAGGTGGCAATGCCAGGTCTTGGGGCTGTGGCTGGGAGGACGGGCATAAGGAATTGACGGGTAACTCACAAGAGGACTGCTTCCTTGGGCTTACCAGCCCTGATGAATTCAGCTTCGGCCTCTTCAAATTTACCCTGTAGGGACAGAAGGGCAGCCGCACATGATCAGAAGCAGATTGCCATCATGTCAGCGGGGAGACAGGAGGAGGTCCAGGTTAAAAGCAAGGGAGGAGGAGCACATCCATACCTCATCCTCCAGGTACATAGCATATTGGAGATGCATCTCAGGGGTTTTGTGCTTGAGGGCCAGCCGGGAGAGTTCAAAAGCAAATTCAAATGAGCTGAAATGGAAGGTGTAGGTAAGGTCTGCCTACTCAGTACTTTCATTTTATAAGAGGCGGAGCAGGGCAAGAGAAAACAAATAGGGTAGAGACGGGGCCAGGAGAGGGAAAGGACAGACTGAGAAGACAATCCATGTGAAGTGACACAGAAGCACACAGACATGTAAAGGAGGACGTGGGTCAGGGGACACTTGGAAAAGCCTGTGCTTCCTGCGACCAGTGGGCATAAAGGAATGGGATGGGCGCGAGGCAGGGGACCGCAGTGAGCCTCACAGCACTACTCTGCCTCGGGAGCGAGGGCTCCGGGTTCTCCACCACTTCCTCCTGAGCCACATTTATACTAGCAGAAAGACTGTCTCTCTAAAACATTAAGACTACCCTCCGCCATCTGACTCCATGCAGGATTATTACTGGTCTTTGTAACATTTTCTTAAGAAAAGCTCTTTTTGCATTTAACAGAAGCCCACTTCTGTTACTCAGAAGTCAATTACTGGCTTAGTGCACCTTCACTTTAGAAGCTCTTCTCTCTGGGGCACCTGCCTGGCTCAGTAGTAGAATGAGGGACCCTTGATCTCGGGTTGAGTTCAAGCCCCACACTTGCTATAGTAATTGCTTAAAAAGGTCTTTTTGAGGGCACCTGGGTGGCTCAGTGGGTTAAGCCGCTGCCTTCGGCTCAGGTCATGATCCCGGGGTCCTGGGATCGAGTCCCGCATCGGGCTCTCTGCTCAGCAGGGAGCCTGCTTCCCTCTCTCTCTCTCTGCCTGCCTCTCTGTCTACTTGTGGTCTCTGTCTGTCAAATAAACAAATAAAATCTTTAAAAAAAAAAAAGGTCTTTTTGAAAAAGAAGGAAAAACGCTGATCACTTTCCATCTTCTTAGAACAGCTAAACACTGTTCTGAGCCCCCGGGGAACAGGGGCAGAGCTACTGATTCATTCCTTGCCTCTCCATCACGTTCTTCCAGGGATTTCTTTACTCGTGCGTCCGTTTTCAGAAACACTTCTCAGCTATACAGCCGTTTTCCTTGTCTGTGTAGAGGCTCTGTCTCGAAAGGGGCCAGTGGAGAGAAGCTGTGGGGCCTCACCAGTTGTCGGCGGCGTGGTCCACGGCAGCCTCCAGGAGTCCGAGCTTAGTGAGCAGTCTCACTGCGGACTCTCCTCTCAGGCTCTTTGCCCACAGATAGGCCACGTGCTTGTGGGCATCAGCTCCTCCGTGAGCCTGGGCCACCTGCAAAGCAAAGCCATTTGGCAATCCTCCCACGCAGGGCCACAGGGCTACTCCCTTCCCCCTCTGACTGGACTGCAGCTTTGACAAGGGTCAGGTCTTTCTACTAGAACAGGCTCAGTTTTGGGGTCTGTTAGCCTGCTCAGGGTCCAAGGATGGACTTCAGGTAGTCCACAGACCCCTCCTACCGCATGTGAAATTTTGCCTGTCGGTATGGGTGTTTTTCAAAGAGACCCACGACCAGTTCAGAATGCGTCACTTGAGAGTGGGGAAGAGGGACGGGTGTGTCCCCAGAGTGACCTGGACTCCTTACCCGGTAGGCCGCCTCCCAAAGCCCATTGGACCGGTCCATGTTCACTGTTGCCTTCCACTCCTGAGCCTCGAGGTAGTGATACTCAGCCTCCTGCAGTCGGCCTTCACCTTCCAGCTCCTGGGGAAAGGAGGGTCAGGATGGGGTGAGGGGGACGTGGAGCCTGTTCAGGGAAGAGATGGCCGAGGCCGGAGAAGGGCTCACCTTGCCCAGGTGTAGGTGTATGTCACTGAGGAGATCTGGGTGGTGCTTCCCTACCAGGCGGATCATATCATCATCCAGCTTGTGCTTTTTGAACATGGTGATGGCAAGATCAGGTTCTTCCACTGTCACGTAGAACCTGGGGAGGGGAGAGACACCCGGGGCCTCCTCCACCCAGATTCCTGTATCACTGTCCTCTAAGCAGACGGCGCGCATCTTCAGACACACCCCTCTCCCACACGCCTCCTCTGGGGCCATGGCTCACCTTTCCGCCTCCTGGTACTTGCCCAGCTTGTCGCCTAACCAACTGAGCCACCCAGGCACCCCAGGATCTATGATTTTAATTAGATCCTCATAGGGGTCACTAATGAGAAAAGGTAAGAGAAGAACTCCGTTATTTTATATACTATTGAAGACGAGCCCTGTGTAGTGGAATGACTTGTCCAAAGTCTCACAGCTCATTACTGCCCCTGGAACATGGGCCGCCACACTACACCATTTCCATTACAACTCAACAGTTGGATGTGAAATGTAAAGCTCATGAACTGTAAAAGTATCTTAAGAACAGACCCATATATATTTGGAAACTTGATTTAGAAGAGGGGACATTACAAATCCGTGAGTACAGAATGGATTTCCAATAAACGGTTCAACATGGAAAAAGTAGAATATGAGCCAGACCCACAATATGCACAAAAATTAATTCCAGGTGATAAGCAAAATCTAAAAATATTAAAATATAGGAGGGAGTAGGAAACCTTTTCTGTTTTAAAAATTTTCTTTCTTTCTTTCTTTAACTCTACACCCATCATGGGGCTCAAAGTCATGATCCTGAGATCAAGAGTCCCATGCTCCTCTGGCTCAGTCAGTCAGGTGCCCCAGGGAAACTTCTTAAACGAAACCTCAAAAATCACAAACTAGGAGCACCTGGGTGGCTCAGTGGGTTAAAGCCTCTGCCTTCGGCTCAGGTCATGATCCCAGGGTCCTGGGATCGAGCCCCGCATCGGGCTCTCCGCATCGGGCTCTCGGTGGGGAGCCTGCTTCCTCCTCTCTCTGCTTGCCTTTCAGCCTACTTGAGATCTTCATCTGTCAAATAAATGAATAAAATCTTAAAAAAAAAAAGAACTAGGTATGGTTACACAAGTAATAATAATATTAGTAATAACTAACATTTATTAAGTGCTTATTATGTGCTCTACATTAGTCTAAGTGCTTTTCATATAAGGTAGGTACAATTTTTATCCCCATTTTGTGGATGAGGAAATTGAGATACTGAAAGGTTAAGAAACTGACCTAAGATCACACAGGTATAATTGCAGAAGTGAGGAAGTTTGACTCTAGAACCTTGTTCTTAACGACGCACCATGGATATGTTATACTCTATACACATAGGGAATACTGTGCTGCTCTAAATACACTTTTCTATTCTTGAAACATTTCAGATACAGTTAAATTTTTCTTAAAGATTTTACTTATTTATTTCTCAGAGAGAGTGAGTCCACAAGCAGGGAGAGGAGAAAGCAGAGGGACAAGCAGGCTCCCTGCTGAGCAAGAAGCCTGATGTGGGACTTGATCCCAGGACTCTGGGATCATGACCTGAGCCAAAGGCAGGCTCTTAACTGACTGAGCCACCCAGGTGTCCCCAGAGTTAATTATTAATATATAAAATAAGATCTAACCCTAACACTTGTGAAATTCAAATAAATTTTGTCATCACTGGTTACCAATGTCATACTCTACAGAAAATAAGTCCCCTTCTGGTTCAAACAGTCCATTATTCTATGTCCTAAGTCTAAACAGGAAAGTTCAAAAATTTACTGATGATTCCGCTCTACAGTTCACAATTCCTAGCTCTAAGATACATGCCTAAAGAACATGAGTAATTACATGGACAAGCTGATATGCCTAACAGTATATCTGTATCTCTACAGGTAGACACAGACTCGCACACGTGGGTTAGAACACTTCCCACATCCTCTGTGAGAGCAGGGCCATACATTTACCTGGTTCCTCTCAGATTCCTGCATTCTCCACTCTACACACCACCATGATATGGAAGCATCTATAAACCTCTGTTTTGTTATCAGAATTATGAGAGAGGCTTACCGATAGCAAGAGTCTTAACATCAACAAGATAAGCCAATTTCTTATTGTCTTCCATCCCTCATTGACACCGCTCATTAATACGGACACTGAAACACAAAGGGTGAGGTAAGGCAGAATGCACTTGGGTCATCGGGATGTTGAGCAAGGGCCCCAAAGTACCATAGGGTCGAAGTTTTTCGATTAATCTTGAGGATACGGGAGTTAGAGGTTAGAAGAGACTTCTTTTGGGTTTCAAAAATTTAAAGAACCTTGTGGGGTTACCTGATGAGGTGGGGGTTCATGAATTCAGTAGCCACAGAACCCAGGGTATCATGACGCCCATATTCCACCGGGGTTAGCTCTCCAGCATTGAAGATCACGCACACCTGGGGATGAAGGGACTGTCACATGGTGGGAAGTTTGCATGAGGAAGTCTGCACGGTCAACAGTAGTGGAGGGAGATGTCTCGTCAGTGCAACGTGACCCCCACTTTTCTCTTTATTCTGTTCCTCTGCCTATCTCGCCCTCCTTTCTTTCTCTGCTCTCTCTTAGTTAGGAGGTTTACTGAGATGGTGATGGTCAGTCAATCAAGCTCTACTCACATTTTCATTTTCAAAGAAATACTTCTCATTGCCACCAGATCCCTGCCAAGCCACCTGTAAAAGAGGGAGAGGACATAAGAACAATGTGGGTAAGTATCCAAGACAACGCTGAGAGAAGGGCGGGGTAGGGGGCAGAGAGAAGGAGTGTAGGGAGGCCCTGATGTCCCACAAGTGGGGTGCTGTGTCACATTCTGCCCTAGGCTTCTAGGCTTCGGAGAGATGCTGTAAAAACAGTCCAACAGTGGGAATTCCCATTCCAGGATTCTAAATCTCCAGGGTCTCACTCCCAGGTCCACCAGGTCCCCAACGCCAGCATCTTAGAGCTTTTCCTTAGAGATCTTCCCCCTTAGGGACCCGGGCTCTCCGGAAGTAGCAGCTCATGACGCTCCATTCCCCACCCCTTTGCCTGGGGTTCCTACCTCACTATGGTGATTAGTGTTCAGGTCCCCCAGCAGCAACGTGTCTGACGTGTGGGCCACCAGGTAACGTTCCTTTCTGAGGATTTTCACCTCTTCCACCTCGTAGCCGTAGTGTGACTTGAGTACCACCTGGGTCCCCGATGACAGGTTCTTCACAATCACCTTGGTAAGGTACAAGTCTGAGCTCCCTGAGGCTTCCCTCAACCCCAAAGAGGGGTGAACCTGCCGTGCCCACCTCTACAGTGTTAAACAAAGCTAGTCTCTTGTTTCCTCACCTAGCCTAGGCTATTGCTGGTAAAAATGACACCTCCCATTCACACAGTGCTATATGATATACAAAATGTTTTCAGAGATTATCTCCTTCAATGCTAATACATAATACATACGGGGTAAAACTAATCACTTTCCTTACCTTCCAGTACCTCTTGTGAAAATCTCTGTGATTACTTTAATCGTGGTATATACTGATCATACTGTCATTTCATATACCTCTTTGCTAAAATGATCCTGATTAAGGAACAACAGAATACAGACAATTATCTTTGTATTCTCGGTCCTAACAGTGCTCATGTATAGAGAATGGACAGAAAATGAAAGAACTGGGGTGCCTGGCTGGCTCAGTCAGAGGAGCATGCAACTCTTGATCTCAGAGGTGGGTTTGAGCCCCATGTGGGGTGTAGAGTTATTTAAAAATAAAATCTTAAAAAAAAAAAGAGGGGGCGCCTGGGTAGCTCAGCTGATTAAGCATCTGCCTTTGGTTCAGGTCATGGGGTCTAGGGATCAGGCCCCATATTCAGCCCCACGTCCGAGTGCTCCCTCTCCCTCTGGCGTTCCCCTGCTCCTGTGAGGACACTCTGTCAAATAAGTGAACAAAATTTTAAAAAAGAGAAAAAGAATGAAGGAACCAATGAATAATAAATGGAAGGAAAAGAGGACAGAGGGAGAGAAAACAGAAAAGTGGGCTCAGGAAATAAGAAATTACCTTGCAATGTCATACACGGTGAGTTCAGAGGCCCTAAAGCAATGTCATGCACCTGCATAATCCTAAACTCCCCAGTTAACAACATACAGGTAATAAAGCTTTTTCTGTTTAGTTTTGTTTTAGAGAGGGATGGAGACATGGGTGGGGCAGAGGGAGAGGGAAAGAGAGAATCTTCAACGGACTCCGTGCCCAGCGTGGAGCCCCTCGTGGTGCTTGATCTCACAAGCCTGAGATCATGACATGAGCTGAAATCAAGAGTCCGACACTTAAGACTGAGCTATCCAGGTGCCCCAGGTAGTAAAGTTTTAAATCAGGAAGATGGAAGTGGAGATCTCTGTACCCCTTCAATTTGGTGTTTAAATCTTTTCTTACAATAAGCTAGAAGGGCTACAGCAGGAAAGTTGCCAAAGAGTTGCCTGATACACTCTGTTCTCCAGAACAGCTCTGCCAGGGGTTCAATTTGGCACTGTGGCAGTGTCCAGAAGGAGATTTTGGTGCAGTAGGCTATCAGCTGCTTACCTGGCTGGGTCCCACACACGTCAACTCAAACTTATTCTTGTAAACGCTTCTCCGGAGGCAGCAGTCAAACTGTTCCACTCCACCACAGAGTGTGCCCTAGAAGGGAAAGCGACAACATAAAAGGTAACAGGCATCGGAAGGATATCTGGAGACACCCTTGAAACCCAAGTTCTAGAATCTAGGAAAGAGTTGGCAGTAAAAGGGCTGGCAGTTTTGGGAAGTACCAGATGGAAAGAGGTGGCACTCACAGGACTCAAGGATAGTGATGGGATGAAAGGGAGAAATCAGCCTTGCCTACAGAATTCTTTGTCTCTTTTGGCTTCCCATAAAGTGCGAATTTCTCTTTCCTGCCATTAATGTCATATTTTTAGGTTGAAGTCAAAAGGGAAGAGGAGATTCTCTAGTTTCAGGGAGAGTGCTTTAGGCTAAGGCTGGATTTTTCCTAGTTTGGAGAAAGTCTCCCAGGTGGAAAGGGATTCCTTGTAAAACGCACCACATAGAGTCGTGAGCCATCCCGTTTCCAGGCCAAGGCAGTGACGGTATATAAGTTGGTAATCTCCTTGGGCTTTGCCTCTTCCCAGATGCTTCTTCGAAGGCTCCAGTTGAGAGACCCAAAGTCTGAAATTAAGGAGGTGGATTTCAGAAGAGATGGAGACTGAGCAAAAGGGTGGAAATGGGTGCATAACAGAAGGCAATGAGTCTCGCTGTATTAGAGAAGAAAGGAAGTGAAAGAGAACACACATGCTAGGGAATCTCATAGGAGAGGACAAAAAGGTTCAAAGGAAGGAACCTGGTCCCCAGAGCTTGCAGCAGCGGTGGTGAACTCCCGCTCCTGAGGGTCACGGCTGTAATCAAAAGTTTGTAGCACGTGGCAATCCTTTCCATAGGCTACAATTCTGCGATCAGCCTGCAGCCACGATGCTGTTGGTTGCCCAAGCCAAGGCATAGGGCGGGCATGGCTGGTTAACCAACCTCCCCTAGGACAGAAGTAAAAGGTTCCAATCGCTCTGACTCTGACAGCCTCAGTCAGGGATTCTTCCTTTCTAGGAAAAATTTATACCCTGTATAAATCTTCCAACATTTTCCCACCGCAACACATCCTAATCTGGAGAACTTCATAAACTGTCTTTAGGTTTTATACTCTTACACACCTATGTATGGCATACACATACACACATCTGATATTGTCCGTAAGAGGAATCCTCAAAAGGCTTGTATGTTGAGTTCTTTAGTAAACACCTATAAGGCGCCCAAAGGGACATATCCTGCACATTAACTAAGACTGGGTAGGTCCACACGGAACATACAACTCTTTCTTCACACAAGAAATAAATTTAATTATTACATGAGTAATTCCTTTTTTCTTAATCTCTTTTGGCTTCCAATAAAGTATGAATTTCTCTTTCCTGCCTTTAATGTCATATTTTTATTTTGGAGTCAAAAGGGAAGAAGAGATTCTCTAGTTTCAGGGGAGAGTGCTGTAGGCTAAGGCTGGATTTCTCCTAGTTTGGAGAAAGTCACCCAGGAGAAAGGGGTTACTTTTTTTTTTTTTTTTAAGTTTTAGTATTTAAGTAATCTCTACACCTAATATGGTGCTCAAACTCACAACCCTGAGATCAAGAGTCACATGATCCACCAACTGAGCCATCCAGGCACCCCTCTACAAGTAATTCTTAAGGTAAGTTATTCAAACAATAGAGAATTACATCAAGTAAAACATAAACATTCCTTTTATCCCCCACCCTTTCCCTTTGCTCTCTTGAGAATGACTTTTTTAAATGAATTTATACATATAAATACACTTTTTACATAGATAAGAATAATTTTCACTTTCCCTTACTCTCAGAATCCTTTCTCCTCCATAACTCCTTGTCCACAAATATTAGGCTGTGGCCTCCTGAATAAAAATTCTCTCTGTGGCTGCATCCAAATGTGCCCCCGGCCAACCACCTCTATTTTAATGTTCAACCTCCCCTAAAAAGGATCTTGGGTTTCTTTACCCCCACCCCACAGCATCCTTTAGTCATACCCGTGACTCTCCAGAGCCTTCATCATCGAAGAAATACCTAACAATGGTGCCATCTGCATGACCAGAGAGAATTCCTTTCCCAGAGGAACTAAAAAAGTGAGTGAATTAAAAGGAAGAGGAAGAGGAAGAAAGAGATCACTTTGTCTCACCAAGAAATCCCGCTTCTGTGTCAAACATTACCCTACCTGGGCTCCCTGCTACCAGTCCTCCCCATCTTCCATATGGTAGTCTCCCAGCCCCGACATCCCCATCGTTTCTTCCTACGTCTCCAAGCTTGGGATACTGCTCTTCCTTACTCACTTTGTTGTCAGTGATACCACGTAAGAATCTGTCCCATAGATGGTAGATGATTTATTAGTTTTAGTGTTTGCTAAACGAACCTGAAAATGGGAAAATGGATCCAAGTCTGGTTAGGTTCCTTTCAATCCCACCCAGATCCTAAGGAAAGAAAAAGAAATAACAAAAAACCGGTCCCTCCGTTTTCTCCCCCAATATATAACTTGACCCTAAGGGAGACATTTAACCGTATTTCTCTCTCCAGAACCATTATCCCCACCCACAACCTCTCCTGTGTTTCTCTTCCTCCTTTACCTTCCCTTCAGCCAGTCCAAAAACAATGATGTGCTCTGCTGGCCACTGCAGACAGGTGACAGCACTCTGCAAGGAGGAAATCATGAAAAGGATAACCCTGTCCATGTCGCCCAGCGCATTTATAACAAACTGAACCCCCGCCACATGCCACCACCCCAGTCGCCTACAGCGGAGAAGAGGACACAGCCGGGCTCACGGAGGAAAGCAAGGAGGATGGGCAGCCACGCAGCACCATCCTCCATCCTCTCAGCTGGAAAGGTCAGATGGAGAAGTTAAAAATGCAACTTCCGGTTACATTGACAAGTAGCTATATTAATACATGTTTGCTCATCCAAATCTCCCCGAGACAGGTCTGAACTTTACCGTCTGGATGAATTTCTTACAGATGACTTTCTTGTCACCCCTGCCGAATAAAAGGAGGGAAAACACATTAAAAACACTTTCATAAAGAAAGTGCCACACGTGATGCTCGGGAAGGGAAGAAAGACCAGATACGTTCCCTGCTCCCTCTATTGTTGCTTACCCTTCTATAGGAGTCTTGAAAGGAGGCATAAAATGGAGCCCGAGCAGTTTTAGAACAGGAACAAAGATGCTGTGTCACCAAGGGCTCCCATCACAGGTCCTCATACTGATCTCAGGCTGATTCCCCTAGGAATGGGATCTCACAACACATGAGGCAGGCACAGATAGGGAAGCAGCACCAGATTCGGGAAGGCCTTTGCTCTCCACGTCCCAGCCTGGACCATCATCTTCTCTTCTCCCCTTTCCCCAGTGAGACATTTCTTCCTGCCTTCCCCTTCTTTTCCAGGTCACCCCCATCTCCCAGTCTCTATCCTCACCAATCTTCGCCAATCTTGTACACATAGATGATGCTGTCGATCTGTCCTATGGCAATTTTAGTGGAATCGGGAGAAAAAGCCATGGCCTTCACCATATAGCTTTTCCTGACATACTAAGAGTTAAAAAAGGAAAAGAAAAAAAAAAGTCATGAGCACACATGGTAGAGAAAAGAGAAGAAAAGGTGTTTGTGTGACTGTATTGAGTGTGAGGGATTTATCCTGAGAAAAGATGGGGCAGGCCATTTACTAGGCAGATGGCTGGGGAAGTTAGCGAGAAGTTTTCCAGATTCCTAAGACCCCATGAACAGGTTAAGGACACACACAGTACTCTCTTCACCTTCATGTCAGCTGGTTTGGTGGAGAATTTATCTCTCCTATCCCCACGTTCATCGTAGAGCAACACCACTCGGTCCACTGTGCAGATGGCAAACTTGGCATTGTTCTGGGACCAAGCCATGCAGGTCACCTTTGCAGCTCCATCCTGCAGAGGCAGAGGGCGCAAAAATAAGCCCAGCTGTTCGTCTAGAGTGACAAAAGCATTTCTAGTTCCTTTAGCTCTACTGTGACTTTGGTCAATTCTCCACATCATAGTCCTTAAAACAAAAGATGCATCCTGGTCTCCAAGGCTATACAACTCTGGCCCAGGAGAACAAGGTGCTTTAGAAACCCATAATGCAAATACACTTCGAGGTGACACGCAGAATCAAGTGTACCGATGTGCCCTTGCAATGGCCTTGCTCCCTCATAGCTCAACTGAAATATATTCAATTGGTCTGATAAGTTTTTTTTTTAATAGGTTCTGGTCTTCAGCCATTTATTCAATATATACATTTTTTTTCATTCAATATTATTTTTTAAAGGTTTTATTTATCTATTTATTTGACAGAGAGACAGCGAGAGAGGGAACACAAGCAGGGGGAACGGGAGAGGGAGAAGCAGGCTTCCCAGTGAGCAGGGAGCCCAATGTGGGGCTCAATCCCATGACCCTGGATCATGACCTAGCTGAAGACACTTCATGAGTTAGCCACCCAGGCACTTCTCATTCAATATTTTTTTGAATACCTTACTGAGAAAGGCATGTAGCCAGGGGCTGAGAGGAAGACAAAGAGCAAAATATGGTCCCTGCCCCCAGGATAATAACATGTGCAAACAGGAAAAATCCCACTAGAGAGGCCTGTACAAAGCACGATGATAGTTTGGAGAAGCCTGAAATCTGAAATCGTTTTATGTTTAAATGACCAACTTTAAGGTTTGAAGAACTGGATGTAGTTAAATGGGGGAAGTTATCTGAAGTAGAAGGAATGATAGGAGCAAAGGCAAATCTCATTAAGAGACGGTAATTTAAGGGAGCCTGCTTCCCTCTCTCTCTCTCTGCCTGCCTCTCCATCTACTTGTGATTTCTCTCTGTCAAATAAATAAATAAAATCTTAAAAAAAAGAGACAGTAATTTAATATAGCTGAAACTATCTTGCAAATAGAACAGAAGAAGTAAGGCAGGAAAAACAGGGAGGCCAGCGCAAAAAAAACTTTGAAATTTGGCGATGGGCTTTAGGCTTATTTGGTAGGAAAAAGACAGTGAAAGTTCTGGAATGGGGAGTAAAACAATCAGAGTTGAGATTTAAGATGAAAATGCCACCAGCTTATTTTTTTTTAATCACTCCCCCCAAACTACGCACTGCTCAGAAGTCCCATTTTGAAGTGATCATCTCCCAGATGATTATTCTCTTCCACATCTGTCCACCACCTGGTCCTCAACAGTTCTGCACTAGGGACTTCCCTCCTTGAAATAAAACATTTAGCTTCTGCTCCAATTGTGTGATTAATTACTTGGGCTCCAGAGCTCTGGTTTGAAACGTTGTTACTTGTCACTCCTAACCCACCTACCTCCAAAGTCCCAGGTTTAAAAGCCTTTATTTTTTTCTTCCCTCCTTCAAAATCCTCAGAGTCAGAAAATAGCCTCACCACCACCTTTACCCCCCTCCACCACTTGATTAAATTAGGTTTGAAGGTCTGAGGGTTCCTCATTTTCCTTGGTCATCATCTTCCTTCGTCCTTTTGCCAATCCTGGGCCTTTGCCCTACCCTGCATCATGACATCTTATTTTGAAAGACTGAAGGGGATTTTCACTTCCAATTATTTCATTAGGGTAAAGGAATTTTTAAATTACAATTTCGGGGGCAGTTTCCTGAGCAATGAGCACTTCTCTCTTTTGTTCTAATTTCCCTCTATTCTCCTAATACCACATTCGAGGTGAAGCCTTCCTCATTCCTCACAGCACTGCCTGAGGATTCAATGGGGGCAGGGAGTAGAATAATAAAAACTAACCTTTAACAAGATCTTTCCATAGACTGGGCAGTTTGATAAATGCTCAATATGCATTGCCCTTTTACTTCATAATGCTGAAACAGAGATGGTTATGCAGATTTTACAGATGGGGAAACTGATTTCAGAAAAGTTAAGTAATTGGCTCAAATTTACATTCACAGTTCGTAAAGGGGTGGAACCAAGATTTAAATCCCCGTATGTCTGACTCCACAAACCACAATCCTAACTCTGAATTATGCTGTCTTGCTACATAGGAAACATTCGCTTATGGCAGATACTATCATTAGCTTTGTAGGAGTCTATCCTTTGAATTTTGAATGTTCTCTCTCGTCTATCAGATTCTACAGGGCTTTTTAGTTCGCGAGGGCTTTTGCGCACGTGACTTTCTTTAACTCTTCCCCCAACCCCCCTCAGGTTGCTATTATTGTTACTCCCATTTTCCAAACGAAGCAGCTGGGTGGGCGCTCAGAGACTGTGTGCCGAGGGCTTCCGGTCAGCGGGATTGGACCATTTATTGGAAGTGCAGCTGGCACTAGGGCTCGAGTGCTCGTCTCCGAGCTCCAAAACCCAGCCTCTCTTCAGCTTGGTTCCTCCCCCGGTGCCCAGCCTTTTCAGAATCTGAGATCTTCATCATCAGAAGGAACGTGAGGTCTTCCGCACTCCGTCTTTGGGGCTTTTACCTAAAGCGCGCGTTTATCCGGGCGCAGACTTAGGTTCGCTGTTTCCATGTGCGCCCAGCACGGGGCCTCGTACACGACTGATGTCAAACGAAACGGAACGAAAGCTACCGCGGTCAGCGGTCCGCGCTGACTACTGCACACTACCGACCGAGCAGAGATTCCGCACACAGTAGGCGCTCACCATCGTGAGATTTCAGTTCCCCCGCTTCTCTGGGAACGTGAAGGCTGACGGGGGAGGGAAGAGGCACGCAACTCCTCACCTGAGGGCTCAGCAGGCTCCTCAGGTGCTTCAACTGCCTGACGAACACCTGTCTCTCGGATGCCACCAGTCAGCGACAACTCCCATGGTTACTTGGACAACCCGTAACGCTGCCGCAGCGACTGCCGCTGACGCGCTGACGCTGACGCTAACGCTGTCGCGAGTACAGCGCGACACACTTCGCAAAGTCACCACATAGCTTCGCTGTGAAGCAGAGAGAACGTGCGCAGGCGCAGTGAGGTCTAGGGCGGGACCGAGAGGACTCGAGTCCTCTCTTCAACCAATCCTGTCGTTGCTTGCAGACTCAAGCTCAAGCCACGCCCACGAGCCCTCCGCAAACTCGAGGTCCTCAGGCATCGCTGTCTTGCTCCCGCCGGGATTGTGAATAAAGTGTGGCTGAATACTTCTTTTAATCCTTACAACCCTGGAGGAAGGCAGAGCGGTTGCTTTCATAGGTTTTGCAGCAGCCCGGATTGAACCCAAATAGGCTCTATGATTTGCACGGGGTATCACAAGGCTAATAATGATAGCTAACTGAATACTCAGGATGCGTCTGCCAGGTACCGTGCGAAAGGTTGTAGATGCATTATCTCATTTAATCTCAAAGACAGTTTTTGAAGGGGATGGCATTATTAGTTCCATTTTACATGCCAGGAGACTCGGGATTAGAGGGGTCACTTAACAAATGAACAGTAAAGGATGTAACTGGGATTCAACTCAGAGCTGATGCATTGAAACAGCCTTTATATTCTGAACTCGTAGCTCCCTATACCTATGCCATGCTTCTATACCCCATGCCACTTCCATCCCAAGAGATGAGGTGTCCAGAGTCCGAGAAGTGAGTATTTCCGCGCCAGTGGCCTGTGAGAGGTACTACTGCAGAACTGGGTAGCAGTGGATCAAAGACTGCTGCCCAGATCTGGATGCTTTTGTGGTTCAAGGCAGAGGGCAAATGAGAACTGGGCTTATCTGATAGGATGAAGTTAAGTCTTGTGATACTTGGGTTTGGAGCTTGGTGAAGTAGAAAGGATAATGACTTCTTGATCTGTTTGGATTGGGGTCCCTTTCAGAATTACTGGTCTAAATTCTTGGAACATGCCAGAGAGACTGAGATGCAGAAAAGGAGCGTTCATACACCTCCTCTGGAAAGATCCGAAGTTGAGAAGACCTGTAATTCTCCAGAGACTATAGCATATGATGTCCAGATTCTGGGTTCTGCAGCTTTTCCCCCACAGTGGTTTTTTCTCTCACTGGCACCATTCCCCCACCCTTGGAATGTAGGAAACAGTAGAGGAAAGCCTCTATTTTCACAGGAAGGAAGTAGCCCCAGAGCCCAAAGTATAAGTCTTTGACAGGGGAGTTCCAACCCTTCAGTTTTATTTCCATCCTCCTCCTCTGGATATAGGGGCAGAGAGTGAATATAAAGTCATTTACACTTTACAGTTATTATTGACTTTGACCGAATCAGCAGAGACGGAGGCAGACGAAACAGAAGGAAAAGCGGGGGCGGGGAAGACTAGGAGAGCAGGAGCGCACAGGACAAGAGCACGCGGCACTGAAGGATCCATTAGCGGAGCTGCTCTTTCATTTGTCCCCAAACACCGTTCAGTCCCTTTCTGGAAATTAACTCGAGGTTGATGGAGGAGTCAGAGGAATCAATGGTGAATGGCTTGGGTGTCAATGTGGGCAGTGAAGTTAAAAAGGTTACCAGCTCTCATGTGGTATAACCTTCGTTTCCACGGATCCAGGAGAATTTATATTCCCCCCCTTCTTTTCCTTCTCCCCCTTTTTCACTGAACAAAACAAAAGGAACTAGGGCTCTAGTTCTAGGCACTGATTCCTAGAATCATTTCTCATCTGGACTTCCCTCCACCCTGGGTTTCTGTTTTCCCTCTCCTTCTTCCCATCTTCCTTCCTGACCTTCCCCTATTTGGCCCAGAGTACCAAGTTCAGGCTAAATCCTTGGATGGTGTGTGTGTGTGTGTGTGTGTGTCCCCAAACCTTGTGCCTGCTGCCACTCCCACCTCCAGATCAGAGGCGTGATCGAGGCCTGGGCTTCCTTTCTGCATCCTTGTGCCCCCTTCCCTCTAGTTGTCTGGGTATGAGGCAGCCCTGCCAATCCCAGAGAAGTCAAACCCACTGACCCAGGACCTCGACAAAGCAGATGCCGAGCAAATTGTTCGATTGCTGGGACAATGTGATGCTGAGATCTTCCAGGAGGAGGGGCAAGTCATGCCCACAGACTAGGTAACCCAGACCCATCCCCTGGATACTGAAAATAAAGATGCCAGCTCCATGCCAATGGTCCTTCGTGTTTGAGACCTGAGAGCCCCTCCACCACACCATTCATTCCTCCCCCTCCCCCAAATCCACTGTCCTTTTCTTGGCTTCTGATTCCCACCTGTTCCCTACAGAGACTGTATAGTGAATCAGTTCTGACCACCATGGTCCAAGTGGCTGGCAAAGTGCAGGAAGTGCTGAAGGTACAGTCTCTCTGTCTTCTCCCCTCCTAACTTCTCTCCCTCCCCTCTTTCTCTTTTCTTGGCTTCCACTTCTCATTTTACTCCATCTCCATTCTCCTTTCTCCCAGTCCTCCCTCTGGCCTCTTTATTGTCATCTTATTAATCAACAGTGATTATAATAACTATTATCTACATCACACTCTGTAATTGACATTGTGCTTTCACACTCATTACCTTTGCAAAAACCTGTGAAATGAGTGTGATTGTTTCCATTTTTTTTTCAGATAGGAAAACAAAGGACAATCACAGTAGCTTGCCCAAATATATCCAGCTAATAATTGCTGGGTAGCGCTGCTTTTTATTGAGTGATTGATGGATGACAAAGCTGCTCTCAGTCCTTTCTGGAATGAGTAAGGTTTGAGTAAGTAGCTCAGCCAGAGTTGGGAGTCAGACTGAAGTTTCGTTCTCAAATCCAGGCATCTTTCTGTTCCCTTTTGTGGTAAAAGGAGGGTGAAGGAGTCTCCCCAGGAGTTCTTCTGCTGCTGACAAAGAAGGAATGTGCTTCCCCCAACCTGAGCTGGGAGCTAGGCCCTGGCGACACCGGGAATTTTTCTTTCTCAGGAACCTGAGAGGGAGCTGGTGGTGCTGAGTGGAGGGGGCATCTGGCAGGATGGCGTTTCTCATGTCGGTGAGTACCCTGATCCCCGATTTTCCTTCCTCTGCCTTTTCGGGGTAACCCTCAGGACCATAAAGCTCATCATAGCTAAGCTCCTAGGTGGCCGTCTTGAGGCCTGGCTCTTCTCAAAGAGAGATCTCACCTCGGAACCCCGTATCATCGGAACCCACCTGGGTCCCACTCTGTCTATTGAGCATGTCTGTACATCCCATGCACCCCAAGCTCTCATCTGCAAGTAGCTTTCGATGTGCCAGATTCCAAGCAGGACTGGCTTAAGCGCTGGCCTGAGGGAATCCTCACACTAGTTGTCAAAATCCAAGGTAACCGCTCCCTTCACTTTCATCACTACCTCATGCCCTTCCCCGCGGACAGGTCTCCTGCAATTAGCTGATGAAAGGTCCAGGACAGAAACCTCTACATCTACCTCATTGCTGGTGGTGACAGGTAAGCCACGTTGGCCTGTGAATATTTTCTTTGGCCTGGATAGTGTTTTCTAGAAATAGAATTTTAAGGCTTTCAGGTGGAGATCATGCCCAGTTTGCTTTGGTCCCCATTATTTCTTATTGCCTTATCCTTAGCCCACTTCACATACTCATGTCACCTGACTGGCCCTTGTAGGAATTGGAGTTTTTTGGCCCTAGAAAGCGTCTATCATGGTGTTTAGCAAATAGTAGGTGTTCAGTCAATGATATCTTTCCCATCATTCCCTCCCTTAATGCATTCCCTTTTCTTCCCTAGTATACCGTGATCTTCTGCTTTCAAACCAGTGCCACTGACTTTGAGTCTGTCCTCTTGGGTCTGTGGTGGCATCTAGGGAGGGGATAGAAGATAGTGCCCTGCACGGGATTGAAGAACTGAAGAAGTTCTGTGTTTTCCCCTGATAGTCAACCAGATGTCTCTGTCTGTTCCTTCTCACGAGGACACTGAAGTCCCCATCCAGCCAAAGCCTGTTCTCTTCCCCAGTCCTGACCCTGACATCTCCATGCAATAGGTTTGTATCCTAGAATCCTCCTGGTGGCACTGTCTCACCCACCCTCCTCTCCTAGGTGGTCGCTGGGAAGAAGAGGGTGATTGTCATTGTCTTTTCGGTGGGACTCTGTGTGTGTGTGAAGACAGCCTGGGGGCATCCATTCTACAGGGAGGAAGGGGGTGGGGGCAGAACAGCATGGAAAATAGATTGACAGGTGGGTTCTAGGAAACAGAAAGGGTTCACACAAGGAATTTTGATTTTACTCTCACTAATTGAGACCCAGCTGCATGAATGTGGAATGACAGGGAAAGGATCCTATTCCAGAATACCTGTGTATCAGTCCATTCAACAACTGAGGTAGATGGACTAGTCCCAGGGTCAGCAAAGCACAGTGGCCAATCATGCTGCTTCCTGTTTACGTAAATAAAGTTTTATTGAGACACAGCCATTTGTGTTTACATAAGATCTATGGCCACTTCATGCTACAACAATAGGGTTGAGTATTGCATAGAGTTCATAGGGGCCCCAAAACCTAAAATATTTACTCTCTTGCAGAAGAAGCTGAACCCTGGACCTGTCCTTTGCTACTTAAGCATGGTCCTTGCTTAGCAAGTTCAGTATCTCCAAAAATTTGCTAGTAATGTAGAATCTTGCCCCCCACCAAGACCTACTGAGTCTGAATCTGCATTTTAACAAGATTCCAAGCATTGGATTTGGTGACCTCAATTTTCTCTCACCATGCAGTGTACTGATTCTAACAATTCAATAAGCAGAAACAGGTCCAGCAATGCTAGATGCGGAAGGAGACACACAAGGAGGGCAGGACACCGACCTTAAGGAGCATACAATTTAGTTCAGTAGTTTTGAAACTACCATGCAGAGGATTTCCTTGGGGGAACTTGTTAAAAATACAGGTCTGGGGCTGTCCCCTTCCAAGGCAGATCCAGTAGATCTTACCTGGGCCTGGGACTGTGCATTTCTAACAAGGACTGGGGGGATTCTGATGCTACTGGGCCTCAGGAAACACTAGAGCAACCCCTCCACTCTCATCATGCCCTTTTTCTCCCCCTACCATCCCGTCTCCCTTTGTGGCAGGCCAGATGGATCCCGGCATGGACAACCCAGCCACCTTCTTGCCAGTCCTGGTTGGTTTCAGCCCCGTGAACATGGGCAGGTGAGCCCACTGTAATGAAAGGCAGTGATGGGCTAGGCCCCTCGGGGAGGCTGAGAGGAAACCTGTCAAAATCTACAGTACAGGGGCACCTGGGTGGCTCGCTCAGTGGGTTAAAGCCTCTGCCTTTGGCTCAGGTCATGATCCCAGGGTCTTGGGATCGAGCCCCTCATCTGGCTCTCTGCTCAGCAGACATTCTGCTTCCCCTCCTCTCTCTGCCTGCCTCTCTGCCTGCTTGTGATCTCTGTCTGTCAAATGAATGAATAAAAATCTTTAAAACAAAATAAAACAAACAAACAAACAAAAACAAAATCTACAGTACAGCCACAAAGAGGAGGGCATGGTGGCTCACCGCATCTCAGAACATTAAAGTAAATACGGACTGTCCCTGAGCTTATGAGGATTTTGTTTTTTGGTGGGTTTTTATTTTGTTTTGTTTTGTTTCTTTTTGTTTCATTTTTTTGGTCCACTAGTTGATGTAGTCTCTGTTTTGGGAAGGATTGAAGGCAGCTTACAATGGCCACATAAAATACCAGAAAGCAGACATTCAAAAGAGGAATGAAGAGACAAGGAAAACAAGGGCCAGAAGATAGAATAGGGTCGGGACGATGCGTACTCCAAAGAGAAGCATCTGTTCAAAGGAGCTGAGTGGCCTCTGATTCCCCTTTGCCCAGCTCCCTTATTGTAGCAACCATTCTTCTTTGTCATCCTAGGCTCCCCTTGGGTCCCCCTCTGGCTACTCAAACCCCATCCTGTCCCCCTTTCCTGAGGACTCTGTTCCACCCTTTCACCTCGGCATTATTCTCTATGTAGATGGCCGCTTTGATCCCAGAGGTCAGCATGTGAAACCATTAGTGCTCAGGTGTGGTTCCCTGGATGTCCAGCCTCAGGAGTGTTAAAGCAAGAAGAAAGTAGATTCGTAGACCCTTGTGCGAGAGCTCGGATGTTATCCATTTGGGGTGAGGCCCTGAAATCCCTTATTTTTTGAGACCATCCCTGGAGATGCTGGTGCCCGGCCAGGTGCGGGGAGCTCTGCTGACTTCACCATTGGCGTGGGCCTCTTGATGAAGCTGAAGGCTTCCTGTCGCTGGAATGTTCCAGGTAAGGCTTGTGGATTCCTCAAGAGCTGCTCTGCACATGCAGTGGTGGTCCTGGGGGGAGGGGCGGCCGGGTGCTTTCTGAGGTCCTTTTCTCAACTCCCAGATTCCAGGCTTGTAGCGTAATTCATGTGAAGATATAAATGAGTCTGAGATACTTTTAACCCTGCTCCTTTTAATGGAGGACTCTCCTTCACCAAAAATGTATGTGCTGCAGTGGATGCTAATTTCAGGCCCTGTGACCAAGTGAAATGAGGGATTCAAACAATGTGGGCGTGGAGATCTTCCAGTTGTTCTTAAATCAGTGGCTCCCAAACTTGGCTGATCTTCAGAGTCGTCTGGGAAGCATGTCAAGAATACAGATTTTGGGGCTCCACTCTCGAACCCTGAAACTGACTCTCAGGGTGGGCGTGGTATCCAGAAATGGGTAGTTTAAAAAAACAACAAACAAACAAACAAACAAAAAACCACCAACCCAAACTCCCCAGGTGATACTGATAACTAGCAAGTTTGGGGATCTCAGTGTTAAACCTCACAATGAATCCTGGCTCCAGTCTCTGTTTAGGTCTCTAGGGACTTTCTGAAGTAGTTTGAGGACAAATGACAGGAAACATTTTTACAAAATGGGCGTGCAATATGTGAAATTGCCCTCGAGGAAATACAAATTGCTTGCCCTCGAGGAAATACAAATGAAAAAATACAAAAGTAGTTAAAGAAGGGACATTTTGCAGGGATGGGATGATGAGGGGAGGTTAGGGAGGCCTTATACAGAGGTAACTCTCTGAGCTCCTGCCACAGTGGGTCATTGACCGGGTATCCCCTAGCAGGGTTGACCAGTAGAGGTCAACTACAGAAGATCCCGTTCTTTGAGAGTTCATGGTTGCACCTAAGCAGGTAACAAGCCTGATGTTCTCTCGTCCCCTTAACACATTGTTTTGTTCGTGGTTAATTTATTCGAGAAATGTTTGCCAACTCTTGGATACTACGCTTCATACCTTGTAGCTGTGCTCCTTCAGCAGGAGCGGTTGTCTCTCTCTCAGGTAGTGAGGGGTTCACTCTTTGGGGAGATGGCCAGAATTTATTTCCAGGAATGGGAAGGGCTTCTGATGGACCTTAAGACTGAAAATAAAGTGGCAGTTTTGACATTCTGATGATAGGCACTCCTCCAGGGGCCTACAGAGAGTTGTGGGTATTGTGGCCATGGCAGTGGGACACGGGCAAGGACGGGGGCACAAGAAAGTTCTAGTATCAGGCTGGAGCTTTAAACTTGAGTGTTGGCTTTGCTCTGGGATTAAATTGCTGAATATTTTACTAACCCTTTTCCTTGGGGTCAGGGATACGGTGCCCTTATGAGCTCCAAAGCACATGTCTAGGAGAATGTTGATGTTAGACCCAATCCCGTTGTGGTCTTTGATCCCGACTCTCATCTGAGGTCCTTCCTTTAGATTCTCACCATCTCCCCACGTCTCTCTCTCTGTGGGCCCCAGAAATGACCCCATAGAAGACTGGAGTTCCACATTCCAACAAACAGCAGAGCGCATGCAGAAGCTGCAGGGAAACAGGAAGCTTTCGGGCTCAGTCCTGCTGTTGGGGTAGGATCCTCCCCACCCTCACCTAGGGAATGCTTGCCGCCTCCCAGATGCCTCCGATCTTGTTACGTCTTGTCTGAATTCCTGGCATAGTGTGTCAACTAAAATGTCGTAAAGCAAATCCTATTTTCCCATTTCCTCCTTCACCTTAAGATGTTGTATTTCCGTCCTGACCCTGTCTGCTAAATCCGTCATCATTAAACAGCTAACCCATCTAGGACAGGTTTCCCTTTTGAAGAACCTCTTTTGCATCTGTGAGTAGAAAGGATTGAATGGAAGGGTGAGTTGCTTTCTGTTTCTCTTACATTTTCCTTTCAAAGGCGGGCTTTAAAACAATGGGATGCAGTTTCATTCTTCTGCCTTTCTAATCTTCTCTCAAACTGGGTGGACCTTCCAAACCTCCATGCCCCTGCGTCTCTTTCTCTGGATTGTGGTCTACCCTCACTTTGACTGGACAAGGCCCTGAGCCGAGTGCCTGCCCCTGGGCCTCTCTGCCAGGGATGGACCCATGTGTGACATTTTCTTGCTCTTCCTTCTGTGAGATGGGAAGGCAGCTGCCCCGTGTGAGGTCCGTATCTTTCAGCTCTCAGGCGCTCATCTCTCCTCCCATCTGCAGTTGTTTACTGTTAATCTCCTTTCTCAGTCACCAATTTGATCATTCTCTTTGCAATAATCTCTATGCTTGGTGTGTCGTGTTATATCCCTGTCCATTACAATGGCTGCTTCATTGCTCCGTCCAAAGGACCTGAAATGTGATGTTTGCATTGACTAACTATTAAAAAAGTGGAGGGTTGGGTTGGAAGAAACTTCTTGAAAACAAAACAAAACAAAACAAAATCCTCTCCAGAAAACATTAATTTCCTGCTAACGGGACACTCAGTCACTGTGGCCTCCTCCTTAGAGTCTTGAATGTGCCATGGAAATGACCAGAGGTGGCCCTTACCCTCTTTCTGCTTGTCTCAGTGAAGCCCACAACCCAGCCCTCCTCATAGCGCACTGGACACCCCCAGTCCTGCTGAATGCAGGCCCAGTGGCCTCTAACCAGAGCGCATGCCCAGCAGCCACTAATTCGTGAACAACAGGATCCTCCTTCCTCTCCCAGCCTCTCCCGGGTGTCATCACCTCCTTAGCCTGAGGGCCTCAGTGGTTCTTCCCAAATGAAAGGTGGAAGCGCAACCAAGATCCTGCTGGAAATCCACTGGCCGCCCATAAGACTGTGGACCGAGGCATCACAGCCTCTCAGAGGTAGGAGAGCACAGTCAGAGTCAGGCAGGGAGGGGGTCAGTACGGGCTGGGGGATGGCAAGTGCAGATGCAGAGACAGACGGGTTAATGGCAGCAAGACGGAGGCCCAGTACCACCGCCCCGACCGCCCCCACCGCACCCTGGGCCGTGTGGGAAAAGAGCTGGCCTGGGTTTCTTAGCACACAAAGTCTCACTTGTTTCTAGCGGACCCTGGGCTCCTCAGGTCCCACTGATCTCTGTGCCCACCTGGGACACCTAATCCCTGAGCCCACCTGGGACACCTCGTTTCAGCGAGTCTTTGGCTTGGGGAGGGTCCAGGTCGTGCAGGAAGAACTCCTTCTGCGGGGGCCTGTGTCTCTGGCCTAGCTCCCAGAATCCCCACTGACCTCCTCGTCCGCTCCGAGCCCATCCTCCTCGCCCCGCTCTCTTCATGTCCTTCGGCCTCTGTTGGATCTTTGTGTTCTGTTCATGGAAGTCCTTTCTGTCCTCTGCCCTGCGTTCGGACAAGACTCCCCGCACCTCCGCTAGGGACCAGCAGAACTTAGTTTTCAGGGAATTGTGCCTTCCCCTGGGCAGGGCTGGGTACCCATGCTGTCTAGAGGGGGCCCTGGGCCCACCCCGGGAGCTGGTGGCCTTTCTCCCAGGTGCCTTCTGGAAATCCTGCGGACATTAGGGCGGGCTCATCAGGTGACCTAGAGTCAAAGCCCGAAGATCTAGCCCTGACGAAGCAAGCCAGCACCAGGTATGTGGAAACGTGTTAGGAGTGGGGAAGTCGTGTGGATGGGGGACTGTCCTGAGAACAGCGGAGACCCTCAGGACTCCTTAACACGGTGAGGGGAGCAGGTCTGCGTGGTGGAGGGCGCGGTAACCTTTCTGTTGGTTTGCACCTGTGCTTGGCCGTGTGCATCTTTCTCTGATCCCTGATCTTTTCTCACTGCCGTATCTCCTCTCGTGTCCTGACGTCTGGTCCGTGCTCAGCCTGGAGAAAAAAGGCCGCGTGTACCTGGTTGGCTGGCAGACCCTGGGCATCATGGCCATCATGGATGGAGTGGAGTGTATCCACAGCTTTGGTGCCGGTGGGACCCCAGTCCAGACTTTCTTCCTGGCTCCTCCTGAATGCAAACCGATTTCCTCCCCCCATCCCCAGCCCATGGGGGTTCCTCATTCGATGTCCAGACTATCCTGTTTGAATAGGCATTTCAGTCAAATGCTCCTTGCTGTGAACCCCTACTCAGGCCTTGGTCCCTCAACTCCCAGCCCCGCTTAGCTGTGGCCTCCCATGTGTGTGACACCTCACCCTACACCCCTTTTGGCACTTTCCTTCAAGACCATGAACATTCCCCCAAGCCTAGAATCAATCTTTCCTATAAAGCCCATGACTCCTTTCTTCCTGTCCTTAAACAGGTCTGGAACTTATCCCCTGGGGTTAAGTGGGGGCTGCTGTATTTAGAAACCTAGGTGCTAGGTACGCTCCCTGCTACTGCTGACTTTGCCTCTAAGCAAAATTCTTTGGTAGAAAGAACAAGGAAATACAGGAACACCTGGGTGGCACAGTCGGTTAAATGTTGGACTCTTGATTTTGGTTCAGGTTATGACCTCAGGGTCACGAGATTGAGCCCCACATCTGGTTACAAGCTCAGCGTGGAGTCTGCTTGAGATCCTCTCGCTCCCTCTGGCCCTCTCCCTGCTTGCATGCGCGCGCATGTGCTCTCTTTTTCTCCTCTGTCTCAGAAAAGAAGGAAAGAAAGAAAGAAAGAAAGAAAGAACAAGGAAACACAGTTGATCTTGAACAACATGGGGGTTAGAAGCACTGGCAACCCAGTTGAAAATCCCTGTATAACGTTTGACTCCCCCAGACTTAACTAATAGCGTACTCTAGACCAGAAGCCTTCCCAATAACATACTCAATTAACACATATTTTTAAAATTATATGTATCTTATGCTGTATCCTTACAATAAAATAAGCTAGAGAAAAGAAAACATTAAGAAAATAATACAGAGGGGCGCCTGGGTGGTTCATTTGTCAAGCATCTGTCTTCTGTTCAGGTCATGATCCCGGGGTCCTGGGATCGAGCCCCGCATTGGCTCCCTGCTCTGCGGGAAGCCTGCTTCTCCCTCTCCCACTCCCCCTGCTGTGTTCCCTCTCTTGCTGTGTCTCTGTCTGTCAAATAAATAAATAAAATCTTAAAAAAAAAGAAAACCATACAGAAAATTCATTTATAGTACACCACCCTGTTTTGAAAAAATATCTGCATATAAGTGGACCTGTGTAGTTCAAACCTTTGTTGTCCAAGGGTCAACAGTATTTTTTTTCACATAAGTGTGTGTGTGTGTATATATACACACACTCATACACACACATATATATATATGCACACACATACACACACACACACATTTATGAACGTATGTATGTTCTCCTTCCTGTTTTCCCTTAGTGAGAATGTTGATTCCCAACATCATCACTTTATTTATTCATTTCCTTAGTCCTACAATAAATACCCATTTTGAAATTGCCACCCCGATACCGCTATCATCAACAAACTTACCAAGAAACGGTAAGATTTCTTTGCAGTTCTTTTTGTCTTCTGACCATATTCTATGAAAGATACATAAAGTGTTCAAAAATCACTAGGATTAGGGCGCCTGGGGGGCTCAGTGGGTTGAAGCCTCTGCCTTTGGCTCGGGTCATGATCTTGGGGTCCTGGGATCGAGCCCCACATCAGGCTCTCCGCTCTGTGGGGAGCTTGCTTCCCTCTCTCTCTCTGCCTGCCTCTTTGCCTACTTGTGATCTCTCTGTCAAATAAATAAATAAAATCTTGAAAAAATAGTCAACCAGGATTAAATTTTTTTCTCTCTCTGTAGTTATGTTATCAATATGATATATAGTGAGTTTCATTTCCTTTATTTATTTATTTAGGAGGTTTGTTTTTTTTTTTTTTTAGGATTTTATTTATTTATTTATTTGTCAGAGAGAGCCCAATTTCAGGACTGGATCCCAGGACCTTGGGATCATGACCCGAGCCAAAGGCAGATACTTAACCAACTGAGCCACCCCAGATGTCCCTTTTTGTTTTTGATACCATTTTATCTTTTGATAAAAAGATATCTTATGTAAAACATAATGTGGTTTAAAGTCAAACGGTATAGGGTGTCTGGATGGCTCAGTGGGTAAAGCCTCTGCCTTCAGCTCAGGTCATGATCTCAGGGTCCTGGGATCAGTCCTACCTGCATCAGGCTCTCTGCTCAGTGGAGAACCTGCTTCTTCCTGCTCTCTCTCTGCCTGCCTCTCTCCCTACTTGTGATTTATCTCTCTGTGTGTCAAATAAGTAAATAAAATCTTAACAAAAAGTCAAACTGTATAATTAGGAGATGTCCCATCCCCTTCACTCTTCCTTCCACCTGTTTCCACTCATCCCTTCAGGTAAACAATTTCATTAGTTACTGACTTGCCTTCCTATGTTTCTTTTTGCAAAAAAAGCATATTTGTTTGTACTTTGCAATTTTTTCTTTTACAAGAGGCCCTGTGCTATGTATATTCTTTTGGGCTTCAATGAGATATTCTGAAAATAACTCCACTTGGGTTTATAAAACCCTTCCTCATTATTTTTTACATTTGTGTGTAGATTGTACATGTGCAGGAATGATTGGGGCAGTCTCTGATGTAGGGCATTTGGTGTCTCCGGCGTTTTGCTGTTACCAATAATGATGCAATGAATATGCGTGTGTTTCTGTAATGTAGAAGTGTATCTTTGGGTAAATTACTAGAAGAACAAGAGCTGGATGAAAGGATAAATACATACGTAATTCCATGAGATACGGCAGCATTTCCCCTCAGAAGGATTGTCCCATTTTGCTTCTTGTACCAGCAATATAGAAGAACGCCTTTTTCCTATAGTTCCTTTAAAAAAAAAAAAAAAAAAGATTTATTTATTTATTTGAGGGAGGGGAGGGCGGAGGGAGAGAGTCTTATGTGGACTCCACACTGAGTGTGGAGCCCAGCATGGGGCTCAATCCCATGACCCCGAGATCAGGACCTGAGCCAAAACCAAGAGTTGGATGCTTCACCAACTGAGCCACCAAGGCACCCCTTCCCCATAGCCTCTTTAAAAGCATTCAAAAGCTTTTGAATTTTTGCCAATCTGGTATATGAGAAATTCTATTTCTGTGTGGTTTTCATTTCTATTTTACTTATTATATGTTTGGTTGAACATCTTTTCACATGCTTAAAGGTCTTTAGTAGATCTTTTTCTTTGTGAACTGTGTATTCATGTAAATACATGATATACACTCATTCTCTAATGGTATTGGGGTCTGTATGTCCCCTTGATTTTTAGTACTTTATTTCTATTTAAAGATATGTTTATTTGAGAGAGAGAGAGAGTGAGAGAGCAAGCAGGGGGAGTGACATGCAGAGGGAGAGAGAGAGAAGCAGGCTCCCCGCTAAGCAATGACCTCGATACTGGCCTTGATCATGACCTGAGCAGAAGGCAGATGCTTAACTGACTGAGCCCCTGACTTTTAGTACTTCGTAAGTCAGGGGCATTAATTCTTTCTTTCTGATATGGATTGTAAATATTTCATTTGGGTTTTAACCATGCAAATGTCTTTGTTTTAATTCTACTGGGGTAGAACTTATTAATCCATTTTTTTTCAATTTACTTATTTTCAGAAAAACATTATTCATTATTTTTTCACCACACCCAGTGCTCCATGCAAGCCATGCCCTCTATAATACCCACCACCTGGTACCCCAACCTCCCACCCCCCCGCCACTTCAAACCCCTCAGACTGTTTTTCAGAGTCCATAGTCTCTCATGGTTCACCTATTAATCCATTTTTTGTTGAATCTGGACCGTGAGGCACAAAAAGCTCTCTGCTACCCCCAGGTTGTAAAGGGACTCCACCTGTGTTTTCTTCTAGTACATGTTTCTTCTAGTAAAAATGGTTTCTTTTTTCCTTTCCTTCTTTTTTTTTTTTTTTTTAAACACTTAGGCCTGCAATTCATTAGTTTATTCTTGTCTGTGGGTTAAGGTATGAACCCAATTTAATTTTTTTCTATGTGACTATCTGATTGTCTCTCTCCATATATATATAATTTATTCAAGAGAGAGAGAGAGCAAGAGAGAAGGAGCTGGGGGAGGGGCAGAAGCAGGCTCCCCGTTGAGCAGAGAGCCCCATGGGGAGCTCCATCCCTGGACCCCGAGATCATGACCTGAGCTGAAGGCAGACGTTAACCAACTGAGCCCCCCAAATGCCCCATCTCAATACATTTTTAAAATTCATCTTTTCCTGAGTGATTTGAGATGCAGCCTCTATCAGATACTTAGTTCCCATGTGCACTGGTTTATTTCTGGACTTTCTGTTCTGTTCTACCAGTCTGTCTATTGATGTGATGATGCCATTCAGTTTAAATACAGAGGCTTATTGTGGGCTTAATATTTGAAAGATTAATGCTTCTCTCACTCTTCTTTTTAAGGATTTTTCTAGGTACAGTTGCTGCCTTTTTTCTATATGGACTTTAAAATGAATGTGTCTGGATTCAGATTATGTACACTTGAAAATATTTTTGTGTTAATGATAGTTCATGGTACAAATGGTTATTTGATGGTCAGTGACATAAATGATATAACCCAGATTTGACTGATCTCTTTCCCACAGGGCAGTCTGTGTACTGCATACTAGCTAGCTTCATTCCGATTGGTCGGATTTCTGCGTGCACTCTTTTTTTTTTTTTTAACCTAATGAGCCACAATATATTTTTCTTGTTTTTTTTTTTTTTCTTCCAGTTTTATCTAAATTCCTGTTAGTTAACGTACAGTGTAATGTTAGTTTCAGGTGCATAGTATCATGATTCAACACTTCCATACAACACCCGGTGCCCATCACAAGCGCACTCCTTAATCCCCATCTCCTGCTTCACCGACCCGCCCCCACCTACTACCCCTCTGGTAACCATTGCTCTGTAGCTAACAGTCTGTTTCCTGGTTTGCCTCTCTCTCTGTCTCTCTCTCTCATTTCCCCCTTTGTTTTGTTTCTTAAATTCCACACACGAGTGAAATCCTACGGTGTGCATCTTCTTCAGACTGACTGACTTCACTTATCCTCATAGTCTCTAGCTGCATCCACATCCTTGCAAATGTTCCTCTTCAGTACTCATGTCCTTGTCGATCGCTTGTTAAGTATTTTCAATATACCCTCTGCAAGGGGTGTGTGTGACCTGCTCCTTCTAGAATGCCAGCATAAGGAGGCAGAAGTAGTGGTAGCTTCTTCCCTAGCCTGGCAAGGACCCAGTAATGAATCCCCTCAGTTCATTTTCTAGACTCTTGTTACAGTAATAGATGCAAAGTGCAGTAATAGAAGGTTATATAAGGGCAAGAGATGAGGGCCAAGGACAGGGGGGCTTTCACTCACAGTACTGTGTGTTTGCACAGTGTTTTAGTATTCAGTGTGCTTTCATATAGATTATCTTATTCCCCCAAGGAGATGATTGTGACCAAGTAGGGAATGCCTTCATCACAGATCAGAAGACCTGGATTTAGGTTCCGATTCTACATGTCACTATCATATAAACTTATTCAAGTGGCTTCTTTTTTTTTTTTTTAAAGATTTTATTTATTTGTTTGACAGAGAGAGACATAGCGAGAGAGGGAACACAAGCAGAGGATTGGGAAAGGGAGAAGCAGGCTTCCCATGGAGCAGGGAGCCAGCCGGATGTAGGGCTTGATCCCAGGACCTGGGATCATGACCTGAGCTGAAATGAAGGCAGATGCTTAACGAATGAGCCACCAAGGCACCCGAAGGCAGACTATAATCTTCTAATAAATAATATTCTGACAAGAACTTTAAATATATTCACAGTAGGTACATTTTATTCGAATGTCTGTATAAATAGGACTTGATGTTGAACAGGAAGAGGTTTTTCCAAAGGGTTAAAATTTATTCAACAACAGAACTTGGTCCTTCCCTTCAGTTCTTCTCCAAACTTGGTCACCCCACATATCACTGTCAGAGGTCCACCCTCGCTAATCATTTCCATCACACGCAAAGTCTAAAAGTCTTCCGGTGGCCCTTTCCATTTCTCTGGAAATCTCTTTAACTGCTTTCGGTTGCGACAGAAGTGTAAGGTTTTCACCCGCTCACACTCTACTGGAGCCCGAAACACATCCCTGCATTCTCTTGTTTAAATGGAGGCTGTTCGTCCCGCATGTACAAATGGAGAACTGAACAGTAACTCACAAAAAATGTAGCAGCTCCATATGCAGAAACTGTAACTTTGCTTTACAGTTTTTTCATTAAAGAATTAATTTTATTATCTTTCCACAAAGAAGTGATAAAGACACCTGTGAAAACTTTGAGAAGGCACTTTAAAAATCCTGAAATGAAAAATTCTAAAGTATAAATCATGATATGTCATCTGTGATTTACAAAGAAGAATAAAATAAATTCTTCAAGTTGGAATTTAGAATTTCTGAATGAGTTTGACAGGGATTTACTCAAAGGAATCAGAACGACAGGACTTAAGACTTTCTATTTTAACTCCAGTTGAGTTTTTAAAAAAGCTCCCCAGTTGTCGGCAGGCGTGGCCCACACCTCCCTTGCTGCCCCGCTCCGGGTGACATTAACCGAGGGACAGATTAGTGCGTGGACGTGCTGGGCTCTTTGTGTAACTGACTCAAGTGGTCGCCTTTTATATTTTTCCCTTATGTTTTAAAGAAAAGTAAATATACATATGGCAAGAAATGTAAATGATACAGGAAGACCTAAAATAATAGGTAAGTATCTTTTTTTTCCATAGCCTAGAAAGTCTGAGGTCTTCAAAATCATTTAGCAGTCATGTGAATCATTTGCAAATTGAAGCGAACCTTGGAGTCTCATTATCTAAAAAGAATTTTCAGTCCTTTGGAATGCTGTTGATTTTCTCATCTATTACCTCTGTTCCAGAGGCAAGCCATGCAGTCTTGTCCTTCTTAAAAGAACCGATTACAAAAGCGACATGCGCTCTGCTCAGGGACAGCGAGTAGACACCTCCTTGCTCTCCGCGGATCTGTTCCTGGCTCCGGACAGAGGCCTAGGTGTCACCCATGAAAGTCAGGTATCACATTTACTACCAAGGCATTTTCAACAGCCAGACTTTTCTTAATCGAAATGAATCACCTGGTCCTTGCTTAATTCTAACAGACCCGTGTTGCCTGGACATTAAATAGATAAATATTTTTATTTAACATTGTACAAAAGGGCAGGAGCCATAGAATCCCAAGCATTCAAGCTAAAACGGAGTCAAACCTTTCCTAGAGAACAAAGGGAAGGTGAAACAGCAAGGGGCCACGGATGGCAATTCCTTCAGAGAAATTCCCATCCCGGTGATGAGAGGCTGGGTTGGGGGGAGGGCCTCCTTCCCCAGAGGCTGCTCTCTCTGCAGTGGGCAAGCAAGGCTTACAGAGATGGGGCAGGGGCTCAGCCAAGCCCTTCCTGAATGCCTCGGATCCTTCTGGCCAGCTGCACGTCCTTCGGGAAGAGAGTGACCCGGCCGGCGTGTAAGGACAGGAGATAGGCGTCCTCAAAGAGATGAACTAGAAAGGCTTCTGCGGCCTGGGGGGCAGAGAGAAACGGGATGCGATGGGCATGGGCTGCTTCGTTCTAGGAGCCCCATCACCCATGGTCTCTGAGGGCTCCCAGTGCTGTCTGAAAGGCTGCCCACAAAACGAGGGTGGACTGTGCCTGGGAATTCTGCTATCACCACAGAAAGATCTGGCCTCCAAACCCCGGGCGTTCCTTGATGGTGTCTTTAAGGAGGCAAGAGTCAGCATGTGGCACATCTCAGTCAGCCCTGTGGAATTCAAGAATGCCTTTCTCCTGTCCCCACCAAAGTGAACCCACTTCTTACCTCTTGTAGGGCCAATAGGGCCTGGGCTTGCCAAGAGAAGTCCACCCCGCGGGTGAATTTAACGCATATCTCTCTTGCCTGTAAAGGAGGGGTGGGAGGGGGAGCAAGGGAGAAAGGGAATGGGGAGTGGACAGTAAAAGAAGAGAGATTCAAGGGTTAGATCCTCTCCATGAATTTCTGTGAATCTTCACTTCTGTGATACCTTTGTGGCCCTTAATCTTAGGACCTAACTAGCAGCCGGTGTCACCTCCTAGGAGTTGCGGAATTGGGATGTCTCCTGCTGGTGGTTGGGAGAGGAGGAGGAAATCTCCCAGGGTAGGAAGAGGGGTCAAGCATGGATGGATGAAGGAGTCCCTATTTCTATAACCAAAGAGCACAGGCACAGGTTCAGAGGTGGTGGGGGTTAGAAACTAATTCCATAAAGAACCGGAGGGCACCGTTGGTGGGCTCATGTTTTCCAAAGATGAAGAGTCCTGTGCCAGGTTAGAGAAGAGGTTCCCTCAGCCATTCAGGCAAGAGATTTGACAGAGTCTGCACTACCGGGGAGAGTTAAAGAAAGGAGGCAGCAGGGGGTTGGCGGAGCTCACCAGGCGGCCAAAGGGGCTCTTCCTTATCAGCAGGCCCGTGCTCTTCTGAAGCGTTCGGATTTCCTTCAGAATCCGGGATCTCCGGGGACCACGCTGATGGGAGGAAGCGCCTGAGAAGAGTTGGGTTGGCAAGTGGAGTGTCAGTAGCTGAGCCTCTCAGCGTGGCTGACACAGGCCAACTGCCAGATGGCCAGGCTGCCATTCGCTCCACGGAAGCAGGGATTTCGGTCTATCATTTACTATGATTATCTTCAGCAGCTGGAGAACAGTGGATAGAGGCTACATAAATTTTTGCTAAATGAATGAGTGGTCCTCTGAGGATCCATCCTCAGTAATGATCCTTTGAGGGTATTATCTTAAATGCCAACTCTTCCAGGAAGCCTTTCCTGATTCCCAGTCACTTCCAAACTGATAGGTCACCTTCCTCCTCTGAGCCCTGCAGTACTTTGGGCCTCTTTACTTTTTCCCATCTAGATTAGAAACTCAGTTATTTTATTTTATTTTTGAGCTGGAAGGAATCTGAGAGGTTCTCTAGCACAATTCCCTGTCTCCGTTATTCTGAGACCCAAAGAAGTGAAGACAATTGGCCAGAGCTTATTTGTGGCCAAGGAGGGACCTTGGACGTGGCATAACTCAGTGCCTATGTTGGGCCACTGAGCTATGGAGCCAAAGCTTTTTTGGCTCAAAGACCAATTCCAACAACAAAAAAGAAAAAAAATCTTAAAAATATTCCCAAAAGTAGAGGTCAAAAAAATGAAATTCTGATTTGAAATTAAAAACACAAAAATAAAAAATAAAAAAAAACAACCCACAAAGAAACAAAAACAAAACTTCGAACTATTGTGTTGAAGAAGAAACTTAATTGACATTAGACTATTTAGAAGTGAATCAAAAGTCTACATCTCAAAACTTTGAGATACAGCTAAATAGTACTAGAGGAAAATGTGCAGGTTCAAGATCGATTCTCCATTAAAAAAACAAAAGCTTGAAAAGGCAGCTGAGCTCAGTATTCACCTCAAGTGTTAGGAAGAGAAGTACTAAAATAAACCAAAAGAAGATAACCAAATGTTCAAGATAATAAAACAATGAAAAAGAGAATAACAAAAAACAGTATGATTGTTAGATAAATAAAATCAAGGACCAACAAAAAAACACTAAACCACTCCTAAGCTGAACAAAGAATAAAAAGAAAAACCTCCATGAAAACTAACATTTTTTAAAAAATAAGTTTTTTTCTTTATTTATTTGACACAGAGAGAGAGACAGACAGAGGGAGAGCACAAGCTGGGGGAGCGGCAGGCAGGGGGAGAGGGAGAAGCAGGCTCCCCACTGAGCAGGTAGTGAACCTTGAGATCATGACCTGAGCTGATGGCAGATGCCCAACTATCTGAGCCACGCTGGAATCCCCCAAACTAACATTTTGAAGGAGAAAATTAGCTCCAGAAATGTTACTTAAGGTCCAGCCGAGGAAAGAGAAGGCACACCAAGTAGTTAAACCCCTGGGAGGGATTTAATAGTGACCTAACTACAAAGTGTAAGGAGAGCTGCATGAGCAAGTGGGGAATGGGGGCCCGAGAAACAGGGGGGCCTCACACTCAGGTGTCAGGCTACTGGTGTCTACTGCCCCCCATTACTGTTTGGCAATTCACACTCCCTTGGAGGCAGCCTTTAATAGACAGATGCAGCCATCGCAGAAAATGAATGAATACAACCAATCTTACCAACGTGAGAAGGGCAACACCATGTAAGGAAGGAAACAGACTCGACAAACAAAATAACCAATACTGGAGGAATCTGAGTTAGGAAGAAAAAAAGAGACTCTGAGAGAAATATGGGTAATAACCTCAGAGGTGTAAGAGAAGACCTGACATCTTCTCTTACAGAGAAGTTAGATATTTAATCACTGGGTCTTGCAGTGTCAGATACAGAGTTGGGATTTAATCCCAAAGTAACAGGAAGCTATGGGAGAGTTTTAAGGAAGACAGAGAGGTGGTCCACTTACATTTTATTTATCTATTTTTTTAAAGATTTATTTATAGGGCGCCTGGTGGCTCAGTCTGTTAAAAGTTGGACTTCGGCTCAGGTCATCATCCCAGGGTCGCAGGATCAAGCCCCATGTTGGGCTCTGTGCTCAGCAAGGAGTCTGCTTCTCCCTCTCCCTCTGCCCCTCCCCCTCCTTTGCGTGCGCGCAAGCGCGCGCTCTCTCTCTGTGTCAAATAAATAAAACATTTTTTAAAAAGTCCTGGGGCTCCTGGGTGGCTCAGTGGGTTAAAGCCTCTGCCTTCAGCTCAGGTCATGATCTCAGGGTCCTGGGATCGAGCCCTGCGCATGGGGCTCTCTGTTCAGCAGGGAACCTGCTTCCCCCTCTCTCTCTGCCTGCCTCTCTGCCTACTTGTGATCTCTGCCTGTCAAATAAATAAATAAAATCTTAAAAAAAATAAAATAAAGTCCTTATTTGCAAACAATAACCTACTTAATCATTTCCATGGAAGCAGCTGAACAATAGAATTAGCAAGAGAATTCAGTAAATTGGCTGGGTGCAAAGGTTATTAAGGTTCAGGAAAGAAAAATAACCCATAATGCACTTTTTTCACCCCGCTCTTAACTATCTAGCAGGAGACAAAACAGTTGTTGCCACAAGGAACAGTTCGTGCCCCGTGGGTCTCCCATCCACCAGACCACAGTGCAGAAACTTGAGGACCACAGACCTGCCTTCTTTCGCGATCCCAAACCGCAGGAAGGCAACAAGGTGCGAGCACTCCAAAGAAGACCCAACAATACCATTCACTTAAGAAACACATACATTGCCCACCCCCCAAACCCCCCACATAAGGACACCTGGAAGGGCACCTTCTAAAAGCAGAATTGTTTGAAATTGTCACCAAAAGCGGCCAATAATTTTGCAACTTAAAAAAGCACAAACACTTAAAAATCCTGTCTGCTGGAGCAAGCTGTGTGTCCTTGTTCAAGTTACCCGGCCTGTCGGCGCATCAGTTTTCTCATCTGTAAAATGGGCACAATGTAAAGTTGAGCTAATTCACGGAAGGAGTTGAACACAACGCCTGGTTAGTGGCAAGTACTCAATAAATGCGAGCAGTAGCAAGAACGAGTATTAGGAGCCAGGCCGCTTGGGCCATCCTTTCTCCTCTGCTCGCTTTCCCCAGTCCCTTGCGGAGCCTGGAACTCGGGGCCGGGCCCGATCAGGTGCGACCCGCAGCAGGACTTTGCCGGGCCGCAGGGGAGCGCCAGCCGGAAGTCGGGAGATTCCGACCCCAGCTCCGCACGCGAGCTCGGTTTTCCGGTCTGTGAAATGGGAACGCGGATCCGACCGTGCCCATCTCACAGCCAGGCTCCAGGGCAAGGGGCCGCGGCCGGTTACCTAAGGAGGGGGCCCGACGAGGGGGCCCGGCGGCCGGGCTCGCGGTGCGCCTCCTCGGGACTTCCGGCTTGCGGCTCCGGCGGCGCGGGCCCATGGCGGGCGCGGAGGGTGGCGGCCCGGAGGCTCCTTTTCTGCCTTCGAGGTCGGGAGACAGAGACTGGCGTCCGGGGAGAAGCCCGGGAACGTCCTGGCCGCGTGCCCCGACCGGGTGAGTGTTCGGCAGCCCCCCGCGGGGCCTCGGTTCGAAGGCCCGGCACTGCCTACTCACTGGCGGCGTTTTTTAAAACCCGAATTCAGCGACTCCCAGTGGCTGGCTCTGGAACGCCCCTGGCACAGAGCGACAGCAGGGAGGGTCAATGGGAGCACAGGCCGAAAGGCGAGCGGCGCGCGCCGAGCGAGGGCGTAACGGATCGACGGTAGGAATCAACCAATAGGAACCTGGAGAAATGAAAGAAGGCGGGAACTTCTGCTCCGCTTGTGCGGGCGCTCAGTTCTGACCCGTCCGACCTTCGTCTTCCCTCTGGTTGGGCAAGAAAGCTCTATTCTGGAGATGTAGTTGCTGCGTTTGTAGAATGCGTACCTGAAGAGAAACAACTTTGTTTAAACATTTTGTGTTTGTCCTATCACCCTGAAGTGGTTTTTAAAGATGAGGAGACAGACCTAGAAAGAAAGGAACAAGCCTATGTCGCGCCCGTGGCCTCCCCAGGAATACCCCACGAATATGGCTCAGAAGCCAGTTTCACTGCGTGAACCTTACTGATGACTGGGGTGGCGGGACAGCCAGGATCTGATGATGTCTTGGCTCACACTCTCCCGCACTGTGGTAGAATCCTCCGAGGGGAGATGACTCCTTCCCTTCATGTTGGAGATAACACGCATTCCGGCCAACTGTACATCTCAGTAGTTAGAATAAAGATTTTATTTTCTACACTTTGTTTCCTTGGATTTTCTAAATGTTTTCCAGTTAACGTGTATCATAATCAGGGAAAATGTCATTACAAAATCAGTGATTTCACGCAACCCTTGTTCCCTGGTGCAGTCAGAGTGGAAAATAGTATGTTGATTAACCAAAAAAATTAAATTAGAAAATTAAATGTAGAATTAAATGTAGAATTACTAGCAATTCCACTTCTGGGTATACACTCAAAGGAATTAAAGGCAAGGACTTGAGCTGGTATTTGTACACTAATGCTCACATCAATGTTACTCACAAGAGCCCAAAATGTCCAAACGGATGAATAGATAAACAAAATGTAGTGCATACATACAATGAGATACTATTCAGCCTTAAAAAGAAAGTAAATTCTGACACGTTACAACGTGAATAAACCTTGAAGGCATTAGGGTAAGCAAAATACAACAGACACAAGAGGAGAACTACTGTTTGATTCCACTTACATTAGGTACATTACAGTGGTCAAATTCATAGATAGAAAGTAGGGTGGTGGTTGTCAGGGGCTCAAGGGAAAGGAGGAACAAAGAATTAGTGTTGAACGGGTACAAACTCTCAGTTTGGGAAGATAAAGTTCCGGGGATGGATAGTGGTTACCACTGCATAGCAAGGAGAATCCAATGCCACTGATAATCAAAATGGTGTTTTGTTGTGTGCATTTTATGATTTTTAAGAAGAGAAGGGAAAGGGCAAAGGAAGGGGAAAAAAAGGGAAGCAGCTATACTTGGGGATACTCTGTGTGTCCACCGTGATGGAGGGTGGGGTGAGCAGTCTGGTCCAGGAGATCCATTCTTTGGTGGAGGCCTACGCAATGTAAGATCCGACAGCCAGGGGCTCTAAAATGTAAGCCCACTCCTTGAAAGGCTCTTGTATTTATTCAATATTTCTCTAGTTGAGACTCTAATCAATTGAACGTTGTTTTACTGGTCTCTGCCTTTAGTGATCTTTCCAAACAGCAATTTGGATCCAATCATTCCCTTGCCTAAAACTCCCCCAGGGTACTCTAGGTCTACAGAGTTGTCAACTCATGCCACCGCAAAATCTAAAAGGTACAGCACCATGTGGGCGCTTGCCCCTACCTCTTTGACCTTGTCTCTGGCCACTTTTAGCATTGCATGCTTATTTCCAGGCATACCTGTCTACTTATCTGCAGTTCTTGAATACATCACTTACATGTTTCTGAGCTTTTCACAAGCTCCCGGCCAGGGAGACTCTGGCCTGTTCTTTAACACTCAGCTCTTGAGTGGAGCTCTCTGGGCATTCTAGGCCGAGTTAGCTGATCACTCCTGTACGGCCTCCTTTGTATCTCATACAAAGGCCCCTTATGCACATCACACTGTGCTGGAATTCTTTCTTTACACATTTGTTTCCTGTTTTTCTTTCCTGGATCCACAGCCCTCAGAGCACATCCGTTCTCAATAAAGTTGGCTGAATTCTGGGAGAGTAGTCCTCTACTGAAGGTTTTTTGAGAAGTGTTCCTAATGAAGATGGGTGATTTATCAACTTCTGTATCTAGGGGAAATTCCCTGCTGACCTTAAGTTTTGAAAGGATGTAGTCAACAAAAGGCCAAAGGGGCTTTTAACTAAGGCAAATATGAAAGCATGAGGTTATCTGTAAGTGGGTCAGGGAGGTATACATATTCAGTAATGCAGAGAACCTCTTCTTTTTATAGGTTGCTAAGGCCTTTAGAGGTAACATGACTTGTCCAAGGTCACCCAAAGTCGAAGCTCTCTGACTTCTCCTTCTTTCTTCTACACCAGGTGGCCCTTTGCTCCACTCCTCCTACTGTCCTCAGCGGGGGTCAGAGCTCTGACCTCTCTGAGAGCTGTTTGTTAAGCAGAAACCTTTGGACAAAGTAAAGGCAATTGGAACCACCGGTCTGCTGCTAAATCTCTCTGCCTTGTGGCCAGGTTCCTGGTGGAGGAGCCCGAGGGCTACCCCAGGTTCTGGACAGCGGTCCTGCAGGCAGCCCCTGCCCTAGCCCCCCCGCCCCCCCAAGACCTTTTTGCAGGGGGCAGGGACTGACTAGTCCGCTATGATGCACATAGTTTAAATTACACTGTCTTCCAACTGGTGTTTACAGAAGCCTGTTATCAGTCCTGATTTTGGAGTTCGGAACCTCCAACCAAACTTCCACCATTCCGAACCCCCTTACTCCACTGAAAAACATTCCCCACAACCCTTCAGCTTCAGTGAGAGAGGGGTGGTCCTTACCCTCCCGCCCACATGACCAGCAAGGCCTCTTGAACTCACCCTCCAGAGGAGAAGTCAGCCTTGAGTGGTCGGAAAGAGGGAATGCATCTCCAGGGCCTGGGAGGGCACCTACTGTGGGCATGAAGTGTTCTTGAGGCATCTTGTTTTGTCTTAAAATAGATGGGAATTTTACATTCTCCTCAATGACGGTGTATTTTTTTTTCCATGATGGTGTATTTTAATAAGACATTTCTTCCCCTCGGAGAACTGATGCTCCGTGCTGGGCCTCTGCTGGGACTCCTGTGTCCCCAGCAGGCCACCCCAGAGGGCAGTGTGAACCCGACACGACATTCTGCCACGTGAGTGTTTATGGGCACCTTCACTTTATTATCTTATGTGATTTTCACACTCATCCCACAAGATGGAGGGCCGGCTTTCCCATTTTGGAGATGTGAAGACCCAAAGATCCAGAAGTAAAGTGATTTGCCTGATTTGGGGTCAGGCCTGATATTTAACCCTCGTGCTCCTTCCCTCTCATTTAAAAAAAAAAAAAATTGACAGTATGTCAATTTCCCTTTTGTTTTTAAAAATAGAGCCTCAAATGCCATCGTAAGGCCCCAGTTATTTTGGACAAGGAAGCTGGAGTCCCTGCCAGGCTCACCCCCCATTTCCTTCTTCTGGGGTGTATGCTGTGGCCCACAGAAGCTCTGGGGCCCCTGGGACTCGGAGCTGGTGGCAGGGAGTGGCCCTCCCCTCCCAACAATCTAATAACCTGCTGATTCCCACAGAGCCTGAGGGCTTTGCGTTGTCAAAGAGCCCTTCCCCCAGGATCTATTTTAAGGAAGGCATTCGGTGTTTTGTTTTATGATGAAGCTGCCCAGAAAAATGGTCTGAGGCTCCAGAAACTGCCACAGAGTGAGGAACTCCGCAAGAAGGGCTGCTCTGCTCCCTGGGGTCCCCAATGCCAGTCCCCTCTCTTCAGGGGTGGGTGGGGCAGACAAGAGCAACAGCACATGAAGCTTTTATTCTGGCCATGGAAAATTTACCCCAAAGACCCCAGAGAGACCTGTATGGTGGGTGGGGCTGTAGGTCTGGAATCAGGCAAACCTAGCTGGGACTGCAGGCTCCGTGAAGAAGTCCGTGAAGCACCTCTGGGCCGTGGCTTCCTCATCTGCACCTACCCGTGTGGCTTGTTACACCGAAGGATTACTGCTGAGCACTTAACACATGCCCAGGACACCAGAATTACTCTAAATGGCGCAGTGCTAGTAAATTCGTCACCCTGGAGGATATCTGTGGAGTCGGGTTGTTGGGGGTAGGGTTGAGGTCCAGATGGGCTCTGGATCCCAAGGGCATGGCTGGAGTCTACAGCAGGAGATCCTTCTTGCAAAACCACTTACATCTCTGGGCCTCAGTCTTCTCATCTTTAAAATGGAAGGTGAAGAGTTTGTAAAAGTTGCTATTAAGGGCTGCTTGGAATTCCCCATCATACCCCTCCCCGCTGCCCTGGGCAGGGAGGTCTTGAGAGTGTGGGAGCAAGGATGCCAGCACTGGCATGGGGAGGAGGCACCGTGGGCAGAGGAGCATTTCCAAAGAAGGTGCTCCTCCTTTCCCAGAGGATGTGCCTGGCTGAGGCTGGAAGGCACCGAAGCCACAGCAGCTGCACCTTCTGCTTTACAGACGAGGACCCCAAGGCCCAGGGCCACTAGGTAATGGGCTGGGGACATACGCCGAGTTTGTGGCACAGTCCAGCTAAAACTTAGGTCTCCATGGCAGGGTTAGCAACTAGCCTATAGGTTCTAGAAAACACGGCATCGAGTCCCGGTTTGAATGTGTTCACTGACCTCTCTTCTCTGGAGAACCAAATTTAGCTTATGATTTAGGAGAAAATCTTAGGGTTGTTAGTTCCTGCAATTCCACTTCATGATTTAGTGCTCGTGTTGCAGGAGGGGCTTGGGCGGGGGAGCCTGGCAGGCGTAGGTCACCGTACTCAGGCCTGTGTGGGCGGCACAGGGGATGGTGACCAAGGAGGACCTGGGTGTCTGGTCATCTCTTGGGGTAGCAGCTGCCCGGGGCGGGGGGGGTGTGTCTGTGGGGAGGAGAGCGTGAGGCCTTGGGGACAGGCCACTGGAGGCTCTCCAGCCAGAGCAGCCTCAGCCTCAGGGTGGACAAGGTGCATCAGGGTAGCAGCGGAGAACCCACGCGAGGCTCAGCTGGCATCGTTGATGGGAGTCCGGGAGCCGCCGAGCAGTCTCTCGTGCTCGCCCTCCTCTGCGGGGGGCCGGCCCCTGGCCAGGCGGCTCAGCAGTGGGCGGTGCAGCCCATTGTAGAGCGCGGTGCCCATCAGGAGGATGAGGAAGCCCAGGATCTGCAGGGGGTGGAAGGCCTCCCAGCCCAGCGCCAGACTCAGGGCCCAGATGACAATGGTGCGCAGACTGTCCAGCACCATGCGGGTAGTGGCGCTCAGCTCCTTGGTGACACTGATACCCGCGAAGTTGAAGAAGGCGATGCTGCTGATGTTGCCCAGCAACGCCAGGGCGATGAGCGGCTGTCGACCCACCTGGCAGAAGGCGTCCGGCACGTCCTCCAGCGTCCCGCGGGGGTTTCCGCTGAAGGAGCCGGCCGGGATGTAGTACATGGGCACCAGCAGCAGGGACAGGATCACGAAGCCGAAGAGGCCTGTGGGGGCGGAGGGAGCACCCTGCTCTCTCTGCTCGACTCCGGCCCCTCCCCTCCCCCCTCGCCCAGCTGAGCTGCACTGGTCCCCTCCGGGAAGACCCTCTTCTGCCGGCCTCCCGCCAGCTCCTTCCTGCTCACCCCGAGTTCACAGCGCCCCTCTGAGGGGGCTATAGCTGCCCTGCTCCACTCTCATCATGTCTTCCAACTGGACCAAGAATAAAAATGACCTTTTATACCGTGACCAGCGCTCGTATGCACAGGCACGGACCCACGCACGCACTGTCACAAAATAGCAGCTACCCTTCCCGTGTTCTCTGGCGCTCTTCAACTCTATTGTGTTCGTTTACAAAAGAATGGCAGCTGCGGCCACGAATGCTTGTTCTCACAAGCATGGAAAAACATAGTTCTCGAATTCGGGGTCACCGGTCTGCGACCGGGAGCCGACCAGAATGTGAATCAGAGCACGGCTCCGTTCAGGGTCTCCGGGAACAAAACCGAGCGGACGCAACAAGCTGTGATAGACACAACAAGGTGTGACGCCGTAAGGGGTGGAGAGGTCTGTCATGCCAGGAGCCCGTGGCGCGCGCACAGCTCCCGAACGGGGCCACAGGCCACAGGTGGCTCGTGTTGTGCTAGTACGCCCCACTGGCTTCATATTCTGAAAGCTTGAAGGTTTTGGTCTTTACTTCCCGGCTCAACAACTTTTGGTGGCTCCTCTCTGTTTGTCATTTAAAGTCTGGATTAAATCCACTTGCCTGACATTCAAGGTTCTCCATAATAAGACCCTGACCTAGTTAATTCCTGATCATTACCCCGACCCCAAACCTGTATCTCACCAACCACTCCTTCCTGGTTTCACCACTCAGGGCCAGCTCCCCATGTCCTCACTCTCTCTGGAGTTTTCCCTCCTGCCCCCTCTTGCTGTAGTTGGAACACCACCTTCCCCATCCTGAAGACACTCAGATGTGCTTGTCATCTGAGTGGTCTGAGTGCAAATGCATTGTCCGGCCCTTCCCAGTTGGCCAGCTCCTCTAGAGTGGGGCGCACATCCCCTTCATCCTCAACCTTGTCCCCTCCCCGCCCCCAACCCAAGCTCCTGGGTCAGAGTCTCTGTCAGCACACTCATGGGAAAGGGAGGGAGGAGTTGGGGAGGGGCTCATCCCCTCCCCGTGGGCCCTGGCACCTCGCCTGGAACTCCTGCTTGTGCATCCCCTCTGCAAGCTACTGTCCAGGGTGCCCCGCAGCCGTACCCCAGCCCCCGAGCCCCTGTGCTCACACACCTTCAGTGCCAACTGCCCGCAGCGGGTGCACGTTATGTCTGTAGACGAACTTCTCCTCGAGCACCATCTGGATGGAGACGATGATCTGGGCCATGATGATCAACAGGTCCCCTGTGGGGAAGGGAGCCAGGGTGACGCTGGGCTGCAGGGGGTGGGGGTGGAGATGGAGCATATCCACAGGGTCCCCGGTACGGTGGTGGGCCCAGTGCTGGGGTGGATGGCTCCTGCAGGGACATGAAAACCCCCAGAGCCCCTGATTTGGCAGGGTCCCATATGATTCACAAGGCAGTCACGGCAGCCCCATGCCTGGTCTCCTGGCCCCTGAGGACTGGCGCAGGCCAGCAGCACAGGCATGTTATCACTCTGGGCTGAGGGACCAGAAGATCCAGAAGCCTGTGAGGGGCACAGTGGGGGTAATAAGCAGGTCTTCTGAGATGCAAGAGACTTGGTGATAGACATTTCCAGTTTAGTCCGTCCTTCGACGACCAGAAGGGTCCCATCATTGTTGAGTAGGCTGCCAGGCTGGGTACTAGGTGAGCGGTCCATCGACAGTGGTCGCTCCTCCTCCCAGACTTGGCCGTCTGTGCATGTTTATCACAGGACAAACCTTCTCCCTCCTCAGACCTCCCGCTCCTGATCTACCCCCTCTCAAGCTACTTGCCCCTTTCTGCACTCTAGCCGTCATCTCGTGGCAGATGCCAGCCCACGTCCCCCGTGTGCCCTCACCCGGGGCTTGGCACACAGGAGAGCTTGCAACAGTCTGGTGACCGACTGTGCTGGGCTTCCAGGGAGGGCAGACCAGGAGCGGTAGCCCGTGGGTCCCCACCCCTTCTCGCACCTGTAATCACTTCACTGAGCTTGTGCTGATCGTCGTGCTTGCTCAGGAGGTCGGCCAGGCCCACGACCACCAGTCCCGCGATGGTGGCAAGGATGCCCAGCCACTGGCTCAGCGCCAGCCTCCGTCCCAGGAAGGCCACTGAGAAGAGGCCCGTGAATATGATCACCGCACCCCGAAGCATCTGGAAGCTGGAGGCACTTGTCATGTTCAGGGCTGGGAGAGGGGACACATGATGTGAGCTCCTGAGGGCCAAGGCTATCCAGTCACTGCGGGGCCCTCAGGGCTGAAGACATGCCTTGCACACAGTGTGTGCTCAGCAAATCTCGCTTGTTTGCGTGTGTGCGTGAGTGTGTGTGTGCATGTGTGTAAGTCTGGGACGGGGAAGGGGTGAGGTGAGCTGGGGTAGGGGCGGCTGCTTCACCAGTGCCCCCTCCAGCCCACTGCAGCCTGGCCCCGCTACTCACCCACATACATGATGCTGGTCCCCGTCATGTCACACAGGGCAGGGGGCAGGAAAAGAAGGGGATTAAAGGGCTGCTGGGGATCCATGCTGGCATCTGGGTGCCTCGCAGCTCTGCACCGAAGCAGGAAGAAGGCCGCCAGGCAGGAGAACTCCCCCAGGAACATGCCCACAGCCTGCAGGGACAGAACCCTGTAAGTTCACAGCTGGAAGGAGAATCACCTTGGGCAGAATTTTAACACAGCCTGTCTTCACACGGAAGCTTTCCTGTGACTTGGCGCATATACCAGACAAAAGCAGAGCTGTTGTATGTGGAAGGCCAGACACTACCTCCTAGGTCTAAGCCCTAACCCCTAGAAACATCTCGATGGAAACCCTGAGGCTATAGACAGCCTGGTCTGAAAACCACCAATCTAAGGCCAACCTCCGGTCAGTTCTAGATGGAGAAACGGAGGCCTAGAGAGGCTCTAGAACTTCCTTACGGCCATGGAGCAAGTTGCTGGGAGAGCAGGGGCTGAAGTATGAGCCTCTGCCTCCTCGTCTGGCCACAGGTGCCTTCTGTTTATGTTGCCTGCCCCGTCCCAGTGGAGTATGGGCTTCCCAAGGATGGAGAGCAGGTTTTGCTACGGGGGTTGATATGTCCCAGATGGGTCCTGACGAGGACATGTGAGGGCTGGCCTTATAGTGTCCTGGGCATGCCTGCTCCCCGGGACTTAGGCAGCCCTCCCAGAGAGGGCTGTGCCCTCTGCTCCCTTCTGTGGGCACTCACACCCTGGCCTCTATTCTGGGGAGGGAGGGAGATACGGAGGGAGAGGATGGTTCTTCTGGAAGCAGGGGAAGGCTCTACCCCACGTGAGAAAGCCTCAGGCCTCACAGGGGACACCTGACCAGAGGCCTGGCCAACAGGAGGTGGGGAGGGATGGGGCGGATACCTGGAGGAAGGGATGCTGGAAGCTGTGCTCCTTGCTCCCTCCGCAGCCCGGGGCCATGAAGTTGTCTGCCCACCTGCAGCGGAGAGAAAGAGAAGGTCAAAGCCTTGGCACTGCACCAGCTCTGCAACTCTGGCCCTAAGGTCTGCGGACAAGCTTGCTCCTCTCAACACCAAGGGCACAAACTTAGGGGACCTGGCTCAGCGTGAGACTCCACTCCAAGAGGCCAGTTCCTGCAGCACGAAGTCTTCATCTGGGATCAGCAAGGCGGGGGCCGGGCTAGAAACCTTTAGCTGAACTGTAGCATTTCCTCACATTGTGAATGTAGCCCCACAGTACCTGTGATTTTGTCACACACGTCATGGCTACTCTTCCCGGCATGTCAGTCCTTGCAGGTACCGGGAAGTGGCATTTACGTGCATTGCTACTAGAAAATCACAGTGATTAGACCCACTACTTAAAATTTTCTGTGTCAAGAAGCATCTACATACACATATTGCTACATCACAAATTGGCTTTTTCAACGTTTTGATAACTTTATTTCAACGTAAGTGGCCTTTTCTGTAATCCAAACCTTTAATTGCATTTTTTTTTTTAAAAGATTTTACCCATTCATTTGAGACAGAGAGACAGAGAAACAGAGACAGCACAAGCAGGGGGAAAGGCAGAGGGAGAGGTAAAAGCAGACTCCCCGCGGAGCTGGGAGCCCGACTTGATCGCAGGGCCTGGGATCATGACCCGAGCTGAATGCAGACTTAACCATCTGAGCCACCCAGGTGCCCCTAACTGCACATTTAAAAAACAATATTCTAGGCTTTACCGACTGTCAGGTGGACCCATGGAACAAAAAATATCAGGAGCCTGTGGTCTGCAAGGGCATTCGGGCCCTTGGGAAACGACTTCCTGACACAGACCAGGTGGTCACCTTCCTATAACCTGAATGGTCTGGAGGGTCTTTCTAGCACTGATGGGGAAGCAGGTGGCAAATACATGGCATTAGTGGAGTGGCCTCCCAGCCAGCACCCTGACAGATGGCGTCACTGAGTCTGGCACGCTTTCCCAGCAACACCAGACACAAGCCCAGAATCCTCTGCGGCACAGCGCCCTGGGCAGCTCCCACCAATTGTTCTGCACTATCTGCTGCCCATGCACTAAAACCCTGGCCCCCCAATTTCACTCTGGCTGGGATTTGTTGGGTCCCTGGGGTCTTGTCTCATCTCTTTCATTTAAAAGTCCTTTAGGGGCACCTGGGTGGCTCAGACAGTTAAGCGTCTGCCTTTGGCTCAGGTCATGATCCTGGGGTCCTGGGATCGGGAGCCTGCTTCTCCCTCTCCCACTGCTTATGCTCTCTCTCTCTCTGTCATATAAATAAATAAAATCTTTTTAAAAATGTCCTTTAGATATTTGGAGACTTTCCTACCCTCTTTTGAAGCTTCTCATCTTGTGGCTAACCAGCCCCAGCCCTTTCTAACCTTTCACTCCCCTGACTGCTAACTTCTGGAAGCACGCAGGGGGTCCCAGGCCCAGAGCTAAGTGTGTGGCATCTGGCCCAGACCAAGCCTGGCAAGACAGCAGCCCCTCCTTCACATTGCACACCCTATCACTCGCGGACATGGCTCTAACCGAGTCTGTCAAATCACGCAGCTGACTGGAGTCAATGCTACCATAGGGCAGCGCCTTGTGGGCCCTGGACCCATTTCTTCTGCAGCGCCCTGCACCTAAGCAGTGGCTGTCTCTAAACTACAAGACTTGGGACTTCTCTTTCTTAAACATCCTTCCTTGCCATGCCAGTGAAGAGCAGACACGTGGTAGTCCCCAGCCCTACCCCGCTGGCTCATTTCTGCAACAAGCCTGAGGTTTCAAAAGCCAGGGGGAAGCCTTTTGTCTCCGGTGTCCCCCGCCCAACAGGGCAGCAAGCCTGGGACCTTGGGTAGGGGCTGGGTTTGACAAAGATCCTGGCCAGTCCTGGTTTCCCTGTGCCCTGAGTGTAGGGAGGGGAACAAGGAGCTCTTTGCCACAGCCTGGGAATGGGCATAAGGCGTGGAGGCTGGCAGCAGGAAGGGCAGGCTGAATGCGGTAGGGTTCCCCATCAGCCCCGAGGGCGAGACCACATCTGCTCATTGATCTGAACGTACCCCAGGGCCGTTGAAAAAACCAGGGCCAGGGCGAACTTGGCTCACAGTGAGCTCACTCACAGCGGAAGATCCCACCCCAGAGATGCCAGGAGGGCTTGTGGTTCTTGGGAATGATGAGGGTCTTCAGGAGAGCTGAAGGGTGGGGAGGTCTCATAGGACTGTGGAAATGCGGAGAGAAATCTGGGTCAGGGGACCAGGCTGTAACCAGTCCCAGTAACAACGGTGCAAAGAAAGCCACAACTCAAGAAACCGCCTGCTCTGCGGGGTCTCATTTCTGCCCCATCTGCTGCAAGTTTTGGTCCCTGGATCCCCAGACAGGACAGGATGTGGGATACTGGTGGGGGCCGCAAACCAATGGTGTGGCCCCTCACCCCCCAAGGCAGGTCAGGCTTGCTTTTGCAGAGAGAGCACTCTGGGAGGGCCTGCGGGAGGCAACTGGGTGTAACAGAGAAGCAAGGAAGAGTAAGGAGGCCCTGTTTGCCCAAAGTGCAGAGCCAACTGCCCCAGAGCAAGTCAGAGATGGACATTCCTAGAGCTGGAGCCAGGAGGAAACAAGGGAGGTTCTGCCAAGCCCAAAAAGGTCACCTAGCTCAGGGCACGGGCATGTGTGGAAGCAAGCCCCTTCTCCATCATGGTAGTACACCAGATTCACGGCAGGCTCCAGAAGACCCCCAGACCCAGTGGTAGAGCCGCCTCCCTGAACTCCCCCTGAGCTGCGGCCCACACAGCTGTGGTGATGGGGTGATGACCACTCACACACCCATCACTGTATTCGTTCAAGCCACTGCCCCAAGATCAGCATCCAGCAACTTCTCTACTTCTGGCTCCCCAGCTCCCGGCATACAGGAGCTCAGACATTTCTCCTTTGTTCAACCAGTGGCATTTCTAGACTCGCCCTGGCAAATGGGCAGGGTCTGCATGACTCCTCATTTCCCACCGGGGGAGATGCCGTCTGCCAGTGGGCCCGGCTGGGCTTGTCCCCCAGGGGTAAGCACTGAGAGCAGAGCGGGCTCTAAGGCTGATGCCGAGCTCTCTCTCCGGCCCCCAGGGCCTCCTTTGCTTCCCCCAAGGGGTGGGTCTGCCTCAACAAGCTGGGGCTGGCAGCGCTCCCAGCCTGGGAAATGGAGTCTTTTTGTATCTGGACGCCTAGGGCGGGCTTGCGGCCCAAGGGATTGGGTGTCCGGGAGGGGGAGTGGGGGAACGGCTGCCCTTTCCAGCCTTCCTTCAGGCAAGGAGGAGTTCAGGCCTGCAGAGACTCGGGGCTGGAGTCTAGTGTCTCACCCCGGTCTTCAGACAGGCTTCAGCTCATTGCACAGGCACCGATGGAGCCCAGAGAGCACAGAACAAAAGCCAGAATCCAGCCCCTGCTGAACAGGGGAGGACAGCAAGGGCCCCTAAGGTGGGACAGCTGTTTGCAAAAACACTTTGCTGCATGTTTTCATAAATGTACCACTCACTGAGTACTGACTCCATGCCAGGCCTGTGCCGGACACTCATGTTCTTCATTTTATGGACCGGGACTTCGTGGCTTGGGGTGGAGGGGTGGAGAGAGCCGAGTGCGGACCCATACAGTTAACAACGGACAGGTCTCGGGCCAGATCCATCTGCTTGAATTTGCATTCAGAAAAGGCGGCAGAATCCCTGGAAAGCTCATGACTTTTGAGTCTCACAGGCTGGACAAATTAACAGTCTTCTCATCTATAAAATGGGGATAGTGAGGCCAACACCGAAGAATGGTCAAAAGTAATACATAATGTAAGATAGGCAGCCCCAGGGATCAGAGAGCGCTCGAGAGACTCAATCTGGTGCCGAGAGGGGGTTCGTCCCCAGGGGTCTTCACCTCCAGCTCCCTGCTCCTTCCTCGGCACCTGACTTTCTCCCATCACCTTCTTATTGCAGATTCTTCCCACTCCCCTGGCTGAGGCGGAGAGAGGAGGCTCTGCAGATGGGCCCTCTCTCCTCTGTAGACAGCCTATTCTAAAGGCAGGCCACAGTGGCGTGGGCAGGAGGCGGCCTGGGGGGCCCTCGATCTCGAGAATCAGGCTGATGCTACATGAGAAGATGCCTTCTGCTGGCAGAGACCGGCTTCTTTCATCAATTTTTTAAATTAAAATTTAATTTAAATTTTTTAATTAAAAAAATTTTAAAGTGATCTCTGCACCCAACATGGGGCTCGAACTCATGATCCTGAGATCAAGAGTTGCACACTCTACCGACTGAATCAGGAGACTGGCTTCTTTTAGGCGGGGCCTCGGCAGGCAGGCCGGGGGCGGGCTCGCCTGGCCAGGGGTGAGTCACTCCGGCCTGGCCAAACTCAGAGCTCAGCATTCTGAGAGGCATGCACGGCCACGTGAGGGTGGCGGGTGCAGAGAGACTGAGGAAGTGGCCGATGTGGCTGCTTCGGTCTGACAGTGGTGTCCGGTACTCCAGCAGAATCTCTGCCACTTCCTGGGGCTCCCCCTGCTCCTCCAGCCCAGTGAGTCAGCTCCTTCCTCCTGCCTAGAACCTTCAGCAAGGCTCGGGGCTGCTCTACTCTTCGGTGTCACAGCAGTTGGTGATAAACAATCACGAGACCTCTAAGTATTACCCAATCTTCCTCGGTAGATCCTGCCTGGTGCCTGGGTTGAAGGGAGGGAAGTCACGCCCATTTTACAGATGAACCTGAAGCTCTGCAAGGCCCCTGTGACTCATGGAATCCCATAACTTCCACTCCTTGTGCTCTCTTCACTTGACACACTACCCTCCAGGTTTGGGCTTTCCATGGCTGCTGCAAGAAGCCCTCAGAAGCAATTATCCCAGGCCAGCTTCTGGAATTTAAGAGTGGGGTCAGCCACCATGGCAAAAGTCAGAGCTGGCACGGAAGGATGGTGAGAGTCCTTCCCTACTAGAGATCCAGGGGTCCCAGTTTCCTGCTGGGGTCCCCGCACCAGGGGCCTGATTGTTGGAGGGGAAGCCACCCCCTGACCCCTCTCTGGCTGGGTGGGCTTCACAGCCTGCAGCCTTTTGGAGGGCATCTGAGCCTCACTTAATGAGCACCTGCTTGACCCTGGCTCTTGACATGTAGGACCCTAGCTGGGTTCAGGAAAATGGGGCTCTGAAATGGGCAGGACCCCACAGGGGGGGTGGGGACTGTCTGCTGTGCAGGAGACCCATGGGCAGAAGGTCTGGGTAAGGGGGTAGAAAGCAGCCACAGAAAGGAGAAGCAGCCACTGGACTGGAGGGGCCCTTTGAAGAGGCCCAGGACCAGGGACAAGGCCAAAGGGCCAGGCTGGTGGGTAGCCTCTGTCCCCACCCCAGCAAGAGCAGCCCCGTCTCCATCTCCTGCAGCCTACCCAGAACTGCTGAGCAGGCAGAGTGGCCTCTGCCCTGTGGTCCCCGCACAGCAGGGGGCAGGTGCTCACGCACTTCCTCTGCCAAGTTTTATCTTCCCAGGACCCTTTACAGGTCAAGGAACCGAAAGAGGCTACTGGAGACACTAAAGGAGAACCACGAGGACTGTAACCCCCTCCCCCTGCCCCCGTTCCCCCATCCCAGAGGGCGGGCACTCTGGCGATGGGGGGGGTGGGAAGCCATTGCTTGTGGCACTGCAACTTCCACGGGGCTGGGACTGGGTGCTCTCTGTGGGGAGATGTAAGAGGGGATCCCCAAGGAAGTGGGACTTTGGGGGCACTGTCTGTAAGAGGACCGAGACCTAGTTTCTGGTCCCCACTCTGATGCCAGCCAGTTAGTCACTAAAAGAAACTTTTCATGGGACCTAGACTATAAATTGTACGCATTAGGATGGGAGATTTCTATGTTTCTAACAGCTTTTTTTTTTAAAAGATTTTATTTATTTATTTGACAGAGAGAAATCACAAGCAGGCAGAGAGGCAGGCAGAGAGAGAGGAGGAAGCAGGCTCCCCGCTGAGCAGAGAGCCCGATGCAGAACTCGATCCCAGGACCCCGAGATCATGACCCGAGCCGAAGGCAGCAGCTTAACCCACTGAGCCACCCAGACACCCTGTTTCTAACAGCTTTAAGTGCCCTGAAAAATGATTTGAGAAACCCCTAGCCTCACTCCATATTGATAGGTAAGAGCCTGAACTCTTAAGCCAGATCACTTTGGCTCAAATATCAACTCTGCCACGGAACAGCTGAGTTGACCCCGGGTAAGCAGTTCCATCTCTCCATAGCTCGGTTTCCTGATCTGGAAACAGAGAGTTTTTCTCCCTCATAGGCTGGTTACGAGGGTTCATTAGACTAACACATGAAAGGGCCAGGCACTGACTACAGCAGCTGCTAGGGACTCGCTGTGGTCCCATCTTAGTCCGTCTGTCCCTGCCAGGAAGTGCAGGTCAGAGTGTAATTTCACATCAGTAATCCCCACCAGGACGCACACAGCCCCTCTCTCATGTTTTCTCTCGGAGGGTGTCCTTCTCACAGTCTGGCCTTAGAACCCTGTATAGGGCCTAACTCTGGGGCCCATTTGAGTTAGGGAGGCTCCCAAAAGGCCCCATATCAGGTGACCTGGCATAGGACAGGTCCAAAGGCTGGGTCCCCACGTGCGAGTCTCTTTCCTGCCTCTTGGGCAGCCTGCAAGGGCAAGGTCTCCTGGGGCCAAGAATCCCAGGACCTCCTACTTGACCAGGAAGGAGCTGAGTCAGTTTACTCCAGTAAGAACCCGCCATCTCGACTCTCCTTGGGCACAGAAGCCCCGGGAAATATAGAGCCACTCTCTAAGCATGTGACTGAGACCTTGAATGGTATGACCGACGGACAGATGGACGACTCGTTCTGCTGCATTCAGATCCTGAGATGGGAGCTCTCAGGCTGAGTCTCCTTTATAGTGAAGGAGGCCACAGGGCTCAGGAGACCAGCTCACAATCCAGATGCAGACAAACAAGAGACAGTGGTGTCCACCCAGAACTCCCACTTCCTCTGGAGAAGGGAGGGCACTGAGGTTGTCAGGTGTGTATGCTCTGCCCGCTTCGCCTCCTACCCTAAGCATCTCAAATGATCTCTTGGCTACTTCAGCCTCCTTCCCGGAGTCCAGACGGTGCTTCGCACCCGGTAGGTCCCTTACACGCGTCTGATAAACTGGACAGGGTACCTTCCTCCCAGACCTCTCCCCTGGGGCATGTGAACAAATACCTCAAAAATGAATAAGAGATGACTAGCCCCCACCCCCCAGGGGGCCTCAAGCACAGCCCAGAGGGTCGCCGGTGTGACCCTGCCTTGCTGCGGAGCCTGGAAGGGCCCGGCTGGAAGTGAGGTCTGGCTGGGACAGGGACACTGTCTACTCCTCTCCAAAAGCCTCTTGGGATAGGTTCAGAGAAAGGCCAGGATCTGGGCACTGAGGGTTCTGAGACGGTAAACAGGGTGGGGCAGGAGGGCCCTGCCTGGAGATGGGGACAGAGCAAGCAACAAAGCATTGCCAAGAGAAGGGCCTGCCTTCTGGGTCTCCTGTACATGGCCGAGGAGGCTTGCTCAACAACCCCCCCCTGCCCCCCGGCCTCGTGACGGCCCTGGGGCCTCATTCCCTAACCTCCTGGGGTCTGTCTTCACCATCTCACGAGCACCCACCACCCCTTTGCATCAGAGCTGAACTGTGCACCCAGACTCCTGTCTGGGTTCATGACACTTTTGTTCTCCCAGCAGAAACCCTGGAGGGGTCACTGGCTGTTTGTCAATCTCGATCCTGTGGGTCAGGCCTTATGGCTTCATTCTGCACCTGGTCTCCCCCACCTGTCCCCTCCTTGCCTGCCTCACTGCCCCCTCCTCCCTCCTGCATCGGCCCAGCAGCAGCCTTGGAGTGGTCTTCCTTGCACTAAACTACTCTGCATCTTGACCACCCGGTTCATCATATCACTTATAACAAGTCACTCCCTGCTTAAAAGCTCTTCTTTGATTGTGGGATAAAATCCGGCCTGGGCATTTAGTGCTAGTTACAAACACTTCCATATGGCCTTGCGGTTCCCTGCAGCGACGTCTGGCCACACGTAGAAATCCCACCAAAATGTCAAGGCCCAGATGTGACCTCTCCTCCGTGAGGAACCCATAGGGTATCCCCAGGTCTGTCGCGGCAGCCTGCCACCCTCACTGGTCACTCGGCCCTCACGGCTTCTACTGGAGTCCGCGTGCACAGTGCGGGAGTGCCCGCCCCGTCACCCCACCCCACCCCGCGTTGGAAGGGGCCGGAGAGGGAACTGGTCTAAAGATGAGGAAACTGAGGCATGGAGACGGGAGGGGGCTCGTCGGGATCAAGCACACAGCGATCAAAGCCGGGGCTCGGATCCTGCAGCGGGCCACACGGCCTAGGTCCATGTTTCTCCGGGCTGCTCGCCCCTTGGGGGCCCCCAAACCGCGTGAACCGACCGGAGAAACGAGGCGAGCCCGTGAAGCCGGGAAAGGAGAGCCGAGAAGGGGGAGGAAGAGGAAGGTGCGCGGGGTCCCCAGAGCCCTCGCGGGCCGAGGCAGGTCCGGCTGAGCTCCCACCCCTCCCGGCCGGGCCCGGACTCACTTGGCCGAGAGCGTGTTGATGGAGCCGGTGACAAGCATGAGCCCGGCCAGGAACAGCTGGTACTTGGTCCAGGCCATGGCGGCGGATGCGGGGAGCGGAAAACTGCAGGGACCCCCGCGACCCTCCCGGTCGCTCCAGAAGGCAGATCCCGACCCCGTCACCCGGGGGTCTCGGGAGCGAGCGCTTCCGGGCCGGGCGTCACGTGACCCACACCGCCCCGGTCCGGCCCGGCCCCGCCCCGCGCCGTGGCCCCGCCCCCGGGGCGGGTTCGCTGGGCTTTTCTCTCGGCTCACTCGTGTCCACAGGGTGACAGTGGCCAGTTACAGGCCCAGGTCTTCCCGTTTGTAGAAGCGGCTGATGGGGACAGTACAACGAGAATGCACTGTGAATGTCAGAGCGTTCTGTAAACCGTTTAAGGAGATCGCGAGCCGAATGATGTCAGAGACATCACAGAGTGGATAGGACTCCTGGGCATCTCTTCTGTACAGGGAACCCCCAGGGAAGCCTGGAACGTGTCTCTGGATGAGTTGTTCACATCTTCCAGAAATGTGGCGCAGAAATCTAGTTCCAGTTCCCCGGGAGACCCATTTTATAGCTGAGGAAAGGAAATTGAGAGAAGCCAAGCTTAGGGTCATGCTAGTGAGGGATGGAATGGGGGTATGCGTGTAGCTTCTTCAGTCTCCCCCAGATCCGTGCCTTCCGCACAGCCCCCTTCACCAGTGCTCCTGCCTGGATACCCAGGATGCTGCTCTGAGGCATCTGTGGCAGAAAGACCTAGTGGTCTTGCTTGCTGAGGATTTAGGGCTTTAAAAATCCTAGTTCTCAGCTCCCTGGCTGTCCTCGGTCCTCATCTCCAGGCCTCCAGTCTGCATCCCATACCGTGTCACCCCACATGCTAGAGTGCAAAGCCTTGGGGCAGCTCCTTCAGACCTAGTGGACACATTCTCCCTCTTACTGTAAATCTTGTTACTTCTTAAGGTACAAATGTAAGATCTGTGTGCCAACTCCTTGTTCTCACCCTAAGACTCCTTGAACTTGTGAAAATGACCAGTGTTGAATCACAAGAACTCTGAAGGGACTGTACCAGACCCCTTTATTGCAGGAAGACCTGTCAGGGAAGGGGCACATGTGGGGTTTTGGACAAAAGGTTGGAGGTAACTAGGGGAAGGGCTTTCCCAGAGGAGGGAATGCCGGTGGGATGGCACAGGGGCACGAGTGAGCACTGAGTGTGTCTGGGATCCACAGGCCTTCTGGGAACGTTTCTGCTTCCTTCTTGGGAGCCTGCTGTCTTCAGTCAGTGCGGGAGATGCAGATACAGAAGAAATTCTGAGTTTCTTTTCCTCCATAACACAACTAGTTTCATGTGATTTCAAAGGAATCCATGGAGTTATAAAAAAAAAAAAATATTAACTGAGACCCTGGCCCTGTAGGGAGGCATGAAGTCAGACAGAGCAGACTACACCAGCTGGATAGCCCCATCCCTATTGGAGACTGTTCCTACAGTCACAGTGACACACACAGTGGGGCTCTGGACCATTTTCCCCACAAGTCAAGGATTCTGTCCTGAAGTAAATATTCTTAATGGCCAGTGGTGTCACCACCCCGATATGATGTCACTAGCAGCACAGTCTTTGTGTCCACAGCCACATCATACAATGACTTTTAATTTATCACAGTGTTCTGACCTTTCGTCAAGTTGCTGTCCCAGGAGGATTTATTGGCAAATATACATCGAGAACCCCAAAGTGTCAGGCCCAGAGCCAGGAATTGGGGCCCCAAAGACAAGCAAGATAAGATCCCTTCCCTCAAGGAGTTTGGGATTTTGTGGAGGAGAGGGGCAAGCACACCAATCACCATGCAGCAGTGTAAGGGGCAGAAGGAATTGGGGAGGGGGTGGATTTCTCAAGAGGGGCAGGAGCAAAAGCATGACAGGGACGGTCAGTGCTGTCTTGACTCAGTGCCCCTGTCTGTGTCCACCTCTATTTGAACTCAGTGTTCAGAGCAGTCCCACAAAGCTGGAATCCCAGGGAAATTTGAGCAGGGACTTGAAGGAGAAGCAGGATTGCTCCAGGTGGAGAAGGGGGCATTCTAGGCTGAGACAACTATTGGTTGGTCACCTCCATGGCTGTGACCAGCGAGCCTCCACACTGAGGGGTGACCTAGAGTGAGGCTCCAGGTATCTGCCAAACTGGCTAGGCTTTACAGGTAAAAACTAGGGTTGACATGAGTGTCCACAGGTGGCAGTGAGCCTGGGGTTAAGGCATCAGAGCCTCAGGAGATGGAAAGCCTGAGAAGCAGTTTGAAGTAGAGAAGAATCTAAGTGGGAATGTTTGCAAAATCCTCTAGGTTCTTATTTGGTGAAATTCAAGGGAGGAGCTTAATGCGTATGTTGGATACAAAATGGCCTCATAATTTTGGTTTCCTGGGTTAAGTAACGTGGCCACATACCAAACCTCAAAACTTTCTGAGCCTGTACAGAGTCAAAGGCGGGCCCATCTTCTCTGTGTGGTGCTCTCGGCCATCAGAAGAGCAGTGTCTTATAATTGCTCACATTTGATTGTCTTGATTAAAGACAGCAGCAGGGGTGCCTGGGTGGTTCAGTCAGTTAAGTGTCTGCCTTTGGCTCGGGTTGTGATCCCGGGGTCCCAAGATCGGGCCCCACGTTGGGCTCCATGCTCAGCAGGGAGCCTGCTTCTCCCTCTCTCTCTGCCTGCTGTTCCCCCACTTGTGGTCTCTTTCTCTCTCTCCCTGTCACTGTCAAATAAATAAATAAATCTTAAAAGAAAAAAAAAGACAACAGCTTCCATGAGGATTGGCATTACATGAAAAGGAACAAATTTAGCAAATTTTTAGCGAAGGAAGAAATTTATTAAGTGTTAAGGATGCCCCTTCCACAGAATGCTGTGTGGATAGGCTAGTGGACAGAGATAGGACATTTTTCATATTTCTTTAAAAGTGCAGAATCTTTAGTAGTGGACTGACATCTGTGCAAGTTGCCCTACACTAGGGAAGAGAGGGAGGGCAGCTTCTGGCTGGCTCTGGCCCTTAGAGCAAAGTGACCATGGTTCAGTTGCTTCATCACTCAGTGCCCTACTTTTCTATCTGTAAAATGGGAACAATAACATTCAGCGCTTGTGTGCAAAGGGAAGGAGGACGGATGGGGAAGTGCTGTGGGAGGCCCCATGGGGAGAGCCAGTATTCCTGCTCTGAGGTCAGGGCTGGCCCAGCAGAGAGGTACACAGGACCCGAGGCTGTGCATCAAAAAGCACATCTCATGATTTGCATAAGTGCATGATCCAGTTTTCTGGCTGGGGACATTTTGAACAAATTTGCATGCTACCTTCAAAGAGCCTCTAATTTCCAGAGTCAAATAGAAGATGCGTCACTGCAAATTCCTGCATTTGTATTCAAAGCTGACTGCCCGTCTGTGTCTAGTCTGAAAGATTGAACATTTCCCCAATCAATGTAATCACATTTTGAATTAGGAGAGTAACTTTACCCAGGAAGGGACAGAGATATGTGGATAGACAGTCCAGGCCAAACCTGTTTTGTTCTGAACAAGCTTTTCCTGGATGTCCTTGGGCCATTTCCCTCCTGTGTCCTGTTCCCCTGCTAGAATGTGACCTCCTCATAGACAGGTGACAAAGATTTTTTGCTTGATCAAACTTTAGGTGAGCTCTTGAATCCTCTCCCTCACTCGTATGGGCACTTCCATAAAAATCCAGTTTGGGCAAGAGCCGTGCTAAGTTGGTTTATCTGGACCCCGTACTCTCCATATCTGATCTCTTTCCATATCTTGCTAGGTTCTTCATCCTCCACCGTCTCCCGGGTGATGTCTGATCCTCTGGGCCTGTCTTCAGCAAGAATCCTGTTCGGTCAGTTTAGCAGAATCCGAGTTATCCCTCTTAGTCATTTTCTGTGCACTGACCTCCCCTCCCTACTTCTTGGTTATAAATTCCCACTTGCCCAGGCTGTATTTGGAATAGAGTCACATTCCACACCAAGGTCTCTTTTCCTGTATTGCAATAGTCCTAAATAAAATCTATCTGTATTGCTTTAACTGCTCTCTGGCTCTGATTTTTCTGCGACACAGGGCTCGGGGCTTGGTATCCAGTTGCGATCTCTCCCAATAGGGTGGCTGTGGCAGCGTAGCCATCTGAGGCCTTGGTTGGCAGCAAGAAGAGGCTTGGGAGGAAGCGGGCAGGATCAGGTCCCAGCTGTCTCCTGGGAGAGAAACCGGAACCGTGGAACCAGGTCCAAACAGACCTGTGCTGGGAGAGGAATGTGAACGAGCTATCCAGGTAGAGAGGCCGTAGATGTTGGAGTGCACCAGCTTTTACCCGACGACTTTGGTGGTTTCTATGGTGACTGAAGATGATTAGATTAGGAGTCACCTGCTCCTTCCAGCTTCAGACTCTCAGAAGGTCATTTTCAAACCTTCTCTCTGCCTTTCTTTCTTAACATCTTTTTGGGAGCCCCTCCCGCCTTCCTTTGGAGCTTGTCGCTAGATCCCGGAAGGAGGTGTTTGCCTTGGTCCTCTGGGAGCTCGATCAAGTCAGATCCAGATAAAGCATGGACTTCCGGTTAAATATGATTTCAGATGAGCAATGAGTCATTTTTTAGTATAAGCATATCTCCAATATTGTTTGGGGGTACACTTATACTAAAAGATCTCAGAGATGATTCATTATTTATTTGAAATTCAAATTTCACTGGGCTTCCTGTATGTCATTTGCTCAGACTGGCAGCTCCGCTGGTCTGGCCCACAGCTCAGCTCCCTTGCTCAGGGAGAATGGACCATGATGATGGCTGAATTGAATGGGTGTGTCATGAAGCAGATAGCTTCTTTCGAACATGCTGTTGAGTAAGCCCAGGATATTTTCTTTTCCAGACTCTGTTAAGTCTCTAAATTTACACCAGCCTCTGGGAAGTGGCCCTCATGCAGGAGAAGCCCCAGGCTCCTGTGTTTAACATCCTTTGGAGGAGGAGTGAGGGCATCTGTAGGGGATTTTAAGGCGCAGACCGGGTTGAGAACCTTCCCTTCTTTGCATCCGATTTCAGGGATCCCAAAGGGAATACCTTGTCTAGCCCCACCCCACTGCTTTTCAGATTAGGAAGTCCAGGCCCAGAATGGAGGTGACTTGTCCAGGTCAGTAGTGAGTGACTTGTGAGCTATATTTATGGACTATGTATTTATTTATTTGGATTCAGTTTTTACGAATTTGATTTAAACCAGATCATAATAAAAAACAACCCTTGGCCCTATATATGCTTATTGACATTTAAAACAATATAATCTGTGAACAAACTAACTGAAAAAATATGTCTGTGAAATATTTGGGAGAAACTGAACGTGGTCTGGACAATGATGCTAAAACTTTATAAGTTGTATTAGTTTCTAATTGCTGCTGTAACAAATTACCATAATCATAGTGGTTGAAAACAACACACATTTACTATCTGTTTCAGAAGCCAGAAGTCTGAAATTTGGTCACTGGACCAAAAATCAAGAACTGTGTTCCTTCTGCAGAGGAAGGGGGAGAAACTGTTCCCTTGCCTCTTGTGGCTCCTAGAGGCTGCCTGCTCTCCTTAGCTCCCAGCCCCATATCACTCTGACCAGTTTCTGGAATCAGATCTCCTTCTCAGACTCTGATCCACGTGCCTGAATAATCCAGCCGAACCCCTCCCCGCCCCCATCTCAGAAGCCTTCATTTATTTTTTTTTAAACTTTTATTTATTTATTTTTTCAAGTCAGCTCTTGGCCCAACGTGTGGCTTAAATTCATGACCCAGAGACCAAGAGTCACGTGCTCTACCAACTGAGCCAGCCAGGTGCCCCTCAAAAGCCTTAATTTAATCACGTCTACAAAGTCCCTTTTGTCACGTGAGGTAAGAGTCACAGGTTTGGGGAACGTGGACAGGAACATCTTTAGGGATCCATTATTCTTGCTACTGCCTTCATGATAGAGGTGTCTCGATTACATTTATTTTTTTGTTTTGTTTTAAGTTTTATTTATTTATGTATTTATTTAGAGAGCGAGTGAGCTAGCACTTGTGAACAGGGGTGGGGAGAAGCACAGGGAGAGGGAGAGAGGGGACATCAAGTGGACTCCACGTTGAGTTGAGTTGAGTTGAGTGGGGGGAGGGCGTGTAGGTGGGTGGGGAGAAGGGAGGTGCTGCATCTCACGACCCTGGGATCACAACCTGAGCCAAAATCAGGAGTCTGATGCTTAACTGACTGAGGCACCCTTATGCCCTATGATTACATTTCTTAAAGAAGTTCTTAGTTATTAGAGCCTGGAGTCATTACAGCTGAAATGATTTGTTTTAAAATGCTCTTTTTATGGGCTGAGTGTTTATCGCCCCCCACACCCACCCCCATTCATTTGCTGCAGCCTTTCTGGCTGTGATACAAAACCTTGCATGGAGGAAAAAAGCATAAATAAAATAGAAGATATATGATTGTGAAAAAATATTTGCAACTCATGTCACAAAGGGCTAATTTCCTTGACATTTAAAGAGGTCTTAAAAATCAATGTGATAGATATTTCTCCAAAGAGGGTACATGGATGGCTAATAAACACAGGAAAAGGAGCGCAGCCATGCCTAGCCCATAAGGAAATGCAGATCAAACCGACAATGAGGGGCCACTGCACACTTACTAGAACGGCTATAAAAAAGCAGGGAGGGGGGAAGGGAGGTAACAGGTACAGGAGAGGTTTAAGAGTAACTGAAACCTTATACTGCTGATGGGAACGGAAAATGGTGCAGCTGTTTGGAAACAGTTTGGCTGGTTTTCAAAAGGTCAAAACAGAGAGTTACCATAAGACCAAGCAATCTCCTCTGAAGTATTTTTCAAAGAGAAATTAAAACATGGATCCATCCCAAAACAGATACATGAATGTTTTATAGCAGCTTTATTTATGATAGTCAATAGACGGAACAACCCAGGGCTCCCGGGTGGCTCAGTCAGTTGAGTGTCCGACTCCTGATTCAACTCATGACTCAGGTCATGATCTCCTGGTTTTGGGACCAAGCTCTCTCCCTCTGTCAAATAAATAAATAGAATCTTACAAAAAAAAAAAAAGTGGAAACAGCCCAAGTGTTCATCAAGTGAAGAATGAAGAATACAAAACAAGGGGCACCTGGGTGGCTCAGTTGGTTAAGTGTCTGCCTTCGGCTCAGGTCATGATCTCTGGGTCCTGGGATCGAGCCCCAAGTTGGGCTCCCTGCTCAGCGGGAAAAGTCTGCTTCTTCCTCTCCCTCTGTTCCTCCCTCTAGCTCAAGCTCTATCTCTGTTTCTTAAATAAATTAAAAAAAATTGTTTTAAAAGTGTAATCCTGCAACGGAATATTATGTTACAATGAAAGGAATGAAGTATTGTTGCCTGCTACCACACAGATGAGACTTGAAAACAAAATGCTGAGGGAAAGAGGTTTGCCGTATGCTTCTATTTATGTGAAATGTCCAGAAGAGGCAAATCTATGGAGAAAAGAGGTTAGTGGTTGCTTTGGCCCGCTGGGGGATGGTGAGGACCCGGGTTGGGGGGAACAGAGACTAATAATGGGTACACTGGGTTTCGTTTTGTGAGGGAGACAAAACATTCTAGAATTCAGTGGTGGGGATGGTTGCACAGTCTGTGAAAATTTGACAGACATCACTTTATGTGGGTGAACTTTGCAGGATGTGAATTGCTTCCTAATAACGGTGGTAACAAAAATTCAATACAAACAAGACCAGACACACAAAAGGAAAATGGACAATGAGCATAAGCAGACAGTCCATGGAAAAGGAAATACCTCTTAGACTCATGAAAGGATGTTTGACTTTACTCTTGATAAGAGAAATACAAATTAAAAGAACAATGAATACCATTTTTACCTATTCGATTATGGAGTTTTATTTATTTTAAAGATTTTATTTTTAAGCAATCTCTACACCCGACGTGAGGCTCGAACTCTCCCAACCCCGAAATCAAGAGTCACGTGCTCTAATGGCTGAGTCAGTCAGGTGCTTGGGAAATTTTATTTCACTTTATTATTATTAATTAATTAATTTTGAGAGCAAGTGTGAACAGGGGGAAGGGCAAAGGGAGAGAGAGATTTTTTATTTTTAAGATTTTATCTGTTTAGGGGCGCCTGGGTGGCTCAGTGGGTTAAGCCTCTGCCTTAGGGTCAGATTGTGATCTTAGGGTCCTGGGATCAAGCCGGGCATCAGGCTCTCTGCTCAGTGGGGAGCCTGCTTCCCTCTCTCTCTCTCTCTCTGCCTGCCTCTCTGCCTACTTGTGATCTCTCTTTTTCTCTGTCAAATAAATAAATAAAAATCTTTTTGAAAAAGATTTTATCTGTTTATCTGACAGAGAGAGCACAAGCAGGAGGAGCTGCAGGCAGAGGGAGAGGGAGAAGCAGGCTCCCCACCGAGCAGGGAACCTGATGCAGGACTCGATCCCAGGACCCTGAATCATAACCTAAGCTGAAGGCAGACGCTTAACCAGCTGAGCCACCCAGGCGCCCTGGGAGAGAGAGAGAGACTCTTAAGCAGGCTCTAGGCTCAGTGCAGAGTCTGACTTCGGGCTCCATTTCACAACCCTGAGACCATGACCTGAGCAGAAATCAAGAGTGGGATGCTTAACCGACCGTGCCACCCAGGTGCCCCTTGACTGGGAAATTTTAAACAAATTTGACAATGTGATGTTGACCAGACTGTAGGGAAACATTCCACACTGATGGTGGAAATGAAGCCATAGAGCCCTTGAGGACAGCAGTTTGGTGCTATCTATCAAATTTTCACAGGCTTACCTTTTGCTCCTCCATGGGGCTGCCATGTGCCACTGGACGTCTGCCTTTAGACTTGTTTTATGTGAGAGGTCCTCAGGATTTAAGCTTTCATTAGCTTGGGTTTTCTGGTGTAGGAGACCAAAATGGGTCCTAACCGATAATCTCAGCCATACCACTTCAAGGAATTTATTCCCGAGGTTGCCCGATATGTATGTTACGGCAGTGGAGTGTGGAACTACCTAAATGTCCACCAAAAGGAAAATAGTTAAATACGTGCTGATGCTTTCATACACCCCCTGACAGGGGCTGCAGCGAGGTTTTCCATGGGAATGAGGGAGCTCTCTGTGTGCCAATGTTCAATGACCTCCGTCCGACATGCTTTGTTAAGTGCCCTGTGTAGGAAAAGTTACTATTTGTGTAAAAAATTAAAAAAAAATACACCCTTGTAAAGATACAGACAACTTCTGGACAGATGGGTAGAAATGGATAACATTGGATGCTTCTGTGGCTGGGAGCTGTGTGTGGGGGCAGGGGTGGGGTGAAACACTTGCTCTTCACAGCATAGACTTTTGGTACGTTCTGGACTTTATCGCATGTATCTTTGCCTATTCAAAAGTGATAAACAGAATAAAGGATGCCGTACCAGGAAGGTGGTGCACCCTGAGAATGGGGACCCTCCCTTCAAACTCACAACTACCAGGATTTCGAGCTGCTTTTAGACGCACAGTTCCCCAGAACAGCAGGGCAGTTGGGAAGCACAGTTCTGCTACCCAAGAGCTGGGTAATGGTCCTGGAAAGACTGGATTCTAACTTGCTGGTGCCTTTAGGCTTTAGGTTCCCCTCTCTGAACCTCAGCGGACCAACTGACAACCTAAGGACCTCTCAGGCTCTGCTCTAGTCGGCGGGTCTATACGCGGTTCACCACACAGCCACTAGGTGGCGTGCTGCCCCCGCTGCTGAGCGAGAACGTGGCTGAGGCCCACCCTGCTTTCAAGAACAATCATCACCTGAGGGAATTTTCCCATCAAAAAGCATCCCGCATCTTGAGAATTGTAGAGTGAGTGATTCAGAGATATGCAGAATGACAAAACAGAGGGGATGAGGGCTCAGGTGGAAGATACAGTCAAGTGGTCCTCAACCAGGATGGCCGGGGAGGGAGGGAACAGCAGGTGTCCCCCCGCTTAAGAGGGTGGCTGGGACCCCAGTCCTGGCTCCAGGTTTTAGACGTCCTGTCAGTTCAGGGATATCTTGGTGGGGGCTGGGAGCCTCGAAGGGCATGAGCTGTGGAATCAGGGGTGGACAGGTCTGTTGACCTGTCTGAGCCTCAGTTTCCCGTCTGCAAGATGAGTGTAATAATCATGGTTACCCTATAGGGCTGATCTGGCAAGTCAAATACTGTATGTAGTTGGCACATCGGAGGGGGCGGTCAATGTCGCTGTCACGTGGATAAAGAGTGGAGAAACTGCTTCTACGGGGGACACCTTTTCCTGGGGATGGACATCCATGTCCCAGGGTCCAGACGAGAGGCATGAGGGCTTCTCAGAGGACGGAGTTCCCAGGTTTGAGGCAGAAGTCTTCCAGAATGATTTTGCAGAAGGAACTAATCATTGCTGGGCTCAGCAGGCATTCCGCAGCCATCCAACGTAGACGTTTCCCAGATTTTACTTTTTATGGGGACATGAGAGGAAAGGATTGCAGATCTCTGCTTAAAAGTGGTTCTGTTTAAATGTTATAAAATGTAAACGCTATGGAATAAGAAGGGAGGATGGCCTTTTTAAAGAAGTTTTTGGCCAAAGCCAGCATTGGAAGCTGCTGGAAATTGGTAGGGCCGTTAATGTGTAATTTTTAGCGACTCTGGGGAAAATGACCTTTTCTCCACAGCAGAGCTAGGTTTTAGCAGGGAAGGGGCAGGCCGGAAGACATGTCAGGAGATGACAGTCTCTTCCTGACTGGAAAGTAACCAGGCAGGAGGGGATTGGCACCCTATCCCCAGAGAGCATCTCCCCCATGTTGTGTGCCTGAGGGAGGGGCGTCCTTTTGGCCACACTAAGGGGCTCTTTGCTTACCCCAGGAGGCTGTCCCTCCCAGAAGAGGCTCCTTTTCAATTCCACCCAAAGGGCATCCCGCTTGCTTTAGCCCTCAGAGGGTAGAGCGGAAACTGCTTTTCCTTCCCCAAAAGCAAGACACTGAAGGAACGGCAGATCCCAGCCTTTTTTCACCTTCTTTCTTCAAAAGAGCGCTAACACAATGTTCCTGTTAGAATGTAGATTCCCAGATCAGTTGCCTGGAGATGGTCAAGGGATGGGTCCGGTGAGCTGGTCCAGGCGGGCCTTGGGCTGCCTCAGCACCGTCTGATGAGAGGAATCTCATTGAGGGGCCCTGGGGCAGGGGCTGGGGGACAGCACGGAATGATCCTAGAAGTGCGGGCTGGGGAGAGCTGGCCAAAGGATCACAGAGGCCCAATATCAGGGACGCTGGCTGAGCAGATGAAGTAGGCTGTTCCAGCCCAAAGCAAAGAGTGACCTCATAGCCCAGGCTGGGGGGAACGAAGCAGAGGGGGAAGAACATTGTATTTTCTCTCCAGGCTCTGCTCCTTCCACCTGTGTGATCTTGGGCAAGTCATTCAACCTCCCTGAGTCTTGGCCTCATCTGAAAAATGGGGAGAGTGACTCCTGCCTTGCGAGGTACTGGCATTTAGGTTCTCAACAGGGGCATCTGTTCTCTTTGCTCTAATAGACCATTTTAACTTGGCCCATGGGTTCATGGGGCAGGCTTGATTGTCTGCCTGTGCTATGGGGACAGGCCAGGGTGGGCTAAGCCTGTGCCCCTGAGAATTCTGCCCATACACACCCTTCCCTTGCCAAGGCCCCCCTGGGCCAGCCTGGCCACGCTTCTCCTTGATACCCAGTCTCTCAGTTCAGAGAGGCTGACTCCCATGACCACCTCCTTGGTTAGTGCCTCAGTTTCCTGATGAACGAAATGAGGCAGATTGAGCTACCTCTGGGGTTCCTTCCAGCTCTGGCCAAATCTGTGAAAAGATGAGTCCCGCGTTATGCTGACGGTGGCCATGAAAGCTGAGCCCCAGGCAGACACTTCATGGCCCTGCTGGGGACAGTCCTCGGTGTCATCTCAGGGACATAGGGCATTATCTGGAGGCAAGGGTCCTATTTTTGAGCATGAACTGATGGCAAGGAAGGGGACAGGTTCTCTCCACAGCTGTTAGAACCAGAGGCCTTTTGGCTAGAGCCTGGCTTTGCCTCTTCCCTTGTGTGACTTCGGACACGTTATTTCAGGTTTCTACATAGAGTGTCCTGATTCACAAAGGGAGGGCAGAATCAGGTGGCCCCCGTGGGGCCTTTCAGGAATGGCAGATCCACGAGGCTGGGATGGCTTGTCCCAAAACCGAGCTATCTGTAGGTTTCCCCATGAAAGTCCATCCGGGCCTCACTGTTGACGGGCTTGGAAGTGAGAGCTCCCCACTTCCTCGGTGTTTTAGCTGTGGCATTTTGGGCAAATCCACTGGCTTAACTCAAGTGTGGAGCCCTCGCCTGCGGCGAGGGGCCGGTCATGATTTTAACTGCTTCACACGTTCAGGGAGCAGATGAAGGGGTTAACTGTAAAGCGAGGGGCCAGGTTTGGTGAGTGAAGTGTCCATTTTAACACCTCAGAGCAGGATGGAGTGAAGGTAGCCACTGTTCATATTTTTTAAAAGACGTATTTTATTTATTTTATGGCGGGGAGTGGCAGAGGGAGAGAAAGAGAATCCTGAGGCCGACTCCCCACCGAGTGTGGAGCCCGACACAGGACTCGATCCCAGGACCCCGAGATCATGACTCCAGGGCAAAATCAAGAGTTGGCTGCTCAACAGACTGGGCCACTAAGGTGCCCCTGATGTTCATTTTTGATGCTCCCAGTGGGAATACTGCGCCAGCACTGTGGGTGGTCTGGGCAGAACGCTGGCCCCAATGCCTGGAGAAGCTATTCCATTGCCCACCTGCACTCCCAGCCCAAGGCTGGCCCCGAGGGTGCTGGTGTCTTGGGCGAGGGACTTGGCTTTCCTCAGTTTCCTCAGCTGTTGGTGGTGGAGGAGTCAGGTGGATGTGTGGCCCCGGCCCCTCCTGCCCTCAGCCGACTCCTAGAGGCTTCTGGGCCTCTCTCTGTCCTCCTTGAGGCAGGGCTCTGGGGCTGCCACCGCCAGGGGTCTGATCTGTGGGCTGGAAGCTCCTGTGAAACGTGAGGCCAGGGGGAGTCCATCACCGGGTTTTAAAAATCTTCTCCCTTCTGGGATGTGCTGTAGGCTCTCCTTAGCCTCCCTGGCAGATGGGGGTAGGGAGGTGTTGGGGGGAGTGTTGGGGTGAATAGCTTGTTCTTGGCCCTGGAAGCAGCAGCTGGGCATCCCGGGGCCTCCCCAGCTCTTGGAGAAGCAGATGGCTGTGGCTTCCTGCCGCTCCTCTGTCCAGGCTGTATGGAGAGGGGACCCCCCCACCCCTTCCAGGGAGCAGGTGCCCCCGTCAGCCTGCACTTTGCTGCAGGTTTACCTTCTGGAAACTCTAAATGACATGCATTGTTCCCCCATTCTGAAACTTCCCCTGGCTTCCTGTTGCCTACGGGCCCCCTCTTAGCTTGGGGGAAGCTTCCAGGGTTTTCCATTCTCCTCCTCCCTTTCTTCCTTCCCTCCCTCCCACACTCACACACCACCCTCTGATGCCCGTGAGGCTCTAGAGAGGGAACCATGAAGGAGACGGATACAGAGCTACTCTCCTCAGCCCACTCCCTTCCCTTCCCAAGGCAGCCCTGGGCTCCTTCCCTTGTTTTGGATCCTTCTGAGAGCATTCCCTGGGTGAGCCCAGATGAAAGTCCAGTCTTTGCCGTGCTGTTGCCACTGGTTATGCCGCGGCCTTCCCTCAGGGCTGGGTCAGGAGCAGCTCTCCCCTCGCCCACCTCCTGCACAGCCTTGGAACTGCCCCTGTTTCAGCCGCAGCTCAGCCGCCACTCCCTCACCCTGACCTTGAGCCCTCTCCGCAAAGCTTGGCTGGCCATGCGATCACACTTCTAGTGGTGGTGGGTGGGAATGGGCCTCGTCCATGTCTCTCTCTGGGGCCTAGGTCCTAGCTGTGGCGCAAAGCATGGGAGTTCTCAGGGGGCCAAAGTTGGATGCCTCCGGAAGGGCGTCCCTTTGCACTGTGGAGTCTGAAGGGGTAACTTGGCATCAGGATTCGAGGTGCCTCTTGGCCATCTTCATCTGAAGGGAAGCAGTTAGCCTAGTGGGAGATGCTCAGGGCGTGTGGCATTGAAGTTCTCATATATGGGCTCAGCCCAGGCCTCATGACCTTAAGAGAGGGGGGCTGAGAGTACAAACCCAAAGAGATGGTCCCGAGGCCCACCACGAGATGTCGGAGCATCAGACAACACGCTCTGAAGTTGCTTCTGGAACACAGTGTGGCACCGGCTGGGGTTGTGTGTGTGTGGGGGGGTGCTCTCCTTGTTGGGGCAGACCCTGTGGTCTGAGCAGCAGGATGGCCTGCCTCTGAGGCCACTGTTGTAGACACACGACAGCCACCCCTCGTCTCCACCTTGAGTGGCTTCGGTCCCAAATGGCAGGTGGCAGGACGACTGGGCCTCATGATGTTTCCTCTGTCACCCTGGTGTGGGGCTGGCCCAGGAGCTGAGGACGTACATGGTGACCATTCCGCAGTGGCTTGCTGGCATGGGACCCTCATGAGACTCCTGGAAAGAGCCAAGAGGATGATTAAAAAGCCGAGACTGTCAAAGAATTGGTGTTTCCTGGATTTGGGGGACTTTCCATTTACCCCCAGGCTGCTGGGTCCTGAGAGACCCCCTGTTTCATTAGTCAGAGGGACAAAGTTTCAGGTTACTCTCCCCACCCCCTTCTACCTGCTCCCGGGGAGAGGACGGACAGGGTAGGGTGAAGCTGGGTCTGTCCCTGTTCTCTCTCCTCAGCTCCCTGGCCTCCCTCCCTGCTCCCAGCAGCCTCAGCAGTGCCCTACTTAGACCCCAGGGAGGGGTCTGCCCATCTGTTCGCCGGGACGGGCTGGAGGGGGGAGGTGGCGGCAGATTCGTGTTTCGTGCATGCTGCCAAATCTGGAAGATTAATCCCAGATCGCTCAGGTCTTGGGAACAACGGAGTGGATTCCCTGCACCCTGCTGTTCCCTCCCAGCGGTCCTGGAAGCGGTGATCCGCTTACCATGCCCCCCCTAGAGGCTGCCGAAGTAGCAACTGGGGGCCCGGTTCCTCTAGGAGGGGAACAGTGGGAGGGTGACCCAACAAAGCGGCATAGCTAGCCAGGGGGGTGTGGTGGGTGGGTGGGGAAGGCAGAGACACACAGTCTTGGGGTCAAACGCTGGTCCTGCAACTTACTGTTTGGTTGAGTGACCTTAGACAAGTGATGGGATGGCCCTCGCCTCCTCTCCTCACCCGGGACACGGTTGTGCTTCCTTTCCCTGACGCGGCTCTGGTCACACACCTAGCCCAGCTCCAGACACATGCTTAATAAACCTTCTTTGCTCCACTCACCTCTGCCCCAACTGACCTAGGGCCCTGGAAAATCTGCCAGTTTCCTGTGGCAGATCTCAACTTTCTCAGGACAGTCCGATGGCTCTAGGGACGGCCGCCCGCCCCTTCAGGGTCATTCCCGCTGTCTGAGAGAGGCTGAGTGTGAGCTGGGAAGCGGGCAGGAAGGCCTGAGCTCCGTTCAGGAGCTGGGGCTGGGGTGCACTTTGCCGAGTGGAGCAGAAGGAAGAAGCCCAAAGGAGGCAGTGTGGGGAAGGCGGAGCCCGGTGAGGAGCACCTGCTGTTTTCAGCAAGTTCAAATCCCCAGCCCAGGTCAGTGACATCCGGGGACTCAAGGACTGCGCTCATGTGACAGGAGCCCAGCCACCCGTCACCGTGCTTTGATTAAACAACTTGAGAGCACAGATAAAAGGAAGGAGTAAGTGGCTGGAGCCAGTAACCGTTCACCAAGAAGATGCCTTAATAAACGTCACCCTGAATTAAGGGTCCTCTCTTTTGTCTTGTCCTCTTTGATATAGTCATCAAAGGCTTGAATGATGGCACCGGAGGCTGGATTATCAAATCTGTGGGTCACATGGAGCTGGGAGAGAGTGGGTATAGATTTAATAGTGGAACCCGGCTTCCACACCTGGAACGCCATCAAAAGCCTGAAACCAGATAAGATCTCGTAGTGCTAAGTCGGTGAAACCGGGCACTGACATTAAAAAGATGAACCGCTCCGCTTCATGCGAGAGACGCCTGGTTCCCGAGGCGCATCACAGGCAGACTCTTTGTCTTACCTGGAATTTGCTACCAAAATGCCCGGTCAAGGACAAAGAGAGATCCTCAGGCCTCCCTGGTTTGGATCAATAAGCAGGAGAGCAGAGAGAGGAGGAAGGATCCCTTGAGCTGTGAGCTGTCAGCTTGGGGGAAGAATGATGTGTCCCCTCCCCCAACCTGGCCAGGGGGCGCAGTGGGCTCCCGGGAATCCCTCCTACAAATTACACAATACGGGGAGATGGCATCTGCTTCCCAGGTTGGGTGTCTACTTCAGAAACGAACTTGCTGCTCTACTCTCTGCCTGTTTGAACAAGGGCAAATAAGACTGGGGAGCGGGGGCAGGGCTCCCTGGGAGCTGTCTGCACTCTCGCCACCTGGCATGGTCAGGATGTGTGAGTGTCCGGTGATTCAAGTAGACACTGGAAGGAGGAAGGGCCAGCTTTGAATTTTTACAGCTCTCCGAGAGCTCTAGGTGTGAAAGAGGAAGCTGGGAGGGGACCTCCTCCCTCCAAAGGCTGGAGCTCTGGGGGCACTGGGAGAGAACCTGGTAAGGACACCAGCTGCACAGTGTCCCCGCTAGCCAAAAGTGTCCTTGTTCTGCCCAGGATGAGGCAGAAAGAGAGTTTTTACTACAAAAGCAAGGACAAAGCACAAGTGTGGTCTCCTGAGTCAGACCTGTGCACTCTGGAAGGGTAGTAGTGCCTCTTCAACCCCGCTGATGGCTCCAAAACCAGCCCCAGGATGTGAGCCTTCTTCCTGCCCCTCTGATCTGGTAGTCAGACCAGAACATTCTGTACCTGGGGATGACCTGGTCCCATGCTCCCTCTTTAGGGAACAAGAGCTGTGGAAGAGTCCTGTTTTGCGAATTTGGCAAGTGTTGAAAGCATCACCTTTCCTCCTAGAACCTTTGCCCTTCCGGCTGAAGGGCTGGAGTTGTTGGCTGGACATTTGGCTTCTTTTGGTCTCAAGTCTAGAGCTCTGGGCAGAGTTTGCCCAGGACTCAGGGTGAAGTGGGGAAACTGTTCATGACCCTTTGTCTCTTCTGCTAGTGGGTTCTGTGAGCCATGTCCACCTAGGGGCTCCCTGAACCATGGGAACAGCATGGCAAGCTGTGTGGGACAAGCCGCTGGGACAGAGCACCAGCCCCGGCCCCACATGTCTGCGGCCAAGGAGATGCCCCAGCGGCTGGTGTGGCGCTCAGATGCAGAGGTCACCATGAAATGGTCCCAGTTTTCAGGACCTCCTTCTGAGCTTCAGTTCTGACAGCTGTAAAATGGGAACATTAGCCCTCACCTAAATCACAGGGTTTTCCAAAGGTCAGATGAGAGACCATAGTGAGAGAGCTTTGTTGATGGAAAATGCCATCGAGTGGGTTCTTGGGGGTTCACGGCCAGAGAAGATCACTGAGGTCAATTCCATCACAGCCCCTGGCCTAAGGGGGTGACACCACACACAAAGCTCCTCCCCTGCCACTGGGAGACTGGGGGGCAGGAATCTTCTGGTGCAAGTGGGAAATTTCCAGCATCCAAATGGTTCAACCTCAGAGATTAGCGACTTTCATCTGGGGCCCTAGTCGTGTGTGTATTGTGTGTGTGTGTGTGTGTGTGTGTGTAGGGGAGTGGAAAGTGAGTCTCTCTGGTTACTAATCCCGGCTGCATCGTTATCTTGCTTCTCGACCTTGAGCATCTCACTTCCACTCTGTGAGCCAAAATCACTTCCTCTGAAAAAGAGGAGCTGGGCCAAGGATCTTGGTGTCTGTGTGTGTGTGTGTGTGTGTGTGTGTGTCTTGGTGTGTGTGTGTGTCTTTGCAGTTTTCCAAAGGTGGTGGCGGTGCCCAAGGCTGTGTTTCAGCATCACCATCACCAAGAGGAGGGGACAGCGTCCTCTGTAGACAGCTCCTTCTGCCCCCCTACCCCCCTGGGAAACGGTTTCTCAGCCTTCCAACCAGGACCTAGCTCTGGGAGTCAGAGGGGGCCCCTACTTGATGCTCCTCAGTGGAGATGGCCACAGGCGCCCTGGGTGGGGAGGCTGGCATGGCCAACATGGGCGATTTTCCTACAGAAGTTTTCCCCTGGTGTTGGCTTCCTGAGTTAAGTAGTAGGGATGTTGGGGGCTTGGCGGGGGCTCGTGCTGAGCCTGTAGAAAGATCTAGATGGTCTTCAGTGGGAGGTGGGAGGGCCTCAGGTGAGGCAGGATTTCTTAGCTCCATTGGCATCCGCCATCTTTGGAGGGTGACATTTTTAGCTTCATAGTATCCCCTCTCACCAAGGTTCTGAATTAGAAATGACACGTCCTGAACAGCTCTGTGAAAGGACAGAGTGAGGTGGGTGAGAGCTTGGGGGCCATTGGTTCTGGGCTCAGATCCCAGCTCTGCCACCGATCCTCGGCTTGATCCTGGCAAGTGAGCTGCTCTGAGCCTTGGTTTGAGTGGACACATGATTGTGAATAACATATGTATTTTGCAAAGATCATGGTCCTCAGTTACAGAAGGACTTAGAAGCAAAACTCCTTTTAGAATTTACTGAGTGGGAAGGACAAGCCTCTCGATGAGACAGATTTCACTCGATTGGCATGTCCCAAAGCGTGCTCTGTGAACCCAGGCTGTGCGGAGACAGCATGCAGAGGGGTCTGGTACTATGAACTAACTTGGGGAAGGCTAAGTTAAGTACAGGTAAACAGTTGTGTTTGCTGCGGGGTTTTCCTAACCTTTACTAAGCTAAGATTGCTCAGGAAGCTCCATGCGTAAGTGACACGTGCTGCATATCCCCAGATTTGTATGCCCATGGAACTCTTCGCACAAAGCATACCACATTTGGGGCCCATTTGGGGAGGAGCTGTCATCGCACGCCTTTCTCTGTGGGCTCACAGGAAGATTCCGTGTCTATCTGAAGCTTACACAGATTAACCACATCAGCGGGGATCTTGGTATATTTATACCCCACATCCACTCTGCGGTGCTGGTTTTCTATTTTTGTTTTGCTGTATATATATTTTTTAGTGCAGGATGCCTCCGATGCTGGGCGGAAGTGAGGAGGTTGGGGATGGCATCCCATGGGGATAAAGAGACCACGGTAGTTCTCCAGACAGTTCTGAGTCTGTAGGAGCTAAGGGCGGGGTGCTGGGGGGAGGGTCATCACCTCCATCATTCCGATCACCTTGGAAGACTGGGGTGAATGTAGCCCCTTGGGGATTCCTTCAAGTTCTGATTATTTTGCCCCTGGTGAGGAAGAAAGGAGGGCAGGTTGTCAGCATATTTATGTCCCGTAAGAGCTACTTAAGAAAGTAGAAGCAACCTTGTGCTGGTCCCTGCCGACCTCAGAAATGACATCATTTCTATTGCTGCATTTAGCTTTGCTGAGAAAGACGGAGACAGCTGGGCCATGGGCAGGAAGCCCTGGCTATGGATGGGGTAGTCTTAGGTGTGGGGGACCCAACAGGGACTAACGTCCAGTTCTGCCACAACCACGCTCAGAGCTGTGGGCCAGCCAGGAGCCCACCAGCAGGTGTGAGGAACAGTGTCCCATGAAGACCAGAGAGGAGTGCGGGTGCCATCACCTCTTTCTTTGAACTCCGAACCCCCAATAAATAGGTTTCTCCCTGTATATGTCAGGTAATCCAAGTGAGTAGATGTGGGAACTTGGAGAAGTTGCCCCTACCTACCCCTCCCCCTTTATTTCCCTGGAGCATTTTGACCTGTAGGGAGCAAACCATTAGTGGACAGAGAAATCAGTTTAGTGGGTTGTGATCAGCATTTTATAACACGAACTAGAATAGAAAGTACTAGAATGCGGCATTGGCTATAGTAGGGATTAAATATTATTTCACAAAAGATAGGTAGGCAGAAAGTCATGCAGATAGATAGAAATGGGGTTGTGGTGGACAAGGTGTTACTGTGGGCCGTCCACAGTGACATCTGGAAGCTTCTGGCACCAGCTGGGAGGGCGCTTCTTCTCCCCGGATCTGTTCTGGGATCTGGAGCCCAACCCCAACTGAGTTATCCCTCCACACCCAGAAAGAAATATACCCCGAAGACAGGTGCTTGTGATGTGTCTTCCTTTGAAAAGACATTTTTGTGTCAATCAGACCCCTAATCCAGGAAGTGCCCCCTGGTAGAGAAGAGAATCTCCACTCTGGCAGACGGGAAGCGGTCCCTGTCAGCTGGGGTGCGTCCAGCCGGACTCTGCAGGCTGCATGAGGAGTGGGAGCACTGGATTTGGAATTCTCAGTCTGGTTCTAATACTGGGCCTGCCAGTCATTTCTGTGTGACTCACGGCAAGTGACTTGCCCTCTCTGGGCTTCTGTGTACTCACGTACAAGGGGACGACTGGACCAGGTGATCTGTCTTCAAAGGTCTTATCTTGCTCTCAGAGGCGTTCCAGGATGAAACTGAGAAAATCTGGATCTTGGAGGAAATTACAAAAGGGACGGCAGGGTTCCCCCAGGTTTCTTCCTAAGGCCCCTGAAGCAAAGGCTTTGGTCAGCCTGAGGCGCGTCAGCTAGGTGTGTCTGTAGACCTCAGCGGGGTACATGGTCGCTCCCTGGCAGTGCCAAGGGTACATGATACAGAGGCAGCTGAGCCTGAGCCCGGTCTCCATGGACAGCATTTATTAGACGCCATTCTCAGTGTGAAGACAGATAGGCAGGAGGGGCGGAAGGGAGGCTGTGGCAGCCGTAGCCTTTGGGGTCCAGGGGCTGCCCGGGGTGGGGTGTGGGCGTGGGGGCCTTCACCCACACGTATTGCATATTCTGTGGCAGTGTGCCCAGGCATAAGGCATTGGGGAAGCAGAGAGGCTGCCTGCAGTGGGAGGGCATGAGGGGGGAAGCAACGCTGGCCTTCCAGCTCCCTGGGAAACACCCAGCTGGAGACCGAGCAGTCTGCCGTGCTCTGCGGAGGACCCTGGGCCTCCTTCCTCACCATCTCCCTGCGACTTTGGTTGTGGCTCCCTCGGGACTGACGGGACAGGACCCCTCGAGGGCAGGGTCACACACAGGACAGAGGCAGCCAACACTGCCCCGCACCCCCACACAGAGACACAGAGGGCACCCCGGGTTCCGGGCCTTCTTCTCCTTGGCACTTGGGCAGCCAGCCAGCAACTCCACACAGAGACAGGACTCACACACAGTCTAGACTGCTCCTCTCTCGGGGTTCCCAAAGGCTGGAGCCCATGGCAGGGGTTTGGCTAAGGCCAAGTGCCCTGTGGGTCCCCCACTCCAGCTTCCCCGAATACCTGGGCTGATCTTGCTCAGCCGTGGTGGAGGGCTGACACGGACACAACACGGGGCGGGGGGGCAGTCTTGAATGGGAAGAGGCGCCCCTGCCCACCCCTTGAGGCTGCCCGGAGACATGGGGCCAGCTCCAGCTATGGACCCAACAGTGGCGTCTAGGGCCTCACCTCCCTCTGCAGATCTGCGCCCGAGGTTTCTGGATGTAGGCAGGGTAGGCAGTAGGCCCACCAGGTCCAAACTCCCTACCTGGAAGGGGCGGTCCTTGCTGCAGCCTTAATTTATCTCCACTACCTGGGACACAGGCACCAATACCAGCTGCGCAGCCAGGGATGATGTCCCAGTAGGATGCGCCTAACATTTCTAGCTCATTCTGCCCCATTCCCCAACTCCCACAGGCCTGGCTCCTGGCCTTTCTTCCATGAGCCTCAGGCCTGCTTCTTGGTCTGTAAGCAGGCAGTCCAGGAACTGAGGGCACCTATCCAGCCTCAGGGGCCCATTCAGAAGGCCTGCCTTCTGGCCAGGTCGCATAGAGGCTGAGCCCCGACACCAGCTCCATGCTGAGGTCTGGTTCTGGTTGAAGCCCCAGGGGCTCATACAATGCCTGGGTGCGCTGGGCAGGAGCCTCGCTTTCAGCAGCCGGCAGAGGAGTCCGAAGGAAAGGGAGCCGAGGCTCAGAACAAGCAGCCTGGATTCTCGTTCCCTTGGGCCTCTTGCCATCTGTGTCACCCTGGGCAAGTCACGTCGCCTGTCTGGGTGTCCGTGTCATCTGTGAAATGGGGGTGAGAACTCCTGCCCTGATGATCTAACCAGGGCGCTGTGAGAATGAATGAGTAGTCAGGACAGGGTGTTCAAAGGCTGAAACTCATTCTGCAGATTGAAGAGCTGGTCGTCGTCAGTAGTGGCTGGGGACAGGGAGGGTGAAGTGTCCTGTTTGATTCTAAGGGCAGTGTCTGAGGCTGGACTTGTCTTAGCCCGATGTGGTTGGAGGCCAGTGAACTCTCATCCACCACCCTGCAGACTGGGGGTGGGGGCTCTGCCTCCCCATCCCTTCCCTGTCCCTCCTACAGCCTGCCTGTTCTTGCTTCAGTCTGCCTGCCTTCTGGGGACTAGCTCTAGGGACTGCTGGGTTTCCACTTTCTCCATTAACTGCAAAGCCATGCAAAACAACACAAAAGGTAGTGGGAGGTTGGGAGACACAGCTGGGGATGAGGATGGGGAGTCGGACTGAGTGGGGGTGACCTGAACAAAGACACCCTGGCCTTTGAAGCCTCGGGAAGGTAGGAGACCTGGCAGGACAGAGGTATAAATAGAGATGCAAACTTACACGGAACACGGAGTTCCCTCCGGATGGAGGAGGACGGTGGGGGGTGGTCTGGGTACCAGCAGGGCCTCTGAGAACTGGGGAGCTCCTTAGATTTCCAGAGGGATGGGAGGCTCCCAGCTTCTGCCTTCCCTCCCCCACCCCCCACCCCCCACCTTTCACATTTCTTGGAATTTGCGGGTCGCGGATGTCCCGAGACATCCTCAGAGCCCGGGCTCCTGCCAGCTGGTGCGCGAGCAGGCACAGTTGGAGATGGGGGTACGGGGGGAGGGGGGAGGGTGTGAGGGGGGGGAGAACCCCATGGGGCCTCCTCCCGCCCCCCGCCCCCCGCCACTCCCAGGCGCTCCAGGCCCCCGCGGGGGCGTTCACACGGAGCTCCTGCGCTTCATGAGGCCGCGGAAGGTGGACAGGCTGTGCAGGCCCGTGGACACCGAGCTGATGGCCGAGCGCTGCGCCCCGCTGCACAGGCAGCGGTGTGAGGGCGTGTCGCTGTAGCGGCCGCCCCCTCCGGGCGAGGAGTGGCTCTGCTCGACGCACGTGTCGGACGTGGAGAGGTCCCGCGGGATGATCATGGGGATGGAGTACTGCAGCTTCTCGCGGCTCTTGTACCAGAGGCACGAGCACATGGACTGGAAGTGCAGCACCTCGGCGTACACGTTGCGGAAGCCGCCGCCGCCGCCGCCGGCCGCGGCCGTGGATGAGGCGGTGTCCGTGGTGTGCGCGCTGCCGCCCGCGCCCGCGCCCCCGCCGCCCCCGCCGCCCCCGCCCGCCTGCCCGTTGCGCGTGAGCAGCGCGCGGTGCTCGGCGTCGCGCTTCTCGTCCTCGGCGTTCATGGTCATGAAGCGCAGCACCACGAGGTTGAGGAAGGCGCCGATGACCGTGAGGCCCGTGAGGATGTACACGAAGCTGAAGGCCACGTACTGCGGCTGCGTCTGCAGCGCCTGGTCCTTCTGCAGCGCCACGTAGTCGCCGAAGCCGATGGTGGTGAGCGTGATGAAGCAGTAGTAGTAGGCCTGGAAGAAGGTCCAGTGCTCGTAGTAGGAGAAGGCGGCGGCGCCGATGCACAGCGTGCTGATGCAGGAGAAGAAGCCGATGAGCACCATGTTGGCCATGGACACGTCGGCGCGCCGCATGCCCAGCCCCCTCTTGGCGCGGTGCAGCAGGTACTTCACGAAGGTGTTGATGCGCTCGCCCAGGCTCTGGAACATGACGAGTGTGAGCGGAATGCCCAGCAGTGCGTAGAACATGCAGAACACCTTGCCGCCATCGGTGCTGGGCGCCGCGTGGCCATAGCCTGGGGGAGGGTAGGGGAAGAGGAGAGAAAGCACTGCGCTGCGGGACTGCTCTTCCAGAAAGCCTGCCCCCCTCCCTGAGATCTCTGCCCTCCACATCCCCGGCTTTGCAGATTCAGACCTCTCCTTCCAGCAGGAGAGAAGACAGCACACACTTAGGGTGCATCTTTGACCCGGTGTGCTCTTGGTTTACTCGTAGGATAGGTAGGAAGGAAGGAGGAAACAGGTAGGGTTAAGTGACTTTTCCAAGGTCACAGCCTTTGGAAGTAGAGCAGCCCACTTTTGAACTAGAGTCTGTTTGGCTTCAAAGACCTAGCTTTGCTAAATCTAGAAGAGGAGATGACACATAGAGCTGAGGGAGGCAGCAGGGAGAATGTGAAGGGTGCCGGCAGGTCATTTGGGAAGCGTGGGTTCTAGTTCAGTGTCTGTGGGCTTTTGACCTGTCCCTTGTCCTCTCAGGGCCTCAGTTTCCTTGACTGTAGTGGATGCAGGTAGGATATCCCGTGATTCAGTGTGGAGGGAGGGAAACTGAGGCATGGATGGCTCTTTAATCACTTCCCTGCTTCCAGCCAAAGCTTATGAGGGGTAGCTGGCAACGGGGGTCCTCCAGTCTCCATGAGGCATCTGGTCGACCCATGTTGGGGGTCCAAGGGGATAATTGCCTCTCTACTAGCTGGATGAATGATTCTCCAGGGTCTTCATCAGCCTCCAGTCTGGAGCCCTGGGGTCATCCTCTGGGCCTGGCCCTGAAGTAGGGTCTGTCCTCATGGAGAGGTGACATTGCCCATGTTAAAGCAGGGGCCTTGCCTGTCCTTCCAGGTGGTACTGTCACCAGCCAGACAAAACAAACCCTTTGTCTCCTCCACACTGCCCAAAGCCCTCACTGAGCCCAGGGCCAGGCAGAAACAAAGCCTCTCTCTGAGCCAACCGTCAAATGGCCTTAAGTCAGGAGTTGTGTCTGGAGACCTGGAGGGGAAAGACACTAGATGGGAACTCAGAAGCCCTAGGCACAAGTTCTGGCCCTGTCATTAGTAGCTGTGTGACCTGGGGCTAATTACTCAGCCTCTCTGAGCATGTTTCCTCATTTGTAAAATAAGGTCTGCTGGTCCTGGACTTTCTTTTTTCACTGGGATGTTAAGATATTTATTACTTTTATTAATAGTATTATTATAATAAAATAATCCTGGTTGGCAGGATTTCTAATTCTTCCTCCTCTCGAAGCCTTATAAAAAATGTAACCAAATGCTTTTTCCATGCAGCTGTCCAGGATTCCTCACTGGAAGGGATCTTCTCTGCTTTGAGTGGCACTGAGAATGTTCAGCTTTGAACCCCAGGGCCAATATTATCACCATCCCTGCTCTGTCTGTTAGGTCCCCCAACTACATATGTACAGCTAAACACTGGCTTGGGGTGGCAGGGTGGGCACGGCTGTACCTTGTCATGCTTCTCGCAAGCTTCCCCTCCCATTGCCCATCACGCCCATGGAGTATGCCCAAAATATGTGGACAGCAAGGTAGGGTACCCTGTGCTTTGACGTCTGATCTGAATTCAACTCCTGAATCTGCCATGGACTGTTTTTTGTTTTGTTTTGTTTTTTAAAAACCTCTGTGAGCCTTAGTTTCCACATGTGTAAAATGGGGCTAATAAGTAGAACCTGCCTCCCAGGGCTTTTTTTTTTCTCCCAGGGAGAAATAAATGAGATAATGTGTATAATGCACTAAGCCTGGAGTCTGGTACATATCAAATGCTCAGTAATGGCTCACGATGATTAGCAGTAAATGAAGTGGCAGATTTCCCTTTCTTTTCCAGGCTGAGGGGCAGCTCACTTCCAGTCAAGTTGGCATCTCTAACAGCCCAAGGCCATTTGAATCCTCAGCCTCAGGGAGATCTGGGGATAGCTGCCTGGAGTGTGTGAGGCTGTGGGATGTCCTTAGAATGGGCTCCCCTGCTCCCTACCAGGCCACAGAGCTGGTTGACTGTGTCATTCTGTGCCAGGGACCTGGAGAGCTGAGCCGTTGAGCCTCCATCCCTGGCCTGTCTGCGTCCCAGCAGGGTGAGAACAGATTGTGCCCGCCAGCCCGGCCACGGCAGCCAGACCACAACTCACCTCGACAGCTGGGTAGGCCCTGAGCCAGAGCTGCTTCTCATCCTGTCCTTTCCTGTCCCCTGGGGCCGGCACTGCCCTGAGTGTGGGGGAGGGTGCAGCACTATGGATGGGTCCCGACAGGGACTGGGTAGCTCAGGCCCAGCCCTGGCTTGACCACATACTGCCTGTGTGAACTTGGGCAAATCCATTTCCCTCTCTGGACCTCTTTTGCCTTGTCTGCACTCTGGGGGACAGGGAGTGGTTTGAGCTACTGTTGTTATACCCAGCCTGGGTGCCTGGGAACAGCGCCGTCGGAGGAGGGCAAGGGGAGACTGGAGCGGCAGGTATTTCAGAAACTGCAGGGTTTGTGTTGAAGCAGTGGTGACGGGATTTCATAGGAAAAGACCACCTGAGAGTGTGGTCTGGGGGTAGGGTTGCCTCTGTGGGGTCAGTGACACAGAGGAGAAGGTCCCCCTCTCTCTGTCACCACCACCTCGCCCTCTGAGGAAGTCTCTGACTTCTCTTGGAGCTGCTGTCCTTTAGGGAAACCCAGCGTCTGCAGGCCAGGGGCACCACAGCTGCCTGCAAGGTCCCCCGGCTGCAGAGGGGACCTGGACTGAGCGCCGCCCCTGTCCCAGCAGACATGAGGCCACCTTCTTCCCCTGGGCCTGTCTGCACACGGCGACTTCCCTGCCTCTGCTGGCTCCCATCCTGAGTGCCCCTGCGTTTCCCCCAACTCCCAGCCGGAAGACTCACCTCCTTCCCCTGCCTGCCCCCTGGTGGTGTTCAAAGCAGTACAGCTTGGCTTACCCAAAGGCTCTTATTGAGCCGGAGCTCTACCCGACAGCTCTTCCTCTGCCTCCCGTCCAGGGTGGCCCCAGGCTAGATGTGCCTCACCCTTGGGGTCAGAGGCCCCCCCCACCCCGGGCCCACCCTCCCTCCCTACCACAGATTGAGGCTTAAGGTCTTATCCTTCAGATGCATTTTAAACTTTAATCCTGAAAAACTTCCACAAGGCCATTATTATGACTATCTCTGTTTTATAGCTGAAAAGGGCTGGAGAGGCCTTGTGAGTTGGCCAAGGCCTCTAAGACTTTCTGACTCATCACTCATTCCGGAGCCTCAGAGCCCATCCATTACGCAGGAAGGGTGACCAGGACGGGAAACTGAGGCCCCAAGAGGAGAGCCCTCCCCTCGGAGCCTCATCCTTGGGCACTGCCCCGAGCCGGAAGTGACACAAGCAGCAACAGGAGTGCGGTCCCGGGAGACCAGATGCGTCTGCAAGTACCTGGCCCAGCGTCAGCGCGCTCCCGTCCCTTCAGCGGTTCCCTTGTCACTGGGTGAAAGGGCAAGGGAGCTGTGAGGACCTGCTGACGTGGGCGCCCAGCTGGGAGGGGTGCCAGCTGGGATAAAGCCAGTCCCGGGGGGCCAAGGAACTTCTGGGAAGTAACTGGGAGTTTGGCAAGGCCCGTCTGCCTGCCAGCAGGCCCGCCGCCTGCCTAGGCCTTGCCCACATTGGGCGTGGGTTCACGAGAGAGGGGCCGAAGGTGGTCTCCACCTTCTCCTTGCTGTCCAGCTCTGCGAGGCTTTGGGCGAGGGGCTCTGTCTGTCCTTGTGTGTCACCCTGTTCTGGGGCTGAGTCCCTGAGAACCCTCCCCCCCAGGACCTGATGGACTGACCAGCCAGAACTCATGGCCCAACCACAAGACTCTAGCCACTGCCTCTCAGAGCTCTGGCCTGGGCTGTCCCTTTCCCCTCATCTCCCAGCCACCCTCCCTGAATCCTCAGACATATGGGATCTTAGAGCCAGGAAAGTGCTTCGTGATCATGACCCACTCCTTTTGTTGTACAGATGAGGACATAGAGACCCAGAGAGGGAAAGTGAGCTGCTCCAGGTCACACACCCAGTGAATGGCAGAGCCAGACTGTACCCAAGGGTCCTCAGTTCCAAACTCAAAGCTCTGTCCTCTGCCCTGTGGCTTAATGTGACCAAGGTTGATTTGTTCATGCAACAAGGGCCGAGCAGCACCCACTTGCAAGCAACTCAGCTAAGAGATGGTTCTGGAACCTGGCCGGAGGCATAGGATTAACCTGGGGAAGATATGTGGCTAGTCATATTAATTAATTATGTGGTCAGACATAAATATGAATTATGGATGTTTGGGGCAACAGGAAAATGAGAGGTGGGCAGGAAGCTCTGGGCCACAGTTTCTCTGTTTTCCTCCTAATATCACCAAGGAGCTCAGAAACTGGCCAAAGCTGTCTTCTGAGGAAATGCAGAGGGTTAGGGGCCCAGCCCCTGCCCCTTAATGGATTTTTCTCTCTCGGTGGCCAATTTCCTTCTAGTCAAAGCACAGATAGCTAGCCTGAATCCTTGGTGATGGCCTTTGCTGGACTGGGTTCAGCTGGCCATTCCCCACTGACTTCCCGTGCCCCCTAGTCTGAATGCCTGACCTCTTACCCCTGGCCTAGTCGGCTACAAAGCTAGAGCTCTGGCCACAGCCTTGGGCAGAGAAAAAAAGCACAGAGCTACGGAGGCAGGAGATCTGGGCATCTGACCTGTCCCTGGCCATAACCAGTTTTGTGTCTTGAGCAAGTCCTTTACCCTCCCTGGGCCTCAATCTCCCTCCTCTGTGACATGCAGGATAGGGCAAAGATAAAAGGTTCCCATCATTTTCTCTGCTGTGGATGCCCTTCTGTGATTTCTTTCTATTAACCCACCCATTGGTGAATCTACATTTTGAGAGACGTAATTGATGAAGAACGAGGTGTTGATCAGTGCCGCGTAGCTGCTGCATAGAACAGAACAGGCACTGCATAGATAGTTGTGAAAGCAAGAATTCCTTCTTTCCCCATGAAAATGAATTAAGAGCAGCCCTGCCAATCAGAACTTCTGATTAGCATGGGCTAACTGAATCTAGAGACTGAATTAAGTTACTCTTATGCTTTTGAAGTACTGAAAATAGATTATTTCTATTTTCTTCAGGGGATCTCAGCAGTTTAGGGATGCACATGACCGCCCAGGGCGGGCGAGTAGCTCATCTTGTAGGGCCTTGGTCTCCTCTTGGCAAGCTGGGAACCTTGACCCACAGACCTCACAGAGTTACCGTGGGCATTTGAGGTGTTGGCAGACTGAGATGCTTAGGGCATTAGCATCCATGAATATTAACTGTAAGTATGAATATTTTGGGGGAACATCAAGATGAGATGGTCTTTAAAGTTCCTTTCGGCACCAGCAGTCTGATTCGTGTTTCCCAAAGTTGATTTCCTGGAACACCAGTTCCATGGACGGCTCCTAACTGTGGGATGAGAGGGGGGTTGCTGGGTTCGAGTACATGGGAGGAACGCTGAATTTAAGAGATTTGTCTTCATTGGATTCAAGTGTCGACTCTATCAGAGCCACACTCGGGCTAGGGCACGAGGTGGGTCAGAGTCGGGCGAATGGGCTAATTTGACCTTTGAGCACTTTCTTTACAGTGCATGTAGCTGGACACGTGTTCCTAGAACACGGTTTGGGAACTGCTTGTCTGTAGCATCAAGATCTCTAAGGTCTTGTCTCTAGGTCTCTGACTTTGCCAGTCTCAGATGTCCCGTCTCTGACCGGCCCACCCCTTCTCTAGATTAGAAACACACAGTCCTTGGCAATGCTTGGCTGCATCCCGTTTCCTGGTTCCCCCGTAGACCTAGTTATCTAATGTAAATACGGGCACCAGCCAGGCTAATGTTTGCCCTGAGGGAAGATGGATCAGACCTGTGGCCCGAGGCACCCAAAGACGGTGAACTTGGGGCCAAGCCGGACTTGTGCAAAGGTGGACACGGGGAGGGGGCCTGCCCTGGAGCTGCCTGGGCCTGGTGGGGCAGCCAGAGAGAAGTGGGGTAGGGGTGTTGAGGAAGACACAGGCAGCTCCAGGGGACCATCTGCAAGACACAGGTGCCCCCAGAGGGTAGCTGGGCTCTCCTGTGGGGCCTGCAGAGGGCATTCAGGACTGAGCCCTTGGGTCCCCTCAGAAAGGCCCACTGAGCACCCTGCCTCCTCAGGGGCCTGAGGCAGACAGGGAGCCGCCCCCTTGGTCTGGAGATGGCTGCAGTGTGGAGCCAGGAAGTGGGACAGGAGGCTCCAGGGGAGTCTAATTGGTGTGTTAAAGGAGATGAGGCGGAAGGAAGCTGGCAGGATCGCCCAGGCCCATGGAAGGAGGGAGGAGGCTGCCAGGCTTTGGGGAGAAGGGGAGGAGAAGCAGGCCTTCTCCTCTAACCTCATGGTCCAGCTCTGACAACACCTTTCCCAGAACCCTCCGGGGTCTTTCCTAGTGCTGGAGACTCTGCTCCCCCCACCTGGCCACAGCACCCGGCTCTCAGGTCTAAAGAGAAAGTCTGCAGGGCTCTGAGCTCCCCGGGGGCTCGGCAAGTCCCCTCAGCGTCCAGTGCAGGGCCTCGTGGGAACCGCTGCCGGAAAATGCCATTCAGCCCAGAAGGTTTCGAAGTCTGGGGTGCAGAGTTCGGGAGAGGAGCCTCCCCTTAGACACTCAGTTGGGGGGGGCGGGCAGGGGGGCGGAGGAGGTGGCCTTGGCAGGAAGGCCTTTAGTGACTCACACCTCCTGTCCTTCCTGTGGCCCCAGGCCCCTGCAAAGTGAGGTCAGCTTCAGGGCACCAGAAGGAATCCCCCTGCCCTAGACCTGGCCAAGGCCTGAGTAAGGCCTGAGAAACCACCAGGGCCTCACAGAGCTGGGTTGGGGGGAGGGACCAGTGTGCACCACTGGGTCTGGAGTTTGTCCCCTCCATGCTAGCGCTCCCGGGAAGGACAGCTTGGCAGCCCCGAACCCTCCCTCCCTCCATCCTGCCCCCTTTCCAAGGCCTCTTTCCTATCTTCCCAGCTCCTCTTTCGGCTCTTTTCCCCATTCCCCACTGGCAGGTGCTCTCCCTGCCCCTGCTTTCCCAGCCGCGTTTGGCACGTGGAGGCCCACTGCTCTCTCCTCTCTCCCTTTTAGCTCTACCCCATCCCCATGGACCTCACTGCTATGATTCAGGGTCCCCCGGAGTACAATAGCCCCTACCACTCCCATCCCCCACCCTCCCCAGGCCCACGTGGGATTAGGGGGAGCTAAGGGGGAGGGTGCTGGTGTCATGGAAAATCCCTGCGGCAGCCAAGGTCAGTGTTTGCAGACACAGCCTGGCCTGGAGCCAGGCCTGCCTCCCCGGCCAGCTCCCTCCGGCCTATCCCAGAGGCTGGCTTTGCATGGGGACCCTCGGAGGCACCCCAGAGCTGCTCTGGGTGCTTGGGGCCTGCAGGGCTGATCAGCCCTGGAGGGCGCAAGACTACGTAGTTCAACCCACTCGTTTTATGGATGAGTAGACTGAGGCCCCGAGAGGGACAGGGACCAGGACATTGCATCACTAACAGAGCCAGGACTGGCATCCAGGGCCTCTGTCCCAGTCAGTCCGCACTGCAGAGGGGAACATCCTAAAATCTGTTCTGGTGGACCAAGGAATAGTGAAGGCTGTTGTCAAACACCATTAAATCAGGGGCTAGCTTGAGGTTGGCCTAGATCTGATGTGGGCTAGGGGGTCAGGGTAAGCAGACCCAGGTGATCAAACCCTGATCCTTGACATCAAAACGCTTTATATGTGAAGTGAATCAGATGAAACATCTCAGTGGAAGTACCTTGGTAACGTCAAAGTCCTGTCCAGAGAAGAGGCTATTAGCATCACACACATTGTTCAAATGCATGGCCTCAGTGGGAATTCTCTTAGGAAGAATTTAAGACAGGGGCTGAAGGAGGGCTAGAGGTGGAGAACTTGGGTGGGGCTATCCGGAGGGGCTTTCTGGAGGAGGTGGCCTTTGCCCTGAGCTCTGAAAGAGGGATGGGAAATGCAGGGTTCTGACAGAGGGGAGTTGCTGAAGCAAAGACACAATGTGAGAAGACACGTGACACAGTAGGAGCGGAGAAAATACACCCATCTCAGGCTAGTGGGCATTTGCACAAAGCGGGGTGGGGTGGGGTTGGGTGGTATAGACTCTCAGGGTAGACAGCTTCCTGAGATGATACGCATCAAGAACCTTAGCAATGTGTCTGCCCCGTGACCCTGCAGTGCCACTTCGAGGAATCTCGGCTGGGAAAAGAACCAGAGATGAGAACAAAGATTTCTGAACAAGGATGTTTATAGCAGCATTGTCATTGTGACAGATTATAAACAGTCCGAATGTTCACCAATAAGGTTTGGCTAAACATATTAAGGTATATTTATGTGGCGGAATATTGTACAGCCACTAAATATACTCTTCAGGAGTGTTGTAATTACACAGAAAACCACCATAGAATGTTCAGGAAGAATGGCAGGATCCAACACTGAGTGTTGTAATTACACAGAAAACCACCATAGAATGTTCAGGAAGAATGGCAGGATCCAACACTGTACATATAACAGAATGCCCTGCTAAACAGATAAATGTAGCAATTGCATCTACACACACGGAGGGAGAGAAACATACTAAAAGGCTCAGAGAGTTTATCTTTGAATCATGGGATCGTGATTCATTTTAATTTGTGCTTATATATTGTATATTTTCTACAAAAATCTATCACTTTTATGAGTAGAGAGTAATGAATTTTGCTAAACCCCTGAATTTCTTGTTCTTGTGAATTTCTCAAGTTCACTTGAGCAGTGTAGGTAGGTAAGGAGAGCAAGGGCTAAGCTGTGAGGGGCTTTGGACAGTAGGTGCTAGAGTTCAAATCCTAACTTGATGGTGAGGAGCTATTGAGAGCTCCTGGGTAGGGGAGAGACATGCCAAAGAAGCGTCTGTCCCATTGTTAAATGCTCAGGCCTCAACTGCGTTAAGGAGGGGAGAGGGGAGGGGAGGGGAGGGAGGAAAGAGTAGATACATAGTGTGTGGGATGTTCTTGCCTTTGTGGGCTTCAACTGGGAGCTCCTTGAGGGCAGGGATTTTTGTCTCTTTTGTTACTACCCTTTTCTCCACACCCCACAGAGTGCTTGGGATGTGGCTGGCATTTCTGGCCTTTAATGACTCCCTGTTGAATTAGTCAGTTCAGGAAGGGAGGCATCGCCAGTAAGGCCAGTAAGCCGGAGAGGTGAAGGTCGTGGAGACAGGGAGGAGGAAGAGAGCCTGAGGCCCTCAAGGGGCAGGGTCACACAGCAGGACAGCAACCCCGCTTGTCCTCGGAAGGGCAAGTGCGCTGACCTGGGGCTTCTGGGCTCTATCATAGGCCGGTTGCTGTACCAGGTGGCCGTGGCCCAGGCCTGTGGCCTGTCTGCATCCTTCCGACCAATTGGCCAGGACATGTGTGAACCCAGAACTTCTAACAGATTGGATCTGGTGGGGTTTTAATTAAACGAATCCACCAGGGACAATCTGGCACAGAGAAAGTAATTCTACGGTACAATTTACAGTGGACGTGGCCATCTCAACAGATGGCTGGACACGCCAGTCCTCCTCTGTGTGCTTCTTGAAAGGCTGTGTCTCTAACTTGGGCATCTGGCTGGCGCGAGTCCTACACTTCACACTCTCTGGCTCTTTCTGTTTTGCCTATGGAGGAGAAGCAGGCCCATGCTGGCATCTCCTTGTCGGACTCCCCCCCAAAGGGGCTGAACTGCTTCCAACAAGAAACCCTTCTGTGTCATGGGAGTAACTGTAGCCAGCCCAGGTGTTCCCTGTTGGCCATACCATGTGTCCTGGAGTTGAGCCTGTCCAGAGCCTGGGTGCCTGAAATCTCAGCCTGCAGGCAGCGAGACAGGGGGACAGCATGGGCCTCGAGGGGCAAGCGTGCCCAGAATTAAAGAGCACCCAACCAGGAGTCAGAGGCCTGGTTCCCATCCCGGCTCTTGCCACTACCTTGCTGTAGGACAGGAGTTGGCAAACTTTTTCTGTAAATATTTATAGATAGTAAATACTTTAGATTTCCTAGTCCATCCATATGGCCTCTTGCAACGATTTAGCTTTGCCATGATATCGAGGCAGCAGCCAAAGACAATATATAAATGAATGGGTGTGGCTGTGTTCCAATAAAACTTTATCTATAAAAACAGGTGATGGGCCAAATTTTAGATTACCGGCCCTAGTTTTCCTCAGTCTGCTGTAGGGCACTTTGTGAAGGCGTGCCAGCCTCAGTTTTCATACCTAGCAAATGGAATGTTCAATTAGGAGGTGATTTCTTCTCTGACCTAGTTGAATTTTAGGATTTATTAAATTGCTAGCTCCCCTTGTCCCATGCATCATGCAGAGGCCTGGAGGAGAGAGGTGAGTTTTGAGCAGGGTCTGGACCCAAACTTGCATGCCGAATTGGTGTCCACAGTCTTTTGGAGGTCACAGCTGCATTTCTGCATTGGTAGACTCTACTCATGCTCTTCTCCTTCCTGATGGGCTTCTACTCTTCCATCAAAGCCCATCTCGAAAGTCACCCCCTCAGTAAAGCCTTCCCTGATCCCACCCACCTGAACTCATCAGTACTCCTGGAGCCCTTCATTCATCATTCGCCATGCCTCAAACATTCATCCATTCAACCAGCAGACTTTTTGAGTCCTTAATACGTGTAATGCTCTAAATTCTAGAGTAAGAATATTTTCTGTTCAAAGGTGGTTTTCTTTCCACTGCCCCAGGCTGTCTGTCCCTAGACTATTCTATGAGAAGGAGAGTCAGAAGACCTGGGCTCTGGTTCTAGCTGTGCCATTGGGTGATCATGGGCAGGACCTTGCCTTTTTCTTGGCCTGGAGGCCCTTCTATGGGAAACGAAGGAGGCTGCAGATATTCTGGAGGCCCTGTGATATTCTAGGATTCTGGACCTCTGGAGGGGCCATGTACCCTGCCCCATGAACAGTGGAGAAAGCACTGGGGGGTCCCCAGAACAGTAGCCCTGAGCCTTTGGGCACACAGCAGATGCACCGCTGCTGGGACCCCACGTGTCTGTAGAGCTGTCTCAGCTGGCCCCGGGCAGATGCTGGGGATTGCGTGAGGACCCTTGCACTGTCCTGGGAGGGGGTGGAACTCAGCAGCGCTCTGAATAATGCTCCCCATTTGAGGCAGTGGGACAGCCGGGATCATCTGTTTGGGTACCAGGTTGTGCCCCTCACCGACCCACACCCAGCCTCCTGGTGCAGGAGGCCACATGGAGTCAGGGAGGAGACAGCCACGTGTTCCATCTGAGTGTCCCCAGGGCCAAGATGGGCCAGGGCGTTCAGGGGAGACTTTTTGGTCCCCAGGTTCCCCTTACTGATTGCCGAGCCCTGGAGGACCCCTAACTGCACCTTTATCTAGCCCTGGAGATGAGTCCCCGAGGCCTCGTGTCTTTGCTTCATTTGCTGTGTTGGCTGCCTGTTTTTTTTCTTCCTTGTCTTTTCCTTTTTCTCTCCTCCCCTTCCTCCTTTCCTCATGTTGTCCTCCCAGCCTCCCTCTGGACCCTGAAGACAGCGGTGGTATGTTGTCCTTCTTGGGAGCTCAGTGGCCGGTGGGCAGCAGCGGAGGGATACGGGCGGTGGGGCCAGTAGTGATGGCTAGTGGTGGCAGTCACAGTAGCAAATAACAAAGAACAAAGCCCACATTTATTGAGCATTCATGTGCCAGGCACCGTACCAAGGGCTTCCTGCTTATCATTTAATTTAATCTTCACAAAAACATACTGAGAGCGGTATCGCCTCCATTTTACAGGTGAGAAAACGGAGGCACAGAAAGTTCCCAAAAAACTTCATTTAAGACCATACAGCTGGTGAGTGGCCGATTCTGGGTACCCGTTCAGGCCTATGGCCTTGCACAGCCTAGCCAATGTTAGTTGATTCGGTGCTGCATTCTGGAAGGCAGGTGCCAGGGTTTTCCAGCTGAGGAGACCGAGCCGGGTGGCTGGGTGACTGGGTCAAGGCCACACTGCTATGTGGCAGAGCCAGGCCTTCCTGCTCTCTTCCTTCCATGTCTCGGTGGCTCCAGACCTTCTGGACTGGGGTCCAAGCCAGTGCCCTCTCCAGTTCCCATTCCTTCCTCCTTCCCATCCGGACCCTTCTCCCAAGAAGCCTGAGCTCAGCGTGCCCCAGAAGGCACCCACCAGGCTGGAGCCAGAGGGCAGGAGGCAGTGGGGTGGTCTGAGCCAGCCCTGGAAGAGTGGCCACAGCCTCTAAGGAGGCTGAGTGGGCAGCAAGGGACCCAGGAAGGCTGCAGCACCAGGCCGGTCTCCAGAATATCAGCTGGAAAATCAGCGAGGCAAAGATGGCTTCATTCCCTCTTAGCTCGTCTGAATTAATCAATAGAGCAAATACTTCTTACACACCTCCTCCTTGCACCAGGCAATCCGCTACGCGCCAGGAGAGGACGTGGGGATGATGATGGCTCGGTCTTACCCTTTGGGAAAAGAAGCAAGCCAGGGGCAGTTGGGAGAAGACCATCCCTTAAGTAAAGACTTTCCCCAGGATACGCCAGAGGCACCATTCTGTGACAGGGGGACCGTGGGCTCCCAGAAACCAGAAGGGAGTTGGAAGGCATAGCAGTCTTGCCAACGCTTCTGTGGCTGGGAGTGTGGCACGTTCTGTTCCCTAAGGCCTCCAGAGATGTTTCTGGATACCTGGGAGTATTGTTCGCGGGGAGGTGGGGTGGGGTGGCATGGACACCTGGCTGGTGCCTTGACCACTCGGCCCTCCTTGTCCCTAGAAGTGGGGCCAAGTTTTCTGTCAGAGGCCACACTCTCTTTTCGGTCCCCTTCCCCCTCCTCCTCCTCTTCTACTTCTGTCTTCTTTCCCTTCTCCTCCTCCTCCTCCTGCTTCTACCATTTACTATTTTATTTAAGTAAACTTTTAATTTTAGAACAATTCTACATTTACAGAATTATTGTGAAGACCTTCCTTCTTCAGCATTCACCGCCTCCCCGATGCCGATGCGAAGCTGGCTTCTGTGTTCCCGCACCCCCCACCCCGCCTTCTCCCTCCCCAGAGCCTTCTGAGGAGAATTCCTCTGGCTCCGGCCCAAGAGCATCCCTTCTCTCAGTTCTCTGCGGGGCATCGGCTCTGCCACTCACTTGCCTCTCTGGGCAGACGCCGCCTGGGGTGTTTACCCACCTCTTAACGCAGAGTGATGCCTCTGTGAGCGGAGCTTCGGTTAGTCAAGGCTGTTTGCAACAGAAAGCCGGGAGGGGGATGCTGGCCTGGGGGTTGCTGGACACTGGACCGGGTTTCTATGAGGTGGTCAGGGCCCCTGAGGGGAAACTTGCCTCTGGCCCCCCGCTCTGTGCCGCTGGCTGTGGGGTGGCAGGTGGGGGCAGGGAGAGGGAGAGGATGGGGGGGGTAGAGCAAGGGAGCCCTTGCTTTGTCTGCCTTTAGTGCCCCTACTGCTAAGGGCAACAGTGTCAAGTACCCCAGTGCCCTTGCATTAACTATCTCCAGTCTTGCCATGACCTTCATAGTAGGCATTATTTGGGTGATGCTCCATTTGGGTGAGGAAACCGAGCCTCAGGGAGGCTAAAGAGGACATGCCTAGAGTCGGCAAAGCTAGGCTTCAGCATAGATCTTTTGGCCTTCAGAGTCCAGGCCCTGGCAGATGTCCCTGAGACCATGTGCTCTGTTGAGAAAGTGTGGAAAAGGTGTCCAACGGGCCATCATGTTAAGGACACTGTAAGCTCTTCAGGGCAGGACAGTGGTTGTTCAAATCATCTGAGGAGGGAAGTGGTGTCCCTCCAAAGGCTGGTCCTTTCTGTCCCAGGGAGCTGCCTTCTGGAGTTCTCTTTGTAGACTGTTAGGATGCTTCGGGATGGCCCTGAGCTAGACAGGGCAGGATGTGGGGATGGGGCAGCTGGAGGGCAAGGGGACAGGGCCCCGAGGGAGGCTGTCTTTGATGGACGTGGCCAGAGTGCCTGTCCCTTTCCCGTAACAACCTTAGTCAAGAACCTAGGCAGCCCCTTTCTACCACGTGGCCTTGGCCTAGACAGCAGTGGGTTGGACTCGTGGTCACCCCTGATCCACCACAACCGAAGCTCTCAGCTGGGCTGAGCCAATCAGGCACCTCTCTTAGGCACTGGGGTGCCAGGCTGAGGGTCTGGGCAGTTTTGCGGGGGAGCTGAGCCACAGGGTTATAAAGAGTTGGGTCCTAGGTGGGACCACTGTGAGTCAAAGTCACACACGAGTCAGAGTTGCAGGGAAGAGAAGCCAAAGTGACTGGGCACAGCAGAGACGGGGTGGTGTCGCCCGAGAGAGCAGGAGGGAGAGACCTGGGCTTCTGATTCCTGGCCTTCACACTGGCTAAGCGCCCCTGTTCCCTTTTACTCGCACTGGCCCAAAGGGGCCTTGGGCCTTTGCTAAGCTCCAGCTGCTACTCACGGAAGCGCTCAGCTCCCAATCCCTGAACAGGGTGTGTGCCCTTCAAGGTGGGTTTCAGGAAACCCATTTGGCACAGCACTCTCTAGTGCTGAGGAACATTCCTGTGTGGCTCACTGGGCAGGTGTGGTCTGCATTCAACAGCTGGGGACAGTGAAGCCTGGGAAAGTGGGGGTCTCTCCCAAGGTTAGAGCCCCTGAGCTGGCCCCCAGAGCCAGGTGTCCTGATTCCAGGCCTGCTGCCTCTCCCACTACTCACACGGCTCCCCTCTCTTGGTCGGTAGCTGGGTGGCCTGGGGTTGAGAGATAGTGTGGAAAGTGCCTCGTACAAGGCCTGGTGCACGGAGAGTCTCAGGAAGTAGGAGCTGTTATTAATGTTTTTACTTTTTTAAGCACAGCTCTGAGCTGCCACCCACCACTCAGAAGCCTTCCTTAGTTCCCCAAATGTAAACAACACAGTCTGGGGTGTCCTGGTCCAGCACACAGACTGGCCAACCTTACCCCCTGCCTGGCCTGCTCTCTTCTCCCTCCCCCAACACTTCCAGTCCCTTCTCGGGCCAGGGTTCCCCACATCCTTCCTGCACCCCACCTCTGAACGCTTCGTCATGCTACATGCTACGGCTGCCTGGAATTCCCTCCCTCGTCTCTCCTGCGCCATCCTCCACCCCCCATGGACAGCTCCGCCTCCTTGGCCCACCCACCCGAGTCCCCCTGCTGGAAGAATGGTACTTTTTTCTTCCCTCGCCACTCTCTGCCAGGTGGTAGCTTTTGTGTGGACGTGGGTCTCTCTCCGCCAGCCCACCTTGCCCAGTGTCTTCACTGGAATCCCAGCAGAGGCGGGAAGCCGGGCTTGTTGGCCAGGTCGGGTTTGGTGGGGAGGCCTTGGAGTGAGCGTGGCCCCTGTAGGCCCTGTCTACACCACCTGCTTGCACGCTCTCCTCTCTGGTCATGGCTAGTGGCCCAGACAGCTCTGGGCTGGCAGGGAATTTGGGAACAGATGCCAAGAGATGTGAAGGAGGCTTTTCTTAGGCTCAGCATTCTCCCCAGGGCTTGGGAGCTCAGATGGTGCAGGTTGGCACCGTGCCCAGGAGCAGAGGGACTCCAGGCAACACGGACTTCAGCCTGGAGCCAGCTGCTGGGACCTCCTCTTCCTCTGAGCCTGCCTGCAGATGTGGTGTCCCTGCCACCCCTAGTCACATGAGCATGTGCGTGTGTGCACCCGCAAACACATGGCACACACGCTCGCTCCAGTACCCCACAGGTCCCCACAGTAGCCTCTTGGCCCCATTCAGTCTGCCGTCCGGGGAAGAGAATGCAAGAACCAGATGTGCTCCAGGGAAGACGAGGAAGCAGGAGCATCCGCACCTCAGTAGGGGAAGAGGGAACCCCTCACAGGACCTGGCCTCTGAGCCCTGCTGTTCCGTGAAGTCATTAAGGATTTAACGAAGTCCCCCAGACTAGTGCCTCCCCCACACAGACAGACTCTTCTCAGAGGGCTGAGATTCCAGCACTCTCCATGGAAACACATTTCACCGAACCCTACACCCTGTTGGAAATACTCCTTAGGCGGAATGAAATGACCAAGGCTCAGGCCCTTCCCTTTCAACCTGTTGTCCTCATCGGAGACAGCGAGCAGCTGTCCCCATCCTTGGGGACACTGCCCTTCACACAGAGACACGGAGGCAGACGCTCAGCCCCCAGCCTGCCTCCCTCTGCCTGACTCACCCTGGGCTTGCCACCTCTCTTCTGACCTCTGATTTCCAGCCTTTTCAATGATCTCTGCCACTCGGCCACCTTCCGAACCCTCCATCCTCACCACTGTTCACAGCGCAGCGTCGGGTATAATAGGAGAATGACTCCATGGTTCCTGTGGCCTATAGAGGTGGTCTGTTTATGCACTGGTGTCCTGAGTGTGCTCTTGATGGTGCCAGGAGCTCCAAGCTGAGCAGTCCCCAGGACCTGGGCGGTCTCCCCAGCTGCTGCTTACGGTTCTGCTCTGCCTCCCCTCCCCACCCCATCCCACCCCAACGTGGAGTCTGGGCGGGCTAGCTTTCTCTGCACTTGACTTTATTCAAATGATTAAATGTCTGTCACTGTTCCCTCCTTCCCAATTCAAAACAATACTAGCTGATTTTTATATAGCGCTTACTACGTGCCACATGGCTCTAAACGAGCAACTACATGTTTCTCTTTTAATCCTTGAACAACCCTGTTTGGTAGGTACTATTATTATCCCCATTTAAAGATGCAGGAGCTGAGCCACAGCGAGGTTAAGTGACTTGCTCAAGGTTACACAGCTAGAACATGGCCAGGCGAGGCCCTCCCCATACTGCTTCTCCTGCTCCTTTTGCTCCCTTACCTCTTCTCCAGTTCAGAGGAGGAGAGACCCCCTCCTCTTCCCAAGGCTGACCCCCTAACTGTACTCTGCCCCAGCCCTGGGCTCTTCTTCCTGGCCTTGCTTCTGGAGGCTCACCTTCCCTCCTCTCTCCCCTCTGCCCCCATTTAGCAGTATTTTCAAACTGTCCTCTGCTCTGAAAACCTCAAGAATTTCCTGGTACCAGACCCAGTGGGGCAGGACTGTGCTGGCCCCATGGCACCTTAGGACAGACTAGAAAAAAATGGGCCCCTTTGGGTGGATGCAGCCTCTGGGAAGGCATAGTAGCTTGGTGAACAGGCTGAATTTCAGCTTCCCAACCCATCAGCAGGATTCTTTGGGACAGTGCACAACCTGGAAAACCACACATGGTTGTCTTGGATGTTGGCATCCTTACTGCCCTTCATATTCTGGCCATACTCAGCCCTGATGGCCAGTCTTCCTCTGACTTCTTTCAGGACACTCCCCACACCTGCCTCTGCTGTCCATCGCATTTTCGCCTGATGCACCCCGGTTGTAAGAGTGGGCCGAAATTTGCCTGCGCTGCTCTGATACTGGCCCTCAGGAAAGGCCACCAAGAGCTTGCCTCCAGCTCCACCCCACGCTCCACCTGGCTGAACCAAGACACCAGGTCTGGTGTGGCAGCCTGAAGGCACCATTCTCCTCCGTATTCCCTGTGTTGGCGCGCTCTGTACTGCCCGACTCCTGGCAATGTCCTCAAGCCTCAGTCAGCCAGACTGAACACCTTGGCTTCCCTTTCTCTCCCCACCCCCACACACCGGTCCCAGTTACTCCTCCTTCCTAGTCCTGTCCTTTCCCTCTGTTCCGCTGTGGTCCAGGCCCTCAGCCTTTCCAGTCTGGGCTTGGGCAGTGGTTCCTAATCTTCCCGGAGCTTCCCCTAACTTTCCCTACACCAACTTCCAGGTTACACTCCACTCTGCTCTCTGCTCAAAATATCACTCCCCTGCTCAAAAATCTTCTGTGACTCCCTATTGCCTATAGGGAAAGAAGCCCAAACTTTCAGCCTGCCATTCAGTGTCCTCTACCATATGTCATACCTCTCTGGGCTTAACTATTGCTCTGTAGCTGAGAGAAGCCTTTTGGAGCTAACCCTTGGCCGTGCTTTTCCATAGCTGAGCTCTCTGGAAGCTTGCCAGGGAGGAGGTGGGCGGGTGGGGGGTGGGAGGGGAGGTCATAGGGGAGGGGTGGCTCTGCCCTCGCCACCGCCATGCCTAGCAGAAGCCTTTTAATGGCCACCAGCATTCTGACAGCTGTCCTGCACCCGGGGCAGCCTGGATTCGAGCTCGGCCAGGCTGAAAATGTGGAAGGCTGTTCTCAGGGCAGGTGGGTAACAGATGAAGGGTGCTGAGGAGCTCTCACAGACCGGAGTCCCTCGCCCAGGGAGAAAGGCAGGTCTTCCAGGGAATTTGGTGGAACAGTGGATGGTGGGGGGCGTGGGGGGGGGGACTTGTTTGAGTGGAAAGTTAAGCCTAGGATTCCCTCCTGCTTGTGCGACCAGCCTGCAGTGTCTTTCCCTCTCTTTTGAATGTTTGACGTTAGGGAGGAAGGTATGGCTATCCTTCTCCCTCCTGAGGACACTGAGGCTGGGCAGGCAGGTGGGGCCTGGTCAAGGTCACGCAGTGTGTACATTGGAGGCGAGATGGAGATGTGGGAGTTCCTGGCAGGGTCTCCCACTGCCAGCCCACCTGCCCATCCCAGGCTGGACCCAGGCTTTCAGAGCAGCAGGAACTTCCTCGCCCTCCGGTGAGGGGCTGGTTAACTCTGGCACCCGGTGGGCACCCCACCCCCCACCCCGAGGAGGGGTGTATCTTGCTCTGCTCCTTTCCTGGCCCAAATTGGCACGGGCACCTGGGAAGGGCAGCTGGCCAGCCACGTGCCAGGATTACTTTAAAAATAAACCAGGGAAGAACGAGGCTTAAAAATAACCCCGGGGCTGTGTGAGGAGCTAATTGCTACCACAGCCCCCTTTCGGGCCTTCAGGGAGTGTGGGCCCCCTGCTGCCCGTGTGTGGGGTCCCCTCTGTTCGTCTCTTCCTGTGGGGCGTCAGGTCACAGCACAGCCAGGGGCAGGCAGCGTCCCCGAATCTGACGGTACCAGCTGGAGGCAGCTCTGCGCAGCCCCGAGGGCCTCCTCCATCTCCATCAGGAGGCAGAGGCAGGGGGAGGACGAGAGCCCCCAGGCTGGCCAGAGACAACCACAGGCCGTAGGTCCTGGTAGAGCTTCTCTTGACCCTACTCAGCTCTGGGACTTGCCTCAAGATTTTTCCCTGGAAATCATCCGGTTCCAAAAGGGACTTGGGGGTCCCGAGCCCTGCTTTTCTCAGAAGTGCCTGGGGGTGGAAGGGGCAGCTTGGTAGCTGGGTTTGCTGGTTACATCTCCTCATTTAGAACTCCTGACCACCACTTCTCACGAGGACCATTCTCTCAAGAACTTTGAGGCCCACCTTGACCCAGTGGGAGAAGGATGCCAGGCTCTCCGGGCTGCCCACTCCTGGTTGCCCCCAAGAGCATCTCCAGCCTATGAGCTCCTGTCTCTGGACCCTCAGGGCCAGAGTCAGGGGGGACGGCAGTCTGGCCAGGCCTGAGACCCTGCAGGCTCTTCCCCTGACCTCCGCCCCCAGCAGCAGCCGAGAAGGCAGGAACCACACTCCCATCTCACAGACCGAGGCTCCCCCAAGGCCCTCAGAAAGTCTTGCCGATCCCCCACTTTTGACAGAGGGTGTGATGGGGATGGGGCGTGGAATGGGACACAGGGCCCAGCTGAGGACGCAGCTGAGGGCAGACTTGCAGAATCAAAGAGAAAAAGCAGAGTTTACCCCAAGCGGGGGAGGGAGGCCAAGAGTGCTGCAAGCTGACAGAAATGATCAAAGGACAAGGAGGGACGGGGAGGTGGGAAGCTGCAGCAAGGGGAGACAGAGGCAGAGCTGGGAGTTGGTTGGGGGCTACTGCGTGACGAGGAGAGGCTTTGGGGTCCCACGGCCTGGCTGGGCGCCCTGAGCCAAAGCTGGAACTTGGACCTCATTTGCATAGTAGACATAATGATAACCACTCAGGGGCCTCCGCAGGAGGACTTGTGAAGCGTTTATGAAGAGGCCTGTGGACACGGGGAGCTGCGACGTTGTGTGTTCTTCCCCCGCTTCTCTTGGATTCTGGTCCCTCCGTTTCACCTCTGGCTCCACAGAGAGAAAAGTCTCCCCTACCACCTTCTCTGGCTCCTGGAACAAGCCGAGGACCGTGGCCCTGGGTTTCCACACCCTGTGTCTCCCACCGCCAGGCTGCCAAATGCACCGGTTGTTTCCCTGTGGTCATCTGACTTGATTTCCCGGCAGCAGCTGGCAGCTAACGCTCCCTCTCTCCTGAAACGCTGCTCTCCAGGTTGCTCTCCAGGCTCTGGCAGGCCCCCTTTCCTGCTGTCTCCCTCCCCGCGTTGTAGGTGGTGGGGGAGGGGAGCAAGCTTCGTGCTGGCCCGTCTCTCCCCTGTTCTCCCCTCTTCCCAGCTGATCTCATCTAGCCACAAGACTTTAAATATTATTTCCATCTGATAACTCCCAAATGCATTTCTCAGCTCTGGCCTCTCCCCGGAGCTCCAGACTCATCTATTGGCCCACAGGGACTTGTACCCCGCGTCTCAAAATGCACTGTGTGTCTAAACCAGAAGTCTCGGATCTCACCTCTCCACCGTGCTCTTTGCATGTTTTCTTCTCTGTCTCAGACAATGCTAACCCTCCACCCAGTGGCTCAGATCGACGACCATCCTTGACAATCCTCTTGCCCTGATGCCCACAGCCCTCTCTCTCCCTCTTCTCCCCCAACACATGCATCCTGTCCAACATCAGGTCTGGCCCCTGGGCCCGGATGCACGTCTTCATCCCATGCCCACTCGCCACATCCACTGTCTCCACCCGGGGCCAACCTACCCTAGCTCTCAAGACACTGGAAGCTTGATAGGTCTTCCCAGCTTTCGTCCTGAACTACGGCCATGTGACCTCCACAGAGCAACCTATCTGGTAAAAACTTAAGTCATATCACATAACGACTCTGCTTACAACCTTCCAGTGACTTCCGTTTCACTTTGAGCAAAACCCACCCTTTTGACCATGGTCTCCATGGCCCTGTAAGCCCCAGCCCTTCCAAGCTTCTGCCTCTAGGCTCGGGGCACCCGCAGCCCACTGCCCTTCCTGCTCCAGTTCCTCAAATAGGCCAAACTCTGGCCCACCTGGGGGCTTTACATTTGCTGTCCCTCCCCCTTCCCGGGCTTTTCCGTGGTTTTTATCTCATAGAGCAACCCCCGCCCCTCCCAGGAGGATTGCCCACCTGTCTCTCTACCACATCCTCTTGGGGGCTTGGTTTAAAAAAAGATTTATGTGTTCTTAGAGGGAGAGAGAGAGTAGGCAGCGGGGGAGCGGGGGAGGGAGAGAGAGAGAATGTCAAGCACACTCAGGGCACCACGCTGAGATCATGACCTGAGCTGGAATCAAAAGTCGGATGCTTACTCGACTGAGCCACCCAGGAGCTCCACCATATCCTCCTGTCTGATGGTCTCCTGGCACTCCCTATCAGTGTGAGATGATGTTTATATGTGATCATATGAGTCATTTTATTGACTACCTACTTCCTCTGAAATGTAGACACCGTAAGGACAGAGCTGAGGCTTTGGGACCTAGAATGGTGCCTGACTCATGGAGGATGGTCGGAGAAATGAAGGGAGTGGAGGGATAACAGTGTGGTTATCGAGGGAGTGGAAAGGGCCGGGAGGCCGGGTCTGAGGACTGGTTCTGTTAATGAATTGCTGGTGACTGGGTCATTGCAGGTCACTCTCCATCTCCCCCTGCCCCTGCCCCTGCCCCTGGGTCTCAGTCTTCTCATCTGGAAAAGGGAAGTGTTGCCCCGAATCAGCAATTCTCAAAGAATCCAAAGGACCCCAGGGATGGCTATGATGCCACCCAGTGCCAAGCCGAGCCCCAGTTCTGCATGAGCCTGCCGGTGTCAACACCCTGACCTCACCCCTTTCTGGCCAAGGCTGAGGAAGATGCGTGCCATGACCTTCAGCTGGTCTGCGTGTGCTCTGCAACAGGTAATCACGTGATGTCCCATACACATTTTGAGATATTAAACCATGGTGGGGACCCAGGGGCTAACCATAGCCCCTCAGTGGCTACCCAGGGGCAGGTTGAGCAGGGCACTGGTCTAGGCGGGATATCAAAAGTCGGTCCATGAGCAGGACTTCAGCTCTCAGGGCCCCAGGGGCCTCCAAGCTAGCCTCGGGCCAGGATGGCAGGACTGGCCTCCCATGGACTCACCGTGGGCCAGCTCAGGTCCAGAGGCATCCCAGGCAGAAGGGTGTCTGTGGGCTCTCTCCAGGGCACCCACCCCCCGTAAGACAGCGCTGGCTGGGGTCAACCTGCTCTCAAACCCCGGCTGCCTCCCACACCCCACCCACGACTACCGTGGGAGCTGCCAGCCGGGGGTGCCGCCCTTTCCGGTGGGAGGCTCCGGCATTCCAGCTGTCCCAGGGGCTGCGCCAGTGGACTTGCTCTTGCTGATAAGCGGGACCTTGGCCATGGTCAGAAACGCTCTCTTTCCGAAAGGGGTGACTTGGAGGTCCTGTACAGAGCTCTATTCTTGGGACTGGACACAGAGGAAGTCCCTCCAGGGCTCAACCAGAATGGGGTGAAGTGGGGACAAGACTATAATCCTGGGTAGTATGCTTCTTAGGAGGGGCTGGAAGCAGAGGCCAGGAGGAGGTCCAACAGAGACCGTCAGAGCTGTAAGGGACTTAGACACACCAGTCCGGTCTCTCGCAGGGCAGGTGGGGGATGAGACCTACTATGGGTCTCTCACGAAGGTAAGAGCTGAGAAAAGGTGGAGGGGATCATGTGTCCCACTTTCCTTAGCTCAGCTGCAGTAAGCTAAGTCATTAGTCATGGCTCTGAGAAAGGACACACAGCCCACCTCTGTGAATCTGGTGGTTGACCCTGAGGGACAGGCAGGGGACCTCGGGGCCTTTATGGTGTTAGGGAAGATGAGTGCTTCCAACTCTGGGGCTCTGAGCTGGGCGTGACACCCAGGATCCAGGTTTCTCTCTCCCTGGCCCTGCCTGGAGGGGGATCAAAAACCAAGAGCTGTCCCAGAGGGTCTTACCCTGTCGCACCTTCCCCATGGAAAACCCGTGATGCAGGGTCATATTGAAGGGGGAGTCACCTGGTTCATCCAGACCAAAGGCTCCTAATTTGTTCCCAGGATGTTCACATGGCTGAGGAGACTTGCTGACGCTGACCCCCTTCCCTGGGGTCAAGAGCAGTCTGAGACCTAAAGCTCTGAAGATGGAACCTGTCCCTAGGACCCCACTGAGACTCTCAGTCCCCTTTACCTGGGGGATTGGGGGGCACGGCCCCTTCTCCCAGGGGCATCCGCTGACTCCTGCTGTGTCTGCCACCTGGCTCACCCCAGCAGCTTTGGCTTATGAACTCCAAAGATTTTTTTTTCCTTAGCTGCCCCTTGAACGACTTCTAAGTACCAAGGAAACCCAGAAAGAAAACGCTAGCCCCTGGCTGGCAAGCCCAGAATGCGGATTCTAACAAGTGCTCTCCTCTTCCGTGCTTCCCAAGCCTGCTGCAGGTCCCCTTCCCCTGGGGAATGTTTAAAACTTACAGGCCTCTGGGCCTCTAAGGCCCAGTGAATGAAATCCTAGGACCAGGCCCTGACACCCATAGCTCTGGCTCCAAGCAGTGGCTGGTACTGGGACAAGCGTCCTACTCGGGAGCTCAGGGGCCATCTTACCTGTCCCTCCGCACACGGAGGAGCAGATGCCTTGCCCGAGTTGCCCCTGACAAAGCCCCCTCTCTTACTCACTAGCCACTCCTAAGAACCATCACTGTGTTCTCATTTTTAGGCTTGGGTTCCCATCCTGTTCAGAAAGATGGCATTGATGACTGCGGGAGACTAAGACGACCCTGTGACAACTGTCCCCATACAGTGCTGCCCCTTCTGCCCCCCATAGGCTGACGCGCACTTCCGCCATGCCCCTACACCCGTGCCATGGGAATAACCCACTTTGGCCACTGTCTAGGAGGCAAGGGCATCCGAGTTCCATGGGAGGGCGTGATTTAGGTTTGGAGGGTCCTGAGTTGACTCCTGCTCCCACATCACCACCTTGGGATCGCTGGAAGTGACCTGATTTCTTTCACTCTCTGGTTTCTTCATTGGCAAAGTAGGAGGAATGATACCTATGCCTCAGGGTTACCAGAAGCCTTGGAAGAGACACTGTGTGACCAAATGCTTTATAAGCCAAGGACTGTGCGAGCTTTACACTCCCCGTTCTGCCTCTTGCCAGCAATCGGCCTTTGGGTGTGTTCCCTAAGCCCTATGAGCCTCAGGGTCCTTGTCTGTAAGATGGGCATTGCAGTAGTGCCACTGTGGCTGTGGCCATGAGGACTGAATAAGGTGATGGATGTAATAAGCTCTTCGGGCTCCTAACCAGGGAAACTGAGGCCGGCTCTGTGGGGAGAGGCTGCTCCATGTCAGGTCTAAGATCTGGACGAACAGCCAGCCCAGGACAGGGCCCTCTGGTGCAGCAATCTCAGGCTCGCTCCTGCCTGCAGCTGCCAGTCCCCAAGGTCCCGGGGAGCTCCTCTGCACTAGCAGGAGGCCTGGGGCTGTCCCGGAGGAGAGGACCACTTCCTGCCTAAGCGCCTGGCGTAGTTCTCTCCGGGCTGCTCTACTGGGGCCTGACAGCCTGGGTCCCTGGAGAGAGCCCCCAGACAGTCCTGCGGCTGGCGGGCTGGAATGTGCCTCTCCGGATGTTTCCGAGATGGTTATTTCTGCGTTGGGGCTGTGGTCAGGAAGCCCTACACATTCCTGAACCGGGACACTGAGTCCGTGCCAAGCTGCGAAGCCTCGAGCAGAGATGAAGGGGTCTGAGAGCTGGGGTCTGGGGTTGTCCATGCAAGAAATATCTACACTGTGTCTTGCGACAGTGTTGCCTGGTTCAGCTCAGTGCTGCCGCCGGGGCTCCTGGCTACCATCCACAACCTGGGTTCACTCTGGTCTCCAGAGTGGCCTTGTGGCCCAGATCAGGAAGTGTGGGAGGAAAAGCTCCCCCTGGGGGCTGAGGTCTTCTGGGTGACCAAGGCAAGGGTGAAGGGAGACGGTCAGGATTCAGGTTCATCCCCCTCTGGTTCAACTGGAATCCTGGGGGGCACCCACTGGTTCAGCTGGGCTGATGAGGAGGACACCCCCAAGCGTTCAACCAAGGTCATGGAGGCACCTGCTATTGGACTGAAGTGATCCACTGGTTCAACCATGGTCATGGGGGCACCCGTGGGCTGGGGGGATCCAGGCAGGAGGGCACAGGGTGGGGGCGCACTTCCCTCTTCCAGCACCTGAGCAATCAGGTCCACCCACCAGAGTCCAGAAGTCTGCCCCTCTACGGGTCCTCCTCGACCCCTGCCACTTTCCTTGGACACACTCATGTCCCTCAGCCTGCCCCATGCTGTTCCCTCATCGAGAAAGTTCTCACTGCCCATCATCACCTACTAGAGTCCCCACTCCTCATTTGAGCTCTCTTGGGGGCTACCTGCCCCAGGAAGACTTCTCAGACCCCTACTTGGAGCGTCTACTGGGATTTACTATAAATAACATTCAACTGTGGTTTCTGGATTCCACTGGACCAGAGTCTCCGTGGGGAAGGAGGTGGGTCTTCGTTTTCTATTCTTTCCATGCCAAGTATAGTGCCTCGCACTCAGGAGATCTAAATGATTTTTGAGGCGCTGGCATGGGGCTCCCTCTTTGGGTCCTTGGACTCACCAGGCTGCCCACTTGAGGAGCAAGAAATCAAAACATCTCAGAGTTGGAAAGAATCTTAAAAGCCATTTATTGTAGCCCCCAGTCTGATATATGGGTAGTGTGATGATCTTTTTGACATATCAGCTTGGCTAGGTTAAAGCACTTAGTTATTAATCAAACACTAATTTAGGGGTTGGTGTGCAGCATTTTGTAGATGTAATGAAAGTCCATAATCAGCTGACTTTGAGTAAAGGAGATTATTTTATATTATCTTAGATAATCTGAGTGGGCCTGATTTAATCATTTGAAAGGTCTTAAGAGCCAAGCTGAAGGTTCCCTGAAGAGGAAATTCTGCTTGTGAATGGCAACTTCAGCCCATGCTAGAATGACTTCCAGCTTCCTGATGGTCTACTCTTTGGATCTCAGAATTGCCTACCAGCCACTACTATCACATAAGCCAAGCCTTTGTAATACGTCTCTTAATACAGCTCTCCTATAGATTTTGTTTCTCTGATTGAACCCCAATGGATACAGGTATCCTCTGTAGCTTGCCCACCCAGTGTCTTCTTGTATGCTTCGTGTGATGGGGAGCTTTCCACCTCTCAAGGCAGCACAGTCCATCTTTGGTCAGCTTCACCCCTAACTAAAGTTCTCCTTATTTTCAACATGATTAAGTCTTTCTGTGGACTTGACCCACTGCTGCTGGTTCAACCCCTTGGGCCCAACCAGCTCAAGGTTGGTTCTTCAATCTGGCAATAACCTAGCAGATATTTGAAAGCACCATGCGTGCTCTCCACGCCTGTCCCTGCCAAGTGTCGTTCATGCGACACACTGTTCCCTTCCTCTGACTGTTCCCCAGTTTGTTGACGACCCTCTTAAAGTCTGGTGTTCCCCCTGCCAGCTACATTCCACACCACTGCTGGCAACTGAATGGATGCATCTAGTGGTCAAAGGACCACCGGTTTGGAGACCCCCTGGGCCTTTGGTGTCTGGATCCCAACCCATGGGAAGCAGGGGGCTCCTCTTGAAGGAAGAAGTGAGCCTCTTCTAATGGTGACTAGAGGCTGCACTGCCCCCTTGGGACTTGGGGATGGAAGCCAGTTTTCCACTCGGACCTTTCATCTCTGGGGCACCCCTTCTCCATGGACCTGAGGACTTCCCTGGCAGATGGGAGAGGAATGGAGGACATTTGAGGACAGCAGAGACCCATTTGTGGGCTTCTCCATGGGGAAAGCCCTTTCTCACTGCTCTCCTCCCTCCCCCCACCCACATGATCACACAGCCAGTGCCTCACCTAGCCTCCACTTCCCACTTCCTGTGGGGCCAGCCACAGCCCTCTCTAGCCTCAGAGTCAGGATCCACCAGCTCTGAGGCTGCTAGCGCTCATAGTCCACAACCGGATTCCTAGGGACTTTTCCAGCTCTACACATTCTCGTTCTTAAAACCACAGTCCACTTCTCAAGTTGATTCCCCAAAGTCAGGTCTCCTCGCTATTCCAAGTGTGGACCAGGAATCAACAGCATCAGTGCCCCTGGGGGCTTGCTAGAAATGCAGAATCTCCAGCCTCACCCCAGACCTCCTGATTCAGAATCTGCATTTAAACCAGATCGACCCCATCCTTGCCTGCACAACAGTGTTTGCAAAGCATTAATGTCCCCGCATTGCTGAGTGGGACTTGTTCCCTTCGCCTGAGCAACATCTCTGTGCAGGTGGAAGACTGAGGCATGCCACAGAAGCGTCTGCTCCTCTCACAAGTTCAGGGGCAGCAGGAGAGAGAGAGAGAGAGAGAGAGAGCGAGACGGAAGGATTTGTCTAAGAGGAGAGAAAGAACCCTGTTCCTAGCTCCCAGGCCAGGCTCCTGCTTTGAATTCCCAGCAGCCACGTGCCCCCTCACAAAGGGGTCCTTTGTGTCACTGAAGGAAGGAGGGGAAACAGGAGCAGCGAGGAGTCTGCTTTTGCGGAGGGGGAGGGTGGGAGCTAGGTCCCAGCCTGGCAGGGATCCTAGGAGGCCACAGGACCAGGAGGACAGGAGTGGATTGCTTTAGATGGCGGCCGCTGAGGCCAGCTCTGGAAAATGGGCAAGTGAAGGTGTGACTTGTGGCCGTAGCTTGGGACGGGGTGAGGGGGGGGGTCCCCAGGAGCTGCCTGGGAACTGCCTTAGCCAGGGGCAGTTTCTGGACAATGAGGAAGTATGGACAAGCTGGGAGGCGGTGGCATCATTGGGACCCTGGACTGCTCTTTCCACAGCGACAAGCATCTCGAAAGGCATTTGTCAGGTAGCTCTCTGCCAACCAGTGGCTAACGGGGGGGTCAGGAGGAGACCCAGGGCTAGCGGAGCAAGCCATCTCTTCCTTAAGAGCCTGCGGGGGTGGGGGGGGGACGGCCAAGAACACCAAGGGAGTTGTCAGTAAACAGGGCTTCAAGGCCAGCTCCAAGAAGAACAGTTAAGTATAGCCTTGATCATGCCCTTTCTCTGATCTGAATTTTTCCTTCCACTCTCTAAAATCAGAGGGTCGGAGCTAAAATTCTGATTTCTTTTTGGGCAAAAGACTCTTGAAGGCGAGAGATCCTGACGCTGAGGCCACAGCTGAGTGTCCTGCGTGGACCCTGGTTACGCCATCCAGCATCATTTGTGACATTCATATGGAAAGGATGGCAGGGACTCCATAGGGGTGGAGGGAAGGGGAGGAGGGGCATGGCTCCGTGAAAAGATACTCCCTACAGCCCTGGGTGGAAACCCTGGCACAATCTTTCTTTATTTGTAGGGTCCTGGGCCAATTTTCAAACTCCTCCGAGCTTCCCTTCCTTTGATGGTGACAGAATGAGAAGGCCAGCCCTCCCAGGGTAGCAGTGAGTCTGCAGGCTGTGAGGAGCGCCCCTGACACCCAGCAATGTGTAATAGACAACACGTCAGTTCCCTGCGTCCAAGGCAGGGGTGGGGCGTGAGGGGGCGTCTGTCTGGGTCTCTGATAATGCTCTCCGTCAGAGCTGGGTCTCTTCCCTTCCTGCTGGCTGACTGTAGGGAAATCACTTCTACATTTTTTTTTTTTTATTGCAAAATCAACTCACAGATTCACCGTTTGTGTCGCCAGCTGAAAGCTGTTTATAGTGGTGATTTGCACTACACTCGTCTGTGCTTGTTTATGTTTTCTTCGAAAATACTTATTGTGTTTGTTCTGTCCCTGCTCTGACCAGGCGTGTGTCTTCTATTTCTGGTCCTCTTCTCGCCCCCACTCCCTCCATGTCTCCATCCCCCAAATCGTGATGCAAGGGAACTGGACATGTAGGTAGGAGGCATGACAGTCAGAAGGACCTCTCATCAAATACGGACTCTTTGTAGATGAGGAAACTGAGGGTCACAGAGGACCAGCAACTGAGCTAAGTGGAGCTGGAACTCTTGCCTCCTTGCTCCAATCCAGTGTGGGTTCTCCTACCAATGTGAACCTCACGGTCCTTGACCAGTTTCCTGCAGGGAGAGGGAGCATTGCCCCTCAGCCTGGATCTCAGGCAGACTCCAGGCATGGGTAGGATCTGGAAAGGCTGGGTTAGGGGAATGGCATTAGGAGAACACAGAGAAGGGTGTGGCAGCCTCTGGTCCCCAACCCCACCGTCCCCCACCTGTTAGGAGGGAGCAGAGATATCCATGGTCTCGGTAATCCTTGGGAAATGGAGAAGTTCCCTTCTGTGGGGGAGTAATAGTAATAATGCATGAACAATAATGTTAATTAAACTGATCACTGCTGATATTGCTTATGAAATACGGACTCTGTACCAGGCACTTCCTTTCTATTGTCCATTTCATCCTGGGAAGCAGATATTATTCTCCCCATTTTGCAAATGACAAAACAAGCTCAGAGACACTAAGCAACTTGTCCAAGATCAAATAACTAGTGGTGGGGGTCTGGGGGAGATGAGTGGAGAGGTGGGTTGAGAGATGAACCCAGACACTCCGGCTTCTAAGCCAGAGCCTCCCTCCCTAGACACCACAGAGAAGGCTTGTGTGATCAAAGCAGAGGGGTGGCCTGTGGGCACAGAGGAAGGAAATGCTGACCGAGAGTGGGCAGTAGAACTGTTCCAGGCTGGTTGTCCCTCCACCCCACCTCAGCAAGTCAACAGAGGACAGGGAACAGTGGAGTAAAAAGCAACCAGAGGTCTTGGTACTAAGAGAGATGGTGGGGGGTGAGGGGAACAGGCTAGGGGGATGGAGAGAACTCCAGTGGGGTCACCCAAAGGCCTCGGTTCTAATCAGGGTTGTGCTCGCCACTTGCTGTGTGACTTTGGCAAGTCACTCCCCTCTCTGGGTGTTTGAATGGTTGCTGATGTCTCCCTTCACTCTTCTATTTGAGGACACTGGAATGTATTGGGTGACAGGTCACTCCTGTACTTTCCTCCTTCTTGAAAAGATGTAAAAAAGTGCAGGCTCCTTCCTGAACTGCCTTCTTGATTTCACAATCTAAGGACTCCCGGGCCACGTGGTGGGTGATGGGAGACTGTGCTCTGCAGAGAACAGGCCGGGAGCTGAGGAGAGAGCAGAACAGAAGGTTTTCTTTCCCAGCTCCATCAGCTAATCAATCACCCAGCCTCTTGTTGCCTTAGAGCCCCAAGGATTACAGGGGCCCTCATGGGAGAACAGCACCTGTGAGTCTGTGGCTGTCTCAGGTAGGGCCTGGTGCTGGGCACAGCTCTGCCACGTGGTCTGGGTTGGTCAGGGGCCAGGGTGTGGGGGAGGGGAGCCGCAAGCTGGCGAAAGCATGCTGGAGGGAGAGGCTCTCTCCTGGGAAGGGCTTTGCCTGGGTGACAAGACAAGCCTTGGCTCCTCGGTCAAGGGTCTGGGCTGAGTTCTTGAAGAGGAGGAAGAACTGGCAGGTAGGCTAGGGCATGGGAGTCAAAGAGGCTCCGTTGAATCTGGGCAATGCTATGCATTCAAGTCACAAGGTCAGGGGTGAGTCATTTGCACGTAGACCCTTAGGTTCCTCTGCAGAAAAATGGGGGTAATAAGTCCCCTCTTGAGGGGTTGGCGAGAGAATTGAATGAGAGCATATAAAGAGCCTGACAAAAAGTAGCCCACGAATGGTGGCTGCTAGTGTTACTGTTGCTGTCTCTGCTATTCACAATAATAGCAAGAGACATCCTGAACAAGTGGAAGGAGCGGAGGCTTAGGTCAGGTTTGGCTAAGCCTTAGCTGTGTGACTCCTGTCACCTCTCTGGTTCCTTATCTGTAAGAGGAGGGGGCGGCCCTGGCTGATCTTGAGTCCCCTCCCAGCTCTGACAGCCTCTGGGCTATGAATAGATGAGGCTGGGGCCCCGGAGGAGTTTAATGACTCAACAGCCAGAGAGGTTAAGCTTTCCCAGAAAAGAGTTTCCATTTGCGTTTGATGAACTTAGGGCACAACAAAGGAAGGGTTTCCTGGCTTGGAGGCCAGGGATGAGGGAGCTGGAGGAATCCTTGCAGCCCATGGAGACTGTGACTAACCAGGTGAATGACTAACTCAGACCCTGCTGACCCTCAACCAATCAGGGCTGCCCGAGAGCACCCTGCGAGCTGGCATCACTGAGCATGTCCTGGCCATGCCAATTTTAGCTGGCTCTGGGCTTCACAGCATATGGAGGTAGAAGGCGCAGCCAAGAGAGCGGCAGGGAAAGAGCACTGGGCTTGGAGTCAGAAGACCCAGGTTGAGGCTCTAACTTTGCTGCTCACCAGCTACATGACTTTGGGGGAGTCCCCTTCCCTCCTTTCCCTCCATGCCTTCATCTGTGCAACAGAGCTAACCATACATGCCCTATCAACTTTCCGAGCAGTGAAGGCTGAGAATCAGGAGATGAGATGAGTGTGTACTGGGATCACTAAGTGGCAGGTGCTATCATTTTTCTATCCTGATGTGAGTCCCGGTGCCTCAGGAGACCCGTTGGGGTCCCCAGAAGGTCCAGGTGGACAGAGGCTGTTGCTTCTGGGTTTTGGGTCCCCATCAGTTTCATACAAAGCCCCTTCTGGCCATCTGATCACAACACAGGCAAGCTTGTCTTAGAGCAGAGCCCTTGTGGACATTTCCAGCCAGATGGTGTAGCCAGAGAGAGAGGTGACAAAAAGCCAGGGCTGGTTGGGTGGGGCAGGAAGTGGGCAGTGCCTTTCTGGGGCCCCCACAGAACTCAGGTGGTGCTTCGATGTGGTCTTTCCTCTTGTCCAGCGTTATAGCAATAAATATCACCAGAACAGCATTCTGTCTGCTTCTATCCCCAGCTGTTAGCATCTGTCTGGGTAAGGACTACACGCACTTTGGGAAACGGCAGGGACAGAGGGGCCAGGATGATGCCTTTTCATTTCTGCACCCCTTCAGCCCCCTCAGTAGCATTCTCTGAGTGCTCATGTGGGCCGCCGGGTCCTGTGCCAGCACTGGGAGGACAGAGATGGGAACCTCAGGGCCCTGCCCACGCAGAGGTTAATTACAGTGTGGTTAAAGAGACAAAACACATCCCCTAAAATGTAAACAACCATGTAAGAAAACCTACACCGTGTCACCCTGGCAGTACCGACAGTGCATCCTGCACTTGTCTAGAGTGGTGGCCTTGGATGGTCTGGGAGACTTCAAGGAGGAAGTGGGATTTGAGCTGGACCTGGAAGGTTAGCTTGGACAAGACAAAGAGAAGACAGAGAAAAAGGTGTGCCCGATGGGCACACTTAAGGTGTTCTCAGGAGACAGTATGGCTACAGTGGAGGGATCATGTCAGTAAGAAGTGAGAAATGAAGTCGGAGATAAAGTTAGAGCCAGCGATGAGGGTCATGAAAATTTGAGATAAAGAACACAGACCAGATTCCACAGATAGCTGGAAGCCATTGAGGGCTTCTGAGAGGGTATTGGTATGGTCAGAGCTGCACACTGGGGAGATTCTTTCTGGCAGGGTTGTCTGCAGGGAGCTTGTTCCATGGGGAATAAGGCCGGAGGCAAGGTCGTTTGGGAAGTTACTGTGGAGCTAGGGACCATGGGACTGAGAAAGGGGACAAATAATCAGAGGCACCACTTGTGGGAAGAGGAAGGGGGAAAACCTAACTCGCTGTTCAGTGCTCCTGAAACCCTGGCAGGTGGCAGGGAAGTGGGAGAGAGAGGCTACTCTCTGGGCAGGTCTGAGTCTGACTATTCTGCCCTAAACACCAGAGTCAACAGGACCCAGAGGTGCCCCCATTTGGGCCACATCCACTCCCGGGGCCCTTTTCTCTTCTTCTAAGAGGGGAATCCAGAGACTACATAGCAGAGTTCTCCCTGAACCCCAGAGAGGAGTGGAGCCTTGGGCCAAAGTCCTGCAGTGCGTAGACTGCAGGAACAGTGCCCAGTCCTGCTTTTTACCCCCTCAACCTCTGTGGACTCCCAGGAAAACACTACCATCTTGTCATGGGCTATGCCAAGAGGCGATGAGCCCCCGGGAGCTCAGCCAAGGCAAGAAGAGGGACCAGAGAGAGAAGAAATGGGAAAGATGGAGGCCTGGAGGCATCCCAATGGGCTTTGGGGGAAGGTGGGCTGGGAGCGTGCCAGCCCTGGGCAGAAGGCTTAAGATCATTTTAGCCAACCCTTCATGGTCTGGAAGTGAGCCTGAGACCCAGACAGGAGAAGGGGCTTGCCCAAGGTCATATAGCGGGAAAAATGATGGAGCTGGGCTGGAATCAGAGTCTTGGGAGCCGGGAGGAGTTTACTCCTATCTAGACACTTCCGAATAGACTGGAGATTCCGGAACATCCATTTGTGTGCTTTGTGTGTGTGTGTGCCTGTGTCTGCCCTGTGTGTGCTTGTGTGTGTGTACTTGTGTGTATGTGTTCCTGTGCCTATCTTGTGAGAGAGTCTGGGTGTGTGTGTGGCCTGCCGCACCGCTGTTTGGAGAAGGGAACTGAGGCCATTCCTGCGGGGTGACTGTTTTTTCCCAGGACAGCAGAGAAGGCAGACAGAGCTGGATCTGGCTTCCAGCACCAAATCTGCTGCCCTAAGAAAATTAAAGGCACTGGCTGGCTGTGCCCAAACTCTGGGAGCTGGACACACACACACACACACACGCACACGCACACGCACACACACACACACGCGAGCGCGCGCGCGTGTACACACACACACACACACTCCAAGCAGCACTCACAGAGGCAGTTAGAGGGTGTTTTAAGCACCCAGAGTAAGCAGGAGTACCATGGAGTGCCAGAGTACCTGCATCCACACGTCTCCCTGGAGCCCCAGCCGGTGTAGACACGCCAAGGTGCGGAAGCCCATCTGCCAGGGACACGGAGTCGCGAGCTCCCCGCCGCTCTACACTCAGCTCTCTGCTCCAGGGCCTGGCCCGGCCACACCCCTCCTCCCCGGCCTCCGCCTGGTTCCTGCCCCTCTCACACACTTCAGAGTCCCCTGAGACCCTCGCGCAGCCTGGCAGGGACAAGTTAGGGCTGGCCCGGCCGGAGAGTCAGGTCCGGAGCCAGGAATCGACGCCTCCCCCGAGTCCTGTACCCGCCGAGCAGACAAACCAGGCTGAACTCGGGTTTCTGGCAGCGGGGGGTTCGGCGCCTAGACCCTCTCGGGAGGGGATCCCTTCAGCCCCGGCCGGCTCGGGACTACCCCGGGACGCGGCGCCCAGCCCCCGGGTCCCCGCCCCCCGCCGGCGAGTAGTTACCGATGGTGGTGATGACGGTGATGGCGAAGTAGAAGGAGCCGGCGAAGCGCCACTGCACGCCGGCCTTGTGCGGCTTGAGGCGCAGCACGACGCGCTCGAGCTCCTCGTAGCCGCCCTGGCTGAGGTTGTAGCGCGCCCGCAGCTCCTGCTGCCGCAGCTCCAGCCGCTGCCGCTCGATCATCTCGGGCTCCGACTCGAGCGCGTCGAAGACCGCGGCGCCCACCAGCAGGTAGGTGAAGGTGCACACGATGAGCGCCAACGTGCGCACGTTCTGCCGCTTCATCGTCCCGCCCGAGCCGCCGCCGGCCCCCCGGCGCCCCCGGCCCGCGCCCCGGCCCCGGCCGCCGCTGCTGCTGCCCCGGAGGCGGCCTGGGGCATGGCTGCGCTCGCCGCTCCCCAAGCCGGGCACCCGCTCCGCGCCCCGGGGCCGCCGCCGCCAACGCCGCCGCTGCCGCCGCCGCGGAGCTGTCCCTTCAGCACCACCCACCGCCCTCCTCCGCCCGGCCCCGCTCCCGCCCCCCGCCCCCCGCCCGCAGGCCGCCTCCTCCCGCCAGCCCTCCCGCCCAGCCAAATAAGGACTGGGGAGACGCGCCGAGGAAGGGAGGAGGGGGGCTGGCGGTGAGGGAGGAGGGGGAGCGAGAGGGAGAGCGGCGGAGAGACCGGGCAGGACCGAAGGAGAGAGACCCAGGGAAAGAGATAACTAGACAGAGAATCGCCTGTAACTACAGAGAAAGAGAGAAAAAGAGGCAGAGGGGGGTGTGACAGATAAGGAGATAAAGCCAGAGGTAGACTCACAGGCACAGAAAAAGAAGCGGCAGGCAGAAAAATACAGAGCGAGAGAGGCAGAGAACGAAAGATGGAAACAGAAAGAGCGACAGAGACAGGGAGACCTGGGTTGCTAGAGATAAACTGACGACGGAAAAAGAAAAGCAAGGAAAGGAAAAAGGAGCAGGCAGAGCGAGCCCTCCCCCCGCCCCGCCCCCGCCCCCCCCCATCTCCACCGAAATCACAGCATGTTTTCACTGGAAGGAACCTTGGGTCTTGCTGTCCTGCCCTTTATTATGTCCATGGGGGAAACTGAGGTGCAGAGAGGTCAAGTGACATGCAAAGACACACGGTGAACTAGTGCCAGCACTGGGACTGAGCCATGCTTCCCTCCGCCCAGGCCACACCCCCCCTCCCAGCACCAGTCTTAGAAACAGCAGGGCACAGCTGTGGACCTGGGCAGGCCAGGGCCCATACCCAAGGGAAAGCCCTGCTCTCATGAAATGTGACCCTTCCCAGGTCAGCACGGCTCCTGGAACTGGCTGAGGAAGCCCAGGCTGGCAGCTGATGCCAGTCGTACTGAATCCCATGCTCCCCTCCTCTCTTCCTCCTGGGCTGTGGCGCTCTCCTGACTTCCACAGCCCCAGCCCTGCACCAGTGGTCCAGGCTGGGCTGCTGGAGATAATGCAGGGCCCCAACAGGGGAGCATCCCAACAGGATAGGGATCCAGCTGAAAAAAGGCAGGTGTGGCCCAGACCAGGAGGCTGGCTGAAAGACTGGGGGGAAGCAGGAAGCCTCTCTGTGCCTCAGTTTCTTCTTTTGTCAACATGGTGGCAGTGGTGGTGAAGAGGGGTGGGCCGTGGGACCTCAGACGAGGCGTCACAGCCCCTCTCGGCCTCTCGCTTCCTTATCTCCTCGATGAGGTGCCATCACAGAGGATCCCGCAGGCCTTGTTTAGCTCCAGACAGGGACGGGCTGAGTAAGCAGAATGATCGGAATGCAAATCCCACTGCCAAGGAGGGTCAGAAAGTGGTTCCTGGGACCCTGGCATGGACCATGAGGAAAGACAGGGAGGAGGCCCCAGGGCCCCTGACGGAGGGTAGGTGGAGGACACAGCCCATCCAGAAGCAGGAGAATCGTGCGCCCACGGCCCGACCCGGCACAGCCAGGCATTTCAGTGCCTCTTGAGAAAATCTACCAACCTCACTGCCTCTTTCAGCCATTCATTCGGAGAGAATATACCAGTCCTCTGCTGTGTGCCAGGCTAGGCAGGTTACATTTATTATTTCCAGTCTTACCACAACTCTGAAGGGTATGTAGAGGTCTGTCCATTTTAGAGACAGAGAACCTGAGGCGAAAGGCAGTGCAGAGAACTGTCCAAGATCGTTCAGCTGGAAGAACCTTCAGTCTGCCTTCCAAACAAACCCATTCTCTTCTCCATAATGACTCCTGGAGCCTTAGTTTTTTGTTTGTTTGCTTGCTTTTTGTTTGTTTGTTTGACCTGTAAATGGAGTAGCTAATTATACTAGAGTCTTTGATCTGATACAAACTTTCTGCACCCTTGGCCATGAACTCCGCCTACAGCAGGCCCTCCCCCTCTGGCATTGCCTAGCTTCGTGGAAGACAAGCGCTGCCTTTTCTTGGCTTCCCAGAGGTGAGGGCGCAAGTTAGGTTCTGTCCTCCTGGCCACAATTGCTCCCCAAGCCAGTTTCCCCAAAGCCCATCTAAATGAGCAAGGCTCAACTGGTCTGGTTTTCAGTGTGAAGGGCTGTGTGTCCAGGGTCTGCTCACTTCTGGCTGTCAGGCCAGACTGCTGTGCAGATGAAAGATGATATTATGAGTGAAAGAGCTTTGGAAAAAGGAAAAAGCTCTCTTTAGGGGCAGGGCATTTATTATTAATTATGGTGAAACTTGTTCTCACAGCATTCAGAACTAGAAGGACCTTTAAAGACCAGCTAACCTGACCCTTTCATGTTACAGATGAGGAAACTGAGGCCCAGAGGGGAGGAAGGGGGTTGCTCAAAGCCACAAAGGTAGTGAAGGGGGGCCAAGACTTATGTCCAATGGCTGGGGTCTCTCCTGTAGCCCCCATATGTATGGGATCAAGACACCTGCTGCCAGGGGAGCAAAGGAGGTCCCCAGTGTCCATGGAGCCCAGGAAGTCAGCTTAGGTCTACTCTCCTGTCCCTTCTACCTTTCTTCTCTTCAGGAAGGGGGACTGGCTGGGTCAGGGGAAACCAGGCCAGTACCAGTCTAGGTTTCTGAGTAGGCCCCGGGTCCTGCAGGCCTAAGTCCCATCAGCTCACCCCTGACCTGTGTGGGATAGTGCCAAAGATCTAGAAGCCTATCTCACCCCCTTCTGTCCAGGACTCCTGGGACCTGCATGTACAACCCCTCATGGGGTTGCCTCATTCTCTGCCCAGAGTCACATATCAGAAAGCACCTCTATGAACCATGTATTTATAAATGATAAAATCTGCTCAGCTATGACTTTTCCATGTTCTATTATTTTCAATCCCTTGGTGACTCCAGTGGAGGATGCCTTGGGCCAGTTAGAAAGAGCTGATTTACACGCCTCCAATCACAATACTGGCCAGCCTCCTGTGTTCAGTTTCTGAAATCTGATCCAGTATAGAGAACATGGGGTGGAGAGTTGGGGGGCCTGGGCTGGGGTCCTGTCTCTTCCACCTGCTTCCTGTGGGACTCGGGCCAGTCACTCCTTCTCCCTGGGCTTTGGTTTGTACATCCATAAATGGAGTGGTTTGGACGGGACGTGTCTATGCTCCCTTCATTTATAACATCCCATGACCTTCCTAGACTGCTTCTGCTCCCTTAGTTCTTTCAAGAATCAGGGGCAAAAAGGATTTAGTCACTACTTTTAAGACTTTAGTTTGCGAGGAAGAGGGCACAATCAGAGTTAGGATAAATGGTACAGAATGTACCATTAGTTGCTGCATATTATTATGTACTAAACATTATACACGTATTATTTTCCACTTTGTCTTCCATGTCATTCCTCTCTAAGCTCTGAACACATCTAATGACTTTCATGCATTACTTCTGACTCATGAGACTCCCATCAGCTGGGATGCTGGTACTTCCTTGACTCTTCCATTGTTTATCTATGGAACTTGTGTTCAGGCTTCAAGACCCAACTCAAAGCCCACTCCCTCCATGAACCATTCCCCATTACCTCCAATCAGAACCAATAGCTCTCCTGGGGTTCCATCACACCTGGTCTAAGCTTCAATTCAGTAGACATTCCTCCTACCTGGTAGACTGGTCAGTTCTTGAATATCTGTCTTCCCCACTGGCTCATTATCTCCTCCAGGGTGGAGACCCTCCTTATGCTATGCCTCCCTACAGTGGGGAGCTCAACGCTTTGCACATCAGAGTTAGTCTACATGTCTGTTGTGCATTCAGTACACAGCCAAGTCCTTAAAGTCTCCTACACCTGCTGGGTTAGAGAGCAGCCATGTCAGCGGGGAGAGGAGCACAAACAGCAGAGTCTGTAGGGAGAAAAACAAGGCAGTTTGCTTCTGTGACTCTGTCAACAGACACTTCTAAAACAGAGCAAGCCCTGCCTGGCTGAGGGAAAGAGGTAAAGACCCATGGGAGTGTCCTAAGGTCCAAGGGCACATGTGGAGAGAGCACCGAAGTGGGAGTCCAGGCACCCGGAATTTGGTCCCAGTTGCTGCCAACTAGCAAACAGTTGATGGACTCGAGGGAGTATCCCATCGCCTCTCTGGACCTCAGCTTCCTTCTCTACAGTATGAAAGGGTTGCCTACTGCAAAGATTCCCTTCCGTCTGACATTTTGCAAGGTTAATGATAGATCTGGCCCTGTGATTAACGATGCTCGTCCTACAATGGCCAAGAATGTGGTCTGAGGGATGAGGGGCCCAGAGTCCTCTTCATCCATTGTTTTCCAGCATCCCATGTCCTTGGGCACCCTGTGTGCTTGGCACCCCCGGGTCCCCACTGGCTGGAGGATGGGAGCAGGGGGCAAGGTGGGGAGTAAAAGAGTTGACCCTGAGTCAGACAAGCTCAGGTTCAAATTCTAACCCTATTCACTACTAGTTGGACTGGAGCTTCACATGACATTCTGGTTCATCTTGTTAGACCAGACCATAAGCTCCTGCAAGGCAGAGGTAAGGTCTTACTCATCTACTCATCTAGGAATAGGGTCTGTGGTTTGATGTAAGAAGGAGTAACCCAAACCATCTCAATATCCAGCGAGGAGGAGGCCTGAGAATGGGGGGCCTGGTGGGTCCAGGAGCTGCAGCTGGCTCTGGTTGGTGGAGAGTGGCACCAGGGATCGTGGCCTCTGATCGTGGCCGATGGCTGGTTGAGCAGATTCGGGGTGTTTTGGGGATGACTGAGGTGTTTCTTGGTATACCCCTGAGGGAAAGACATGGAGGATTAGCCTGGATTTACAAAGCATAACCAGTCCCAGAGCAGCCGGCTTGCATTTGTCAAGAGACACTATTTGTTTAACATCTCAAGCCCAAACCAAACACAAAAGGCAGCTGTTCACAAAGGAGAGCCTCTGGGAGCCGTTGGGGAGACAGTGTCGTGCTAGGGGGTGGACACCTGGCTCTGTTCTTAGTCCTGCGGCAGAGGAGCTGGGGGAGCAGCTCTGGATACCAACTTGGGTCTCCTACAAGTGGGAGCGAGAACCGAGTGGTCTTCCCGGAGTGGCTGTAGGGATCAGGCTGGCTTCCTGTGTCCGCAGAAAGCTGGTGTCCTCCGCATTTGATGAATCCCTTCCCCTAGAGAGGGCTTCCTTGGTGGCCTCCATCTCTGGGACTGAATATCACACTGAGATGAGCATCTTCGCATGTGTGTCCTTGAGAACCTGCCGGGAGTTTTCACCCGGGCGCATACCCAGAAGGGTCCCTCAGCACTGCTGGGCTGTTCTCCGTAGCGCTGTCTTGGTTTGCTCCGTCCCCAGCGAAGCACAGGGTTGCCTGCCTGGCCCTCACTGACTCTGGTGCAATTCATGTTTCTGTTTTTGCCACTTGTATGCCTCTCAATTTTCTACTAATTCCCCCTTCTCTCCCTTTCCCTTCTCCCTTTAACACCTCCCTCCCCCATGCTTGGGGCAGGGGTAGTGAGCAGAGCCCCCATTACTGGGGTCTCAGGCAGGCCAGCAGGTGATGAGAGAGATCTCAGAGAAAACCAGCCACAGTTCTCCAGCCTGGGGCGTGTGTGTGTGTGTGTGTGCGCGCGCGCACATGAGCACACCTGTGTGTGTGTCTCTGTGTGTGTGTATCTGTGTCTGTGTGTGTGTGTATCTCTATGTGTGTCTGTATGTCTGTGTGTGTCTATGTGTCTGTGTCTCTGTGTGTGTGTCTGTCCATCTATGTGGTGAGGGAAAGCTGTGAGTCCAAGATTTTTAGCTGCGGTCCTGGTCTTTCCCTTCCCTCTCCAGACCCTTCTTTTCCCTGCACTCACATTCTCCTCTGTGTTTTACCAAGGCTCCAGAATAGTTCAAGCTAGAGGAAAGCCTAGAGCACGATGAGGAAACAGGCCTGGAGCCGGGAGCCAGCACCCCCAGGACGTACAAATTGCTGGGGCAGAGCTGGGACTCAAGCCCGGCTCTCTTAACTTCGAGCCTTTAGCCGCAAGAGAAGTTGCCTAAACTTGCTTTCTTCCCATAGCGAGAATCAAGTCCCTCAAATCATAGCAAGAATCCAGACTCGGGAGCAGCCATGGTCCAGCTTTCCAGACAAACACCGTGCTGCTGAGGAAGAAAAGTGAGTCTGGAGATCTAGTCAACATCCTCACAAATCTTGAAACTCTTCTTTGCAGGTTTATAGCTTCTGAGGAAGGAGCAGAGGCAGCCTGTTCTCAGGACCAAACGCAATAATTATAACGGCACTTGGATGATGAATTAGTTGATGAGTATCAAGTGGCGTCTGTGAGCCCGTGAGCCCGTGAGCCCTCGCGTGTCCAGGTTGGGGAGGGGGCAAGAAAGGTAACTTCACTCCCACTGAGCAGGTTTTAGGTGTCTTTCCACCAGGGAGGGGCGGGGTCACTGCCACCACCACGGCATTCCTTGGGCAGCATCCTATTCTGGCTCCTGTCCTGTTCTGGCTCGGGCTGCTGTTCTCCCTGCTGGGAGAGGAGTCCTGGCCTCTGGGGTCCCAGTTGCTGGGCTCCTGACCTGCTGGGAGGTAGGAACTGACAAGCAGAAGCAGGTTTCAGGCCCATCCATGATTCCTGAGATTACCGAGGGGCCTCACCAACACGACGGACCTGGCCCAACCCAAGGAATTTGGGAGGCTCAGCTTGGAGAAAAGATGCACGGGGCATGGGAGCTATTCTCAGGGAGGAAGGATTAGCTTTGGTCTGGGTGGTCTAGCAGGGGCCAGGGATCTGTGGAGAGATATACCAGCAGAAGAGCTTTCAGCTCAAAATAGGTTGAACTTTCTCTACGCCTCTGAGGAAGGAATGGGTTGTCCAGGAGGTGATGAGCTCCTGGTCAATAGAAGTATACAAGCACAACCTTATTGGTCCTTTGGGTTGAGGCTGCTTGAGAAGGATCCAAGGGGCTAGTACAGTGCCTGCTACATTGCAGGTCTGCAAGAAATGCCTTTTGACTTGGTTGCTGAATCTACTGAGTTTGAGGCTGGACTAGGCACCTTTTGAAGTTCGGTTGGACTCCATTCCACATGTCAGGAACAGTCCCTCTGAGCCAGGCACCTTGTCCCTCCAACCTTGAAATGCTCCGTACCCTGGCTCCTGGGAGGCCTGCTCCTGGAGTCCTTGCTAAACCACCAGAGCCCTGCTTTCTCCCAGTCACCCCAACCCGACCCAAACCCCACAGACTTACATCTCATATCTGCCGGCAGAGACCTAACACTCACAGGGTGAAGTGAGGCCCAGAAGCCCTAGGACTCCAGGAAAGGAAATGGGCCTTTGGCAGGCTAATTACTGGGAGCTGATTCTATTAAGCAGATAGCTCGCTCTAGGCAAAGCAATTACATCTAATCAGCCCCTTGCAGCCGTCCAAAGGGACAGCCATTTGAGCCAGACACATGCGTGAGGAGGAACATCAAAGCAGCCTGGGGCTCAGCCTTGGCAGGCTGGTCTGAGACCAGGGGCTGCTCAGAAACTGGTTCCCTGGCCCCTTCCCCAGGCAACCAGATCTCAGGCCACAGTGGGGCTGTGGCATTGTGGAGGTGGCCCAGAACTGGGACTCAAAGACCTATATGGAGACTTGGCTTTGCTACTAAGGAGCTGGATTTCACTGGGGAAGGTGCTTCTCCTACCGGAGCCTCAGCTTCCCTGTCTGTCAAGTGAGTAGTATAAGCTAGAGAGGATTCATTCTGAGTTTAAAACGGTGGTTCATCTCAGTACAGTGTTGCTTAAGAGGGAAGATCTTGTGTTAACCGTTCTTTTTTTTTTTTTAAAAGAGTTTATTTATTTATTTGACAGAGATCACAAGTAGGCAGAGTGGCAGGCAGATAGAGAGGGAAGCAGGCTCCCCGCTGAGCAGAGAGCCCGATGCGGGGCTCGATCCCAGGACCCTGAGATCATGACCCGAGCCAAAGGCAGAGACTTTAACCCACTGAGCCACCCAGGCACCCCAAGATCTTATGTTAAGGGTTCTTATAAGAAATAACAATAATCCTAATAAATACAGAGAGCAGACGGGGGTTTTTGGAGGTTATGGGTGTCTTTATGGTGTAGATGGTGATGAAGGCATCACAGACGGGTACTTATCTCTGAACTCGTCAAGTGGCATTCATTATATATTAGGTTTTTGTATGTCAATCATCCCTCAATAAAGTGGTTTAATGAAAAAAGACAACACAAAACGGAAATGCAGTCTGTCTAGCCCATGTGGTTTGGATCCTAGTCCGGGGTGGAACTATATGGTGCAGGGCCTAATTACTCAGACTATGCTTTTAAAAATAGCTGAAATAATATGCTTTTTAAAATGATGGATGCCCTCTTGATAGTCTTCTCTCCTCTAGAAATGTAATGAAATGTGTTTCCAAAAAACCAGCCATGATGATGATGATTATAATATTATTATTATTTTGACCATGATTTATTGGCTTCTTAGTCTCAGATTCTTGGAGGAAGCTGGATCATGCTAGAGAGGGAGAAAATGGGAGAGGGGTTCCCCAGAGATAGGGGAGAAGAGCACGATGGAGACAGGTGAGCCCCCGGGCTATGGCTGTGCCCCTTCTCTCTGTGTTGGCTCCCTTCCCAGAGGAAGAATTCTGTCGAAGATTTCTGGATGCTGACAAGATGCAGAGGATAGATTTGAAACATCAGCCCCTTCCAGCACTGAAATTCCGGGATTCTTGGTTGGGACCAAGCTACTGGTGGGACCCAAAAGCATCAGTGGGTCAGCCTTGTGCAGGGAACAAAAGGCAGGAGACTACAGCAGTGATGAGCTGTGGCGTCTGGGCCGGCCATGGCCTCTCTGTGAGTCTCAGCTTCCTTCCTAAACTGCAGGAAAATGAGGAGAGCAGTCGCCCCATAGCCTCTCTCACATGGTGGTTGGGGGCCTCCAAGGGAGATGATGAATGAGAAACTAAGACTAATTAATTCAATTAAAAAGGCTAGAACATAAATTTAAAAAGCTTCTGCAAGGCAAAGGAAACCACGTACAAAATGAAAGGCAGCCTGCGGAATGGGAGAAAACATTTGCAAATTATGTATCTGATAAGGGGTTATCAGATATGTAAATAACTCCTGCAACTTGATAGGAAAAAAAAAACCACACGATCCAATTAAAAAATGGGCAGGTAGCTGAATAGACATTTTCCCAAAGAAGACATAAATGGCCAATGGGCACACGAAAAGACTGTTCAACTCCACTCATCACCTGGGAAATGCAAATCAAGACCGCAGTGAGATTGCGCCTTCCACCTGTAAGAATGGTTATGCTCTGAAAGATAAGAGATAACAAGTGTTGGTGAGGAGGAGGAGGAAAAAGAGCCCTTGTGCCCTGGTGGTGGGAAAGCAAATCCAGCATCCATAGGGAAGCCCTATATGGAGTTTCCCCCAAAACATTAAAAACAGAACTACCGTATGATCCATATATATATATATATATGATGGGTTTTTTCTTTTTTCAGAATTTTCTTTAAATTTTAAAAAAATTTTAATATATGTATATGTGTGTATATATATATATATAAAGGAATACTATTCATACATAAAGAAGAAAGAAATCCTGCCATTGGTGACAGCAAGGATGGAACTGGAGGGCATTGTGCTGAGAGAAATGAGTCAGAGAAAGATAAATACTCTGTGATCTCACTTACATGTGAAATCTGAAAAAAAGAGACCTCATAGGTACAGAGAACAGACAGATGTTTGCCAGCGGGTCACGTGTGGGTGAAACGCTGGAGAGTGGTAAATGCACCAACTTCCAGTGATGAGATCCGCGAGTCTTGGATGTCCTGTACAACATGGTGACTACAGTTGACAAAGCTAACTGTATATTTGAAAGTTGCCAAGAGAGTAGATCTTTGAAATTCTCATAACAGGAAAAACATCAGTGTCTGTGTGCTGGGATGGAGGTCAACTAAACTTACCGGGGTCATCATTTCGTAATGTATACAGATGTTAAATCATTATGTGGTGCACCTAAACTAGTACAATGTTATATGTCAATTATATCTCAATAAAAGAAGAAAAAAGCTGAGAATGTTATTACAAATAGCTGGGACCCAGATCTCCCTCTCCAGCCCTTTTCTCTGGTTTGATTTTCATGATTGCATCTCTGAGAGCAGGACAGCCTTGCCTGCTTTCCCCGGCCTTGGTGATCTCTGGTGGCCGGTGCCCATGCCATTAGACCAAAAGCCTTGGTCTGTCCTCAAAGAGGAGCCCCTGGTGCTGATTGGCAAGCAGTGTCCTGGCTTGGCCATGTGCAGCCTTCGGGCATCTGTTAGGAGGAGAATTCACCTTGATTCAGATGCTGGGTTGAGGAGAGCTGATTCCTCTGCATTAGGCCGGCAGGGAAGAGGACGGGGGTAGGCTAAGGAGGGGGGCGGGGGCACCAAGAAAGCTTGGATCGCCCTGCTCCTCAGCACCCCACACAAATCCTTTTCCAGGAGAGAGGCCAAAAGGAAGAAGCTACTTTCTTCCCCATGTTATTCCAAGAGTGGTGGGAGGGAAGGCTGGACCCAGAGCTTGTTGGAGAGCCTATAGTGCCAGACTGAGAATCTGCACGGCTACGTGGAAACAGCTTAGGGACACGTAAAGTGTAAGGGCAGGGCTCTTCCATCTCGAGGTCATAGCCCTCTGAGCCAAGCCTGCATTCTTTGGAGTGGCCTCCACGGCAGTCTGCCCATCAGACCTCTCTGGCCTCATCCCCTTTGCCTCACTTAGAACTCTTGCCACAGGCCGTCCCATATTATTCGCTATTTCTCCAAATGCTCCCGGCTCTTTCTTGCCTTTCTGCCAGAAATACACACTTTCCCAGGGATGTCTATGGTTGCATTTTCATGTTCCCCAAAGCCCTTGGAATGGCAGCATTCCATTTTACAGATGAGGAAACTGAGACTCACAGAGAAACAATTTGTCTAAGCTCTGATAGGTAAATGGACAAGAGATACAGCATTCAAACCCGGATCAGTTTGACTCCAGAGTCTATGCTCTCAGTTTTCTGCCACATTCCATCTTGAGAAAGTGATTGAGGGCAGAGCTGGGCAGCAATAGGGGAAAAGAACAGAAGGCATTGTCAACAGTGGCCTAGCCCATAGTTAGAGCTTAAAAAATACTAGCTGTGTAAGTGAATACACAGGTCAGAGAAGACGGCCTTAGAAAGGTCCGGGACCCAGGACCTTGGTTTGCCCCAGGAGGGACAGATGCTTGACTCCCAGTAGGACACAGGGCAGACCTGTGGGGGGGGCCAAGTGACTCTGGCTTAGGAGATAGAGCTGTCATGAACAAGCTGGGCTTGGTGACCCACCCAAGGTGGAGGTGAGGGAGGAGGCCACGCTGCCCGTGGCCCAGTCCAAGCACAGTCCCTAGGCATCTCACCCAGGCAAGAACTCAGAAGTGTCTCTAAGCTGTGTGCAAATTGAAGGATGCCTTTGAGGCTTCGAACTAGGTGCCTAGGAGAGGGGCAGTGTGTTCAGCGCACCAAGCAATATGAAGGGGAAGGGACCATTCAACCAGCTGGCTGAGGTTGGTCTTTGTGCTGGGGCCTCGTGAAGAGACATGGCTGAGGACCTGGTCTCTGCCCGTGCAGATCGCAGGTGGCCCAGGGATGGCGCAGTCCAGTGATCCGTGGAATCCTTAGCACCTCCGGGAGATGGAGATCTGCTAGGAGGCGGCGCTCCGGCAGAAGGGCAGGATCCATCAGGGAGATGGAAAAAGTGATGTCGTTAAGGAACAATGTGGCCGAAGGAATGAGCTGTAACTTGCTGGATCCAAAAGGACAAATGGGAAAACGGCTGCCAGAGGCCCAGGGGTGTCTGATGATGGCCTGACACTGCCCTGGGGGAGGGACTGAGCCCCAGCCTGGAGGCCAGAAGAGAATTACCCTATAGGCTCCGTGGACCTTTTCTGTCCCCTAATACCTTGCCAAGCAAAGCTTCTGGTCTATTAATAAAAGCTTGATGAATTGAGTCGGGACAGAGAACAGAGAACTCTGCCCCGTTTCAACAGAGTAGATCTAAGGAGGCCGCTGTGAGGCCGAGGAAAAAGCACAGGGTTGGCATCCCTGGGAGGGTCTCGCCCCTGCCCAGCTGGGAACCTCCCTTTTGAAGATGGGTTGCAAGGATTAGGAGAGATACGGGATCAGCAGTCCTGAAGCTGGGACTGGCATGACAGAAGTACTTCCTTCCCCTCCCTCTGTTCCCTCTTTCCTGGGTAAGGGCCGGGGAAAACCAACCTTAATGCAAAGCCCAGGGAGGAAGCCAGCTGGCCGGGGGTGCTTCGGCAATCTGGCAGAGGAAAGGGGCTTGCTGGGTCTGACTGGCCGGACGCGGGGTGGCAGTGGAACCGTGGAAAGATGGAGCTGGTTAGAAGCAGCCAGAGACACTCAGCAGAGACTCAGTGGAAATGGAGAATCTTGAAAGAAGCACCAAAGGGAACTCATGTGTGTGTATGTGGAGTGGTGGGTGTGGGGAGGTCATCTGGTCTAAACTGTTACTTAAGAGATGAGGCAATGGGCCCAGAGAGGGGAAGGGTCAAGGTCATGCAACCTGGTGACCGCGCTTTGGCCTTGATCGAGTTGGAATCCCGTTGCTGAGTTTCCTTATTAGAAAAATCTCTGCCTAGCTCCGAGGTGATGGGGTGCCAGGCAGCCAGTGCACCAGACTTGAGCAGAAGTGGTTGTGTTGACCTTGGGCATCTGGAGAAATAGGAACATGCTTTCTTTCTGACTGTGGTCAAAATTGTTGAGAACCCAGTGAGCCCCGGCTGGGGCTCCAGCCCACCTCCCCCTGCCCTGTGGGGCCCAGTGTACTTCAGAAGAGGGTCTCCTCCTGGGAATTTTGGGCTGGGAAGCTTTGGGGTCTGGTGGGCTGGGACTCTGAAAGGTGGTTGACCTCCAAGGGCTTGACCAGGGGAGTACAAATGGCCACACTGAGGCCTCTATTTGCCAGTGGTGACCCCAGAAATAGCTCTCTCCAGTTTCCCCCCAATCTCAGTTTTAAAAGCTCATAGGCAGTGCCCATGTGGTCCCACTGTCATCTCCATTTTTCCAAGGAGGGAGGATTGCTCCATAGTCCACCCAGACAGTAAATGGTGGAGGTGGGACCCTGGGTTACTCTCCACAACACACTGTGGTCTCTACATCTTCCTCCTCTCTCTGCACACACTTCCAGAACCTTCCTTGGGGCCTGTGACTCCCTTCAGCTGCCAGGCTGAACACCATTAACTGTGAATGTCAAGTCTCAGCTCCCGTACGTGAGCATTTTTGCTTTCTGGCTGAACCAACTGTTTCCCCCAGAATTAAGAGACAGATGCAGAAAGGGAAGGCTCCATGCCTCTGTACACAGAGGGAAACTGAGACACAGATCGGCTTTCACCAAAACCAGGATCCAAAGTCCCTGTCCCCAGGTCCAGCAAGAGAGACCTAGAGCTGCAGGAAAGACAGCAGGCAGAGAAACACTGTTTTGTTTTCTTAAGCTCCCCGCTGGGACTGAGAACACCAAATCCTCTTTGAAAAAACAGAAAGGGGATTTAGAAAAAAATCAAGACATTAACCTTCTGAAGTTGGCCACCCCCATATAGAGATTAAGTTGTTTCTTAAGCATTTTTTTTTTTTCATTTCTGTAAACATCTTAATTCATGCCAACATCATGGCCAGCCTGGACTATGGAAGGATGGAGAGTAGGACGGCCTTGTTCTGGCCACCCACCGGCCCGGACACACACACACACACACACACACACACCCCTCACACCTGGGGCAGGAGAAAGAACATTGGAGGAAGAGCCAAACGACCTGAGCTTTATTTTCAGCTCTGCCCCCCACCCCTGAGCCTCTGTTTCCTTATCCCCTTTCCCCACCCCAAATAGGGTGGTCGCACCAGCCCGTTTTCTAAGATTTCTTCCCAGCCCACTCTCAGGAGCTGCTTGCTCGGGAGCTGTGGGCTGGCCCCCCTCGCTTATTTCCTTCTCTCTCTCCTACCCCCACTTCTCAAGGGCCCTGCTGGTGTCTTCCAGAACTTCTCTGACAACCTGGACAGCAAGCACCGGAGGGGGGGGGGGACGGGGAGGCGTGCCTTCTGGATGTGTAAGGGGCTAGGATGGCTTTCGTGGTTCTTTCAGCTCTGCCGCAAAGGCGAAGTCACATGGGAAAACACCCAGCCTGCGGCTGACGCTACCCAGCCTGCGGCTGACGCTTCCCAAAGCCCCTTTCCCCGCTTCTGATCAGCCCTCTTTTTAGTTCTCCTGGATGCCCAGCCCCATCTGGGGCCAAGTGCCCTTTATCTGTCTCCCCCAGTGAAGAAGCCACATCGTTTTTTCTAGTTTCAGATTCTCCACAGCCCGGGTCATGTAGACCTGATCTGAATCCCCCAGGGGTTCTCAGGATTCTTTGGATGAAGATCTGGACGTCACTGCGGCCTGAGAGCTCTTGTGGATCCTCTTCCCACCGCCCACCGCCCACGCCCACCCCCATACCCCCCACCGACCTCTCCAGCCTGGCTTTGAGTGAGGTCCACTTGCCCTCGCCCTCTGGGCTCTGGGAACCTTCTTTCAGGTCCCCAAACCTACCATGTTCCTTCTGTGTCTGCCCTCGTGAACCCTACCTCTGCCCAGGCCCTCCCCTGTCTCCAGCTGGCACACACCTAGAAGCCCCTCTGACTGTCCCTTCCCCAGAGAAGTCCTCCTTGACTCCTGACACATTAGGTCCTCCTGCTCTGGTCCTCTGGCTCCCCTTTCCTCCCTGATAATGAAGGTCCATCCCAGCAAGAAGACAAGTTGTGCCCCCAGCCTTGGATGTCTGCCTCCTTCTCCCACTGGAGAGAAGGGACAGGGGAGAAGGGACAGGCCACTGTGTCTGTTTGGATCAACACCTGCCCAGCATCCGGCACTCACTACGTACTCCCGAGTACATGAATGAATGGTATCTAAAATTGCTGTCTTTACACACACCTGAAACGGGGCTCGGCACCTTCCATGAAATTGGGGCATAGAATTCCTTAAGATAGCTTTGCTCTTCTCTGTGTAAGTAGCCGGCCGTCCCTACAGCTTCCTCCTTTTGCCTCAAGTTTCTTTTTAAACTTCTCTCTGACCTGCCAACATCATCAGCCTGATCAAGCAGCAGTCTTCACATCCACGTTTCAGTTCCTTCCACCTTCTGACAAGCCCGATCGTTTTCACACCTTGATTCTGTTCTGCTGTTGGAGCTGCAGCCAACAGTGGTTATTCTGAGCGCCGGGGAGGAGCGCAGCGTGGGGCTAGCCCCGGCCCCATGAGGTCCGGAAGAAGGTGCTGAGTGTCCCCAAAGGTCTTGGGTAGAGGTGGTCCGTGGTCTGGTTCTGGCTGGAGCAGAGGTTAGAGGAACCCCTCTTTGTCGTTTTTGGTCAGTATTGTTCAAGGTAGGCTCATGGGACAAAGGTTCCTTAAGATGTTCTACAAGAGAAAGAATCTTGTGCTCAAAGGGGACGGGGCATCACTCAGAGTCAGTTCTAGTTCTAGTTCTAGTTCTAGTTCTAGTCAGTTCTAGCAGAAGCCAATTCTGCTAATGGAAGCTTGAAGGGGATTTATTCTGAGGATCTTGGGTAATTCACAGAATTTCCTGGAGGGCCAGAAAATCAAGGTCAGAGGCAAAGCAGCCAGGATCATGCCCAAAAGCGTAATGTAGGAATGGCCCCAGGAAGACCCCATTGCTGCCACCATGGGGCACAAACATGCTTGCTTGTGCCGCCGGCTCGACCCACCCTTAGAACCACCATCAGGGAGGCCTCTGGAAATAGTGGGCAGCCACCGCCACGGAACCGCCATCCTCTCTGCAGAGGGTTCTGCAGCGTTCTTGCTGCTTTGCCTCACTAGCTTGGGGTTCAAAGCCTGGGGAGATGCGTCTTGTTGGTGCAGTGAGGTCACGTGCCTGCGCCCTTCCTCAGGACCGTGGGACAAGGCGAACTGGCCACTTTCACCTCCAGCTGCTGCCTCCCAGCAGAGAGGAAATCCTCACACACAGGAAGTGGGAGCAGACCTGAAGAATGACAACTGTTCTCCTCACTGCGGACCCTGGACACTTCCCTTGGGTGTCCCAGTGCTTCAGCCGTGAGTTTCTCCAGCTCGGTGCTGTTGACATTTTGGACCAGAGGACTCTGTGGCAGGGCTCTCCCGGGCACAGCAGGACGGTTCGCAGCAGCTGGGGCCCTACTCGTTAGATGCCAGTAGCACTCCTCCAGTTGTGACAACTAAAAATGTCTGAATTCATTGCTAAATATCCCCTGGGGGGTGGCTTTTCCTGGGGCTGAGAACCACGGCTCCAGGAGATCCGTGGGAAATCTGTGATACGTTTGAGGAACCATGATTGATTTAACCTTATTGACCATGGAAAAATTTTTTTCTCTAGCACCCTTTTCTCTTATTTCACAGAACTTACTCTGAGAAATGCTGGGCCGGTCACTGGGGACCTCATTCTAGAAATATCATGGAGGTTGGGGTTGCCTAGGCCAAATGGCCTGATGTGAAAAGGGGTCTCCCTACCGTCACCTCCTCCACCTCCCTGAACAAGGCTGGGGGCTCCAAAGCTCCTGTCCTATGAAGACCCCCACATTCCCAGGGCCCAAGGGAGGAGCCTACAGAATGCCATTCAACTTGGAAGTCAGTCTTTTCCCCTTCGCGATGAACCCGGCCTGCAGGCATAGGTATTGCTCTAAACACTAGGGACCCTGTGTTGGGGACAAACGTCCTGCCTCTGACAGCATACTATAGCCCCGCCCCCTGCACAACTGGACAAAGATCCCACATGATGCAAGCTCCGTGGGCTTTGTCTGTATCTCACGCATGTTTACCGGGCTAGGACACTTATTACTGCCCAGTGAATGCCTGGAACACAGGGTCAAGTTCAACCCCACCAAGAAAATATCCCCCACCCCAACTGTGATGCAGGATGAGAGGGTCGTAGACCCCTGAAGGGTGCAACCACCACCCACTGGCCTTGCCTTTGAGAGGAGCCATTGAAGCCGTTGCTAGGCCTGTAACGGAGTGTTCCCCATATGTTGGGGGTGGGGGCTCAGTTCCAGCTTGTATCTCCATCTTTGGAACTGCCGCACATGGCCTATGATGTCTCTCAGTGACCTTGGCTCTTAACCTTGGGCGACTGGCACAGTGGAAATATACAGCATGGGGGGCAGACAGACCTGTGTTTGATCTCGGTTGCGCCACTCACTGGAGGCGTGGACTCGGGAGGGCCACCTTTCTCTCTGAACTTCAATTGCACTGTGTAGTTTTTTTTAAAAAAAGCATTTTTCTGGCTCCTACATTCTAGAATTCTATATTTTAGTATTAACAGGTGCCTCCCGGGTGGCGGAAGGTAGGACTCCCTGAAGCCTCCCTGAGAATTTAGGAACCCGTGCTCTGGACCCCAGGGTGAAATTTCAGAGGGCAGGGGAGACAACTGGGGGAAAAAAAAAAAAAAAAAAAAAGGCTAAAAAATGCCTTGGATCCCAACCAGCCAGAAGATGCGCGAATGGAAAATTCCTGCTGTGTGTCAGAGGCCCACCTGGCCCGGGTGACAGCCAGCCGAGCCAGACACGTGGGCCCCACGGCATGTTTAGACAGCACTTTCCTGCCCTGTTCACCCTGGCCCTTCAACGCCCATCCTGGGAAAGTGGGTAGAGAAGCAGGGTCCTCGCCTAGGCTCAGGAGAGCTTCCTGGGTTTCCATGACCGAGCGGGGACTCAGGAGCGGGAAGGTGGGCTGCAGGAGAGAGATGAGGCTCAGGTTCAGTCCCCAAGGCAGACCGGAACCCATGTCTGGGACCGGGGAGTAGCAGCGTTGCTGCTGCGGCTCTAAGGGTCCTCGTCTGGGTCATGAGGGGGGATGTCTAGCAAGTCCTCACCAGCCTTAGCATCCCATGTGCAGAGGCCAACATTCTCAGGGTTTCAACATCCGCCTTGGGAGAGGCCAAGGCCCCTTTCATCAGCAGGCCCTGGGGCAACTCTTGGAAGCTGCCCTTGGAGACAGGCTCAGCCTCTGAAGAAGGCGGCCAAGGCTGGTCCACAGCTATAGGGTGATGACTTGGCCAGCTCTCAGTGCCCGCCGAGATCTGACGGTGATCGCTGAGGGGCAGGCTTGGGGTGAGTACGTTGAAATAGACTTCCTCCACTCCAAGTCTGGGGGCAGAGGAGGTGGGCGTGATGGACCTGGGAGAGCCAAAGAGGAGCGCTGAGCCGCAGGGAAATTATTCCCTGTTCTGTCTAACACCATGCAGGGGAAAGTCCCTGAATCTAGAATCCTCTGGGGGCCAAGCCTCATGCTCTGATGTGGGTTGAGAACGTGATGGACTTCACCAGCCAGGATGGAGTGGCCCTCAGACTTTGCCCAGATCCCACACTCACAGCCTCAGCCGCCCAGGGGCTCCAGGGGCTCCAGGGGCAGGCTGGGGCAGGCTTGGTGGGGGCTGTGGGGATTCAGAGCCCTCATTAGGGTTGAACACATTGGCCAAGGCCGGTCTGCGGATTCCCAGCTCTGGGGAGTGTGATTGGCAAGTCAGCCCCAGGGGCTGGATCTGTCCTGAAACAAGGTCTGGTCTGGGAGCATGGACAGTTCACCGGGGGGATGCCACATGAGAGGTCCCACGATTAGTGCTGCCTGGCCTACTGGATTCTCCCCACTTGCTAATCTCCCCTTCTTGGCACAGCTTTCCACGGAATGTCTCTCAGTGCCTTTTATCTGACCTTTTTTTTTTTTAAGATTTTATTTATTTATTTATTTGAGAGAGAGATCACAAGTAGGCAGAGAGGCAGGCAGAGAGAGAGGGGGAAGCAGGCTCCCCGCTGAGCAGAAAGCCTGATGTGGGGCTCGATCCCAGGACCCTGAGATCATGACCTGGGCTGAAGGCAGAGGCTTAACCCACTGAGCCACCCAGGTGCCCTTACCTGTACTTTTGATGCCCCGGAGATGGGACAAATCTGGACTCCAGGCCACCACTGCTTCTGAACTCTGCTGTCCCCAGCCTCCTCTGCTCACACCACCCCTCAGGCACATACGTAAAGGAAAGTGCTGGAATGGCACTGCATACAAGCCAGGACAAGGACAACCCTGGTCCCTGCGATTTCACTCTGGGTGGCTACTGGGACCAGCCCCCAGGGGAGGAGTGTCCAGTCCTTGTCAGAGACTAGCCTTCCTCCATCCTCAAGCTCTTTCTCTGAGCTCCCAGTCCCTCAGAGAGAGCTGTCCATTTCTCAGACCCACACCAGCCCCTCGGTGCCCGGCCAGGCCTGCTCTCTGGAAGGCCCTGGCTGCTGGTGCCAGCTGCGCGTGAAATTCAGGGTTGTTGTTCCCTGGAGGCCACTTCTAGGAGCTGCTCCTCTCAGGAAATCCCTCCTCCTGTTTCTTGTTTTCTTGGTTTCCAGCCCACGCTTTTCCTTCTCTGCTCCCCTACATGCTCCACAGGGGTTCAGGTCATCCGGAAATCTCTTTTGCTTCTTCTGAGGCCTGGAGTCAACAACACAGTGTGCATGTCTGAAATCCGGGGAGGCTCAGGATGGTACAGATGGGAGTGTGCACGCTTGTGCACATTTGTGTGTGTGTGTTCGTGAATTTGCATGATTTGAAGATAGGCTTGGTCCCCAGAGAACACAATGTTTCCCACTTCCAAAGGTCCTCAAAGACCTGCCTCCCTCCTTGCATTTCAGCAGGGCTGGGTGAGTACGGGTTCTGAGGGGCTGCTAGACTCCTTCCCCGTCATGCCACAGAGCAGGGAATGGTTTCCAGGACCCCTGAGCCCTACCATGGGGCCCTTTCCACAACATGGTACTTGGATGTCAAGGGAGAGAGGTTTGAGCCCAGAAATCCTTACAGGGGGTGGCAGAAGATGCCTTAATCTGGGGGTTGGGATATGAGCTCAGTGGGGTGTGGGATGGCGTTTGGAAACAATCGTCATCATTCACTTTTCCAGAATACTCCTTTAGTCCTGCAGCTCAGGATGCATCCTGATTTATGGGGCGCAGGATTCCAGCAGCTCTGGGAAGGGTTCTGGCTTTGCAGGGCTCGAGCTCCTGGGGAGAGGCGAAAGGGAGGGGCCTGCACTGGAATATTAGGAGTTAGGAGGTTGAGGGGCAGAACCTGTGGAAGGACCGAAGCAGGGACCCCAGGATGCTTCCGCCTGCCTTGGGTGACAGACCTCTTCATGAAAAGAGGCAGGATGGGAGTCCCAAGGGCCTCGGGAAGCAGCGTCCTTGGAGCAGACAGGCTCCCTGGGGAGCAGTTCCTACCCCTCATCCCGCTGTGGGGTGTTGCTTTTGCTTCAAGACTGAGCTTTTCTGCCACAAAATTCGGCCGGCCATCTTCACTGAAACCACAGAGAAACCATGTATGTCGTTCACTCACTCCCATTTAACCGATGAGGAGACTGAGGCCTTAGGTTAAGAGAAGCTGAGTGGTGCCACTGGGTCTCCCAGTTAGAAAGTGGTAGAGCCAAGCTCCAAACCTACATCTTCTGATTTTAAGTTCTGACTCCTTCCATGAGCATGAACAGTCCCCCCTCAGCCTCAGCAGGGATTGAAGACTGGGCTTCAATCTTACCCCCTGTTAGAACAGATGTTGTGCATTTGGGCAAGTTTCTGAATCTCAGTTTTCTCCTAAATAAAGTGGATGTAGTCAGTGAGATACTGGAGCCGTTCTGGCTCCCCAAAGCCAACCAGGCATATTTCTTTCCAATTCTGTCTTTCAGTAGCAGAGGGGGAGTTAGCTTGCTATGGGCCATGGAAGAAGTATTTACACCACAGAAATGAGCCCACCTGACAAGTCCTTCCTTTCTTCCATTTAACAAACATTCGTCGTCTTCTGTCAGGCTCCAGCATGGTGCAAGAGAAGTGAAGATGAGTAAGATAAAGTCTTATCCTAAAGGATCTCATGGAAGAGGAAGAGGAAACAGGCATGAGAAAAAGCCAGATTCTGACCAGTGAGACCAGAGGGGCTCACAGAGCACGACTGTAGTCAACTGAAGGTGAGGTAAGGAATAAAAAGAATATTTATCAGCAGAAGAAGCAACTTTAGAAGCAGCTTCAATAGACTCTTTCTTATCGGAATGTTCTGGAAATTGCAAACCTGGGCTTGGGTTTGAAATCCTAAGCTTTGGTTTGGAGTCACATAGGTAGAGTTTGGAACCCTGGCTGAGCTGGCCACCATGTGTGTAGACTTAGCCAAGTTATTTATGTATTTATGTATGTATGTATGTATGTATGTATGTATTTATAGTAGGCTCCGTGCCCAATGTAGGGCTTCACCTCATGACCCTGAGACCGAGAGCCGCACACTCTACTGGCTCTTGAGCCAGCCAGGCATCCCAACTTAGCCAAGTTATTCAACTTCTTTGAGACTGTCTCCTCGTTTGTAAGATGGGTTGATAATTTTTAACTCACAGGGTCCTTGTGAGAATTCATTGAGATCATTTATTCAGCAAAATATCTTTGCAGAATACCTACTATGTGCCAAACACCTGAGCCCTACTATGTGCCAGGTCTCTGTCCTCGTGGAGCTTGTATTCTAGTGGAAGGAGACAGACAGGGAACAAATAAAATCTAGCGTGGCAACAAGCAGCCATAAGTGGGTTGGAAATAATAAAGCAGGTGTTTGGGGTGGGTTCCCCAGGAACAGTCCCTGTGATGAGCATTTGCTAGGGAAGTGCTCCTAGGGAAAGTGGTAGGGGAGAGAGATGCAGGGAAGGACACAGGAGCCCAGGGTAGGGCGCTGATGAAGTCCCACAAAGGGCATCCAGGCTGATCCTTTAGGGCCTCTGGAGGGTAAGTTATGCTCGGAGGGTCCCAGCCTCAAGACAAAAGAAAGATTCCATGAGTTAGTATAAGCTTAGGATTGTGCTTTGCAAGCATGTTGGCCAACATATGAACACCCCTTCAGCCTAGTCAGTCCCAGTCTCTGTGCCACCCCCCTTCTGCCACGACTGTGTGACTCAGTGATCCAGAACAACTTAGAATTTCTGTGAACACTCTGCGTCCTCTCATGTTGGGCACCTCTGCCCACGTTGTTCCCTTCCTGGAATACCACTCTCTGGAAAATTCTTAGTCATTCTTCAGGTCTTAGCTCAAATGCTGCCTCTGTGTCTTTGAAGACTGTTCCAGGCCATCCTGGGGACTTCCTCCTGTTTAACCTCTGAATGGCTACCAAGCTCCCCTGGAGCAATAATATTTCTTTAGAATTACCTGTTCATGACTGTCTGTACATTAACCTGGGAGCTCCTTGACAAGTGTGGACAGGTCTTTCAGGTCTGGATCTCCAGAGTGTTGGGCACACAGTAGGCCCTCAGGAGACATTTACCAAGTGAAATAGCTTGGTCACTGAGTAGCTTTGTGCCCTTCGGCAAGTCAAAAAACAAAACAAAACTCTTTGAGCCTCAATTTCCCCCTCAGTAATTATAACTTCTCCTAAATCCTAGTGGTTTTAGGTGGTTAAATGAGACAATGAATATAAACTCTGAAATGCTATCCAGATGTTTTATTATAAAAACGTAGGGGGAAAAAAGGATCCAATCTGGAGGTCAACAGTGGCTGTGCGGGTCCAAAAGTCTCCAGAGATCTTGGCTCAGTTCTGAAGACATTTAGAGAGCATTCCAATATGAGAGCACTAAGCAGGTGCCAGGGTAGCTCCCTATCTTTTCTGACACGTCCTCTGTCACCAGCCAGAGCTTGAAGCTCTGATCCTGGGAAGGAGATATACCTGCCATGGACCCTCCTTCCCCACTTGCAGTGAGTCACCAATAACCATACATACCCAAGGTAGTGGTATTGAGAACTGAAGCTTCTTTCTGCAGAAGGAGGCTTGAAGAAGGAAACCTTGTCAATGGGCATCTTTGCCCAGATAATGGGCATGGGACTAGTTTGTGGTCACTGTTGCAGGTGAATCTTGTACAGGGATGCTCTGACTCTGTAAACCTTGTTCCAACTCACATCCAGTCTCTTCCAAAGCTGGTCCCTCTTTTCCTGACTCTCCAAAAGTCTGTCCTTCCTTCCCAGTCCCATTTCATTCTCCCATAGCATCTCCCAAGCTCTCTCTCAGTTATCTTGGTCCTCAGGGAACTATGGCCTGATCTTTTCCTCTATTCTGCTCCAGCTCCAAGTTCTCTTGAGCCTTCAGTGTTGTTTCTTCTTCAATCCCATATTGATGATACCTAGAATTTGAGAAACTTTTTTGGTTACATCAAAGAAATCGTTCTCATGAAAGAGTTCGTGACTCAAGAGTCCCTTCCTCAGCCATGGTGTATGGCCTAAAATTCCTCCTTTTATATGTAAGATGGTTATTTATACTTCAATATATTGTCATCAAACCACTTCTTAACTCTAGGTGGTCTGGCTTGCATTCCCACCATTTTGCAAAACTTCTCTCATTCTCTCTGACACCAATAACCTTCTCTTGGCCAAATTCATTAGCCTGGAATAGCCCTGTGCCTTCCAGCTTCAGGCCCACTCCCAAGCCATGTAGCCAGCAACTAATATAAATGGGTACTGGTAAAGATCCAATATTGTAGAGATGTAAGTTTTCCCCCAAATTAATCTATAAATTCAGTGAAATACCAATAAAAACTTAATAAGAGTTTTTAAAATGGAGCTTTACAAGCTAATTTTATAAGTCACCAAGGGAAAACATGCACAAGAATAGCCAGGCATATTTTTATACAGTCAGAACAATGGGGAGGAAATTGCTCTTTCACATATAAACATTTACTATAAATTAGTCAATATGGAGTGATATTGGTGTAAAAACAGATAACATAAACAATGGAACAGAGCAAAGAAAGAGATCCATGGAAATCTATCTTATGCTAACAGAGCATTTTAAACCTCTGGGAAAGGATTAACTGTCCAAGGATGGTTTTCAAACAATAGATTATCCACTTGGTAAAACATTTATATATTATATTGGTGATGATTTTACTTCCTAAAAGAAGAATTCATTCTACTTATTTTAATCAGAAAGAAACCATGGAAGGTATGTAGAGCTGCCAGAATTGCAGGGATGGAGAAAAAAAAAAATTCAGGTTGAATTTACCAGAATAACTTCAAAGCCATGGCACAGAACTGAGCCACTGAAAGAGATGCTGTCACTGCTACAATCTGGAAGCTGCCAGATAGCAGGAAGTTTTTGCCGTGGATACTGTTCCAAAACCACACCACCATTGCCAGGATCTGTGCTAGTAGAATGGAAGCTGTGTTGTCTTTTTCTCGTATAACTCAAAGCATCTTGTGAGTTCTATCTGCCTAGGTCTTCTAGGAAGCAGACACCAAAATGGAGTTAGGGGGCAGGAGATTTATTGGGATAATGCCTGTGAAAGATAAAGAGGAGAGGGAGCAGGAGTAGCAAGCAAAGCATTCAGACTCTGGTATAGTCCTAACATCTGTGAAAGGAGAGGGAGAGGAAGGAAGATTGGGTAGAAAAAGACTCAGACTGTGATGTAGCCTTGAGATAGTCTTGGTCACCAGAAGGATTGCCCATAGAGGATTCCGTCTATGTGAGGAAGAAATGGCCATGCCCTATTTCTTCTCTATGCTTGGTCATTGACTAAGAGCTCTAGCAGATCCCAAAAGCATTTAACTGGGAGAATATCCATTACATCCGGAATTCTAACTTCAAGGGAGTCCCTATAATACAGTAAGACAATCAGAAAAGGGTTGATATGAATTTTGATCCAGCCAATGTATTTATCTACCATAGACCTCTATCTCATACCATATGCAAAATAAATTTTAGATGAATTAAAGAGGTGTGGGGAAAGAACAAAATTATGTTGTGTTACAAGAAATACAATTGTATTACAAGAAAATATATGAATATATTTCTATAACTTTGGAATAGGGAAGGCCTTTTTAAGAATCTCAGGAATTGGGGTGCTGGGGTGGCTTAGTCAGTTAAATCTGCCTTCGGCTCAGGTCACGGTCCCAGGAACCTGGGATCAAGTCCTGCTCTGAGCTCCTTGCTCAGCATGGAGTCTGCTTCTCCCTCTCCCTGCTTATTCTTTCTCTCTCTCTTTGTCAAATGAATTAAAAAAAAAAAAAAGAATCTCAAGAATCTTCTTGATCCTGGGATGCTGTGTAATCTATCAGGAATAGGTTATTGACATGTATTTTATTGTTGATTTTCTGCCTGCAATCTACAACACTACAGAAAGTGTTATTATTTTGTTATTTTAAATTTGCCTTTTAAGCAAAATGCAAAATTGAAATTATGTAGAGGCACATTTTAAATTAGTTTTTATTTTTATGTTTTAAAAAAGTAATCAACCCTAACATCCTATCATCTAGTGAGACACTAGATGTTTTTCCTCTAAGATTGAGAACAAGAATGTCCCTTCTTCCCAGTCCTATTTAACTTGTCCCTAAAGACCTAGCTAATGCAAAAGAACAACAACAACAAAAAAAAGAAATCAAAGACATAAAAAATGGGAAGGAAGAAATAAAATGGTCTTTTATTTGCAGATAACATGGTTGCCTATGTTGAAGAATCAACAAAAAAACTCCTGGAACTAATAAGTGATTATAGCGAGGTTGCAGGATACAAGGTTAATATACTAAAGGCAATTGCTTTCCTATACACCAGCAATGAATAATTAGAATTTGATATCAAAAATACAACACCACTTACATTAGCGGGAAAGAAAGAAAAAAAGAAGAAAATCTTACATATAAATCTAATAAAATATGTACAAAATATATGTGAAGAAAACTACAAAACTCTGATGAAAGAAATCAAAGAAGATATTAATAAATGAAAAAGTCCATGTTCATGGATAGGAAGACTCAATAATTGTTAAGGTGTCAGTTCTACCCAATTTGACCCAAAGATTTGATGCAATCTCAACCAAAACCCCCAGCACATTATTTTGTGTATTAAAAAAAAGAAAAAAAAAAGATAAAAAAACAGATTCTAAAGTTCACGTGGAAAGGCAAAAGACCCAGAATAGCTACCACAATATTGAAGAAGAACAAAGTTGAAGGACTGATATTACCGATTTCAGGACTTACTGTAAAGTTATAGTGATCAAGACACTGGTGAAAGAACAAACCAATCAATGAACTAGAATAAAAAGCCAACAAATAGGCCCATACAAATATAGTCAAATAATCTTCAACAAAGGAGCAAAGGCAATACAATGGAGAAAGAACAGTCTTTTCAACAAATGGTGCTAGAACAATTGGGCATACATATGCAAAAACAATTAACCTAGACAGTCTTCATAGTCTTCACAAAAATTAACTCAAAATAGATCATAGACCTAAATGTAAGTCACAAAATTTAAAACTTCTAGAAGATAGCATAGGTGAAAATCTAGGTGACCTTGGATTTGGCCATGATTTTTTAGACTCGGAATCAATCTGTGAGTGAAAAAATTGCCAAGTTAGACTTCATTAAAATTAAAAAACTCTGCTCTATGAAGGACACCATTAAAAGAATAAAAATATGACATAGGCTGGGAGAAATCTTTGCAAAAGACATATGTCATAAAGGATTTGTATCCAAAATATATGACAAACTCTTTAAATTCATCAATAAGAAGAAAACCAACCCAATTAAAAAACTAGCAAAAGATCTGAACAGATATCTCAACAAAGAAAACAAACAGATGGCAAATAAGCATATGAAAAGATGTTCAACATCATATGTTATTAGGGAACTGCAAATTAAAACAACAATGAGATACTACTACACATATATTAGAATGGCTAAAATCCAAAACACTGACAACACCAAATGCTGATGAGGATGTGGGGAAACAGGAACACTCATTTATTGCTGGTGGGAATGCAAATGGTACAGCCACTTTGGAAGACAGTTCGCTGGTTTCTTGCAAAGCTAAACATAAACTTACCACACAACCCAGCAATTGGGCTCTTACGTATTTATCCAAATGAGTTGAAAACTTTGCTACAGAAAACCTTGCACACAAGTATTTATAGCAGCTTTGTTCATAATTGCTAATAGTTGGAAGCAACCATTATATTCTCAATAGGTGAATGGATAAACAATCAATGGTACATCCATACAATAGAATATTACTCAGCAATAAAAATGGAGCTTTTCATCAAACCATGAAAAGAATGAAAGAATCTGAAATATATATATATTGATAAGTTAAAGAAGGCAATCTGAAGGACTGCATATTGTATGATTCCAGCTGTACAACATTCTGGAAAGGGCAAAACAATAGAGCCAGTAAAAATACCAGGGTTTCTGAGGGAGGCAGGGAGGGATGAAGAGATAGAGCATAGGACATTTTTAGGGTGGCAATAATGAATGATATTGTAATGGTAAATACATGATATTATGCATTTGTCAAAATCCATAGAATGTACAGCACAGAGAGTAAACCATCATGTAAACTCTGGACTTTAGTTAATAATAATATAGCAGTTTTGGTTCACCAGTTGTAACTAATGTGCCACACTAATGTAAGCTGTTAATAATAGGAAAATTGTGCATGAACAGGTGGGGAGGGAGGAAGGGAATATTGTGATGGGAGAAGGAGGTATATGGGAACTCCATACTTTTTGCTCAGTTTTTCCATAAACCTAAGACTTTTATAAAAATAAAGTCTATAAAAAGTTTTACAAGTAATTAATATACTTGGAGAGAAAACTGGCAGCAAATATAACAGACATATACTCTAGTTTTCTCAGGACAGTTCTGGTTTATACCAGTTGTCCTGGTGTCTTAGCTGGTTTTGTATTTGTCATTCTCTAAGTGTCTTGGTTTAAATGATAAATTATATGGTGACCCTAGACAAAAAGTTATTATTGGTAATAATATAAAGAACACTGTAAAGTAATAAGAAAAAGATAAACAATCCAGGAGAATAATAGGCAATATATATGAATAGGCATATTAGTTTGCTAGGATTGCCATAACAAAATATCATAGATGGGGTGGTTTAAACAACAGATATTAATTTTCTTTTTTTTTAAAAGATTTTATTTATTTATTTATTTGACAGAGGGAGGTCACAAGTAGACAGAGAGGCAGGCAGAGAGAGAGAGAGGGAAGCAGGCTCCCTGCTGAGCAGAGAACCCTATGCGGGACTTGATCCCAGAACCCTGAGATCATGACCTGAGCCAAAGGCAGTGGCTTAACCCACTGAGCCACCCAGGAACCCCAGATATTAATTTCCTTACAGTTCTAGAGGTTAGCAGTCCAAGAACAAGGACATAGAAGGTTTGGTCTCTTCTGAGACCTGCAAGTCCTTGGCTTGCAGATGGCTGCTTTCTCACTGTGTCCTCACAGGGTCTTTCCACTGTTCATGCATAAGTCTGTGTCCTAATCTCCTCTTCTTATAAGGACATAGTCATGTTGAATTAGGCCCCATCGCAAGACCTTATTTTACCTTAATCACTTCTTTAAAGGTCCAGTCTCCAAATATAGTCACATCTGAACCTCTGAGAGTTAGGACTTCAACATACAAATTTTTTGGAGGTAGGGACACAATTCATCCCATAATGGTGGAAAATTCACAGAAGTACAAATGGCCAATAAATATAAGTCAATATGTGTAATAACACCCAAAACCAGAGACATACAAATTAAAAACAATAATAACCAGTCATCTCCCCTAGTAGAATGGCAAAAAAATAATAAAAGAAGGCTGATACTATCTAAGGTTGGCAAGGATGTGGGAAACTGTTGTTTGTTGATGGAACAAATTAATAACAACTTTTGTTGAGGACAATTTGACAGGTTCCATTAACATATAAAGTACATATCTTTTGACCTAGAAGTTCGCTTCTGAGACTTGATCCTACAGAAATGTAGAGGTACAAAGAGGTATGCGTATAGATATTAATTGCAGTATTTTTTGGTATTATTTAAAAATTGAAAAAAAATTAAATTTCTATCCATAGGTAAATAAGTTATGGTACATCCACACTATGGAACACTATATTGAGGTTAAATAGGATATTTTATCATTTACCTATGATAAAAATAAGGTTCACATGATATCCTATGAATAGATAAAATGGAATCTTAAAACATATTAAGTAACTCAAAAGAGAGGAAATAGAGAGGAATAGATGAGACACATAGAACACAAATAACAAAATGGTAGATTTAAACTCAGCCATATCCATAATGTCATTAAATATAAATGTTCTAAACATCACAATTAAAAAGGCATAGATTATGAGATTGGATTTCTTTAAAGGCATGATCCAACTATAAACTGCTTATAATAAATCCATTTTAAATATAGTCATAAGTAGGTTAAAAGTGAAAGGTTGGGTACAGATATACCACGCTAATACTAATCAAAAGAAAGCTATATGGAGTGCTTGTGTGGCTCCGTCAGTTAAGCATATGACCCTTGATTTTGGCTCAGGTCATGATCTCAAGGTGGTGAGATTGATTTCTGCATCAGGCTCTGCCCACAGCAGGAATTCTGCTTGAGATTTTCTCTCTCCTTCTCCCTCTGCCCCCAACACTCCTGCAGGGTCTCTCTCTCTCTTCTAAAATAAATAAATAAATAAATAAACTGTTTTAAAAAGGAAAGCTATATTGATATCATACAAAGCAGATTTCAGAGCAAAGAATATTTCCAAGGATAAAGAAGGTCATTTCATAATGATAAATGGATCAATTTATCAAGAGGACACAACAATCCAAAAGGTATGTTCATGTTAAGAAGAAGTTTCAAAATAATGACACAAAACACAGAATTGCAAAGAGAAATAGACAAACTCAAAATTATAGTCAGAGATTGCATATCCGCTTGTCCTTATTTCACAATTTCTACTCTGCCCTTCCTTTATCTTTTTAAACTCAATTAAACTTAAGGCTCTTTTCAGATAACATTTTAGTCTTTAATTTCTCTGATGTGAATTATTCCATTTGTGGGCCATCTTGGCATTGGACTTCTTCATATATTTTATAATTTTTGTCTATGAGCTCATCTTCAACAGAGGCTATTTTTCACAAGAGTCCTATAAGTGTTTTGAGTTATTAAGGTCTCTTATGAGATGATTTTATTATTGCATACTTAGAAATTTTCTCTCTTCTCTTTCTTTATTTTTTTCAGCTTAGCTATGTTTTTAAATGAAATTTTAAACAATTATATAAAATATTGCTGTGTTGGAAATTCTCATGCCAGATTAGATTTTGGTTTTGATAGAATGTGTCAAAAGGTTTCCCATGATAAAACTTTGAAATTAGCCTTCAGCCAATTTCTTCCCTAATTTTCCTTTGTCCTGGAATTATAAAATTACTTTTTAATGAATTTATAATAAGTGGGGTATTGTTTAACTGGGGAAAATGCCATTTTAGGATTATAAGCTGTGTACTTTTTAAGATAAAGACTAAAATTTGCTTTATGGAAGATGTTCTTCTGTTTTAGCTTATACTGCTTGAGTCGGCCCTTTTAGCTATGCTATTTATGATAAAGCAAGGCCCTGCCTATGATTCTTGGTGGGTATGGAAGAACACTGTTGGGGCCTTAAAGGAAATTTCTAGTTTTAAATGTTAATACCCTTTAATAATATAAATTGAATGAATTTGTGAAATTCTGCCTCTGAGCATTATTTTATTTAGAGTACCACCATTTCCTAATTTGGAATCAGACTACCCTGTCCCTGAAATTGGTGTGTTCTTACAAAGTGATGTGTATTACTCCGGGATTAGCTGTTTACACAAGATAAGGGGCTGGGATGGTGAAGAATGTGGGAGAGAAGTGCTCTTTCTTCAGCTTAGACTGGAGAAAACCACCATGCAAATGACCCACACTGGGCCTAGCACAGCCTAGTCTGGACCTGGGAGTTGGTTGTCCCACTTGTCTTCTATTTTAACCTGACCATGCCAATGTTGGGGCGATGTCCTGACAGGTATTTTATTTTGATATCTCTGCTGTCAGTAATGCATGGAAAAGGCAAACTGGGGGGCAGGACAGAAGATTTTGAAGGCAGATAATAGATTTGAGTGAGAGGGAGAAATAAAACAACAACTACTACTTCCAGGGGCTGGGGTGGGGGTATCTCTTAGATCTAGACTCCATGGAAGGGGAATAATTGGGATATGCCTGGTGGTGAGAGATTTATCACTGGCCATATGGAGGCAGTTAACAGGTGAGGTGGGAAGTGGGCTTCTAAAGGACTCTGAAGTTAGCTCGGTGCTGTGGGTTCTCAGCAGAGCCACTTCTAAGAACAGTTAGAGGATAGTTTCTTGTATGTACTTCCCTTCCCCTTCTGCCTCAGCATTGTTAACTTATCTTTGACTGTGGTGTGGAGAATTGGGAGAGATCCTGGCCCATACTTTGGTTGAGGAACCAAGACCTGTTTGGATCTAGGTGCAGGGGTACCTGGGGAGAGAGCGAGGCAGAGAGTGGTAGGCAATGAAGCTGAGCAGGAAGCCAGGACCAGAGCACAAAGGGCTTTGTAAGCCATTCCAAGGAACGGGACTTTGTCTTGAAGGCCCTGTGGAGCCATTAAAAGATATCAAGCAAGATGGTGATGGGAACAAACTTACAATACATAGAAAGGAAAAAAACTTCAGAGTATCTTATAAATTTGCAGACCATTGTAGTTGACATCTTCTGCTTTTGTCTGGACAGCACCTCTTAAATCTTCCTGTGGTAACAGAACCCCTTTTTCCTATGGTGCACCTATGCCATGGGATTTGAGTAGAGTTTACTTTGATTTTCTCAAACACAGGGAATGTGCCTGTGTCCCAAGCCAGGCCCAACAGGAGCAACTGACCTCCACAGATACTGGTTCAGGGAGGGTTCTGTGACTCAAGTTTGTGTTAGGACCTTTGTCATGCCTAGGACTTTTCTGACAGAAAAGTCAGAAAAGACCATCTCTTTCTGGTGGGGTCTCTAAACTGATAGAATATGAATCTGGTCTCCTGGTGGCCAAGAGGTTTTCCGCCACCTGGACAGAAAATAACTGAGAGATAGTGTGAGACCAAGTCCTCAGAGATGGTGTAAGACCAAGTTCTCAGAGATGGTGTGAGAGCAAGACCTCCAGGCTGTAGTTTGAGCCACAGGATCCAGCCACGGGCAATGCCAAGTAGAAATAGGCAGTTAGGGGAGAGAGAGAGAGAGACAGGCAGAGGAAACCCCAAGGACATTGTTGAGCTACTGGACCCCAGCCAGTCCTTTCTTTTACAGAAGCCAATAGCTTTTTTCCTGCTTAATCTAATTTGTTGTATTTCTCTCACTTAGAGGTGAGAGTTCTTTCTAACAGTTGTGTGTTCTCCTGATTTGCTCTTCCCTAGACTCAATATTCCCAATTAGTTTCACAATTTGGGATGGTTCCTAGGTCACTCCCACCATGGTCATCATCTTCTGGAGGGAGATGTCCACACTAGAGTCCCTGGGGGACCTTCTCTGTAAGAGTTGTATTCTAATAAAGTACATGATGAACTCTTCTCTGAAGAAATCAAGATATAAGGTTGATACCTGTGGATTGGGTGCTTGGAGAGCTTTTGGGAGGATCTTGGTCACAGCAATATATGACTTGAAGTGTCTACATTTCTATAAAGAATGAAGTACAGTGGCTCTATCTCAGGGAGTTCTCAGAGGCCAGCACCTCGAGCAGATTCTAAGTGGGAGGGAAAGTAGAAAAGAATGTGTCCTCGTTTATGGCCAACAAGATCCCAGGCTGTCCTGAAATATAAATGAAACTATTCAGTCATCTTAACTGGCTGTTAATGAGCCAATTCATAATTTAGAAGTGGTTTTAAGGAATTGCAAAAGGAAGGGGGCGGGAAGACACTCAGGCCAGATCCGACCTTATCATAATCTGACTATGTTTGTGTGTGTGTAGAAGGGAATGTGAACCCACTTCCTGATCGCACAAGGGTCTATAATCCCCTTGCTTAAGGTGAGCTGAGGACCTGCCTTCAACAGAACAGTTCTGGTCTTAGTTCTGGGCTTAAATTTTTTTTTACTAAACTACTGGTCTCCAGCACCAGGCATCACCAGGCGATAATTCCTTCAAGTTCCCCTTGCAAACTGCTCTGAACCTCACTGTGTCTTGCTTTCTTTTTTCCTGATCACTTAGTAAGTTACACACAAGATTAATCCCAAGATTAAAACACCATTTGGGTGTTCCCAAGTCCTTGGCCATATGGTGTCACCTTGCCTTTTAATGTCCTAGAGAAAATGGGTCAAACTCTCAACACACCATAGAAGGAAATGCAGGAGGTTTTGCTATACTTCTGGGGATTTGTTCCCAAACCCCTTTTACTGTTTCTTTTGAATTTCCTTCCTTTTCCCCTTCTTTCCTACCCTCCCTCCATCCTACCCTCCTCCCTTCCTTTCTCTCCCTCCTCTTCCCCACTGTCCCCCTCCTTTCCAAGGCTGTTTTTCCTCTCTGACTGGTGTCAAGACAAATGCAAAATACAGATCTTTTTCCTTGATTTCCCAACATTAACCCTAGCACAGGGGCACATGTATGTAAACGGCTGAGCAGCACTATGTCTTAGCACAGAAAACACCTTAAAGTTAAGTATCAGATATTCTCTTGGCCACATTCTACCCACCCCCCCATCTGACCTCCTTGAGGCCCAGCCTCCACCTGTTTCCAGGGCTCTCTCTTCCCCCTCCCTTTCTCCTTCCCTCCCTCCTTTCAGGGCAAGGCTCTTCTGAAGCAGCTCTTCCCCACCCACTGCCCTAGACTGCCTCTGGGCCAATCTCTGACTGCCCAGAAAACATTAAGGACCAGCTTTGAAATTACTTTTTCCTTTAACACAATCAAATTATTCATCTTAACTCCTTCCCCTACCGGTCTCCACAAGCATGTGAAGATCCATCATGCCTTGATATGAAAGTATGCTACCCCCTTGGAAGGCGGAAGTGGCTAGAACAGTTTTGTTGGCAGCGTTGTCTTTCTTGCAGCTTGAGCCTGACTACAGCTCAGAGATGTTTCTGTGGGCCATGCTGAGGAGTTGGTATTTTACTCAAGGTGCAACAGAGAGCCATTGAGGAGGTTTCCAATGGGGACCTCTATGCCTCTGTGCAAAGAATGGGCTGAGGGGACCCCCGAGCAGAATCAAGAGGATGCCCAGGGAGGCTAGTGCAGTGGTCCCGGTGAGAGAGGAGACCAGGGAGAGGTGTGCATACATGGGTGCAGTGCAGGCTTGAGGCAGAAATGGTCCGTGTCGCAGTTAATATGGTGGTGAAGATGCTGATGCCTGGGTCTCTCACACTTTGTTTAGGGCCCCACCACTAGCACTCAGCTGTTCCTTTTTGGCCACTTAGACTTCAGGGGGGCTAAGCTAGCCTCCAGAGAAAGGGTGGTCAGGGGGCTTGAGGGATCACCAAACCGGCTGAGATAGTGACTGAGTTAGGACCTTCCTGCCTCCCTCAGCGGCTCCAGGAAGGATAGAACTGGTGGAACAGAAGGGGGGAGCCTGTGGCAAGGGAATGGCCTTGGTCCCCCCGCCCAGATCAGCATGGGGGCAGGACACCCCAAATCTCAGTGGCCTCCAATCCCTGAACCATCTTCATTAGCTGCTTATTGTCGGTGGCAGCAAAGAATGGCTCCCAGCTGGCCAGCCGATCGAATATCAGGAACCATCTTTTCTGAGAGATGGTTCACGTTCAGCTTGGTCCACTTTGACTCCCACAGGCCTTTGGGCTGCTTTCCTGAGGCAGGGCTCTACTGGTCATGTCTGGAAGGTAGGGTGATTCCATCAGCTGGGTTTGCCTGGCAGGAGATTGGGGGCACTCTTTGGGAACAGAGAAGGAGGGAGGGACGGTGGGGATAGAAGAAGAGTGAGAAGAGCCAAGAGGGGCTCGGTGTGAGAGGGGTGGGCTATTTGCTAAATAAAATTTAAATCCTTAGCATGGTTTCTGCCAAGAGGGGAGAAGGGCTGATGAAAACCATATGTCTCTAAGTAAGTGGAATGAGGAGCCCTGCTTTGTGTGCGCCTGTGTTAGAGAGGCTGCTGTTGGTCTCCCATGCAATGGAAAAATCTCTATTTTAAAGAATACAATGTTAAGAGGCACTCTGAGACAAACCACATTTCGCAATTAAGTAGTTTACAAGGTCAGCGAAGGAAGGACAAAATAAACCAGCTGAAAAAAAAGTCTTGCTCAATACCAAAATTTGTTTAAAAGTTCAATGTTACAGTCAGAAACAGTAATATAGGCTTATTATGTAGTTTTATAAAAATAGCCCCAAAGATAAGACTCTTTCAGGATGGAGGAGAAATTAAAAATGCTCTAAGCACGGGTGCAGATATTATATTTTCCTGACATTTTAAAAGAAGGCTAATTTTTGTAAAATGTAAACGATGTCATTTTTTACTTTTTCTAAATTGACCCTTCGGCAAACTGAACCCAAACTGAGATGCAAACTTAACTACCACTGTCCATTCTGCAGAACAGAAGTCGAATTTCTTCCTCCAGCATTCAAATTCCAACATAATGTGGTTCCAAATGGCCTTCCCTGAATTTCCTCCCCAGCACACCGGCCTCACCAGCCCACCCTGTTCTCGATCCTCTTTGCAGACTCCCCTGCCAGGTTTCAGGTGCACTCCCGGGCCCTGCCCTCCGTGACGCCCTTCTTCCTGGCTGATGAAAAATGTCAGTCCTTCTTCAAGGATGTCAATTTCCAAATTCTATCCATTCCACTATAATTCCCATGTGATGCTTTTGCATAGATATTCCAGTTCTCTGAAGAAATCCTCTATCTTGTCACTTACTTTCTTGACCATATTAATCCCAGCTGTTGGAAAGTCTGTATCAGATCGCTCCAATTTCTGGATCACCTATGGGTCTGTTTCTAGTACGGAGATACTTTTTTGACTCTGCCTGATGTTATTTTTCATCACGGGATTTATCTTGGCTTTCTGGAAGGCCATCCTAGTCCAGTCCGGATTGAGCTGATTTGAGGCTGCCTGTCAGAATTGTGAAGGCTGCCCCCCACTTGCCTTTTCTCCTGGGGCCTCACCCTTCAGGGTTCCCTTCCCCTTCAGCGGGGCTCTGATTTCCAGTTCGTTTCCCCTGCCCCCATCTGACTGTCAAGAACTCTGCTCCGCTTCCGCGTGTCTCAGCCGGTGGGTGATTTGGGGCTCATCAGCCCTTCATTGCTGGGGCCCCTGCTGCTTATGAATCTGCAGATGCCTTGGCGGGGGAAGGGCTTGGCATTTTGAACTAATCTAATCTAAGCTGCTTCTCTTCCCCCAGATGCCTTGGCCCTCAGGTCTTTCTTGCCTGGACATTTCAAACTCCAAATTTGTCTCCCCGTCCCATGAGATTGCCAAAACCTCGAGCTGGAGTTCCGGGTTCTTACCTACCACTTTTTGCTTGGTTCTGAGCCTCTCGGGTCCATGCCACTCACAAACCAGTGATGCTGGGAGGGGAAGGGTAGCGCCGAGTGTCACCTCCATTAGCTCCCCTTCTCTCTGGAGTCCTGACCTTTCAAGTCCTGGCTACCTGCAAACAAGTGGCTTTTGGATTTTGTTCAGATCATTCCTAGCGGGAGGACTGGCCTTTGATGGGCTACTCTGACATTCCAGGAACTGGATTCTTCTATCTACCCCCTTCGAAACGTAAGCTCGGTGAGGGCAGGGCCCTTGTCTCCACCACCGCTGTGATTCCTGGCTGATCGCAGAACACGGCTTTAAGTACCACCTAGGCCTGGACATTTTCAGATGCCGTCTCCAGCCCAGAGCTCTGTTCTGAGCTCGCGGCCGCACGTATCTGCCATTGTCATCACCGTGGGGCCGTTGCTCAGAAACTCCACGTGTTAAAAACTTGGTTCTTTCCCCTAAATCTGTCCCTGTCCCAGGCTCCCTCCATCTACCCGCTTATGTCCGAGACCAGAAGGTCACACTGACAAACTGTCACTGGCTCCTCTCCACCTGCAGTCCCCCATGTTGCTAACTCCACCTGAAAATGTCACATGACATCATCTAGACCTCTCCGGGCCACCACAGCCCCGTCCCAGGACCGTTCCCCTCCCCTCGGGTACTCGGTAGTCTCCTCACATTCCTCCCCAAAGCCATGCTGGTCTCCTTCCAGCCCGTTCACCGGCCACCAGATAGAGTGATCTCTTGAAAACAAAAATCTGATTATGTCATTTCTCTGCATAACAGCGTTCAATGACATCCCGCTGCTTTTAAGAAGGCTTTGAAGAGAAACCCTCAAGGAGCCACCATCCTGCTGTTCTACCCCACACCCCCTCCCAGGCTCAGCCTACCTGACTGTTGCCCTTGACACATTCCATCCTGAGGACCTTCTCGGTTCTGGAGCGCCTTGACTTCCTCTTGCCCTGGGGTGGGGGTGGGGGGCTCATGCAGGCTCTTCTGCTGCCAGAAAACAGTTTCTCCTTTTCCTGTCTGCTTCTCTCCCGTTCATCTTTCAGGTCTCAGCTCAATGTCTCCTTCTCGTAGGAGCTTCCCGGCCCCCCACCCCCCACCGACCATGAGCCCCCTGTCACTGTATCATAGAACTCAGAATAAACTGTGAAATCAGCAGATCGTTGAGGTTTCTCCCCTACTGGGCTCTCGCTCCTGGAGGCTCTTTGTCTTGGTCACCACTCTATCCCCAGAGCCAGCAAGGAGCCTGGAACATCTTAGCAGGTGCGTCAATAATGTTTTGAATAAGTGGGTAAAAGACCAACAAGGACACCCGGTCACCCCCAACCCCCACCTCCACAGCAGAAAGCAACACGGGGAGTGCAGAGCGGAATGAGGGCGGCTGGGATATGGGGTTTCTGGTTAGCAAGAGTCTGAGAGTGTGATCATAAAAATGAGGAATTCGAAACAGTCTGATGCAGTCTTCTTATTGTCAGACTTAGCGCCCTGGCTGGGGAGCCAGCAGATCTGGGTTCTAGTCCCAGGCCTGGCACAAATGATGACAGATAGCATTCAAATAATGCTTCACAGCGTACAAGGCATTTTCACAGATAGCATCTCATTGAATCAATTCAGCGACCTCCAGCAAACAGCGCTTAGAGGCCTGTTGTCCGGGCGGAGATGGGGCGGGGAGGAGTGGGTTTCCAGGCCCATCTTCTCCCCACGGGATCACAGTTTTCATCTCCAGCCCTGAGCCTGCTTGTCTATAAAATGAAAGAATCCAAAGAGATGATCTCTAAGGCTTGCCTCTGGAAATTTAGAATTAAAAATTCAGAAGGACTCCACTCAGAAAGCAAAGGATCACGGTAGCCGGGCAGCATCCCCCTCCCCACCACCCCAGGCCCTGGGCAATACCAGGAGCGCCCCAGGGAAGGGTCACAGAAAGCTGGAAGCGGGACAGAAACCAGGACATTTGTGTAGGTGGTTAAGCGAGAGCCAGCCCCAGGAAGTAGGAGTGAGTGACCGGGGAGAGGAAAAACCCAGCTAGGCCAGTGTGTCCAGATCACCTCTGTCTCGAAGGGACATGACGTCACTGGGACTTGCTGAGAAGGCGCAGAACCCCCCCAGAGCTGTCAGCCAGAAGTACAGGCCCGGTGAGCTTTCTCCACCAGCTCCCACCCCTGCTGGTGGGCTTTCACCTGTAGGACTGTCCCCTGTACTACATACAGAGCTGTGCCTACCCAGACCGAGGAGGCTTCTTGGTAGAGAAGTTCTGGGGCAGAAAGGACAAGAATGAGGCAAGAGTGCGGAGACAGGTCCAGCTCAGGGACACCTGTCCCCGCAACAGCACCTGAAGTCAAGGTGGGACCTGGGGCACCAGGACATGTGATGTAAGTCACAGAGGGACAGGAGCGCCACCCACCCTTCATCTTCGTGCGGTGTGGTGCTGGGGCGCTTGTCCCCTAGCCCCACCCGTCCTCTGTCCTCTGAGTGTCTCCCCCCTACCCTTATCTGTGGAGTTCTTGGTGTCCGGAGCCATTGAAAGTGGGGATTCAGGGTGGAGGGTTGTCTGTACACCTGGGCGATTCACACGGGGCTCAGCAGATCTTTGGACGAGGACCCCCAGGCGGCTGGGTCTATGATGCAGCGCCCTATCCCATGGTGAGGAATTGCAGCACTCGTGCCTCTTCTCCCCTGGTCATGAGTGATGCTCCCCCAAAGGCTAGCAAAGGGTCTGCCTACAGGCTTGGGGCTCCCCAGTCCTGCTAGTGTCAGTGCTCCTCGGCAGGAGACCCTTGTGCTGCCTCCCTGGTGCCATGATGCCTCCTCTCTGCCCTTCCGTTGTAAACTCTGGACCTGGCTTCCCTCAGCCTTAACTTTGAATTCCCCAAAAGTCTGATTTGTTAATAAAAAAAGGAACAGTGGTTGTTTCTAGCCTTTTTCCTCTGCTACCACAATTCCACTTTGTCCCCAGGCAATGTGAATGGGAGACTAAAGGGGAAAAAAGTGTCTTTTATGAGAAGGTGGAAAAGAACACTAAGATTTAAGCTCCAAGATATTATCTGAATTCTTCCTCTGGATGAACCTTTTTAACCCCCAAATAAATGTCACCCTCCTTGTGGAGAGGAAAGGATTTTCATTTCTCTAACTGTACCCCATCCCCAACCCTGGGTTTCCTGGTGCTGTATATAACAAAGATTTTGGGTGACTTATGTCCCTGGCTCATGGGAGGTAACCTCTAAATTTGGGGAATTTCCCAAGTAATAGGAGTGTCTTCTTCATTCACGGTGAGTCGTTCAGACCGTGACTGAGTTCAGGCTAATCAGATGACTCCGGACAGGGGCAGGCCAGGCCGGAAGACGCAACCGTGTGATTAGAGGGTTGGGGTTTCGAGACTGGTGATGTCAGCCTGACCCCCGGGAAGGGTAGAGAGGCTGGAGATTAAGTTGAATCACATGACCAGTGATTCCATCAATAATGTTTATATTGTGAAAAGCCTAGGAATAACTCTGGACAGAGGCTCAGGTGAGCTCTTCCTAGCTTATGTGACACGTCATTGGTCCGGGGTGGGGGGTGTGTCCTAAGAACACAGAAACTTCACATTTGAGACTCTTTTAGACACACTAAGACATGTCTCTTCATTTGGCTGGCCCTGATTTGTGCCCTTTCTAATAAAACTGCGGTCATCAGGGCAGTGCTTGGCCTGAGTTCTGTGAGTTATTCTAGTGAATTACAAAATTTGAGGGAATAGTGGCTATTTGGTCAGAAGTACGGGAGGCCTGGGAACCCCAGAAATTATGGCTGGCTCTGAAGTGAAGGGAGACTTGTGGCTGATGGTGTCTTTAGCCGGTGACGTCTGCACTAATTCCAGACGATCTGACCTGTGTTGCCCTTAGGTGTATCTATCTACCTGCTTCCTTCCTTACCACCGCCTGGGGATCCATACTCATCTGTCAGGAGGTTCAGTCTCCTCCAAATAGACGCTCATTTCCACCTTCACCCCAGAAAGCAGACACAGAGGTGGGAGAAGTGCCCTGGAGTTGGGTCTGGGTAGGACAGGCACAGCCCTGGGGAAGGTGATGTGTGCCAAGGAGAGCGTCCTTGGATCCATGAGTGATCCATGCAGTTTTGCTGGAGTACCACAAGGCATGACCTGGCCTTCTGGGCAATGTGCTGACGTGTACTATGGGAGCTGAGTCATCCCACTTGTCCCTGGAAAAGCCCCTTAGTGGGCTCTTCATCCTGGCCAGGCCTTTGCCGGAGATTTCCACCTCTCCAGTCCTCTCCCTGGGTTACATGAGAGTTTCTGGGTCCCCTGCATGCCTGGGGGCGCCAGGAGTCTTGCCTTGGTCATGCCTCCCCGGCCACCTTTGTCCTGCCCTCTGCAAGGGCTGAGCATCAGGCAGCTTCTAGATGTATCAGGTTCCCTCCCCCAACCCGCCCCCGCCCAGCCCCACCTGCCACGATCAATGAGCTCAGGGAAGCATGACTCAAGTGCCTGAGACTCTCAGCTCCCGGGGACATTTCTAAGCACCCCTGCACCCTCATTCTGGAGGAGTGAGCTCACAACCGTCTAACTTCCTCTCTTTCTTCATCCTCTTTGTCCTCAAGACCACGAAGGGCAAACCCATCCTTTTCCTCTGCCTGCTGAGGATGCCTCTACAGAGTGTAGGATCTACCCTCCCGGACCTGCCTCCTGCCACAACAAAGGAATTTAGAAAATCTTTCCTCCAGAAAAAGGGTGGCTTCCAGTCTGCTTAGTTGCCGGGAACGCAAACAAAAATCTAGTTGATGTTCAAAGCTGGGCAGTGACTTGCTCCAGCAAGATCTCCCCTTGCCCCAGGGTGACCCCCTGGGGTAGAAGACTCACAGGCTGAGGAAATAGACCTGAAACTATTTCAAAATATAATCTCATTTACATGCGCCCTGAATAATATTTACGGTGGGCCTGCTACGAGCCGGTCACTAGGTTAGGACATAAACTCTCCTTAGAAATTGCTTTTAATAACTGCTTTATTAAGATATCACTGACATGCCCTACAGTTCTGTCTTAAAAGAGAACAGCTCAGTATTTCTTACTATAGTCACAGAGTTGTACAAACATCACCACCCCCCAATTCTAGAATGTTTCTATCACCCCAAAAAGAAATACCGAACTCATTAGCAGTAAACCGCCTCCTGCCCCCAGTCTCCCTTCCGCCGGCTCCTGGAAATCACTAATCTACTTTCTGTATCTATGGATTCGTCTATTCTGGACATTTCATGTAAATGGAATCATATACAATGTGTGCCTCTGGTGACCGGCTTCCCTCATTTAGGAGAATGTTGTTAAGCTTCCGTATTGTATCAATACTTCATTTATTTTTATTGTCAGTTAATGCTCTGCTGTAGGGATATGCCGCGTTTTATCTATACATTCATCAGCGGACGAACATTTGGGCTGTCTCCCCTTTCTGGCTGTTATGAAGAAAGTGAGTATGAACGTTCTTGTACAAGTCTTTATGCGGACAAATGTTTTTATTTCTCTTGGGTACATAGCCCGGAGCTGGGTCACGTGGCAACTCTGCCTAACAGTTTGAGAGTGTGTCAAATTCTTTCCCACAGTGGCTGTGCCATCACCATTTACCGCTCCCACCAGCAGTGTGTGAGGGTTCCAGTTTCTCCACATCCTCCCCGACATTTCATGGCTTCCGGTTTCGGCCATCTTGGTGGGCGGGCTGTGGTGTCTCACAGTGGTTCTGATTTCCATCTCCCTGATGGCTAAGGACAGCCTGGATGGCTAAGGAGCATCTTTTCATGCATTCACTAGCCATTTGCATACCTTCTTTGGAGAAAGAGCTATTCGGATCCTTTGCCCATTTTTTCAGTTGGGTATTTGTCTTTTTGTTGTTGAGTTGTAGGAGTTCTTTATACATTATGAATACAGGTTCATTTCCAGCCCCTTTTGGATTTTAAGAGAAATCTAAATCAAGGTTAGACGCAGAGTTGCTGTTTTAATAAATGAGTGCTGTGAAATGTGTAAGCCTGATGATTCACAGACCTGTACCCCTGGGGCAAATAATACATTATATGTTAATAAAAATAATTAAAAAGAAAAAGAGGGACACCTGGGTGGCTCGGTGGGTTAAAGCCTCTGCCTTCAGCTCAGGTCATGATTCCAGGGTCCTGGCGTCTTCCTCTGTTCCTGCAGGGACCCTGGCCGGCGGGGGAACGTCCTTTTCTGTGCTCTTTTGGTCACCTCTTGAGGTTGGAGTCTAGGCTTATTCATCACTGTGTCCCCACACCTGGTCCAGTGTTTAGGATGTGGTTCTAGGAGCTAACATTACCGAGCACCTATAATGTGCCATCACTGCTGCTTATATTATTCAAATAATCCTCACCGCAATCTCACGATTCTCACCTTCATTTCACAGATGAGGAAATGAAGATGCAGGGAGGTTGAGTAACTTGCCCAAGGTCACATGTCAGCATGCAGCCGATCTGGGATTTGAACCCAGGCAGTGGGACTCTTCAGCCAATATTATGACTCGCAATCCCACTATTGGGTTGTCTTTCTGGTGGTCCTTTTTGTGTAGGGGGGTGGCATCTATTGCCTTGAGAACCCAGAGAATCTGTCCCTTTGCCCACTCGGAGGCTCAAGGAGATGGGCAGAAGGTGGAATGTGGGCTACCATGGCAACTGGGTCACTGGTCACCTCCCCTGCTGAGCCCTGGGGCAGAGAGAAGCGTGGCGTTGGCATGGGGCAATGTTTGCGGCATCAGATGCACTGGGAGGACTTGGAAGAATACCAGGTGGGTAGATGAGGCGGAATGTTCTGGGCAGAGGTGAGGGGAGCCCCCGGAGACAGGTGGGTTGAGTGGGAAATGCTTGCCTGCGGCTGGAGAGTTTCCCAGGCAGCGTAGCAGGCGCTGTCGCCTTTGCTAAACCCACACCCACTTGAGGCTGACCCGTCCTCCCAGACCCCCTCCTGCGTTTGTCTCCCACTGCTCCAGAGCCCAGGGTTGTAGTCTCGACTTCACCCCTCTCTCCAGGTCTGTGCCGGCGTGCTCCCTCCCAAGGTGGTCAGAGCCTGGGGTTTGCTGCTCTGCCACCTCTGGAGGCCCGAGGGTTGGGGTACTTCCGTTTTGCCAGGTCTAGGATAAGAGCAGGGGCTTCTCCTCCCCCGGCCCCTGAAATTACCCCTCCCCAGGGGGCCAGGGCTGGAATGGAGGGAGGAGGCAGGTCACCTCTCTCTGTGGTTTGTTGTAGGCCCTGACCTTCCTGACCAGAAATGAGATCCTGTGGTGAGTCGAGGGGCCCCCTTTCCCCCACCATGAGCTGAGAGCTCGTCCTGGTAGGGTCACAGACTGGTCCCTGAGTGTGGCCCCTGCCAGGCACTGGGGGGCCCTGGAGATGAGACCGGCAGGCAGAGACAGACCCCAGCCCAGAGAGCCCAACGCTAGGATGCCAGGGCCCCAGTGGGGCTGAGGGGAGCCTCAGGCGTTAAGCCACCAGGCGCTCCAAGGCAGGATTTCTTCACATACTCGAAGAAGTGAAGGAGGCCTCTTGGGGTCATGGCAGGGAGGGAGAAAGGACTTGGGAAACAGGTAAACAGGGATGGGCTCTAAGCCCTGGCTCCCGCTCCAAGCCTCTCTTCAGAGCCTGCCACGTGTCAGACACGGTGAGGGCCGCGGGAGCGTAACAGGGAGCAGCCCGCGGTGCCCGTCGTCATGTAGGTGACCGTCCAGCAGGGAAGGCTCCGGACAGAAGACGAGCGTCAGGCAAAGGGAGGGCGGCCGACGCCCTCCTCACTGGGGCCCCAGAGGTGCAAACGGCATGGTGTGTGGGTGCTCCATCCAGGTCCAGGGCGGGGGACTGAAAAAGTCTTACAGGATTTCTTCTCTGGCCCTGCAGCCGCTCGGCACCCCTTCCCTGGCCCAGCACAAGACAGGCGCTCCGCTGGGTGGAGCTGAGGGACAGGCTCTCTCCTCAGGACCACTAGGCCCCCATGTCAGGCAGGCCTGAGCCCCCGGCCGGCTTCGGCGAGCCTCACTTGTCGGGTATGAACTGGAAGCTGAGGGACGCTGGCTGTTTGAAGAGAGCATTTAAAACTCTGCATTAGACCATGTCATCACAACGTTTCAGAACACCCGAGATCATGAGGAGAGGCGAAGAGCTTCCACAGAGAAAACAAAAACAAAACAAAAGACACACACAGGGAAAAACTCCAATCCAGAGTGAAGTCCTAGTTAAACGAGTAATCAAGAGCGAATGTGAAGTAACGATTTTTTTGACATGCAAATTATTTTTATTTTTTTTAAGTTTTTTTTTTTAAAGATTTTATTTATTTATTTGTCAGAGAGAGAGGAGTGAGAGTGAGCACAGGCAGACAGAGAGGCAGGCAGAGGCAGAGGGAGAAGCAGGCTCCCTGCCGAGCAAGGAGCCTGATGTGGGACTCGATCCCAGGACGCTGGGATCATGACCTGAGCTGAAGTCAGCTGCTTAACCAACTGAGCCACCCAGGCATCCCTGCAAATTATTTTTTTAAAAAATGACCTCTTAGGCATCTTGTCTGAGGAAACTTCTGGAGGGCGTGCTCCATTAGCATGAGTAGGTAAATGGTGTTATTTTGGTAAGAGATACTGGTGTATCTAGGACGCTTCAGTTTTTGTAAAACAAAAGGTTCTACATGTATGCACACACACACACACACACACACACACTACACAAAGAGAGTATGTGTGGAAGGACACACACACGCACGCCGATCACTGGTTAGCTTCCTGCAGGAGCTTGGGGTTCTGCCCGCGTGGCTTTAGCGTGGCTGCGTGGTTGGCAAGGTGAAGGGCGGCGCTGACGCACACCCGGGGACACCTTAGGGGGCTGAGGGAGCCAATGGCATGTGGTGCTCGAGGGAGACAGTGGCCCAGGGGGGCTGAGACTAAACCTGAGTCACTTTTGGACAATTGTCCTATGTGGCCTCCAAAGACACGTGGGGATTTTCCTATTAATGTGACAAAGACAGACAGCCTGGGTGACGGTGCCATTGGAGAGGTCGGTCCAGCTGAAAAAAGCATCCAAGAGGGGCGCCTGGGTGGCTCAGTGGGTTAAGCTGCTGCCTTCAGCTCAGGTCCTGATCTCAGGGTCCTGGGATCGAGCCCCGCATCGGGCTCTCTGCTCAGCAGGGAGCCTGCTTCCTCCTCTCTCTCTGCCTGCCTCTCTGCCTACTTGTGATCTCTGTCTGTCAAATAAATAAATAAAATCTTAAAAAAAAAAAAAGCATCCAAGAGACTGACAGACATGAGTAGCCTCTGGACAAGGGTGCCTCTGCCCTCTTCCAATACTTTCCCACATTTTATTTTATTTTATTTTATTTTATTTTATTTTATTTTACTTTTCCACCTTCTTCTCTGTGCCATGCAGAGGACACAAAGGCCTGAAGGCCTAGTCACCAGATCTGCCGATGACGCATAGCGGGAGGTCAGACCACATGTGACGCTCTGGTCTCGGGGCCAGCCCCTTCGCAGTCTGGGGCTGCCTTGGCCGGGTTTTCCGAGAAGGGGTCTGTCCACCCTCAATGTCTAGCCGGTGGGGATTTTCTGTCACAGCTTCTCCCTGTCACAGCAGTTCCAAGTCAGCCCTCCCTGACTTGTGATCGGATTGCTCCCCGAGAAGGCCCTGACTTCCAGATGTCTCTTGGGCTCAGCGCACAGGCTGTTTGGGTCCCTATCTTCAGCCGTGGCCACAGACTCCACGTCTGAGGCCTGACCCCAGGAGGGCACTTGTGGCTTCCTTTAGACCTCCAGGGTTGGAGCCCAGGTTGGCCCGACTCAGTATGAGCCATTTGGACTTCTCAGTGTCGCTCAGGGACTGCTCCTGTGGGCTGTGTGCTGTGCTCGATCGTGGGCTGTGTGGGGGTCTGCTTGGAGAGCCTGAAGCTTTGTCCCTAGCCTCCACATAGGCTGAAGTGGCCATAAGGACGGCTCTTTCCTTTTGGCACCCCAGAGGTCCCAACACTTCCCAGCCTCTAGGCCCTGTCCTGGCCATTAGCGTCTGGCCCTCCGGGAGCACACATCACTGGGTCAAGGTCAGCAGGCAGCGTGGTTACGAGCTGGCTTCCCAGAAGCCAAAGGGCTAGGTTGGAGGCTCAGCTCTGCCCCTTCGAGCTGTGTGACTGTGGGTGCATTTCTTTGCTGAGCCTGTTCCCACACTTATAAAAAGCGTGACATGAAAGTACTGGAAGCTAAGCTCCCATGGTTGTTATTAGGACGATTAAACGATCAAATGCATGTCAAAGGTCAGAGCAGCCCCGGGCACAGGGGTCCGTGCTTACTAGGGGCTGGCTGTTATTTTCATGCTTTTATTATCTCTCTTTTTCTGCAAATGAGGAAATTGGCTCAGAGAAATGAAGCGGTTTGTTCAAGCCACACAGCTTGAAAGGAGTAGATCATAAAAGCCACCTTTTCAGGCTAAAGATAGGGCTATTTATGAAATGCCTGCAGTCTGTCCTGTAGGGCAAAGGACCACTGACCTCATGGCCCCCCGGAGCGGAGCCCAAAAGAGAGGAGGAGAGATGGAGCCTGGCACTGGAGCTGTGTTCTCAGTCCTGCCCGCAAGAGAGGAACGGGGAAGCTCATAGAACGTAGAGGTCCTGCCCCCATCTTGGCCTTGAATGAGAGTCTCTCTGGGTGGGTACGGGTGTTTCTAACATGGGACTCAGTTGAATATCACTAAGTAAAGCCTCAGAGGCAAAGGGGCAGAGAAGGATATAGAAATAGCCATGGGAAGCCTGAACCAGAGGGAGCAATGGGAGTCACCAAGTCTCTCATTTTACAGAGGGGAAACTGAGGCACAAGAGGGAATGTGGCAGAGTGTGAGCTATGGGGCCGGTCTCCCCTGTCTCAGGCCTCGGAGCCTGCAGACAGCCCCTCCCTGTGTCTGGGAGAGAGCCACAGCCCGGGCTCCTTGATTTCTGGCAGGCTGAATGTGTGAGTTTTTCAAACGGCTTTGACTCTTGAGTCCATTAGTGATTAATTCAGAGTTCCATTTAGAGCCTGCTGATCCATATTTGGAGGAGGAGAACATTTTGTGGCAGCCGAGATGCAGCCACGATTCATCTGCGGGCAGCCCACCCACTCGGCGGCCTGGGAAGGCATGAAATCCAGGCCAGGCCCTCCCCACAGCACCCCTCCCCAGAAAGCTTTGGGGGCGGGGCGGGGCCGGGAGACTCGCACCTGGCTGTGGGGCGGATCCTTTAGGGGTGCGGCAGCACAGGCTGAAGAACCCGGTGTGCCATTTGGCCCCCACGCTCTCTCAAGCTGTATGACCTTGGGCACACCTTTTACGCCCCTCTGAGCCTCAGTTTACCCTTCTTTAGAAATGATCACCCCCTGCACCTGTCCCTCAGGAATGTTGGAAAAATTGAGAAAATGTGCATGAGTGCACCCAGCACAGAGACTTGGTAAATGAGAGGAGGGGCTGGCTGTGGCTGTCACCCTTTTCCCCTAGCAGAGCCTCCGACACCCCCCTTCTCTGGGCTCCGAGGAACGGAGCTTCGGTCTGCCACTCTGGACTTAACACGTGCCACAGTGTGACCCGAAGCAAGTTATTTCTCCTCCTTGAGCCTCCGTTTCATCAGTGAAGGAGAGAGAGTGGCTCCTTCCTTGCAAGACTCATGCAAGTTCCATGAAAAATGCCCATGAGCGCTGATGGCTCATGGCAGGCCACTCCCGGTGGGGAACCCCCAGTGGGGTCAAGGGAGCTGTCTGTTCTGGGCACTGGCCACAACGGTGCAGGGGCTCAGAGAAGTCTTAAAAATTAGTAGATCTTACTGAAAGTCAGTCTGCTTTTTCTCTCCTCAGGCCAGCAATTCTAATGACGACAGTGAGGAAACACACCTTTTGGCTAGGGCTGGCTGCTTCAGCCACCCCATCATATGCCCCCTCCCCTCTTGGGCCACGGGACCCTCCAGGGATGCCGGCCTGCCTTTCCCACTCTGTGCTCTGCAGTGCCCCCCACACTTGCCTGGAGAACGTTTCCCCTCACCTATTCTATATCCTGCTTTTCGGCTGCCTCCCTAACTTGCCAGAGCTGTCCCTGGTGATGAAGGTCCAGGGCTCCTGACAAGGCTGACAGAGCCTGTCCTTCATGAAGAGCCATGCGCCTTTCTGGCTCCTGTTTCAGCCCTTCTCATGGGTCAGCACAGAGTCAGTGATGCTCCTTGTTGGGCAGCGTCAGGAAAGGAGTCAAGGTCTCTCTGCTCAGAGAGGTCAAGCAACTTGCCTCAGATCACACAGCTGGTGGGACAAGGATCATGGTCCCAACAGGTGCCCCTGACTGATCTGGCAGCATTCCAGCAGGAATCGGGGAACAGGCAGCATACTCAGGTGGGGGTCTTGAGCTCACGGAGGTTAAGCAACTGGTCATTGCTGCCTGGAAGGCCTGAGGAGCCCAGTGGGAGCTGGAGCTGTGGAAGGTGGAGGGCTCGTGCAGACACGGCCAACACCTGCCACAGCTGGAAGGGGTTGGGAAACCTCCGGTCTCCGGTGGGTGCCTCGCTTGGACCAAAGCCTACTGGAAGCGTCTGGACGCCACAGAGCAAGAGAGGTGGGATGCACCATAGAGGTGGGAGTGGGGCCTGGGCAGGAGGGGGGAAAACAGAACAGGAGGACGGACACAGCTGAAGCGCTTGCCACTCTCCCATGGCCGGGATCTAAAGGACATTTTCCCAGTCAGTGAGCTGTGAAAGAAAGCACGAGAGGCTAGAATGGGAACAGATCATGGCTCTGAACTCTCCTGGGGTTGGGCCTCCATGTACCATGATCAGGGCCCTGGCCAGGGGGGCTCCCTCTCTATCTCCAGATCTCCACTTGTAAAATCACCCTCTGAATTCTTCTTTGAGTCGCCTGTCCCTAACTTCCGCCAGTTAGATTCGTCTGGTTCAGACACCACACACCATGCCGGCGGCGACAGTGAGGCGCTGTTAGTCACTCATCCCCGAGTATGAATTCGCTTGGCCGGGGGCTTGCCTCCTGGCACTGAGCTGAGGTGAGAGGCTGGATGGTGGGGAGAAGAGCGGGAAAGGAGGAGTGGGGAGAAGGCGAATGTGGAGTGTGAAGGACATGAGGGGAAGAAGAGAGGGCGGGCCCAGGGACCCAGGTCCGGTTAGAGGGCACCTCCCCACCCCCATCAAGGTCTAGGTCTGAGCTCCGAGAGTCTGGGCACTGGGTGCCTGAGCAGCAGGACAGGAACACAGACAGGCACATAGAGAGGCTCAGGGATGGGGAGAGGCAGGCACTGTGTTGACGGACGTTTCCACGCCTCCTCTCGTGTTTGTGAAGGGAGATTAGAGGCCCCGGGGCTGGGGGATCAGAACGCTGCTCAAGGTCTCAGAGCTACCAGGTGGCAGACTCAGGACTTGAACTAGGTCTGTCTGGCCCTAGAGACTGTTTTTCACCAGCCTGTGGTTACCGCGCCCCCCCGCAGGCACACTCGTTCACACGCACAGTCATACACTCACATGCACACTCGCTCACACGCACAGTCACACACACACACACACACACACAGTCACAGGAAGGCCCTGCAGCCCCACCACAGCCCGTCAAACGCCCACCACAGCCCTCGTTATTGCCCATTTTCCAGATGATGAAACTCAGGCTCAGGAATGAAGGTCGCACAGCTCTGCTGCGGCACCACAGGGTCTGGGGTTCGGGCCACCGTGTCTCCTCTCCGCCGGCTGTCTCGGTCGCTAGTCCTAAATGACCCAGGAGATGCGACAGGAGGGGGCGGGAGGGATGGAGGATGCAGCTCGTGCTCTCTGGGCCTGGGGGTCCCCCACTCTCCTCCCATCGGGCCACGGAGCCACCTCACCCTCTGCCTGTCCCTCACAAGCAAAGCCGGTGTGGGCCTACAGCAGGGACACTGATCTCGGGGAGATGAGGCCAGAGGCTTAGTCCTGCGGTCTCTGGAGACCACCTGCGGGCTAGGGTGGCTGTGTGGTCCCCCGCTGCGGCTGCCCTGTCGGCTGGGCTCCAATCTGGGCTCAGCCACACCCACCGTGTGATGTCTTTTTTCCCCGGACAAGGGCGGGGCTGGGCAGCTGGCCTTGGTGGCACGCTGGCTTCCCGAAGGCCCTGCTGGCTTCTCCACCTGTAAGTGAGGGACTGGACTGCGTGACCAGAGATGTCCCTTCCAGCTCTGACATCCTAGAACTAACACGTGTGTATTCTGTGCTACAGAGCACACTCACATACCTTTCCTCACGTTCGGCTCATCTTTGCACCTCACTCCCCCTCTCCCCACCCCCGCCACCCCAACGTGGGCCGGGCACACTGGATCCTCAAGGGTATTTCTAGAAGCATGGACTGATGTCCAACTGCCTTTACTATGTCACTCAATTGTAAGTCCCCTTTCTCCAGGTAGGCCTGCCGGAGAGGGGCACGTGGTCCTCTGTCCCCAGCTCACTCTGTCTCTCTTCTTAGCATCCATGACACCTTCCTGAAGCTCTGTCCCCCTGGGAAGTACTACAAGGAGGCAACACTGACCACAGACCAGGTCAGCTCCCTGCCAGCCCTGAGGGTGAGTACAGCATAGGGGAGGGGCTGGGCGTGCCACTGGGGTCCACGGAGGAGTGGAGGACCCTGGGGGTGGGTGGGCATTGTGGCCCTGGGGGCATCTGGTGGCAGGCTCTCCAGAGGGGTTGGTGGACCACCACGCAGGGCATGGTTTCCCAGCACTTCTCACATGCGTCTGGCCTCACTCTACCCTTACATCAGTCCCAGAGGCAGGACAGGTGTGAAAACTGTCACCATTTCTCAGGTGTATGAAGTGCATGAAGACAATGCCACTTGTTCCAGGTCTCATTGGGGAAGGGGGTGGGTCTTGCTGAGGCTCCAGGGCCTGTGATTCCCTCTTGAGCCCCATCTTAGGCACCCCCCCATCAGCTTCCTGCTGACACCTTACTCGACCCCTCCCACCCAGAGGACCTGCACCGGCCAGCTCTCTCTGCTGTCCTTTATGCCACAAGCCGGATAAGTGGGAAGGTCGGGATCCCCTGCAGAACAATCTGGGTCTTGGGGAAGCCAGGGTGTCATGCCAGTCCATCTGCCCAGCCCCCTCCTCAGCCTTTTTCTGCTCAGGCTGCTTCAGTGAACTAGGATTTTTCTAGAAGGGCTGAGAACCTTCTCAGTTTCTTCCCTGAGAAGCCTGGAGCAGGACTTGGAGCCCAGTGACTGTTGTCCCAAGCTGCCTCCTTCTACCTCCTGGTGTGACTACAGGAAAGAAGGACACGTGCATTTCTGCCCTTGTCTCCCTCATCCTCTCCCCTTCAGTGGAGCCAATCCTCCCTGACCTGGGCCAAATGTTCCTATCTTCTCCTGGATTTCCCCCACTTTCCTGAGCCAAATCTCATAACCCTTATACCCAGTTTACATACGCCCGCCCTGCCCTTGCCAGAGCAGAGTCCTTGTCAAAATCCACATCTCAGTCTCCCCACCTGTGAAATGGGTGGAATGGTGGGGGGTGGCTGGGAGTTGTTTCCCTCTGCTCCCCAAGGCTCCCCAAGGTCCCCCAACTCTAAAGGCTGTGCTGACACAAGCTGTTAATGCTCCCCATTCCCAACTTTAAGTACCATCTTAAATTTTTGGTTCCTGATGTGAAAAGGCCCTGCCCTTCCCCCGAAGCACCTAGAAGAGCCCGAAGGTGCACCATAAAAGGGCTCCTTAATCACGTCGGAGATTTGTAATTAAAATGTGTCCAGCACTCAGAAGGACGACGTCAGGTTAACTAATCACGGTGGTGTCAGGCTTCCTGATTTTTCATTCTGATCTCAGAGGAATAATGGTTTAAATCTGTCATTGTGCAATGAGAGGCCATCCTCACTTCTGTCTGGAACAAGACGGGCCTGAGAGCTGTGGGCCCCTCTTGGAAGAGGGCTAGGGGCTCGGATGGGGCGGGCGGGGGGAGAGACAGCACAGTGGAAGGAGCACGCATTCAACGCGGGCTCTGCGGCCTCTCCGAAGTGACGGACCTTGTTCTGGGCAGAGACAGAGGAAGAGCACAGAGCTAGGTCCTTGAGATGGAGGCAGGAACAGAGAAGACAAAGGAATAGGAAAGGGTGTTGAGGAGAAGGGGGACGGGGCAGCTGAGAGCTGGGGTCTCCGAGAGGAAAGGAGCCCAGTACTCAAAAAGGTGAGATAATTGTAGAATCTGCCTGTGCCAGACACAAAATGGGGAGCTTGTCCTCCTGGCACCCCCTGTTCTCGTACACACCCTCACCCACACAGGGACACCTCCATCTCCCCACCCCCCACACATGTGCTGCCTCAGTGGGGGCAGGGGGGATCACTCAGAGCTAGACTGTCCATGCAGGGCCGGGCTGAGGGGCAGCCTGAATGGAAGCTTCTGCCCTCTGTTCTCCAGTGTCACTGGGCAGTCCCAGAGTATCCGAATGCGAAGCCTGGCAAGAGACCCAGAGACCACCCAGCCTAATCACTGCCAAATGCTCTCGGCCCTGGTTTTACCCATCAGAGAACTGAAACCCGGAAAGGGAAGTACCTTGCTCAGGCCTGGTGACGGCAGAGCCTGGACCGACTCTGACCCACTTCTAAGCAGGGCTTCCACTTCTGATCAGGGCTTGGCTCGGTGCTGACAGTGTGCCTGGGGTGGCAAGGTGCCCTGGGGGCTCAAGGGAGCGCCTGGCAAAGACCCGCCCTGGAGGGCTGACATGGAGAGTGCTGGGGACGCGTGGGCCAGCACCCTGCATAGCCCCAGAACACCCTGGTGGGGCCTGGGGTCTCTGTTCTGAGCTCCCAAGGAGCAAAGTCTGGACCCAGAGGGCTGGGTCAGGGCCCAGCTCCCTCACTCCACCTGGGACCTCTTCCTCTAAGCCTGAATCTCTGTCGGTAAGACAGCGTGTTTGTCCTGCGCCGTGTATCAGCATGTGCAGGGCTAAACCGGGGTCCTCTGCACCAGGGGTGGTGGGAGGGCGGTGGGCAGGGGTGTGGGCAGGGAGCACCCGCCCGGGCCACCTCTGCAGCCCTGGACGCCCACGCTTGACAGCGGCTGGAAATGGAGACAAGGTCTTGGGACAAGCCTACTTTTAATATTACTTATTTCGCCCTTCTAAATGGCCTTTATTTTATTCTTTTGCGCGACTAGAAACCAGATCATTGTAGGAAAACACAGAAAAGCAAAAATACAATTAAAAACTGTCAGGAAGCCCACCTCAATGGACGATCATCACGATCAATTTGCCTTATTTCCCTCCTTAATTTTCTCTAAGCAGATACATAAGTGTTTATTAAGGGTTTCTTAGGATCACGTTGACTTTTTTGTATGTTGCTTCTTCCTCCCCCCATTCCCCTCCCCCACCCGTTCCTATTTTGGTTTCTTTGTTCCTTTTCTAACTGGTTCTGAACAGCCAGAACCATCTCATGAATTTAGGACACTAAGCCACTGCCACATCTAGAGAACGAAGAGACAGGACCTGCGGCCAGGAGCAGAAGGGCTGGGTTCGAACTCCCCTTGCTAGCCATACGATCTAAGGCAAGCCATGTCACAAGAGGAATGAACCGTGAATCAGAGTGGAAGGAAGCAAATAGACACCAGGCAGAGAAGACGGGGTGGGAGAGGAGCCGTGCGGGGCCTGTCTCCCCACAGGTGTGGGGCCTGGTTCTAGGTGCTCCCAGGTGTGGCCCTGGGTCCAAGGATGCAAGTTTCTCAACGTTACGAGGAAGATTGCAGTGAGCAGAAGCTCCCTATCACCGCCGGGTGCGAAACGGGCCGACAGGCATTTAGCGGGAATGTTCTAGTGCACACTTAGGTATGAACAAGAAACTGACCCCGTGCTTGGTGCCCTCTTCACTGCCCAAGCCAGTGGTTCCGGCCCTGCGACACGTTCTTACTCTCTTTTGTGTTGGCGACCACGGTATGTCTCAGACTTCAGACTTTTCATAGTCCAATAAAATTTCCAAAATAAATTTTTTTCTTTTTTTTTGAGGAAGAACTAGCTAGAGATGCCAACTTCCCTAATTTTGCCAAGTAAGGACATTTAAAAATGATGTGATCCACAATCACCACCATTTCATTTTTTAAAAATGTTCATTTCAGAGCAAAAATACAAGAAGGCGCTAATCCCAGGCACAAGAACGGCTCTTTCCACATACATCTCTTCTGGTCATTTTTCTATTTTCGCCACAGTCCATCAAGCACGTTGTCACGGGTCGTCCCTGGTCCTGAGACCAGCTTTGGGGAATTTAGATCTAGGACTAAATTTCCCTCCATGTCTTTCCAGTCTTGGTCAAAGGGGGAAGACTGCTTCCCGAAATGAGCGAGGAGAGGCTTGCTGGGGGATGGGGGCCTGAGCGTCCCTGTTGTGTCCTCTACCGGCCCAGTGATGGGAGCTGCATGACTCACACTGCCCAGAACATGTCTCTGGAAAAAGCTGTGAGAATTGGGCCCCAGGGAGCTCCCGGTACGGCTATAAGTTGGCTCAGGGGGTTGAGTGGTCTGGGAAGAGAGTCCTGTTTTCTTAACTTGGATTCACTGGTGGAAAAATGGGTTGGTTAATATTGGGAAGGGTCTGTTGGTCAGCAGAGAGCAAGGAAGGAGAATGGCCTGGGCGGCCGAGGACAGTGGGAAAAACCAGATGACGGGGACACAGTGGTCCCTTCTCACTCAGAAATTTCTGTTTTCTCTTTGCGGCTTTCTTTGGTGTATTTAAAAACAATGTTTCTGTTCTTGTAAATAATGATCTTGCTTTCTGTAAACTTGGATGAGAAGTGGTGCAGTGTGACCTGGGTTTCTGGTTTCTGGGCCCAGGACGGCGGGTGGTAGCATCTGGGCAGATCCCAAGGTCTCAGCCTTTGGGATGGAGGCCCGAACAGCGCTGCTCTGGCCTCTCCCCAGTTCCCATTCCGGGGTTCCTGAGGGCAGGTGGTCTGTGCCCAGTCTGGCCTCCACTACATTTCCCCCCAGCATCAACTCCACAAGCACAGAGAGGTTTAGGAACCTGCTTAAGGTGTCAGGAGGTTCTGTGGGTTCCAAGGTTTCAGCTCCACATCCTTGGTTTCTAGCTGTCCCCAGGTTTTCTGAACCTTTCTGATGCCTGCTGATAGGCTGGGCCTGGCTCCTTAGACTAGCTGGCAAAGAACCTCTTCCCAAGGCTTTCAGCAAATCAGGAGTCCTCATGCTTATTCAGGCTTTCGAGAAATGACCAGAGTAGCAGAGGCAGGGAGGGGAACATGTTTTTTTTTTAAATTTAAGATATTTTTCTTTTTTTTTTTTAGTTTTTAAATCAAAATTATTTATGCATGCCAAGAGTCAAGTTGCCCTCTGGGGGTCACCCTCAATTCCCTTCTCTGGAAAGAAACCATTTGAGGCTCTTAGCTGGTTCTTGGTTCTTGCCTTCATATCTCTGTAGAGTACTCTTTATGGCCCCTTCTTAATACCTCAACCTTTGACCTCCCCCTAGAGAAGAGGTTCAGCTCTTCCCTCCCCTACCTGACTCCCCACATGACTCCCATCCCACAAGTCACTCCCATCCCCCACATGACTCCCATTCCCCACATCACCCCCAGTGTAGCTATATAAGTATTTTGATTAGATCAGTATTCCATGTTTACGTGATAATAATTACATATGCTACTCGGAGCTGAACCAGGAAATAGACTACGGTTACTTTTCTCTGTCTGCACGTTTTCTGTTGTCGTCTTTCCTGGATGCAATCGTTGTTTTTGCTTAAGTTTCTGTGTACTTATCATTAGGCCAACACCAAACCTCTGCCGATCACCTAAAAATCTCCTCTAATTAAAGGCTTTCAGAACAGAGACGCTTTCTGTACCTTCCACTTTCTCAAAGAAATTTCTCTGGGAGCCTTCGGAGCTGCTCTAGACAGGGCCAGGTGGCCCCCTAAGCCTGGTCCTTGTTGTCCTAGACTCTGGTCACGTCTCCCTTGGATCTTCCTTCCCTGTTCCTCTCTCTGCATAACCCCTTGTTTTGGTGGCGTGTCCTTTAGTAGCCTCCTGATAAAGGGCTCACAGAGGTAAATGTCTTGCCACCTTCCATACGCCTTACATGGCTGATAATGTCTTTACTCTCCCCTCGTACTTGATGGAGAGTTTATGTGGAATTGACCTCTCGGCTGCTTGTCATTTTCCCTGGCGTTGGGAAAGCAGCACTTAGGTGCATTTTAGCGTTCGCTGTTGTTACTGAGAAGTCCAAAGCCTTTCTATTTCCTGACCTTGATTTGTAACTCAATTTTTTCTTTCTGGGAACTTGTGGGCTCTTCTCTTTGGCCTTGGGATTCTGAAATTCCCACCGATGCGAGGTGGTGTGGGTCCTTCTCCCTCTCCCCATGCACCGGGCACACAGAGGACCCGCTTGGTCTGGAAACTGTCATTCAGGACTAGGATATTTCCATGGATTGTTTTCTTTGATAACTCTCCCCCTTGTGTCTTCTTTGTTCTCTCTTTCTGGAACTCTAATATCCTGCTGTTGTACATCAGGGATCGCCCTTTAGTTTTTATCTCCTCTCTCATTTTTCATCTTCATCTCTTTGCTCCTCTTTCTGGGAGATTTTTCTCAACTTTATCTACAACCTTAATTTAGTTTTTCACTTCTGCCCTTATGCTTTTAATTTCCAAAGGCTCCTTCCCCCCTCCCCACCCCATTTTAAAATAGTATTTTCTTTTTCCTGGATGCAATGTCTTATCCGATCTTTTCTCCCTGGTGCCTCACCACCCCTCCACACCCCCAGCTTCCTTGGGTCTCCATCATCTGTGTCAGAGGCCTTCTCTGGCTATCTGGTAACCGTGGGCTTGCAGTGGAGAGTAGGGGTTGGTTGCTAGCAAGCTGCATCAAAGCTAGAGTCCCTGGGTAAGCTTTTGACTGGGAGCGCCCCCGGAGACAGAGCAGTGCGGGGTGACCATTTCTTGAGGTCTCCCGAGAGAGGAGGGCAGGAGAGTTCTGAAAGGAGGGCAGCTGGGGTCTCAGGCTTCTTCTTATCTATTTATTTAATCCCCAGTTTTCAACATGGCCCCCCACCCCCCACCCCCCCGCCCCACAGAAAGTCCCTCTTAGACTCTCCAGTGTACAACCTTCCAGTCTGGTACAGGAGCTGGGCAGAACCAGCCACCCAGAGTCCAGCAGAGGGGACTAGAACTCCAAAGCTTTCAACACACTTTTTTTATTTTCTTATTTTTAAAAGATTTTATTTATTTGACACAGAGAGATCACAAGTAGAGAGAGGGAGGAGGAAGCAGGCTCTCTGCCTAGCAGAGAGCCCGATGCGGGGCTCGATCCCAGGACCCTGAGATCATGACCTGAGCCGAAGGCAGAGGCCACCCAGGCAGCCCCTCAACACACTTTTAATGTGTCCTTTTCCAACCTCTGTGTATTTCCAGTGCTTCCAGGTACTTCCAGTGCCAGAGCCTTTCAAGGACCCTGGGATGTAGGAAAGGCTGCTCACCAGCTTCTCCCACTGGGCGCTCAGGGTGGGGCCCTCTCCTGCCTGCCCGGTCAGTGACGGCTTCCTGTGTGTGTCAGAGCACTGCCGTTCTCTGCGTTCTCTCTGTTTTTCTGTGGGTGATGCCTCTAAAAACTCCCTTTCACTGGAGTTGTAGTGGGTGTCAGAGAGAGTGAAAATAGACACAAGTGTTCAACCCGTCATCTTTACCCAGGAATAACACCTGCATTCCCGACGATCAGTAAAGCATTACGAAAACAGCCTCCCCGCCCGGTAGCTGTCTCAGAACATGCCACGCGCCGCAGCAGCTGCCCCCAGAACCGTCCCCGCTCCCCGCTCCCCGCCTCGCCAATGCTCCTCTGGGCTGGTGTCCTCAGAGCTCCTGGGTGGCTGATTCTCCTTCCTGTCCCCACCTCACCCTCCAGCTGAGCCAGGCGACTCTGGGAGCCCCATCCTCCCCAGGACCCCTGGCAAACGACGCTGCTGCTCGTCCAGTTGATTTCATCACCAAGGCGACATTCCCGCAGCTGAGACACGTTTGTGGACTCAGCCCGATGAGCAGGGTTCTCACATCCGGTTCTCAGCTGTTTACCCTACAAGTAGGTATTATTCCCGTGCGTTGTGCACTGAGTGAGGTCTCGGGGGCTTCCTTGCTAATGGAATTCTGCGTTAGGAACAAAGAGGAGAATCACAAACCATGGGGGCTTGGCGGAGCTCAGATCCTTGACCCCCATGCCAAGTGCTGCGTCCCAGATGGGTACATCCAGGCTACTGGGGTGGGGTGGGGAGACCTCTAGTGCTACCTGGAGTGACCCAGCCCAAGACGCTTGGCCGTCTCTGTCAGGGTCTCCTCCCCTCTTCTCAGGCTGTTGAATGACCACTGGGCTAGCCAGGCACGTCTAGGCACCCCTCCCTGGAAGGACCTCCCTAGAGCTGTCCTGAGACTGGTCCAGGGCCGGGGATCGGCCCAGAAATGCCTGCAGGTCAACTCTCCCAGCAGCCTTGGCCAGCTGAGTTTTTATCTGAATTGACAGCTGGGAGAGCAGAGGGTCAAGGAGGGGAAGGCAATTCGTCTAGTGAAATCTCTGCTGCTATAAATGACCCTCTTGCTTCGTCTTTCGGAAGGCTGGAAGGGGGCCCAGAGGCCTGGGGGGGTTCCTGAGCCCCTTTTCCATGGCAGATGGCATGCCTGGAGAGACTTGGCCTCTGCCCGTCCAGCCAAGAAGAGATGGGGATGGTGGGAAGGCAGTGCCTGGACGCTGGGAGTCTTCCTGGTACATTTTTTGGATCAACCTTATCAGCCCTTTGTGTGGCTACCACCTCAGGACCCATCCCGAGGATGGACAGACCTTACAGCTGAAGAAACCGAGGCCCACAGACAGCACATGTGAGGTCGAAGGGGAGGCAGAACCAAGGCTGGAACCCAGGCCTCCTGCTTCAGACTAGACCATTTCTGTGCCATGCCTCTCGGTCTGAGCTCTTCCCAAGGAAGCTCCTGCTGAGGTTGGCTCCCTGGTGAGGAGCTTACCTGCCCGCTCCTAACCTTGACCTCAGGGCAGTCCTCTGAGCACAGGTACTTAGCCAGAGGGTAGAGCCGGGAGCACAGAGGGGCAGGCTGCATGCCAGAGGGGGTATCTGATCACCCACCGCAGGGGCCAGGACAGCTGGACCCAGGGGTAATCCCCAGGCTGTATTTAGGCCACTGCCCTGGGCCCTCCCTCCTGCTCCACTGTTCTCTCTGGCTTGCTAACAAAGGAAGCGGATTGGATGGTTACAGCAATTCTGCTTTCCGGCCCCAAACGTCTACTGCCCAGAGTGATATGCTTCATGGTCATGAGCCCCTTCGCGTGTTCTTTTGTATGTGATTCTCACAGTGGGTCTGTAAAGCACAGAGGTACAGTCCCATTCTACAGATGAGGGAACTGAGTCTGTGGGAAGTTCAAAGCTCCACTCAAGACCACACAATTGCAAAAATACGTCTGTTCCTTCTTCTCCATCTTCTGGGGGCAGATGAAGTCAGGGTCCCCGAGCAGATCATCATGCATGTGTCTGGGCACATGCACGGCCGGAGGAGGAAGCAGCATGGGAAGGAGCTGGTGGCCTGGACCGTGGGTGACTGAGGGAGGAATGGCTTTTCCCATCACTGGCTATGATGCCCTCCCCAGTCCTCCTTGGAGACAGATCACACTGTGTGTTTCATATACTGGGGAGGTCCGTACTGAGTCCCAGCTTATTTCTTCAGGGCCCCTCCCAGAATCCAGCATCTCAGGCTCCCGTGGCAGGCCTAGGAATTGCCCGAATCCCAAGTCCTCAAGCCCTGCCCCACCCCCATTGCCCAGACTCCTGAGCGGGACAAATACTCCACTGAGCAAGAAGAGAGAACAAAGGGGCAGCCCTGGCCTGCAAGCACCCCAGCCCAGCCTCCCAGGCTCCCACCCAGAGGCCCCACCGTCCAGGCCATGAGGTCACTCTGAGCCTTTCATCTCCTAGGAAAGAAGGAAGCGGGATCCCAAGCACCCCCTCCCAAAATAAATACTGGGTGCTGATCAGAGACCCAGCGCCTCCCCAGAGAAGACCCAGGGCTGCAGGCTCGGCCACCATGGTCCGTTCCTGGGGTCCGCTAGGGAGAGCTCAGGCCAACTAGGCCCCCTGCCCCGCCCTCCCCACTTGCCCTGGACTCTGTGCTGTGCCAGGCACTGTGCCGGGAAGCCATGCACACATCCTCTCATGGAATCCTCAGGGTAACTGGTGAGGAGGGAGTTCTTACCCTCACTTAGAGCTGGAAGGCAGAGGAGCAAAGGGTTTAAGCAATCCCAGTCCCACAGCTGATGAAGGGCCGCAGTCTCCCCCACTCATCCCATCACTGATTACCCCCTCCTCTGCAGGGGAGGGTCCCGACTCCCGGAGGCAGAGTCAGAGCTGGGAGGGCAATTTGGCAGCTGGCTCTCTCCCTGCATTTTCAAGCATCATTAGATCTTTTTCTGACAACTTCATCAGTTAGCAGGGCTCAGAATTGGCAAAAATCCGTATTTAGACATTCAGCCAAAGAATTAAGAAGTGGCTGGTTTCAGAAAAAGCTCCATGATGTGGGAAGCCAGCTCTGCAGCGGGTGAGCAGTCAGCAAGAGAAAGCCTGCTCTGGCCCCCAGCGTGGGTCATGGGGCTGACACCGGTGGCCTTGAGCACATGTCCTTGCTCACCTTGGGGCCTCAGTGTCCTTTATATTCCAGATGGGTGTGATCAGGCCTCACACACAAGTGGTCAGGAAAGCCTAGAAGGTGGGGGAGGGTGCTGGGCTCCCTTGGGGCTTTTCCCTCTGCTGACTGACTGGCCTTGGGTCAGCTTTGGCCTCAACTTTCTATGTGGACCCCAGGAAAAGGCGTGGATGATGGGGCACTAAACTGGGGCCTGGGGGCAGGTGGGGGGGGCTTCGGGGTGTGGCCACAGGAAGCCCCGCCCCCAGTGTGTCCTGATGGGAGGTGCTGCAGAGCTGCCCTCCATTCGCTGCCCCTGGAAGGGGGTCAGGGCTAGCATGCCCCACTGCTCATCCAGGTGAATTTTGTTCAACCCCTTATCCTTGGGGGCAGCCCGGGGGAGTTCTTCTGTTTCCTGTGCAGATCGCAAGCGGCCCCTTGCCCCATCATGTGTCTGTCACATCTCACTGACCCTGGGAAGAAGCTCCTGCTTGGTCCCTAGGTCAGACACACATCCAACCAGGCCTGTTGTCCCCAAGTCCTGCTCCCCTTGCCTCTAGCCACGCTTTTCACTTCTCCAAGGTATTTCTTCATGCAGCCAAAGCCACTTGGGCCTTTAACTGGCTCTGGCCATGATTCATGATTTCTCCCTGACCTCCCCAGAGCAGATGTGTAACCCTTGAGAGAATTGAGAGGCCTGGCATCGCGGAGCAGGCAGGCCTGGGTCTGAAGGCTTCAGCAAGTCGCCCAAACCCTCAGAGCCTTGGCTTCCTAACCTTTCAGATGGGAACGACAAGTTCCCTTCTCAGAGCCATCTCGGGATCCAGTGGGATGCGCGCTCCAGCCCTCCCTAGGTGACAGAAACATTATCTCCCTGTCTGTCCCTGTGACTGGCACCTGGGAGTCGAGGCAGGAGTGGCCAGCCCCGCTGCCCGTGAGGGACAGAAACTCGGGGAGTGGTGGCCATCTGGCAGCAGGCCCAGCCGGTGGCAGGCCGAGGGCTGGGACTGGGTGCCATGCGGGCACTCGCCCCACTGGGCTCTCTGCCCCTGGGAACACTATTCACCACCCCAAGATGAGAAGCGAAACCAGATTTCCTTCCAGAGGTGGAACGTCCTTCCACCCTGCCACAGAGGACACTGATGGGCCCATTTTCAAAGTGTGGCTTGCGCCCGAGTTCCCTGGCGGCACCCAAGGGAACAGGCTGTGGCGGGCTTGGGGACATGTTTGTCCGGCACCCGGGTCCCAGGCCTGTGTCATAGAGTCTAAGATAAACAAACCCCATCTCAGCTTTTCAAGAGTCCTGCTCCCAAGGGCCCTTCTCAGCCCCGCTGGCTAGAGGCTTTATTTCACTCATGTCTTTTCTGATAACTCCATTTGTGCCCCCAGAGACCTCCAGCTTGTTTAAAAATAGAAAAATAAACAACATTGTTCCTGAAATGCCCCCCCCCAACTTTGGGCCTCCTAACGAGGTGCTGGCTAGGCTGGCCGGGGCTCTGTTCCCAGGATTTTCGACCCTCCACAGGCCTTGGGCCTGCTGCCGCCTCCACAGGGACAAGACGCCCCGCGGCTCGGGAGGGCTTCCCAGCGCCATACGCCGCAGCGTGGCGGCCGGTGTCGAGCAGCCGGCCCGGACCTGGAGGCCCCGGAGACTCCACACAGCTGGGGTCCGGGCACACTCACCCAGGCACAGAGGGCCAGGCCAGGCCCAGCCCGGGGTCCAGCCACAGCCCCTAAGGAAGCCGCAGACCCCTTTGACTGCCAGGATCTGGACCAGACCCCCCGGACTCCACCTGCAAATCTCCAGGCAGACAAGCTGGTTGTTCAAAGTCCTGAACCAGGGTTTGCTGTTTGTGGAAGACTTTGGTTTTCCCCACCTGATCAATGGACCTAATGGGAGCAGCCATGGCTACCTTGGAGGGTTTTTATGACGACTGGATGAGAGGAGGGGACGTGAAGATGCTAGAATGGTCTGTAGAGGATCTCAGGCAGCCTTCATCAAGGAAGAGCTTCTGGAGAGAGGTTGTGGCTTTGCTCCTCTGCCCTCACCGTGGGGGCTCAGGGGTGGGGCAGCGTCCCTGGATAGCCACCAGGCTGCTGCAGAGACCCCAAACCCTACCTTCGGGAAGTCAGCTAAGAAGTGGGTGTGTTCCCTCGAAGAAGGACTAAAGAGAACATAGCCCTTTGTATCTGCTGGCAGCAGGAGGAGGAATTGGAGCGATGGGAACAGGTTAAAATCCCTAAACAGACACCAGTTTTGGAAGCCAGAGCACGCTCATTCAGAAAGCAAGTTGCTCGCGCCTGGAGGCATCCCAGAGCGAGCTGGCTGGTGCCCTGCAGGAGGCATCAGGCTTCAGGTGGCGGTGGCCCACCTGCCCGGGGCATCAGAACAGAGATGGTTGATGTCCTTCCAACCCCTGAATGTCCCTGCATCCAGAGCTCCAGCTAGGAGAGGGGTCACCCTCCTCTCTCTGCCTGAAGCCAGACGTCAGAGGAAAGTGCGGCCAGCAGGCAACCCAGGGTCGAGGGGAACTGAAGCAAATGTCTAGACCCTGACACCAGTTCTCAGGTGGCAAAGACTGGAGATGGCTGGAGGCACCTGTTCCTTGGCCCCTGTAGACCCAGAGCCCCTCCTTTGTCCAACACCCTAGAAATGCCCCCATTTTCAGGAGGGCAGTCAAGGAGAACAGCTAGTGGGCCATTCTGGATCCAGGACCTGTAGGTCCCTCGTCTGCATGAACAGAACCCTGCCTGGCCGGTTGCTGCTCTCCATTCTGGACAGAAGACCTCCAGGAATAGGGAGAATCCCCAAGGGGAGGGCAGGCTGCCCAACAGGGCCAGGTCTTTGAGGCAGCCCCACCTCTGTCTGCATGTGCCCCCCTCTTCCGAGAGGCCTCTGAGCCAGCCGGAACCCTAAGGGGCAAGGGAGGTCAGGACCACTGTGGTGCTTTGCCTGTCTTGCCCACCAAGACAGTGGGGCAGTAGCTCAAGGAAGCCGACAACACTGTTAACAATCCAGTCCAGTTACCAGGAGACATGCTCGCTACCTGCTGGTTTTCAGCCTGCGGCTTTATACTTTGGAACACATCTGGAGAGATGGAGACAGATGCCATGAGATGACCAGCAGCCTTCTTCCCTTGAACCCCATTCCCATCGGCGCCTGCTCTCTGGCTGGGCTGGAGAACATTCACGGGGTCTGAGAGCTGAGTCCGGCTCTGGCTGGGGCCCAGCCCTCCCCCTGCAGAGAAGGAGCCCGAAGAGATAAGCACAAGTCCTCACTTTCCAACCCTCTGGGAAGGAGAGTCTGTGTGCACTCTTAGTAATATGTCTTGATTGCGCACTTTTCTTTTTTAACTCGTCTTTTATTTATTGTTAAGATGGTATGTCAGCATTCAAATACATTTTCTAAAAACGAATCCCTAGGCATCCAGCCACCCTGATAGAAGTTGTCATGTCTGTTGTAACCTTCTCCCCCACCCAGGCACACTTGGTCTTACATCATTGTAGACACACATGGATACAATTTTATTGTGCTTTTTCTCCCATTAGGCACAAATGTGCTTTTTCTGTGTTGTGACATAGTCCGTGTAATTATCATTTTTAATGGTTAAATAATTGCATTGAGTTCAGATGTACTAAACCACCCTCTCATGGCAGGACATAACCATTGTTCCCAGTTTGGGATTTTTTTTTTTTTTGCTACTATAAATAATTTTGCAATAAACATGCTCATGTATTATTTTATTCATTTTAGGAAATTATTTTCTTAGTTTAGATTTCCAGGTTCCCCTTGGAGGCATGAGAGAGATAGGGCCGTCCACTTTGGGAATTTGAACTATGCAGCCGTTAAGATGATAATTATATTGAGTATGTAGCAACATGGAAAAACATTTATGCCTCAAGGCGGCAAAAGGCACAAAATAAATGTAAAACCTGAGCTCTTAAATATCCCTAAGCCAAGCCAATGATAAAAGATAGAGCCCTCGAGACCTCTCTCCAGGTTGACATAAAGGTCACTTTGCATGAGGTTTCTCCATAGGCGCGTGCTGGGGTCCTATCCATTTTCTCCATCCTCGAGGAGGATACTGCAGTGTGAGCCCTCCCTTGGCATTTCCTGCTGAGGCACAGCAGCCCTAGCTCCGGGGTCTCCTCCTGCTGTCCAGCTGCCGCCATCCTGAGGTCATGAGCTGCTACGGACCCAGATGTAGAGTTCCACATGCCTGCCATTGCCACTGCCCCCCAGTCCCGGCCACCAGTGCCAGGATCCCTAGGACATTTTCCACTCCTCCCCTTGCTCCTTCCTGAGCCGCAATCAGCACCCGTCATAACATGTTGCTTGGAGCTCAGCCTGGACCTACCTGCTGGCCCAGGAGCCCGACAGGTCCATGCACGTTTTTTCCCACGTGGATGAACCATCTTCCTGGGCCGCGCTCCACGGCGAGAGCTCAGGTTTGAGGATCAGACAGACCTGGGATCAAGCTGCCCACTCTTCCTCTTTTTTTGGTTAAGTTCTTTAACCTCTTAGCGCCTGGGTTCTATTTGTCTGTACAATGAACTGACTGATACTGCGGTGGGGTTTTTGTAAGGAATCGAGGGGGTCACACGCATCCACAAGAATGGCACAGCATGTGACATGCTGTAAATATTTAACGAGCACAGTTCCTCCCCTTGGGTCCAAGGGAATGTGGGGATGAGCCCATGTGCCTAGAGGTCTGGGTCCCTAGCTGGTGTTTCATGAGTGTGTAAGTCATGACGAGTGGCTACAGGCTGGGCCCTAGGCAGTGACAATGCTCCCCTGATGGAGGCAAAGTGCAGGAAAGGAAGCTGGGGCCTTCGAGAGGCCAATAATCCAAAATATCAGGAACTGAAAGGACGCAGGACCTTCTAGAGGCTTCGGGTTGGACTCGGTGGTGTTTAAAGACTCACTGAGCGTCGCAGAGGGAGCGTCGCCGCTCCTGGGCTGGGGGGCGAGCCCCTTTCAGTTTCCATCGGTGGATGCAGAGGGAGGGACAGAAGACAGCAACTGCTGTTGCTCAGATGTGTTGACAAGAGAGAAACTGTTGTCTTGATCCTACCGAGTTCCCAGGAGAACACGTTCCCAGGGTGCCCTGGGGTGACCCCAAACAGCTGCACAGCAGCCCCGACACTCGGGGAGCCCCTCCGGCTCACAGGCAGGAAGGCTGCATGTGAGCAGCTGCCAGAGCCAGGGGGGCTGCGGGGCCATGACAAGCGGGGGGCTCAGCTCTGGGCAGCTCCCGAAGCTGTCCCGTGGCTGGTGCGCCCGGGGGGACCCCATCGCGTCAGTCAGGCTTCCCTGCTTTGCACCTGCGGTACAGACCGGGTTTTAAGAGATTTTTGTATTGGCTTTTTGGAACTTTGTTTGCATTTTCCACAGAAAAATGTATAAACTGTTGTTAAGTCCCTAGCCTGAGCCACAAGCTGACGCCACTCCGGGTGCAATGGCGTCAAAGTAGAGAAGAAGCGTGGAGAGTCCTAAGGACCTGGGGGGGCCTTCCTGCCCTGGGGAAGACCCCTGGCTGCCGGCCACCTTTCTCCACTTTGTTGCTCCCTGAGAGAACACGGCCCCTCTCCCCCATTCTTCTGTTCTTTCTGGGGGAACGGGGAGGCTTGCAAAGGACAAGAAGGAAGAGCTCTGATGTCTCCCTCTGCCCCTTCTGCCCGCATCTCCTGCACGTCTGCTTTACTTCCTATTTACCCAACAAAAGCCTTGACCTCTTCATGATTTCCATAAAAACTCCACTTCGGCCAGGCACTGTATGGATTTGGGATGGCACAGCAGAAAGGGTAGCTAGGTCTCGGGGAGGGTCAGATCTTTGATCTTTCCCATTTGCTGCCTCTCTTCTCTCTCTTCCATCTGCCCCCTTCACTGTCCACAGCCTAGAGGGCCTCTTGGGGTGCTTACATCTCCCTCCTCCTTTCTCCATCCAGACCTCCCTGAACACAGGGGTCTTCCTGCTCACAGGACCCGCCTCCTGGATGGGAGAGACTCTAGGATCCGTAGCATTGTGTTCTCCTCGTTATCTTCGTAACTCAAGAAAACAGCAAAGCTACGGGATTGAACTAGAGAGTCATTTGTTTGACACCCGTGCTTTATTTGGTGCTCTGGGAGAAGTGGTTTTCATCAGAAGGTCTAAGGCGGTAAATGGAAACATTTCCGAAATAAATCTGGCAGAAATTGGAAGTGGGAGGCAGGGAGCAGTTAAAGGACACATTTGCAGGAAAGACAAGTGTGTCACAGGTGGAACTGACCATGTGTAGTGAGCTCAGACAAGGGAGGACCATGGTGGGTCGTGGGGGATGGGACTTGCCTGCCTCTGTGGGAGCCTGGTCACAGCCTGAAGGATGGAGAGGGAGCGGAGGGAAGGGAGAGAGAGGAAAAAGAAGTGTTGTGAGGTATCTGGACAAAGCAAGTGTTTGTCAGTTGGGTGTTTGCCCTGTGCTGAGGCTGGAGGCTGCCCGTGCTGCCCACCATGTCTCCATACAAGCCCTCTCCCCATGCACGTCCTTGCTCTGGGTGGGATGCTGTGCACTGGTGGAGATGCGGTGGGGGAGGGGCAGCATCTGATGTCATGTGTCTGCCATTGATTAGCACTGTGACTTTGACCCGTCCCTTAGTCTAAGGATTGGCTACATGATAGCCACCTGGGCAGCGTGATGAGATACAGGTTCTTGGGTCCTACCCCTACAGGAGCTGACTCACAAAGCCCATGATGGGGGTAACGGATACGCATTTTGGTGAAAATCTTTAAAATAAAATCTTTAAAGTAAAATGGGCTGTACAAATGGGAATAGACAGTAATTTTTTTAAAAGATTTTATTTATTTATTTGACAGAGAGAAATCACAAGTAGATGGAGAGTCAGGCAGAGAGAGAGAGAGGGAAGCAGGCTCCCTGCTGAGCAGAGAGCCCGATGTGGGGCTCGATCCCAGAGTCCTGGGATCATGACCTGAGCCAAAGGCAGAGGCTTAACCCACTGAGCCACCCAGGCGCCCCGGGAATAGACAGTAATTTATACACCAGCTGAGTTCGTCTCTCCTGTAATAGGTGTTGGTAAACCAGTGAGGGACAACTGGTCTTTGGGTCCCCCTCCTTTTTTTAGTTTCTTCTTATTTTTCCTTCGTTGCTTGGGCAAGTTGCCCTCGAGCTTGTGTAAACCTCAAAAGCTGCAGATACCAGAATCTTGGAGATGTCAAACAATGATTCTACCGGCTTTTTAGAGTCCGTCTGACTCAAGAGCCTCTGCTCCTTCCATGCTCTATCTCGAACCTCCCAGCACACAAGACCAGACCCCTGCCCACACCTCCCCCACCCCACTAAACAATGCAGTCCCTTGAACTCCTCTGCACCAGCAGGAAGCTCTTCTGGAAGTTTCCTCAGGGCCGTTGCAGGTACCTGCAGGCCTGAAATCTGGGGAGAGACTGGACTGGTGGGTCTGAGCCAGGTTCAAGCCACGTGGTCCCATGGATGTTTAATAATATTTAACATTTTTACTGCCTTTCTCCCCTATTTGTTCCATTAGCGATCTGCCTCCAGCTGCCGGCAGGACACATCCTCAGCCCGTCCCTGCCAACCCATCTGTCACTAGGAGACAGCTCCCATACGGGCCTCTCTGTTTTTAGACTTCAGGAAGGTTGAACATCTAAAACGCAGAGACTGTCCCTTTTTTATAAACAACTGGCCTGGCCAACTGAGGAGTGCATTCACCTAAGTGAATTTTTCATCCCTCACGCTCCCTGTCCCCAACTCCCCTTAAAAGGAAATGTCAGGCTTCTCTCCACCTGCTGAAGATCATGCAGACCAATCTGGCTTTGAGAGGTTTGAGGGTCCAGGTTAAGCCCCACAGTTGCTCTCTCCCACAGAACATTCTCATCTATCCTACCAGAGCCCGGGCAGTCTGGAAAGCGGGGAAGGGGCTGGAGGCTACATGGAGAAAGAAGGAAGGGGGAGCCACGCTGCCTGGCCTTGTTTCCTCCTCCCCTCCCCAGAGCACCCCCCGGAGTCCAACCACATCTTGTTCCCTGCCCGATCCCTGCCTTGGTTCCTGCCCTGTCTCTGTCTCCTGGCTGGTTCTTCTTCCTGGGCCCTCTGTCTGTCCTTCCTCATGCAACACTATCCCTCCAAGCACTTGTCATTTGACTTTGCTTCGTTCTTGATTCAGACACCTGTTTCTACCCCACCTGTTCCTGAAGATAATTATTTAAGTGCCTTGGTTGGGTCCCATAAAGGACAGAGGTGGCATCTCCATTACTGGGGAGGAGGGGTTGTCTAGGGACTTGTTCCGTGCCTGGTGAACAGTAACTCCCCTTATGCATTTGCTACAAGGACTTGAAGTTCAGGTTCATGAGTTTTATGCCCTGCATCCCTAGCTGAGAACTCATATCCTTCAGTTCCACTGGTTTGTTCTCTGAGCAACTGCCAAGTGTCAGGGACATGGAACTCGGGGCAATGCCTCAAACCCTGCTTGCTTTGTGTATGCAGAAATGTGAATTTGGAAAATTTTCTTGGCGTCAACAGTAGCAGTGCAGATGAAGCATTGAATTAGGAGTTTGCATTCTCCTTTCCTGGACTTTAGTTTTCTCTCTATAAAATGGAGCAGTGATATCCATCCGGCCACGTGCCAGCAAGATAGTCACAGCCCAAACCGATAGCTTGCACACAGTAGGTGCTCACCCAAGCTAGATTTGAGCTCTGACTGACCAACTTCAACTCAACACTGCCACCTTCTGGCAATTACTCTAGTGCTGAAAGGTGCAGGGGTTCAGACCTGGAAATAGGAATTCCTCCTGGGCAATGGTTCAAAGGAAGAGAAAACTTCCATGAAGGGACATCCAGCTGATCCATTCTCAGCCCAGCCCAGAAGCTCCACCCACCTGTGGCTTCCAACCACTGCCCCTTGGTGACAAATTCCTTCATGTCCTCAGGGGCCTCTTCCTGGGGCTAAGTAGCCTAGAAGCACAGGGTTAGAACAGGCTCCATCTGATAGACCTGAAATTCCTGACACCTTTTTCCTCTAGTGAACAACTCCCATCCTTGGGTGAAGGGCCTTTTTTTTCCCCACTTAAACTTTTCAGTCCTTTATTTTCTAATATAAACACTTAATGCTGTTAATTACCTTGTACACAGTGTTTGCACTGAATATCACAAATTTTGATATCTTGTGTTTTTATTTCCATTTAGATCAAATTATTTTCTCATTTCTTTTGTGACTTTTTTGACTTTGAGGGTCTTCAAGATACCTTCCTGTTACAGATTTCTAATTTAACTTTGTTGTGGTCAGAGAATATATTTTGTATGATTTAAATCTTTAAAATGTATTGGACTTTCTTTATAACTTAAAATACAATCTATCTTGGTAAATGTGCCAAGTTCACCTGAGAAAAACATGTATACTACTGTGTACGGTGGTGAGCTCTCTAAAATATCAAGTAAGTCAAGTTGTTGATAGTCTTCTATTTCCTTAACAATTTTTTGGTCTATTGTTCTATCAATTGTTGACCGAAGGGTATTGAAATTTCTAGCTATCTATATGGATTTGTCTCATTGAAAAGGATTTAAAGTGAGAAAAATTTCTTTTATATTTACTCACATATTTATCATTTCTGGCATTCTTCATTCCTTTGTGTAGATCCAAGTTTCCTTCTGGTATTTTCCTTCTTCCTGAAGGACTTCCTTTAATCTTTTTGTAGATTTGGTCTGCAGATGAATTCTCTTAGCTTTTGTTTGTCTGAAAAAGTAAGTCTTTTGCCTTTGGGTTTGAAGGATATTTTTGCTGGGTATAGAATAAGAGGATGAGAGCTTTTTTTTTTTTTTTTTTTTTTTCTTTCTCTCAGAGTTAAAGATATTGCTCCATATCTTTTGGCTTGCTTAGTTCCATTTTTATCTCTGTTCCTCTATATGTATGTGTTCCACCCCACCCACACCAAAAAATATTTTCCCCTTTATTACTGGTTTTTATTGATCTGATTATGCTGTGCCACGGTGTGGTTTTCTTCAAGTTTCTTTTGCTTGGGTTTTGTTGAGCTTTGTTGAGCTCTGACGGGTATACAGTTTTCTTCATCATGCCTTCCTCTACCTTCTAGAACATATTAGCATATTCATTATCACCTTAATGTTTGTGCCTGCTTATTCTATCAGTATCATTTCTGGATCTGTTTTTATTAGTTGTTTTTTCTACAGGTTGTTGGTCGTATTTTCCTACTTTTTTGCAGGACTGTTACCTTTTAACTGGATGCTGAATATTGTAAATTTTATATTGTTAGGTTGCTTATTTTTGTTGTATTCATTTAAATGTTACTGAGTTTTGTTCTTGGATGCAATGCTGTTAATTGCAATGAGCTCAACCCTTTCAAGTTTTGCTTTTAAGATTTTTCAAGACAAGCACTGTAAATCTTTATTACATAACCATGGTGCATTTATCAAAACTGGTAGTAAATTAAAGTTGCTGGGACACTATAAATGAAATGAGAAACTTCATTTGGATTTCACCAGTTTTCTCATTTATGTCCTTTATGTGTTCCAGTAGCCACTCCAGGCTCCCATGTTACCTTTAGTCCACTCTAATCTGTGACAGTTTCTCAGTCTTCATGATTTTTTGGAGACCGCTGGCCAGGTATTTTTGTAGAACCTCCCTCAGTTTGGGTCTATCAGATGTGTTCTCTTGATTAGAATTGGGTTATGGATTTGTGCAACAAATTCCACAAGGGTGAAGTGCCCTTCTCATTGTATTGTATCAGGGAATACACGATACTGACATGACCTATAACTAGTGATGTTAACCTTGATCACTTAATTAAGGTGGTGTTTCTGGATTTCTCCACTGTAAAGCTACTTAGTAGATAAAGCTAGAAAATATATAAATGTAGAACGACTCATATATACTACACAGAGTATTTGTTTTTTTATATATCACATCTAGACTTCCCTTCTTGCTTACTTGTAACTTCTTGTGACCATGAGAAACTTGATTCCTATATTCTGTTATTTGTTTATTTATTGATCTATTTGTTCAACTCCAGGATCCATGTAGTTTCAGAATTGCTAACCCACACACATGCCTGTAAGAAACAATTTTGCTAGGTAGGGCACAGTGTTGGTTAATGGCTCTTTTTGTCTTTAGTCAAACCACCATTTCCCCCAAGTTATTTGCTCATCTCTTCTTTCCTAGTTCCTTCCAGTGAGGTTTTGTCGTATATTTGAAATACAGTTACTTTTATTTGTCATGGTCCCCATTTCATCCCAGGTTTACTAGCATCCTTGGCCTTTAAAACTTTTTAAATTTTTGGGGTGCCTGGGTGGCTTGGTGGGTTAAAGCCTCTGCCAGCTTGGGTCATGGTCTCAGGGTCCTGGGATTGAGTCCTGCATCAGGCTCTCTGCTCAGTGGGGAGCCTGATTCTACTCATCTCTCTCTGTCTGCCTCTCTGCCTACTTGTAATCTCTGTCTGTCAAATAAATAAATAAAATCTTTAAAAAAAACTTTTTAAATTTTTTATTTGCATTCTGTAAACTTCACTCTCTGTGGGGTATGGTTCTATGGGTTTTAACAAATGTGCAAAAGTGTGGCCTCACCACCACAGCACCTCCATACAGAACAGTTCCATCTCCCTAGAAATTTCTTTGTGAGTCTCCTTTATAGTTTTTTTCTTTTCTTTTCTTCCCCTCCCCCAACCACTGAAAACCACCTGTTCTCCATCCCTACGCTTTTGCATTTTCTGGAATGTCATACAAATAGGCTCCTATAATACAGAGTCTTTTGGATCTGACTTCTTTTACTTAGCAAAGCACATCTAAAAATCACACTGTTGCATGAACCAATACCTTGTTCCTGCTTATTGCTGAAAGGTATTCCAGTTTATAGATATACTCCGGACTTTGTTTATCCCTTCACCTGTTGAAGTACACGTTGACTGCCATGGTTTGCCTTTTCACTTTCTTAATGATGTCTGTTGAACAACATGAATTCTTAATTTTAATATACTCCAGTTTATGGATTCTTTCCCCTTAATGATCAGTGCTTTTTGTATACTGTTAAAGAATTTTGGCCTCAAGATCATGAAGATGTTCTCCTACGTTTTCATCGGCAAGTTTTACTATGGGTTTTCCACGTTCCATCTATGATCAATCTGGAATTGATTTTTATGTATGGCATGAAGTAGGGATCAACCTAACACCACTTACGGAAAAGACCTCTCTTTCCCTCACTCTGTTGCAGTGTGATATTTGTTATAAATCAAGTAGTCATACATGTGTGGATCTATTTCCAGAATTTTTATTATGGCCATTGAACTCTCTCCTTGCACGGTATCCATTACTAAAACTATAGCAAGATCTTGATACCTAGTAGTATAAGTTCTTCTGTCTTGTTCCTCTTCTTTAGAATTGCTTTCGACTGTTCTTGGCCCTTTGTATTTCCAATTTCCATATGAAATTTAGAATCATCTTGTTAATTTCGGCAAAAACATCTAGCTGGAAGACTTTAACTAGAATTGCAGTTCAATTTGGAAAGAAACAACATCTTAATTACACTGAGCCTCCCAATCCATAAATATGGTATATCTGGGGGCAGTTTATAAAGGCACTAAAACACAAACAGTTTGTTACAGGCTTCTCCCAGGATCTGCTCACCCAATCTTGCCAGACTATGAGAAGTCTTTCGGGCAGCACTTTGCATAGTGAGAGTCTGTGTCGGTGACCTCAGGCTCTCACTCAAGACCCAGAAAGGACTGGCTTCTTATGTACCCCTTCCAGCTGACACCTCCATCTACTCCTTTCCTTGGCGAATGCTTTACATCTGTTTAAAATTTTAAAAATACAAACATTGATCGTATCCTTTTGGCGAGAGTTGGTAGCAGACAAAATGGACAAATGAAGCATAATTCAAAAACAACAAACACTAAAAATTACGACAGTTTAATCAGCAATGAGAACTTTTAAGTGCAATAATGCTGTTTGATCCTTTTTAACAAACAAGATCTTAAAAATCAAACTCCTTCGATGACGTCACTGTGGAGTCACTAGTGTATTTTCGTGTGAAATTTTTTCCAGCAACCGTAAAAAGCTCCTTTGGACTATGTGCTAGTTGGAGAAATGGTGAGGAGATATTTTTAAGCTAAGTCCAAATATTTTCCCTCTGACTTTCATCTTCAAATAAAATCTCTTGTTCAATAACTTTGAGAGGATCTTTTAAAAAAAATGTTAGTTTTTTGGCAGGGACTATGATCTTTTTATTGTCAACAGACTGTAGTTTCTGTTTCAAAAAAAAAAATCCTCAGCATTTGGGGTTTATTTTCATCTTCTTTAGTTTTGTCAGACATAGATGGAAATTGCACTACTGAGTTACCTGTATAAATTTCTATACTGACATGTTTATACTCCCTTGTTCGGAACGCTTTCACACTGGGGTGTGTGGATTCTTGAAATGGATGCCTTGCTTCGTCAGTTGTCATCTTCTTCCTCCTGTGGAGGACTGAAGGGCTTCTAAATGAGTGTGAAATTTAATGCAGGCTATCACTGTCTGGATAGGACCCAAAATTTAGTGGTTCGGATTTCAGATTGTTAAAGCAATAGCAACAGAAATCTGGAACACAGTAAACTGGTACTGGGATCACTCGCGAGCCTCGCTCCCTCTCCTGCCTCTCCCCAGCTGTTCTGTGTGCAGGTGGCTGGACCCAGGGACCCAGGGACACCGGTGAAGCTGCCACTTAGCTCAGGGTGGAGAGCAGGGAGAGGAACAGAAGCAGCCTCTTCTGGACCCTTCGAAATTATCCTCGCAGGCCCTGGCTGCGTCCGTTTGCACAGAGCTGCTGTGTGTGCTAAGGACACCTCGTCACAGGGGAAGTCTGTGCCCTGGGATCTCCCTCCAGGAAGGGATAAAGCAGCGAACCTGGTAGAGGGAGAGGCTGCCATTGTTGGAATGGAGACAGGCCAGGGACATCTTCCTGGCACGTGCCCACTAGGCCTCACAGAGAACCATACCAACCTCCTCTTGGCCTCCAAGGCCCAGAAACAGCTCTGGTGACCCCGGACCCTGCCCTGCCATCTTCTCAGAAATAGCGTCCCCCACTCCTCACTCCAGCCCCTCCACCATTCGCAAGCCTGTGGGCTTCCTGCTGCCTCCACTTTCTCCTCGGAGCTTCTCCCTCCCGCAGTGTTTGCTCGCCTTTTCTCCTCCGGGGCTGCTCCCAGTCAGGACGGCCACTACCCACGAGAAGGCTGGACGTGGAGTTCCCACAGGCAGGGGCCACAGTTTTGACTTCAAGTTAGCCTCCATTTTAGCACTTTTTGTAAAAAAAAAAAAATTCAGTTTAAGTGAGACTTTTAAGACATTTTAATGGTCACATGTTCTGCTTCCTTTTCTTTTATGTTTATCTGCCACAAGGGACCATAGCAGAAACGGTGCTGGACAGACTCAGGAGACCTGGGTCCTAGGCTGAGTGACCTTGGGCAAGTCACTCCCCTTACTCCCCACTCCAAGACCCCTTTTCCACATCCCTGATTTATGAAGAGGTTAGTCTAGACCAGAGATCATCAACTATCTTTCATCATGCCTCACCAGCAATAAAAAAAAATGGGGAGCATGTACACATAATATGTGTATATTCAAGCTGTCCTTTTACTACAATACCAGTATGTTACGATATGAACATGCAAAACAAAACATTTTAAAGCTAAATATTATATAAACTGAATACACATAAATACCTTAAAAATAGATTTCCCTTTCATTTATAGAACAAAATTTTCTCGTCTCACCATTGTATTGTTGGTTTGTAACTAATAAGATTAGAGTAAGGGAAAGCAGCAGTACATCTGGCTGGATGTACTTCATTATTTTTTTAAAATCTTACTTTAACACTTTGAGATCAAGCCATTCAGGGGTCTGGTTCTAGTTGAGTCTATTTTTAGTGGCTGTCCTAGCTGGTCCAAAGAGAAGAAATGTATCTTTGGCTGCGTGTATTAAATTATGGCCCTCGTTTTCAATCCCATCCACCAATTAAAGGCTTTTTATTGAAATGAAGCTCGAAGATGTCCATCTTCCCTTATGTCAGTCAGTGGCTCTTACAAGCTAATTGGAAAAACACTGCATTTTTGTATTTTTAACAAATGGACTCAGCATCCTCTGATGCTCTCCATTTGGATGATTTTCAAACAGATTAGAAAAATCTGTTTCTAATATTTTCAAGTACGCAGATAGAAAGCATGATTGTAGGTGACGCCGCACGTTTTCAGCAACAACAATCTGATGTTGAAAATATTCTCTCCAAAGCAGTTCTTTGGAAAAGCAAGCGCTTTTCTCTCTCATTGCTGAAATGATTCACCTCTACCTCGAAGAGTCAGAAGAATCCGAGTTCATTTTTCAGTGGATATCTGCCAACAGTCACTTGTCATCATAAAATGCTCAGCAAATTTGGAACGTTTGCCTTTTGGTACAAGAAACACATATAATTCCTCTTAAAGTTTGATGGCTCTTTTAAGTGCTCTGTCAAGAGATAACCAGCAAGCCTCTATGTGTTCAAAAGATTTTCAAAGTCACTTCCCTTCTGATTACAAATCATTGTCTATGTTTTACTGTGATTTCAATTCTTTTTTTTTTTTTTAATTAACTACCCACACCAGGGCATCCTGTACTACTGTACTACTCTGTGTACTTCTGGACTTAAACCTTTCAACTGGTGGCCTATGGGAAGTTTTGTGGGGCATCGGTTTCATAGATGTGGCCATCCCTGCACCCTTACCCAGAATCCTTTTCATCATGGAGCAGCCACTCCCTCAGCGATCACACCCAATTTCTCCCATAACTGGTGTTTTCGTTAAAGAAGTAATGTACTGTTCAGTCAATATTGCCGCTTTCCATTAGTCTCTCACAGAAATGTGGTTCTTCATGTATTTTATGATCGAAACAGAATCTAGGAAAACCATGTGAGAAACGTCGGTACTTTCCTTCAACTGTGTAGCTACCTTTCCACGGTGTGGACTTTTTCCACGCTTATTTCTCTACACCTTCAGCAATATTTCGCCCACATTTTCCGACAGGATCTGTGGTCACTACGTTGTGTTCTGTGCACTGTTCTTGCTACCACCAGCTTCCACACCAACTGCCTTCTTCCCAGCCTCTGGAAGACAAGGGCTGTGTGTGTGTGTGTGTGTGTGTGTGTGTAGATAACAGAGTCACGTGACATGGGCCTAAGAGAGAGTGCACTGGCTTCCTAGCAACCATCCCTTCTCCCCACTACTCCCAGCAAAGCCAAGCATGGAGCTGGGCCCCCAGAGGAGGGAAGATTGCTATCCCATTCCCTGGTTGGATATACATGCGCTTAGGCTCACTGCTCGCTGGTCGCTTGTCTCACCACAGGAAATGAGAACTGAAGCCGGGACTTCAGTTATGTCTGACAAGATTCTCACCATTTCTACTACCGAAGAGAAAAGAACTTGTATTTTAAGCAGCCGAAGTTCTGGTCCTGACGTTTCCTGGTCGACCCCCGGCACTTGCATTATAAGCATTATCTTCAATTGTAGTTTCTTTGCAGGAATCTTGTTAAGCCCGCCATTTGCGAGAGTTAATTGAGTTAAAATTTGGTCAAGTAATTTGTGAAGCCACTTAGCTAGACCCACGTGACCTGGGACACATGATGGGGTAGATGGCCCTTATCAGCACTCGTTTGAGGCCATCACAGTAAGCTTTCCGGGGGGGGGGGGTGGGCGGGGGGGGCGGGGGGAGGGGGGTGAGAGGGTGGAGGGGCAGACACTGTGAGAGCTTGTTTGGAGGTTCTAGCAAGGTGGCCCGGATTCTCCCAGCCCCTGGCCGCTCCTGGGACACTAACCCTGTCACCTAGGGACCTTATTTATGATGTCGATTCTTAGGGGTATTAGTTCACTAAGGCTGACAGGACAAAGTATCACAGTTATGGGGCTTAAACAACAGAACTTGATTGTTCTTTTCTAGAGCCTTGAACAATTCTAGACCCTTGCAAGTTCTAGAGCCTTGCAAGCTGAGATCAAGGTGTCTGCGGGGTTGGTTTCCTCAGAGGGCTGTGAGGAAGGATCTGCTCCATGCCTCTCTCTTAACTTCCAGAGGCATGCCAGCAGTCCTTGCTCGGCTTGTAGGTGCCTCACACCAATGTCTGCCTTCATCTGCACAGAGTGTTCTCCTGCACTGCGTGTCTCTGTGTCCCAAATTCCCCTTTCAATAAGGACAGAAGTCATACTGGATTAGGGGCCCACCCTACCTCATAGGCCCTCATCTTAACCAATTGTATCTACAAGACCCTATTTCCAAACGAGGTGGCATTCTGAGGTACTAGGGGTTAAGACTTCAACATACAAATCTGGGGGAAGACACAATTCAGTCATGAAGCTGGGCTACACCACAGACCTTCTAAAACAGGATCTCTGAGGGTGGGGGCTTGCACTTCATGTTCTTAATAAGGACCTTAGGTACCTTGTTTGCTCACTAAAGCTTGAGAGCTACATGGCCACCTGAGGTGACACAGAATGCTCTCTCTCCAACCTCAAATACAATAGGAGCACCAAATAAAACTAAACCATAGATGTTAATATGTAGCTTAGTTCAAAAGAAATGAAGAAATTTTCATATGCCGTAAAAGGAGAGATCAGAACCAGAGGGCTAAGCATTGACTGTTGCTGGGAAAACCCTAAGGAGTGTTAGACAAAGATATAGGCCCCTAGAGGCAGTGGGGGGTGGGAGGGACTGCTGGGGCTCAAATGCCCTTGAGGGAGGTAATAGGCCCATCGGGTGCTTGAAGCAGAGGAACCAATCATTTTGCATGAAGCTTGGAGATTTGAAAAGTTACCCTGTCAGTGAAAGTCAGTGAAAGGGGGACCAGAAAAATCAACCAGTTTGTTTCAGCTAATTAAAAATTGGGCAGATTGGTCATTCAGATCTGCTCTGTGAACTCACGGGATCAAATAGTTTTCTTAGCTGAGGTGCATCTAAGAAAAAGAATTTGAGTTGCTTGAGGGGAGGCATGGGGGTCATTCTAGGATACTACAGCAAAGTTGGGACCTGATAAGGCCTTCCAACAGGCAAGGAAGAGTTTAGAACAGGCAGGGCTAGGCCTCTGAGCAATGGGAGAAAAAATTAGGTGGGAATTAATTAGCATACTGAAAGCAGAAGAGGGTCCTAGAGTGGAATTTGCTGTTTGTTTCTGATAGACAGGTGAGGGCCAGGGAGGAATGAACCTGACATTGAAAGGCCTCCCCACTCCCTCCTCCTCCTCTTTCACAGGTCAACCCTTTCAGAGACCGAATCTGCAAAGTGTTCTCCCACAACAATATGTTCTCCTTTGAGGATGTGCTGGGCATGGCATCTGTGTTCAGTGAGCAGGCCTGCCCCAGCCTGAAGATCGAGTATGCCTTTCGCATCTATGGTGGGTAACTAAGTGGTGGTGATGGGTGGGGGTCAGTGCTGTAGAGTAAATACCAATCTGGAATCCATCAACATCAATTCACCGATGGGATGATGTCCATTGGGATTCACTTGGGTGTTTATGGGTATTAGCATGTTTCTTGAGTTCTGTAGATTAAAAAAAAAAAATGGTGGTGAACTACTACTTCAGTGGATAGATGGCTTCCCCTCCATGCCGTCAGAGGCAAATGGAAACCACGGGTGTTGTATTTTGTGGTAACAGTGTAGATACGCAAGAGAGAGAAAGAGATGGAAGACTACATATGGGTATGAAGGAGCCATGCTTGTTTTGTAGAAATTGTGAAATTTGAACACCAGCACTAGCTCAGCCACAAAATGGCTGAGAAATCTTGGACAAATCATTTCATCTTTCTGGGCCTCAGTTTCATCATCTTTAAAATGAGGTTTTTGAGAGAGATCATCTCTGAGGTCTTATGACAGTTTTGGTCTCTAGTTTTGCCTGGGGTAGCCATAAGATACTGCAAAAGTTCTGCTCTTCAGGGGGCTCATGTCCCCTTAGCTGAGATGCCTGGAGTTCTCAAAAGAAATTAAAAGGAAAGAAACAAAGAAATCTTGGGAAGCCTTCAAACAGACCATGTACAAGGCTTTAAGCTCATTGTGATGACAACTCTTTGGCCCCAAAGGACTTGTACATTCAGGCTTGCATAGTTTGGCATTTCATATGCTCTCCCTTCCTGCCAGATCCTCCCTGTCCCCACACAGTGGGCACCATCTTATTCTTGCCTTGCCCAAATGGACTGGGATAAAATGGAGTGGGGGAGTTTTAAGTCTGATGTACCTCTGAGGTTTTAGTTTTCTCATCTGTAAAAAGGACTTAATGGTATTTTTGTAAGCCCTATGTCCTCAAGCTTAGTATCCTGTAATAGCTGAGTAAGTGTCTATCATACTGTCATTTCCACAGAGAGCAACTACAAACTCAAATATATATGTACATTTGGGCCCCTGGGTGGCTCTGTCAGTTAAGTTTCTTCCTTTGGCTTTGATCATGATCCCAGGGTCCTGGGATTGAGTCCTGAGTTGGGCTCCCTGCTCAGTGGGGAGTCTGCTTCTCCCTCTTCCTCTGCCCCTACTCGGTTCATTCTCTCTCTCTCCAATAAATAAATAAAATCACATATACCATATGTGGTTTATATACATGATATTTATTTATCAACAGTCTGATGGCACTAATGGTACCAGAAGCAGAGAGTTGAGACTTAGAAGAAAGAAATCGTACTGAATGGTCCCCTCCCCCTTTTTACAAACTTTTTTAGCCTAAAGGTGGCTTTCAGTGAGGGGCATACACAGGACTGATAGAAGCCTTGAACTCTTTCTGACTTAAAGAATCAGAGAGTTTGGGACAATTTTCTCCTGAAAAGTGAAAAGAAGGGAGAGACCATGAAAGAAAGCCAGAGAAGGGAGCCCAACATCTGTGTATGAACTATGCCCAGATCTCTAAACCATATATACAAGGGAAGACTCAAAGCAGCTCAGGTAGATAGCAGAACTGAGATTTGAGTGGCCACAGCATTTTAACAAGTTCCCTCTGTGACAGGGTTTGCACTTTAAGTCCTGTCAATTGCCTGATAGAATTAAAATTAAAAAAAAAAAAAATCGGCACTCTTTGGAGGAACATAACAGAATCCAGAGTCTTTACAATAAATCATTTATAACATCTAAGATACAATCCAAAATTATTCAATATATGAAAACTTTGGAAAACCAGAAATGTCTGATCTACAATCTGAAACTATTCAATAGACAATTAAAAAAAAAACTGATATGGTCTCAAGAATGGAGCCTGACTCTGACATGACCCAGATGTTGGAATTAGCTGACAAGTCTCTTAAAACAGCTACTAACCCTTGGCCAGTAAAGTAAAAGAAATTCATAATGAAAGAAACAGTAGGAATTCTCCACAGAGAAACAGAAACTATAAGAAAGAATCAAATGGAAAATATGAAAGTGAAAAATAAAATATCTAAAATAAAAAATTCACTGGATGGGCTTAACAGGAGAATTGAGATGATAGAGGAAAGAGTCAGAAACCTGAAGATAGTTCAGTATAAATAACCTAACCTGAGGAATGGGAGGAAAAGAATTAATGGGGAAGAAAAGATATTTGAAGAAGGAATGGCCCCACACATCCTACATTTGATACAAGACACACATTTATAATGAACTTCAAGCAGAGTTAAGTACAAATGAAATCACATACCCAAATTTAATTGGTTTTGTGGTCCTCAGCTGTTCATTAGTCATCCTCCTTCCTTACCCCAAGTACTTCTGGGGATCCCCAGGGAGGTCTAGGACTTGTACCGCAGAGCACTTGCTATTTTGCCCCCAGCCACTTCTGTCTCCTGTCAGTACCCTTCTGGATGGGCAGCTCTTCCCAAAGCAGAGTGCTGGCCCAGGCTCAGGGATCTCATCTTAGCCAAGAGTCTTTAGTTGGCCAGTAACAGGGACTTACCTGTGTAAAAGGCAACAGATGAAGAACAGCAATATATTCATTTTCCATTGCTGTGTAACAAATTACCACAAATCTAGTGGATGTAGACAACATGTTTATAATCTCACAGTCTCCGTGGTCTAGGAGTCTGGCATAGCTTACATGTGTCCTCTCCTAGGATATCACAGGGCTGCAGTCAAGGCTCTGTCTGGGCTGCCTGTAACTGGGGAGAAATCCACTTACAAGCTCACTCTGGTTGTTGACAGTGCATTTCTTTGTGTCTGTGGAGCTTAGAGCCCTGGCTTCCTGCTGGCTATCTGCTGGAGGCTGCCCTCGGTTTCCAGAGGCTGACATATGCTCCTTGCCACATGGGCCTCCCCTGACACGGCTACTTGCTTCTTCAAAGATAGCCAGAGAGAGAGTCTCTTGGGTGCGTATGCTGTAAGATAGAGTCTCATAACACTAATCATAGAAGTAACGTCCCATCACTGTTGTCAGATTCTCCTGGTGAGATGTAAGTCACAGTTCCCTTCCACACAAAAGGGACATGGAGATTATATATGCATAAGCACCAAGAGGGGCAGATCTGGGGGGAGGAGGGCTCTAAAGTTTGTTCATCGCAATGTAACATGGGACCATGGGGAAACCAAAGCAGCCTCGCAAGGATGCGGGGGACAAGTGGTCAGGCAGTGAGGCAGCTGCTGTCTGCTTTTCTGTCTATGGCTGCCAGGTCTATCCTCTCCGCTTCTCTCTCTGCATTTGCTCTTCCTGTGGACTTTCCTGCTTCTGTGCCCATGGGTCAAAGAGGAACACCCTGGTCCCCCATTTTCTCAGGAGAGTCTGATGGCTCAGCCAAACCCATGATCTTGCTACTCCCTGGTTGGGTCAACAGCCTTGTCCAACCACCCACAGCCCAAAAGATGCAGAGTCATGGAACAGACACAGCTCCAGAGGCCCACTGGTGGGGGTGGGGACACTTCTCAGAGATGGTAAAGTGTGGGCTGAGCAGATGTTCCCAAAGATGTCTGCCTCAGCTGTCTTTCCATGGTTTCCCGAGCTAAACAAACAAAAACACCCCAACCTTCAGGGAAGCTACAAGAACAGCAGGTTCTCTTCAGGCTTCAAGGCACAGGAGCCAAACTGTGTTCGGCTGAGATGTGGGAAGAATGTCCTCACTCCCAAGAGGTCAGACTGAGCGCCTGAGGTCCGGTAAGGGACCAGATACCCCCTGTCCCCCACGCTGTCCTTGTGTCCTCCTCAAGCCCCTCTCTGCAGGCCCCCTTGACAGATTTCCTTCCTCCTTGAGCTCCAGCCCCTAAACATAAAGCACAAAGCCTTCATGCAAATCAGCTGTGCAAATAGACGCCCGGGGACTCATAAACTCCAAGGCTTCCTCAGATACACCCAGACAAATCTGAATTCTCTTTGGGTTCAGAAGATTTGTTGCCTCACTGAGCTGTCAGCAGGATTAGGGACGGGATGCGTGACTCTCTGAGAGCGGCGCTTGGCGCGTGGGAGCTGCTCAGTACATTGAGGTGGTAACGGTAGACGTGAGGGCAGAAGAGGAGGAAGAGAAAGGAAAAGAAAATGGCGATGGCCCTGGTGATTCTTCTTTGGCAAAGTCCAGAGACTTAACTTGATGCTCTAATGCCTTGGTCCTCTGCGCATGGTCCATGCACCAGCAGCAACACTGCCAGGAATGCGGAATCTCCAGCCCCCCACACAGGCCACTTCAGGGCCCGCACGTTAACAAGACCCCCAGCTGGGTCCTCCACATCCTAACATTTGGGAGACATTGCTCTAACTCACTGGTCCTCAAACGGGACTTCACACTACAGTCATCTGGGTACCCAAGACCCACGGCTGCTTGGGCCCCCGCTGTGCAGGTCTGATGTAGGGGTGCTGGGTGGGACCCGGCTAGTGGTTTTTTCAAAGCTCCCCGGGGAATTCTCAAGTGCAGCGGAGTTTCGGAGCTACTGTGCCGGTTCGGCTTCCATTCAGTCATATGGAAGTGCCCATGTTTTAAAAAAGAGAGAAAAAAAGACTGGAATTAGGCTCTGCAGAGCCAGAAAGAAGTAGGCGACGGTCTGCCTCCTTCAAGCCCCCTAATCTGCCACCTGTAGTATGGGACTGTGGTTTTTATCATCACAAGACGGTTTCTGTGCCTATAGGCTTCTCATCTTCATTCCAGGCAGGAGGAAAAAAGGATGGGAGGAGAGATAGGAACCAAATGAACGTTTGAAGGCACCGATGAGTTGACTCTTCAACTTCATCTTGTTAACAAGCTTCCTTGGATGCCCCACCCAGCAGCTTTGGACTGCTTTGTCCAGAACTATGCCACGTGGCCACAGATAAGCTGCAAGGGAGACTGGAAAGCTGGGTGGGTTTTTTTGTTGTTGTTTCTTTAAGATTTTATTTATTTATTTGACAGAGAGAGATCACAAGTAGGCAGAGAAGCAGGCAGAGAGAGAGAGAGGAGGAAGCAGGCTCCCTGCTGAGCAGAGAGCCCGATAGGGGACTCGATCCCAGGACCCCGAGATCATGACCCGATCCGAAGGCAGCGGCTTAACCCACTGAGCCATCCAGGCACCCGGAAAGCTGGGTGTTTTAAGTTGAACACGGTGTCACCCTGGACAGGAATTGCACTGTTTTTAGTAGGAAGGCGAGGCAGGAGGGGATGGTTATCTGTCAAGAATCCAGCACTGGGGATATACCTGCTAGGTTCCAGTTTCTGGATGTTCCTGGCCTCCAAAGGCTTCATCCCCCACCCCTCTCTGGAGGGACTTGCACCTGTCAGAGACCCACCCCAGGCCCTGCCTTCCTGCTCCCATCAGCCCGACTGCCACCAGATGTGTATGACCTTCAGGCAGGGGCCAGAGCGCCCCCCGGGAGAGCCTGCCACACCACCCCAAGACCCGATCCGGGACTGAGGGCTGGGAGAGGCACGGGAGGCAGGCTCCGTTCTCCTAGAAATGATGGTGAGAAGCGTGCCTTTCGTCACTCAGCCAACATGGGCTGGTTTCTGTAAAACGACTTCGTAAATTGCAAAGGAGTCACATGACAGGGAGGTTAGGATGATGATGGCAAGAGTGTTCTGGAGCCCTGATTCTCCAAGCTTTCTCTAACCTTCCTGTTGTTGGGGAAACAGCAAGAGGTAGACCCTCCCCCATTCTCAGAACGGCCCCAAGACTGCAGGTCTGAGACGGCTGAGGCTGCCGGGGCTGGCCAGTCGCCCAGAGCGCCCAGCCCCCACTCCTTTCCCAGTCGGCTGTGCCCTTGCACCCCCCAAGGAGGGGAACTGTCCAGGACTACATTCTACTCCAGCAAATTATTCTGTCTTCAGATGGCCTGGGACCAAAGCCATGTCACTTTGCTGCAGTCTCCGCATATGGGAGCTGGGCCAGCAGGATGCCTGGGGACACTGCGGGGTCTCGGGGAGAGGCTGCAGAGCTTCTTACCAGCAGTGCAGTGTCACTGCGGCTGCCCCCTCCCTCTAGTCCCGGTGCTAGTCCCTCCGCCCCTCCACCTGCTCCCAGCCCTCACCCACAATGTGAGATAGCAAAGCTGTGCAGGAGAGTCTTGGAGGAACGTCTCAGGCCTTAGCCTCCAGGTCCTGGGGCTGATAAACAGTTGGTCAGGGGAGAGCCACCTGCTTAAGGACTGGGGTGCTGAGTTAGAATTCCTGCCTCCATATCCTATCCGGGGGAACAGAGGCAAAGTTCTGGGCTCTACCCCTGTAGGATTCAGTGACCTCAGCACACCTGCTCCTCCATTCCAGGGCCGACATAGCTCTGGATTCCATTCTTTAAAGCGAGAGATTACAGTTTCCAGGGTTGGCATTTTCAGTATTTAATATCCTCAAGTGACACAGAATTGAGCTTCTACTTTACCTAATGTACGTCTTCTGTAGCGAGCATTTTCTATGTTCCAAGCCCTGTGCCAGACGACTTCCATGCATTTCCTTATTTAATTTTCACACCAACACTCTGGAGGCACTGCTATCTATTTTATGGATGAGGAAACACAGGCTCAGATCGTGCATTAGTTCGGGTTAAATTTGGTCGCAAATGGCAGGGGATCCCCAGGGGTTTACACAAGATGGCTTCCAAGATCTCCAGCAGCGACGTGTTATTTCTCTAACGTGTAGAATCCCAGAGGCAGTTGTCCTCGGTGGTTCTACAATGGCTGGATGTAGGTTCCTCTTTGGTGTCTCCTTATCCTCCATTCCCAAGGTGGCCTCAAGGTCATGAAGAAGGTATAGCCTTCTCTTTAAAGACATTCCCGGAAGTTTGCTGGTGCCTCTTCCTCTTATATCTCATTGGCGAGATCTCAAATATGGGGTCACATCGAGCAGCAAGGGAGTCTGGGAAATGTAGTGTAGTGTTCATTTTAGATGGTCATAAACCCAGCTGAAAATCGGCTGCTTCATTATAATATGAGCAGTTATGAGTGATTCAGAGCACAGACTGCCCACAGAGCTGGACTACCTGGGTTTACCACTGTCTCCATCATTTATCAACGTGTGACTTTGGATAGTTCATGTGTTCACTGACTCAACAAATATTCAGTGAGCGCTTACTCTGTTGCAGGCACTGTTCTAGGAGCTGGGGATGCAATAGTGACCCAAAACACTAAACTTTCTGCCCTTGAGGAATTTACCTCCTAGCGGAGAGAAATAAAGGAGCTAATGGGTAAAACATACAGTGTGTCAAGTAGTATGGGGCGCTAGGAGAAAAATAAAGCAGGGAATGGGATAGAAAGTGCAATTTTAGGCATGTTCTGGTAAGAAGCTGGAATTTAAATGAAGACCTTATGGATCTCTGGGAGGGTGTTCCAGGGAGGGGAAGCACCGTGCAAAGGCCCTGAGGCAGGATCATGCAGAGGTCATCAGGCTGTGTCCACTCTCTCTCCAAGGGGAAGCTGGGAGAGTCTGCTGTCATCTTAGCCATGGGGAGCAAGGCAAGGACATGGTCAAGGATGATTCCAAGCTTATTGGCCATTACCCATTTGCCAAGAAGGGGACAGCTGAGTGCAACAGGTTTGGGGCCAGGGAGGAGCGGGGCACGGCAAGAGTTTGGGTTTCGACCTCTTGAACTTGAGGGACCGATCAGACCTCCAAGTGGAGAGGGCAAGAAGGCCTGTGGATGGATACGCTCCTGGAGTTCAGAAGAAGCCCAGGTTGGACACAGATATTTAAAGGCAAGAGGCTGAACTGAGACTGAGAAAGTGGGTATGGTTATTCAATCTCGGTGCACCTCACTGTCCTCGTCTGTATTATGAGGATTAAATGCAGTAGAAGAGAAAGCACTTAGATCATTGCCGGGCACATCTGTTTGTCGTGGGGGTGTTGTACCTGCCTAAGCTTACTGCCCTTACTTACTCATCATGGCTGATGAGCAGTGTGGGGGCCATGCTGGGGGTTCTAGAAGAGGTAGGGGTCATGCTGAGGTTCCCAGAGGCAGCAGGGGCATTCTCCCAGAGAGCCTCCCTCAGCATCCATGGCTCTATATAGTTCAGCTCGCCTTCCACACTTAACCTCGGTCTCACTCTCCCAGACCTCCAAGCCACTGTTCCCCACACCCCAGACTGATCACTCTCATGCTGTTCCTTCTCCACCACTATCCCTAGTGACCCTGGCACCTCCTCCGGTTTCCATCTCTGGAAGCCCAAACCCTTTAATCCTTCTCTGATGCCTCTTCCTCCAAGAAGTCTTCCTCATTCACACCCCTAACCCCAATCAGACATGAACTTGCCCATCTGGAAACCCTTGGAACCCTTGGGAGACCTGTTCCTTTCTCCCTGGAGCCAAGCTACTCAGGTGCCCAGCGGTCTCTCTCTGCACCTCCAGGCTGGGAGCTCCATGCAGACTGGTACCAGTCTGGTCCATCTGTGCCCTGAGGTCTGGCTCAGGGAAGGGCACCCAGCAGGCACCCACGTGTCTGCCGAGGGCAAATGGTGGTGAGGCGGTGGCAAGAAGCAGGTGCAGTTACAGGGAAACAAGGCAGCCCTGGGCCCCTGGTGCCGACGAGAGCAAGGCTCATGCCAGGAGGACGAGCCCCGTGTTAGAAGCTGCAGGAGCGCGAGGGGGGAACCAGCCTGGGCCTGAGGGGGTCAGGGAGACTTCACAGGGAGGCACGGGAGAGCAGGCACAGTGTGAAGTCAGAGCATCCAGGGCTTGGAGGAAAAGGAGGAGGGCACTCCGGGCAGGGGGCTGCCTTCTGCCAAGGCTGGGGGTAGAAGCACTCCAGGCCAGTAGAGATGACTTGCTGCAGGCACTGACAGGCCCAAGGACACCCCTTCCAAGGCTCCTCTGTAGGGAACTGGGTTAAACACACCCAGCGTCGGGGAAAGGGGTCCACTGTGCAGGGGGCTTGTGTAATGCCCATATTTTGTTGTTGACATACGGTGTTCTAGTAGTTTCTTAGGAATGACCACATTTTTTAACTCAAAAAGGAGGACCCTTCAAGGTCTGACAAGGGTCAGGGCGCTCGTTGGAGTGGACACTGGGCACTGTCCTCGGCGTGAGTGGGGGAGGTGCTCAGGTCACCCTGCACAAGGCCAGGAGCAGGAATTCGTGCTCAGGTCCAGGTGTCCGTCTGCTCATCCGTGACCCCCGCTTCCGGCCACCAAACTGCCTCGTGGCTTATGTGGTCTGAGGTGGAGATTTCCCTAGCACGGTGGGTGATGCGGGTTTGGGGACCAGCCTAGCTGGGTCCAAATCCCACCTTCTGCTTACCGGCAGTGTGGGCCAACATCTCACACCTCTGAGCCTCAGTGTCCTTTTGGCAAAGTGAGACTCATAAAAGGTCAGGTGTGAAGATTCAGTGACTGAAACCAGGTGGGCGGTGGGTTCTGTGGGGCCATGGCTCCCTGGCCTGAGGGAGGCTGAGGAAGCCCCCCCTTCCTCTCACACTTGGCCTCTTCTTCACAGACTTCAATGAGAATGGCTTCATCGACGAGGAGGACCTGCAGAGGATTGTCTTCCGACTGCTCAACAGTGACGACGTGTCCGAGGACCTGCTGGCTGACCTCACGAGCCATGTGTGTGCCCGGAGCGACACGGGCTGGCTCGGGCTGGGACATCCCCCAAAACCCCCGGGTGGCGGGCAGGGTGGGGTGCCCTGACGGATGGGCACATGGCTGGAGGCAACTATCCCCCAAGTTTCTCTCTTTCCTCCAAGGTCCATCCTTCCAGCGTTCCCAAGAGCAGGTGTCCAAGCCATCTACTCCAAGGGCCCCTCCCACCCACACGGCGGTCACTGCGGGCAGGTGGCCCGACAACGGCTTAGCCTCAGAGGGATACATCCCCACATCCCCTTTCCCATGTTATTGCAGATGTCCTAGAGTGACAGTCCAAAGTGTGACAGGACATGAAGGCAGCCTCATGAGTCTTTTTGTCCTAAGACCATGGGAACCTTCAGGTGCTTGAGGTCTGGATTGACACTAGAAGCAAAGATGAAACTGTGGGAAGTCATCGCTGCCTCCTTGACCTGCCTGGGCTCCTTGCAGTACGAGCCCCTGCCTGTGACTGGATACAGGTGTGGGTGGGGTGTCACTGCTTTCACCTCCACATCCATTTTCACTACCTAGTTGTGCTGGGAGGCTTGAAGGACACTCTTCGCATGACGAGAACAGCCCACGAGGCTCCAGACCTCAGTGCACATGACCTTATCTCTGCATCTCCATATCTTTGTCTGGGGTGGGGAGTAGCAAAGGGGGGTGTGGAGAACATCTGCCTTTCCCCCCCCAGGGAGGTTGGGGGACTCACATGCTAGTGAAGCACCTACCTGAGAGTCTGGCCTATGGTAACACTTGGCATGAGACGTTCTCCCCTCTGCCTGCGACCCCGTGTCATTTTCTCATACCGGGTTCCTCTCTGCCCTCTGGCTTTTTCTGCACCCCTGGCCAGGTCCTGAGTGAGTCAGATCTGGACAACGACAACATGCTATCTTTCTCGGAGTTTGAACATGCGATGGCCAAGTCTCCAGACTTCATGAAGTAAGGTGTTCTGGATTGGGGGTGGGGAGACAGGAAGTGCCCACCACAGTTGGGGGTGGGGCAGGAAGAGCCAATAAAGCGCCCCAGTCTTCCTAAGGATGTCATGAGTCTCCAGGGTCCTTTGCCGATGTTTTCAGAATCAGCAAAACTGGAGCTTTGGAGAAATTAGGTAACCAAAACTTCTAACCTTTAGAAAGAGGGAGTGAGGTTTAACCAGCAAGGGCAAGATGACGTTCCAGGCTCTGCAAATGACGTGGGTGGCCCTGACTTCAGATGCTGGCTATCTAGAGGTGGCACACAGGGGTCTTCCCCTAGGTCTAGGGGGCTCCAGGACTGACTGGCAGGTGGCCTTTGCCATTGCCCGTCCTGCTCCCCTGCCCCTACAACTCCAGAGGTCACCGGGAGTCGGGGATTTGTATGGATGTGTGAAGATGCTGGTCACAGAGTATTTCCAAACCTTGTTTCATGCAGAAGGGGCATTCAATTGTCTTCTATCTTCGTACAGACACCCTAGAGACAACTGGCCATCTCCATATTGCCCCAGCCATGTTTAATGGTCTTGTTTGGATCCTTCCAGTTATGGGAAAAGCACCCCACCCCACCCCACCCCAAGAGGCAGCCCATTCATGATCCAACAGCCCTGTTAGAAGGCCCTTCTTGGGAGCAGTGGACCTCTGTTTGCCGGTGTCTGCTGCTCCTGGGCCTTCTTCTGCCCTCGGTCTCATAGTCTCGATGAATTTGATAGCAAAGCATGGCCGCCATGATGGTTTAACCAACCAATCAGAAAAAGAACAAAGCACTAGACCTCAGAGAGTACCTGGTCAGGAATGGAAGACGGTGCATTCTCTCTCTACTCCGTACCCAGAGCCTCTGCCTCTCTCCTCATCTCTGCACTCATCTCAGCCTGCAGACAGGAAATCTCTCCTTTTCAGGCAGGAGGCCATACCGGCAAATGTTGGTCGCTCCTAGTAGTATCTCTCAGCTCTGACTCCAGATTGGGTCAGGTGTTCACCCCTCTTCTACTCACGTGGCGGGAGGAGAGGGTTCTCCAGGCCATCCTGGCTGCTGGGGGACGTATGTGTGGGCATACCCTCTGACATACAGTCCACACTTAGAACCACCCCAACTGAGAGTAATTCCTCTTCTTCCAGAACAGCCCAGCACATAACAGAGGCCAGAATCCTGTCCTCCTTGTCTTTTTCTTTCCATCTCTCCTGTTTCTTTCCATTGGTTTTTGGCACCATGAGGTTCTGAAACCCTTTGCTTTCTGGTGATGCTAAAAGGAGCAGAAGGCTTTGGGGGAGTTTGCAATAGCTGCAAACTGGCCATGCCAGAGAGAGGGATGAGAGGGTGCCACCAGGACCACTATGAACCTGGAAATTGGAGAGCACTTTAGATCTGTAGCTCAGGGTGGCTTCATGGGATGCTTTCTCTCAGCTCCTTTCGGATTCACTTCTGGGGATTTTGATGTGGCCATACCTGATCTGGCGGCCTCAAGGAGGACACTGGAACTTGGAATTCAACCCCCTCCAGGCACTGGGGGACTCTGGTCAGAAGTATGACTTGGTCCCCATCCTTCCCTCACTTCTAGACCATTGTTTATTCAATAAAGCAAAACAAAACCTTTCCCTTGCCTCATCAGTTCATTTTTTGAATACAGGATCACACAGAGGTAATTTTTATTAAGCACTGCTCATTCCGGAGCTTAAGTTTGCCAATGACACCAAGCTAGCTGGGATGACCAGACTTTTCGAGGACAGGGTCCAAATCCCAACTTCTCACAGCAGGGAAAAGGCCAAATGGGACAAAGTTTATGCAGAAAATCCACAACATTCCCTTCTTCCCCTGGAGCTACCTGACAGCGTCTTTCCTCCCAACTGCATGGAGTCGTGTTGGGCAGCGGTCATTCCAGCTGGTGCCTGGCTTTGCAGTCCTTGTCATGGGAGAAGATATCTAGGACCCACTTTGCACCCCCAGGCCCCAGGATGCAACATGTGGACCAGCAGTTGGGCGTTATTTGCTTTGCTCCTCAGCCAAATCCTGGAATGAATTTAAACACTGGATCCCAGGGGAGGAGCTGTTTCACTGAGACATGTACTTGAACCTGCAGTGGTCTCTTTGCCTTCAGGTCCTAACTCACCCGTTCAAGATGTAATAAATTTCCCATTGATGGATGGAGTCCCTTGATCAAATCTAAAAGATGCTGTAATGTTAGAGAAAACCTGTCATATGGATACACACCTGGCCTGAGGTCCCCATCCCAGATCCTGTGTATGGAGGGGCTGTTCCCCACATCCTGTCCCCTGCCACAGAGAAGTGGGAATAGCATCCCGGTGAGAGCAGACACTCCAGACTCCCCACTGCAGGCATGTGACCCATTCTCCCCATTTCCTTGAAGAATGGCTCAGTCCTGGGCCACCCTCTCCCGTCCTATTCTAGAAATAGTCCCCGGGAAAGACACCACAGCAGCCTGTCCGTGCCTGTCTGGGAAGAATGCAGAGAGAGGTTGCCGGACGCAGCTTTTTCTCTCAGGCACCACGGGGGCTTCCAGACTGTGTCATCCCCACCTCCAGAGTCTCCACATGGACCACAGGCAGGTTATGTAGTGGGCAAATGAGGGCTTGGGTCCAAACACTGGGTCTCTTCTAAGCTGTGGGAGCTTGGGTGATATTCTCAACCTCCAAGACTCTGTGTCCTGATCAGTAAATTGGGGATAACGCCACCTCCCTCACAAGCGAGTGTGTGGACTGAATGATGCCAAGTCAGGGCTCAAACTGGAATTCCTTTGTATCTGATCCCAGTGCAATGGCTCTGTGGTCATTTCACCTTCGTTCTCTGATATGTGATCATGGGGCTTCCTCGATTACACTGGTGGAAGCAGATGGGAGGTATCTCTGTCCCGGAGTGACCTGCCACCCAGGCTCGGGAGCCCTACAGTTCTTGGTCCTACCAGCCCCCACCTCGGGGGAAGGGTAGAGGGGGCCAATAGGTCATAGGACACTGCTTTCCACTGGCTTGAACCCCTGAGCTGAGCTTTCCACAGCCCTTAAGACGCAGTGCTGGGTGACCCTCAGGCATGTCTTTGCCATAGCCAAATGTCCCTGGAACTCAGAGAAGACCACGGGTTTGGTTGTGGCTAAAGATTTTATTCCAAAAAGCCAATCTGGTCAGAGCCAGGCTCCCAGGCATCACGCTCTAAACTCAAAGTAACGATCTCTCTTCTGCCGTTCCTGTGGGGAGACCCTCTTCCCCGAGGGGAACGTCTGGTAGGTCTTCATGTTCTCAGGAGATGTTCTTAAAAGGTGCCATTTCTTCTCCGGGGTCAGAGGAGGACTGGGGACAAGGATGGAGCCAGCATTAGGCAGTGACCCCTCAGAGGGAGGGATGCCCAACCGCGACCCTGTGTGCCCAGTGTTCTAGCCCATCCTGACCCTGCTGACTGCTCATCAGCCCAACATCTGATAAGCCACCCTGCAGGTGAGACCAGAATAATTGGTATTTGCATGACAGAATAGTGGTTCAGAGAGAGAACATGCGTGTCAGACAGAACATGGGTGTCAGATTCTGGCTCAGCTCTTGCTGGAAGTGGACCCATATAAAATGGACTAATGTGAGTACATCTGTCTCAGCTTTGTTTTGAGGAGTAAATGAGATAATGCTTATAAAGCACTTCAGTAAGACAAGGAGGAAAAACTCAACAAACATTATAAGAAATGGTGATGATGGTAATGATGGTGATGGTGGTCATGGTGATGATGGTGATGGTGGTCATGGTGGTCATGGTGATGGTGGTGATGGTGGTGATGGTGATGACGGTGATGGTGATGATGACGGTGATTGTAATGGTGGTGATGGTGGAGATGGTGGTTATGGTGATGATGGTGATCGTAATGGTGGTGATGACGGTGATGGTGGTGATGATGATGATGGTGATGGTGGTGATGGTGATGGTGGTGTTGGGGATGGTGGGGATGGTGGGGATGGTGATGACAGTGATGGTGATGTCTGATGGCAATGGTGGTGATGACAGTGATGGTGGTGATGGTGATGATGGTGATGGTAAAGATGCTGATACTGGTGATGGTGATGATAGTGTTGAAACTCAGGAAAGAGCAGGGATTTCCCCCAAGCCACAGTGGTGATCAGGAAAAGGTCTGAGCACAGACACTGACCCTCTTACTCCCAATGACCTGGTTGGCCCTATCTGTTGCGCGAAGCCATCAGCTGCATATGCTGCCAGATAAATTGGAGAAGTGGGGCTGGGACATCCTAAGCTCCCCACAGCTGTAGGAGGTGAAGGTCCTGCCCAGAGTGATCTCAAAAGAAAATATGGCCCAGGAGAGGCCCCATACTGCCTCCAGGTTTGGTCTGACTCAGAGCCACCCAAGGGGTGAAGATGTCCTAGGGTTGGTGTCAAGAAATCTCAGTTTCTCCAGGTTATACCTCCAACCAGACCTTCTGCTCAGCAAAGTTTCTGAGGCCATCACTAAGCCTGTTTTCCTATCTATAAAATGGGCCCATCTATGTTACAGAGAGGAACCTACAGAGGCAGGTCAATTTGTGTCTTTAAAACCCATTAATCTCAATGGAAAGTGTTGCTGCCTTATCCATAATGATGATGGCAAGGCTTGGGGCTCTTGAGTCAAGCAAAGGGTCAGCACGTAGTTGGAAACCCAAGATCTTCCCGATGACCACCTGATGCTTCCTTCCCACATGACACCTTGGCAGCATAGATTTCTGATTTCCATGCCTTGGTGTCAGGAGGGAGCGCAAGGCAAACATGTGTCTGGATTAACTCGCAGAGCAGAGAGGGCCTTCCCTGGGAAGAGCACCTCTCCCGGATAAAAACAGTGAGATTCAGGCAGTGGGGAACTTTAAGATTTCGTTAGATGGACAGCTGGACTTTGAAAGCTATTTTGTAGTCCAGAGGAGAATATTTTCTGAGCCTGGTCCGGGTTGAGGTGGGGGTGGGGGTGGGGGGGGGCAGTGTGGTACCAATTCCAGGCTCTGTGTAGTGCCCTTTATGTCCGCCAGAGGGCAGCAGTTCCTTGTTGCTCGGAGCTGCTGGGCCCACGTTTGGACTAGTGTAGCTGCAAGGCTGCCCACACCCGGACCCCTTGCTGTGTGACTATCATCCTCTGCACCATAGGCTCCTTAGGGCCAGTTCTTAACTCATTTCTCACTCTGAGTGGCTGCATGCCTGGCTGAAAGCAGGTGCCTACGGACATGTGTTTGTAGAACGCGTGAATGAAGGGAGGGCAGGCACTCACAGGTCGGTGGGGAGGGGGTACCGGTCCCACTCCTTCACAGGCAGCACGAAGTAGGGAACCCGGGGCACCATGCCCGTCTTGTCTAGATAGAACTTCCGATGCTGTTGTGCCACCTACAGCTCGACCCAAGGAAGAGACGACAGGCTGTTAGTGTTGGAGAAGCAACCTGGGGCCTCCTGCCATTCCTGCCTGCCTACACCTGGGCAAGGGGTGGGGGGCTGCCTCCCCTAATGCCCTTGTTGGAGTTCCCAGCTGTGTGTCCTCTCTGAGACCAGCTCCCCGTCTGTCTAATGGGGGAAATGGCCCACACCACACCAGCTTTGCTAGGGAGAGTAAGCGAGACAAGCGACCGGGGGCCAGGGCTCATTCTCTGCTGTGAGACAAGCGACCAGCAGAAGGAAGGTATGTGAACCCTGCCTGAGCAGGTGACACAGTTTGTTTCTGCCTCCCCTCGCCCCTCATGATGGAGACCAAAGCTCTTTCCATGTCCATTGACATGGTCCCCCAGCCCCCGGATGTCTCACAGCATTGACCCGATCCTCTCCCTGGAGAGGCTGCCTTCTCACACGTTCTCTGCCCAGAGGACCAGGAGGTACCTGTGTCCTTGAACTCGGGCTGGAGGGTTGTTTGCAAGAGACTGCGGGGGGTGGGAGGGGTGGTTCTAGGAACACAGCAGAGAATGAGCCCTGGCCCCTGTGAGCTGGGCAAGCACGTCAGTGGTCAGTGCCTGTGTCCACAAGGATGTGTCTGAACCAGAGTCAGGGGAGGCTTTAAGAGCCACAGGGGCAGGACCAGAACACCTGGAGCCAGGCAGCTAGTGTTTGGGGCTGGGGTTGACTCCAGGGTACATCCTCAGAGATCTGGGAGACAGAGCGGCATAGGGTGGGCACTAGGACCCAGGTGGGCAAGTACAGTCGGGGCAGGGGGCTTAGTAGACCCTATGTCTGTGTTGGGTGAGCTCAACCTGAAGGTGGATCTTTGGCCTTTTACTCCAGTAGGAAGTAAGCGACAGTCCCCCAGGCTGTGGAGCAGAGGGGAGGGTGGGCACATCCTCAAAGGCTCCAGCTCTTCCGGCAGTGGGGGTAAGCAAGGGCAAGAGTCCTTGCCAGCTCAGCTCAGAAAAAGGAAACAACGTCTCCTCTGGCCCCACCGTTGCTCTAACCCTCTTCCCCCAACCACCAGGGAAAGGAGGCAGCCGCCCAGCCCAGGGCAGCCCACCTGGTAGAACCCCGCGAGCTGGGTGGAGCGGTCACTGTCCAGGTTGAAGCGGGTGTAGACAGGGGTGTGCAGCCAGCGGTCCCGGGTGTGGGAGCGCTTGCTCAGCACCAGGTCAGGGTTGGAGGAGAAGAGGGTCGGGAAGTGGCCGCCTGTGCTGAAGGGAGTGTGGCTCTTCTCCAGGGCTGCGTTGCGTTGGTCCTGGAAGTACTTGAGAGTGGCGGTGCCATAGGGGGAGCCGAAGGCGAAGGCCACACTGGGTACATGGCCTTGGTACCTGCCATGGTAATGAGGGGTAGCGGAACAGGAGGGGAGATCAGAGCAAGGCTCCAGGGCCAGTTCCAAGAGAGGCCCCGAAATCCCAGGCATGGGGCCAGTGGGCCCTGTGGGTCACTTCCAGGCCATGAGAAGCTTCCCTCAGAGGTGCTGCCCAGTTTGGGGTTCCAGGGCAGGATGAGGGAAAGAGACTCTGGGCCTCTCTCTCCCCCTAGAGGATGGTCATCCTTGCAGACCAGAGGCTGAGGCAGGAGCGAGAGCCCCAAGCAAGCCTGCAGGCAAGTCACTCTCCATTCAGAAGATGGGGAGGCCTCCTGCTACCAGCTCATTAAGGGTAGAGGACGTCAGAAGTCGGTGGGAACATAGCATTGGGACAAAGCTGTCACTTGCAGCCGAGCGACCTTGCGACGCGCCCCTCACACGGGCTGCCAGGAGCTCCGTCACCCTCTGCAACCCTGGAGGCTGGAGACCGGTGAGAGGGACAGGGGCTGGCGAGTGGGGCCCCTCGGAGAGACGGACAACCCACGCACGCACACACAGGGCACTAGGGAGCCCCAGTCTGGTGAGATTTACAGAGAGCCAGGCTTGCTGCAGCCAAGTGAGGGGCGATCGGGCGACCCCGAGAAGCAGGAACATCAGACTTTGTGCAAGAGACAGAGACCAGTGGCTTCCCAATCAGTGCTTCTCATCCACTAAAACCTGGCCCAGACCCCATAGTGCCCTTGAAATGGCCCCTGACAAGCCCATCCCGGGTCATCTGCGGCACTGAGGGCTGGTGACCTCTGCCTTCTCGAAACGCTGCTCCTGGAATTTAGGACACTGTTCCCTCCTTGTCTGCTGGTCTTCACCTGACTTTCTGATTGTTCCTTCTAGGTCGCCCCCTCGTGATGCGCCTTTTCTGCTCTTTTCCTCTGGGGTCCGTCCTGAGCCCACACAGTCCCTGGGAAGATGGTATTCATGCTGAGCCCTTAACCAACACCCTTGGGTGGCTGGCCCTGGGTCTTCATCTCCTGCCTGGAAGTTTCCTCAGACTCCCGTACACCGTGGCACACGAGACTTCTCCCTGAGATGGCCCAGGCACTCTCTCTCCCCACCACCTCCCCAACAACTAGCCATCTAGGTGAAAAGCACTCGCCAGATGGCCAAGTCAGAAACCTGGCGTCCATCTCCCACAGCCTCATCCATCTCTTGCCATCTGTCCCCAAGCCCTGGGGCTCCACACCATCCCAAGCTTGGGCCACACTGCCTCTTATCTGGACGGTGGCCACAGCGGCCTCCGATCCTCCCAACCACGTCCTTACTTCCCCCCCACCTTCCCATACTCCAGCCGGACTGACCTTTCTAAAGTCAAGCCCTTAGCATGGCATTCAAGGCCGTCTGGGAGCCGAACTCGCCTCCCTCTCCAGCCTCCACCATGTAACTTCTTTCTCCCTCCCCTTACTTGTCTCTCCCTTGGGGTTTGCCCTGTGCCCCCCGCCATTAGGAATGCCTGCCCTCTCCCCTGGCTCCTGAGGCTTGACCCGGGTACGAAAGGATCCTTTAAGGCCTGCTCTGTGGGGCTCCTGGGTGGCTCTTGATTTCAGCTGAGGTCATGACCTCGGGGTCGTGAGATTGAGCCCCAGGCCGGGCCCCACGCTCAGCAGAGTCTGCTTGGGATTCTCTCTCCCTCTCCCTCTGCTCCTCCCCCTGCTCATGCTCTGTTTCTCTCTCAAATAAATAAATATTTCTTTTTTTTTTTTTTTAAATAAACAGACCCGCCCTATCACTTCTCTGAAGATCCTTTCCTTGCCACCTCTTCCAGGTCTAGGTGGGTCCTGCTCTCTGCCCTACCTCCCTCCACTAGCCAGACCTCCGAATGTTCTCGTCTCTGTCTCTGTCTCCGCCATGAGGCGGGGAGCGTCTCGAGCACAGCTGGCTCACGTCTTCCCTCTGGGTCCCCAGTTTGCCATACCAGGTCTGGCAGGCAGTCTGGGATGGAAACGTTTAGGGAACAAAGAAAATGAGTCGCTGCGTGCCTGCAGCATCAGTGATGTTTCCAGTCAGACCTACTCGTACAAATGCCCGAAGGACCACCGTGCCTCAGGGACCCCCAGCACCTCCCCCGGGGCCTCCCCTGCTGGGAGGCTGGACACCTCATCTCTGCTCAGCTGAGTTCTCTTACCAGGGAAGCCCCAGGGAGTGCAGGGAGCCTGCGGGGTCCCTGCGACATCGCGGGCTTCCCCGACTCCCCAGGCCACAGGGCACTTCGATCTGAGGTCCGAGCTTCAGGGTTACCTGAAGCAGCTGCTCTGGGCCTCGACCTCCCACCAATAAAATGAGAGAGCATTGCGGGGCTTCCCTCCTTCCATCGTCAGGTGGGAGTCAGGAAAGCCAAGCTGGGGGATTACTACCAGGCCTTCCAATGGCTCTCCACTGCAGGCAAAACAGAACAGGAGCACCTCCCTGCCTCCTGTCCCAAACTCCCCTCGCCAGCTGTGCCTTTCTAGAATCTTACAGCACGTGAGGTTGTCTGGGCCCAAGCAGGCAGTGAAGGGAGACGACTTCCACTGCACTCAGGCATTGGTCCAGCCTTACCTCTCCTGCCTGTGGCTTCTCTCTGCCCTTAAGACCATGACCCTCGGGATCCTAACCTGCACCCCCCCTGCCTTTGCCTATCTGCTGGCTCCTCCCGAGTTCCTGGCCGATGGCTCAGTCTCCTCTCCCAGAAAGATGGCAGGGCTGGTGATGCCTGTGAGGTCACCATGGCCCCTTCTGGTCAGAGTCCTCCTCTGTCCCATGGTTCGCCCCCCTCCTGGGTCCAGAGCCTCCCCTCCTGCCCTTCCCCTGCCCCCAAGAGTCTCTCTCTATTTCTCTCAGCCTCTGTCCTCCTGCCTTGCCATCGATACTCTCTCCTCTCTTAGCTTCTTCCCCTCTGCCTACAAACACACACATTCGCATGCATTTTTCCCAGGCTGCAGAATCCGCTCTGTCGGCCTCGCATCCCACCCTTTTTCTCCCTGTATTCCTGAATTTCTCCCGCGGAATGTTCTGCACCTTCTGCCTTTACTTCTTCCTCTCCCATTCTTTCCTTGATCTCCCTCAGTCTGACTTCTCACCACCCCCACCCCAGCTTAAATGTGAGCCTGTATTTTTTCATTAAGGTAATGTAAGATCATCCAATTGCCAAATCCAACATCCTCGGTTCAGCCTTTCTCTGCAACACTCAAGCTGATGAAGAAACTCATTTGCAAGAAACATAACCTAGCGGTAGAAGCGGAGTTCTTGAGGGTTCCTTGTGCTATAGATGAAACCTAATAAAAATATAAGCTCGACAGTCAAGTGGTCAGAGAGCAGCAGTAGGGATAAGCTTCCTTTCACGTGGAGGGAGCACCCCATGGATGTGCCTCCGCCCCCCACTTGTCCTTCTACCTTCAGGTGGAAGAACATCAGGCTGGTGGGCTGAAGCTTGTTGAAGCCCACCCACCCCTCACTCTTTTCCCTGGAAGCATGCCAGCCCAAAGGGCTCCTCTGTGCTGTTTTGCATGGACACACTGCCCTTCAGGAGGAGAGCCTGTCCCGAGTCAACCTTGCCACCTCCTTCTGGGGTTCGGTATCAGCCCTGTTGTCCCATAACAGCTTTCACTCTTTTATTTCTCCAGTGGTTCAGAACGCAGGCATGAAAGAGATGCTGGTCATCAGATGCTGTCAAACCCCAACAAAAAGATAGTAAAGCGATAGCATGAAAATGAAAGGAAGGTTGTCCGCAGCATTCTGTAGGGACAAGAGCGTGACCCAAGAACATCAGACTGGCCAGCCTACCATCCTGTTAAAAAGGCAGCCGCTGGTCCTTTTCTGGCAAGAAAGAGCTCAGGAACCAAAGCCACCCATAGGCTTTCCTTGCAAGTAGCACTCAGTGACGAAAATCTGCCAGGGAAGAGATGATTCAAAAGAAATACCCAGGAATGTAGGGTGGTTAGTTTCAAATCTATTTCAGTCCTGGAACTAGAAATAGCAGCTAGGTGAAGGCTGGTGGCAGCACAGAGTGGAAATGTTATAAAACCTGTCAAAGGGAAAAATAATTTCGGCAACAAAAATTGGGGAGGTGGGCGGAGGGGCGATGGGCGCGCACCCACGAAGAATTTATAAGCAGAGTCAACCCATGGCAACTAAATTTAAAATGTGTCGTTGAAAAATACACGACACAGTGACTCTCACCCCTGGATGGTTTTTATCCTCCCTCCTTCCCTCTTCTTTAGAGAGATCTTTTAGGAATTAATATTTCTTGAGCTGAATTAGCATTTATCTAAAGTCTGGGTATTCTTCCATTTTATGCCAACATCTTTCTCTTCGGTGGAGTCCTAGTAAGTTTACATTTTGTGATTTTCGTTCTAAAATAGCAAACGTAGCAAGATCGTATTTTTGTAGAATTGCTTTGTCTATCATTCTGTCCACTCAACCAGCCAGCCGTCGAGTCTTTTTTGCTGAACAGACACACAACGAGGACGGTAGAAGGAAATTCACCAAAGACTAAAAGAGGTTAACTCTAAGTGTTTGGATTTAGGGTAGGTTTTTTTTTTTTCCCCCGCTTTGTCCATGTATTTTTTTTTTTTTTAAGACAGTGGATAGTGTTAAGAATTACTTTAGTGCAAACCTACTGGGTGCCGGGTGTTGGGGATCCAGAAGTCTGCAAGGCTCAGCCCTTTCTCCTCCCTCCTACCCCCTCATTCTGAAATGACAGTGTTACACAGTGTACATGCAGGAGTTCTAATGCCTTTAAATTCGGGGAGGGAGGCCCATTCCCCAGGGTGAGGGGGCGGTATTGGTGGAGCCCCATGAAGGACCTTCCACGGGGGTCAGACTTTGATGAGGACCTCAGTGTGGAGGGGGAGGGCCTGGAAGCTCATTCTCTTCCTCGGCTTATCTTCTAGATGCTTCCAGATGCCCCAGGGTCCTCGCCTCTTTTCAGAGACCCACTCTCTCTGGGAGAGCTCATTTATGCTAGACTTCCAATACTGCCCATTCACCAAGGATGCCCAGAGCCGTGTCTCTATGTTTCTTCTCCCAGCTACGAATCCACACACCTAGCTGTCCACACAGGGCTTGCCCCTGAGTGCCAGATGCAGAAGGATGGATACCAGCCTGCTCTTCCTTCTCCTGGATAGCTCTGCCTGGCTTAATGACACCCATATTCACCCCTCACCAGCCAGAAACTGGGATTCAGGCCATTCACCCTTCTCCATCCCCCCTCTTTTGTCCCTAAGCCCTGAGACTCTCCTACAGCTGCCAGCAGGCTCTTCGCTCACAGGACCATCTTGAGTCTCCCAGCCAGTCTCCCAGACCGAGTCTCCCCCTCTGGCCTGCCGTCCGCACTTCAGCCAGCACGACCTTTCTCAAACGTGCATCACAGCACCAAGGCTCACCTCTCCCTTCTCCCTTCCCTGCGGGTGCCCAAGGCCCAGGAAGCTTCGCGTCTCTGGGACCTCACAGGCTGTCCGCACCTCTGAGCCTTCGCACACATCCACTCGCCCCAGGATGCCATGTCCCCTCTTGCCCCCCGGGGGGTTCCCCACTCACTCACAGAACCAGGGCTCTCTGTCACCTTCCCTAACCTCACACTCCCCTCTGCTGAGTGTGAGTGTGTCACATCCGTCCACCTCCTCTGCTAATCTGTTCTCCTCCAGCCTCAGCACCTTCGCAGCACCTAGCATAGGACTAGTGCTCAATAAGGGTCCGCTGGAGGAAACAAAGTCCCAAAACCCGGGGGGGGGCACCACGTCCCGGAACGCTGCTCCCAAGGGGCTTGGCTCTGATCTGCAGAGCGCACGTGGGCACAGGGCGTCCCACCCACGGGGGCCTTTGCGTTCCTGGGAAGAAAGGAGCTATAGAAATGTGACGTGTTCCCGTGATTCTTGTCTTCACCACCCCCAGGCTCTCTGCCATAGTCCTCCTCTGCTCCCCGATTTTCCACCTCCCCTGAATGCCAAGATATTTGCATCCCAATAGAACAGAAGCCCTCTCCTCCGCAATCGCAATCCGCAGTCCTCCAGGGGTTGGATTCCGGATCCTGCTCAGGGCTTGCTGCTCCGGGAGGGGCGCAGGTGCGCACGTTGGTGCACATGTCCACATTCCGGTAGCACTCAGAGGGCATGCCTCGGCAAGCCAGGTCTGTGTCCCCTGGACGCACTCGCGGTTCTGTGCCTTGAGCGGGACCCCGTGTGGTTCTACGGCAGAGCTTTCCAAAGGCCTGTTGTTAAGGGTTGCATGGCCTGTCGTGGAAAGAACAGAAGGGAACGGCAGGAAAGGCAGACAGGTTGCATAACGGGGGATCCAACAGGCCCTATGGTGCAGCCACACCTCCTCCTTGATGCCCTTCTCTGCCGCTGGGCTCCTTGGCCGCCTGCACAGGAGCTGGGAGACGGTGCTCAGCCAGGTCCCCAGGGAATGATCCTGTGTGCATCCCTGTGTGCACAGAGAACAGTCCCTCCCTGCCTCTTGAAGGCCCTGGCTAGCCCCATACCTGACATTAAAATTAATTACCATGCCATCAGAGATCCCTTGAGCAGCCTTATTAACTAATTAACTTGTGACTGTTCAGCACGTCCTCATTCCACCGCCTCCTTCTTTAAGACACTTCCTGCTGAGTACGGGGCCATCAGATACTTCCCCTGGGCAAAAACTTTCAAGGGCTCCCCATTGTCTAGGAAATTAAGTTCAAGGGGCCAGACGCTCAAGGCTCAGCTTGATGTGGGCCTCTGGGAGCGTCTTTTCAACTTTCCCAGCCACTTCCACGTCACAGCTTTTCTACTCCAGCTAAAAGGCTTTTGCTGCTTTGGAAGTCTATCTGGCCAGCACCTCCAGCTTCCTTCGGGCCGTCGCCTCTCCCGAAGACACTTCTCTCCTCCTCTCCCTGCCTTGGGACCTTAGCCATCCCTCAAGGTTCATTTCCAAGCCTTTTCCATGCTTGTCCTCTCCATTGAACTGTCTGTGCCCTTTGTGATTCTTTTTTTTTTTTTAAATTTAAGTTTTTATGTATTTAAGTCATTTCTACACCCAATGTGGGGCTTGAACTCATTGACCCCCAAATCAAGAGTCGCCAGGCTCTTCCAACTAAGCCAGCCAGGCGTCTCCGTTTGTGACTCTCTCATGTCTCAGGTCACATGCTGGCTGTATTGGAATTACCTGCGCCTTTAGTCTAGTCTCTTTCAGAAGTATCAAGTCCGTGGGGGAGAGAGGGAGAGGCTCTCCTCCTGTCTGCATCCTGTCTCTCCTGGCCCTCCAGAGAGGCTCTGTACATATTTGTTGAAATGAACTGACATGTGGAGGCACATTTTTAAAAGGCTGATGATTCTTCTAGAAAGACAAAGCCTAGGTCTCCAGGAGCCCCTGGTCCCCTTCTTAGGAAGGCCTCCCCAGTTCTGCTGGGCTACGTGAGAGGCATCAGCTGCCTACTGGGCTCTTGGACTCTCCTACATCCCTTTGGCATGTGGCCTTTGCTTCATAGCCCAGGACACAGTGGCCTGTCTTTGGGGCTGCACTTCCATGGCCAGGGCCTGGGCAGAAATGGAAGGAGCTCTCCTGTCCTGGCCTGGCCCACACCTGTCTCAGCCCAGAGGTGACGCCTCAGGTCTGCAGCAGCTGGCAGGAGGCAGGGGTGTGAGAGAGGAGGCTGGTCTGGGCTCCTACGGCTGAAGGAAGCCAATTCCTAAAGTTCCAGGGTTTTTCCAAGCTGCTGCTAAACAAGCCAGTATTAAAAATTAAATTATAGGGGCACCTGAGTGGCTCAGTGGGTTAAGCCTCTGCCTTCGGCTCGGGTCATGATCTTGGGGTTCTGGGATCGAGTCCCACATCGGGCTCTCTGCTCAGCAGGGAGCCTGCTTCCTCCTCTCTCTCTGCCTACTTGTGATCTCTGTCTGTCAAGTAAATAAATAAACAAATAAATCTTTTTAAAAATTTAAATTATAAAAAAATTTAAGTATATGAAGTCACAATTAAAGAAATTATACTGAAAACAAAGGTAATAAACACTTAAAACTGATCACTACCTAATGATGTCACTGCTTTGTCGCCGTCCGTGTTCTGGAGCTTAGTCGTGCTTCCTGTGTGTGTAGGGTGGATTTATCGGGTGTGTGAGCTGCTCGGCGTCTCCCCCCAGCTCTGCACCCGGACGCCGTGACGATGGCCTGAAATCAGCCGTGGTGGGAGTGTTGAAGCTACAGAGAGGGGATGGACGCTACACATCAAGGCTTTTTCCCTCCAGAGAGCTGGTTGTCTAGGGATTCTGGGCAAGGGGACACAGACACCTTTGTGCGACTACTGTCCTGAGAATGTCCTCTTGAGAGCGGAATACATTGACTTTAGGGTTTTGCAGTCTCTAAGGCTCAGGCCCAGCTCAGTGGCAGAGTGAGACCAAACTGCTCCTCCAGGAAGACAGAGGGAAGGGAGGGAGGGAACTGAAATCCCCTGCCCTTGCTCCTGGTGAGAACCCCTGGGCAGAGCCGGTGGCGTCAGGGGCAGCAATAGTCCAGCCAGGAATGAAGGCACAGTGGTGGGTCAAGGGTTTGGACGAAGAGCCTGGTGAGGCATGGTGGGAGGCTGAGAGCAAGGAGCTGGGTACCACTTAGATCTGATGTGCAAGCAGGAGGCACAAAGCCCTACTGAGGTCAGTGCCATCCCTTGAGAAGCCTTACAGTCCCAGGACTCGGACCCAAGAATTCCCTGCTACTGCAGGGAGGGCGGGCTGTGCTGCCCAGAGCAGCAAGGGACCACCACGTGAAGCTCCCTGGCAACAAGCCTGAAGCCCAGCAGCATCCTGTCTCCCTTGGTACCCAGAATCAGGCCTTGAGCAAAGCAGGGATCTAACTAATGGTAACAGATAACAACTGGAGGGATTGAGGAGAGCCTCGGTGCTGAAGTCAAATCGACAAGGCGGGGTAACTTGACCCTAGATAAGCGTTTCGTCTCTCATCTGGGTTGCTGCAAAGGTTTTTTAGAGAAAGTATGTAAGGAGCCCCACACAATGCCTGGCACATAGTAGGTGCTCGTGCCTGGGGGTTCACAATGCTGGCTCTTCAGTCACCAGCTTGCAACTCAGGCAAGTCCCCTTGCTCTCCCTGGCAGACCTCAGTGACCACATCTAGAGCAGCCCAGGGCTGGGTTACAGGATCTCCAAGGTCCTTACCCTTGTGAATATTCTCCACTGCTAAGAATAAAACTGGTAAGGGAGCTGATTTGAGTGTCAGAAGAGACGCTGTGCTTACAATCCTGCGATTAATATTTGAAAAGACACACAAAAATGATAATTATCCAAGTGTGGTGGGGGAACCTTGGATTCTTTCATTAAGTTAACAAAATGAAGGAGCAGTTAGAAACAAAAGCCAACTTCATTCATTCCTCACTGATGAGGATCTGAGGGACAGCATATTCCTCCCAGAAAGATCCGTGGCAAAAGCCTCAGGTACAGACTGAGCTAGCCTTTTTTATGATTCACCCGTTATCACAATTTCTAGATCAATAACAGAACAGGGTGCTCGAGGGAACCGCAGACCAGTGGCATGGACGAACCCAGAATCGCTTCTGAAATATGCAGACTTTCCTGGCCTCCGACAGAGTGGGGGACACTTGGGGAGGGTTAGATCCCCACTTGGGGACGGCAGGGAGCTGAAGGAAAAAAAAATATGTTAATGTAGAGAATGAAATCCTATGGTAAACACCAAGAATGTGGTATTAACACCACTATCAAGGGCTGCCAAGATGGCTTTGAACTAAGCCTTATGGGATTACACTACAACGGGACCCATCGAGGGCGGCCCAGTGCTTGTCTGTCTTATCACAACACCTGGGACAGCCCAAGTGCTTGGCAGGTCTTTGTCAAAGGAATGCCTAAATGAAGGAAAAGATCATAGGAAAATCATAAGCCACCTTCTCTAACACCCCTGGCTTGACATCGGGAGGGTCTGGGAATCTCATCCCTGTCCTCCATGCCCCGGGGCAACTGGTGGGAGAGAGAAGAGATTCTTACAGTCTGGGAGAAAAGGTTGGGATTGGAAATCTCAGACACCGTGGGACACCGGGCCACAGAATGGAAGAGACCGTCAGACTTGCCTCTTAGATGTTTGGATCTTGACAGCAGCCAGAGAAAGGAAAGTTAGGTTTGACCCTGCATCTGAAAATGCTAAGGGCAAGGCAGATCTGGGGACTGAGAAGTCCTGGGAAGATTAAGTGAGATCAGCGGGAGAACTGATCACAAAGTCGGAGGCCAGTGCACATCCCTCAGCAACAACTAGCACGGCCCGACCGGCCGAGCCGTATTCTCTGAAACCCACCCAGGCGCCCACCTGGTCTGCCACAGTCCTTCATCTGACACATCCGGCTCTTGCGCAAATCCTGGTGCACCACCGCGGGCTGGGGCCCGAAAAGCCTGCTCCCTTCTTGGGCCCCCCACGCTCTTGCTCCTGCCCAGGTGTCTCCAGACACCAACCTCACGCTCCTCCCCCTTCCCCGGGCCACTCGACGGGGACCCACTTTCTACAAAGGGGAACAGGGAGAGCCACCCTGAGCGCACCAGCCCCGGGGTAGGTCACCCAGCAGGTGAACGACGGGCGCTCTCTGTTCCTTCAAACCCCAGAGCCAGAGGAGGGTTGGGGTGGGGGGGAGACGCGGACTCCGACCCCCCGAGTTCAGGCGGGGGCCTGGGTGCGCGGCGGCCTTACCCGGGCATGAGGCCGGGGGGTACGTAGGCGGCATTGAACTCGGTCAGGAGCGTGCCTGCGCTGCGGGAAGCCATGGTGGGTGCGGCGAGCGCGCAGCGAGCCCTGCGCCGCAGGTCTCCCCGCCTGACGGTAAACAACCTGGGGTCACCTGGCAACGCGCGCCTGGCAACGATGGGACTGGGGACTGGGGCTGAGGGGAAGCCGAGTTCCGGGGGGGCTCCCAGACCTCCCCAAGTGTGGTCTCCTGGGGACCCCGCCAATTCCCCCCCCCCAAGCGGGGCTCCCGCGCCCAGGAATGGGCTCATCTCTCTGCTTCCCCGCATGCCCACGTGTGGGACGCTGGATGAAGGTGGAAACTCGCAGGAGAGGCCCTGCAGGAGATGCGCCCCGAGTGCCCTTCTGTCCCCTGCAGGACTCGGGACACGGCCCAGCGCCCTTGCTGCAGAGGCGGAACAGAAAGCGACAGCCCCATCTCGGCTCTGCCCGCGCACCCCAGCTCCTCAAAGGGAATTGTCTTCCTACTCTCTCGTCTCTCCTTGGGAACTTCCTTCTTGCCTGGTCTTGCCTGTCACACTACTCCACGAGAGTGGCTTATCAGAAAGGGGCAAAAGGCAAATCTTGGGAGGATCTGGATGTGTGATGTACTGAGGTCCTCAGTTCCGAAGTGCAGCCCACAGGGTTGGCTTGTTTGCACCAGAAAGCAAACTTTAACCAAGTCCCCGATGAGGGTTCCTTATAATAATGGCTTCCTCCTGCAACCGATGCCCTCACAACCCATTTCTCCAGTGACCCTCATTCCAACCCTGGTCTTTAACTGGGGCGTGAAAGAGCCGTGACAGCCTCTAAGGCGACATGCTCTTTGGGGCTTGGAGCCAAATCTGTCTCCCAGCTCCCTTGGAGCAGACCTGGTATCACAAGAGAGCTCTGCCATTTACCCTTGGCCTTCTCGGTTTCATTCAGTCTTGTCCAAGAAGTGTCATCTTCACAGTTTGAATCTGTAAATGGCAGCTAATGAAGACCACAGACACTAATGAACTTGCAGGAGGCTTTTGCAACCAGAATTGTCAAAGGCTTTTGCTGAGCGATAACATTGGGATTGGGGGGGAGCCATGGACTTCCAAAGAGTGCAAGAAGCAGGGGAACTGAGGTCTGGGGAGGAAAAGAAACTGTCCCGGAATGAGTGGTCGCAGACCAGGCAGAAAGACTTTCCACCAGTCCTTCAAACTGCAGTCAAGTCTGTGTATTTCTAAATTCCCCATGCAGAATAGGAACAATAATAAGAAAAACATTTGTAAAAGTTGTCAAAGAACAGCTCTCAGTTCACGTGTGCTGTACTCCAGGAAGGTGCCCCCCACCACCAAGGTCAAGTGCCCACTCCCTCCCCCATCATGACTTCCCCGCTGGTGGTGCCCGAAACAGAGGACCATTCCAGCGAGGCTTCTGCTTGGGGTCCAATACCATATCACATTCACCCCTGAATCCCTGGTACCTGGTACTAGGAGGAGCTAGTATATGTTGAATAAATTTTACAGTAAGAGTTACAGAAATCTGTAATAGTAGGTAGAGTGGAAATTAAAAGGTGAGGTCTGGCTTAGGTTTCAGAGGGTCAGCTGGCTTGGCTAAGGGGTGCTGTGTGTTGGCGGGGTGGAATTACTACCATCTTATCAATATAGAAACTGAGGTTCAGTCAAGCTCAATGCTTTGTTTAAGACAAGTTCATGGGCTTTTTCCTAAAGAGGCACAGGCCTCTTGAAACTCACTCACCCCCTACAGGAGAGAACCACTGGAGGGCCTGGGGAGGAGATGGATCTCTTTTTCCTACTAGTCTTACAAATAAAGCTAGTTTTTTTTTTTTAAGAGACATTAAACTTACCTGGTTTTTAAAATTTGGTGGATATTCTTTTGTATTCAATAAATATAATAGTCTGAAATACTCTTTGCTTCATTGTAGCTAGATAAAAGTGAGAAAGAGCAGGAACTGAGGAAGGAAAGGGAGAGAAGGAAATAGAACATAAACAGAAAAAGAAGGCAATGTAACAAGGAATCATCTAGAAGGACTCTCCTGTGACATCCTGCAGGTCACTGGACTGTAGAATTCAAAGGGAGTAACCTCTTGTTAGCATGCCGTGAAAATCTGATGCTTCCCTTTTTGAACTTTTAGGCTCTGTTTCCCTTATCCCGTCAACCTTCTATGGGTATCCTGTTATACCCAGGATTCCATGCGAGGCTCTGGGACTGCAAAGATGCAGGGCACCAGGGTCTCCCCGTGGTGAGAATGAAGCAGTGAGATGAGGGGGTGGGGCGGCACAGACGAGGACCCCAACCCAGTCTGAGCGAAAGTGTGGGTGCAGAGGCACTTTCAGGATGGGGCATCAGTTGGGCTGAGGCCGGGCCAGAAGACAGGGTGGAGTGAGCACTCCCTGCAGAGCAAACAGCCAGAGGAAGGGGTAGATGGCCTTGTGGAGGTTCTGGGTTCTGGAATCCTGGTCCCTGGGCTATGTTACTAGAAGAGACGGCCGTTCTTTTTCAGTCCTTGGAAATTTTGCCAGATATCCCTTCCCTGTGTCCCCCAAACCCAGCAGCTAACTAGACACAAATCTTGACAGTTCTGCTCCAGTGAGGCTCACCGGCCCAGCCTTCTCCATCCCCGCGCCCAGGATGGGATGAGGCTAGTGCCTTAAGCATCGCCCTTAGTAGAACATTGGCCTCTGACGCCTTCACATTGGGGCAGTTCCCATCATGCGGAGCCTGGCTCCTGAGCTCCATCTTCTCAGATCCAGGGATCCCAAAGCAGGAGGTCAGGACCCCACCTCCAGGGGGTATAAGGTCCCCAAGAGCAGGTGGGAGAAATAACATCTCCTTTTTCTCAGAGCTCCCTTTCTGACAGCAGCCACCAGACACAGCTTTAATGGTGTCTGGTGGATGCTGATTTTCCAGCGGGTGGTAGTGGGGGTGGGGTGGGATTTCTACATGGCAGAGTGGGACCCAGCCAGGCCTGACCCATCCAGGTTCCCTGAGCCTCACGGACACCAGCAGCCCCGGTGGCCAGCTTGACTGGGGGCATGAATCCCCTCGAAACACCAGTGCAACAGGCCAGCCTCCTGTGTACACAGATGGTAGAGCTCCTTGCACTCCCACTTAACACTCGTGTGCAAGCCCCTCTGCCCACTCCTGGCAGCTGCACTGGCCTAGCAGGGCACAGCAGAGTGGGGAGGAGAGGTAGGCAGGAGCGTCAGCCCCAGGGGGCCAGGAGAGGCTAGGCAGGGCTTTATCTAGGAGCAAGCAGCTGCTGAATAATGAATTTCCCACTCCAACTCTGAGCCTGCATTCCCAGGGCTGTACGCAGGGCACACCACACACACACACACACGCACACGCACACACACACACCAATACGCACTGGGCTGACAACTTGGAGGGGCGGGCACTGCCAGGGCCGTGAGGCTCTGTGAACCGCTGGAGGGAGCAGCTCTCTCGCTCGGTTGCCTGGGTCTCTGTGGGCAGCATCCGAGGGGGCGCAGGAGGCGGGAGCAGCAGAGCAGAGAGGGAGAGGAGGGAGGCGTGTGCGTGTGAGTCGAGCTTCGCCAGACTCACTCCGTCCCCAGCCGCTCCTGCCCGCCGGCGGTGTCCAGGCTCTACACGCCAGCATGGCTCTGTTTGTCCACCTCAAGACGGTCTCGGAGCTGCGGGGCAGGGGCGACAGGATCGCCAAAGTGACTTTCCGAGGTAGGGGGCCCCCTGTCTTAGAGGGACCCTAGTTCTGGGCTGATGGGGATAAGGCAGGGCAGGGAGGATGGATGGGAAAAGTTCTAGCAGGGTTGGGGCGATGAGGCTTTTCATGGGCAGCCCTCTGCCCCTGGCCTGACTGGCCACTGTGATTTCCTGATGGTCAGCGTCCCCCGTGTCGCCCTGTCTGCGTCTGTGTCCGTCCCTCCCTGTGCTTGCCAACGTGCCGTGTGCCTGGTAGGGTGCAGAGTTCTCTGCCTGCAGGGGGTCCTGGGGAAGTAGAGGTAAAGACCGCCTCTCCAAGCTCAGGGGGACCCACAGCAAAGAGACCCAGCCCCATAGAGCCTCTGTGGGCCCATTCCTCCTCTCCCTCTCCCTCCACAAGATCTCCTTGGGCTCAGGGTGGTGGTGGCCTCTGCAGACTGAAAGCCATAGCATGGCTCCCCAGAAACCAGGCAACCTGGGGCTCTCTGGTTGAGGATACTATTGGCTTCTTGTGGATCTATTGGTGGGCAGGGATCCTGTGAGCCCCACTGGCCTCTCCTCTATCAATTCTCTTCCTATCCTCTCTCTCCCCATGCATCCAGCAGCCAGTTACTATGGTCTATGTGCCAAGCCTGGGGGCTGAGGGTGACCCATGCTCTGTCCTTGACGAGCCCACCTCCAGTGGGCAGACAAGTAGGACAGGTGTTTGATATGATGAGGACAGGGACAAAGGCAGCATGCAAGCCACAGAAGCAGCACCCGACTTGGGCTGGGGCAGAGTGGTCAAGGAAGGCTTCCTGGAGGAGGTAGCCCCTCAGCTAAAACCCAAGGGACTAGCAGGAAGGAGTAAGGTAAGGAGGTGAGGGCAGTGCTGGTGCCGGGGACGGGAGGCTGAAGGTTGAGAGAGGAGCTGGAACGTGGAATGGAGTCGATAGAGGATCCATGAAGCTGGAGCCCAGAGTAAGCACAGAAGCTAAGGCAGGAGAGAGGCGGAACCAAGGACGCAAGGCTGCCTTTACCCTAAAGACAGTGGGCAACCCCCAAGGCTTTTAAGTAAAAATAAATAAGGCCGGGCTTCCTTGTGCTTACCACCCACCTGCCTTGGCTTCTGACTGGCCATAGCCCAGCCCTCTGGGCCGGGACATCTCTGATGTCCTTTCACCAAAGGCCAGGGCACTCCTCACTAGACATGGCCCTTTTTCCTAAGAGGGGAAGATGATGGGGGCTGGGGGAGGAGCTGAGAGAAGCCCAGCAGACCAGAGAGCAAAGTGAGCATCGGGCCCAGGCTGGGGGCATGTCCGCACCCGGGTTGCAAGGGAGAGATGAGACCAGGGACCATAGCCCCCATGCCCACCTTGCCCTCCTCCCCCATCGGATGGGCTCTGGTGGGAGGCCCAGGTTGTGCACAGAATGGGCAGGGGTGCAGGGGATCGCAACGTCCCTGCAGGCAAGTTGGGGAGGAAAGGGTGGGCAGGCTGCCTGTTGCTTCCCACACCAGCCCGAGGACGGCTTTGTCTGCAGCACTCTGGATCTGTGTGCCACCTGCTGGCTTTAGGAAAAGCGAGTGTGTCCCTTCATCTGTGAAATGTGTCCCTGGGCTCCACGAACAGCATAGCACTCGGCTGCTTGGCTCCAGAGTACTGTGTTCCTGCGGCCACGACCCACCAGCCCCCCGTGGCGGCAAGCAGGCATTTGCAGGCAGAGACACCAGGGCCCAGAGGGAAAGAGACCCCTGTGGCATCAGTGCAGGGGCTGGGGCACAGAACCTCACCCCCTTCCCTGGGTGCTCGATCCTGCAAGCCCCTTTTTCTCTTCCTGGTCAACCAGAGCACGCTATCTGATGTGCCCCCCCTTCTCCTTTGATCTCCTTTGATCCCTGGGCCTCTAGCCTCAACCGACCACACGGGAATTTGCTGGTTTGCACACTGGGCCTTCTGGACTGAGTGGGGAGATCCACTTCCAAGCGGTGCACCTGCAGCAGGTGGCCGCAGACAGAGCTGGGGGAAGGAGCTGGGCATCAGGAAGGGGCCGATGGCAAACAGATCTCCACAAAGCATCCTTTCTAACAACCAGAGATGTCTCAGCCATTCCTCAGCAGCTGCCAGCACCTGACAACCAGAAACACCCCCAAAAGCCCAACATTAACAACAATTCAGAGGAAGCAACCCATTCCAGGATGTTCCACAGCACCTCCTGGCATACACAGCCTCAGTTGTCCAAGCAAACGGCCGCAGGGGGGAATCAGAAACTGATGAATAGTCAGAGGGAAAGGACGGCCCTGGGTTCCCCTAGTCCCGTGAGTGAAGCTCAGGGACAGGATGGGTGCGGGGAGCCCTAGTGGGTTGGGCCCTCTGGCTGTGACCCTGGCAGACAGGATGAGCTGGTTGAAACATAGCTTGCCCTTCTGTGCTGTGCCCCCTGAGACCCTTAGGGGCTGCGGTGGAAAAAGTTCTAGATACGGAGTCAGAAGCTCTGGGTCCTACTGGGTTCTGGCTCTCACTTCCCCTCTCTAGTCCTCATCTTTAAAATGGCCACGTGGGTAACAAGCACGTCCCCGGGGTGCTTCAGTGAAGGAGTGGGCACTGGAGGAGGTTGAGGGAAGGGCATTCAGATGACTGCTAGGTCTGTGAGGCACCCCTTTCCGGTGCTCCTGGGGGGTGGCTGCTGGCTCCCGAGCCATCTTCTCTCCAGCCCACCTTCCTCGGGGAGAGGAGAGCACATCTGAGGGCTTCCTGACCTGTGCCAGGAGCGAGCAACTCAGGCCTGTCCTCTGCTCTGTAGGGACCCCCTGGCTTAGATGTTCCTCAGGAACCTGGGCCTGGAGCAGACTGCCCCCCCCACCCCGAGAGCCCTGTTCCCATGGGGGCTGCACCTTCACCCGTAACCTGATCCTGCCCTTATTCCTTCACTCTCTGTATGTGCGGATGTTTGTGGACAGGTCTAGGACCCTGAGGGTGAAGACACAGCCCCTGCTTGCAGGAGATACAGTCCACTGGGTCACACAGGAGACACCAGAAGCCCTGGCCCCCAGGCCATGTCATGCACGCAGACCCCAGAGCCCCAGAGCTTCCTGTGAACAAGAGGAGACTGTGGTCCTCATTGAACTGAGAGGCCTGCAGCCAGAATCAGGAGTGCGCGGTCAGGAAAGGAGCCATCTGGATGGCAGGTCACTACTCAAAGAGAAGCAGGACTCTCCTAGTGTTTGTCCTTTTTCAACTGCTAACTTGGTTCTCAGCATCAATGAAAACCAGGGAACACAGGGTGGGAGAGCCTGTAAGTTCCTCTAGGCCAGCCTCTGTCCAGTGCTCAGCCCATCCTGGGAGAGAACCTGGGCTGCCCATGAAGTAGCGACAGGCTGTCTGGGGCCAGGCCCATGATCTCTCCGTACTCCCCCTGCCCGAGCTTTCTTGCCACAATAGTGGGTTTGGGGGTTGGATGTGTGAGTTGGGTGTTTTCTGGGGGCTGGGTCTGATCTCCAAGTAATTCACTTGAACTAGTGATGGAACCAGCGGTAAAGGTCTGCTTTATCAAAGACTTCTCCCTCCTCCTCCTCCTCCCAGCCCACCCCACTGCATTCCCATAACCCTGAATTTCTTGTCATTCTCCCAAAGATACAAGCCCTGTATCTCTCCAGACCTTGAGACATTGATTTCTTTTGCCTTGAACAACCCCCACCCTCCATCTTGAGAACACGCATGAATTCTGTCCATCCTTCAAGGCCCAGCTCATATGTCACCTCCTCTGGGAAGCCTTCCCCCTCCCTTGCAGTGCTATGTGCTTACTCCTCCCACAGCTCAGCTAGGGCACTTGGTATTTTAGAAACCGCCACAGTTCTGGGGCCCCAGAGGGAAGCTGACCCCATTCTCTAGGAAAGGCGGGGGAGCAGAAGCAAGTGGGGCCACGTGTGGCCCAAGCCCTTCTTAGAACACGCTCTTTCTGAGCACGGCTACATACAACACGTGGTACAGGGTGGAGTTTCATAGGCGAACCAGGGTCCCATAATCGGATAGGGGAGCAGGGATGAGTGGGACATAATGGGGAAATGTCCGACTCAGAAGGGCCAAGGTGTGCTTAGGGTTGGGCCGTAAACTGTGGCAGGGGATGGCAGCTTCCTTCTTACGCAGGTGGAGACGCAGAAGGAGGGTTGAGGAAGGGCTGCTGCGGGAGGCCAGGCCATTCTGGGTGAGGGGCTGACGGGACCAGAGGCCAGAGGAGGGAAATCCCAGTTGAGTGCCCTAACTAGGACGCCCCAGGTTGGGCTGGAGCAGAGGCTGCAGGGAAGTTGAGGCGGGATTGGGGGGGGCAGTGAGGGCGATGAGCCAGAATCCATGGGGTCAGGTAAGAGAGTGCTGGGGGGAGGTGGCGTCCCGGCCTCGGCATGGGGGACAAGGTGTCCCCACTTGTGGCTGTGGGGACCACCCGGATTCCAAATTAGATTTCTTTTCCCTATTAAAAAGGAGGAGCTCTCCCTCTTAATGAGAAATAGGACCTCTATCTCGAGGCTTCCCTGCCATCCCTGGTCCTGCACCACATCTCCTCTCTGAGAGCTTGTGGGCTAGGTGTCACCCCCCCCACAAGGGGGTGGGGATTGCCCCCATGGAAGGGGACGAAGGGAGGGACCCTTAGGACAGACTCTGACACCCACACTGGCTGTGAACCCAGCTCTGTGCGTCTGCTGTGCCTCCCACCTCCTCCACTGTACCCACCACACACAGGTCCCTCACCCCCTGGGAGTGAGGCTGGGGACAGATCTTCTCTGTCCAAATTCCCAGGTGGTAAATGTCCCCCCTCCCACCCGGAGCAAGCCAGTGCAGACTCAGAGAGAAGGCAGAGCACACTGGAAATTCCCCAGGCTTCTCCTGATCTAATGAGGGTGTTTTCATGATATGGAAGTGACTGTAAAATTGTGTCCTGCTACAAAGGCCCTCAGCAAAAATGCTTCTGGAAATGTGTTCCAGAATAGGCTTGCAAATAATTTCCCTGAATTGCGATGCCTTCCTTGGTTGTCTCACCCACCTTTACTCATAACATAAAAGCTACAGCCCTCCCACCTACACCCATGGCTGGGCCTAATCCCTTTTTTATTATTAACTCTCTATGATGGAAAGTCTCAAAGACATACACGAGTTGGGAGAGTGTTGCATTGGCCCCCGAGCTTTCCCAGGGCAGTCTTAACATGCGTCAACTCCTGGCCGGTCCTGTCCCATTTGTTCCCCTCCTCCTCCCATACCCCAAATTATTTGGAAGCAAAGCCCAAACGCCACACCATCTCATCTGAAAATATTCAGTACAAAGCTATAAAAGACAACGATTCATTTTTTTTTAAACCCACATATTACATCACTCCTAAAAAATAACCCCTTCATACTACCAAATATTCAGTCAGTGATCAAATTTCTGCTTGTCTCATCGATGTCATAATTTTTTTCCTGGTCATTAAAAGCTACATTTTCATGTGCTTTGTGAACCGGGGATTTTATCATTCATTCACTCCTTTCATCCATCCAGATCATAATATTCAGTGAGGGCCAGCCATATGCCCTCAAGTGTTATTTTAGGCATTGGTGTGACAGCAATAAATTAAAAAGACTTGGTCCTTGCCCTCAAGGGGAAGCCAGTTATTGCCCCAGTCACCACGAGCAGCATAAAGAATATTCTGGAAAGGGAGGTGCAGGTGCAAGGCAGAATGAGGCAAGTGAAGTCCCGCCAACAGGAGGTCTGGAAGCTGCCCTGAGAGGGGGCATCAGGACTCGCTCATTAAAGATGGCAGAAGAGCCCTTGGGAAGGGAGGTGGGAGCAAACCAGCAGCACTGCTGTTGGCCAAAGTCAGCCGCCCGGAAGCCAACAGATGAAGCTGGGCCGTACGCGGGACCAGGGAAGAGATTTTACTGCAGGGGCATGGGGGATGGACTGATACTTAAGCTGACTTCTTAGCTGGGACAAAACCTACAAATGGCCTCATTCCTGGCAGAAGGGCTAACATCAGTACAGATGGAATGGCGTGGAGCTGAATCAAGGGTTTAGAGAGCAGGGAGTGCTTGCTGGGGATGGGGTGGGCATGCCCTGGAGGGGAGGCGGGCCCAAACACACAGGGTTTGAACTTCCGCTTTTTTTTTTTTTTTAAAGATTTTATTTATTTATTTGACAGAGATCACAAGTAGGCAGAGAGGCAGGCAGAGAGAGAGGAGGAAGCAGGCTCCCCGCTGAGCAGAGAGCCCAATGCGGGGCTCAATCCCAGGACCCTGAGATCATGACCCGAGCTGAAAGCAGAGGCTTTAACCCACTGAGCCACCCAGGCGCCCCAAACTTCCGCTTTTTAAGTGAATAGGAGTCTGATGCTTTTAGTAGGAGAATGGGCAGGGGACATCTGGTTTTGGAAAGGACACCCTGGATGTCAGGACTCCAGACCGGGAGCCCAGGGAGGAAGCTGTGGCAACCGTACAGGCAGAGGACTGTGTCTTAACAGGGAAGAGGTGGGTTTGGACAGAAGAGATGACATCGGTTCAGAGAGGGGGTAGTGAGTCTGGAATTGATAGTGAGCAAGAGGGCAGGACCAGAGTGTCACCTGATGGGTGGTGAGGCCGCTGGTGGAGGAGGGGAGCATGCCATGTGAGGAAGAACACGTTTGGGGGTGGGGACACAGAAAGGACAGACTTGCCTGTCGGTCATTCTAGTGAAAATGTCCCCCAGGATGCCAGAGACCTGGCTTGGTACAGTGAGTGCCCAGGGAGGTGGTTGGAGCCCCGTGGTTTGGAAGTCCAGGGGACACGTGAAGGTCTAGGAGAAGGTGAGATATGCCCGAGTCCTTGGAGGGCTGCTTTGGGGTCCAATGGAAAAGGCGATATATGTGAATGGCTCTACACACTGTAGAGTGCTCTGTCAGTATAAGGATTGGGCTGTGCATCTCAAGCACCTGCTGCAGACTTCTAGAGAGACCGGAGTGGAACAGACTGTGACTCTCAGGGACTCCATGGACTGGGGGATTTGCGGGGGCTGGGGGGTGTGGGCAGAGCCTTGCTTGATCCTCCTTGGGATTCCTGCTGACGCCCCAAATTCTGCCAGCCATGAGATGATGGTGTGGAAACACCTAGACCCACAAAGCAGGCTCCTCCAGGGTGGGCAGCAGGACCCCCACAGTGCCTGGCACTGAGCAGCCCCGGGTAGAGATGATGCCTGAAGAAGCAGGGCCCACAGGTGCAGCAGGAACAGAGGCAGCGAGGGGAGGGGCCACTCTGCAGCCCCCATCCCGGCAGCATGAGGCAGTGACTGCTCCTCGCACTGCCAGTTCCAGAAGGGTCTCCGGAGACAGAGAATACCATGTGATCAGTTCTACCTAAAGCCCTTGTCTTCTTCCTGCCTGGACTGATCCACCCTTGAGACAGTGGCTCAACAGTCTTTGTTCCTACTTTTTTTTTTTTTTTTTCCCAAAGTCAAAGGGCTCAGTGGCTTAGTTGAAAGTCAATCTCCACTCCCTGGCTTCCACGCCGCCCCCTGCCCCAAGCTAAGGTTTAAGATAAAATCAGGACTATAGTTTTAACAATATTTTACCCCATTAAGCATGTAAAAAATCACTTTCCCACCATACGTTATTATATGCCCAGTGCCTGGCTTAGAGCAGAGACTCTGTACAGCTTGTGGATCACTAGGACCACAGGTTCCTCTAATCTGTCACAGTAATGGGGCCACCTGAGACCTGGCAGTTGATGAGTGTGTAGCAGGCACTGTCCTGGGCTCGAGGGGGAAACACCACGCTCTCTCTGCCTGTGCCTGGGTCTGAAAAATAGGAACTGGGGCCAACAGTTAGTTACATAGCAAAGTCAGAGTTTGAGTGAGCCCTTAGAAGGAAGTATAGGTTTAAGCTGAGCCAGAGAGATGGGGTTTATAATCCTTGCTCTGTCCCCTGCCTCGAGGAAGAATCCCTGGCATAAACTGAGTTTCTACTGGGCATGCTGGTGTGTTGGCAGGACGGGGAACGGAGAGATAAATGAGTGAAGGTGGAAATTATATTTGAATGAGATCTGTGGACAGTAAAGGGTTTGAAGTAGATGGACCCTCCATCTGGCTGAGAAATGGCGAAAAGAGAAGGGGCAACCTTCCCTTTGGGAAGCCCAGGGACTCTGCATAACCCAAGTCTGGCTCTGTGAGTCTCTAGTCATTTTCAGAGAGCCACAGTATTGAAGGAACATCACTGGGGGAAAGTGTTCTTACGGGAGATAATTACAAACAACTAGATGAGAAAATTGTTAGGGATATAGGACACGTGACACCACCATCAATTGCCTTGACCTAATTGCCATTTCAAGGACATTTCTCTCCAAACTGAAAGATACCCATTCTTCTCAAATGCATATGGACTAGTCATCAAGATAGATTGTATAATGGGAGGTTAAACATGTGTCAATATATTTCAGATGACTGACATCCTCCAAAGCATGTTCTCTGACCCCACCGGGATTCACTTAGAAATTAGTAACAATAAGAGAGATCTTAAAAAGCTCCAAGTATTTGGAAATTTAACAGTATCCTTCTAAATAATCTGTGGTCAGCGAAGTAAACAAAAGAGAAATTATAGATCGTTTCCAGCTGAATGATAATGAAAATACGACATGTCAACATTTACAGTGGTACATACCTACGGCAGGAAAGAAAAAAGTCTAAAAACAACCATCTAGGTTTCCGCCTTAAGGAGCTACTAAAAGAAGATCGAATTAAACCCAAGTCTTAAAAACATCATGCTAATTGAATAAGCCAGACACAAAAGACCATGTATCATATGAATCCATTTATACAAAGTGCCTTGAACAAACCAACCCATGGAGATAGAAAGTAGACGATTTGTTGCCAGGGACTAGGACAATGGGGAATGACCGCTAATGAGTGTGGGCTTTCTTTTGGGGTGATACAATATTCTGGAATTAGATAGTGGTAAAGGTTGCACAACCTTGTAAGTGTACCGAAATCACTGAATTGTACACTTCAAGTGGGTAAATTATATGGTTTGCGAATTTTATCTCAATAAATAGAAATAAATACAATAAAAAAATACTAAAACCAAGAGAATAAAAAAAGAAATAAGAAAGCCAACAAAGCTGAAAGTTGACTCTTTCAAAAAAAATTAAAATATAGATAAACTGTAACAAGAATGACCAAGAAAAAAAAAGTGAGAAAATGCAAATTACCAATATCAGGAATGGACAAAGGGATATCATTTCATTAAAAAGAAAATAAGAAAATACCATGAATAACCGTATCTCACTAAGTTTCTACAACTCAGATGAAGCAGACAAATCCCTTGAAAAACACTTTACCAAACTGATACAAAAAGAAATGGGAGATCTGAAAAGTCCAGGATCTATCAAAGACATGAAATTCAAAATAAAAATGATGATCATAATGATGGCAAACTGCTTTCACATCAAGAAAACTTTAGGTCTCCATAGCTTCACGGGTGAAACATTTATTCAGAAATATTTATTTAGAAATATTTAGAAATAAATATTTCTAGAAAATATTTAAGGAAGAAATAATATTAGTATTACTCAAACTTTTAGAAAAACAGAAGAAGGAACACTTTATAGCTCATTATATGATACCAAACCCTGATAAAGAGCTTATGCAAAAAGAATATTAGAGCCAAATCCCTCACGAACAAAAAAGTAAAAATCCTTAACAAGATATTAGTTGAGTTATAATCCATGAAAGGGATAACACATGGTGACAAGTAAATTTAATCCCAGGAATGCAAGGTTAGTTTAAAATTAGGAAATTAATCAAAGTATTTCACTATATTAATACACTACAAGAGAAAAACCACCAACAGATACAGAAAAGCTTTTGACAAAATCCAACACCTATTTGTGGTAAGAACACTCAGCAAAACGGGTAGAGGGGGAAATCTTCCTTAATCTCATAAAGAACAACTACAAAAGACATTGGGCTAACATCATACTTAATCCTGAAACAAAAAATATTTATACACAGAATGTTACTCAATGATGAAAATTAAATGGATTACTGAATTATGCAACAACATAGGCGAATTATGAAAATATTACATGGACCTAAAGAAGCCAGACACAAAGAAGCACATTCCGTACAACATCATTTATATAAAGTTTAAAAAAGGCAAAACTAACCTTTGGTGATAGAAATCAGAGCAGTGGTTACTTATAAGGGGTAGAGACTGACTGGAGAGTGAGGGGTGAGGCACCATCTTAAGAAAATGGAGATGTCCTAAATCCCGATTATAGGATGATTGATTACACAGGTATGCTCAGTTATCAAAACCCACTGAGTTGTGCACTTAAGGTCTGTGAATGTAAATTTTGCCTTGTTTAAAAAAGAGCGAATCACACCTAAAATACCTAAAACTTGAAAAATATGTAGATGAGGAAGAAAATCGTTTCTGATTATATACTACTAAAAATAAGCTAACACAATGTGATTCACAGTAGAGAAGACCATTTTTATATTTGAGACGTAACTTAAATGTCAAAAGCAAGAATAGGACCCTTTAATGGAATAATAGCCCTTTTTTAATTGGGTGATGAATTATGTCCCAGGTGTACAAGCACTATGATTTGCTCCGTTTTATGGATGAGGAAACTAACAAAGAGAGGTTAACTTCTTCAAGGGCACATGGGTAGCAAGGGATAGAGCTGGGGTTTGAACTCTGGCGGTCTGGTCCAAGCGCCTTACCACACTCTCCTGTGGTCCCCGTGCTTGCAAGGGACTTGACACTTGACTCTGTTTCAGTTTCCAGTTCCGGGATGTAGGCTGGTCCAGGGTAATTGCTCCGGGTTAGAGATGATGGCTCTGAGACCCTGAGGGATGGGAGAGCCAACTCCCGATGCGGGTCCAGGACCTGAGGTCCCTGAAGCTTGCCCTCAGGACATCCCCTTTCTCCTATAGATGGCCCAGCAGCCCACCCTGTGTCCTTTCAGGAACCCAGGACCCCCTTCTTGGATCTGCCTTCAGTGGGCTGCTCCCTGAAGAGAGACCTTTTTCATTTTCCCCTTTACCATCAGAACTCGCCTGTCCTGTGTCCTGCTCCTTCAAGGCTCCATTCTCCACTCACACTCACAAACACTTGCTCACATGGTCCTCTCTGCCCAGATGTCCCTGTCACTCCCATCTCCCCAGGGTCCATGCCCCTTCCTCTGCCTCGTCTTCCTTGATCTGCTAAGCTGAGGTCATTTCTCCTTCTCCTGTGTACTCATTTTATTCACACTCTGTTGCCTGCGAATGATCAAATTTTGCCTTTGTACAGTAGTCTTTTACATGTCTGACCTAACCCCTTTCTGGATTGTAATAAGCATCTTCAGTCAGCGTCCCACGACAAAATCTCTTGTAGAACCCCTCCACGCTGACAGAGCAGGAGCAGAAGACCCCCTTGCATGTGGGAATGGATGAAGGCACACCGCTAACAGCCCAGTCCCCCACACCTGCCTTTTCCCAAGGTCTGGCTCTAACATGGTCAACTGTCAGGAAGATGGGGCTATTTGGTTCCGACAGGGCACTTGATACCCTAAAGTCATATCACGTGAAAGATTAGCACTCCATCCTGCAAATGAGACAAGATTTGGGCTCCCCTTCATCTAGGAGGGTAGCAACGGGAGGGATATTTTAAATGGCAAACGGCATACCAGATAGATACTTCTGTGAAGCTTTGGAACCTGAGTCCCTCCATCTGGGTGTATCCAATGTCACAGAACTTCTTAACAGTTATGAGCTCAGACTCTGAGCTCTAAACTTCATTTGTTGACAGAAGGAGGAGTTTACTCCAAACCCAACAGCTCGGCTATCTTACGAGCAGCTGCCTCTGAAGGAAGGGGGTGTCATTCAATTTTCCCCATCCACAAAGCCTCCTGCTGCAAGGAGCAGGCTATTTTCTTTCCCTCAAGCCTCATTCTCAATCTTCTCCGTGGCAAGGAAGGTGATTGGATATTGGGGTTTCAAATGATTTTGTCTGAAAGCCATTTAAGAGGGAGCAGAAATGTCAACATGACCCTTGTTGAGTGGAGAAGATGGTAAGTGGAAATGAACTTGAGAGGAGAGAATGAGGAATCCTCATTGATAACTTGCCAGGGATGACAGAGGTCCCCTGCCTCTGTCCTAAGGCATACAAAGGACCACCAGAATGATCCCTGCCACTGTTTGCAGAATTTTCCCCTAAAATGCGGCTTTTCAAAAACGCTTGAGGACATTCTGTTTCTGTACAATTGATTTGATTCAGCTTAGCAAATCTTTTTTTTTTTAATATCTAGAGGTAAAATTTAGCTCATCCCGTTTGACAATATTCACCACATCTAAATCCCCAGAGCCCGAGGCGATGAGGTTTTATTGCACTTCGGAACAGAGCCCCGATGCAGAAATTCGGCAGTCGCTCATTTCACTGCATTTTATGTCCTCTCTATCAAGGCTGTAGGAAATTCGCACCCGGGGACAGGTTTGCGCCTCGGTGGCTTCCTGCACCCGGTTGGACGGTCCCTCCCTGCCTCCGCCTTGGCTGGGCTGCTGGGTGTTCACTCCGGGAAAGCCTTGAACACAGAAATATCCAGGTTCATTACCATCTTCGAGCATGAAGAGACCTTTGGTGATTCAGAGCGCCAGGTCCTCAGGGAAGCCCCAGTGCACACATAAGCACTCCTGAGTCCCCGAATATATTGTGTGTTCCTGGTGGGGAAAATTGCAAACAGCTCAGGCACCAATGCTCATGCTTTCCTGTCCTCTCCTGGCTGCCCTGGGGTGAGTGGGTGAGATTTTTCTTCCCGGTTTTTCAGTTTTGTTTTGTTCCTGCTAGTGCTAGAGAGTCTTTGTTTCCCATCTGTCTGCTTCACACATCTATTTTCTGTGTGTCTAGTTCTGTTTTATAGATTCTTCCTGATTATCTGAGACACAGCCCCTCCCCCAACATGCTATTCCTACACACACACACACACCCTTCCGCAGATCTCCACCTGTCTCTGACTGCAAACCCCCAGCCTCCTCCTTCTCAGGAGGTAGCTACATACTTGCTCTCAAGTTCAGAAGCCCAGGCAGGCCCTGGAGATATCTGGATCAACCCCTTCTCTTATGTGAGTGAGGGAACCAAGGCCAGGGGACAGAAGTGGCTCCCAGGGGCCGAGCCCCATTGCATTGCAGGGTCAGAGGGGGCTTGCTCCAACCCTTCCCTGGCCTGGCACTGGCCATGCCGGGTCAGTGTGTGCGCCCCTCCCATGCCCACTCTGCTCCCATCAGTGACAAGCACAACTCAGCCTCGGAATGGGGCTGAATTCATCCTTGAGATAGTCCTTTAATGACACGGACCACTGGTTTATGTCGGTGGGGATTTCAAAGCATTTTTCTTTCCATGACAAAAGCAAAGCACGGTCATGGAAAAAAATGCCAAATTTAAGCGTATACAGTCAAAGGCCAACGTATGCCGCTTCCAGTCTCTTCCTGCTCCCCCTAGCTAGAGGAATCATTTCTAGTGGCTGGAGATCTTTGTCTCTTCACAGATAGAAGAATTTGGTTTGGGATTTGGGGGTGGGGCAGTCGTATACAGGATTCTATTAAACATACTACCCTTTTGTTATCCCCATCCCTTTGGTCTACAATTGAGAGACAAAAATAAATTAATCCTAAATAATATTTCTTTTTAATCCTCTCTATCTCTGGGTTTCTCCTTGCAGAGATGACAAGTCCTCCCCACATGCTTCCACCCCACAAACACCAAAAAAACAAAAACAAAAGATCCCCCCAAAAGCAATGTTTATCCTTCTTTCTCTGCATCTCTTCTCTGTCTCACACAACATGGTATCTCGGGGTACGGATTGTACAGTATTGAACGGGCAACCTGTTCTAGCTCCTACTGGGCTATCAGCTCCCTGCGGGCAGAGGTCCTGGGCCTTGTACCCATCCTTTTATCCTGAGGCTCCAGGAGGTAGCCTGGTCCATTGTAGGCTCCAGCAAATGTTTCTCAAAGTAAACTGAGGTGACCCATGCATCATAGTCACTGCCCGCCCCATGCCCCCCAACCCTCCTGGTTATGGTTCTTCCAGCAGAGGGGCCGGTCCTCACTGGATGGGCTTGAAGAGCGGGCAGCTTGGTTTCTGCCCTGGCAGGTGGTGTATGGACGTGGTGTATGCCGGTGGGAAAATGTGTGTCCATATCACACTGGGTAGTACCTGTGCTAGTGGGGAAAGGAGGGGTGACATGTGGGAGAAAGCACCTGAGGCTTTCCTCTCCGAGGCCGACAGAAAAATGAATGAGAGAGTTCTGGGGCAAGGGATGGTGGGGAAGGCCCGTGGCTTCTGGGGGAAGAGGGTCCTGGTTGTGGCGGGGCCTGGCTTGGGCACGAGCTCCTGGGCCTGGCTGTAGACAGAGTCACAGAGCGGGGCGGCCAGCTGGCAGGGCGCCCACCGCCCTGGGGACCAGGCTTCTGCTCAGGGCAGCTGCAGGCCAGGGGAAGCCAGTGGAGCTGAGGAGACAGCAAAAGGAGGCCAAGAAAGCCACCGAGAGAGCAAGGTGGAGAAAAGAGTCCTGGGTTCTCCTCTCGTGTCTGCCTCTGACCAGACTGACCCTTCTTACTTTAATGTCCCTGTGTGTAAGGTGGAGCTAGTGGCCTTTGACCTGCCTACACCACAGGGTTCCTGAGGCGGGTGGAGAAGACGGTGTGGGCCCTTGGCTCAGCCCGGAGAGCACAGCACACGACACGGGGCCCCTGGCTGGTGACAAGTGCTATGTGAATCCTAGTGCCGTCCTGGTGACTGCCAGGCAGAGAGGTCTGACCCCAGCTTCTTGTCCTCTGTCCCCACCCAGGGCAAGCCTTCTACTCTCGGGTGCTGGAGAACTGCGAGGATGTGGCTGACTTCGATGAGGTAGGACACCCTTGGGGACCCCCCCAAGTCCTGGTCTGGAGAGCCCAGGGCAGAGTGAATGACCCACAGAAGGGCAGTGTGGTCCCAGTCCATGGCTTGGTGCCCTCTGGGGGCACTTTTGTTCTCCAGAGAAAGGGCCTACAGGTGTCGGAGGCCTGAAAGTGAGCCCTGGCTGAGGGCCCGGCCCCACTCCAACAAGAGGGGCCTCCCTCCCCAGTTCCCTGGGCACATGGAGGGCTCAGGCTAAGCCCACCTGGGCTTCCAGAAAGCCCGTCTCGTAGAGGCGTCACCCTTGTCAATCTAAGAGCAATCAGGCTACCTATCCCACCCTGTCTCCCCGAAAAGCTATTTTCCTTGAACCTCAGGTTCAGAGGGCTGAGTAAATCATTTGCGCCTGGTAATGGTCTATGGGCACAGCCAACGTGTATGAAGGCGTTCAGTCATCCTGGTTTGTCTGGGACTGAGGGGGTTCTTGGGACACGGACCAGAAGGGATAAAATAGGAAAAATCCTCATCTTACTCGAAAGAGTTGTTCATCCTGCATATCCTTTACCTACTTACTCCTCCAGAGGAGAAACTCCAGCTTGTCTCTCACCACCCCCAACCACCAGAAAGGCACTGAATATTCTTACACATGTCCCCTTTGGACTTCTGTGAACATTTCTCTGGAACATTCCCCAGAACCTGAAATTGCTGGCTCACGGGATTTGCATCCACTTAAGCTTCCTCAGCACTGCCCCGGTCCACACTCCCACCAACAATGCATACGGATCCCTGGTTCCCAATCCTTATCTACACCTACTGGTATTCAGCTTTCTGACGTCTAATAGTGGTGTCTCATTGTCCTTTTGATAATACATTTGAAGTTTCTTTTTTTGTAATTTGCCTGTTCATATTCTTTGCCCTTTTTTCCTGTGGGTGTGGCTGTCTTTTTCTTATTGATTTGCAGTAACTTTTTATATGTCTGAGATATCGACCCCTTGCTTGGATTTAGAGACTGAAATTTCTCTCCTTCTGCCATCTATTTATGAACTTTGTCCCCTCGCTAACTAGGAGTCCTTAATCCTGGTGTGTTTTCAAGTTTTGCTGAAGACGTCTTTACACTCTTCTAGGCTACAGGTATATTTCCCTACATTTTCTGATTTCATAATTGCATTTTTTTTCTTTTACCTTGTATGTGGTTTTAGAGAGGGGTACAGTTTTATTTTTCTCCATATGAGAAACCACTTTTCCTAACATCAATTTGTTATGCAATCAATCACCTTCTCACCATTTAGGGTCTATGTCTTAGCTTTCTATCCCATCCCTTTAATCTGTTTGTCTGTTCTTGAACTTTACCACACCGTACTCATTAATATGGCATTTTTGTATGTGTTAGTACCTGATGAGGCAAATTCCCTCTGTTTCCTCTTCTTTTTTTGAGAGTGAATTATTTGTGGATGTTTATTCTTCCAGACAATTTTTAAATAAGTTCATCAGGTCCTTCCAAAAACCAACTGGAATTTTGAATAAGTTCCACTGGATTTAAAAAATTAATTGAGGAAGATATCAGTTTTTTATAATAATAAATCATCTATTCAATTTATCCATCACCATTTACTAACATTCTTACGTTTATTGCAAAGAAGTCATATGAGCTTGATAATTTTCTTCTCTTGTTTCAAAAAAGATTTATTTATTTATTTATTTATTTATTTTATGGGGTGGGTAGGGGCAGAGAGGGAGAATATCCAAGCAGACTCCCACTGAGCAGGGAGCCAGACACGGGGCTCCACCTCACAAGCCATGAGATCGGGACCTGCGCCAAAACCAAGAGTTGGATGCTTAACCAACTGAGCCACCAAGATGCCCCAGTATTGATTATTTTCTGGATGCTTTCTGGTTTTATTGTTATCATGAATGGTGTCTTGATTTTACTACATTTTTTAGTTGATTATTGTTGACCTAGAGAAATGCTTTCTTTTCCTTTAGAAGTCCCCCTGTTGGGGCATCTGGGTGGCTCAGTGGGTTAAGCCTCTGCCTTCGGCTCAGGTCATGATCCCAGGGTCCTCGGATCGAGCCCCATGTCAGGCTCTCTGCTCGGCAGAGAATCTGCTTCCTCCTCTCTCTCTCTCTCTCTCTCTGCCTGCTTCTCTGCCTACTTGTGACTTCTGTCTGTCAAATAAATAAATAAAATCTTAAAAAAAAAATAAAAAGAAGTCCCCCTGTTACCTCACAAACTTGTTGAAGTCTCTTACTTGTTTTCATAGTTTGTTCTGCTTCTAATGTAGGTGATCATCTCATCTACAAAAAGAGGTTTGATCTCTTTCCTATCAGACCTAGCCTATCAGTCCTATCCCCTTACTTCTTTATCTTTCCACAGAACATTGATCATGATCCCTAGTTCTATGTTGGACAGTAATGGTGATTAGGAGGCATCCTTTCTGTGCCTCTAGTATTAAAAGGAATGAGTGCGTCTAAAATTTTGTCATCATATATACTTGCTGTTACAGGATCTTACTATTTAACCTTGCCTAACTTGTCTGCTAAGAGTTTTTACTTGAAAAGTTTCAAGTTTCTTCTGCATCTATTGAGACAATTATAACTTTGCTCCCTTAGTATATTCCATAATGTAAATACTTTAATACACTATTATATTCAACTGCCAAATATTTCTATGCAGCATTTTTGAAGCTACATTTATAAAATTTTCATCATTTGATAATGCATAAAATTTTCTGGAACAACGTGCATAAAATAGAGACTTCCTCTTCCTTGACCTTTTGGAAGAACCACATGTAGAGGCATCTAAGTCTGGATGGTTTAGGGGAGGGGCCTCTTCAACCCCCTTTTCAATTTCTCTGTGTCTTCTTGCGCCAGTTTTGGATTTTTATATTTCATCTAGGTTTTCACATTTATTAGCATCTATTTGATTGTAAAGTTTTAAAATTGTTTTTAAAATGGTTTTGTGTGTGTGTGTGTGTGTGCCTGTAGTTACTTCCTCCTTTTTATTCCATACTGCGTTTATTTTTAACTTTGCTCTGTTTTTCTTGGTTTTGCTAAAGATCTGTTTATCTTATTAATCTCTGTAAAGAACCAGCTTTTGGCTTCATTCATCTCTTCTGTTGTTGCCATTTCATTGATTTCTGCCTTTTTCTTAATTATTTCCCTTCTCCCTGTTTATTTTATTTTGCTCTGTGGCTCTTTTCCTAACCCCCAGAATTGAAGGCTAAGCCTGTTATTTTTAACTCCTTATTTCTTGATAAATGTATTTAAATATATAAACTTTGCTGTGTATTAGCTGCATCCTATAAAATTTATATGTAGTATTTTCATTATCGTTTTTTATATTCCTTTATGATTTTTTATATTCCTTTCAACATTTTTTACATTCCTTTATGATTTTCTTTTAAAACCAAGTTATATAAGAATGTTATTAAGTTTCCAAATGTGTATGATTTGTTAGCTCCTTATTCTTCTTTTCATTTCTGGTTTTCTTGCATTATGATCAAATTGCCCAATCTGTATGATACCGATCCTTCAGAATTCATGGAGACCTTGATTATGGCCTCCATTCATGGTCATAAATGCCCCCTCTACCCAAGGAATGTGCTCAGGGGAGGGTTCTCTATGGAGTGCAATGTAACTCCCAGCTTCTTAGTTATACTATTCAGTTCTTCACCTTTTCTGCTTATTTCTCTCTGCTTGATCTATCAGTTTCAAAAATGATGGCAATAAAATCTACTTCTACAAATGTTGATTCTCATGTTTCTCCCTGGGGCTGTCAGCTGTTGCTTGATGTGTTTGGAAACTGTATTTTTAGTAAGTTCTATAGCTTCATGATGGCTGTATCTTCTTGTCTATTTTTCCTTTTCCTGGTACTTAATATCCCTCTTTGTTTTTTATGATGTTTTTTGCACTAGTTTCTATTTTGTTGGATGTTAAGATTACAATGTCAGCCAATTTGGGTTTGTTTACCTAGTGCATCTCTTTCCATTCTTTTATTTTCTTGGTATATCTTTGTTCTTGCTTCCATTTTCAGTATTTCTGTGCTCTTAAATTCAAGTGTGTCTTTTTAGGGAGTGCATTTTTTTTTAAAGATTTTATTTATTTATTTTTCAGAGACAGAGAGAGAGAGCACAAGCAGGGGGAGAGGCAGGGAGAGGGAGAAGCAGTCTCTCCTTTGAGCAAGGAGCCCAATGCGGAACTTGATCCCAGGACCCTGGGATCATGATGTGTGCCAAAGACAGACGCATAACCCACTGAGCCCCCGCCCAAGCATCCCTAGGGCATATATTCTTTTTTTTTTTTTTTAAGATTTATTTATTTATTTATTTGACAGGCAGAGATCACAATCAGGCAGAGAGGCAGGCAGAGAGAGAGGAAGAAGCAGGCTCCCCGCTGAGCAGAGAGCCCGACGCCCAGGACCCTGGGATCATGACCTGAGCCGAAGGCAGCGGCCTTAACCCACTGAGCCACCCAGGAGCCCCAGGGCATATATTCTTAGATTAAATTTTCTCTCCCAGCCTGAGAGTCTCTGTGCTTTGATTATTTTATCCATTTACACCTATTATAATTGGTACTTTGATTTTTATTTCTATCACCACCTTATTTTATATTTTCCACTGACTGTCCTGTTTGTTTGTTTGTTTTCTTTTCTCCTTTCCAGCTTTCCATGAGATAGATCAGGTTTTCGGTGAAAAGTTATACATTCTATTTGTGTTTTCAAGGTAGTCACCCTTCCTTGGTCACATTTAGGGATCCCTGTTGATAGCTGGAAAACAAACCAGTAATTATAGTTCCCCTATCATGACAAGTATTGTAATACTCTCCTAGTCCTCTTTGATTTACCTACCTCAGCCCACTGTCTAGGTTATACAATTTTCATTCTATGTTCTTATGAATGTGTGTTCTCCTTTTCTTTTATTTGTTCTAGCCTTCTTTTTCTTTTTGAGGACAACAATGGTCTTCACCAAGATATCTGATCACCTTTACTTCTCCTATCTCTTGAAGCATCTCTTGGCTTTTTTTTCTTCTTATTTGAGTATTTTCAGTTGGGATTTTCAGTATTTTCAGTTATCACAGTAGTTTTAGTTTGGGTCTTTGTGTAGCCAACCTTCTAAAACCTTATAAATCTGAGAACAGTTTCTTATTTCTTCAAATTTGAATGAGACTTTCACTAGATATAAAATTCAAGGCTCAGAGTTCTTCCCTTTACTTCAAAATATCAGTGCTTGTTGTTGTTGAGAAGTCTGATGGCCGTCCATCAGAAAGGTTCTTGTACCTTTGCGTGGGATCATTTCTTCCTCCCTGGGGAAGAAAAGTATAATTCGTTTATCTTTGACATTCTCAAATTTTATGATAATGTGTCTAACTGTGGGGTGTCTTATCTCTCCTGTTTTGCTCTATTTCGTGAGCGCTTTTCAAATCCAAGGCTTTTCATCTTTCATTTATTATAGAAAATTCTCTCTCTATTATTTTTTTTCAAATATTCCTTCCATTCAGTTTTCATATTGTTCTCGTCTCTGCACCCCATGTTATCAGATGCTGCTACTTCTACCTCTAGCTGTTATTTCTTTGTTTTTAATTTTTTTTGTCTATCCGTCCTTTCCTGCTGTTTTCTGAGGGAGTTCTTCAAAATGATCTTCCAATTTACTAGTTTGTTCTTTTTTCCTTAACATTCCTTGTTCTTGTTTTATATCGCTAATAAATGCCTTTATGGTCCATTTGGTCTAATAATTCTGCCCCCGTTGGTATATACCGTTCTTGTCTTGCCTTTATAAGAAATGTCTTTCCAAGTGTGTGTTTCCTTTGGCCAGTTCAAGTACCCCTGGTATCAGCTATGCTATCTGCTTTCGGGTACTGGGGAAGCATCAGAGGTGAGCTGGGTCAGGTCCTAAGGGTTGAAGGGCAGGCGTGAGCACCGAGGGGGGCCCAGTCACCATAGAAACAGGCAAGGTCTCATCTCTAAGCCTTTAAGGAGAAAGACGGTGGAGAGAAAGCAGGCTAGATTTTTAACTAACTAGTTTTGAGGTTGTGCTGAGAAGTCCATGAACACCTCCTTTTTTCAATCCTCATCCCAGTAGGGCTCTTGCCACCATTTTATCAGTAAAGGAGAAGGCAAGGATCAACCCAAGGCAAGGCCAGGGGTCAGTAAAAGCAGAACTCAGGAAGATTTCCTCCCACCCATTGTCCCACTGCCAAGCCCACTCCCTGGCCTCCCTGGGCAGCCTCCATCCTCCCCCGACACAGATCAGCTCAAAGAGGCTTTGGTCTCTCATTTCTCAAAGCTGTTTGTCTATTTGTTTGTTACTTCCTAGAATCCGTATTTCCCTCTTGCTTCTAGAGTTTCTCCGCTGTTGACTTTGGGGTGAAAACCAGCAGTCCTAAGTTACCATTCTGGCATGAAACAGGAGCTCTGCTGTGACCCCCCAGAATAGCTTACCCCTTCTTTCTTGGGCTTTACGTCTTCTCTTTGGCTCAGCTGGGCTGGAAAGAGCCTCAGGGCAGACCATCTCCTCTGAACCTGGTATTTAGCTTGAGCAGCCTGGTAGTCTGGGTGGCCACCAGGCTTAGGGGCCACCCAGAACCTCTGCCTCCTCCTCACATTGGGCCCATCCCGCACAGTGTGGCTATGTCTATAGGCCCAGAGCTGCAAGCACAGAGAAGCAAGGCTTTGACCTTCTCTCCTGTGCTCAAGAGTAACTGTCGACCATCACAGCCAGCAGGCTGTGCCCTCCCCAAGATCAGTTCTGTTCTAGATGTCTCCCCTCATGGCTGTGTGACTTTCAGTTTGTTTCTAAGCCTCTGTGACTCATCTGTCAAATAGGACTGATGATAGGTATGAGGTCTCTTTATCAAATGATGAACAAAATGAGAGGTGATGTGACAGTGGACCATGACTACTTACTATGCCAGCATCTTGGCCTTGGACTTGCCCCGCTATGCAACCTAGGTTTCATTCCTCTCCCCGTTTCATCAGTCAGGGCCCTCAGAGGAGGGGTTGGTTGAATGGAGACACAGGCAGCCTGACTCAGTCCCTCACAGTCCTGCCTCCCTGGGTCTCTGCCCCCAATCTTCCAGGCAGAGCATCTGATTCCCTGTTTCCCATCAAGTCTCCCCAGGGACTTGTCTGTCCAGGCCTCAGCTGGTGAGCAACCTGATGCCCCTTCAAAGGGCACTGCCACCCCTTTCCATGAACTGCACCTTGGGACACCTGAGCCACAGGTATACATGACATTCAAAGTTAATCACCGTGTCCTTCCTCTCCCCAGTGCTGCCCAACATGGGGCAAGTGGATACTCGGTCTCTACCAGCCCCAAGCAAAGCATGGGGCCACATTCTGAGCACCTCCCCGTGTGCCAGGCTAGGCTACCCCAGAGGGGAAGATGGGCTCAATGGTGCTTGAAGTTCCATGCAGGAACTTGGGCATGGAGGAGACTTTGGATCCATAGGGAAAGATTGGGGAGGGGCCAGACGTCAGGGAGTAATAGGCAAAAGCACATAGCCAGAGTCAGAGAGTAGCCCCAAGATGGGGAGAAGGGGTCCTCACTGGGGAAGGTCCCACCCACCCAGGAGCTGACTGGGAAGTTTCTGGTCATCACTGTGGGGAACCCACTGACAGTTCATGGAATGGGGGCCCAGGATGCTGAGTGACTGGCAAAGCTCAGCACCCTCTGCCCCCAACACTGCAGGGACTTGTCCATCACTTCCCTGGGGAAACCCCATCTGACAATCATGGCGGCAGCTTCCGGAAGCAGCACTGCTTCTGTGCAGTCTCCACAGCAACCAGCCAATGGTGAGGCTCAGGCTCGGAGAGCGTGTATCTTCCCAGGGGCTGGAAGTAGCAAAGCCAGGGCTCTAAGTCCACACTTCACTTAGATTCAAAATCTACTCTGGATGCAGCAGCAGGAAGCTGCTCCTGGGCCTGACCCCCCAACACCCTTACAAGGCCTTGTTTGGGGGTCTTCCCATGCCCCCTGCCACCACTCCTCCCTCTGAGAGGTCTGGCTGCCCTGGCCAGCAGGGCACTCCTGCCAAGCAGGGGAAGCAGCCCTCCACCCCTTGTCAAGGAGGGCCCAGGGGCCTGTGTCAGCTCGGCCCCCAGAGAAAGCCTGAAACTGCCAGCATGCTTACACCTCTCTCCCCAGACTGGGGTGGACAAGTCCTAAACTTCCTTGCTGGTCCCTGGAAGAAATAGCCCATCTGTGGTTCTAGAACAAGCTTGCAAAAAGAATCTCATTGGCTCCTTGCTAAACTTCTAAAAATCTCTTGGCTTTTCAGAAAGTCTGTTTTCTCACATTACTGTGCCCAGAGCTTTCGGGAACCCCCTCAGGGAGGTACAAAGCGCATGGGTCTAGGAGTCATGAGAATGGGTCTATGGTCCTCACTGAGGTATGAACAAGCTCAGTGATCTTGGGTAGGCCGCTCAACCCCTCTGGGCCTCAGGTTCCCCTTTTGTAAAATGAGGAGATACTCCCTGTTCTGCCCACCTTGTGGGACAGATGCATGGCTGTAAAATGAAATAAAGGACAAGATAGCAAATGTCTCTCCCTTCTCTGCCCAGACAAGGGTGAGAGGGGCTGCTGCGGGCTGCTCCGAGGAACCTGAGTGGGGAGGCAGCAGCCTTGGAAGAAAGACAATGCTTCAGACAACAATGGGTGGAAACAGAACCTGGATGGGGTGTCTCCTTTCCCTGAGGCTGGAACCTGAGACCCTCCATTTACCTACAGCTCTGGAGGGCAGGGGAGGGGGTGGGACAGACTTTATGCCCAGCCAGCAGCTAGCAGAGACCCCTGCCCTGGGAATGAGAGTCGTCACAAGGAGCCCACCCCAAGGCAGTCTGATCTGGCTCTAAGCCAGGCTCACATGGACCGGAGGCCACACGGGAAGCCACAGCAGCAACTTGCAGGAATGAGAAGAAGAGCTGCTCTATCCTGGGTACCTAGCGTGTAGCAGGATGGGCTGAGAGCTTCACACAAGCATTCTGACTCCCTGGGTTAGGATCATTCCAGGTGATAAATAGCCATAATCAGGATTTATACCCAACTCTACCTGATTCCAGAGCCTGTGGTCACTTGCAAAATGAACCTGCCCTCAAGGGGCCCAGTCCAGTGGGGAGATGGACCCAGTACAGACAAAGATGGACCATGGGTCTTCTGGACTCAGAAGAGGGAGAAGTCATCAGCCTGGGGGTGGGGAGGCCAGGGGCTGGCCTCACCTGCCCACTGCACTTGTACATGGAAGTCATGGGCTATGAGCTCCGTGGAGCCAGGAATGCACCTGTCTTGTTCATCAGGGACCTGGCACCCAGCACAGGGCACAGGGAATATTGCCAAAGGAAAGAACGAACAAAAGAATAAACCCAACTTGAGTCTTGGGTCTTCAAATTCCCAAGATATTCTCTTTCCATTGAATTCTAAAGCTTTGCAGCACGTTCCAATTCACCCTCACTCCCCAGATCTGGAGGACTGTCCCTTTAAGTTCATCATCTTGCTGATATAGGATGGTTCCAGACCTAGTCAGTGATGAGGCTCAGGTTAATCCAGGCCATTCTCCGACCTGCATCAGGGAAACCTTTCCGTGGGTCCCAGATCTCTGGGGCTGATAAGATGCACAACTCTGTCACTCTGGCCAGCACCTGCCAGGTCAGGGCCAAGTTGTGAGCTGGAAATCTAGGTCATGGCTTCACATTCCCAGGGATCCTGAGGCCCCTCCTCTGAAGAGAGGTCCTCCTGTCCTCCTCCTGCCCCTAACACTTGCCACCTTACTTCTGTCAATGTTCCTATTACGGGCGGCAATTTCAGGTTTGTGTCTCCAGAACTATCCAGGAGCTCCTGTAGAACTAGGAAACACCCCTGCGTTCCGTACTGGCCACAGTGCCATGTACAAAACCTGGAATGAGGAAGTGTTCAGCAAACCCTGAAGGTGTTCAGAAAACATTTACTCTGAATGGGGTTTGCTGGCTGGTTACATCTTGAGTGGCAGTGCTTGGCTTAGCTACCATCAGAGTCCCCCAGAGTGTCTGGAGGCTGACATGGTGTGGAATCTGAAATGCTGTGTGGATTCCCTTGGCCCAGGCTCTGGCCCACCAGCATGCAGGGCACCTCAGAAACTGAAGACACAACTTTGAGCTGTTGTGGTCATGGGAAGGGAATCATGCTGGTGCTGTTTCAGGCTGGAGAGAGGCCCCTTGTTCCCTGAAGTCTCCAGCAGTCCCTGGGGTGCCATCCCCAAGAATGCCAGTCCTTGCCCTGGCTCCTGAAATGAACATACACGGAGCGTCACTAGAGTCGCCGCCATGTTGGTCGCCCTCTTACCCTGGGCTGGGTTCCGTGCTAGGTTCTGCACTTCACCAGCCCCACAATCGACCCAAGAAACAGTACAGTGACCGCCACCCTGCCTTTACAGAAGAATAAGCTGAGGCGTGGAGAGGTGAACTAGCCCACCTGAGCTCGCCCACCGGCAGCCCAGGCAGCCATCCGAGGCCCATTTGTGGAGTGCCTACTGTGTGCCGGGCCCTATGCCCGGTGGAGGGAGACCTCGGTGAATGAGACAGAACTGGGCCTATCCACTCTGCTCCTGCTCTGAGCTGCTCTGAGAGCAACGGTCAAGCTCTCGCTGGAGCTCACGGAGCAACCCAGGGAGAGGGAGCCCAGCATCAGTGTGCGGAGAGGCAAGGCCTGGGGCATGGAGCCCAGCTCTGCCACTGGCCTCCCTGATCTGAGTCTGACTCTTAGAGAGACAGCAGGGGCCAAAGTCACAGTCATCTAGTGCTGCGGAACAAAGCACCACATTCTCCGCATTGTAGGGCTTCCCGTGATCCTGCGGTTGGCGGGGCTCAGCTGGGCGGCTCTGCCTCCAGCTGGGAATTGACTGTTGGCGTTGACTGTTGTCTGGGGCACCTTGTGACTCCCTGCGGCCTCACCTTCTCTGGGCCCTCTCTCCACACGCTCTCTCCAACACGGTGGCTTCAACCTCTGTACCTGGTCGTTGACTTCCAAGAGGGCCAGGCTCTTATCTCTACTATGAAGCTATGTTACCACTTGTTAGCTGAATTGCTTTGGGTAAGACTGCTCTGAGCCTCAGTTGCCTCACCTGTGAAGTGGGCACTGAATTCTAGAATATGTGCAAAGTGTGGTGCCAATGCGGGATCAGCGCTCAATAAATAAACATTTTTGGTGCTGTCAACCTAGAAGGACGGTCCGAGCCACAGGCCCCCTCTGAGTGTCAACCTCAGCCAATGTCTCTGGCTTCAGGAGCGGGTACAGGGTGGGAGGCCAAGCCCTGAGCTAAGTATTAGGAGACTTGAGTTTCAATCCTGACCACCACCAACTGGCTATGTGTCCCACAACCCTCTCACACCCTCCACACCCCAAGGTCCAGAAGAAGTCCATCTGGGCCGTGTTGCTGTGAGCCTGGGTTATTAGCAAAGAGCGCTCTGAGAAGTACTGAATTCTACCCAGATGTGCTCTCGGGTTTCTGAGGGTACGTGCACAGGTCCAGGAGCCCTGAGGCCCCCCATGGTCCTACAGCCCTACGTCAGTACACATCACCCCAGCTGGTGGAAAGGAAGTAATGGCAAAAAGTGAGAAAAACAATGAGAAATAACATTTTCTTCTGGTAAAAGAGGAAAAGGCCATCAATAGACCAAGGCAGAAGTGGTTCAAGAGCGATGGAGGGAGAGGGAGAGATGGTGGAGGGTCAGGGAGGGGTGAGGGTCAGCCCCAGGCATTCTGGTAGAAAGTCCCCACAAGGAAAAGCAAAATAAAACAAAGTAAGTCATGCCTCTCATTTCTGCAGTGTTGTGTCCCTTACAAAATCCACCTGTGTGATCTCACTGGGTTCTTCCAATAGCCCCGTGAGGGAAGTCTGGTCACCCTCATTTTATCCACGAGGGAGCTGAGCCCCCATGCCAGGAGTGGCCTGCAATCCCCAAAGCTAAATCGTGGCAGAGCCAGGGCTGTCCTGCTCACCGCTGTTCCCAAGCTCAGGAGGTATGTGCTGGGAGCAGGAGGCAGGGCTAGAAATATGGCTCAGCCACAGCCAGGTGGGGGCGGGGTGTGGCAGGGACACGGATACCTGGGAGTTCCCCCATCCCATGCTGGGACCCCCAAAGACACAGTGAAATCAGTCTGAAATGTAGCCTGGGCTGAGGGAGTGTTGAAAGCTTCCAGAAGCGATTCAAGTGTGTAGGTGGGGTGGAGAAGCACTGAGAGAGGGACAGAGACCGAGACCCGGAAGGAAACTGATGAAGGTCAGAATGGAGCCGGTGAGAGCAGAAAGCAGGGCAGCCAGAAGAGAAGAACAGAGAAGGGCGGGGTGGGCATGACAGACAAAGAAGGAAGCGAGCACGGAGGGCGTCAGAGGCAAATCTGGCGGACTCCATCAGGACTAGTCTCTTCCTACGTGAAAGCCCCTGGGGCGGCCTTAGTCCCTGCCCTCCACAGTCACTGGCCCCTGACCCCTACATTGCTGGAGCATCTGGTCCTCCTGTCCCCTCCTCCTGGGGCTCCTTCCCGGAAACACTGAATGTGGTACATTCTGGAAATGTCCCCCCGCCCATGCAGCAAGTCCAGGCCCTTCCTGCAGAGTCTCCCATGTGGGCAACCGGCCCAGAGCCCCCTTTGCTCTCTTCGGCACATCTGCCCATGGCAACCAGCTCCGGATTCCGTCACCACTCCCTGCCCAGAAACTGCACCCTAATCCCTAGGCAAGTCAGTGCCTGCCGGGGAGCAAGCAGAAGTCCTGAGCAGCTTTCTGCTCTGGGTCCCTTTTCCTCATAATGACTTCCACTGATCTTTTGTGTTCCCTTCATTCATGTCTCAGCTCAGCGCCCCTTCCTGTCTTGGTGCCACAGCCACAGCGACCCCCCTTTTCTCCTAATCATCCTCTCTTCCCAAAGTCAAGACCCTACCCGCACACCCTCAGGTGGCGGAAACACTCATCCCCTTCATCCCACAGAAACCGAAATCTCAAAGGCTCCGCAGGCCTCTCTCGTTGGCGCTGTGGCTGCTGAGCTGGGCCTTCACGAGCTAGCTTATTTCCCTGCAGCGCAATTAAAAGCAACTTCATTAAGAAAACCACACATTTGGCTGCGCTGAGGGTATGCAGACAGCAGGAGCAAAGGCCGCTTTACAAGGCCTGCGGGCCCCGGGCTGGGCCGCCTGCTTAGCCGGCCCGTCTGTGTGCATAGCCTCCAAAATCTTCCCCAGGCCCCACTCAGAACCTTCTCCCTCCCCAGCCTCCGCCCCCACCCCCTTCCGATGCCTCGTCCTCTCTCACCTGCCCACTCCAGCTGAATCCTGGTTGGGATTGAGGGAGCAACGTGAGGCCATTTTCCCCAGCCAGGCTCTGCCCACACCCTGCGGTGACCTGCCAAGCTGGGCCGGTGCCTCCCGCAAACCCCTGGGCCCCCAGTCTGGGAGATGGAAGCTTTAGAATGGCTCTCAGGACCCGCTCTCGGATGCCCCCCAGGGCCTGCTCGGCCACCACCGACAGAGTTCTCTGAATCGTGTTCCTTCTGTGAGGCCTGCGTGTGAAACAGAGAACATGGGAGCAGCCCATTGGGTTGGAGGAAAGGCTAAATGAATTAGTGCATTTCAGCACGATGAAAAGTCCTCTACAAACGGCAGGTATTATTAAGATTACTATCTTAATACTACTTAATACTTGACACTAGAGCTATTATTCAGATTATTATTAAGATGCCTATCGTGATTGTTTATTTCTCGCCTGTTGGGCAGTCTGGATTGGGAGGGGAATGAAAATGATACAAGTTTGGAAGTCACTGCCTTCCGGCTGTTGTGTCCAAGTCCCCATCGGTACCATCTCTCAGTGGCATCATGAGCAGAGCGCAGAGCTTTCTGGTCGTCTTCCATTATTCACAGTCCAGCCCAGGAAGGCTTGTCATTCCAGTCCAGCAACTTCTCAGAGCCTGGGCCTGGTCTTCTCGCTTCTGTCAGGCTTGTGGCTCCAGACCCCGAGTGGGACAGGGATGCCGGCTCTGGCCCTTGGCATCCTCTGCCCGCTCCAGCCCAAGGTGGGGGACGTGGTCTGATTCTGGGGGCCCTGCCATGGACGTGGACCCTCCTTGTGACGTGACAGCCTCTCGGATGAGCTCCAGCCAGCTCTGGAGGCTGTCAGCATGGCCGGCCTGCGGACGAGGGCTGTCTCAGAGAGCACCGTGTGGGGGCTCCTGTGGGCAACCTGAGCCCGGCTCCCCACACGGTACGGATTCCCAACCCGGGACACCTGACTCCACCCCACCTCAGCTCCCGCCACAGGGCACAGAGCCGCACAGCTTCACCCAGGCTGAGGAGCCCTCCATCGCAGGGCCGGCTGGGGTGGAAGGTCAGCCCGCTTACTGAGCCTGACTCACCTTTGCAGCACGCCCTTGGCCTCATAGAGCAGAAGCCACATACTTAAGGCACCTAGCAGTGGCATGTCAGGCTCCTTATGACCACTGCCTTGCCCAAGGTGGCCTGCAGGGCTCCCTAAGGGCTTGGGGGACAGGCCAGTAAGTCTACTGCCTTGGCAGATGTCATTGGGAACTTACATGTTAGGCTTCCTGTAGGTGCCTCGACCTGTCTGAGCAATTCTTCTAGAAAGGAGCCGCAAAAACGCTGGGCCTAGGATATGACTATTGGCGTCTTTCCCTTCCGCAGTCTTTACACCCAGGAAGAAGGAGCGTTGGGGTGCCGTTGGGGGTGAGAGGCCTTTGAGGAAGTCCTGAGGCAGGAGCATGGTTCGGCCTGTTGGCAGTTAGAGGATGGGGTCCTTAGCATGTCTAGCCTCTATTTTGGGCCCTCTTTGCCATGTCTAGGGCATCAGGAAAAATCCCACTCAACTTCCTGCTCATCATTATTATCGATTGAATAATGAAGACAAGATCAGATCATGATCTCGGGGTCCTAGGATCAAACGCCACATCAGCCTCCTTGCTCAGCAGGGAGCCTGCTTCTCCCTCTGCCTGCTGCCTCCCCTGCTCATTCTCCCTCTCTCTCTCTCACTCTCTCTCTGACAAATAAATAAATAAAATCTTTAAAAAAATAAAAAAAGCCAAGATAGATGTGGTGAGGGTAAATTAGAAACAGCATGCTGGAAACAGGCCGCCCCTCCTTTGTGAGCCTGACCCTAATAACAATAAACAGCTGAAGTCTGTCCCCAGAGTTAACATTGCCAGTGTGAGGGGGTGATCTGACCTGAATGGGGGGGGAACAGGACCTCCCACTCAAGGCAGAGCTTGAACCGGCCAGAATGATTCTGGGAGGGGAGACCTGGAAGCTTACAGATCCACTCCGCACACAGCAAAAAGCAAGCCCAAGCCCACGATCCTTGTCCCGGAGCCCACTCCATCCTGGTTGCACCACCCACTCCTGAGTGTACCCCAGGAACTGGGCTGAGACTCAGAGGTCCTGGTTAGCCCTAGGTCCTTGCACTCACCATATGACCTTGAGTAGGTCACTGGATCTCCCTGCATGCCATCTTTGAAAGGGGAATGGATCACAATACCCATGTTACCAGGGGGTGGTTGGAATTAGATGAGAGTCCAGGTGTGGACTTTATCCCTCTGGGGCACTGGGATCTGCCTCTTATTCCTCATACCCTGTCGTTTCCTTCTAAGGCCACAGCTGTCTCTCTCTCCCTAGACCTTCCGGTGGCCAGTGGGCAGCAGCATCGACAGCAATGAGATACTTGAGATTCAAATCTTCAACTACAGCAAAGTCTTCAGCAATAAGTAAGTGGGGGATGGGAGAGGTGGGGCCTGAAGGGGTTAGGGGCCTGTCCTGCTCCTTGGGCTACCCTGTCCCTTGGGCTTAAAAGGGGCATTACAGCCACAGCCTAACCTGGATTGACTGTTGAAGACCTCCCTCCTTGCTCTCTCCTGTCGTCCTCAGAGTCCCTCAGCCCTCCCAACCACTGTCAGCCAAGAACGCCCTCCCCTCCCATTCACTCCTTCTGTCCCCAGTCCCATCTCAGCTTCCTGTCCCCTTCTTTAAGTCTCCCCCTTTACACTGTCCTGGGTGACAGTTACCCAGCAGAAGAGTTAACAGAATGGCAGGTCATGAACTCCAATAGATCATCAGTAGCCTTGAGGGCAAACTTGCCACATGCAGGGAGACTGAGAAGTCTGAGACATTTGGTGCAGTGGTTTGAGAATCAGGAAAGCCTGGTCTCAGATTCTGAGCTCAGTCAACTACTGTGTGACCCTGAGCTGGTTACACAGAATCTCTCTGAGTTCAATGTACCAGCCTGTAGGAAGTAGAAGTATTTACCTCAAAGGAAGCTGTGAGAATTAAATAGATACCATTCATTCATTCATTCTTCCAAATGTTTGCTAAGTGCCTACCTTGTGTCAGGCACTGAACTAGGCATTGAGGATAGCAAGTGCCCACCCCCACGGGGCTTACATTCTTCAGTGAAGCACACCTACCGCATGAGCTCTATCACTACTGAGGTTTCAGTTAAAGCAGTTCCCATCCGTCTCTCCGGGCAACAAGCAGAATTCAGGATGATTTGAACAGTCTGGAATGGTGACTAGGTAGAATAAATGTAAAGTCTCATTTGGAGATTCAAAACCAATTGTTTTTATGCCAGCTAGAGGGGGTCGTGGCTGAACAGTCCAGAAAAGCCTGGGGATACTACTCAATGAGAGAGAAGTATTACTTGACAGTGGGAGGAGACTACAAAGAAAAGAAAAGCTGACCTAATCCTTGCTCATATTAATAGAAGTAGATCAATCAGAGCAGGAGAGACAAGAGATGAGTTTCTACGGTCTTCATGCTGGTTGGAGAGAATACCAGTAGGCAGCTCCTTGGGTTGCCAGGAGAAGGGACTTTAAGGCTAATGAGAAGATGAGAGCCTCAAAGAGAAAATCACAGAGGACAGGTCCATCCATCCATACATCTATCTTTCCATCCATCCATCCATCCTTCCATCCATCCATCCTCCATCAATCCTTCTATCCATCCATCCCTCTATCCATTCATCCTTCCATCCACCCTACTGTCCATCCTTCCTTCCATTCATCCCTACTTCCATCCATCCATCCATCCTTCCATACATTCATCCTTCCATCCATCCATTCATCCATCCATTCATCCATCCTTCCATCCATCCTTCTACCCATTCATCTTTCCATCCATCTATCCATCAATTCATCCAACCATCCTTTTATCCATTCATCCTTCCATCCATCCTACTCTCCATCCTTCCTGCCATTCATCCCTACTTCTATTCATCCTTCCTTCTGTCCATCCATCCATCCATCCATCCACTCTTCCAATCACTCATCAAATATTCACTAAGCAAATATTCTGTACCAGACAGACACTGTGCTAGTCACTGAAGGTACAGAAATGAGAGATTAAGTCACCATGCTTGTCCCCTAAGAAGGTTTTCTGCCATTTGGAAGAGGGAAGAGAGATGTGTGCCCAGAGGCAGGACCAGGACCAGGCTGCATTGCTGGGAGACAGCAGACAGCTGAAAGGTAGCCAAAGCTCTCCAGCCAATGAGCTGTTGGGAAGTAGTGAGCTCCCCATCACTGGGAGAGGTTGAGCAGGGAGTGGACCACAATGTTGTGGAGGGGATTTCTGAATGGGAATTTTTGAACTGGGCCGAACCACACATGGTTCAATGATCCTGTGATTTTTATGAAGAACCCACAACATCTCAGCTGAGCATGGGGTGTGGGCTTTTCAGGCCCACTGGCAGGGCCACAAGGGAAGATGTTCAGGGCAGAGAGGCTGCCCCTTGGCCTCTTGGGGTATCACATCATTCCGGCAGTGCGATAGTATCCACAAGAGAGGTTAGTGAGACACCACACCAGGCGCCCCCAAGATGAAGCAAAACCTTCTTCCCTAGGGTGAGAGATTGGGTGACCTCTAAGGATAGAAGAAACAAGAACAGAAGGGACACAGACCAAAGTGGGTGTGGAAAAGGAAGAACTGGAAGCCGAGACATCCAGGCACCCCATCAAGGACCCACAAGCAGATGTCAGAGCTTTCAGGAACCTCAGAACATAGCCAGTGCAACCCTCGCTGCACAGATGGGGAAACTGAGTCTTCAGAGAGGCTACTGAGGCCCCCGGACAGTGGCAGGGCTGGGGCTAGGATGCCTGTCTTCCTTCTCCTGGACCTCCCAGAAAACCAGGGCATGTGAGCATGGACACCACGGACATGATTGAGATTAGTACATTCTTTACAGTGAAAGGCGCTAGAGTCACCAAAATGCTGGAAACCCTTAGAAACATCAAAACGCTTACTATAAACAAATCAGAAGTATTTGTTAAATTGGGAAATTGAATACCATCCCAGTGAACACACTGAAACTTGAGGCTTCAATTAGTTGTTCTGAAATGCCAAGAAGCGAGAGATAGAGCAGGGGAGTTCCTAACCGAATTCTCTCCTTCTTACTCTCTCCCCACCCTCCCTGCTCCACCCAAGAGTTTATGGGCCTGATCTCATTACCCCCATCTCAGAGAAAGAGACTCATTCTAGAAGCAGATGGTGGCTTGGGAACCGGCTCTTCCCCAGTGGTGGGAGGCGTTGCCAGGAGGAAGCCGAGTTGTGATCACCAGGAGACCCCAGATCTGTCCAGCCTGCCTTGAACACGGTCCTCCTTCAGAAACCTCCTGTCGGGTCCAGAGGATCTTATGTGTCCCCCTTTCCCTGTCCAGAATCGCCGGTGGGGAACAGCCTGTCACAAGTGCCGGTCTCCTGAGACTTCTGAATAATTCAGCAGCCAGGAGAGCAGTGGAGGCCTGGCCAAGCCTTGGGCACTTGACACGGGCTCCCAGGGGAAAGCGATGAATTATTGACGGGTCCCGGTGCCTGACTGCCGCTCTGTTGTGGTCAGTCTCTGGGCTCATCCATGCCTGAGGCCCCCTTCCTGCTCTGCCCAGCGCATCTGGCTGCTCTGGGGGCCAACCCAGCTCCTGGGCAGCTGTGGACCAGAGCGGGTGCCCTTTTTGTGATGGGTAACTTCAGTGGACACATAAGGGAGGCTATCAGAGGACAGAAAGTCAGTTCCCAGCTCCTTCACCTAACTTGAGGAAACAGGCCCAGCAAGGGTCCTTGCCCACGATCACACAGCAAGGGCAGGGCAGGGCTTGTCTTTGACTCAGACCTTCTGACCCACAGGCCAGTGTCCTTCCCAGAGCACGAATGGCCTCACACCTCCACTTTCCAGAGAAAGGACCCTGCTGTCCAAGGTCTCATGAGCCCACCTTGCCTGATCACCCTGGGGCACTCGGCCTTCCAGGCAGCTTGTCTGTGCTGACCCCCCCCCACCCCAGAGGAAAGGCAACAGGCAGAGCTCCCTAAGTCTGCAGCCAGGCTGGACATATGGGGGCCAGGGCGGACAGGGAGCCCTTGCACAGGCTGGAGCTCAGGTTTCCTGTACCGGCTCCCTCCCCACAGAATGTCTAGGAGGGGGCTTGGGGGTGACATTCTGTGGGAAACAGTATTAAGACGCTTGTTTTGAAGCTGCGGGCAAACTGTTGGGCATGAAAGCCCGCCCCCCCGCAAACCACCCCCTGGGTCCCAGGGTCCTAGCCCCACCCTCTGGGCCTCAGACAGACCCTGGCTCCATGAAGCTGTGCACCTGCCCCCAGAGCCTACCCTGCATGGAAGACCAGCACCACGTGGGCCCTCCAGACAGCGAACCCCATGGTCATGGTCACGGAAGGAGGAGGGGCAGGCCTCTGAGTGCGACGACGTCACAGCTCTCACAGCTGCCCAGCGAGGCAGGTAGCATCACCTCCTCTGAGGAGACGGGAAGAAAAGCAAGGCTCAGAGGGGTTGGAGAGCTAGCCGAAGTCCCACAGCTGCCCACAGGGCGAACCCACCTCTGTCTGACTCCAGAGCCCAGCCACTTCCTGCTGTCCACACTGCTCTTGTTAAGGAGGGCACTTGGTGTGTGTGTGGACAAGTCTCAGACCAGGTCGTGCTGAGTGCGGAATCTGCCAGGAGGCGGACCACATAGGAAGCAGGGTGAAAGCCGCGAGAGCCGCTGTGGGGTGGTTAGATCCCCGTCACGGTGTCTAGCAGCGGGTGGAGAGCACGAGTCAGGGAGGATGCTGAAGGGCGCTTCCTTGGTGAAATGCTGACAAGCCCTCCTCTTGGCCCTCTAAGTCTAAGGTCTGAGACTGACCTCAGTGAGCACTTAATTGTGGGATGCTGGGGGTGGTGGGGGAGGGCAGGGGAATGGCTCCATCCTGCCCCCTGGGGGTCTCTTGTCACATTGCAGCATTTCTGCGGATCCTCTGCGGTGCAAGGGGCCTGAGTGCCCACACTCAGCAGGGGCTCAGTGGGTCCTACTTGCACTAAAGGCCCCTTGGCAAAGGGCACTAGTGGACAGGGATTCTCAAAGGGCGCCCCCCCCCCAGCCGGCATTATCAGCACGACCTGGAAACATGTCAGAAATACCTCTTCTCGGGCCCGCACCCCGCTGCATCAGACTCGGGGGCTGGGAGAGGGGCCAGTGGTGACCCGGAGGGGGCTCTTACTGGCTCCCAAGAGCAGATGGTACCCATCTCTGTGGGTTCAGTGACCCCATGCTGGAAGCTTGAAATTGGCCACGGCGGGAGTGTTGGCAGCATAGACGTGGTCAGGAGCTCCGAGTCAGGACTGTCCTCTCCCAGCCCGTTGTTAAACTGCCTGCCACAACCAAGGACGGGGACGTCCCAGTCATTTCTGTTTTCACAAGCCCTCCAGAAGATTCTGTGTATCCTGAAGTTCAAAAACCACTGATTTAAAACCAAAAGAGGTGAAGCTGCCAAAAGACCCGCATTTTTTCACAACTACAGTCTTTTAGAATGTGTACACAGAACAGGGGCTGTGAGACCACCCCCTCCTCGTGTCATAAAGACGAAACTGGAACTGAGGGGCACCTGCTCCAGCTCCCCCAGCCCCTTGCCTGGACTTCTGTCTGGGCACAGCCCCCAGCCCGGGAGAGGACAGGACACCGTCAGGGAGGAGACCTCCGCTGGGCTGGGCCTGAGAAGCACCCAGAAACCTGGGCAGGCTTTCCAGGGGAGGAGTGGCAGGAAGAGTTTTGCCCTCGGGGAGGCAGGACGGCTGGTGGATAGGGCTCTGAGCTCCAGAGGCAAGTATTTCACGTTTGTTCACAAGGACTGTTCCTGCTGCTTCCTACTCTCACACGGATGGGAGGCTTTTTTTTTTTTTTAAACAAAAAACACCCTCTGTGTTCCTCAGCAGAGAACAGACATCCGACCTGTCTGTTAAAGTCAGAATTCGCCCCTTGCCTCACATCGCTTGGATGTGCTGTTAGCTGCGTCCCTTCCCGCTTTCTCTGACTCACTTTCCTCCTCTGTAAATCAAGGGCAGCACCAGGGAACCCCAAGGCCCCTCTGGCTCTCACACCCTGTGGGGCCTCCCCTCAGCATCTGCAGCTTCAACCAGAAACGGTTGAACATTTTAATCTCTCCTGTGGAATCACCGTGTGAGGATGTCGCTCAGTACCCTGTTCCCTCCCAGAGCAATAACCTTTTAAGCGTAGGGGGAAGTGGGGTTCAAGTCAACTCAGTCAGCATATATAAGGCACCCACTGTTGTTCGTTAATTCAGCCCACAGATACCAAGATCTCTCGTGTGCTGGAAATGTTAACTAGAGGCTGGAAGTAGGAAACATAGCTCCCCCCTCCCCACCCCACCCCATCCCCGGGAGAGGCTTCCAGCAGAGTGACACCCCTGAATACCCACCAGACCGCTTCTGGAGTGTTGGGGATGTGCTAGGTGCTCTGAGGATCTCGGCCCTCTAAACAACCCGGAGAAGCAGGGATTGCTGGCTCCCCTTAGGAGAAGCCGGACTGAGAGAGTCTGGCTGTGAGGGAAGCAGGTAACGGGCTGGTGTCGAGCCAGGTTCCTGGTCCCAGCCTCCGACTGCAGGACTGTGCTGTTCGTAGCACTGTGAGGGCTCCCATCATGTGAGAATGTGGGGATCCTACAACCAGATGGGCCCTTGCCCTCTGTGGGCCTGCGGAATGCAGGTGGTGAACACTGAGGACTCTTTAGCAGACCAGGGACCCGGTGGAGTCGGTAGTGGGTAGAGACCTCAGTTGTGGTTAGCGGGGTTAGCGGGGACAGGGGGGCAGGCAGCAGAAGGTGTTTGTGTGTCCAAGAACCTGCGGTCCTTTCCCCACAACCTCCACGCTGGGCATCTGGGCAGGGGCTCAGCTGAACCCCAACTCCACATCCTCAAGGATCACAAGCCGGGGTACCCAGCCCCCATCTGAGGACATCTCCCAAGGGGGTTCACTGCCCAAGAGCTCTCCCAGGGAAATGGGTCTCGCAAATACAACCAGTCACACTCATCAGGGGCCACGTACCCTCCCGGACATGCTGCCCTGTCCAGGACCAGCCTTGGCCCTGGGTCCACCTTCTCCAAGCTTAGCCTGGAGCCTGAGCACGCCCTCCGTCCCTGCAACCCCCTCCCCAGCCGGTCATAGGCCTGGGGGATGGCCGTTCCTCCCGCTGGCCTCTTCGTGTGGAACTGCCATGTCTCCCCTGCCGTCCCCAGGCTCATCGGGACCTTCTGCATGGTGCTGCAGAAGGTGGTGGAGGAGAACCACGTGGCGGTGACCGACACACTGATGGATGACAACAATGCTGTCATCAAGGTGAGTCTGCCCCGGCGAGTTCCCGGACTCACCCTGTATGGGGGCCCCTGGGAGCCTGCTTCATCTGCCTCCTCCCTCTCATCAGGTGGGGGGGGGGGAGACTCCTAAGGGGTGGCGACGTGAGGCAGGAGGAGGAGACTCAGGTCAGATTGCCAGAGCCTCTCCACCTGGGGGCACAGTAGGGTCTGTGATCCCAAGGCAGGGACAGCATCTGAAGGCCAGGCTGAGCCCTGCTGGCCATTCCAGGGTACGGTCTTCACTCTGCACGCCTGCCCTCGAGCCTCTCTAAGACAAGCCGCTCCATGAGGGTAGGAACCTCGTTTTCTACTCCCGTTGTCCTGTCGCATCCCAGCACTTCCAACGCGAGCACACGCAGACTAATGATGCCCGGTCTCGGCACCTATCCTAACAAAGCAAGGAGATGAGTCAGCCTGGAGGCTCTGACCCGAGCTCTGCTCTGATGCGTTTGTCCCCTTCGGCTTGTTCATGTCCACTCACGGGCAGTTCGGCTGTGCTGAGGAGCACAGCCCCCGAGGATGAGCCCCTTCGGCCACCAGCTGTGTGATCTCCCATCTGCAAAGCGAGCAACGTAGCCTCTTCACAGGGCTTGTTCTGAGGATTAAATGGGAACACACAGATAGTACTTAGAAAAGTTAGGAGCCTAATAAGGGCTCCATAAATACATAAAATCATATTGGTAACTGCTATTTCCTGACCTCAGTGTACCTGCGTGTAAAGTGGGGTTATATCATGGTTCCCTCACCTGTGTCCCACATAATGGATGGCCCTATGTGGTAGCCAGCAGGAGAGCCTCACAAGGCAAGGCTGCAGCCATGGGGAGCCAGAATGGAAGGGATCCCCTGTGAGGAGTGCCCAGAGTGGAGCAAAAACTCCCACAGTGCCCTGGTGTCTCGAGATGCTTCTTAGAGAGAACAGGAGGACATTCGGGACTTCACAGCTTGGACCCAGCCAGGCCATTCTCTCCACAGGCAGGAGTGGGCAGGGGGACTTCTCGGAAGCCAGGAGAGCTCAGCCACCCCGGCCAGGGGAGAGGGGATACAGAGCAAGGTCTAGACACCAGTGGGAGGCAGTGAGATGAGAGAGAAAGGAGGCAAGAACGAGTAGGCAGCACTATCCATGCTCTGTATTTTTTAGAATCAGGCTGAAGACTTAGAGAAGATCTAGCCTATCTACCAGCCCTCTCTGCTACCCATTTTGTGGATGGGAACCCTGACATCCTGGATGGGAACTGAATTCAGTCGAGGTCAGACAGCTTGGTCCGCATCAGAGCCCACACTGGGATCCGGAACTTCTAATCCCAGGCCACGATTTTCCGGCCATACCATCCCTGGTCCCATCAACAGGGCCACACTGGCTCAGTGTGAAGGACATGAGGCTTGGGGGTCAGCCCGGCTGGACTCAGATCCCGGCACTAGCACATTCTAGCTGTGTACTTTGAGCAAGTAATCTACCTTCTCTGATACATCAGGAAGGGTAAGTCGAAGTGTTAAGAAGATCAGATGGGTTTGTAGTAAAGCATTTTAACATGACACCTAGCACAGTGAAGGTTCAGAAAATATGTATAACTTTCCCTTCCCTGGGAGACTCAAGGCTTGGGCATTCCGAAGCCCACGTGCTGAGCGAAGGCCTGTGTGGGTGGCAGGGGCAAGTCAACCCCCAACCCGTGAGGACAAGCAAGCACTCTGGGAGACAGCCTGACATCCATGCAGACCGGGGAAGGGACTAGAATGAGTCCTCCCCATGCACCAGGGAGACACTAGAGCTGAAAGGAGGTAAGTGGCCCCAGGACCCAGAGCAAGAAGCCCAACCAGGATTCTCCAGTGCACAGCCTGGGCCCGGGTTTGGGGCTCCACTTTCCCCTAGAGAAAAGCCCGGTCTGACCCCGTAAGTCCCACCTCCAGAGTAGGAGGGTCGGTGTCAGAAGAACAGGGAGAAGTGCCAGCCCCAGGCCCCTGGAGGTGCCCAGGCCTCTGCTCCGGAAGGCTCAGCTCATAGCCCATCTCCAGCCCCAGGAGTGAGGGAGGTCAGCCTCGCTCTAAGGACAAGGGGGTGATTTTCTTGATTATGTCTGTGGTGGACTTAGAGAGCCCACTGCCATCTAGACTTGACTCTCCAGGGTGGGCTGCCCACCCCGGGCACCGGGGAAGAGCAGAGTCCAGTAGGACAGGACCGGGAGCCTGAATCAATTAAGCTGACGGAACCTGTACATCTCGATCTTTCTGAGCCTCAGTTTCCTTATCTGCCAAATGAAGGCGTGAGGGGGACAACCCCCAGCTTGTCTTCCTCCAGCCGGTGAAGGAAGTGAAAGCGCTTTGTTACCATCACGACCAGGCCGCATGTGCCCGTGACTGCTCTCGCCTTCCCCTGCTCACCACCCACCCCCTCCCTCCAGACCAGCCTGTGCGTGGAGGTCCGGTATCAGGCCACAGACGGCACAGTGGGCTCCTGGGATGATGGTGACTTCCTGGGGGACGAGTCTCTTCAGGAAGAAGGAAAGGACAGCCAGGAGACCGATGGGCTGCTCCCCAGCTCCCGTCCCAGCTCCCGGACACCAGGCGAGAAGAGTTTCCGGAGGTAAGAGCCTGGGCCCTCTGGCGACCCACCACCCCCAAAAGACACAGGGACGATGCCTGGGGCTTGGTGCCCCTCAAAGGCCCCTCTCAGCCTGACTGGGCTCAGAGTCCAAGGCTGAGCCGCTGGAGAGACATAGGAGAGGCAGGAAGGTGTTTCTACAGGGCCCTGCACACCTGTCCCCCAACCCCAGGGCTCACCTGGGGATCAGGCTGAGGGCCCAGACCTCCTAGTACCCTGAGGAAGTTCTGGGAGGGTGAGCTCTAACTTGAGGAGAAGAGGCTAGACCCCTGCCTCTTGAGAGAATGGATGGGGCAGAAAGGAAGGGGCCCTAACCTCTCTGGTCCAAGACCCGGAAGTGCCAGACCAGCCCCTGGCCCCATAGAGGCCCAAGACAGGGAGGCCTTTTCCTGCCACGGTGAAGCCAAAGGTCCTGGTCAGGACATAGCCTCTCTTCTGTTGAGAAAAAGGCATCTGGACATCCTGGCCCCCTTAGGGCCTAGGACTTACACCACAGATGTCCCGCCACACACAGAGGTCAGGAATGCTGGGTCCAGACCTGCTCATGCCGAAAGCAGGGTTTTTCCAAAAAAAAGGAAATACCATGATATTACTCTTAGAACTCAGAGAGACAGACTCTAAGTTAGTAGGATGTTAGCTCTAGATTCCTAGCTCACTGGGACTAACGTGTAAAATGCAGGTAAGTCAGTGGTGCATCAAACGTCTTAGGGGAGGGCTGTCCTCCCAGTGACCGCCTCCCTCTTATCTCCGGCCTTCCCTTTCCAAAAAAGTGTATTCAGTCCCTGCTCTGAAAAGACACAGATTCTAAATCAGTGCAATTGAATTGAGAATGGATATATTTTTATGAGATAAATAGGCTTTTCTTCTTTGTACTTGAACCACTCCCACTCCCCTAAACACACACACACACACACATACACACACTATAAAGCTTAGGACCCTGGGAGCCAGGTGCTGCGTAATAGTAACAAGCTCAAAGGAACCATGCCTGTGGCAAATACAGCTGACCTTTGACTCCAGGCCAGCTGGGAGCCTGTCCTCTTTCCTGTGTGGCCAGCCTGGGGGAAAGGGCGGGCTGTTTGGTCTCAGGAGACCCAGGTCTGAGTCCCGGCTCTGCCTCTTACCAGTCTTCTGACCCTTGGCCAGTCACCTACCCTCTTCACGGTCTCTCCTAATCTGTAAAATGGGGCCCGGGGCAATGAGAACCAGCCCCCCACACTGTTGTTAGGAGAGCCAGCAGCACAGTGGAGTGGCGAGAGTTGTCCCAGGTCAGGGCTACTGACAAACAGGTTCTTGGCAGCTCAACAGTGCAAAGGGTCAGGGATTGGGCTAAAAATGGTGACAGGAGGAGCGGGGACCCAGTGGGGAACCAGGGGACATGTACAAAGAGCACCATCTTGTCCCAGCCCTCTGTCCCCACATAAGAAAGCGCTTGGCTTGGCTGGGGCTCGAAGGAAGGACACAAGATTGAAGCCACACAAGGGCCACCAAGTGCGGGGAAGGAGCACCGCCGTGAATCAGGGAAGCTAAGTTCTGTTAAATCCCCTCGTGGCTGCCACTAACTAGCAAAGCGACTTGGAGCAAGTCACCTACCCTCTGGGCCAGTTCCAGGAATGAGTTGAACATCCCGGCTCCTCTCTAACTGTGACATCCTGAGGGACCCAGGGACACTCTGGATCTCGTGGGTAGCACCCACGTGAAACAGGCCTCTGGGAGCTCTTGACCGCCGAGGACGGCCCTCTCGGGCTCCTGTAGCTCGGGGCAGCAGAGCTAGTTCCTCTCTCAGTCCGAGGAGAGCAGGCCAGGAGGCTGACGGAAGGGGCAGGAGTGGAAACAGCAGAGCAAAATGCCGAGCTTTGGTCCCCAGACCTGCAGAGGACTCCTCCCACCCTCACTCGGCCAAGGCCACCCTTTGCCATGCCTCCCTGACCTTCCTGTGGCCGACCCCAGGGCAGCAGCCGGAAGCCAGAGCCGGAGGAAGGGTTTTATCCGGGAACTGGGAGAGGGTGACAACCACGGTTAGAGCCCTTCGTCTTCCAGATGCCACCACCCCCGGTTGGAGGGGCTGTGTGAGCACGTTGGGGACCGTGCCCTTGCGAGGCCTTGCCATGCAGTCGACAATCTGGGTGTGGGGAGAGGTGAGAACATTCGGGAGGACCCTGGGGTGGTGAGGAGAAGCTGGGGCTGCTTTAGAGAGTTTGAGATTATCCTACAGCTTTATTCTGGCTGCCTCCACGGGGTCTGTGAGCTCTGGGTCAAGGAGCGTGGGTGCCGACAAGAACCTGAGCTTTGGCCTCGAGGCCCTAAGTGTTATGTCTCACCCTCATCCCCTAGAGGCCAACCAGCCAGGCTGTCAGCTCTGGAGTGTGGGAGGAAACCACTGTCCTCTGGACCAGAGAGCCCCCCAGACAGGCTTTGGCCAACAAAGGGACAGGGGGAGGAATGTTTGTGCCTAACCTCTGAGCCCGAGGGAAGTCTTCTTTGCCCACATCGGCCCCTTGCCTCCATCCACTCCTGAAAAGGCTACCTCTTTGCTAAAGATGCCCACTCTCTCAGCCTTTCTCGTCTCTCCTCTGGGCCCGTCACCAGCATCTGGGAAACCTCATTGCTGTCAAACAGCAGGGTCTCACCTGGTCCCCTGGACCCATGGGGGTCTGGTGTGAGAATCCACTCTTCCCTGGCTGACTTGGCTCAGCAGGGTGCTTGCTGGGGTGGGGGTTGGATCTTGTGGAGTGAAGGGTCAGGAAACAGCCTCTGCCCCAGACTGGCAGGGACTCTTCCAGGGATGACAGAGGAGGCTGATGTGGGGAGGTCCTGGGGAGCCCACACCTCTCCTTCTAGGCCTGGCGCCCCTGGCTGGACCCCGGCCATCTGCCCTTACCACCCCAGGAAAGACCTCTCTAGAGGCTCCCCTTACGCAAGGGCACTCACTCTCAAGGCCTTAAGTCTCTTCCTGGAAATTTCTCTCACTTGACCTCAGGGAATGCATGCTGGCCCCCCTGCCCAAGCATGCCCCCCAATCCCTAACCCCTAACCCTACAGAAGCAGCCTGTTAACCCTTTCCTGCCACCATTCCATGGATCCCAGGCCCTGGTCTGTCTCATGCCCTCTGAGCCACTCTCTACTTCTCTAGTCTCCACCCCAAACTAAGAGCCTCTGATTTGGGCCGGCTCTCTGTAAAAAACACCCTGAGAGTTTTCCAGAAGGCCACGTGGTGCCATGGTGAGCACGGTACTCAGATCCCAGCTCTGCTCTTTGGAGCCACACTTTCCCACCTGCAAGAGGCGCGTCCCGAACGCCCCCCAGGAGTGTTCGGATCACGTGAGATGCTACACATGGGTGGGCCTCCGTGGGGGGGGGTGGTCAGCACCCAGCCTTCATCTGATTCCTAGCTCCTTCCTTTCCAGAGTCTCCGTGTCACCCATCCCAGCTTCCAGCCTGAGCACGATCTGACTTTGTGCCCAGGCCCTGTTATTAAGCTCCCCCTCGGCTCTGGCCACCCCACCCTTTACCAAGGGCTCAGCCAACCATGCTGCTGACGGTTCGGGCTCACAGCAGCCCAGACCCAGGGCGGGGTCTCATTTGCTCGCAGGGGTCCCCTCATCTCCCACAGCTGTCAGCGCTGCCTGGAAGGAATGGCCCTTTGGTCTCAGGAGCACAAAGTCAGGGTTCTGGGCCTTGCATGTCAGGATGCACCTGCCCCAGTCTCTGGAAGGAGAGACCTTAGCTCCAAACACGTATGCACACTCACAATGCCCGGGTGTTTGCACACTCACGTGCGTGTGTGTTCTCTCAGTGTGATGCCGGGTGCCGTGCTCACGCCTGGCTCTGTGCTCTGCTGCTATGGTGGCTCTAGGAGCCACAGCCCAGAAGGACAGAAAGGAGCCCCAGCCTTCATCTTGCAGCTTCTCCTGGGGCTTTCCTGCGGAGTCCTTGTTCTGTGGCTCTGTCTCCTGATCTTCTGCCCCTGCCTGGCCCTCCCGCCCTCCACGGCCCCACCTCCTTCCACCCAGTGCCTCTGCCTGAGAAGGTTCCTATGGGGCTCCTCTCTGCTCTGTCTCATCTTGGGAGAGCAAGGGGGAACCAGTTTTCTTGTTCTCCCTATGGATCATTCTTCAACTCCAGCAGAGGTCCGTGGAAGCTCGGTAGCCCCCCACTCCTGTACCCGGGGCCAGAGGGCAGTAGGGTTTCCCCGCACTGTGTATCCCAGGGTGTGTGTGGGGCCGGCACAGCCAGCCTCGCCCCCAGAGCGTGATCTCCTCCCTGCCTCCCTTCCCCAGGCTGAGCTCCAGAGACGCAGGAGCAGCCCAGAGGAGCCAGGGTCAGGGCCATGCTGGGATATGGGGTGAAGCAGTGCTGGGGACACTCTTCCCCAACCCAACCACTTCACCTGGGGTCGGGTTCTCCTCCATCCTGGGCCCGGGCCCTAGTGAGGCCTGGCGCCATGAAGCACTTGGGTCCCAGTGAAACCTAGAGTTCCCCAGCGGGCTGCCATGTTGGATCTCCTGTCCCATGGCCGTTCTCACTGCCACCGTAGAGCAGTAGGAGTGGGGGTGTGAGGACGAAGGGGGCGTGAGACCAAGGCCCAGAGAGAGGGGAGGCTGGCTGAGGAACAGGACACACCGGCCAGGGCGGGACACTAAAAACACAACGTGGCCTCTAGGAGAAAAGTCAGAGTGATCTAAGGCTTCACCTCGTGCCGCAAACACAGGGGCCACGTCCCACCCCTATCACTCGTGGCTGAGTGACCGAGGCAGGCTGAGCACAGGCTGGAGCTTTATTATTAATGTTAGTTGTGGTCCTAATCAGACCTAATCAGGGCTGTAGGATGATCTCTTCACAGAGACTGTCCTTTTCCTTTCGCCATGTCCACACTCGAGACTGTGGGCCCGTGTCCAGCCCCTGGGTAGGCCCAGAGGCCTGGAGCGTGTGAGGAGAGGGCGTGGTGGGCCTGGGCCGGGCGGGGTGTGCTGGGCCCCGGGCGCAGGTCCACGCTGGGCCTTGTGGCCTGCTCTGTGCCTGAGCGGTTCCCCCACAGGGCCAGCCTGACCCGTCTCTGAGATTTCAGAGCAAAACCCAAAGGGAGAGAGAGAAAAGGCATCACGTTTTTTGGTTCAGGTACATCAGTTCCCTCTGCCTGTTCCATCCTTGGCCAATTCTAGATGATACAGTTCCCCTACTGGTTCCTCTACTACAATGCTTTTCAGACTTTCCAGGGTTGCAGAGTTCTTTTAAAAATAACAAACAAACTTCCTTCAAAACTTGGATCCATAATTCAGAGAGAGGCAGCCCCTGTTTAGATTACTGTGAGGGTGGGGCCAGTAAGTCTCCCATTCAGGCCTCATTCTCACTGGAGCTCCTGCTCCAGGGGAGTAGGACCCATGCGGCTCTCGGTGGGTCCCAGTGGGGTCCCGCAGCCCACGCCTGACCTGTCTGCCCCAAGAACAGCCAGGCCAAGGCTGCTGTAGTGAGCTGCTCTCTGAACAGTGGTCTCAGCCGATTATCCTCATTGCCACAGCATCAGGGAAGCACTGAGAGAACATTCTAGAAGGGTTTTCTGAAAGCCTCCCTAAAGAGAGAGAAGAGCACTGTTCTTGCCCTGCCCCGCACTCCAGAGTCGTAGCTCTCTACTGCCACGTGCCCAGAATCCCTGTGGCCCACCTTTCCTGTTGGAGGCCCTCAGAGCCTGGGAGCTGGCCACTCTGCTGGAGGAGATCAGGGGAGGAAGAGGGAAGGAGCAGGGTGGCCCATGCCTAGAGGGTGGCCAGGCTCATCTAACCTTTGCTTGAGACATCTGAGACCCACATTAGGAATCACCAAACTCTTGCCTGGGAATGGAAGAGAGCAGCTGATACCCTGAGGCTTCCTCCCTCATCAAGGCTCCAGGTTCTCCTGGGCTTGGGGCTGGGAAAGTGGCCACCGAGCCCCACTCCTGTGATCAGGGCAGAGCCTGGGACCATCTGATCCTTGCCCAGCAGGCTTAGGCTGAAGTAAGAAGCTGTGGGGTGAGCGGTCCCTGGGACAAGGAGAAAGCCCCTGGGGAGTGGGAGGGGCTACGTCTGCAAGTGTCTCTGGTCCACACCCTCTCACTCACATCCCCTTGTCTCCTCATTTCTTCCCCCTACTCAGCAAAGGCAGAGAGAAGACCAAGGGAGGCAGAGATGGCGAGCACAAGTAGGTGTCCCAGGCCAGGGCGGAGCCCTTGGGGCCCAAAGCCGCCTCACCACAGGGTGCGGATGTCGGGGTGGCCCACGTCAGAGGGCTTAGGTGTGGGCTATCCTGGTGGAGCTACACCAGGGGACAGCAGGGTGAGGGAGGTCTGGCCATGGGAGGGTGAGGGTCACGGAGGGAGGGCCGGTGGGGGGACGGGCAGGGGTCTGGGCCTGCTGGTTTCCACTCCCTCCTGCCTCCTTTCAGTGTCTTGACTCTTCCTCCACTTCCCTGTTCAGCTCTGCACCCACGGACCAGGCCCTTAGGCTTCCCTGTGAGGGAGGATATGACTGAAGGCAGAGGAGTGGGGAAGACCCAAGAAGCCAATGGCCGCCTCCCTCTAAGATTCAAGGCAGGGCTGGGCAGGTGGACAAGCAGGGCTGGAGGCCCAAGGAGGACAGACTCCAGGCCTGGAATGGCCACAGGGGTGGCTGGCACAGGAAGCCTCAGAAAGCTAAGGGGAGACGAGAAGATGAGAACCCTCTGGTTGTCCATGCCGTCTCCATCACTCAAAAGGCCTCCTGTAGGAGGGAGAGATCAGGGGCTGCCTGGGAGAGGACAGAGGTAGAGAACCCAGGGGAGAAGGGCTGGCCACAGGCGGTCGGAAAGGCTCAAGGCCTGGGGCTGATGAGTAGGTCTCACAGAGTTCCACAAAAGCACATGCCATTCCAAGAACTTTCTAGCATCCTGGGGAATTCACAGGAGCAATAGTAGTCAGGGCTGACCAGTTGGAGGGGGCCTCTGGGCCACAGCCCTTTCCTAGAGATGACAAATTTGCATCCCAGAGAGGGGAAGTGACTTGCCCCAGAATAGGAGCAGAGCTAGGATAACCACACAGGGAATTTAGCTTCTGACCCAGAGTTTACAATAGACCCGGGGAGTTTAGAGCACTTGACTGTACTCTAAATTTAATTTAATTCTCCGAACACGCTGATGCAAGCTGAAAAGCCAAGCATGTGGTCTTTGTTTTCCAGATGGGGAAACAGCTTCAGAGATGTGAAGAGATTTACCCCAGAATGTGATGCCAATTATCTAGAAACTAGTTGACATGAGGACATCATGGGGACACAAGGACTGTGACTCTAGGGGGTCTGAGGTGGTCAGCATGGGTATGCCTGAGACCTCTGCTTGCATCAGGATCCCCGGGGACTCATTGTTGTCCAGTGCTGTAACAAAAGCATACCAAGTTCCAACTCCCACTTGTCACACACATGCAAAAGCATGACACGGAGATGGCACCGTGATGGGATTCAGGGCCCAGGGACCTGAAGGGTCAAGGAGTTTGCCAGGCTCTGAGCAAGGGAAGGGGCCGCAGGCAGAGCTCGTGCCACCTTGGAGAGGGAGCCAGAGAGCTGAATCCGGTGGGGGGTTGGCCGGGGGGGTGGGGGGTAGATGACGCAGATGCTGAGTTGGGAGTCTCTGGATGGGAGAGGTTTCCAGGGGTCAGGACACTTAGATGTAAAAAGGCCTACATAGGAGGTATGAACAATCCATCCCTCCCCGGGCTCTATCTGGGAGTGGCCTGCTCTAGGGCCCTGCCTGGTTTCCAGCTCCTGGGTCTGTCCCGAGCCAGACCCCCCAGCCACACAGACCAACTGCAGCGGGGGCGCCTCACAGCCCCACCGTAAACACGGGTCCCTAGCGCTACCCGATCTGAATCTCTCAATCTCCAGACACAAGAGAGAGAGTCAACTGGCATTTTTTATTCTTCTTTTAATGGGTAGGGCGGGAGGAGGATTGAAAGGGGAGGGAAATGAGATTGCCAAAATTAGAGATTATCAACAAGTTGAAACTCTTTCACCTGGGGAAGAACAGCTCTAAAACCAGTTTTAAATCTCTGAAAGGTTATCGGGTGGTAAAGCTGGCTAGTTTGGAGCTCCCCAGGGGAGAGAGAAGTGGAGGTATGTGCAAGTTGCAGTAGGAGAAACTGAAGGATGGGGCCGTGAAAGGACTCGTGCTCCCGTGAGTCCGTGAGCTGCGGGGACGGGGTGGCTTGGGGAGGTGGGAGATCTGTTGCCCCAACGCTGTTTGCTTGGATCTTGCAAGGGGTGGGCCGCTGGGCAGAGCTGAGGGGCCAGCTCCCTGGAGAACTGTGGGCCTCGGTACACAGGGGCCTCCCAAGCCTCCTGCTTCCCCCAGGGTACACGGGACAAATTCGGAGACAGGCTCTTGTACGAAGGCTCCTCCCGTCTGCCCAGATTCGGGAAGCGCGTTGAAACTAACTGAAACTGAACACACTGCGAAAACCAATGCTACAGCCTACAGCTATGAAATTGGCCGTACTTAGGGCAGAGGAACTAAAAGAAATAAACCCACTGAGGGGCACTTGGAGCACAGGAGCACATATGGAAAATGTGGCTGTTTCAACAACACAGAGAGCCAGAGACCTGTTTCTCTCAAGACAGGAGGTCCTCCTGATTACCCAAGGCCTGAGCTGGAGAGCCTGGGTTGTGAGGACTGAAGGCCGTCTCAGGACAGAGACATGTGCAGCCAGGCCTGGAGTCCACGGTCAAGCATGGCAGCCCCTTAGGCACAGTTTCCAGAAGAACACACAGACCTGAATTCATGCAACACCCGGGTCACTACCTCTATTTTGGCCAATGTTCCCAAATCATTCTGCATACCAAGCCCTCCCCTGGGGTCCCAAGTGCATCCCCCCAACCACGACATCCTTCTCATCCTTCTAGATCTGAGCCGTGCAGCCAGCAAAGAAGTCATCGGGTTCAGAAATGAAGAAAAGATTTTACAAATGAGCGAACTAATGTTAAAATCTTTTCTCTAGAGGGAAAGAGTGGTCTACACCATAGGTGCCTATCATTCTGTCTGCAGTCAATCCAGCCACGGGGAAGCCCAAATGTGACCCTGAATCCTCAGAGGGCCCGCAGAGGCTCACCTCCCCTGCTCCTGCTTCTGTTTTCCTGCAGCCTTGAACGAGGAACCCCTTGGTTGCAAAGTAGTTTTTTTTTCCCACTGAGTTGATGATTGGCTTGTTTTCTTTGTCTCTTTCTCACTGCATGGAATCTTGAGTAATTGAAGAACGCAATTAGACCAAAGGCAGCATTTTATTTAAAAACAAAACCAAAATTCAGTACACCAGTGCACCAGTCACCTAGTCAACAAATTCCACATTTTGGAAATCTTAGTCTTTAACACAAGTGGATGGTCTTCAAGATTTATTTCTTCTTCTTAAATCTTCCTCAAGATTTATTTATTATGGCCTAAGATTTATTTCAAAAAGCACCTCTGCCCTTTGCCAAGAGGAGCAGGCATGCTGTTTCTGGGAAGCAGTGTGACAAAAACTGGGAGAGGCAGCTTCTGTAGTGAACTTCTGACATGTCATCGATCAGAAAGCTCCAAAGGGCAGTGCGAGCCAGTGACGTCACGCTCTACTGCACGCTGTCCAAATGAATCAAAGAGCGAGTCTAGGAGAAACGAGCTAGGTAGGGAGTCCATAGTAAGAATTCTGGAAATTACATCTACCCTATATTACATATATCCTTAATTTTTCATGGGAGTAGCACCAATGAACCTGTCCAGCCGAGATGCTTAAAATTATGCAGGATCTGGGGAGAGGGGTTTCTCCTTTGATTGGCTTCAGGGTACAGTAGAGAATAGTAGGAGAATATAGGTTTTGGGGTTTGTTTTTTTTTTAAAGTCTCAATCGTTACTTCCAAGTGTATTTGTTTTAAGGAAGAAAGTGACTTTCAAACTCAAGGGCCATCACTGCCCAAGGGAAACCCCAGGCCCTTTACCACTTGGGTGGGTCCTCGGCACCAGCATCAGGAAGCCACAAGTCCCTGCCGCTCAAACCCCCTCCAGGCTTCAGGCAGCAGGTACAGACCATGTCCCAGGATGCCGAGCAGCTGGATTCTCCAGGCAGGACCTGCTTCGGACCCAGCATAATGCTGTGACCCACTGTCTCAGACCACTTTCTCAGGAACTTTGGGGCAAGGGGAACAGGGTTGGCAGGGCAGGGGGGCAGCCTGGAGGGGCAGGCGCTGAGGATCGGGCCATGTGTGATGGCATTGTGTCGGTCCCACACAGTATGGGGTTGGGGACTCTAAGGACGGCACAGCCCAGAAATGGCCAAGAACCATCCATGGGACCATCCAGGAGACTCCTGGGGAATCCAGGAGCGGCAGTCAGAGCAGGAAGGCTGGACAGAGTGGAGGCCCAGACGCCGAGACAGGAAGCAGAGTGAGGGCCCACACCAGGCATGCGACCCGTCACAGGGGTCAGAGCACAGCCAGCACCCCTGCCCCTTAAGGCCACCAGGCCAGCATGAGCCAGGCAAGATGGTCTATTCTCATGGCTGCTCAGTTGTTCCTGATGAGCTCACTGACCTGTTCGAGGTTTTGTCACCAGCCATTAACTTTCACGGCAGTCTCTTCCAAAACATGTGAGCTGATCATTTGTGAACAAGCCCCTTCGTAAGCAAAGCTGGGCAGTCTGTGGGACCCAGACAGCACCCCACCTGCAGGTTGTGCTGGCCCACGGTCCACACCTACCCCTACCAGCGCAGGCCCCGGAGACTCTTCACCGAAGTTCCAGATGGTCGGGATGGGATGTCCAACGGAGAAGGGCAACCCCACCGTGGCCAGCCTCGTAGGCGGGGCTCAGCACATTAACCCCAGGCCTCGGGGCCTCAGAGTCTTTCCTTGAAAAAGCGAATGTCTTTCCCAGGATTGCTATGAAGATGGAATGAGCAAACATCTGGAAGAGCCTTTGGCCTATAGTAGGTGCTCAAGAAAAATTACATAATCTCTTGCTGGCACATATATACCTCCCCTTATTAGAAAGGGAGAAACTTCCTTTCCCTCTCGTCCATTGTGACGTCCCAGACAACACGATGCTGGCTAGTATGGACTCATCAGTGTTACCCAGCCTTCCTTCACCTACCTTGTGACTTTTTAGGAAACCATGGATACACTGGTGTTTCCTAAGCTGTGAGCTGGTGCACACGGAAGGGTTCTTGGTTGTGCTATCACTGAGATGCAGACTCATAGCCCTCCACGTGTTGCCTGGGTATAAAGAAAGCAAAGAAGAGTAAAGAAAAGGCCTGATTTGGGGGAATAAGATGGACCCCCAACTTGGAGTAGACAGGCTTGAGGGTTTTAGGCCATCCCTACAAGGACAGGAAATGTTTTGCCCAACCTCACATTACCCGGCATAAAGAGCAGGGGGTCTGGGGAACCATAGTCAAGGCTCCTCAGGGAGCTGTGGGACCCTCTGCTATGGGTGAGTTCAGAGCTGGAGCCCCCATCTCAACCCCCCCTCCCCCGGGCCTACAGAATGACAAGGCTACGCCCAGGAGGAGGGAGCATGGGAAGACGAGGGAGTCAGGTATCCAGCTCGTGCAATATTGATGGGGTAATGGAATATTGCACTTTACCCCCTGCTGATCCTATCCCGGGTCCCTCCTGGCACCAGGGACCTCAGGCTCGGCTGCAGGGACATCACTGAAGGGATACTGACGGCCCTTGCCCCTTTCCCTCAGCCCCCCTGACTGCAAGGCCCTTCACCTGGGCGCACAAGGCCACACCAAGCCAGAGGAAGAGGTAGGAACTATGGAGTCTGCCATATGTTCCTGGGGGTTGGTCCAAAGGGGGGATTCCACAGTGAATGGGGACAGGCAGGAGGGGTGGAAGCCAGCACCAAAGACAGATGGGAAAGGACCCATCTCCTCCTTCTCACTGGGGACCGAGGAGATTCAGAATGCATGGAGAGGTCGGGAAAGACAAGGCAGGCTTTGAGCCACCAGGGTCATTTGCTAGTTTCAGCCACATCCCCCACCTCCTCCTTGGCCTCTGCCCCTCTGATCCTGCTCCGGTCCCTCTGTCCTGATGCTTGGTCTCGGGTCATCTGGCTTTCTTTCCAACCAACTGAGGCGGGATGCCCGGACAGGGAGGATGAGCTTGGAGGCATGGTGGACCTCGGAGGAGGTCTATGACTGGAGGGAGGGTGCAGAGATCAGCCCAGGCCCCCGCGGCCGGGGTCGGGGAGGGGGGCTCCAGTTAAGAGCGTTCTTTCCAGCTGAAGGTCCACTTCTCTGACCGCTGGGCCCTGCAGTTATTAACAGATAACTAATTCTGCTCAGGGGTGTGAAGGCACGGGGAAGGAGGAGGTGGTGGGGTCTTCTCTGCCCTAATTATCCCTCCTGGCTCCCGCTTTAGAAAGTCTGGCCCCCACGATATCTCGGGACCAGCCCATGAGGGGCTGGAGAAAGCAGTTCCTTTCTCTTATGTGTTCTTTCTCCGGTTTTGCTCTCCTGTGTGTGTTTGTCTTCCTCCTGGCGTCCATCTCCCTTCACCTTGTTCCGGCGCCCACCTCACAGAGCCGGGAGAAGTGTGTTCTCAGCCATGAAGCTCGGCAAGAACCGGCCCCACAAGGAGGAACCCCAAAGACACGGTAGGGAAACCCGCCCCAGCCCGGCCAAGCCCGGGGCCATCTCTCTGCACCTGACACAGACCAAACCCCTCCCCTCCGCAGGCAGCACCCCGACAGGCTCTCCTGCGATTGGCCGGCGAGACCACCTGGGCGGGCCCTAGCCTCCCATTGGCTGCTGGCAGAGCCGGGTCTAGAAGGTGGTGTTCAGGAAGGGGGTGCTCCTAGCACTGAGGGTGGGAAGGGCATCTCCTCTGGTCTCCAAGTGAGCAGAACCCTCTGTCGGATGGGTCTGTTTTTGAAAGGCTCCTCCTGCCCTCTCTGCTCCCCCCCGCTTTTTTCCCTGCACACAGAAGCCTAGAGATTGTTCATTAGAGAAGGGAATAACAAAAAACAAAAGCGGTAGGGCCAGTTACCTATTTCTGGGGGAAAATTAGCAACCTGAGACTGCTTACTCAGTGGCAGGACCCACTGCCCTGCCATTCCCCAAGCCTTCTCACCAGGCTGCAGAGAAGGGCCTGGGAGGCTGGAGTGGCCTGTGGCCCTGGTTCCCCGGGGAGCCTCAGCCTGGTGGGAGGGCAAGATAGCTGTTTGAAGGGAGGCAGGGAGGCCGGGCAGGAGACAGGGGAGAACAGGATTGGATAAGGGAGCTGTATGTAGCTTTCCGACCCGGGTCTGTGGAGACATGTCCTCTTGCAGGGCTCCTGTCTTCCTGCCTCAGCGTCCCCTGTGTGGTCTACTGGCCCCAGCATCTCTCTCCTTCCTGCCCCCGTGCCAGTTCTAGGTGTGCCCTTCCTTCCCCTTAGAGTGGAGTTTCTCAGGACAATCAATTCTTCATCCCATTGGACTCACATACATCAGTGCGGGGTTAGGTTCCGAATTCATCATCAGCACTTTTACCTGGGCAAATTACTTCCTAAGCCTCAGTTACCCAACCCATGACATGAGAATCGTGCCCATCTTGACAGGACATGGATGTGAGGACAGGGGATACATGTACAAAGAGCCTGGCACTCAGAGGCCACTCAGTAAATGGTAGAATAGCTGTTGTTCGAAAGGTGTGTGAGTATGGATTCCTCCCTCCCTCGCTTCTTCCCCAGGGGTGTTCCGTTCGTGCCTAAGTAATATACAGTCAAACTGAAAAAGAGTCGGGGCGCCCGGCTGGCTCAGTGAGTAGGGCAAGCGCACAGTTCTTGATCCTGGGGTCATGAGTTTGAGCCCCACATTGGGCGTAGACATTGCTTAAAGGAATAAACGTAAAAATAATCTTTAAAGGGGTGCCTGGGTGGCATAGTTGGTTGAGGAGCTGACCCTTGGTTTCAGCTCAGGTCACAGTCTCAGGGTCCTGGGATCGAGTCCCACGTTGAGCTCTACACCCCTTGGAGTTGGCTTGAGATTCTCACTCTCTGCACCTCTCTCTCCCTTTCTAACATAAATAAATAAATAAATATTGTTAAATCATTTTAAAAATTATAATTAAAAAAATAAGACATGTTATGATATCAATTAAAATCAAAGATCAAGATTAGGTAGGAAACCTTGCAGATACTCAGGCCATACCATTCTAAGCAGATGCTACCAAGTAAATCCCCAAAACTGGCTGTTAGCTTCCTAGATGCCAAAGAAAAAGGGGAAAGACAGTCTCTATCCCACCGTCCAGTCCACCTAAATGGCCTTTCTTCTTCGGCAGATGAACCGGCTGTGCTGGAGATGGAGGACCTTGACCGCTTGGCTATTCGGCTGGGGGATGGGCTGGACCCCGACTCTGTGTCTCTAGCCTCTGTCACAGCTCTCACCACCAATGTCTCCAACAAGCGGTGAGTATGCAGGAGACCCTCAACCCAAACTGCCCTTGCTCCTTCAGGCAAGACCCTGCTGGATGTGGAACTGGGGTGGGGAAGAATCAGCCCCCTCCCACCCCCAACCAGCTTCTTCCTAACCCTGTCCCTTTCTTCTTTTCCTGGAAGTCTCTCACACCTCGCTCCCTACAAAGGCAGGAGCCTATTTCCAGGTCACTGAACACCTCCAGGCCACGGGAAATCAGAGAGTTGCCCAGCCCACAGCGGAACCTGTCAACCTAGTATCTCTGTCTCTGTCATTTGTGACATTAGCTGGTCCTCTCTATTGAGACCTCTGCAAACAACTAATCCCCATTCTGTTTGACAGTCCTGGAGGGTTTGAAGACTATGATTCTGTCCTTCTGCCCTCTGCCAGGGTCCAACCACTGATAGTGCCCACCCCCTCCCCTCCAAGCAGTCCCTTACACCAGGCCTGACTGTACATTTTCCTTCTCAGGTCCAAGCCAGACATTAAGATGGAGCCATGTGCTGGGCGGCCCATGGATTTCCAGGTAGGTGGAGCATCTCAAGGTTGCATACCTTGTAGATTCTACTCGGGTGGGGAGTTCTGACCAGATGTGCATTATAGACTCTGAGGTTGCATGGATCTGAGGGTCAGAGAGAACCACAAGCTGAATGTAAGTTCCCAAAGTAAGCTTGTTTCTGGGAGGCACTCATAAAAGTGTCATGACTAAGGAGGCACAAGCTTAAAGAGGAACTTGAGAACGATGCTTATGCTGGGCAAAGCCCTCCCAGGACTTCATTTGTGTTCAGCATTGGACTTCATCAAGTCAGAGGGACCTGGAAAAACCATAAAAAGACCAAGAAGCACCACGACATATTTATTAGAATATATACATATATGTATATATTCCAACAATTAAAATAAGAGCCTCTGAAGAGAGATTTTTTTTTTTTTGGTGTGCTGTTTTAAATTGTTGTTTTCTATTATTTAATGTCAGCAGTAATGTCAATGTCAGAAGTAATGTCAATCCTGTTTATCCATAGATGAGAGAATGTGGGTGGCTATTTTTTTTCTTTTTCTTCTCTGTATTTTTTCCAATTAACATTTTTTGTTGTTGGTGGTGTGTTTCTTTTTTTTTTTCTTATATTATTTATTTATTTATTTGTCAGAGAGAGAGAGGGCGGGGGGGAGAACACAAGCAGGCAGAGCAGCAGGCAGAGGCAGAGAGAGAAGCAGGCTCCCCACTGAGCAAGGAGCCTGATGCGGGACTCGATCCCAGGACCCTGGGATCATGACCTGAGCCGAAGGCAGCGGCTTAACCAACTGAGCCACCCAGGCGTCCCTCTGTTGGTGTGTTTCTAAAACCGGGGACAAACTGGCTGTGATGGGGAGAGATTTGAAGCCGTTGAATTGTTAATGTGCTCCCAGCGCGGGCAGGATGGGTCGTGAGCATGGCTGGTAGCTGCAGAGAGAGGGCCACACAGGGCGACTGAACCCCAGTGCAGCCCCCAAGCCTGGGGGCCTGGTCCTGAGGCTTGCAGGGCCACATCGTGATTTTGTCTCTTCTGGCAGAGTTGATCAGAGCCTGAGAGACTGAGTTCTACTAACCCAACCCACAACAGACTAAGCTGAAAGCGCCAAGTACTTATTTATAAACTGGAAGCAGGAAGGCCCACAGACCACCCATTGCTCTAGACCTTCCCTTAGGGTCTAACGAGACCCAATTTTAGGTCAGAAGACTCTGGGCGTTCCTAGGACTGAGTACACTCGCTGGTCAGAGGAAACAGAGTCTTTAAGAGATGCCACTTGGCTACCACTGTAACAGAACCTGGGCCTAGAATCAGAGTGAGCCTTCTCTCCCAGGTTAGAGATACATCTTTTTTTTTTTCTTTTTAATTTGAGAGAGAGAGAGAGAGAAAGCATGTCCACGTGAGCATGAGCAGGGGGAGGGTCAGAGGGAGAAGCAGATGCTCTGCTGAGCAGGGACTCGAATGTGGGGTTCGATCCCAGGACTCTGGGATCATGACCTGAGCCAAAGGCATGCGCTTAACCCACGGAGCCACCCAGATGCCCCCACAGCTGTATCTTTGATACTCACTTCCCAGACAGTACACACTGCCCCATCGTTAAGGACGGACGGCCCCACCCCTCCTCCCTCAGGTGACGGTACGAAGGACTAGGAAGCACCTTTCTTTGTATCCGTTCATTGGGTCGTGTTTTGTGTTTCCTCAGGGACATTCCTTGTCTCCCTTAATCCTTGCTTCCGTTCATTTTCATCCAGCTGTCGACCATCTTTCCAGGTGCTCGAAAATAAGCTCCAGGCAGTGGTTTTAAACGGCTTCAAGCTGTTGGGCTCCTGGGAGGTCTGGGAATGTCGCTCCCTCCTGTCTCTGCCACAACCCAAACACAGAGTATCTGAAGATTTTCCAGGGGCCTGGGCTCGGGGCTTTGCTCCTGTCTTCTGAGAATAGGAAAATTCCAGAGAACAAAGACCTCCTTGTCTGTGTTTTCAGATGTGTCACCAGCCTGCCACATCGAGGCACATAGAAAATGGAGTCACTGTCGATCCTATTATCATGACTTACGTTCTCGAAGGCTTGCTATGAGCCAAGCACAATACTGCGAGCTGTCTGTGTGTTAACTTAAATGTTAATATAATCCTTACAACCATCCAAATATAGGTATTCCTCCACTTCATAGGTGAGAAACCGAGGCACAAGGAGGGTGAGGAGCTTTCCCCAGGTCACACAGTTATTCAAAGGTAAAACCAGGGTTCAAATCCAAGGGTTTCCAACCGAAGCAGTCAGAGTGACTAATTTCTCTCTAACTGGATGGATCTAATTGGATGGTCACCCCCTCTGGTCCGCGTTCATCTTTAGCTTACTACCTACTGCTTTTTTTTTTTAAGGTTTTATTTATTTGACAGAAATCACAACTAGGCAGAGAGGCAGGCAGAGAGAGAGAGGGGGAAGCAGGCTCCCTGCTGAACAGAAAGCCCGATGCAGGGTTCGATCCCAGGACCCCGGGATCATGACCTGAGCTGAAGGCAGAGGCTTTCACCCACTGAGCCACCCAGGTACCCCTGTACTGCTTATTTTTAAAGCCCTTTCCAACTGCTTCCTGACAGAGACTTTAATTAAGCGGACCACACTTACTCCCTCCAAAGGCTTTGCAGACATTCTGAATTGAACAGAACAGAACAGTTGTTGTATTTAACCTGGTAACACAGTATTGTCTGACAAGTTCATTCCCATCTCAATTCCAATTATGAAAAGAGTTTGAGAGAGAGCTCTGAGAATGCAAGTGCAGATTTATCCTTGCTTCCAATAAATACAATGTAGGGAGCAAGAAAACAGCAAAGGAACGTCCCTCTCGAGAGAGCTTAGCTTCGCCTAGTCAGAAAGACCTCTGAAAGCCAGCTGGTGGGAGGAGATGTAGGAAGGACCCTGAGGGCTCAGGACCACCAAGAGGCCATGGCATGCCCATCCCCTTTGTTTCCACTGGCTGGAATGTATGTCATGTGCAAACCCTTTCTTGATTATTGGCATCTCGAAGGTGAGAAGCCCCAATGTCATCCCAGGGAATCTGCAGCTTCCCCATCAGAGTGAGCAAAGGTCAGCACCTGGCAGAGAGTTTCTTATTGGGTCATGGAATCCTGAGTGTGTTCCCTGCCCTTTCTTCTGGGCACCAAGATCGCATACATTTTCGCCTCCATGTCATCTCGTGACATTGACCATGGACCCCAGCCTCGAAGGCAGTATTGCACCCTCCTCCTCGCTGGTCTTCCCGCCCTCGTAGTGCCTCCTCCATTCCAACCTCTGTGCCACCACTGGAGTGATGTTCTCAAAATGCGGATCCAGTCATGCCACATCTTGGCCACCTGGAGGTGAGGAAAGGTAAAGGATATTACAGAAGGGCAGCACCGATGGGCCTGTGCCCTGCCATCTCCAGCTCCCCGCCACTGTTCCTGCAGCATGATCAGAGCCCGCAGAAGCATGTCCCAGAGCACCATGGCTCTTGGGTTCTCCCAGGACAGAGATGCAGGTTTACACTCTGCCTTGTTCCTTGCAATGGTTTTCATGAAATCACCTGGGGATTAGGTCCCTCATCTTGGAAGAGGAGGACTGAGTAGGTCATTACCTAAGAGTCTCCCAGGTCCACTGCTTGGTCGGTTCCTTTGTGGGTCTATTTGCTTCCCCATCTTCCACCCTGGAAAAATCAAGTCCTCTGCTGATGAGAGAATGGAAGGAAAGGATGGCCAGTCCTCTCCCTCAAAATTTGTCTTATCTTAATTCTAATTTTTTTTAAGATTTATTTATTTATTTGAGGGTGAGGCGGGGCAGAGGGAGAGAACGAGAATCTCAAGCAGACTTCCCACCGAGCAGGAGCAGGACGTGGGGCTCGATCCCACGACACTGAGATCATGATCTGAGCCAAAATCAAAAGTTGGACGCTCAGCTGGCTGAGCCACCCAGACATCCCTGATTTGGAATTTTTTTGAAATTTCAAGACCAAGTGATATAGCCTCTCCATATAACCCCAGGTTGGGTGTGGGGAAGCAGCAGAAATGACATTCTCCTCCCCCACCAACACCATGCAATGACCCCATTGGCTCACGTTCAGGGTTTCCCTCAGGGTCACCCTTCAGCCAGCAAAGAGCACCCTCTGGAGGCTTTCTCTCCCCGCCCCCACCCTCTGCTCCTTTCAACCCTCTGTCCTCCTCCTATACCCACCCTTTGGGTCCTGAAAAGGAGTAGGGGGCCTCATGGCTGGGCCTCTGGATAAAAAACATAAAAACTAACCAACTGATCACATTTGGAAGGTTAATTTCTTGATGTCACATCTTATTTCTTATTAGGACCAAACTGTGTATGTCTCCTTCCCCAGTCTTGAGTTACAGAGTCTTACTTTCTTCCTTTCTTTTTCTAATGGAGGGGAGAGGATGGGTTAGTTGTGGGAAAATATAATGAGATATTTTTTTTAAGACTTTGGCATTTAAAAGTTTCATAGAGGTTAAAACTCTATGAATTGCTGTGCAAGAATATTCTGGAAGGACTTCTAGTGTCTACTTACTCTCTTCACAGTCAACTTCTCGGAACTAAGTTAATTAGCTCCATTTCCTTTTTAGCTCCCTGAAGAATCGGTGATCATTAAACGTCTTCAGAGCTCTGGATGCTGAGCTTCATTCCCTTTGGCATTTCAAGTTCCAAATAGAAATCCTTGCTTTCATAGTTCAAGTGTTACTTCAATTAGCGAATGTTCGTTTTCCAGTTCTATATACTTACTTGGCAATGTTCTCATTGGTACCGAAATTTCTATTTTTCTTAACATCATTAGTTTTGATATGCATATTTCTTGGGCTTCAGAAAATTTATGAGACTTTGATGGACACAGTGAAGGATAATTTCCATGGCTATTCTTTTTTTATGAAAAGGGAAAATAATTTTCTGGAGTAAAATCATATTTAGAAGTTGCATCAAAGCACAGCGATTAAAATACCAAATCTGCAAATGGGAAGCATAAAAGCAATCCCCACAGTTTCATTAGAAGAATTAGCCAAGGTAAATGCTAATACTAGCTTAGCACAGGCTATTTTGTTAAAATGTTAAAATGCAAGTGTGAGAGAGACAAATGGAACAATCATAAGCTATAGGACCCTACCTACTTGGGAGACTCTGAGAAGTCATTTATCACAAGAACTCACATCTTCTAGAACTTTCTATGGTTTATGAAGCACCTTGACACACAGGACCTCATTTAACCTTCACATAACTTATGGATAGGTGGTGTTTCCATATCTAGCTCTGTGAGCCTCTCACAACTGGTCATGTGTAAGTTCTGGGGTTCATTGCCACCCCAGCCACCCCAAATCTGTGCTTCTTTCTATTTTTGTCATGGCCACCCCAATGGGGACCAGCACCTCTAAATCCAAAGCAAGAACTGATTGCTTAAAATGAAGGTTCAAGAGGGGCACCTGGGTGGTGCAGTCAGCTAAACGTCTGACTCTTGGTTTTGGCTTGGGTTGTGATCTCAGGTTCATGAAATCCAGCCCACGTGTCACTGGGCTCTGTGCTCAGCAGGAAATCTACTTGGGACTATGTCTCCCTCTCTCTGCCCCTCCCTACCTCTCTCTCCCTCTCTCTCCAATAAATAAATCTTGAAAGGGAAGGTTCAGAAAAGGTATGCACACATACCACCCCTCCCCCACCCCATATATACGCATAAACATTTGTTAGATGTACTAACTACTGCAAAATGGCTTCCCAGCATAAAAGTAAGACTCCAGGGGGCTAGACACCCCCTAAAAAGACACAGAGCACACAAAACACACAGCATCAAGCCAGCAAAAGTGACCCATGCTCCCCAACAAAGAAATTAAACAAAAGGAGGAAACCAGGAATGTGGAAAGGGGGGCCAAATTCCAGAAACACAGAGAGCTTTCAGAGGCCCCCAATCTTAAAAAGAGAGATCCTAGAGCAAGAAATTACTTGCACGTTAATGAAGACATAGAAAGCTTAATTCCTGAGTGCGTGAAACCCCGTAAGTGGTTTGCAGCCTTCTACTAGGCAGAGCCAGGTAGGCTGGGGGAGTCCTAAAAATACTGATGCCTGGCCCCACCTGCCCGAAGTTGGACAGGTTTGGTCTGGAGTTTGGTGTGGACACCAGCTTGTTTAACCGGCACCCTCTTCCCTGCAGATAATTCTAGAACACAGGCAGCGATGATTCAGCCCAGGCCCTTCCTTTATAGAAGAAGACACAGGGGCTTAGTGGGGAAAGAGCCCTGGATCCAAGCGCTCACACTGGAACCCAAGCCCCGTATTGGCTCCCTGCTCCTGGGCTCGGCTCCAGAGGGACCAGCTGCCCGGCTCACGGGGCTCACCTCTGGCTTCCCTCTCCTGCTCGCAGGTCAGCATCACCGTGATCGAGGCCCGGCAGCTGGTGGGCTTGAACATGGACCCCGTAGTGTGCGTGGAGGTGGGTGATGACAAGAAGTGCACGTCCATGAAGGAGTCCACTAACTGCCCCTACTACAATGAGGTCAGTACCTTGTGGCCTTACGTGTGGAAAGGGACTTCCTACATGTGGTGGGAGGCGGGTCTCCAGGCCACCCGAGCCCCATGGGAGCAGCAGGAGTCAAGGGGCACAAAAGGCTCCCAGCAGGGCTGACCTTGGCCTACGCTGTTACGGCCCCCAGCACGCAGATGTGCCGTGCCATGTCCACTGAAGCCCGTCTAGATCACCCCCTGATAGTGTTCTGGCCGGAGGCCACCCTTTGAAACACACCTCCAGTGCTGTCTGTGGGTGAACCCCGTGGGGCTTGGCCAGAGCCCTCTGGGTCAGTGACACCATTCAGGAGCGGTCCCTGTGAGCCAGCCTCTCCTGTAAATGCTGCAGGTGCGTCCCCTCATCCGGCCTCCACAAAAGTCAGAGGTTGTTGCCCTCAATCCCATGTGACACAAGGGGACACTGAAGCTCTTGGAGAAAGTCCTCACCCGGGCACTAAGGGCCAGAGTCGGGTTCGACGCGCTCACCTTCTCCCCTGGGCTGCCTCCAGGCTGCCTGAACCTCTGCGGGGATGCTTCCAGAGCACTGGCCTTAGGGTATGAGAGAAAAAGTCTGGTTCCTGCTCCTGTTCTTTGCAGCCATCTGAGCCCACACTGAGGTCAAAGGACCTCAGAAACCTTCTAATTCTATCTCCCCATCTTATGGAGGAGGAGACTGAGGCCTCAGTGGGAAGGGCTTTGCCCAAGAGCACAGAGAGCGCTGTTTACGAAGCAGGACCCAGCCTGTCAGCCTCAGCCCAGGGCTCCCTCTGCCCCCTCAGATGGCCACCGCTGACACAATAGGCTGACTCTGGGCTCCAGCAGGGAACGGACCTAATCAGCTCTGGTGGGAGATGCCCAGGTGACCTTTAGATGCCTGAGCGTAGGTCAGAGGGACACAGAAGCCTGAGGGTTCTAGCCCTTCCTCTCCTGGAGGGACATCCAGTTGGCCTTGCCTGGTGGCTCCAAGAAGTAGGGGGGGCCAGCCTGGCCCAAGTGAGGCATCTGTGTCCAGGGTCTCCATGTCTGTGCTGAGGCGTGGTGAGGGCTGAGGGTCCCCCCTGAACTTGGCAGGGAGCTCCCCAGCCATGCATCTTCAGGAAGGAAAACTGGACACACTTCTGTCCCCCACAGGGACCCAGGCCAGGGCCCTATGCTACCACGGGTGGGCCCGGTTCTCACAGCTGGTAGCCCATAGGCCCACAGGGCTGGGGCATCCGTGCTCACCAACACCTTCCCTCATCTCCCAGCCCCATGTGGCCACTTTCCCAGGAACCAGGAAATTCAGCCTCCCCGTCTCTGACCTCACATCAGGGCGCATCCCTGGCCAGCAAAGCCTCCAGCCTAGCTAAGAGTCTGCTTTCCCTTAACGGATCTGGAGACACGTGCCCATGGCCTTCCACGGTTATTTGATAGCGGCAGAGCCACGTTTGGCTGACTCAAGGCCTCACCTTGCACCAGCCCCAATGCACTTTGTGTTTTGTTCACATTGCCTGCTCCTTCCCAAGGAAACAGAGCAGCTCTCCCCATGCCATTTCCCCAGCAAACTCCTACTCACCCTCCACATCCCAGGCCTAAGGTCCTTGCCCCTGAGCCGACCTACCAGCATTCTCTGAGTCAGAGGTCGATGCGTTTCTTTCTCTGGGACAGTAACGTCCATGAACTGTGGTTGGTCCTTCATGTCTCTGTCCCTGGTGGGTTGGAGGCTCCCAGTCTCCTGTGTCACTGTGGCCCATCCCAGAAGCTGGCTTGTGCCTGGAGGGGTTGGGTAGCACTTTGCTGAATGCATACTCCCCCGAAGGAAGAAACAAACATTTGCTCAGCATGTGTGGCACTTTGAGCCCATGCCTGGCAACATGGGGACCACAGAGGTGACAGTCTCTCCCCTGACAGGCCACGCCTACTTCCAGCCTAAAAACCACTTTCCAGTTGCCACTAAGACTTTCCACTAAGAAACCACTTTCCACTAAGACTATCCCTTCCACTCACGTGAATCTTTAATCTGTTCCTGATTCTAGTTTTGTTCTTTCTCACAAATCCAAGTGGCTCTGATTCATTGAATTTCTGTTTCTGCCAAACCAGTGTTTCTCACTCAGCACTAGGGACGTTTTGGTGTCAGGGACTGTCCTGTGAAGTGTGGGACGTTGGGCAGCATCCCTTCTACCCACTCGATGGCGGTAACAACCCCACCCAGTAGCAACCAAAAATGTTTCCAGATGTTGCCAGATGTCCCGCTGGGGTTAGAATTACCTCGCTGAGAAAGACCACTTGAAGCTATCTTCCCACGATTCCTCTGGTCCCAAAGCAGGACTTTCCTTTTTGCTTCTTGTCCTATGCCACATTCCTCCTCACTGAAAAATACCCATGACTATGGGTCATACCCAGGGCTGTGCTGCTTCTGGCTAATTCTTTGAGTTAGCAGGAACTTTCCTTCTTTGACTCCACTAAACACAACAGAGGGAGATGAGAACAATAGCATGACGTAGCAGACTTCTAAAGTGGTTAGGAAAGGGACGTCTGCTCAGGACACACAAGGAATGTGCCCACAGACTCCTCAGAGGCTGCAGAATTCTGGCTCTCACTTAGCTAGCTCGCTCTCCCAGGGCAGACACAGTCAGAGGCAGCTGGCCTGGCCTTTGCCCCCTGCCTGGCTCCAGACCCATCTTCCTGGGAAGGGAGGCTCACAACCATTGCCCTCCCATTATAACCTGACCATTCAAGTCCAGGTCAAGACCCCATTCCATGGTTGCATCTGGTCCTGGCCACTGGTGCCTTCCCCTTCTGCTTCAACTACCTCTCTCTCTGGCCCTGGATCCTTCTCTTCTTTCTTCCCAAAGAGTCTGGCATCACCCATCCACTCAACACCCCCAACTCTGCCTTTACTTTTCCTTTGGTTCTTCCTTGCCTATAAGGTGTTCTACTCTGGCATATTCTCTCCGAGTACAATGATGGAAAACCGCATATGCTCAGGGTCAGGAAACAGGCAGGAGTCTCTCTGTCCATCTGTCCCCTGTCCATCCCTTCTAGCCACGCCCCTTTCTGACCTCCCACTCACCGTCCAACTCCGTGAACTGTCCCCACTGCCTCTCCTCCTAAGTACCCCCCATTCTCCACCCCCAGCTCCACAGAAACCGCCCTCGGTCATCAAGGACCGGGTCATCAAGGGTCATCAAGGACCACACTGTCCCCAAGGACAAGTCCATGTCACCCTTCTCTCTGGACTGCCCAGCTTTTTCTGTTGTCTTGATGCCCCCTCCCCTGGGGGCCTCTCTACTGCCCTCCCCTCCTGCCATCCCGTCCCTCATGGCCTTTCCTGACATGTGCCCTGTGCCCTCTGCTGAAATACCACCTGCGTGACTCGATCTCCATCCATCTCCATCCATCTCTCCAGCATCACCCCCCGACCAGTGCCACCTGACACATTGCGGCCACATGCAGCAGTTGCCATGTATGGGGCCCCCGACCACGTGCACTTACGGCTTTAACGCTTGACCGTGGTCAGCTCCCTCAGACTTCACCACCATGCCTCCCACACCCCTTCGGATGGTGCCCCTGGAGCAGTTCAACATGGCAGCCCGGAGTATTGTCCCCACATCACAGGGCGGTAAACTGAGGCCCGGGAAGGAAGTGATTGGCCTAACCGGAAGAGCCCAGCTGTCTGCTCTAAAGGCAGCACTTTTAAAAAAGAGTTTGTTTATTTTGAGAGAGAGAGACTGAGAAAGAGAGAACACAAGCAGAGGGGAACAGAGGAGCAGAGGGAGAGGGAGAAGCACGCACCCCACCGAGCAGGGAGCCCGATGTGGGGCTTGTTCCCAGAACCCTAGGATTATGACCTGAGCAGAAGGCAAACATTTAACTGATAGAGCCATCCAGGCACCCTAAAGGCAGCACTTTGACCCACAATGCTCCAGTGTGAATCTCCAGCAGCAGGGAACACACTCTCCTCAGACATTGGTCCTAAGCATGTTGGCAACACTTCTTCCTTGTCTCTGCCCACAAATTCAGCAAAGCCATGGTCCTTGTGTGACTGCGCCCTGCCCTCGCTCCCGGCACCTGCACACCGAGGCCTGGAGAGATGGGGCCAGGGACAGTGGCAGCACCCAGCTCCAGGGGCCAGATCACACTCGGAGCATTTTCCATTTCTGGCAAATGAAGTCCTTCACACCTTCAACATCGCTGAAGCTGGGACACATCAGGCCTGGAGCAGTGTGGTTAAAGGCAATGTCTGTCTTGCCTGTACAATGGCGCTGTATGTTATGGTGTCTCATACAGTCTCACCCAGCTTCATAACAAAACTCCGAGGCGGGTGTCATACCCCATCTTACAGCTTGGGAAACAGAGCAGACCACGTGCTGCCAAAGCCACATGACTCCCGCCTGCCACAGAGTCAGGGGGACTGATATTTGCCACTGCTACTCCTCTGACCTTCGGGGCTCAGGGGAGATGGCCGGGACGCAGACAGGCACTGGCAGGAGAGAGGGGCCTGTCACTGTCCCAGGTCGCTGGCTGCTATTAGCTGAATGATGGCAGGTTTGGGTCCTTCCTCTTTCCAGTACTTCGTCTTTGACTTCCACGTTTCTCCTGACGTCATGTTCGACAAGATCATCAAGATCTCGGTGAGTGTAGCTCAAGCTGCTCTTTGGTGTAGACTTGAAAAGGTCATCCCTCTGGATGGACCAACCATTAGAAGGCAGCCCCATGTCCAGACACACAGCTGGCAAGCACAGCACGGGCTGATTTGGGCCCCTCTCGCCTGTTTAACCAGGCATCTCTGCACAGTGTGCAACCTACTCACCCGTACCTGGCAGCCAGCAGAAATGAGGGCAAGAGGGGTTAATGCTGAGCCTCAGCAAGCCATTCCTGCCCTACCGAATGCCCTCCCACTTCACCGAAAAGCTCCGTTCCCCAGAAAGACAGGTGGTGCCACTGTCCCCCATGGAAAGTCTCTACCCTGCCTGGCCTGACTGGGGGCTGGTGGTTCTGCCTGGAAGGTGATCCACTCCAAGAACCTGCTGCGCAGTGGCACCCTAGTGGGGTCCTTCAAAATGGATGTGGGAACCGTGTACTCCCAGCCTGGTGAGTAGCTGCGCGACTCGGTCAGCTTCAGTGGCCAAGAAATCAGGCTGTGTGACTCTAGGGCACCCCTGAGCCACACTGTCCTCAATACAAACGGGTGTGGCAGCCTCTGAGGGAGGCCGGGACCCCAGGCCCCCCAAAAGTGGCGTGTGGGGCTGCAGATGACTCTCAGCAATGTGGGTCCCCATGGGCCAACCCTGGATGGGGCTGGCAAGGGAACCCCAGTGGAATTCCCAGAGGGTTTGTGAGGCCCAGGCCAGGCCAAGAGGGCCCCACGTCTCGTCCCTGAAGTGAACCCACCACTCAGGATGCAGTAACCGTTCCGTCAGGCGTTTTGACAGTGACCATCCCATTTCACCGGGCGTCCCGTTTGACCCCCACAGAACAGTGAGGCGGAGGCATTGGTGTTCCTCCCCACTGTGCAGATGAGATAAATGAAGCCAAGAGAAGTTAAGTAGCTTGGAAGGGCCACAAACTATTAGGTTGAACAAGTCGATGATTTCTTACGGTTCGACTTCATAGACGCTTGGCTGGTGCACGCTCCGTGACATAGACTAGGGAATCGAGTCCAAACCCAGGACTGTACGCATAACCACCACAAACTCATAGGACACTCAAGCCACCACAGAGCTCAAAACACTAGTCAGGTGTCTCTGTATGACAAAGAGGTCCAGGGTCACGAAGAGACTTGCCCAGGGTCCATGGGAGCAGAACCCGGTCTCCTGACTCCCAGGCCAGCACCTTTCCCACACACACACACACACACACACACACACACACACACACACACATTGTCATCCACAGCAGAGGGGGCCCTAGTGACCAGTAGCATCTTCGGGAGGGGGGAGAGGGCCGGTTGGTGATCTGACCCTTCCCAGGAAGCATACCCAGCTGCAGGCCGTGGGCTGGAGTCACACGGGTATCCCAGAGGTGTTCCAGCCTGGGGCCGAGCAGGGCCCCCCACCCCCAGGACTGGCAGCAGGGGTTCGGAGAGACAGCAAGGAGCCTGATGTGGACCCCTGGACTTCGGGACGGTGGAGTCCTAGAGAGGAGACCACGGCCACTGAGACAGCATGCATGCCGTGCCCCCAGGCCTAACCCTTACCAGCCCCTGCAGGCACCGTCACTCCATTTCACGAGAAGGAAGCAGGCCAAGCAAGCTTACGCCGCTGGTCCAGGGAAAGGAATCGCGTGTGAATCCGGGTCCAGGCGGGCCCAGATTCCAGGCTCTCCGCTGGGCTAACCCCCCGCCAGAGTTGCTGCTGCTTCTGAATCTGTTCCCGAGCCTGATCCCCTTCCTGGGAACCTGAGGTCACACGGCCCCTTCCGTTAGGGCACTGAGGTCTTCAATCTGATGGTCTCGGGTTTGGTCTGACTCTCCTAATGGGCCCCTGGTTGCTGGACCAGGCGGGGGGTCACTGGAAGCAGCCAGCCAGGGACGCAGAGCTCGTGGGTGACGCTGAGAGTCTCTGGTAGTTTGAGATCTTGTGGAGCTGGGAGGGTTTCCTGCGGGACCAGGGCCTGCTTCTCACCCTGGCGGGACCATGTCTCCACCATCAGAGGCAGCAACAGGACCCTGCTCACTCACTAATTCTCTCTGCTGGAGGTCAGGGGGTCGCGGGGGGCCACCCAAGGCCACAGCCCCCCTCTGGTAGATCATAGAGGAGTTCCTGGGCGCTAGCCACTGCCCCGACCCGACCAGCCTTCCCTGGCAGGTGTCTGAGAAGTTTGGAAGGGGTGGGGGAGAGGAAGGAGACCCTTCCAAGCTCAAAGAGCAGCAGCCCTAAAGGCATGAGGGGCTTGGCAGGGACTTCGGTTGTTCCGAGGGGAGTCAGCAGCTGGAGCCAGCGGGAGCACAGGGGCGGAGTGGGATGAGGAGTGAGCCGGGCAAAGCGGAATCAGGAGGCCTCACAGACCCCACGAAGGTCGGTGGTCTGTACCCCACACACTCACGAGGTGCAGACATTTGGAAGGAGGAGTGAGGGCGGGGGAGCCTCTCCGAGGGTTCTGCGGGGCTACTGTGTGCAGGTTGTCCGCAGGGGTCGGGGCAGGACAGCTGCGGGCCGAAAAACCAGTTTGGAGGGTTTTCGCTTCAAAGTCACACACCTGGATGCAGGACCTTTCCCCAGCTGTTCGCCCCTCCGGGGGCCTCTGTCTCCTTCCGGCCATCCTGGGGATCAGGCCCCAGAAGGCTGCTCAGCCGTGCAGCCTGCCCCGGACGGCAGGTGCAGTCCGCTCTCGTCACCCCTGCAGAGCACCAATTCCACCACAAGTGGGCCATCCTGTCAGACCCCGACGACATCTCCGCTGGGCTGAAGGGCTACGTGAAGTGTGACGTCGCCGTGGTGGGCAAGGGGGACAACATCAAGACACCCCATAAGGCCAACGAGACAGATGACGATGACATTGAGGGGTGAGGTTCCCATCTGCCCCCAGCCCTGGAGACCTGACCCAGCCCTCCCTTCCCCCACAAGGAGTCCCTGAGGTGGACTTGGCACACAGACCCTCCCCGCACCCCCCTCCCTTACTTTTGTCCCCCCCCCCCGCAGACAGACCAGCTCTTCCAAGAAGGACCAAAAGCAGGACTGGCCTTGGGGTCCCTAGACCCCAAGAGACCCCAAGAGAGGAAGCACTGAGGCAGGGCGGGAAGGACTTCACAGAGATTGTCCCAGGCACCAGGGTAGGCAGATGCCAGGGCAGGACTGGGTTGCCCATACCTGGCCACGAAAGCCTTAGCTCTGTGTGCCGGCAGGAACTTGCTGCTCCCCGAGGGGGTGCCCCCTGAACGCCAGTGGGCCCGGTTCTACGTGAAAATCTACCGAGCAGAGGGCTTGCCCCGTATGAACACCAGCCTCATGGCCAATGTGAAGAAGGCTTTCATTGGTGAGAACAAGGACCTGGTCGACCCCTATGTGCAAGTCTCCTTTGCTGGCCAGAAGGTATTGGGGTGCAGGAGGCAGGAGGCTGGGTTTGGGGTAACAGGCATGAGAGGTATGGAGTGATTGGAGGAGGGAGGCTGGAGGCGGATGTGAGGCAGAATGAGAAGCCGGGGGCACCTTCGATCCCGGGGTGCATTCGAGGAGAGGGAGGAGGGAGGGGAGCTCCCGCTGAGAGGGGCTGGAGCTGCCGCTGGCTTGGGGGTCCTCTCAGCCACGGACAGGCCTTAGGGGATCCTGCCTGCCTCTGTGTCTTGCAGACCAAGAGCGCAGACAGGAGCACTGAAAGGGAGGAGAGTCTGAGAGGCTGGTGTGGGGAAGAGTGCCTGCCAGACTTAAGTGTGTGTGCGTGTGCGCACACACACACACACACACACGTGAGCACTGGGTGTTGTATGCAACTGATGAATCACTAAAGTCTACCCCTGAAACCAACAATATGCTGCATATTAACTAAGTTGAATTTAAATTAAAAATTATATATATACACATCCCACACATACACATACATACACATACACACAACACCTGTATACACATACCCTATGCATAGTCCACATGTATGCACACATGTACACACATATAACATATACACATAACCCCTATGTGCATACGTGTGCGCGCGCGCACACACACACACACACACACACGCCCTGACCCTCACTCCCTCCCTCCAGGGCAAGACTTCAGTGCAGAAAAGCAGCTATGAGCCCCTGTGGAATGAGCAGGTGGTCTTTACAGACCTGTTCCCCCCACTCTGCAAGCGCATGAAGGTGCAGATCCGGGACTCAGACAAGGTCAACGACGTGGCCATCGGCACCCACTTCATTGACCTGCGCAAGATTTCCAACGATGGGGACAAAGGTCAGCAGTAGGAGACTGGGTGAGGGGCGAGGGCACTGAAGGGCAGGAGTCAGTGAGACCTGCCCCCCCCACACCTCCTCCACCATCTCAACCATTTCCTGAAAGGCACCCAGGCATGGTGAGGGCTTGGTCTGCAGCCCCCTCCCCCTCAAAGGAAAAGGGGAAGGTCATGGCTCAGGTCCCCTCACACAGCCTGCCTAAGCCAGTCTTTCTGGATTTGAACTGAGCCCTGAGGATTAGTAGCTGTATGATCTCTGAGCCTGTTTTCCCATCTGGGAAATGGAAATAATGATGACACATATGTACACACACGTTTCACATATGCACATACTGTCTACCAGCTTGTGGGACTGACTCCTTCTAGAACCCAGGCTCTGGGCTTCAGGGAGGTAGAGCACGAGAAACACCTACTCCCGGCCTCGTGGTGCTCACAGGGGACTAGAGAGGGCGATGTGGCATCACGGGCTCAAAACCGAAAGCCAGAGGCACAAAAGGCCACATGTTCTCTGACTCTGTTTATACGAGCTGTCCAGAATAGGCAAATCCACAGAGACAGAAAGTAGACTAGTGTTTGCTGGGGCTGGAGGTGGGTGACAGGGGCCTAACTGCTAATAGGTATAGAGTTTCTTGGGGGCAGGGGGTGATGGAATCAGGTGATGCCCGTACAACTGAGTGAATATACCGAAAACCACTACAGGGCACATTTTTAAATGGTGAATTTTATATCATGTACAGCATATCCTGAGTTTTTTAAATGCCATAAATTTTTTTCTAAACCAGGCATAACAAAAAAAAAAAAAAAAACATAGCACATGCTGCCGAATCGGGCCTGAGTTACACATGAGACAGCAAAGGCCAACAGCGGGACAAGTTAGCAGGGACTAGGATCTGGGCCTGCTTCAGGGAGAAGGCATTACACAGGCGGATGGAGGGAGGGTCTTCGGAGAGGATGGGAGGGGTCTGCATGGGGGGAGGGGCGATGGGGGGACCTGGTGAGATGCAGGTCTGCACAGGCCGCTAAGGGCCAGAAGGCCAGGCTGAGGAATTTGAGGGAAGCCAGCCTCTGTTCCTCAAAAAGATTGTAGGCAGCCCGGGCTTCACAGAGCAGGAGGCAGGGAGCCTGACCTGCGAGGGCTCCGTGTAAGCGAGGAGGCTGTCCCAGGCTGCCCATACTCAGCAGATGGGTGCGGCCCTAAGGCCTCCCCGTCGGCCACGTGCTGGCCCACAGGCTTTCTCCCACCTCCAGTGTCTCGCCAAGCAAGGCATGGGGTTCTCGGCTCAGCCACCGGGAGCCCCCCAAAGAGGTTCCACCACTCCCATGAGCCCCTTGTCCTCTCCCCATGGCCCACAGGCTTCCTGCCCACGCTGGGCCCAGCCTGGGTGAACATGTACGGTTCCACGCGCAACTACACGCTGCTGGACGAGCACCAGGACCTGAACGAGGGCCTGGGTGAGGGCGTGTCGTTCCGCGCCCGCCTCATGCTGGGCCTGGCCGTGGAGATCCTGGACACCTCCAACCCCGAGCTCACCAGCTCCACCGAGGTACAGGTGGAACAGGCCACACCCGTCTCGGAGGTGAGGACCCGGGGACTGGGCTGTCCTCCAGAGCCCCCAGCTCGGGCAGCCTGGGACTGTGCTCTGCCTTGTGGTGCCCTGTCTACTCAGAGGGCAAGACCCTGTGATGAAGCCTCCTTCCCCAAGAAGCAGGGGCCCACACTCTGTCCCTCATGGGGACCTGCCCCCCCACTGCCTGTGCCTACACTCCGCCTGGAGGTCCCAAGGGGGAGCCTCCTCTCTGCCCTCTTCCTGGCCATGGTTGTCCCTGTCCAGGGATACCCAGGCTGGACGGCAAAAGGATTTAGGCCTTCAGGGTCTGGGCTGCTTGACTGCACGGCAGGGTGGGGGTCCGCCCCAGTGACCCAAAGGGCCTGTCTGTAAGACCGTAGGAGGCCTGGCCCCAGGTCCAACATTTCTGCTGAGGTTTGAGGATGGTTTGAACTGCCTTCCCCACAGAGCTGCACAGGGAAAACAGAAGAATTCTTTCTATTTGGAGCCTTCCTAGAGGCCTCAATGATCGACCGGAAAAATGGAGACAAGCCAATCACCTTTGAGGTCACCATAGGTGAGTGCTGGGCTCACAGTGGGGTCTTCAGGCCTGGGGGCTGCTGGGTGGTAAACGTACCACAAGCCTGGAGGGAGGGAAACTTTGACCACTTTCCTTCACATGTGCTCAGGCACCCACATAGTACACAGTGTTCGCACGAGCGTGTACACACGCCCACAGCAGTTCCTTAGTGCACACTAAGGTCCTACAGGGCTACGCTGTGTCTGGGACATGGGGAAGAAAGAAGCCTTCCCTGCCGAGGCAAAAGGGGAGAGAGTAGGAATCCAGGCAGTGTCCTAGGTTGGACTTTGAGCTCGGTGGTCATCAGGACTCCTAGAGAGGTTTGCCCAGGGTGGAGGCTGTGAGCTCCTTCCTCTGGCTAGTGTTCTCTTGTGTCCAAGCTGGTACAGAATCCAGGCAGCTTCCCCACTCCCTGTGCCCCCCTCCCCTCCTTCAAACCTAAAGCAGCACCCGGATCAGCGGGCGGACACCTGGAGGGAAAGGATTCTAGGCCCTCGCATGCCCCCTTCTGCCTCCAGGTAACTATGGGAACGAAGTTGATGGCCTGTCGCGGCCCCAGCGGCCTCAGCCTCGGAAGGAGCCTGGGGACGAGGAAGAAGTTGATCTGATCCAGAACTCAAGTGACGATGAAGCTGACGAGGGTGGGGACCTGGCCTCCGTGTCCTCTACCCCACCCATGCGGCCCCAGGTCACTGACAGGTGAGCCAGGTGGAAGGAGGGTCCTGAGTGGTCTTGCCTGCTGCCCTGCATCCTCACATGGGCTGGCCTCCCCGCTCCCGGCGCCCCAGTTCTCAACCTCCCACCTCCTCCCCACCCCCAGGAACTACTTCCATCTGCCCTACCTGGACCGCAAGCCCTGCATCTACATCAGGAGCTGGTGGCCGGACCAGCGCCGCCGCCTCTACAACGCCAACATCATGGACCACATCGCCGACAAGCTGGTCAGGGCCGGGCGGTGGGGGGAGGAGAGGAGGAGGGGAAAGCAGGGGGCGGGGGGGTGGGGTGGGGCGAGCTTCTGAGGGCCTTGACCAGCTTGGAAGCTTCCCTTGCAACACACTAGACAGGCTGCCCAGCAGCTTGCCATGGGGGGCTGGGGGTAGGGGGCTGGGGGTGAGGACTGCAGGAATAGCCCCAGCACGACCTCTGGTCCTGTCCCTGCTCCCATGTCCCAGGAGTGGGGTGGGGGGTGGGGGTTAGGGCTACCTGAAGTGGAGTCTGGGAATCCTGGCCCATTCTGTCCTGGTGTTCTCTGGAGGAGGCTGGCCATCCCCTCTGTCTCTGGCCGGCATTGCACCCCACTCCCATCCAGCCTTGATTTCTGCCCAGTCCCAGCGAGTCTACCGGGACCACAGACCCACAGCCCAGAGGTGGCTTCTTCCTTCTGGAAGAAACAGAACCTGGAGAATTCATGGTTTCTGTATGGTGGCAGGACCTGGGAAGAGGGGCCCTGGCTCTAGTGAGGGGTCCCAGGTCTCTAGCCCTTCGTGCCCCTGATGAATGGCGGGAGACATTGGGGAAGCTGGGGTTGGGGCCTGGGGCTCAGCGTGCACCCTCCCTCCTGGCCCACAGGAAGAAGGCCTAAACGATGTGCAGGAGATGATCAAGACAGAGAAGTCCTACCCCGAGCGCCGTCTGCGGGGCGTCCTGGAGGAGCTCAGCTGTGGCTGCTAGTGAGGAGAAGGGGTGGGGCAAGAGGGGCTGGAAGCCGGGGGCTGGGCTGGGAAGGAGGTGTGTGCAGGTCTGCTGGGTGGGTGGGCTCCGCTGAGCTGAGCGCTGCTCCCCTGGTCCCCCAGCCGCTTCCTGTCCCTTGCTGACAAAGACCAGGGCCATGCCTCCCGCACCAGGCTGGACCGGGAACGCCTCAAGTCCTGCATGCGGGAGCTGGTGAGGACATGCTGGACCACACAGGGCTTCAGGGGAGGGTGCCCAAGGTGGGGGGACATCTGTCTCTGAGATCACAGCCACCAGGCCAGCCCCCTCAGTTGGGCGGCACCGCCTCAGCCCCTCTCCCACGCACCCCGGCCCCCTGCAGGAGAGCATGGGACAGCAGGCCAAGACCCTGCGGGCACAGGTGAAGAGACACACGGTGCGGGACAAGCTGAGGCTCTGTCAGAATTTCCTGCAGAAGCTGCGCTTCCTGGCAGACGAGGTGTGCCCCCAGACCCGAGTGACTGGCGTGGGGAGGGGCTTGCCCTAGCACCAGCTAGAGGCTCCCCCCTGCACGCCTTCCCCTCTGACAGACCTTGGGGGACAGAGGCCAATGAACCCTTCCTCCTGTCTCGTGGGAGGTGAAGGAAGACCCAGCCCTGGGGCCCTTCCCTCAGCAGGCCCGGGCCTAGCAGGCCCAGGCCTGCCCGCCCCCAGCAGAGGGTCAGTGGGGCAGTGCTGGCCCTGGCCACGCCCTCGCTGAGCGGCCCCGCCCCGCCTGGCCCCAGCCGCAGCACAGCATCCCCGATGTCTTCATCTGGATGTTGAGCAACAATAAGCGCGTGGCCTACGCCCGGGTGCCCTCCAAGGACCTGCTCTTCTCCATGGTCGAGGAGGAGCTGGGCAAGGACTGCGCCAAGGTCAAGACGCTCTTCCTCAAGGTGCCAGAAAACTGGAACGAGACTTGGGGGTGCGGTGGGGTGGGGTGGGGCGGGGCTGGGGGCCGGGATTTGCATCCGGCTTCTTCCAAAGGCTCCACCTCCCGGCCTGAAGGGGTGGAGCCCTCAAGTAGCAGGTGCTCGGAGAAGGGGTGGGGGGAGAATATAGGAAGAGGGGGAAGGGGGCCAGATGGCTTCAGATAGGCCAATTCCCCCTCGGCTCTCTTCCCTCGCCCCACACCCCAGCCCAGTGTGATGGCTGTGGAGGGGCAGGGGCAGGCAGCCCGGCCCAGGCCCTCGCCCCTTCCTTTCCCCATGGGCTGATGCACCGCCACCCGCAGCTGCCTGGCAAGCGGGGCTTCGGCTCAGCGGGCTGGACAGTACAGGCCAAGTTGGAGCTCTACCTGTGGCTAGGCCTCAGCAAGCAGCGCAGAGACTTCCTGAGCGGCCTGCCCTGTGGCTTCGAGGAGGTCAAGGCCACCCAGGGCCTGGGCCTGCACTCCTTTCCACCCATCAGCCTGGTCTACACCAGTGAGTGAGGGGACCCGGCTGGCTGTCAGCCCTCACTCCGGGAGGGCGCTGGAGGGGCCTCCGGGTACGGGGAGCCTCAGCCTGCTCTCCCCACAGAGAAGCAGGCCTTCCAGCTCCGAGTCCACATGTACCAGGCTCGCAGCCTCTTTGCCGCTGACAGCAGCGGCCTCTCGGACCCCTTTGCCCGCGTCTTCTTCATCAACCAGAGTCAGTGCACGGAGGTGAGGGCCCACGGGAGGAGGGAGGAGTCCTGGAAGGCCCCTGAGTGTGGGGGAACCAGAAAACAGATTGGCCAGCAACCCACATCCTTGGGGGACAGCCGTGCGGATAGCTACGGGCCCCCGCCACCCTGGTAAAGGCTTTAACTGTGGTTAGTTTCAACACAGGAGAAAGGGGAGACAGTTGGGTGTGGGGGGCCCGGGAGCAACCTCACGTCCGCCTTCATTTGAAGCTTTCGAGAAGAACCAGGAGGCATGACACTCTTGTCTCTGGAGTTTCCGGAAGCCTCTGTGACTCGGGGTTACTCCTGCTCCTGTACCTGCCCACACACCCCCTCCCCCACCCTGCACTGCAGGTCCTGAATGAGACCCTGTGCCCCACCTGGGACCAGATGCTGGTGTTCGACAACCTGGAGCTGTACGGTGAAGCCCAGGAGTTGCGGGATGACCCCCCCATCATTGTCATCGAGATCTATGACCAGGACACCATGGTATGGGCGGACTTGGGCATCAGGGAGCACTCCACACCTCCCCCCGCCCAGCCCCTTAGCTCCTCAGCCAGGGTGCCAGCGGGGAAGCTGGGAGTGGGGGGCTGCTGACCAGCCCCTCCAGCAGACCCAGATGTCTCCTGCCCTGTCACTGCAGTCTGTCCCCTTCCCAATGCCAGGAGCCTCTGGGATCTCTGGAAGGAGCTGGGCCAAGTGTCCCCCTCCCCCTCCCGCCACAGGCAGACCCAGCTCAGGTCCAGAGTCATCGGGACATAGGCTGTCACTTCCTGCTGTTATCAGCCTCCCCACACCCCTGGGCCCATCAGCCCCATGCCCACACCTCCCACAGTCCATGGCAGGCTCACAGCTCTCCATGGGAGCTCTGGGCCGGAGAAGGGAAGGATGGAGGTGACCCCCTGCAGTGCTGGGGACCCACCTCTCCAGCTACCCAGATACCCTGAGCACTCTGGACTCTGGAAGATCTCATGGCTAGCCCTGAGTCCTACACCTACCATTTGCTGCAGGCACAGCCCTGAGCAAGTCTGTGGCAGGCCCCAAGCCTCAGTTGTCCCCAACCGCAAAATGGAGGGATCCCACCTGCCCCTTAGCTCCAGGGGCTATGGAGAGGACTGAAGGAGACCCCAGGTGTGAACATGCCCAGTGAACTCAAGGGCTGGGGGGCCACCTTGGTTATTCGTCATACCAGGGCAAAGCCGACTTCATGGGCCGGACCTTCGCCAAGCCCTTGGTGAAGATGGCGGACGAGGGGTACTGCCCACCCCGCTTCCCACCACAGCTCGAGTACTACCAGATCTACCGTGGCAACGCCACGGCCGGAGACCTGCTGGCTGCCTTCGAGCTGCTGCAGGTGGGGCTACAGGGCCGGGGCCGGGGGTCGGAGGCTGCTGTCCTCCCCGTCCTGCTGGGAGGCCAGTTTGACCCCAGCAGGGGCGTGGTTCTTGGGGGCCTGGGGCCTCGGCCTTCCCTGTCTCCCCATAGCACCTGACAACTAACCCACGGGAAAGGAGAGCATGACATTCTGGCTCCCGTTTCCCAGATTGGGCCAGCGGGGAAGGCGGACCTGCCACCCATCAACGGCCCCATGGACATGGACCGCGGTCCCATCATGCCTGTGCCCGTGGGCATCCGGCCTGTGCTCAGCAAATACCGAATCGAGGTTCGTGAGGGCTCCGTGGGTGTCCTCCGGGCCCTGCCCCGGACAGGCCGTGCCGTGGTGGCTTCCTTGCCCCTTTCACTGTCTTCCCGTCAAGGCTCACGTGCGCACTTCACACTGCTGGTATCCAGACGGCTTTGGCAACCTCAGGCGCTTTCCCGGTCCTCACTAAGCCACACTGCGACATTCCAGGACCTCCCCCTGCCCTTCCGTCTGTGCCCCCACGCCCACCCACACCCCAGAGCCCCTTTCGGATGCCGGCCTCTCATCAGCTCTCCGGGCCCTGCCGCTCCTGACTTGCTGCCCGCCTCCTCCACACCCCCCAGCCTAGCTCCTCAGGTGGCCCAGCCCACCCTCCACTGGCCCCACTGACCGCACTGCTCCCCTATCCACCCACCCAGGTGCTCTTCTGGGGCCTGCGAGACCTGAAGCGGGTGAACCTGGCCCAGGTGGACCGGCCACGGGTAGACATCGAGTGTGCAGGGAAGGGGGTGCAGTCGTCCCTGATCCACAATTACAAGAAGAACCCCAACTTCAACACCCTCGTCAAGTGGTTTGAAGTGGTGGGTGCAGGCCCCAGGGCAGAGCCGGGCCGAGCGGGGTGCGGCCCGTGTGGCTGGGGGCAGCTGCTCCAGGCCTACCCCCCCCCCCGCTAAGCCCAGGCTGCTCATGCTCAACCCTGCCCCAGGACCTCCCAGAGAATGAGCTGCTGCACCCCCCCCTGAACATCCGGGTGGTGGACTGCCGGGCCTTTGGCCGCTATACCCTGGTGGGCTCCCACGCCGTCAGCTCTCTCCGGCGCTTCATCTACAGACCCCCAGACCGCTCAGCCCCCAGCTGGAACACCATGGGTACGGCCACGTCCCGGGGCCCAGGCCTGGCTCCACTCGGCCCTGGGGAAGAGCTTCTGCGCACTGTCTGGGCTATGCCAGATATCCCCCAGTGGGCGGTGGGTGCGGGGGTGCGGTCCCCTCTGGGGCCAGGCTACCTTTGGCTGCCCATTACTTGAGAGCCAGAGAAGGCCAGAGCCAGACATGCTCTTCAAGGGCCTAAGGGAAGGAGGCTTCCTCTGCTGGTTTATGGATGAGACCCCGGCCTCCCTTCCAGCCTCCTCTGTTTCCCCCCACAGCAGCTCACCCTTCTCTCTGGCTCACGTTCTCCCTCTCCTTAGGCCTGTCTTTTCTCTCTCAACTGCCCTGTCCCTCCCTCTAGCCTCAGAATGCTCCAGAATCGGCTTCAGACCTCTGGGCCTTCCAGCCGCCTCTGACTCTCCCTGTCATCCCTGTTCCTCCCTGTCTGTCTGCCTGTCTGGCCATCTCTCTGTCCAGCCAGGCTCCTCCGGGACGGCCGTGTGCTGTGCAATGGGGGCCCCTCCTCTCACCCCACAGGGGAGGTCGTGGTGAACATGGAGCCAGAGGCGCCCGTCAAGAAGCTGGAGACCATGGTGAAGCTGGATGCGGTAAGGCGCGCGGGGTCAGTCCCACGCTAGCGGGGCCCGGGAGACGCTTCTCAGCAGCAGGGCGGCCTCCTTTGGCGCACAGCCGTGGCCCTCGTGGTCGAGGGCTAACCTTGGCTACGTGTGCCAGCAGTCCATCCTCGCTCCGTCCTGGAAAGCAAGACCGTCCACTCCGCGTGGGCCGCAGCGTGCGTGAGCGAGTGCCCGGGACGGACGCGGGGTGTGTGTGGATGAGAGACAGAGAGACAGTAACCGTCTGAGGGAATAGCCTGGGATTGTTTTTCTCCAACAAACACCCCCATAGACAATAGGTTCTTTGCATGAACACCAGTGCCCCTTCCAGAGCTCCCTGGTTTTCCATCCTGGCCATTCACAAGCCACCCTCCCTAGGCCCGAGCTGGGCAAGGATTTCCAGGTGGAAGCTCCTTATTCCTCTCAGTTAGGGGGACTGGGGCCATTTGTCTGCCAGAGAGAACCCCGTCATCTGGGGTTTCATGCAGAGAGGGTGTCTTCAGGGGCAGGTGGGAAGGAGGCCCTGGGAGGCCAGATGTGGGCTTCCTCCTGACCACATCCTCTCCACTCCATTCTTGATCTCAAGTCCTTCACACAGCCTGGGGCACCCCCTAGCTTCTGAGGTCTGAGCTTGCTCTGATTGACCTAACCTGGGCCCACAAGTCCTGGACGCCAGAGGGTCCCAGGCAGCCGGCTGAGTTAGCAGCGGGCACGGTTCTCAGGGGAGGGAAGGAAAGCTCTCTGCTCCAGGGCTATGCCTGAAGATCCCCTGCCCTCTAGCTCCCATTCCCGAACTCCTCCCTCAGGGCTCCTTCTGGGGCCAGGAGGGAGCCCCCTCATTTCAGACCATCAGTGACATGGAGGCCAGCATCAACCTGAGCTTCCCCATCACCACCCAGGCCCTGGGCTCTGGTGAGGTGTTTTCACAGCTGTGCAACTGTATGCGCATCTGCTGTATTTGTAAGGCTCTGGCCCCGGGTGAGTGGGGGGCGTAGAGCTGGAGTTGACCTTGTCTAGCCAACAGGACCAAACTCCCACTGCATACAGGCCAACCTCCCTGTCCAAACCCGATTACCCATAGGAGACATCTGGGGAGTCACAACCATGCAAGTGCCCCATCCCCACCTTTGGACTCAGCAGAGACCTGGCACGGATGGTTTGTGTGAGGTCCCTGTGACCCCAACACGCAGCCAGGGCGGAGGACCAGCACCCTCAAACGTTTGGGTCGAAACGTCTGTGAAGCAGGCCTTTCGCAGGCTCACCAGACAGTGTGCCCTTTTCAGGGCTGAGCCCACAGAGCACAGGGGCTCACACAGTGAGCCCACTCTCAGCTCTCATCCCTCTCCTCTCTTCTGACGGGGCACCTGCCTGTCACTCAGGCCCCTGATGGCTAATTCTGTCCCCATCTCCTTGGTTCCCTTCCGCAGACTTCAGATGCTGTCATCAAGGTGGATGTGGTGAGTGTGGGGCCAACTGGGGGCTCTCAGGAGATAGAACCCTACAGTGGCATAGGGCATCAGGCCAAGGGGCCCCACATCTGGGACTGAGCCACTCCCCAGCCCCTGGACGCTCGGGGCCAGCACACCCCTCCACAGAGGCAGAGTGAAAGAACTATTCAGGCAGGAAAACCCCCGAGTGCCAGGAGTGCCTTGGCCAGCAGCTAGAATTGTGCAGTCATGATCCTCCTCTGTGCCCTGGCATCCTCCTCCAAGCCCAGCCCCTTTGATAGTGGTGGCCTCCAGGAGCCTCACAGAGTCTAGGGCTTTCCAGAAGTAAATAGAAGGGATGGGGGACCATTGTATGGTCCGGGGCTCAGAGAATGGCCAGGGAGCAGGGCTGTAGGCAGGACTCTGGACACGGCCAACCTTCCAGGCTGACGAGGAGAAGGAGAAGAAGAAAAAGAAGAAGAAGGGCAGCTCAGAAGAGCCAGAGGAGGAGGAGCCGGATGAGAGCATGCTGGACTGGTGGTCCAAGTACTTTGCCTCCATTGATACCATGAAGGAGGTAAGGCCTCAGGCCTGGGCTGGGGAGCCAAGGAAGAACAGGGCTATGGGAGCTGACCCCAAGTCCACATCATCCCCTCCTAGCCAGCTTCTTACCCATCCCCCACCAGAGCCAGTTCTCACACTGCATTAACCTGAGCTTGGAACAGACTTGTCTCACACCCTTGACATACTAGCTCAGGACCCGCCTTTTCCAAGATGGCGGTCGGCCTAGCTTCCCTGACTAGGTTTTCCCTTGTCTTCACTCATTTATACCACAAACATCTCCTCAGTATATATGAGAGTCAGACACCATCCTAGGTAGTGTGGGAGCCAAAGCCCATACCTGGCCTAAGGAGCCCTCATGGACATGTGGGCTGATACAGGACAGGGTGACGACAAAGGCAGATCAGTGGGGGAGTCAGAGGAGGCTTCACAGGGAAGGTGACCTTTGAGGAAGAGGAGAAACATGTTCTCAGAGGCCAAAAGGGAGCGATGATTTGCATCCGTTAGGACTTGCATCCGTTCATACTGCTTTGCTCTCCACATCTCTGTCCCTGTGGCTGTGGAATGTTCTTTCCCCACTGTGTGCACACAGCTTCCACCTGCCAAGGCTGCTTGCACGGTCCAGAAAGTGCATCTCTCCTCTTCCTCCTTTGTCTCTGTCCACCCTGCCTACCCAGCTCAGGACACTCCCTGACTGACCAACCAACCAGGAGGGGCGTGAGCCTGTGGTGTGTGCTTCCTTCATAGGACCTGAGCTGATCCAGCCACCCTCTCTCCCCGGGCCATTTCTGTGACCCAGGCTGTGTGTGGGGTTGACTGTCCACTGTTAGGTTAGTCAGCTAAGCTGCTGTAGCGAGTTAGATTGATGTGAAGAAGTCAGAAGCTTCTTTCTTTCTCCCATAATGTCTCTGAGAATGTCATTAGGCTGGTAGGGGGACATAATGGCAGCAAGTGCAAAGCCCCTGTGTCTGTGTGGTTAGAGATGGCTCATCCTCAGGTCCTAATACCAGAGCACAGGAAGAGGTAAAGAGAAGAAGAGGAAGCACACTCCTTTCCTCTTAAGGGCCCAACCCGGAGTTTGCACATATCCCTTCCATTCACGTTATCTGGAATCTAGTCCCCGTAGCCACACTTAGCTGCAAGGGAGCCCACCTTCCCTCCTCTTTCTTTCGGCAGCAACTTCGACAGCAAGAGGCCTCAGGCATTGACTTGGAGGAGAAGGAGGAGGTAGACAACACTGAGGGTAAGCCTGGGATGGTGGGTCTCTCCCTCCCATCCTGTTCCCCCAAGGGCCGGCTCCCCTGCCCGCCACACCAGTGGCTTCTCTTTCCCCTCCCAGAGGCCCACACAGCTGCAGCAGCCACAAGCCACCAGCCTGGGCACCAGGAGCAGGCATAGGCCCTCATCTAGGGTGGCCTGTGCTCGAACCCGTTCAGCAACCACCGTGCTGAACAGACACTTAGAGCCACAGGACATCAGAGCTGGAAGGGAGCTCAGAGCTCCAGCATTTTCCAGACCTTTCCATGGAACACTGTTAATGGGTATTCCAGAGGGAAAAGAGCATTCTTTGGTTAAATGGATTAAACAGGTCTTTTGGCACAGGACTTCCCAGTGCCTTTAATATACAGATATTATAGTCTCTAAGTGGGAGATACAATATAAAATATTTCCCCAGCTTATCTGACCATAATGTACCCTTTCTTCTAAAACATTCCAACAACATCTACAGCTGGTGTTCCCCTGAATGAAGTTTGGGAAATGCTGATAGAGATCTGTCCTCTTAATGTGGCTTGGGGCCAGAGAAGAGAGTGAGCTGGCCCCTAGCTGCGCGACTCAGGCCTCCTGACTCAAGACGCATGCTCCTTCCCTGCTGTCCTCTGCCGGAGGACCTGACAGCAGTCTGTACAAGGTCCCAGCATGGCTTTCTGGGCGCCCTGCACCCGTGTGAGGCAGGTGTGGCGGGAGGCCTGGTCTGCGCTTTACAGATGAGTACACAGAGCCCTGAGAAGTCAAATAAATCAGCAAAGTAAATCAGCAGCGGGTCTGGGTCTCTCACCTAGAACCTCCCGCTCTGTCAATTCTGCCCCAAACTGACCAGGGCCTCCTTTTCTGGTTCTGACCAGGCCTGAAGGGGCCAATGAAGGGCAAGGAGAAGGCAAAGGCAGTAAAAGAAGAGAAGAAAAAGAGAACCCAGAACCCCGGCGCCGGCCAGGGCGCGGAGGCCCCTGAGAAGAAGAAACCCAAGATTGATGAGCTCAAGGTGAGGCTCAGGGAGCAGACCCAGGAAGGGGCGTGGGATCCTGCCTGGGGCAGGACGTGGCAGATGGGGCAAGCCAGAGGCCATGTGGTCACGCCTTGTCCCCCCGGTGGCCCGGCCCGGCTCAGGTGTACCCCAAGGAACTGGAGTCCGAGTTCGACAACTTTGAGGACTGGCTGCATACCTTCAACCTGCTGCGGGGCAAGACGGGAGACGACGAGGATGGCTCCACGGAGGAGGAGCGCATCGTGGGCCGGTTCAAGGTCAGGCGAAGGATATGTGCCCAGGCCCTGAACCCTGAGCCGACCCCCTCCCCGGCCAGCTCTTATCCACTCCCCAAACCCCGAGCCCAGGGCTGACCATCAGGTGGAACTCTCAGCTACACTGACAGGCAAAGTATGAAAGTATTTCTATGCTGATAAAACAAAAAAAAAAGAGCATCTGCTACTAGCCGCCCACCCTCAACATTGCCCTGGGGGCTCCCTCCAGAACCCTGAACTTCCGTCTGATCCAGCAGCTAAAGGGTTAAGGCCCAGAGCAGTAGGGTGCAGACCCTGCTGCAGTTTTGAATGCCACCCTGTGCCTGTGGGAACTGCACCCTGACGCCCCTGCCTTGCCCCAGGGCTCCCTGTGCGTGTACAAAGTGCCACTCCCGGAGGACGTGTCCCGGGAAGCCGGCTACGACCCCACCTACGGCATGTTCCAGGGCATCCCCAGCAATGACCCCATCAATGTGCTGGTCCGAGTCTATGTGGTCAGGGTAAGACTCCCCTCAGATCTTCTCCCCATTGTCTCAAGGGGGAACTTGAGCAGCTACTAAGCTACTGCCCCAGCTGGGAGACACCAGGAAGGTCATCTGGTCTAGTTACCACCTTTTTCCTTTTTTTAGGATTTTATTTATTTATTTGAGAGAGAGAGAGAGAATGAGTGGGGGTGGGGGCAGAGGGAGAGGGAGAAGCTGAATCCCCGCTGAGCAGAGAGCAGGACACGGGGCTCCACCCCTGCACCCTGGGATCATGACCGGAGCCAAGGGGAGAAGCTTAACAGACTGAGCCATCCAGGCGGCCTTAGTTCCCACCTTTTATGGAGCAGGAAGCCAAGACCTGAGACAGGCAGTGACTTGCCCAGGGTCACACGGCCAGGCTCCTGTCTCTGGCCCAGCGCTCCCACCCTTTGCCATCATGGGACCATCAGGGAGGGGGTGAGGGCACTGGAAGAGGAGCAGGGGGTGTGGGGAGGCTGCTCAGGAGCACCCCTCCCCCATCCCAGGCCACGGACCTGCACCCCGCGGACATCAATGGCAAAGCCGACCCCTACATCGCCATCCGGCTGGGCAAGACAGACATTCGGGACAAGGAGAACTATATCTCCAAGCAGCTCAACCCTGTCTTTGGAAAGTAAGGCTCCTTGTGTCCCGCGTGCCCCTCCCACCTCACCCCGGCTTCCCCAGCCCCACCCCCACCCACCCTACCCCACCCCTGACCTTCAGCTCTTCCAACCCCCCCCCACCAGGTCCTTCGACATAGAGGCCTCCTTCCCCATGGAATCCATGCTGACGGTGGCCGTGTACGATTGGGATCTGGTAGGCACCGACGACCTCATTGGGGAAACCAAGATCGACCTGGAGAACCGCTTCTACAGCAAGCACCGCGCCACCTGCGGCATCGCCCAGACCTACTCCATGTGCGTGGGGCGGGGCTGGTCACTCGTGCTGGCCTTGACCCTGAAGACAAGATCAGAGATTGTGATTTGGGAAGGTGGCTCTAGAATGGTTTCTGTCCCGGGCCAGGGCGACTTCCCTACAGGCTCTGGGCAGACCACAGATTCTAAGACAAGGGGAAAGCCAGAGGATTCCAGGACAGAGGAGGCAGGGCAAGGAGAGAACCCCGGGCTGGGAGGAGAGGAGGCATTGCCCTGCAGAGTCCACTCGGGACTGGCCAGCCTCTGCCACTGACAGGCTGCGTGACTCTGGTCACATCCCTCAGTTCTCTGGTTATCAGGGTCCTTGTGGGAGTCTTCGAAGTATCAGAGGAGAGGGCACAGTTGGGGAATGGGTTGGGCTGCACTGGGGGAGGCTGAAAGCCCATCCTTGGGACACCATGGAGCCTGGGGTCAGAGACATCAGCCTCCAGCAGCCCTGGTGTCTCAGGTGGGACCCACTTGCTGACAAGGGGCAGCAGCCGCCTTAAAAGAACTGGCTGGAGCTCGTTACCACCTGGGGATGGGCCCAGCCACACCCTGAGCCCCCACGAAGCCCGTGTGTCCCCTCCCACAGACACGGCTACAATATCTGGCGGGACCCCATGAAGCCCAGCCAGATCCTGACCCGCCTCTGCAAGGAGGGCAAAGTGGACGGCCCCCACTTTGGGCCCCCCGGGAGAGTGAAGGTGTCCAACCGGGTCTTCACTGGGCCCTCCGAGATCGAGGACGAGAATGGTAACGGGGCTCTGGACACAGCCACGGGTGGGGGGAGGGCAGTCAGAGGCCAAGAGGAACCCACACTTCCCTGTGGCAGGACCTTGAAGCCTAGACTGGGGTCTCCTTAGACCCTCTGCCTGTCAGCCTAGAGTCCCACTCCTGTCTGCCCAGCCTCTGCCCTCCCATCCTGCATAGCACCTGCCCACTTGTCTTCCCTCTCCCTCTCAGAATTCCTGCTGGGTAGGAAGGTTCTCCCCATTCTGCAGATGAGGACAATAAAACCCAAAGTGTTACAGTGACTTGCCCGAAGTCACATGGCTCTTCAGAAGCAGAGTGAGGTATGGGCTCAGATCTGGCTCTGAGCCCCTCCTTTGCCCATGTGGCACCTCCCAGAGAATAAGGAGCCATGTGTGCTGAAGAAATACTGCTGGCCACCTTCGGGGTGCCGGGCCAGGAAGTGGATTCCTGCCCTTCCCACTCTCACAGCCCATAAAGAGTCTCTGCTCAGCTTTCCCAGCCAGAGCAAACCCCAGAACACTGGTCTCCCTAGGCCTTAAGGGGCAGCTGAGACCTTGGGCAAGCCAGTTCTTCCCCTGTGCCTCAGTTTCCCCAACAGTAAAAAGGAGATAAGATGGCCAGGTGATGGTTCCGGGGCCTCTCTGTGCCCCTGAGTCTAGCCCAGCACAGGTCTCTTGTTCTGCTGAGGCCCTGTGCAGCCGACCCACCTGCACCCACAGGTCAGAGGAAGCCCACAGAGGAGCACGTGGCGCTGTGTGCCCTGAGGCACTGGGAGGACATCCCCCGTGTGGGCTGCCGCCTGGTGCCGGAACACGTGGAGACTCGGCCGCTGCTCAACCCTGACAAGCCAGGCATCGAGCAGGTGACCTTCGCGGGCCAAGATCTGAGGTTCTTTGGTATCTAGGATCGGGGATTCCCAACCCGAGTCCGTAGAATCCTCATACTGGTCGCCACATCCCTAAAAATCTGGTCCCACCGTGGCCACTTACAGCGACTCCAGGGGCCAGAGTGCTTTGAGTGAGAGTCACATGGGCTCCGGGGCAGCCCTGGACTGCTTCCCCTAGAAGCTGGGATTGGCTATTGGTGATGTAGGAATTCCGGCATCCCAGGATGAAAATGGAGGAACTGGGTCCTGAGGGAACACAGGTTGAGGGGTAGGGGTGGGGGTGGGGAGGCGGCAGAGGAGAGAGCTGGCCTTCCTGGGCAGGGGGGAGCCCGTGGGGAGATCAGCCACGCCCCCTCTCCTCCACAGGGCCGCCTAGAGCTGTGGGTGGACATGTTCCCCATGGACATGCCGGCCCCCGGGACACCTCTGGACATCTCCCCCCGGAAGCCCAAGAAGTGAGCTTCTGCAGCCCAGCACCTACTTCCTTTCCATCTTCACCCCTCCACAGCCTTCCCTCCTGTAGGGGCCCCAGGCTCAGATCACCCACATCACCTTCGTCAGTGGTGCTTCCCCTGTGGCCTGGTGGGGGAGGGGGAACAGAGCAACCCCTGGAGCCCTCAGTGGGGCTGGCCCTGGGTGGGCCCTCTTGGCCATGGCAGAGCCACACCCCTGGGTGCAGTCCCAGAGTCCGAAAGGCGATGTGCCCTCGCTGGCGCCCTCCAGTGGATTGCCATCCTCACAGCGGCCACCACCCCTGAGCCTGCTGTGTTGTCCCCACTCCAGGCTGTCACTAAGCTCTGCCAGGTTTTATTTAAAACCCCCACTGAGGAGATATGCAGGAGGGAGGCCAAACTGCCTGCCTCTCCCACTTGACCCTGGCCAGGTCACGTTGCCTGCCTGGTCGTCAGTTTTGCCATCTGTAAAATGGCAGGATGGAGTTGCTGCCAGTTCTGACATCCTGGGTGCCTGGAACCAGGGCAGACTGCAGGGGTGGGGAAGTAGCACAGGCCCCGCACTCAGAGGGGCCCCATGCTTATTTCAAGATGGCGATATTTAAATTCTTAATTTTTTAAAATTCTGCCTGGAATAGCCTCCAGGTGTGAGGTCACAAGGGTGCTGTTCCTGGGACGGCCACCAGGGGACACATCACCCCACTGTGTCACCCGGGATTTATAGTCCGGGTATGACATAACTCCAGGGAGAGCCACACTCCAAGTGACATGGAGGGGGTGACTTAACCTCTCTCCTAATGGCTGAAATGTAACCACCAATTTGCAATGACAATTTTACTTCAAGGGGAAAAAATCCTCTTTGGGGACAAGGACATAAAGGAAACCAGATTGCATGGGTGTCCGCTGCCAGCTGCTGGGCTTCAATATGCACTTGTGTTAGAACTGGGTATCTTCTGGCCTCTGGAGACCAGGATCATGCTAAGGAGCCCCAGCTGCGGCCCCTGCCCCTCCTGGCCCTGGGCCAGCCTCCATCCAGGAGTGTGCACCCAAGTGCTCTCGGCCCTGGTGGGCCGGCCAGACAGGCTTCCCCTAGAGGTCTGTTCACAGCAGCCATGCTGGCTGGTGACCCTCTCTCCCTCATCCAGGGCCCCACCATCCCCCTGTCCTCTCCACTCCCCCTCCTCGCCCCCTTCCCTGAATCAGCTCTCTCCACCCCAACCTGGCCCAGACCCATGCTCACCCCAAGTCCCCAGAACTCCCCTTGGTTACCTGCCCCATCTACATCCAAGACCCTGGGGCAGCCGGCAGCCCCAGACTGCAAGCCAGCCTCTCCCCTGCCCAGGTACGAGCTCCGGGTCATCGTGTGGAACACAGACGAGGTGGTCCTGGAGGATGACGACTTCTTCACTGGGGAGAAGTCCAGTGACATTTTTGTGCGGGGGTGGGTGAGAAGGTCCCTGGCTGGGGTGGCGGAGGTGGGTTGGGAGGCATGCTGGGCTGGGTGAGCCCATCTTCCCGGGAGGCAGGAGAAGAGGGAGGGGGCTCCCTGCGGGCGGCCACAGGTCTGAAGCCGATGACACCGGACAGGTGGCTGAAGGGCCAGCAGGAGGACAAGCAGGACACGGATGTCCACTATCACTCCCTCACTGGCGAGGGCAACTTCAACTGGCGCTACCTGTTCCCCTTCGACTACCTGGCTGCTGAGGAAAAGATCGTCATCTCCAAGAAGGAGTCCATGTTCTCCTGGGATGAGACAGAGTACAAGATCCCCGCAAGGCTCACCCTGCAGATCTGGGACGCCGACCACTTCTCCGCGGATGACTTCCTGGGTGCAGGGCTGGGGAACGGAGCGGGTGGGGAGAGGGAGGCTGAGGTGGGGGGAGCCCACCCTGGGGAGGGTCAACCCAACCCGGCCCATCGGAGCTGACTCTGAGGCTGCCATAGGGGCCATCGAGCTGGACCTGAACCGGTTTCCCCGGGGCGCGAAGACGGCCAAGCAGTGCACCATGGAGATGGCCACGGGGGAGGTGGATGTGCCCCTGGTTTCCATCTTCAAGCAGAAGCGCGTCAAAGGCTGGTGGCCACTCCTGGCCCGCAATGAGAATGACGAGTTCGAGCTGACGGTGTGGACCACTGTGGCTTGGGCAGAGGGCAGGGCTGGGCCTGGCTAGGGTGCTGAGGGCCCAGCACCCCTCCTGGGCACTGGGATCCTTCTGTTCCTTTCTGCAGGGCAAGGTGGAGGCAGAGTTGCATCTGCTGACAGCCGAGGAGGCAGAGAAGAATCCTGTAGGCCTGGCCCGCAATGAACCTGACCCCCTAGAGAAACCCAAGTGAGTGCACTGCCTGCTCCCCCACCCCCAACACTGGTCCTTGGGGCCACAGGAATAGGAAGGAGGGGCTGGAACCTTGTCTTCTTGCTCCTGCTAAGCAAGCACCTCTGTGCTCTCTATCCTTTTCCGGGCTCCCCACTTTCTGCTCCCCCCCCCCCCACAATCCACCTCTCCCTCTGAACCAAAGCACAGGCTACCTTTGCAGGAAAGCGGCACCTCTCCCAGGGAAGGCCCCATTTCGCAGAGTAAAATGTTCTTCCTAGTTTTTGCCAGAAGCTAGCAGCTGCAGCGGTGGGGTCTGGGGTCCCCAGCAGCCCTGATGGTGGGGAGGCGCCCAGAAGTGCCCACACTCAGCTCAGGGGCGCCCCCCGGTGGCGAGGTCCTGCCACAGCCTGAGCCTTCGCCCCCTGTGCCCTTGCTCCGTGCTCCCTCTGCCCTCTTGCGGCTCCAGCCCGCCAGACCCGCGCTTCAGGTTCTTGAACCTGGGGCGCACACACCGCGGGCGGGGCCTCCAACTGCTGCAGCTCGTGCTGCTGCTCCCCCTCCTCGCCCTCTTCCTCTACCTGGTGCCCGGTTGCTTGGCTGAGAAGGCCCTGGGGCCTGAGCCTGACATCCTACTGGCTCTGGTACTCCTCACTTCTTTCTCTGGGGTCCGGGCTGCGGAGTTCGGCAGCGTCACACACACACACACACACACACACACGGGGCAACTTCCAAGCCGTCCCGCGGTCCCACAGGCTCTCAGAACCAAAACAACTGCTGTCCATGAGTGCGTATTGGGCCAGAGAGGCCCAACAACTTGCCTAAGGTCACCGAGCAGATTAGAGCTAAGACCCAGCCCAGTTTTCAAATGACCAGCTCGCTGTTCTGGACAGGACACTGCTTCCTATCGTGGTGACAGCCAGCCTCTAACCCCGTGCCACTGGCAGAAAGCAGTTGGCATGTGGATGGGGGACAGGGAAAGGTTTGGGCAGAATTAGCCAGCAAGGCCTCACTAGCTCCCACCAGCTTGGACCTCCCCACCCAGAGCCTAAGGGAACCGGCCGTGCTGCCCAGGAAGGCTCTCCATCCGGGCCCCTCAGCTTAGCCACCTAGCCCTACGTGTGCACTGTCTCTCCCGCCCTCTGCCAGCTCCAGAGGCAGGGTCCGAGTTTAACCCCGCTGTGCATGTAAGGAAACTGAGGCTCAGACAGGGGCCAGGAAACCAGGTGCCCTGCACCGGAGCCCCACTCTGCCCCAAAGGCTCTGGAGAGCACGGTCTGCGTCCTCAGGGGGTCACTGGGACAGGAGTTTGAAAAAGCCTATTCAGTACTTGAATGTTCTATCTGACCTCTTATAAAACCTACTGTGTCATAACACCGACTGCAGAAGGGAAAGCTTAGCCAGCCCTCTTGGCCGGGAGGCCGGGCAAGAGGTGGGGAAGCAAGTGGTAGGCATCCCACGGGGGCTCCTCAGAGCCTCGGCAGGGCCCAGTGGGGACGGATGCTCATGTTCCCCAGAAAGGGGACGAGGCTGAGACACGCTGGTTTCCCAGAGACCATGTGGGGCAGCCCCGGAGCTCAGACAGGGAGCAGCCTTGGTGGCGGCCCCTTCCCTACTGAGCGAGGGTCAGGGGTGGGGGGAGAAGGTTGACGGCTGGGACTGCCGGAAAGTCTCTCAGCCTTGGGAGGGGCCCAGGTGCCAGGGGGTCCCACAGAAAACCCCCCACCGCCAGCACGTAAGCAGCAAAACTGGTACTTAGAAAGGGCGTGAACCCTGACTCCAGCCACTGCTTTTGGGACCAGGACTGGGACAGGGCCCGTGGGGGTCCAGAAGCGCTGAGGGCACCGGGTGTCCCCGGGCAGACCCACTGCCTGACAACCTATCCCCCCCCTCAACCCCCAGCCGGCCTGACACAGCCTTCGTCTGGTTCCTCAACCCCCTCAAGTCCATCAAGTACCTCATCTGCACGCGCTACAAGTGGCTCATCATCAAGATAGTGCTGGCCCTGCTGGGGCTGCTCATGCTGGCGCTCTTCCTCTACAGCCTCCCCGGCTACATGGTCAAGAAGCTCCTTGGGGCGTGAAGCCCTCGGCCAGGCGGCCACTCCTGCCTGGCCACTCCTCTCCCGGGCCGAGCCTCTGCCCCTCCTCACCCTGGGGAGCCCAGTGTCCACCCCTGTGGCCTCAGGTCCCAGAAGCCTGCTGCTGGGCCGGTGACCCCGCCCCTCTCATCATCCCACCTCCCCCCCAGGCCTGCTGCTTGCCCAGGGCCACCCATCTGATCCCCGCCTGTGGGGTGGGAAGGGTGGGAAGGAGTGGGGTCCTGCCCCTCCTTGGCTGAAGCACCCTTGGCTCCCTATGGCCACCCCCGACCTTCCCCCAAGCCTTCCAGGGGAGGAATAAAGCTTTAATGGAATTGACTGAGAATTAGCCAGTGCCCAGAGCTATGAGAAGAATGAATAAGCAAAAGCACCACCCTCCCTCCCCCACAGCATCCTGTGAGCGAGGCCACACCACCCCTCTGTTCTGCACTCATGGGCCAGACCCGTCCCACCAAGGGTGTGGAGGCGGCTGCTTCCGCCCTGTGGCCCTCCACAGTGGCTCCTCCTGCTGCCCAGGGAGCTGCCGTGGTGGGTTCACGAGCCACACCCTGCCTTGCCTGTGGGTTTTGATCGCTTCCCAGAGCTTCCTCTGTGCAGTCCAGTGCTCAGAAGCCTAGATGAGGCGCAGCGAGGGTGAACCCCGGTACCCCACCCCGTGCCCACCCGCCCTGCCCGGCACGCGTGGAGGCCAGGCTGGGAGGTGGTGCTTGCTGTGAGAGCTGGGTTTCCGTTGGCTGTTGTTCCTTTCTTGAGTGGTGGTTTGTCTCTTAATAAAAGGAATTAAACACTGAGCTGACCAGCACTGGGCCAAGCAGGGGGGACCAGAATAGGGGCACAAGGTCGGTGAGCCCTCTGACGCTGGCAGACTCAGCACCAGCTGGACCCCTCCGCCTCTTCCCCTTTGGATAGTCTCATGGCCCAGGGTTCAAGGAGGGCTGAAGGCACTGGGCCACCTGCCCAGGCTGCCCACGGGAAGAGCCTCACACAATACCACGTGGAACTAGGGACCCCAAAAGCTCACCAAAAGGGTCCTGCAGGCCCAAGGACAGTGTGAAGACTGAAGAGTCTACAAGGAGCCCAGGGCACGTGGGAGGCTCAGTTGCTTAAGTCTCCAACTCAGCTCAGGTCTCATCTCAGGGTCATGAGTTCAAGTCCTGAACCAAGCTCCACACTGGGCGTGGAGGCTACTTTAAAAAAAAAAAAAAAAAAAAAAAAAAAACACAAAGACCCCAAAGTTCCAGCCTCCAGCCAACTGCTCCCAGATGCGAGAAGGGGGTCCCATGCCCTTGGCCTAGGCCCAGTTCCACAGTGACCGGCCTGTTCTGGCCCCGTCTGAGGTCTTCAAAGAGATTCAGCCACAGCTTTTTAAAGACTTTAATGGTGATGGCAGTACGGGTACCGGCTCATGTTGCCTTAGTCTGCCGGGCCCTATCCCGGCAGCTCTGGAGACTCAGAGTGGTCCCAGGCAGGTCCTCAGGGGGAACGTGCCAGCGGCGGCTCTGGGCCCGGCCCCCGCCCCAGCATACAGCCTGACACGGCAGCCTTCGGAGGCTCAGCTCTACTTCGTGGGGACCCGGAGCACCTGAGTTGGTGGAACTTGCAGTTCAGAGTTTATCTGGAAACGAAAGCGGAAAGGTCATCACACTTCTCCCAGGGCCCTCCTCCTTCGCACCTGTGGGCTCTCCTCAGCCTCCAAGTCTCTGCAAGCATTTCCTCCCCAAGTGCTTCTGAACGCTAGTGAAAGCCACCAGGCTGCCTGCCTTCAGAGGAGAAGTCCTGCGGCTTCTGGTTCCCGCCAGCTGACAACCTTTGGTGACCTTCTGAGCCTCCTGCTCTGAGTCACTCTCTCAAATCCTCCGTCCGCCCCTCACCTGTGCAACCCACCCCCGTTCTAGCCCTGCCCTTCTCTGCTCCTCCCCACCCTCCTAGGGCAGCAGCACTGACGAAAGTGTGGGCCACACAGCCCTCTGAGGTCTGTCACTGGCCGAGAGGCCATCACGACACCAAGGCTTACCACAGCCTCCGTTCAGGTGTGGCCTGGGGCCTGAAACCATGGCGGGGCCACACTCCCAGTTCCCCGGCTTGTGGCTGTGGCCTCAGTCACCTCAGTCACCTCCCCCACACTGGTGACAGAGGACCTGCCCTCAGCCCAGTGTGTCAAGACTTGTCCTCAGTGCCTGTGGCAGGGCCAGCCACTGTGTGACGAACGGACTCTACCCTTTGAAGCAGAGACGGTGAGATTCCTTCTCCCGCCGGCCATGGGGAAATTGCCCCAACCGTCACCGGCGTGATCAAGAGTGGGGACCAGGGAATATCTGTCCCGGCCGGAATGTCTTCTAACCACGTCATATCCCAGGCCGGACAAGCTGGGCCGGCAGGGTGGGAAGGGCCCAGGGCTCTGGGCATGTCACAGAGTCTCCCGATTTTGATTCTCCTTGTTGGGAGAATCACTTGTACCCTATCGACTTCACAGAGGGGTACGAGAAAGGGGAAATTTCATAAAGTAGGACCCTGTGGCCTGTGACACTATGGCGGGCTTTGGCCCTGTCTCCGAGAACGGTCCAGCAAGCAGCTGGCACCAAAGACCATGGCATCAGAGGGGCCCTGTTATAGCCCAGACGACCTGGAGGAAACTTGGGGCAATGTCCTCTCCATTGGCTGATAATTCTGTCCCAACCTGAGGCACGACTGTTCATATTTTATGTCACATCTCAGTGCTCCCTTGCTTCTGGTGAGGGAAGAAACTCATCTCCTAAGAGGAGTCCCACGGCCTCCCTCAGCCTCCTGCCTGCCCTCCTCGGAGGGTCCCTGCCACCCACCTTGGAATCTAGGTACTGTTGCAGCAGCATCTGGAGCTCGGTGTTCTGCTGCTCCAGGGAACGGTTCTCTAGCAGCAGCTTGGCCCTCTGGGTCAGGACGAGGCTTTGGGTGGAAAAATATGTTAGAGGCTCATTGACTCCTCTTCCGTCCTCTGCCAAGGAGGGGTCGGGATCTCTGGGTTTCTGTTGTGGTTAGAGGTGGAAGAGGAGCCCAGAAGCCTCACACCCACCGTCCTGCCCTGAACTGACCAGGCAGGCAGGAACAGAATGCGAGCCCGGGGCTGGGGGCCGGCCACCCAACACCGCAGGCCCCTTTGGCAGGAGGTTTCCCTCCAAAGGCAGCTTTTTCTCTCCAAGCCAGGGACGTGGCAAATGAGGCCCTGGCAAGTGGGACCCTTCCCCAGCGACTGCCTGGCCTCCTCCTTCTCCTGTGCCATGACATGCACACTCACTGGTATTTCTCCAGGGCTGTGTACAGGGCGTCCCAGAGGTTCTGCGTGGCGTCAGGGATAACCGTGGTCAGGGACTCCCAGTACTCCGAGTCCTTCGAGTTATCTCGCACATACTTCATCTTCACTGGTGCCTGAGAGTCCCTGAAGGTCGAGAGCGGCAGTGGCCTCGTCTCCACCTGGCACCCCTGGGCCCCCACGTGGTGCCAGCCTCGGTGCCCACCCCTCACACTCTCGCTTTCCCACCACCCGCCTACACCAGCCTATCGGTTTATGGCAGAGTTTCAGAAAAGGCACGTGACTATCATCAACGCTCCCGATTCCTGGTGCCACTGTCGCCTTTGTGACAGCATCACTGGAGTTCTATCCACCCCCTTCTCAGCCAGTTTACCTCACTGGCATTCCATCCTGCCCATTTTTTTCACTAACACATCTCAAACCCCCCTCAAATTTCGGCTTCCCCTCGAGGATAGCCTTGATCCAGGACATCATCACCTCCGCCAGGACAAGCCCTCAGTTGCTCTCCCGTAGCCAACATCACCTCCCTCCCTGCCACCAAAGGGATCTTTCAATGCAAGCCTAGGGATGCCTGGCTGGTTCCGTGGGTTAAGCATCAGCCTTCGGCTCAAGTCATGATCCCAGACTCCACGCTTCTCCCTCTGCCTGCCATTCTCCCTGTTTGTGCTCAATCTCTCTCTCTCTCTCTCTGACAAATAAAATCCTTAAAAAAAAAAAAAAAAGGCCATGGCTGCCCCACTCCTCAAAACCATGGTCTGGCTCCAGTCCCATCAAGGCCAAGTCAAAGGTCTTGGGCACAGCAGACAAGGCAATTCAAGATCTGGCCTGGCTCCCCACCCGCCCGCCACACTTCCCAGGGAACACCCTGACAGCAGCCACACCTCTCTGTCATGATTCTCAAACACACCTTTCCCCACACCGTGACACCCTGAAATGCCTTTTCCCCAACTTTATCCACCTCGGAAAACCCAGTCTGGGTGTCTAAAGCCCTCTCGGACACGCCAGATGGGGTTGCCACTGCTTCCTGTGAGCAGCGTGACAATTGTTACATTCTGGCCATTGTCCTGATGACAAGGTGCGACCTACACACAGCAGACCCCGTGACTGACCGCCGAATGAATGATGCATGAGAAAATGCAAATCACGTGTGCCCACGGATTCCTCCAGCCCTCCGCCATCATCCTTTCCTTCCTGCCCAGGTTCCAGCCCGCTCTCCTGGGCCTCAGGAAAACCCTCCAGCACCGTACTTGGGTTTCTTCAGACCCATGACGAAGGCCTCCAGGATCTTGAGGACATCATTGGGGTGGATGAGCCTGGGAGAAGGGGGGGCCTCCTTCTCTTCCGGCTCCCCTTCCACGAGGCTTTCCTCCTTCTGTTCCTCGAGGTCTATCTGCTCTCCTGGCTCCGGTCCCGACATCAGGCTTGTTTGCTCCTATGGGGGTGACAGATGCCAGGGGGTGAGCTGGAGAAACACGCAAGGGTGGCTGTGGACTGGGGGTGCAGAGCAAGCATGAGTGTCTGAAGACCGAAAAAGGAGAAAAGTTTACAGTAGATTACAGAAAAGATGCAAAGGGACACATTTACAGGAAGGAAGAAACGGTGAGCGGCAAGAGAAGACGAGAAGGGGGATGGGATCAGGGAGAGGCACACGGGGGCTTCAAAACAGCGATAACCTCCTATTTCTAAATTCGAGACTCATAGGTATTCATTTTACTGATATTCATAAAGCTGACATCACATATATATTTATCTTTTTGAACCAAAAATCACAAACTACCTTTAAATTTTTTAATTTAAAAAAGTCTTCCTCCTACTCGTAGTTCATTCTCGTGGTTCATTCCGTTCACCGCCCGCAGGCAAACCAACGTCATCAATGTCTTACCCTCCTTCCAGAGAAATCCTCTGTCCATACAAGCAAAGCCTTCCCTCCCGTTTTCACACAAATAATAATCTGCGGCAGACCCAGTTCTGCACTTGGCATTTTTCACATACCGATAAACCTTAGAGATATTTTCACGTAAAAAAAAGTGTAAAGGACTTCCTTGATTTTTTGTTTTGTTCCTGGTGCATAGCATTCCGCTGTCTCGATGCACCACTGATGAGGAAATCAATCCCTTCATGATGGAATTGTAGGTTGTTCGAAATCTTTTCCCATTTCGAGCGGTGCTGAAACCCATGAGCTACAACAAGCACGTGCTTTCGTTGTACTGAGACAGAGCTGCAGAGCACAATCCCAGAGGAAGAACTGCTGGGGACAGTGTTTGAGCTGCCCTCCGCGGCGGCTGCGACAACCAGCTCATTAGCAGTGACAGGTGCATGTCTGGTTCCCACGCCCGGGCCGTCACTAGATGCTATCAAACTCGCAGAGTTTTGCCTACGTGACGGGTGCAGATGGAATTCAGAACAGTTTTCATTCTCACTTCTCTTCTTATAAGAAGCCTGGTTGTCTTCTCATATGTTTAGAAGCTACTCATATTGCCTCTTATAGGAGATTTTTGTTTATATCCCTCGTGCATTTCACTGAGTTGTTGGTCATTTTCTTATTGGTTTATTTGAGTTCTTTATATATCAAAGAAATAGGCCCTTAACTGTGGTAGGAGTTAAAAACATTCCCCCACCCCCACCCCAGCTGTCATCTTTATCTTAATTTTGCGTTTAGTGATTTTTGCCCTGCAGGGTTGTGATTGTTTTGTTTTGTTTCACATAGTCAGATCCATCCTATTTTTCCCCCTTTATGACTTCTGTCACATTACAATCAAGATGAGTATTACAGATGGGCCTTGCTTTGTAGGAAAGTGGTAAGGATCAAAATATTCAGAACTTGATGGGCCCAGGGCTCCCAGGGGCTGAAGCCTGGCTTTGAGGACGGGCCCAGGAATAGACACCTTGGGCCTTAGTGTGAAAACAGACTCCCATCCCCCGTCATTCTTTCCTTTGCAAACAGAAATAGTAATAATACACTACGTTAGCTATCTCTGACACAAAACCCTCACTGTTTCTCGGAAAGGATTATACAAAGGCAGCAATGTCCTCTGGGGGCTTCCAGAATTTCAAACATCTCTCTTTTATTGCACTTCACGTTACCTGACCGGAGGGTGAATGATAAACTCGGTATTTGAGGAAGAAGTTCACCAGTTTATATAAGTCGTCCTCGCTTTCAATTCCAAGGGCCTGGGGAGAAACAGGAGTATTGCTCAAACACCACAGCAAGAAGTCCACCGGCTGGGAGAGTGAACAGACCCTCCGCTCCTAAGAGCTGGAGGTTTGACTTGTCCCCCGAGCCCTCTAGCACCTGCCACGGCCCGAGTGAGGCCACTCGACACCGGGGAAGCTCAATGAGATCTCATCTGAGCAGAGAAACAACGCTCAGAGTCACGAACAGCTCTGTACAGGCCCGGTGGGTATGAGAACGCTGGAGGAGGCTGGACACACATCCGAGTTCAGGGGTGTAGGGGAGAACCTACAGTCTGAGAGCCAGCCTGTGAGAGAAGCTGGTAGAGGAAGGGTCAGGGCTGGGAGACTCCGTGGCCAATCTGTGGCATGGAGAACGAGGAAAGGGAAGGAGGTGACAGAGAGCCCAGAGCAGCCCAGAGACCCATATCTCTTCCCAGGGCCAGGGCAATGTTGGAAAAAAAGAGGAGGCCGGCTTAGAACGAGGCCCCCACCCCATCGACTCGGCCCAGCGGGACCCACCGAGAAGATGGCGTCCAGCCTCAGCAGATAGCATTCGTTCTTCTCCAGGGGAAGGAGAAGGCTCAGCAGCTTGCTCTCTATGAGGAAACCCTGAGAAGGAAGATGACATCTCCAGTCAGAGACGGGTTTCCGAAATGAGTGCCGGCTCTGCAGCCTACCTCTCTGTAACTGTCAGCGATGACTCCACAGAGCAGGGCCCCAGGGATGAGCCCTTCCTGGACAGTTCTCCAAGGCCACCTCTCGTCATGGCTTTAGTTCCTCCCACCTCAGAAGGGTGCAGGCTCACCTCACCCCCAGCCCCTGGGCAAAATTCTAAGTCCCCCAGAGCAGCCCATACCTGATCCAGTCACAGATCCTCACCCGCCCAAAGTCGCTTCGCTCAGAGGCTGGCCCTCCAGTATCCGGAGACCAGGACAGCAGGCCCTGAGGTGGGGGGCGTTGGGGGGGGGGGCATGGCGGCGGGGGAGACACGGCGGGGGGTGGGCAACCATATCGCAGCCCAGGGTGCATGACGGCAGGGGTGGGGGGACACTGGGCGCCCGCCCGCCCCCACTCAGAGCTGGGAAGACCTGGGGGAGGGCTGCAGGGGGAGGCGGCCACTGGCAGCAAGGCGGTGAGAGCGAGCAGCACCTGCCCCACTGCCTCTCCCAGCAGGAGCCGCCCTCAGGGGCAAAAGCCCGGTCTTGGCCAAAGAGAAGTGTCCCCAGAGGATGGGAGGCTGCCAGTCCTGGCTGCAGCTCTAGGGCTCGTCTCAGAAATACGGGCTTGTGCACCAGTCATATTGCTGGAACACCTCAACTCCCAGCTGAGCCAGCTCCAGCACCCCTGACACGAAATCCCAGGGGTCTGGCTAACATGCCGCAGAGCTATCCGGAGCCGAACACACCCCGAGAAATCACAGACCCAGTTCCCAGAGTGAAGCCACGTCAGCTGTGGCCACGCTCCTCGGCAGGTGGGCCCACCGAGGTGAGACGGGCGCCCCTTCTCTTGCAGAATCAGCGCTTTTTTTTTTAAATTAGCAGGAGCCCGTGGGCCAACTTGGCCCACACCTTGCTGGCCCACGAAGGGAGGACCCCTTTGCCAGCTGGGGGCAGCGCTGAGGCCGGGCCTGTCTGCGAATGGCCCCAGCTCTGCTGCTCAATGCTTGTGGCCTCCTGCATCCAGGCCACATCCGGCCCGGCCAGCCTGGGCAGTAGCAGCGCACCAGACACGGGGGCCAGGGTTCCTTCCAGCGCAGCCCCACGTGGCCAGCCTCACCGACTCGTCACACAGGAGCATCAGGATCTTTCTGGTAGTCCTCGGGGAAATTTGCTTTGGCAGGTCGAGGTAAGACTCTGCTTCCGAGGTGGACTCCTCCGTCCCCTCCTCTTCTTCAGACGGGGCAGAGAGAAGAGAGAAGCGGGGGGAAAGGGAGATCCTTGCTTGATTTTGTTGACTTTGAGCAACAAACAGCTTTCCTTGAGAAAATTTACCCATTATAAACCTCTTTAAGGTCCTATGGAGTCTCATTAGCCAAAGAAAGCCTAGTGTGGCAAAATCAGGGAGGCTGGCAGTTGGTTGGATACGAAACTAGCCGGAGAACTCTGCCATCCTACAATGATTTGCTGTTCTAAATTTCATCTCTATGCCAACATCATACTCAAAATCCCGCCATGACCAGGAAGTAGAAGGGAGAGTTTGCACCTGTTTATTCTCACATTAGAGAACAATCTAGCACATCTGCTAGGTGGTTTCTAAACCGGCCACAGATCAGAAGCTGCCAACAAAACCACGGTCCGGGGAACAGCCACACTTCTTAGCAAGAACTGGTACCCTTTTCTTAATTAAAGAACTGGTACATTTTCTTAATTAAAATTAGAAATTTAAAAATGTTTTATACTGTATATCCCTCATCTGGAAATAGTCCTAAAAAACTGTCCTACCAGGTTTTACCAGTTGTTTGAAAGATAAAAGGAGACAATATAAACGAAGATATTTTGAAAAGTCTAAGACACATCTTGCTGGTAGAAGTGCAAAATGGTCCCGTCAGTATGGAGCAGGATCCGGCCGAATTACAGAGGCCTTTACCCTTTGAGGGTCCTAGCAGTCCAGCAGTCCAGCAGTCCTACTTTTAAGGATCTATCCCCAAAATTCACAAATTTATGTTCACAAAAATATGCAGACACAAACACACACAGCTATTTATTGCAGCAATGTTTATAAGAGCAAAAACAAACAGACCAAAACCTGGAAATATTCCAAGTGGCCACCGGCAGACCATATCTGAGTAAGTTACAGTGTGGCCACACAGAGGAATACCAAACAAAAACGGCATGAAAAACGTGCCCTCTTACTACCATAGACTGATCTCCAGGATACTTCATAAGTGAAAAAAGCAAGATGGAGAAAAACATGTGCTTTTCATTAAGAAAGCAGGTCTGTATAAATAAAAACAAATATATATACACATTTGTTTGTAAAAGCAATGGAAAAATAAACCATACATTTTTAGATAGTTACCTACAGGAAAAGGATAAAAATAGAGTGGGGAGGGTAAGACATTTCCTCCAGTATACCTTGTTTTGTACATTTGACTTCGGAAGGATGGAACTGTTTTACATAACTATAAAAACAAAATTAAATTGTAAAAAAGCAATCCCTAATAATCAAAAGTAAAACAAAACAGAAAGACCTAAGTATGTATTCGGTTGGTGACATAACCAAATAGAAACAATTCTAAGTGGCTTTAAAAGGCACCAGTCGGGGCACCTGGGTGGTTCGGTCGGTTAAGGGTCTGCCTTTAGCTCAGGTCATGATCCCAGGATCCTGGGATCCAGCCCCGTGTCAGTCTCCCTGCTCCACAGATAAGTCTGCTTCTCCCTCTCCCTTTGCTCCTCCCCTCTGCTCGTGCTCTCTCTCGATCACTCTCTCTCTCAAATAAATAAAATCTTTAAAAAAAAATAAAATAAAAATAAAGTAAAAGACACCAGTGGGGGTGGGTGGTGGCTGTGTGACTCGGTTAAGCATCTGACTCTTGGTTTCGGACATGTTCTCAGGGTTGTGAGACGGAGCCCAGGGTCCAGCTCCTCGCTCAGTACGGGTTCTGCTTTGTCCCTCTCCCTCTGCCCCTCCCCCAGCCCTCTATCTCTCTCAAACAAAATCTTTAAAAAAATAAATAATAAGATAAAATTTAAAATAAATAAAAGACCACACTCTTTGTCTGTATATCCCTAGTGGAATGTGTCCTAAGAGTAAAAAGAACTTCAAAAAAGTTCAAACAATCTTTCATAATCATTTTGTTAGTGCCCAGTTGATACTTCATTCTGCAACTGTTCTGTGGTTGTGGGAAAAACAACAAGTAATTATTTTGGAGTCACTGTGCACCAAAATTTTCAAGTTAGGAGAAATGAGATATACCTTGATAAGGTTAAGTAAAAATTCTGGCATCCTGATCATGAAGTGTTGGAAGGAACACATGATTTATTTTATGGTGAAAATGTAATTCTACACCCTATGCTCATCCATTAGGAAGCCCTAAAAATCAATCTATCCCAACTAATGTGCACTCCAGCTCCCAGACTATGGCTTTAAAATACCATTCCCTTTAAAAGAACCAGGCCGCCTTGACCTTGAGAAATGGCTGATTACAAACTTGAAGCAGGAATGTAGTAATGTGAGACTGGAAATTGGGTCATTCTGGAAAGCCTGGAAGCTATTGATGACTACTGAGGTTGTGTCAAAAGGACCCAGAAGCCAATAGGAAGAGACCCCCACCAGCCGGATGGGACAACGTGAGCACCAGTAAGAATAAGGGCACTAAACGAAACACATCAAATTTGTTTAAATCCAATGTGTCCATAATGATATGTTTTTATTAATTAATTTATATATTTGAGAGAGAGTGTATGGTGGGGAGGGATGGGGGAAGGAAGAGAGAGAAACTCAAGCAGACTCCAAGCTGAGCACAGAGTCCCACGAGAGGCTGGATCTCGCAAACCGAGGTTACCACCTGAGCAGAAACCAAGAATTGGACACTTAACCAGTGGCACCACCCAGGTGGCCAATGATATTTATTTTATAAAATGTTACTGGCCACATTTGAAAAATGCTAGAGACCCAGCCATTTACTTTGAAAACTAGTAAAGAGAGAAAGAACAACATCTGTTTTTCCTGTATGAACTGTGCCTCAGGGTAACAAATAGCTGATGAGGAAAAGGTTCTGTTTCCAGAAGTGTTCCAGCTACTACACGAAGACATATGATAGAATGTAGAATATTGCCATTTTGCAACCCCTAAGGCAATGAATGGATCTTAGACAATGACTACCGATGGCTGCCAACCGCCCAAAGAGAGAGAGACAACCCGCCATTAGTTTCTCCCAGGAAAGGTACACGACAATGTACTCCCGAACCTGAATCTGATCGAGCTTCTAGATCAATCTACCAGATTATAATACAGGGAAGAGGGTAAAGCTGTCAATTAAATTAGAGACTTAGAAGCCACAATGATAGGCCTTCCAGCTACGAGACCTCCCTTTCTCTGGTCTTCAGCCTGCTCGTCTTTGAAATGAATGGGTTGACCTGATGGTTGGGACAGGCCTGAGGCTTGGGGGCTCGGGGGCTCGGGGGCTCTAGGACGCCATTCCAGTCACCTGCTTGCATCAGCACCTCCTCTAAGATCTGCGCAGCAGACTTCCGCGGCTGCTGAGAGATCGGTCCCACATTCCTCAGGAACCAGAAATCCGGTGCCGTCCAGGGGAGCCCCAGGTGATGGGTGTGAATGATCCTGTCTACAGCAAAGGCTCTGCTGATCAGATCCTTTGCCTCCTCTTCGTTCATCAGCCAAATCTCCCGAAACTGCTTGTCATCAACAAGAGCAAAATGCCTGTGAAGGAGAGTTGCTCGGCATGGCCAGCGGACCCCGGGGCCTGGCCTGGGTCCCCTCCATGAGCAGGAGGGTGAGCCCAGAGGTGGAGCTGTGGTGCCTCCCCCATCTGGGTCACCAGCTCTCTCCTATGACAGACAGCCTGGACGCGGTCATCACGTGTCTCAAGAAAAGGTAGGTGACATGCAAGGGAAGGGTCGGGGAAGACAGTACAAAGGACTCTGTGCCCCCCATCTCTAGTTAGGACAAGTGCCTGGGATCCAGGTCCCTAAAATACCTCATGGCTCTCTGTAGCTCCTTGAACTGTGTCACAAAGCGTTTGTAGTCGGAGGTCAGCGACTGGTTCTCCTCCTGAAAGTGCTTGATTTGTTTGTTGTATTTCGCTCTCAGATTGTTGAGGGCATCATGCAGGCTGCGGGGCGGAGGGGACAGAGTTCATCCGTGGCTGAATAGAAGCTGTGGTGTCCATTCCTCTCAGCAACTACACAAGCGCTACAGACCCCAGGGCCAGAGCCATGCAGGTGCAGAGAACCCTCCCGTTTATTCTGACACCCAGTGGCCCCGACTGTGATCGGGGAAAGGCCAGTCACAGGAGATAAGGGGATGGTCCAGGACTAAACGCCTTCACAACGGTCCAGAGCCCCTGACACACTGAGGGACAGTCTCCTGCTCAGAAGCGTGACCCAATCCTCCCCAACACGCCGTCTGCGAGCGTGTCTGTTTGGAGCGCCACCTCACGTCTTTAAAGGGCAGATCTCAACTATTTCACTGCCATGATCTGGATGTTCAATTCCAGTCTAAAACAAGGAAAATAGAAGGGAAAAAAGTAGAACTTCACACCGCAAGTCTACGAGCCATGAGCCCTCTAACCTCAGAGAGCCGATACTGTTCATTCACTCCCTCCCTCACTCATCAACATGCACGGCCTCTTGCCAGGGCTCTATCTGAATACAGCGAGAGTACAGGGATATGTTCCAGCAGAAGGTACTAGCGGTCGAGCCAAAGGCAAAGACACACTCATCACAGCAGATCATGAAAGCGCGGTGGGGGGCACTTTGCACAGGATTCCGGGGAGCCCAGAGCTGAGGCCTGGAAGTTACCCTCTAGGGGTTTGGCCGAAAGTTCCAGCACAGTGAGGGACAGTGATAGCCTGCCAATGGCCCTGTGGGCCCAGGCATGTCACAGCTCCACATCTCACTGCTCTGAGAGCTCTGGGCACGGAAACTTGTCTCGTGAAATATGCATGGCAGGCTCGGCTTTTAGACCCAGGACCATATGTCAGACTTCAAACCCGTGAAGAGGTGTCTTATGTCAGTGCCCCACTTACACAGGAAGACAGAGTCTGAAGGCCTACATATTTTCAGTTTAAAAATTCTAAAAATAAAATTTTCTGTCTTTAGCATTATCCTGAAATAAACACAGGATTCTAAACACACAAACATTCACCCTTCATGCTTCCAGCCTCAATAAAATGCAAAATCATTTAACTTAGACTCTGATAAAAGCTTAAATTAAAAAGTGATTTCTGGGGACACCTGGGTGGCTCAGTGGGTTAAGGCCTCTGCCTTCAGCTCAGGTCATGATCTCAGGGTCCTGGGTTCGAGCCCCGCATCGGGCTCTCTGCTCAGCGGGGAGCCTGCTTCCCTCTCTCTCTCTGCCTGCTTCTCTGCTTACTTATGATCGCTGTCTGTCAAATAAATGAATAAAATCTTAAAAAAAAAGTGATATCTGATAAAAAGTGATATCCATTTCATTTCCTTAACTACAACATTCTAGGAGACTTTCCACATATAGATGTAAAAAAATTTTACTAAGAAAAAAAAATGTATTAAGTAGCCATCCCAAAGTGTTTTTCCCTGCAGCATTTAGTAAAGGGGTTTCTATGTGTCATCTAACCATAGAAGCTAATAAAACAAAAATCAACTCAAGGTGCATGCTGCAGGTCGGGGCAAGGCATCAAGACAGGAAGTAGACAGGACAGGTGGCTGTAAGGGGAGGCTCCCCAAAACGTCCCCTCCTCCAGGACTGGCTGGAAGCTAGAGATGGAGGGAACAGAGGTGGAGGATGGGAAAACTGGGAGGGTAGGCAAGCCAGGTTTCAAAATTTGTCTCCTGGCAGTGACAGCGACTCTCCAAGCTTAAATGTCTTTCAGCAGTCCCAGATAAAGTGAGGAGGTGAGGTTGATTAAGGGACATGTAGCTGGGAGTCATAGAGAAAGAGGTCATTATTCAGGGCACCCAGGTGACTCAGTCGGTTAAGCCTCTGCCTTCGGCTCAGGTCATGATCTCAGCGTCCTGGGATTAAGTCCCGAGTCGGACTCCCTGCTCAGTGGGGAGCCTGCTTCTCCCTCTCCCTCCACCCCCACTCATGTTCTTTTTCTCAAATAAACAAAATACTTTTTGAAAAAAGAGATCATATTCAAAGCCATGAGACCGGTGTAGAGGGTCGCTGGAAATAAAAATATAAAGCAAAGGGAAGAGATGCTTTCCAGAATATCTTATCAGGCAAGAGAAAGCAGAACCATCAAAGGAAGCCAATTAGGAATACACTGAGAAAAAAGAGCAAATATTTTCGAGTCATGAAAGCCAAAGAAGAAAGGTTCTGAGATTTGGTGCCAGTAACAACAGGATGAGACCTGAGTAAGGGCCATGGTCGTTTGGTTAGAAGGACATCACTGATCACCTACAGAGGGAAGCAGCTGGCCAGTTCTGGGGTCAGAGGTCAAATCAGGAGTGTTGGAGGTGAAGTGCGGGGCTGGTGGTGAGAGGAAAATGGCCACGTGATCAAGAAGAGGAGGAATTGGCCTCACATAGGAGCAGCAGGGTTGGATAAACGGGTTTTCAGGGTAAGGGAAACTGTGCAGGCTTAAAGTCAAAGGGAAGAGCCAGGGAAGGGACGGTGGGGTTGAGGTCACTCATCTTTCGGCCCTTGGGATCAAACTCAAGGTCTGCCTCACATACCTGTGCTCACCTCCCGTCCTACCAACCTCCCCCTCCCACAGTGCAGTCTCTTTCATCAAATGTGGAACTTTCGGCTTCCTACTACCTTGCCTTCAGCCCCACCCGTCATTCCTGGCTCTGGCCCCATCCATCCTGGAGTCCTAACTCCTTTTCACCAATTCCCATCCCTCCCCCTTCACTATTTCACTTCTTCGGGAAAATTCCCATCCCTCCCCCTTCACTATTTCACTTCTTCAGGAAGCCTTCCCAGAGAGCGCCTCACAAACTGTACAGATGTGTGGCTGTCACTGATGGATGGAGAGACGGAGAGAGAGAAAGGAGAGATCTAGAAAGAGACACACTACACACTTGATCTTTGCTGGTAGGCATATGGTGTTTTTATGGGTTTTAAGATTTTATTTATTTAACACAGAGAGAGACAGAGAGAGAGAGAAAGCAAGTGCAAGCAGGGGGAGTGGGAGAGGGAGAAGCAGGCTTCCCACTGAGCAGGGAGCCTGATTTGGGGCTCGATCCCAGGATCCTGGGATCATGACCTGAGCCGAAGGCAGACGCTTAACTGACGAAGGCCCCCAGGTGCCCCTGATTTTATGTTTTTATCTTACTTCCACGTGTGGTACTTCCTACTTCTCTAAAATGCACAGTCTTGCTTCTGTAATAATAGCAAGTGGATAATTTACTCTATAGCCGGCTCCACGCAAATGCAAAGTGGGATGCTGGCGTGGGCACCGGCTCTGTGTCATCTGCAAAAGCGGAAGATTAGAAGCAGTCTAAATGGCCATCCACAGGGACATTAGATGCTGCCACAGCTCTGGATGAACTGCTATGGAAACATTCAAAGACACCGAACAGTGTGTATAGAATGCTATCACTTGGTCTAAAAACAGACCGGGGGCGGGGACGGGGGTGAAAGCATTTATCTGTGTTTGCTTGTATGTGGTTAAAGAAATTCTAGAAGAAACAAAAGAAATGAACAATTACTACAGAGGTGGGAAAGAGGAACCACACAGAACAGGGGGTTGGAGACAGACTTTTTGCAGTACACTCATGGGGAAGGTGGTGAGGCAGCAGAAAGCATTATTTTTTCCCCAAAAAGACCTCTTTTGGGGGCACTTGGGTGGCTCAGTGGGTTAAAGTCTCTGCCTTTGGCTTGGGCCATGATCTCAGGGTCCTGGGATGGAGCCCCGCATCGGGCTCTCTGCTCAGTGGGGAGCCTGCTTCCTCTTCTCTCTCTCTGCCTGCCTCTCCACCTACTTGAGATCTCTGTCAAATAGAAAAATAAAATCTTAAAAAAAAAACCTCTTTTAATAAGATTTGTCATATCTTCAGCAGCTCGTACTCCTCTAGAACAGGAGAACGCATCCCATCCCCACGGTCCGCGTGGAAGGGGCTGGTGGGCTGCAGGCCCGCTTACCGATTAATCTTCCTCTTCTGCTGAGATTTAATCACTGTGCTCTCCTCGTCCCTCTTCTTCAGCACCTGGAAGTTGTACTCCAGCTTCTCTTGGTTTAGCTGGTAAGTTGCTTTCATCTGCTGAAGCTGCTGCTCAAGAACCTACCGTTGAAGTTTAAAAAGTCATGATACTCACTGGCCCCGGTATCATCGGTCGTACCTGAGGGTCCCCGATTCTTCGTTCTGGAGTCATGTCAGAGGAGCCGGAGGGACAAGTGCCTGCCCCTGAATTCTTTTTTTTTTTTTTAAAGATTTTATTTATTTATTTGAGAGAGAGAGACAGTGAGAGAGAGCATGAGCGAGGAGAAGGTCAGAGAGCGAAGCAGACTCCCCATGGAGCTGGGAGCCCGATGTGGGACCCGATCCCGGGACTCCAGGATCACGCCCTGAGCCGAAGGCAGTCGTCCAACCAACTGCGCCACCCAGGCGTCCCTGCCCCTGAATTCTTAAAAAATCTGTCATTAGGGGCAAATGAAAGGCCAACCAGAAGAAATATCCATCATTCGGGCGCCCGGGTGGCTCAGTCAGTTAAGGGTCTGCCTTGAGCTCTGGTCATGATCTCAGGGTCCTGGGATTGAGTCCCACATTGGGCTCTCTGCTCAATGGGGAGTCTGCTTCTCCCTCTCCCTCTCCCTCTCTCTCTCACAAATAAATAAATAAAATCTTTACAGAAAATATCCATCATTCTGCTGCAAGCTTAAAGCCTGTGTCCCTACAGCCTGGGAGAGATGGCATTTGGAGCCTTCCAGTCTGGCCCGATCCGGTGCTGTGCACCAGACCCTCATGGGGAGATACACATGGCCCCAGCAGAAACACAAGTTCTTGTTGCCACAGAGGTGTCCCTGCTCTGACCTCCAACCGGCTGTGCTGGTGTTTAACAGATGGTGTTCATTTTAAAGGACGCTAGACATGACCATCCTTTCTTTCTGGATTTCCATTATCTATATTCATTCACTCACCAAATACTGATCTGAGGGCCTGCTCTATGTCGACACTTTTCCAGGTGCTGCTGAGAAAACACTGCTGAAAAAGCCACAGTCTGGCCCTATCTAGGAGAGGGACAGATCGACAAGCACCAGTGACAAGAGGCACAGGGTAGCCTGGGACGCTCATGGCCTTGAAGGCCAGGCAGGTATCCCCAAACAGTGGGCACCAGCATGTCTGAGACCTGGAAAATGAGGAGGAGTCGCTCATGGGGACGCCTCAGGGGACAGAGGTCCAGAGGGGCAAGGGGAGTGAGGTGCTTTGGGGAAACCACGAGCTTTGTTGGGTATGAGGTGTGAGGCAGGGAATGCTCAAAAAAAAGGCTGACAGAGCAGTAGGGCAGTAGAGAGAGATCACTCTGGGGGCACCTGGGTGGCACAGTCAGTTAAGTATCTGACTCTTGGGTTTCGGCTCCGATTGTGATCTTAGGGTCATGAGATCAAGCCCCACGTCGGGCTCTGCACGCAGCATGGAGTCTGCTTGGGATTCTCTCTTCCTCTCCCTCTGCTCTTCCCGTTCATGTTCTCTCTTTCTCTCTCTCTCACTAAAATAATAAATCCAAGGAAGGAAGGAAGAGAGGAAAGAGGGAAGGGAAGAAGACAGATCATGCTGACTGTGGGTAAAAAAAAAATTTTTTTGTCAAGAGCAGGACAGGGCTAGAGACAGGGCAAATAGAGGCAAGCTTGCTCCCACCTTTCCTGAGTGGAAATGCAGGAACAGACGAACAGACGATGCAATTAAGTGTAATCAGAGGTTGACAGGCAGGGGCATGTGACATGTGGCACTCTTCCAAGCCTCCTTCCCCCATCCCCTTCCACGCAGCTACAGGGCCTTGCTAAGGAATCAGCTTAGATAGGGAATCTAGGCAGCGTCCCCTCCCCGCTCCGGACTATCCTCAGGACAGTAACTGGACAAGAGGTGATGCAGAGAACAAGGCATTGGCATGGATAACTGAGAGAATCAGTCAAGAGCACCCTGTTTAACTATTCCAGAGAGTTCTAAATCTCCACTGTGGGTAGGTATCTCACAATGGTTTGTGCCCCCGTGTTCCAAATAAAACCAGCCCAGCTGCTTCACATGTGACCAGCCCTGGACATGGAGAAGGCCACTGACCTAGGAGGTCGCTCAGTACAAAGTCCAGCAGAAAAGCTCCTCGCTGGATGGAGATAATCTGGAAGGTATGCATGCTTTCTGGATTTGCTCTGATTTGGAACAACAGTGAAGAGCTGAGACCCTGGGTGCCTGGTGTTTGCTCTGAGGATGTCGGGACCTCCTTTTTCTCATAGCTTTGCAATAAGCCCCTGTCACTAAGACAGCATTTCCCAAACTTTGGCCATGGGATAGTTTTTACAATTATATGGAAGTGAGAGCACGTGAGTTCTAGCAGTGAGTGTTCATGTAAATTTCACCCCTGAAGTCCAATCATTAGATAATACTCACAACGGAAACCCACTCTCTATTTTTCCTGCACGATACATCTTGAAAGGAAAAAAAAAAAAAATCACTGACTCACTTTTTTTGTGAGTTTTGTGAAACCACCACACATACCTCACCTGGCTGAACACAGTTCACAAAACTCTGAGCTAAATTAGTAAGCAGGTCATGTCTTTTCCTTTGTGCCCTGAAAGAACTCACATCTGAGCTGATTTTATAGGCAAAACAACAAACAAAGAAACATGTCACCTGCCGGTTCTAATTTGCATTTCTTTGCCGGCGCTCCTGGTTAATTATTTATTAGCCCATTTCATTTTCTTTTGTGGAACGCACCTGCTCCTGCTCTTTGCCAGAATATGGTCCTAGGAGATTGACACATGGAAGGACTAGTAATGCAACACGCACTGTGGGCTTTCCATCTCTAGGGGATCCCAGATCAGCTGCTCGGTCACCCCGGCTCTGGTCCAAGACCCCTACGGCCTCCTCAGTCACGATGCCCCTTGGGAGTTACTGGCAGTGTTGTCAATGAACTTGCAGAACTAATTTTGTTAACTGTCCGCCCTTATTCTTTAATTATCCAAAGATACTGTTGCAAAGCTGTACTTCATGTTTCCAAGACTAACCATGAAACATCGTGATGGTTTTTGTGAATAATTTACAAAGATTACAATCTAACCTGCCACGAAAGGCCTTCTGTGTAGTGGGGGCTGTGGGTGTTGATCCTACCTTCCCCTTCTTCCTGCAACAGTATGAGCCTCCCCGCAGCCACTCTCCACGCCATCTCCTGCCCCACAACCTCCAGAAAACCAGCTGCCATCATTGTCCCAAGCAGAATGGAAATTTAAAACAGCCTTTCCCCTTGTCCTGTGGGCTGACTTGGAGAACCTACTGGGCCCCTTCACCTCTGCTCTCAGGACCTGTGCCTTGTTTATCTTTGTGCTTTGCACAATGTTAAGTTCATGGTGTTTGTTAAATAAGTAACTTGGACTTGTTTTGTGATTAATATTCTGGTATTAAAGGTAACAGTTCCTGAAGTTGAACTAAACCATTTTACAATTTTAAAAGCACAAGTAGGACCCAAAGTAAAAAAATATATTTGCTTCCTGCATCAAGCACTAAGTGTTTCTAGTAGTGTTATTTGGGGCCGGGGCGATGGGGGGCTGTGGTAAAAATCCCTCTCTAGGGCATAATGTTTATAGGCTTCGTTTTGCTAATCAATTATGTCACCTTACTGGCAGTAAGCACTTGGAAAGTATTCATTCGCTTTTTTATTTCTTGTACTTTACCCATCAAATCAAATCTGTGTATTTGGAGCCTTCATATTTTTGTGGTTTGCAAAAATTTTAGTTGTATATTTCAGAACTGATACAGTGCTATGAATTACTTAGGAAGACCAAATTTGATGTTAAGCTGCATACTGTATCTTCTTGACAAAATCGATGTTATTGAACTTTACTATCTAATGAAAGTATACGTAAGGGGCATTATGATCAAGTTTTATCTACAAAAATGCCCTGCATACGGCAATATGGCAATCCCTGATTTATCTGTTTCAAGTTAAAATGTAATTTGGTACAGTATACTCCTGGTTTCCATTCTAACACGGGAACTGCACACATTTCCCTGCTCTGAATATCTCCATCTGTATGCCTCCTACATACCCACATTCGATGGGCAGTCCAACTGGACAGGGGAAGCCAGGAGATGTGGGTCTCCCAGGTTCTCAGGCTCTCCTTACCTCCCTAGTCTTCCATCACCTCCTACCCCCAAAAATCTCCCCACATCCCAGAATTTTTTGACGTGTTCAAGCATTTGAGGATTAAATTAAGAATGTGAGGTTTGGGGCATCTGGGTGGCTCAGTGGGTTAAAGCCTCTGCCTTCGGCTCAGGTCAGGATCCCAGGGTCCTGGGATTGAGCCCCGCATTGGGCTCTCTGCTCCGCAGGGAGCCTGCTTCCTCCTCTCTCTCTGCCTGCCTCTCTGCCTACTTGTGATCTGTGTCTGTCAAATAAATAAATAAATAAATAAATTTTTTTGATTTAAAAAATTTTAAAAAAAAGAATGTGAGGTTCTACTCCTACAACTCAAAGGCAAAAATTAATAATAATAATAATAATAAACAACTACCCAAGTAGAAGACATACAAATGACCAATAGTTATGTCACTACTTATCAGGGAAATGCAAATCAAAGCTACAATGAGATATCACGTCATGCCTCTTAGGATAGCTATTGTCAAAAAAACAATAACAACAGGTGCTGGCAAGGATGTGGAAAAGGAAACCGCTGGTGGGAATGCAAATTGGTGCAGCCACTCTGGAAAGAGTATGGAGATTCCTCAAAAGATAAAAAATAGAACTACCCTTTGATCCAATAATCCCACTTCTGGCTATAGATCTAAAGGCACAGAGATCTGCAACTTGAAGAGATGTCTGCCCTCCATTGTTCATTGCAGCATATTCACAACAGTCAAGAGATAGAAACAATCTAAGTGTCCATCAGTGGACTAATGGAGAAAGAAAATGTGGTATATCACGAAATTGTCCTCAGCCTTAAAAAAAGACAATCTACCATTTGCAACAATAGGGATGGACACAGAGGACATTATACTAAGTGAAATAAGCCAGACACAGAAAGACAAATGCTGCTTGGTCTCACTTGTATGTGGGATCTAAAGCAGACAGCCTGGGGGAGGAGAAAGAGGGGGTTTTGGGGCGGAGGTCACAAGGTTCCAGTTATGTAGGATGAATAGGTTCTGGTGATCTAACAGTTACAACAGAAGGTCTTTGAGTAACAATGCTGTTATTGTATATTTAAAAATGTGTTAAGAGAGTAGATCTTGTGTTACGTGCTCTCAACGCAAAAGGAAAAACAAAACCACAGATGAAAGAACATGGGTTTCCATTATTTCACTGTTTGAGGCCAGTGGTGTGTCCTTTTGTCCCATAAATTATCATAAAACCAAAATAATGAAAGAAAGCTTAACAATAGCCATTTTCATTAAAAATGCCATGTACACACCCCACATACGCAGCACTGCGCTCCCAGACGCCCACTGTTCTTCGTCAGTGACTCTCATTTCCATGACATTACTATGAGAAAGGCCCAGGAAAAGTCTCAAGACCGGTAAGAATATTGGTAGTCTGGAGAGGCTTTGATGCCACCTTGTCACATTAAGCACAAGAGTAGTAGGTCCTGAAATTCCATCACAGGCTACGTGCAAAAGCTTTAGTCTAACAAGTTTTTCTAGACAGAGACTGAAGTGAATAGCCTGTGCTGAAACATTAAGAGCTAATTACATCACACCTACATGTAATTAGAGATGAGCGCTTTTTTAAACTAACGAAGCACAGAATCCTGGGCTTGGAAAGAACTTCACAAACCAGAAAATCTAACCTTCCACTGGGAGAATCCTTCCTCAGCATTGAAGACCGACAGTCAGGCAGCCTTTGAATACTTTATGAGATAGAACACTCTTTGTTCTGTGGGATGACCCTTTTCTACATCGGATAGTTCTATTAGAAAGTTCTTTCTGGGGCGCATGGGTGGCACAGTCTGTTAAGTGTCTGACTTTTGGTTTTGGCTCAGGCTGTGATCTCAGGGCTATGAGACTGAGCCCCAAGTCAGCCTCCATGCTCAGCACAGAGTCCCCCCGGGATTCTCTCCCTCTGCCCCACCAGAGCTCGATCTCTCTCGAATAAATCAATCTAGAAAGAAAGAAAGAGAGAGGGAGGGAGGGCAGAAGGAAGGAAAGAAGGGAGTGAGTGAGTTAGTTCTTTCTGACGGCAAGTCGGAATCTGCCTTACTGCGATGTCCAACCATCAGCCAGAGACTGTTTGGAATATTAGGAACATTGCAGGCTACCGAGCCAGACAGAGCTGATTTGAATCCAGGGCCTACCATTTGCCAGGTAAGTAGCCTATTTCCTGGCATAAAAATGTGGGCGTCTGGGTGGCTTAGTGGGTTAAGCCGCTGCCTTCGGCTTGGGTCATGATCTCAGGGTCCTGGGATCGAGGCCTGCATCGGACTCTCTGCTCAGCGGGGAGCCTGCTTCCCTCTCTCTCTATCTCTGCCTGCCTCTCTGTCTGCTTGTGATCTCTCTCTGTCAAATAAATAAATAAAATCTTTAAAAAAAAATGTGGTCACTGATTCCTCCTTTCTGTGTTAATATGAGTATCAGAGACACTGTGCCTTAAGTGCCTGTTCACTCACTAGATGGTGGCTTGCCCTGGGGATACCTTCCCTTTGCTTGGCTAAAGTCATAATCCTCCCAGTGATTCCTCAGGTCGTGGTTTCCTGCTTTGCCTCTTGGCAGCCCTCCAGGATTTATTAAAGAAAGAATTCTTCCCCATATGTTTTGTCCATGAGTTCCTTCAGATATGATCGCTTGAAAGAAAGCAGATAAAAAATATGTATCTGTTGAAGGGACTAACTCTAGAATGTTCTGGGCAGTCACCAAGGACGAAACTGCCACCAGACGCCGAGCAACAAGTCAGACCTGCACATCCTGCTCCAGCTTGATCTTGATCATGTTGTACTCTTCCCAGTCCCATACCCTCTGCTTGTTCAGCTGCTTCTCATAGTCCTCTACCTTCTTGATGCGGTTCATAAGATACTCCAGCTGAAGGCACAGGAAGACAAGAGGAAAGTCAGCCTTGTCCCTGCCCTGTCACAGTCCTTCGGGTGGCCTGACCAGCGTGACCCAGTGAAGGGTCTCCAAGTGTCAGGGTCTGGAGGGAGTCAGTCAGCCCTCAGCATCTCCTGGGCCCCAAAGTTTTGTATCCTTTACCATACTCAGGAGCCTCCTTACTTGAAAAACTCCAAGAGGATTGCTCCATTAAGAAACTAGCCATGGGCCCCGTGGTCAGACATTTGTATTTCTCAAAAAAACCCCACTGGCTCTTGGTCAAGCTGTTTCTTTGTTCTTTATGTCTCTGAAGTAAAGTGATACCCCCATCCTTTAAAACATCTTCTGAGTCACAAACATCCGTGGCTGGGGTAGAAGCCTGGGAACAAAAAAGAGAGGGGCAGGACCACAGGAACTCCAGCGAGCTGCAAAGGAAGGTAGTATTCACCGCCACTAGAAGCAAATGTCACCATCAGGAGCAGCAGGGACTAACCACAAAGTGGAGTAGTAAATGTCTGCCATGGCAATCCTCCCCAAGATACATAAAGGCCAGTGAGTTCAGTCACAGCAGATATGGCCCCAGATTCCACGGAGCACCCCTGACACATCCTCCCCACCCGCTCCCCGTCCCCCACCCCCTTCCACACCCATCGCCCCTTCACCTCTTTGGCATTGTGAGCCTGCAGGGCCCGCTCCCATTTCTTCTTATTACTGGCCAGCATTTCTTGTCGTTCTACCTCGAATGCTTTCTACAACCAAGAAAGAAGAGAGCTCTAGTGTCTGTTTAGATTGGGCAGGTTCCACAGCAGGAAAAAACTCATAAGTAATTACACAAGGGCCCATGTACCAACTGGACAGTCCAAGTCAAATCCAAATGCAACCTTGCCAAGTTTCATACAACCAAAGGGGTACAGAAGGAGTTGTGTGGAAATTAGTGTTATGAAGTCTGGACTTCCCACAAATTTTGAGAGGAAATGTGCCAAGTGCCCTGTGGCTCAGCCAACATCAGAGGAGGGAGCTGGAGGAAGGCCAGGGCCCTGGGTGAAGTGACGGGGCAAGCCCCAGCATGTGCTTCAATCATGCCGAGGGCTGCTGCATGGTTGGGGTTCCCACAAAACAAAGGAACGCGTTGCTCACAAGAGGTAGGCCAAGGAATGCAGAAAGGAGTCTATAATGATCCAAAACAGTGGGACTCCTCTTGGCTCTCTTCCATTCTGGAAAGGCCAGTCTCAGTGTCAAGCCTTAACATTTCATTTGAATTTAAAGTATTGATTCCTGAACCTGTTTTCCCATGCTCCCACCCCCAGCTGCCATAAATACAACAAAAAAACAGCTCACACACACCCCTCTCCTCCACTCTTCTTATCCCTCCGTGGTTTTATTTTCTTGCAAAGCACTTATTACCACCTGTCCAACTATATATTTAGTAGTTTATCTGTTTATTGTCTAGCTGTCTCCTACTAGAATACAGATCTCATCGAGGACTTTGTTTAGTTCATAGCTGTATCCACAGCCCCTGGGACGGTGTCCGGCACATAGTAGGTGCTTAATGAGTAATTGTTGGGCGAGTGCATGAATGGGTAAACAAATGAAGGGGCTGACATCACAGGATGAGACACCTGGGTCAGTCAGGGCCGACCTGGCCCTCCTCAGGGGCTGCCCCCGGGGCAGAAGGCAGCTCTACCACACCATTACCTCAATGTAATTCAGCTCCTGGCGGAAGGTTTTCATCATGTGCTTCACTTGTTCTTCCATTCTCTCCAGCAGCAGGCAGATGTCATCTGACTGCTTCTTCAAATCCTTCACATACTGGTCATCTTTTGTTTTCAACTCCTAGAGAAGAGCAACCAAAAGTTGGTCACCAAATAAGACCGAGGGAAGAGGTACCAAGCGCACTCCCCCAGGACCTCACTCTTCAGTATCTGTGAATGCTAGGAATACACAGCTATACACAGAGAAAGTCACTTTGGAAGAATCTGAGGATGCCAGGGAGAAAGCACAGGCGGATGGAGCACAGTGGCCTCAGCTAGGGGCAAAGCCGGACACAGCAGCCGGCGATCAAACCCTCCGTGACTACTTGCTGTAAACCTCTTTATAAGCTCCCAGGCAGCTTACAGCCCCCCAGCGGAGCAATGGCAATCCAGGATCCAACACGGGACTCTATCCACTGCAGACTACATGCCATTCCTTAACTGAAAACATAAAATCTGACACAGCATTGGCTACGAGCATGCATCTTTCTAAGGTCACCAATAATTCTCAGATTTCTGCAAAGCTCTTCCTTGTGGTTGAATTTATTGCCTGAGTTGTGCAATAATCTGAGTCATGAAGTGACTCCTCCTCATTTTTCCATTCAGGAAGAGCAAACCAATAAGTCAGTCAAATCCCCCAGCCTGAGCCCATGCAGCAAGGTCGGGGGCCGGGAGTCTCGCCTGCTGTAACTCGCTGATCAGCTTGTTCTTGTCCTCGATCAGCCCAGCACAGTGCACCTGCTGGGTGTTGAGCATTTCCCACAGGTCCTGGGGAATTCTCTTCTGTTTGCCCTCCTCCCACTTTGCAGTGATTTCATCAAATTTGTCCTGGCTGGTCTTGACTTCGTTCTCCAGCTTCTCGAGTCTGTGGATACAAACACAGTGGCCATGCCAGCCAAGCTGGGGAAGCCGTCTCCTGCTGAAGCAGGCCGGTTCTGGAGAGTCTGAAATACCAAGCCCGGGCCTCAAGCACTGCTCCCACGCACCACGCGCTCAGAACCAAACCAGCCTCTGAGGAATCTTCTATTAGCTTAAGCAGTGCTTGGAAGCAAGGAGACCAAATAAACAAGGTGACCCATAACAAAAGCATATGGACCTTAAAGCTATACCTACTTACACACGCACACACACGTACGGATCAACAGTCTGTCACATACTTCCGCGACAAGCTGTACGACTCCAGTGACCAAGGCCTGACTTTGCCACTAACGGACTCTCAACTTGAGACAAGTCCATGACCCACAGCAAGCTGCATTTTTCTCCTCCGTAAGAGGGAGGATGAAAGCACCTACTTTCCTACGGCTCCTCCCAGGGTTAGGTGAGATGATGCTTGGCACAGCAGTCATTCAACAAAGGGTACCCATATTATTGTTTCTGGTTATCGACATGACTTCAGGTGTGTGGCCGTTCCTCTCCCAAATCAGTAAATACAGGGGGCCATACGATATATACTAGGGATTATTACACCTCCATCAGAAAGGATAAAAATCCAACTTTTGTATCAACATGGACGGGACTGGAAGAGATTATGCTGAGTGAAATAAGTCAAGCAAAGTCAATAATCATATGGTTTTGCTTATTTGTGGAGCATAAGGAATAACACGGAGGACATGGGGAGATGGAGAGACATGAGTTGGGGGAAATCGGAGGAGGAGACAAACCATGAGAGACTGTGGACTCTGAGAAACAAACTGAGGGTTTTGGAGGGGAGGGGGGTGGGGGGATTGGGTGAACCTGGTGGTGGTATTATGGAGGGCACGGATTACATGGAGCACTGGGTGTGGTGCATAAACAATGAATTCTGGAACACTGAAAAGAAATTTTTAAAAATAGATAAAAATTATAAAAAAAAAATACAGGGAGCCACGAAAATAGGGCAACTCCACCATTAAGGAATGGAAAATCGGCATGGCCTTTCCAGAAATTCCAAAAGAGACTCTGTGATGAAGTGTACCGAGGAGGGAACCAGCCTGAAGAGAAGCCTGAGGACGAGAGGTGAGGTCCCCCCTAAGAACGGCCACTAGGACATACGCCAGGACTCTCTCCCTACCTTCACAGACTGTCATTGTAGGAGGCTGCCTCCCGACAAGAGTGCCAACCCCTACAGGACAGGAGTCACAACTTAAACTCACACTCCCCTCTCTCCTTCTTGCCTCCCTTCCGAGCTAGAGCACAGAGCACATTAATTCACTTGACTTTTGGCCTCAAAAAATGAAAAACAACAGCCAGGTCATCTTGCCAATTTATCCTATACGTCTGCCACTGAAGACCTTCAGTTTTTCCTCCGTGGTCATCGGAAACAGCCTACCTCCTTGGCGTGGCTGGGAAATCAGCCAATTTCTTTCTAGGTACAGCCCAAGGCAGACCGTGGGAAGTCACAAGAATAAAATCACCAGTCGCCTACTGGTAAAGCTAGCAAAGGTGCTGAAGGAACTCCTTACGCTGAACACCTAAAAACATTGTTAACCCCGTGCTCTTGCGGAGATGAGCTAAAATGGCCACGGGGAGGCAGGGGGAAGAAAGGAGGAAAGCAGGGAGGGAAGGAGGAGAGTCATTCCTAAAGGGCATTAAGGGGATTCTGCTGGACTGACTCTGACGCAGCCACTTTCCAACGGTTGGGGAGACTTTGGGGGCCCGTGGAAGAGACGTCCTCACATCCACCCTGCAGAGCGGGGCTTCCCCACCTCTGACGCTTGATCTCCTCTTCTTCCACTCTCCTGTGGATCTCTCTGATATCTGTAGCCACCTGGATATTTGTCACCAACTCAGTGCCACAGAGCAGCAGTTTATTCAATTTCTGAAAACAAAGAATTTATGAAGTTAGAGGGGAGCCTGGGTGGCTCAGTCGGTGAAGCGTCTGCCTTCTGCTCAGGTCCTGATCCCGGGGTCCTGAGATCGAGACCCACATCGCTTCGGAATCCCTGCTCAGCGGGGGAGCCTGCCTCTCCCTCTCCCTCTCCCCACCCCCCACCCCCATCCATGGTCTCTCTCGCCACTCTCTCTCTCTCTGAAATAAATAAAATCTTTAAAAAAAAAAAAAAGAATTTATGAAGTTAGAAACCTTTTGCACAGCTGTCTATAGCTGTTCTATCCAGCCAAGCAGGAATCAAAAGCAACCTTCAGACCCTTAAGAGTAGCATGTACTTGACAATCCTTTTCCATCAGGATATTGGGGATATGATATCAGAACTTATGATTTAATAGCACATGTGATTCTGGAGGTACTGTGGCTTATTCTCATTAGACTAGGGACCAGCTGGCTAGCACACTGGCAGATACCCGAGGCACATCTCAGCACTCGCCCTGTAGACCCTCCAAGTGACTGACACCACCAGGCGCTTTTCTGAGAATTCAGCGGGAGAGGTGAGGTAGAGACAATGGCGACCATCCTCCCACATCCATTCCCTCCTCCTCCCCAAGTAACAGGATCCCCAATTTTAGCTGGACATTGGACCTACCAAGATGGATAAACTTCCCAAACTCCTTGGCAGCTAGAATACAGTCTGATCGACAGAACCTGAGCAGAAGTGACGTGTGCCCCTTCTGACTCCTGCGTTGAAGGGAAAAGGCCTGTCCTCTGCTGCCGCATCCCCCCCTTCTCCGGGGCCAGCGTGTGGTGCTCTGGTATGACACGGTGAGCACATGCAGCCACCGAAGGAATGGCAGAAGGAGATGAGGTCCCCGACATCGAGGAGCTGCCGCATCAGCCCTGGACAGTGTCCTGATGCTCTGAACTACTGAGGAAGCCAGAGGAATAAGCTTCTGTGTTGTTTAAGCTACTGTTACATGGCGTCTTCTGTTCCAGACACTCGGGCTCCACCGCTGCCTCCCTTAATGGCTCAACAATTTTGCTATTGGTGCCCCCCTTTCTAAATCCCTCTTTGGGGGCACTTGGGTGGCTCAGTCGGTTAAGCATCTGCCTTCGGCTCAGGTCATGATCTTGGGGTCCTGGGATCGAGTCCCACATCGGGCTCTCTGCTCAATAGAGCGTCTGCTTCCCCCTCTGCACTCCCCCATCTCATGTGCTCACGCTCCTGCTCTCTTTCTCTCTCAAATCAATAAAATCTTGAATAAATAAGTAAGTAAACAAATAAATAAATCCCTCCTTGAATTCCACATCAGTGTCTTCACTCCTGACCTTTGGGCAATGACAGGATTTCAACCAAAAATTCAGGTACCCTTAGGCTGTGCCTACATTTTTCTAAGTCTGTTTTGGAACTTACAAATTCTCCGGCTCTCGGACTGTTTCTGAACAAAGAAGCTATAAGCTTCCCCGTATGAAGGAGTCACTGAAACAATCAGAAATTCTATTTCCTCTCACCCTCCTAAGGACACTTGGAAAAGCAGTTTTAATGAATACAGAATGGAAGCCCTTAACCCCGATATCCAGAGGTACGCCAGACTTTTTAAAAAATGGCTACAGTTGTAGCATTTGTATCAAATGGTTTTACATGCCTAAGGAAGTAAAGGCCTTCCAGTAGTTTTTGAACAGTTTTCTATTTTCTGCTCAGACAATGCGAACATCAGAAATTTCTGAACCAAGTATTTCAGACTCAAAGGAAAACTGAAAATGTTACAGTCACCAACAGACCAACAGACACAGGAAAAGATAAAACTGTCGTTTTCAGATATGATTACATATGTAAAAAAAATAAACACACAAACAAAAGAGACCACAGGATAACTATTAGAATTGACAAGAGAATTTGACAAAATTGCTGAATATCAGGTCACTATACAAAAAACCATTTGTACTTTTATATATAAGCAAAAAACACTTAGAGCCTCAACGCAAAGCGTAAGACATTGTTTTTGTTTTTGTTTTGTTAACATATAATGTATTATTTGTTCCAGGGCTACAGGTCTGCGAATCATCAGTCTTACACAATTTAGCATAAGACATTGTTGACAAAACTAAAGAATACCTAAATAAGTGGAGGGATATTTTATACTCATGGATTGTAAATCTCATCATTGGTAAGATATTAATTCTTTCCTAAATTGATCTATAGGTTCAATCTGACTTCAATTAAAGTGCCAGCAGGGGACACCTGGGTGGCTCGTGGGTTGATTGGCTGACTCTTGATTTCAGTTCAGGTCATGATCTTGGGGTCCTGGGATTGACCCCAACATCAGGCTCCACACTTGGGGGGAGTCTGCTTGAGGACTTTCTCCCTCTGCTGCCCCTTTCCTTCCAACCCCCTCCCCCCACAAACACCACAGCTCTCTCTCTAAAATATATAAATAAAACTTTTTAAAATCCCAGCAGGTTTTTTGGATGAAACTGACAAACTGATTGTAAAATTTATATGGACATGAAAAAGGTCAAGGATAGCCAAGACAATTTGAAGAATCACAAACTTAGAGGACCTATTCCACCAGATCAAGACCTGTCATAAGGCTACAGTAGTTAAAATAGTGTGGAACTGGTATAAAGTCAGACAAGTAGACCAATAAAACAGAACAGAGAATCCAGAAACAAATCCACATATGTGATCACCTGACTCACAACAAAGGTGTATTGCAGTGCCGTGGGGGGAAGGATGATCCTTCCAATAAACGGTGCTGGTTCAATTAAAAATCCATATACAACACAGCATCCTTGAACCTTACCTTTACACCAGCCACAAAAATCAATTCAAGATAGACTACAGACCAAAATATACATGACACAAAAATAAAGCTTCTAAGAGAAAACTTGGAAGAATTATCTTTATAAAACTGGAGCAAGATTAAATAGGAAACAAAAGAATCAGCAAGTAAAAATGATTGATAAGGGGTAGGGCCAAGGACAGTGGCCCTTCCTGTCTAAGTCTCATGGTAGAACCAGTTATTAATATCTTGATATTAAGGAAGGCAGCATTTGGCTTTTATACATTTTATATATTTCTTTTCTATGCCAACACTTTATGTGCCTTAAGTCATAAGTGAAAGGAAGCTTGAAAAGCTGCTAATGATGGGGCACCTGAATGGCTCAGTGGGTTAAAGCCTCTGCCTTTGGCTCAGTTCATGATCACAGGGTCCCAGGATCGAGCCCTGCATCAGGCTCTCTGCTCAGTGGAGCCTGCTTCCCTTCCTCTCTCTCTGCTTGCCTCTCTGCCTAATTGTGATCTCTTTCTGTCAAATAAATAAATAAAATCTTAAAAAAAAAAAAAAAAGAAAAGAAAAGCTGCTAATGAAAACAACATTATCTCTTCGGGTTCATACTCAAAGATGAACTCTATCAGTATTTTCAAGACCATAGCAGTATAAACTGTATCAGGAGGTTCCAGATTATATACAATATCCTTTTGATCCTACCCAGCCATGCTCAGAGATGATCGACATTTCGACGAAGTGACCCCAGTACAGACAGGAGGCAGGACACATCAGCGTCACAATGAGCACCAGATGGGGACCAAGAACACACCACAGCTCAGTGTTCTTCCTGCCACCGTAAGGTATCTTATCTTTGACCCAGTACCGTACAGTTCACTCAGGTGTCTCTGTAGATCTCTTTGCTCTATAATGACATTTCAGTAACTTGAGTATTTTTTTCTCGCAGTAAGTGTACTTCAACTTCTGCCAGAAATGCTCTCTCTCCTCTCTGCTTTTATAAGTCCCACCTATTTTTCCAAGATGCAGCTCAAACCCCACTTTCTGCATGTAACCTTTCCCCATCAGGCCCGCTGGGGCAGCCCTGTTCTTTCCCTCAATTCCTACCATCCCGCTGCCCTAGGATATTCATTTAACAGTTCATTAAATGCAGCACTTTGCCAGTCCTGCTTGCTGTTCGGGAGTGTTGTTCATTCTTCCTGCACCTGTTGTTCCAAGTCCTTTATTAAACATTCCAGGAGCCCTGGCATTGCCATGGGACAGCAATCGATGACTTTCTTTTTAGTGGTTATTGAGTACAAGCCCTGCACTATCCACAGGTATACGCAGAGGCTCTCGCTCTCACGGAGCTTACAGCTCTGCTGGGGACATGCAGGCACACACACTGGAAGTCCTACAAGGGAGAAAACGTCTAAAATGAAACACATGGCACAGAGAAGTACCCGGTGTGTGAATTAAAGGAGCCTGGGCTGCGAAGAAATCATGGACTTGCAGTCCCCTCGAGTTGGGACTTGAGATGGCCTTGAAGTATGGGAAGGCATCCTGATGAAAGGAGAGAAGACGGAGGTAGAGGACAGCGGGGAGGAGGGCAAGGGAGGGACTGGCATCCCGGAAGATAAGAGGCACGGAACAGGACGAGCAGAGCCCCCACTGGAGGTGAGTGAGCAGATCGGCCAAGCCAGAGTGAAGGAAACAGAGTTAGGACGGAAACAGAAGGCCTTGAATGGGCAGCGTAAACATCTTGACTTGCACTAATGAACAGCTCACAGGATGAAATGAAAGCTCACTCCTAGACAGCTCTCAAAATGGGAAAGATTCAAATTCGCTTCTGCCTAACTAAAGGCAGGAACACGCAATCCCTCTTGAGAGTCTTCTGGTCTAAGTATGAAAACCATGACCTCACACCCAGCTAGCGTCCCTGGCTGATAGGACCATTCGCCACCCAGCTCATACCAGTCTGCTTTCTTCTTTCTGCTTGTAGCTCTTGCTTTGATCTTCCTCACTCTCTTTCTTCCCATCTAAATATTCTCCAAGTGCTTCCCTGGGATGGGAGAAAGTAGAGAAGCTAAAGTTATTTCTAGTATGTGGATTCTATATTTAGAGTTTCCATAGTGCATCATACTATATATGAAAATACATCCCATATGGATAAAAATTTCAATATTAAAAAACACAATCATAAGAATACTATAAGTAAATACAGGAGAAAACCCATCTTAGAATAAGACCAAAGCTAGAAAAAAAAATAAAAATATTGAGAGACTTTACTTCTTAAAATTTAAAACTCTTCTCCTTGATTCAAGGGATAAACTTATAAAAGATACTTAACAAAATTTTGCCATCTAGAAAAGAGAACAGACTCTTTCAAATCAATACAAAAAAGACAAAATAACAATTAGAAAAACTGGCAAAGGATGTGTGGACAGGCAATTTACAGGGGGAAATACAACAGGCAAACAGACATTTGAAAATACGTTCAACTTCACATAGAACACAAGAAATGCAATTGAGAAGCCTGCAAGGTATCATTATTCTCCATACCAGATGAGAAAAGATTTAGAAGGTTGATAATAGGATGCCTGGGTTTTCTCAGTCAGTTAAGTGTCTGCTTTCGGCTCAGGACATGATCCCAGAGTCCTGGGATCGAGTCCTGCATTGGGCTCCTTGCTCAGGGGGGAGCCTGCTTCTCCCTCTGTCTGCCACTCCCTCCACTTGCGTGCTATCTCTCTCTCTCCAACAAATAAATAAAACTCAAATAAATAAATAAATAGTTGATAACATCAGGCATGGGTGCCCAACTACTCACACCACACCACAGCCAGGGATGTGAAGTATAACAACCTGTCTAAAAGGCGATTTGGGGGGCGCCCAGGTGGCTCAGTGGGTTAAAACCTCTGCCTTTGGCTCAGATCATGATCCCAGGGTCCTGGGATCGAGCCCTGTGTCGGGCTCTCTGCTCAACAGGGAGCCTGCTTCCCCCTCTCTCTCTCTCTGCCTGCCTCTCTGCCTATATGTGATCTGTCTGTCAAATTAAAAAAAAAAAAATCTTTAAAAAAATTAAATAAAATAAAAACTAAAATAAAATAAAAGGCGACTCGGTAAGGTTTATCACAAACTTAAATATGCCTCCCCTCTGACCCAACCTTCAGGAATTCCCTGCAGAAAGTACTCAGAGAAATCTGCATGTGGATGATTATTACAGCACTGACTCTACTAGCAGAAGCATGGAAACATTCCTACACACATATTAACCCTTGCTAATACCCACCTGTTTAAGAGCTTACGAGACAACAACAAAAGAAAAAATTGGAGTGGGGGGCACCTGGGTGAGTCAGTCGGTTAAGTGTCTGTCTGCCTTCAGCTCAGGTCATGATCCCTGGGTTCCGGGACCAAGTCCCGAGTCTGGACTCCCCACTCAACAGGGTGTCTGTTTCTCCCTCTCCCTGCTCAAGCTCTCTCTGTCTCTCTCTCAAATAAGTAAATAAAATCTTTTTTTAAAAAAAGAAACAAAATATTTTGTAGCCTATAGAAAGAATGATGTAATTTCTAGCAGTATACAAAGACATCCACGACAGTTAAGTAAAAAGAGCCAGTTGTAGAACAATATGGAAAGTATAATATACATTTTCTTTTGAAAATTGAAAATAGGCTTATATACACATAGGAATTTTTTGGAAGGATATATGACCACAGATGACAGTAGCTATTTTTTTTTTTTTAAAGATTTTATTTATTTATTTGAGAGAGAGACAGTGAGAGAGAGCATGAGCGAGGAGAAGGTCAGAGAGCGAAGCAGACTCCCCATGGAGCTGGGAGCCTGATGTGGGACTCGATCCCGGGACTCCAGGATCACGCCCTGAGCCAAAGGCAGTCGTCCAACCAACTGCGCCACCCAGGCGTCCCTGACAGTAGCTATTTAAGGAAAGGGAATTTAACTGAGGATTTCGATTCTCTTTATTTTTGCACAGCATGAATTTTACTAATAGCCTGTGTGTGAGTGTGTGAGAGTGTGTGTGTGTGTGTGTGTGTGTGTGTGTGTGTGTGTTAATCAGAAAATCAGACCAAAGAAGAGGAGGTAACATAAGGTTCCAGATTATGGGCTTCTTTAGAGGATGCATGGGGGAATGACCCCACCAACCTCCATCTCATTTACAACACGGAGGCCCCTCTCCCCTTGGGCACACAGTTGGCCACGAGGACTCCCAGGGCACGAGAAAAATGAAACCATCCTGTGGCCCCCATCTGCAGTGCAACAAGCAGATCTCTCTGTCTCGTTCTTTATTGATTTCTTTCTAATACTGACTTCCATTTCCACTCCTTTTGTTCAAAGTTCAGCTCTGCTCTACAGTGTTACAGCATTTTTGAAATGTGGAGTTGTTAGGTCCATGATCAAAGTAGCGAGACTGATACAAAGCGAAGGTCAAGCAAAGCTTTGTTTCGCGCCAAGCATCGGGAATCCAACCCATTCGGGGCTGCCTCTTACAGAGGGAGCGACCCTCCCAGCCTTACAGACTAACTTTTAAAGGGCAAAGGCCATGTGGTTGAGCCTGGCCACACACAGGTGGCCAATGAGATTGTAACACACAGAGAAAGCTGCACAGTCATGCTAGGTCACACACGGGTGACCAATTGAATTACGATTCACCCTATAGTAGATATTTGAACTAGCCTATCACCTTGGTCAGAACTGGCACCCAAAAGGCGCCCAAAAGGCGGGGCCCACACTCCTTGGTAGCTAGGGAGACCATATGCACGCCCCACTGATTGGATGTCTCCACCTGGCCTGACCCGCCCTTGTATTTGGGCTCTGTTACCTGGGACTGGTCGACCATATTTTACTAGTTTCCCGGATTTGCTTTTAAGTAAGTCCTCTGGTGGGGTCAGTTTAAGTTTTATTGCATAAACAACAAAATGGCTGTTCAACTGAGATGGAGCCGCTCTGGCTAAATAGGCCCTTACAGAGTTGAGTTACTGCTCCCTGCCGACTCCAAGTCTAACGAAAACCCCATTTTCTTTCTTGTCATTTCATGCACTTCCATATTCTTATTCAATCTACTCCTGGCCATTGCTAAGAGAACTAAGTGTTCCGTTCCACTCGTCTTCCAAAGTTGCTAGGTTCATGGATCTCCCACTATCACACAAAATGCACTCGTTCTCTTGACTTTCTACTTTGACCACCAATTAAGTAACCACCTCTATCTAAATAATCCTTCCAGTTGCTCCACTTCCTGGAGCAAAGACCAGTGCTTCAGAAAGAGAAAGAACTCTTATTAACCTGGTTTAAGCCTCTGCCTTCAGCTCGGGTCATGATCTCAGGGTCCTGGGATCGAGCCCCACATTGGGCTCTCTGCTCAGTGGGGAGCCTGCTTCCCCCCTCACTCTCTGCCTGCCTCTCTGCCTACTTGTGATCTCTCTCTGTCTGTCAAATAAATAAAAATATATATATATATATATTTAACCTAGTTTTCACAGGAACCCCATTGCTGCCTTTTACTTAGCATTTCTGACTTTCCTAGCACTGCCCTGTCCAAGGAAGGGAGCCATTGACCACCAGTGATGGATCCAAACTGAAATGTCCTATGAGTATAAAATAGACTACATGGATTTTTGAAGGCCTTGACTAAAAAAACAAAGTAAAATACCTCAATACAATTGACACTGATTACATGTTAAAAGAAAATTTTTACATTGTGGGTTAAATAAATGACAAAATTTAATTTCACCTGTTCTGTTTACTTTAACAGGGCTACTAGAAATTTTTTGCTTTGTTTCATTTTGCTTGCTGACCTAGCATATTCTCCAAAGGAGTCAATTCCAAAGAGACTTCTCCCTCCTCAGGTTTACCTCAGTTTCAGGAAACTGCTTCCTTGGGGCTCCCACCCACATGATCTTCCTTAGAGCCGCCACCTTACTAAATACCCCACCTCCTGACCAAACAAAGTCCCTTCTCAGATTTAAAAAATTGGCACTTCATTGATTGTTTGGCTGGATTTCGGGTTCAGGGTTGGAAATCATTTTCCTTCAGAATTTTGAGAGCATTGCTGCGGTATCTTCTACCTTCCAGTGTTGCTATTTCAAAACCTTGAAGTCACTGTGTTTCTTAATCCTTTCCTTGGATGTGACAGTTGTCCTCACTCCAGAAACTTATAGGTCCCTCTGGCTCTCCAGGCTCCTGAAACTCCTGTCTCAGCCCATCAGGCCAATGAGTCGTCTTCAAGTTTTAACAAGCACTTTTAGCCCACATGATTGATTAACTAAACATTTCTTTGTGTATCTATAGATTAGGCATTGCATTGTTTCCTCAAAAGCCTCGGTAAGAAACCCACTTGCACAACCTCCCCTCTGCCCCACACACCCACAGGGCACAATACACAGCCTCTGAGCACCAGGATCATGTCTGTAGCTGGCACCACTGAGTCTGCCCACAATCAAGAAAGGTTAAACACCACTGTGCTCCCCTTTTACTGATTGACTGCCCTAAAGTTTCTCCAAAAACCTTCAGGCAGATACATCGGAGTTGGTTTTTGGACAAGAGTCTGCCTTCTCCACAGATGGCCGGCCCTCTGAATAAAGCTCATATTCCTTTCCAATCAAAACTTGTCTCATGGGGCGCCTGGGTGGCTCAGTGGGTTAAAGCCCCTGCCTTTGGCTTGGGTCATGATTCTGGGGTCCTGGGATCGAGCCCCACATTGGGCTCTCTGCTCGGCAGGGAACCTGTTTCCCCCCTCTCTCTCTGCCTGCCTCTCTGCCTACTTGTGATCTCTGTCTGTCAAATTAATTAATTAATTTAAAAAAAAAAAACTCGTCTCTTGAGTACTGGCTTCTGGAGCAATGGGCAGCCAAACTTGGGTGTTTCAGTAATGCTCTGAACTTTCTCAATGGTGTGCCCGCGAGTGGGGCTACTTTCCTCACTGGGCTGAACATTTTCAGATGGGCGTCCCCCCCACCCCACCCCAAGCAGGAATTTCAAAGGGAACTTCAGTTATGATCAATTTTCTTGAATACTTCCAGTGATCATTTCCTCCCCTCTGTTCCCTCTGCCCTTTCTTTATGGATCTAGAAAAAAAAAAAGAGTCTAGATCTCCTGGACTGGTCCTCTAATTTCGAAAAATCTTTTTCTCTCCTGGCTTCTGTTTTTCTTTTTGCTCTACCTTCTATGCGACTCCATGACCGTTATTTCCTAACCCTTCTACAGTTTTCCATTTCTGCCATATTTTTTAATCTCCAAGAGCTCTATTTTGTTCTCTCACCACCCCTTTAACAGCATCTTAATCTTGTTCTGTGGTTGCAATATCATTTCTTTTTCTCTCCAAGGATCATCTGAATGATAGCCATTTTGATGTAGTACTGTTGTCTTTTTTCCCTACATAGTCTCAAGTTCCTCTAAGTTCCTTTTTGCTGTGTGTTCATTTTGGTGTCTACCTTTCATGATAAAGACTTTCCTCAGATGTCTAGAAATCCTTGGCTACAAGAGCTGGAGGTGCCTGGGTGGCTCAGTGGGTTAAGCCTCTGCCTTTGGCTCAGGTCCTGATCCCAGAGTCCTGGGATTGAGCCCCGCATCGGGCTCTCTGCTCGGCAGGGAGCCTGCTTCCCCTTCTCTCTGCCTGCCTGTCTGTCTACTTGGGATCTCAATCTGTCAAAAAAAAGAAAAAAGAAAAAAAGACTGGAGAGCTGAAGGAAGTTCTGAATGCAAGGGCGCAGCTTGACAACAATGAACTTCAGCACAGGACCATCTACTTGGATCGCCTGTGTTTAGTACAGTGTTTCTGCCTCGTCTCTGCCCAGCACCCCCCAAACTGTAGATCCTCTAATTTACTTCCTCCAAACCTCCCATCTTTTGTGCAAGGTGGGGAAAAGGTTCCTGGCACCCAACTATTTTCCTGACTTTAGTCCCCTTCTTCATCTCTACTTCCACTTGAACCTGATGCTTCTGATTTCCTGGTGTTTTGCAGATTTACTGCAGAGTAAATCAAGCGGGGGGCTCTCGGCTTTCCTCACTGCTAGTTTATATTTCCATAGCCTTGAATCTGCGAGACCATTTACCATCTGTCCTTATGCTTCCCAGCTTCCAAATGTTGTTGCTGTTGAGTCCCTTCTGTTTTGCTTGACTTTTTGGGTTTATGTCTTTTTTATTTAATCCCTTTAAATGTCACACTAATGGAGTTTTGATAGAGATCCAAGATAAATGTATGTGTTCCATCTGCCATCCTTACACTGGAGTCACATCTCCAGGAATTTCAAACTTCAACTGAGACGGTAGAGACTGGGATTCTCAGGAGCTTTAGCCTATTAAACCCACTCTTTATTTTTATTTGACATTTGATTCTATTAACAGCTTCTTCTCTAAAACTACACCTCAATGGCATACTGAGGCCCCAGCACTTAGGGTGGTGGGCACCAGAGGCAATCAAGGGGGCTACAGATCATTTAAAAATGATACAGTGTGGGGTGCCTCGGTTGCTCAGTGGGTTAAAGCCTCTGCCTTTGGCTCAGGTCATGATCCCAGAGTCCTGGGATCGAGCCCCGCATCGGGCTCTCTGCTCAGCGGGGAGCCTGCTTCCTTCTCTCTCTGCCCACCTCTCTGCCTACTTGTGATTTCTCTCTGTCAAATAAATAAATAAAATCTTTAAAAAAAAATAAAACATTGGACTCTGAAAAACAATCTAAGGGTTTTGAAGGGACAGGGGTGGGAGGTTGGGGGAGCTAGGTGGTGGGTATTATGGAGGGCACGTATTGCATAGAGCACTGGGTGTGGAGCAAAAACAATGAATTCTGTTACGCTGAAAAGAAATAAATATATATGTATAAAAAATAAAAAATAAATAAAATAAAATAAAAATGATACAGTGTACTAAAAATCTGTCTTTGTATTATTATTATTAACCCGTGCCAACAACAAAACAAGGTCAGTGACAGAACACTCCTTTCTGAAAAAAATCTTCTGTTAATCTAAGTTCTAAACAATTTCTACAGCTACTGTTAATCTTTTAATAATATATATGGGGCACCTGGCGGGCTCAGTTGGAAGAACATGAGACTCTTGATCTCAGGGCTGTGAGTTCGAGCCCCACGTTGAGTGTAGAGATTACTTTGAAAAAAAATCTTAAGGAAAAAAACATGTATGCAGGCTTCGATACAGCAACTTTCTATGTCTTATCCTTTAACAAGGAAGTTAATTCAGAGAACACGAAGAATACAGTTGGCCTGTGACACACACAGACTAAGCTGCACACACGTGTTCTGAGGGCATGTTTTTTTTTTTTTAATTTGACAGAGAGAGATCACAAGTAGACAGAGAGGCAGGCAGAGAGAGAGGTAGAGGGAAGCAGGCTCCCTGCTGAGCAAAGACTGAGGGCATGTTTAAAACGGCTCTGTCGTCCCAGCTCAGTTAGGCACAGGGTAAATCCCCAACCCTCAAGGTACTACATCTCCCAGCACAAGAGGGATTTGATATATGAGGCTCCTGGGTAGCTCAGTCAGTTGGGCGTCTGCCTTCAGCTCAGGTTGTGATCTCAGGGTCCTGAGATGGAGCCCTGTGTCGGGCTCTCGGCTTGGTGAGTCTGCTTCTCTCCTTCTCCCTCTCCTTTTGTGCTCTCTCTTTCTCTATCTCTCAAATAAATACGTAAAATCTTAAAAGAAAAAAAAAAAGAGGGATTTGACATGAACAACAGCCCAGCTATTGAAACCATGAAGAAGCTGAACTCTGTTTAGTTCAGTTCTGTCATTCTACAGGTAATCATTCTCTAAACCTCACAGAATTCTTTTGGAAACACTTCGTCATGTTTTTCCTTCCTTTCCCACCCAAAAATACAGTAATGTAATTAAAAGGTATTGATCTGTCCCTGTTTTCTTATTTCATATTGTAAATTTTATTTAAAAAATTTTTTTCTTTGGCCTGGTTACATAAACAAAGTTCAATAGAAGAAAACACTCTCCTTTTCAGGCTATTATTATTTTAAAAACTCCCCAGCTCAGGGTGTTAAATTCATTGGGTCCACCTCTCTACCTTGCATATTCATTTTCCAGCAGCACCACTGGCCACTCTTTAGATCATGGAGATAATCCTCTGTCAGTGTTCCCTCTTCTCTCTGTTTCTAAACGCACAGCTTTCCTAGGGCTTGGCGTGAGCTCTCCTCTCATCTTTTTATCCTCTTTTCCAGTGTAAGTCAATCCTTTCCTATGGTTTTCAATACAATCATAATGCTGTTGACCCTCTGCACTGACCTCTCTAATCCAGAATTCTCTTCTGAGTTTCAGACCCATATCCAACTGCCTAATAGATATGTCAGTTTTAATGTCTTCCAAAATCCAATTTCATTTAATATGTCCAAAGCCAAACTCTCTGAGTTCCAAATCCTGCTGCCTCACTTCCCCCCATAGCTTTATCATTTCAGTACAAGGCACTACCACCTACCCAGCTGTTCTAGCCATTGTCGCATTTTCCCTGTCTTCCACCAGCATATCCCCAATCAGGAAATCCAGGCAGTTGAAGCTCTAACGCATGTCTTGAGCACATCTGCTTTCTCTCCAATCCTACCAGACCAACTTCATCCCTCACCCAGACCAATGCAACGGCTTCCTAACTGCTCTCCTTAATTACACTTCTGGCTTCTCCAAACCCTTTCCTCAAAGAGCAATCAGAGTGATCTCAACATACTTAGGAATTTGAGAAACTCCCACATTAAGTCCTTGGCCTATGGGTAAGAGCTATCATGGAAGGGAAGGCCGAATGGATGTCACCCTTAAGAGGGGGGAGGGAATTAGTGTCACCCTTAAGGATGTCAAGGATACAGGAGGGGTGATCCCGATCAAGTCTCCATTTAGATCACCACTCTGGCCCCTGCAAAAACATTTTGCATCACATTTTGCATTCACATTTACATCTGACAGATGATAAAGTTTACTCGTATAACCCACACACTTACAGGGTCACGTTAATTCTCCTGATCTCAGTTAAAATATAGTCTGAAGAGATAAAGACCATCTGGATATCCCGCAGAACAACATCACATTGATTCATTAAATCAGATTGGCCTGTAAGCCAAATATGACCCACTGATTTTTGTAGGGCTCACAAGGAAAGAATGGTTTTTACACTTTTTAAATGGTTAAAAAAAAAAAAAAGATCAGATGACTACGCAGAGCACAGAGGATTTTTAGGACAATGAAACTATTCTGTATGATACCATAATAGTGGACACATGTCATTACATTTGTCAAAATCCATAGAACACCAAGAGTGAATCATGATGTAAACTATGAACATAGGGTGATGATGTGTCAACTCAGTTTCATCATTTGTTACAACTGTGCCACTCTGGAGGATGTTGATAGTGGGACAGGCTACGCATGCGTGGGGGCAGGTAGTGGACTGGGAAATCTCTGTACTTTCCACTCAATTTTGCTGCAAACCTAAAATTTCTCTTAAAAAATGATCTCCGGGGGCACCTGGGTGACTCAGTGGGTTAAAGCCTCTGTCTTCGGCTCAGGTCATGGTCCCAGGTTCCTGGGATAGAGCCCCACATTGGGCTCTCTGCTCAGCAGGGAGCCTGCTTCTCTTCCTCTCTCTCTGCCTGCTTCTCTGCCTGCTTGTGATTTCTGTCAAATAAATAAAATAAAAGCTTTTAAAAATGATCTCAGGGGCGCCTGGGTGGCTCAGTGGGTTAAGCCTCTGCCTTCAGCTCGGGTCATGATCTCGGGGTCCTGGGATCGAGCCCCGCATCGGGCTCTCTACTCATCGGAGAGCCTGCTTTCCCCTCTCTCTCTGCCTACCTCTCTGACTACTTGTGATTTCTCTCTCTGTGTTTCAAACAAATAAATAAAATCTTTTAAAAAATGATCTCAGAAGATAAGATCAATATCTGAAGAATATTTTGTGACACATGAACATTCTACATTAAAACTGCAGTGTCCATAAGTAAAGTTTTGTTGGAACACTGTCACACCTCTCTGGGTCCCTTGCGTCCAAATGGCCAGCAGACAAGAAGTCACCATCTTGGTAGGGTGGCTGACCCTGGCCACCAGGGCAAGGTACAAGTGCTGTCACACAGAGAGTTGTTCAGGAATTCAGAAGATCATGCAGGTGCCTCTTGGTACATGACAGCCCACTGTGTCCGTGAACGGACAGGTGCAACAACCCTGGCCTGAGAAGGGTATGATTACCAGTCTCAGACCCTTCAGGGATGAGGATTTGTGTCATACAACCAGATCAGCCACTGAGACCTGCGGAAGTGACAGCTGAGGTCCACTGCAGAAATGCTTGTGGAAGGCAGGCTGGGATGGAAGAAGGAAAGAAAGACCTCCCAGGGGACGTCACGGATGGCCTGTGTCTTCAGTGCACTGCTCCCAGCGCACGGCACAGCAGGCTCTCCGTGAAAGTGCTGAGAGGACTGTTCTCTCCGTCTTGGACTTTCCAAGTGTGTTGAATGTCTTCATATCCCATACTTGGCTTGATGGAACCTTGTGGAAGAAATTCTTCCTATCTCACCGCCTATCTTTCGGCTCACACGTGGGGCCCGCCCGCCGCTCACCTCAGAGCCTTCCGCCGCCGGGGGAAAGCGCCCGCCTCGCCCCCGCCCTGCGTCGCCGGCACCCGGGGCTCCCCGCTGAGGACCCGCCCAGACCGCCCCGCTCACCGCCTCCGGGCTTCTAGGCGCGCGGCGATGCGGAGGCGCCGGGCCTGGATCCGCTCCTGAGGGTTGTCAGAATTTATGGACGGCCCAAGAATCGGGGTGGACAAGTGTTCCTCCTCCTTCTCCTCCAGGACCCCCAGGGGTCCCGGCGGATTCATGACACGTGCCTTGCCTCCCACCCCAAGCAGCTCCTCCTGGACCACCGCCAGACCGCCGCCGGTTGCTATAAACAAGCCGTTGCCAGGGAGAGGCAGTCACCTGACTGGCAGCTGGAGTGCGCGCGCGCACACAGCACCTCAAGCCCCGCCTCCCCACCCGGTATTTGCGTGCCGGCTTGTGGTCTCTTTCCCGGGTAGATATGGGACTTGGGCTCTACCTTCGCCCAAGTGAAAATGACATCAGTTTCATTCAGTACTGTACAAATAGCGGCTAACATAATACCTAATATGAAGTAAGTGCACAACCGTGTTTGCTGAGTGAAAGAAATGTACACAAGTGTATGCTCACTGCAGATATTTATATTAAAAAACTGGTATGACCCCAAAATCCATCAATAGGGGAACTGGTAAAGTTTTCAGGGGTTGGAAAACAAGGCGGCCGCTAAGAATGGATCTGACCTAGAAAGAGATAAAGATTAAATGAGAAAGAGAAGATGTAACACAATGTGTAGAATGTAAGCCAAGTTCTATTTGAAATGTATCTAGTATATAGGGAAGAAAAATGAGCAGAAAATAAAGCTGATATCAAGGAAGTTACTGCCTGTGTTCTCTTTATGGTTTCAAATCTCACATTTAGGTCTTTAATACATTTTGAAATTATTTTTGTGTACGGTGTTAAGAAAGTGGGCCATTTCCCCCCACATCATTTGTTGAAGAGACTTCTTTTTCCCACCAGATATTCTTTTCTGCTTTGTCAGCGATTAATTGCATGTAGTTTTGAGTTCATTTCTGGGTTCTCTATTCTGTTCCACTGATCTCTGCGTCTTTTTTTCTGCCAGTATCATGCTGTTTTGATCACTACGGCTTTGTACTATAACCTGGAAGTCTGGAATTGCGATGCCTCCAGCTTTGCTTTACTTTTTCAAGGTTGCCTTGGCTATTCGGAGTCTTTTGTGGTTCCATACAAATTTGGGGATGGTTTGTTCTAGTTTCGTGAAAAATGCTGTTGGTATTTTGATGGGGATTGCATTAAATGTGTAGATTGTTATAGGTAGTATAGACAGTTAAACAATATCTGTTCTTTCAATCCATGAGCATATAATGTTTCCATTTCTTTGTGGTGTTTTCTATTTCTTTCATCAGTGTTTTATAGTTTTCAGAGTACAGATCTTTTACATCTTTGGTTTGGTTTATTCTTAGGCATCTTAGTGTGTTTGACACAATTGTAAATGGGATTGATTCCTCATTATTGGTGCATAGAAATGCAACAGATTTCTGGGACACCTGGCTAGTTCAGTAAACATCTGACTCTTGATTTTGGCTCAGGTCATGGTATCAGGGGTGTGAGATCAAGCCCCATGTCGTGTTCTATGCTGGCATGGAACCTGCTTAAGAGTCTCTCTCCCTCTGTCTTTACCTCCACTCCCTCTCGAAAGAAAGAAAGAAAGAAAGAAAGAAAGAAAGAAAAGTAAGGCAAGGCAGGCAACAGGTTTCTATACATTGATTTTGTATCCTGTGTGTTGTATGCAAGTACACTATACTGTACACTTAAAACAAATAGTACACTGTATATTAACTGAAATTTTAAAAAATAAAATAAAAAACAAAGGGATACATACACCCCGATGTTTATAGCAGAATTATCTACAATAGCCAGATTATGGAAACAGCCCAAGTGTCTGTTCCATTTACTGATGAATGGATAAAGATGTGGGAGATATATACAATGGACTATTACACAGTCATAAAAAAGAATGAAATCTTGCCATTTGTGATAACATATGAGTTCATTCATATGTGGAATTTAAGAAACGAAACAAGCCAAGGAAGGGAAAGAGAGAGAGGCAAACCAAGAAACAGACTCTTAACTATAAAGAACAAACTGATGGTCATCAGAGGGGAGGTCAGTGGAGTGATGGAGAAATAGATGATGGGGATTAAGGAGGGCACTTGTGATGAGCATGGGGTGTTGTATGCAAGCATTGAATCACTATACTGTATACTGCATGTCCGCTAACCAGAATTCAAATAAAAACTAGGGGGAAATAAATAAAATGCATAAATTGGTTAATATCCATTGTCTCCCAAATTTACACTGCTTTAATAAAGTTTTTGATTTGGGAAAAAACCACAAAGTAGGTATGGCTGTGGGTCTATGGGTGGTTTTTATTTTCTATTCCAAAAAAACTTTACAAATAACACAAATCACTTGATGTAATAAAAAACAATAAAGTTTATTTTTTTAAAAGAGTGGTGACAGAGGTTCCTGAAGAGACTGCAGCAGGCCAATGTCACAGATAAGAGGGTTATCCACCTTGATAATTCACAAATATTGAGAGGCTGGTCCTCACTGGTAGGCAATGCCTCAAAACAAAAAGCAGAGATGCGGGGTGCCTGGATGGCTCAGTTGTTAAGCCTCTGCCTTCGGCTCAGGTCATGATCCCAGGGTCCTGGGATCGAGCCCCGCATCAGCCTCTCTGCTCAGTGGGGAGCCTGGTTCTCCCACTCTCCCCTGCTTGTGTTCCCTCTCTCGCTGTGTCCCTGTCAAACAAATAAATAATATCTCTTTAAAAAAAAAAAAGCAGAATGCTTTGGAGAACTTACACTAATAAGCTCACGAAAGAAAAAGAGGATACCCTAATCTGAGCAGGAAACTACAACTGACATAAGCATGTGTATTTATGACCTGTCACTAGCACGTATCTGTGGCTGCTCTCCAAAGGAAATCAAACTATAACTGGCAAGTTTCTTGATGTTGTACGATTGACTGCAATGAACTCAGGGGCCCACAATGAGTATAACTTGCCACAAAGACCCAACAGTCCTTTCATCCCATCCCTGGGTAAGTATGGGATGATAAACGCAAACCCTTCTGGATATATGGGCTTCTTTTGCTATGCAACAGGCTTGCCGTCTACCTTCAGTATATAGTCTTTTTCCAGGGAAATGATACACTGTCTAGATTTTAGTCTATGAAGTCAAGTCACATACTTAATTCCACATCCATAAGATTACAGCAAATCATCCCATCAAACATTTACATAATTTCTTGGCTTATTCCTGTCTCCCAATTTGTGTGAATTTTACTAATAGATTCTCAGAAGGCAATCTTCTTTTATTCATTTCCAAGTTATTTTGGGAACTGCCTCACCCATCATCTTTATGTATTGACTACTAAAGGTACGAAGGATGGGACAGGGAAGGGAAGGAAGAAGGGGAGTCACGAGTAGGTCATAAGGCTTAGGGAAGAATTCAAAGTTATTAGTAGAAACCAAGTACCTACCTTAGACCACACACTCTGCTAAATACCTCCTTGCATCATTTATAGCACATATGCATGACTGCGGCAATATTACTAATCCCATTTTACAGGTGAAGAAACTGAGTCTCTGAAAAAAAAAAATAAGTCACTTGCTCCAGGTCAAAGCTTGCCAGGCCAAACATGACTAAGAAATGGTCATGGCATTAAAAGCTTGGGAGGTCTTGAGAAACTTTCAGAATGAAGGCAAAAAGAAAAATGGAAGGAGCAGATACCAAGTTTGCTTTAGGGGAACTTGCAAGCAAGGAGAAAAGATGAGAGCAGGAAGAAGAGCAGGACATTTTGGAAGCACGGCGTCTAGGCTGGGACAGGCCCGTGCTGCTTACCTAGGACACACCTGCGATGCCGTCAAGCACGGACTGGGTGCTGGAGGTCTGCAGACAGAAGGGCAGGGGTAACTGCTGCTGCAAACAAGAGGCTGGGAGGGCCAGGGGACTATAAGCACACTGCGGGACAGCTAGCCTGGGCTGCACTAGGGACTTACCCCTCGCCTTCTTTAAACCTAAACCTCTTACAGGAAATAAATAAATAAATAGAAATTAATGCCTGCTGCTGTAAGTAGGGAGATCAATTCTGATGGAAAGACAGGAAATATTCTCAGAAGCAATGTTAGGAAATATGCGGTTGTTCAATAAAGCTTATAATTCATACACTAACGTTTAATTGTACCAAGTGTGGGTCATTCAGTTCTTGTGGAATTAGTCTAGAAAATTAACATTCTTTCTGTAGGAAAACGTTTTTAAGTATGAGACAAGCACCTCACAAACTAACTTGAGTGTGACCCAGTATTATTATGCACTGCCCAGTGCCCAGTTCTGGGGAAGTCAAGAGCAGGACACCATGAACCGCTGTTACTGCCTCCTGTCTGGTACTCTGCTTTCTGAAACAGGGCCCAGGACTGCAGAACACCCGGGAACAAGCAGGCTGGTCGTTATTTTTTTTTTTTTTTAAGAAATTTTATTTATTTGAGAGAGAGAGAATGAGTGGGAGGCAGGGCAGAAGGAGAAGCAGGTTCCCCACAGAGCAGGGAGACCCATGGCAGGGCTCTATCCCAGGACCCTGGGATCATGACCTTAGCCAAAGACGGGCCATCCAGGCGTCCCTGGACTGATCTTTCTTTAAACAAACAAAAGAAAAAAACATTTAATGTTTTGTTTTAAAATAATCAGTAACTCTTAGGCAAGTGGCTGGACATTATTTTTCTCCCCACAGCTCCCTCCCCTCTTGCACTTACCAAGGACAAAGAAGACAATCTGAAAACAGTTAAAAGGATTTAAAAATTATTTACTCTTTACTTTTATTACAATAAATATTTATCAACAATAGAATTAAACAATTTTAAATTAAAACCTACTGCATTACTTTTGGGGTTCACAGCAGCAGAAACAAACACAAATCCAGTTGAAAGGGCAAGGCTTCCAGAATCCAGTGGCAAGAAACAGTCGGGTCTTGATTATCTTGGCTTGCAATAGGGAACAGTAACACCAATAATGCCAAAGTGATCGTGAAAACCCACAGCTGTCATCTATTTGTGCGTCAAATTACCTAAGACCTCGCAACACTGGAGCTCAGGAATTTAAGCAAGTTATGAAGCCCCGGTTCGGCAAGCGCTGAATTTTATCCCCTCAACGAGCCCTTGAGCACAACTGCTCCCAAGCTGCCTCTGGGCCAGGAATGGGCTGCATCATCCTTCAGAGCCAGAAGCCTCAAACCCGGTGGAAGCAGCTATCTTTCCCATTAGCAATCCCTGCTGAAAGGGAAACAAAGTGACATATTTCAAGGCCCTTCCTTGGGGATGAAGAGGAACTGCAAATAGGAGAGACTGTGGCTCCGGAGCGGGAAGTACGGGCTACATGCTAGGTCCATGAGAAGAGAACACTCTAAGGAGGGCTCACCATGCTGCAGATAATCAAGAACGGACTGCACGGGGAAAGGAACGTATCAAACATATAATGCAGAAATATGTGTCCATATTAAATATGTACATACACACGCCACACCATGACCATAACCAGGTAAAATAAATGCTATGTTATTTACGATGAACACACCAAGTTCTGGACAGACCGACGATGAAAAAGCTCACGGAACGACTTGAAAGAGGAAACAAAAGACTTTGTGCTCCCCTTTATCTTCCACTCTAATATACTCTACTTGTCGCTAACACATGCCGGCTGCTTAAGTGGTGGTGTTTCTAGGTCCCTGAGAAGGGAAGGAGTCATCCTTTCATTTCAGAATGTTACCCAAAGCGAACTGCGATGGCTCAAGCGACACAGCTGAGTCATTGATTCGGCCGTGATTCCCGCCACCTCTTCTTAGTCACAGGGCATGAAGCCTTACTCGGAAAAGTACCAACTTCTCTACCGGAAAAGTACCAACTTCTCTACCTACAGTCAAATTCCTGCAAATTTAACCTATTATATGCTGGATGGGTGGGTAAGGGGACAAGGTAGGTGGTAGGGAGTTTGTACCTGGGCAGTAATTCACTGCCTCCCCATTACCCAGAGAAAAATGCCAATTTTTTTTTTTTAAAACAATTGAAATTTGGAGTTTAATACTGAAGTCCGCTCTCTTGGCACATTTTGGAATGAGCAAGTCATTACATGTCACTGGGACTTTGTCTCTTGAAAGCTAATAGGGTAAGTTAGCTAAACAAAATAACCTACAGTGTTAATATTGTGGGCAGTTGTAATTGGCAGTTGTTAGAGCCTGCTGCTGAATGATACCAGTAATTCAAACAGATTTAAAACGCAACATTCACAGATCTTGCAAAATGAAAACTCCTCCCATAACGGGTTAATAACATCACATACTAACTAAGCAGGTCCCAAGTAAGGTGAAGAACTTACTTTAGAGATTAAAAAAAAGTGCTTGTCAAGAATATCAGACTGATGGCAAATTGTGTGTGTTTTAATAAAAAAAACTAAATCAAGTCTAATCTTAATCATTATCCACAGAAACTGGTCAAGAGAAGACTTTAGCCAAAGAGCCATAAGGCATCCTGGCATTTAGCCATTCCTGGTTGTTTGGTATTGTTTTTATTTTTGTTTTTAAGATTCTTTTTTTTTAAGTAATCTCAACACTGAACATGGGGTTCGAACACACAACCCTGAGAATAAGAGTCGCACGCTCTACCAACTGAGCCAGCCAGGCTCCCCCACACCTGGTATCTTTAATACTGTCTCTAAGTTCCATGTCACATTAGGTACTATATGGCCATGATCCAATTCACAAGGTTTAAAAACAGCACCACTCTGATTTAGCCTACCTTTCTAAAAATGATTCTGTGAAGAGTAAAACAACATGAATGGGTCTGTAGAAGACCAGACAAACCTTCTGTTTGGTCCAAATGGACTCTGGACTCAGTCCAGGTACTATTTTCCAATTCTGGGAACCTGGCCTTTCTGACAAAATGAAACACCACTCCCTCACTCGGGTCACCTGTGAGAGGGCTACAAATGACAGAACATCTTTTGCTTCCCTAAATATAAGCTCATTTAAGATCTCTGTCTAAAGAGTAGGTCCCTGCCTAAAAACAAAACAAAACAAACAAAAACCCAGCTAGATTACTATCTCTTGCACACTTGTTTATTAAAGAGCGAAGCATATATTAGCAAGTGGATTAAAAAGTAAGGTTACATTTATTTTGCAGTAGCCAATAAATCCCACTCCCATGGTTCCACAAAAGGAACATGTCGCCACTTTCTCTGGAAAAGCTACACAACCATGATTTACCATATACCCTAATGTAACTGCCTACCAATATGTCAGTCATCTGTGCCACTGTCAAAGATGAAAAGTAAAATATGCAAATCACATGGGTTACCTAATTAAAAAAGGAATAATCAGAAATCTACTTAAGCTTCCTAAGATGTACAGAGCATCACACTTTCAAGTTTCACAGTGATTAGTTTAACACCGTTTTACTGTTAAAACTCACTTAAAATGTACATGTCAAAGTGCTTCAAATGCAGCATACTAATTAAAATTCCTCTGGAAGGTTCTAGTACTGGCAGCTAACTTAGGAAGGTTATTCACCCAGAGGGTGCTCAAGAAAGGGCATGCTCTTACAAAGACACCTCACAGGACAAAGAAAATTCTAATCTGACCAGATATCTCCTATAGAGTGCTCAATTAAGACCAGAACTGAGGTCAAGATAAAAGCCACTCTGAACACAGGACTCAACACAACCAAAGATTTCTGTATTTGTTTTTGGCTTTTTTGGGGACCCAAAGTCAAAAGTTCTAGCCTATCGGGTTTACTCTGTTCCCTCTGGCACGTTCCCAGTCCTTAACATGTCAAGAGATCTAAGGCAATCCAGGAGATTTGGAATGTGGCAAGACCTAGGTGCTCAAAGCAAGTGGGCATCTCTGTCCTAGGTGTAGCAAGTCGAAAGGGAGACTGGCTGAAGAATGAAAAGGAAGAGTTACACAGAGGCTTCTAGTTAAAATATAAAGGGGAAAGGGACCCTTTGATTCAAACACCTTCAATTTATCTTTTTATTTTCCACAGGTTATAGAAGCAAAGTCTACTTTGGAAAGCAAGAACACTCCAAATGTTTTTTGACTGACTACAAAATAAATTCTTTGAAAACTGAACACTTGGTAACCTTTCAAATTCACATTTGAATTTGAAGTTAGTGGCGGAACGATGATTTAAATTGTAACTATTTTAAACTCTGCACTGCATTAGGATCATTGAGCACCATAGGCACTGGGCATTTAAGGTGATCCCTTCTTCTCCTTCAGGTGGACCCTATGCCTGATTTTTCTTTTCCAGATTCCCCCAAAACCGACTCCAGGTGATGATTAATGCTTTCTCAGTACCTCTTTAGAATTTGGGCAACTCTAGACATAGACTCTTCTTCCCCATACCTCTCTATTAAAATAAATGACATGTTGGTAGTAGTAGAACATTCTAGACCATAATCAGCATGGAGCTTTTTAAAATTAGAATTTAAAATATTTTAAGCATGATATTATTAAAAGGCCAAGGACTATTTAGGTTTTTATTTTGAAGTTATTCACTCCATTACTTGAAACTAAAACTCATGAACTACATCTATTATGTATAAATGGAAGAATGGCAGTGTCAACTGTGATGATCTTAAACTGTGTAATGCACTAAAGATCATGAATGTTAGTAAAGGATCAGAAAAGGCAGCAACAACATACTCTATCCAGGCATTTTAAGGATTTTTCTATCCCATGCTCCCCTCAAATATAGGGGAATTAATTTCTGACAAGCAGGAAAGGACATTTTTCATACCATAACCTGAGAAGTAAATTCTCACAGGTCTAGGTAACTTTGGTCAGCAGAAACACAAAGCAAACATCTGGCCTGGCTAAGGCACTCCATTCTGAAATGTACAGAAAACATGCATGTATGACCAACCATGCCACTGCTCCCCAAAGGCGGCTCAGTGTATGCTGGGAGAAAGGCTGGGGTGGAAGACTCACCCCAAAATATCATGCATAAGCCTGAAGTATCTTTTATACTTTGGAAATGTTACGATAATTGGTATGACACAAATGCACAGAGCTATTTGCAAGTTAAGTCCTGCTTCAGCTGCTATATCACTAAACAACAAATGGGGACTTTCGAGGTAAGTTCAAGATGGCAGACTAAACCAAGAAAAAGTCAGCAGTCCACTGAAGATTTACACGTCCATGGTATTCTCAAACAGTACTTCCTCAGTTTCACGTTCGTCTTGTTGAGAGCCACCTTTCATCTAATGGTGTCGATAAAACTGTGGCGCAATTCTTTACCCCTACAGAGAAACAGGTCATGAATTACACGCGCAAAACCATTTCAAATAAACTTGATGCAATGGAAAAAGAACAGAAAGACACTCTGAGGTAAAATAGCCCCCAAAGTATAGAACATGACCCTACACCGCAAGGGTATTTTTTTTTTTTTTAACTATACTGTACAAGGTGAAGAAAGCCTGTGGTCCAAATTTGTCATTTACAAACTTCTCTCAGTTCTCTTCTTATATAATACAGATTAATCTCATTCTTGTGTACAAGATCAGCAAAAGGTAAAATGATTAGCTCAGAAACCTTAGAACAATCAAAGCTTTGTTCCCAGCTCAAATTACCACTTAATCCTATTCAATTTTATAGATGACAAAAAACAAGGTCTACAAAAAATAGTTACTGTTACTTCATTTGTTCATTCTCTGACCTCCATGATGGCGATTTATTAACACAGAATCACTATCCACATTTTCCAGCATCCATTTCTCACCATGTTCAGTCTCAGAAAAAGTCACTGAATACATCTCAATCTTTATGAACCATTTTTTAAAAAATGAGTACAGAACCGTAAGTTAGCTCCTTGACTCCTCATTTCTAATAGCCTGGATGACAATGATTAGGATTTACAAATTTAAAAGCTGAAATATCGATTACATAGTTATTTTTACAAAGCAGCAGACTGAAATTCAAAAAGGAATACACTATAATTAAATTTAACAATGGTCACATTCATACATAAATAATGGTTAAGAATTTAATTACATATCAACACAGTGGTGCCTATTTTATCCAAGTGCAATCCATCCAAAAAAAAAAAAGGGTTTAAGATACACTCTTCATTCAAGCACAAACTTCATTCAGTGGAAAATTAAAGAAAATCAGCAAGTAAATTTCACCACCACCAAAGTAAATGGAGACAGAGTCAAAAAGAAATAATATATCCACATTCACGAAAAGGTGTAATCTACAGATCAACCACAGTTAAGTCAAAGGGATTTTTATGTTTGTCAGTAAACCTCAAAAATTATTCCAGGTCACATTAAAGACAGTAGGTACTCAGTAAGGCATATATATCAAAAACTTTCTTCAAACGGGGAAGCGGGCAAGTCAGAAGGGAAGAATTTCTACTTCTCTACCCTTACGAAATAAAAAACACAGCACTCTCACCTCCATAAAAAAGAGATGGATGGACAAAAGGAAGGAAGGAGGGTAGGAAGGAAGGCAGGGCACACTGAATCAGAAAACTAATTTCGTAGTGCGGTTCATAGCAGGAATTCATAGTGAGGCTCAGGAGATTTCTAAGTCCAAAGTAAATTTCTCTTATAAGGAAGTTTACCTGCGTTCCCTACAAGTAATTATCGTAAGACTGGGGCTGTCACATGCATTCATATAAACGTAGTTCTCGGGCACCCAGTCTCAGCAACTTGCAGCTGAGGGGGGAAATGCCACATTTAAACGATGAACCATGTCAATGGGTAAGCTACAATTATGATCTACTCTCTGCTAAGTCAATCAAACATTTTTCTTTAAAAGAAAATTAAGTCATTTATCAAGATCTCTCCCAAACAAAGAGAGCCAGAACACTAGAGAATCTAAATATATATATACCAGCTCTCTCAGCGCATGAGGAAAAAAGGCATTTCCATGGGAAAGAGAAACCAGTATTTGGCAACTGTACATCATAGTTCTGTGATCATTTGGCATCTCTTGCTAAAGGTGACTTGCTCTTACCTTTTCCCTATTTTAGATTTGGGCTATTGATAACTTCCAGTGCTAAAGACCTACTACTAAAGTAGTACCAAATATGAAAACATTTTGCCATTTTCTTAATGTTATCAGTGTTCCTAAACCAATTTGGGGACTTTAAAAATAAAAGCAAAGCATCCTTAACTCTGTATGAACCAAAATACCATAGACTCATGAAGCTAAAATCACTAGAAACATTTTGCTTGTCTAAAGTACATTACGCTTAACCAAAATGCCACATGGTTTTATAAAAAATAAAATAAGTTGGGAGTTAGCAGGTCCAAAATTCCGTAAGTTCAGATCATTTGTATCCCTCCTGCTGTCCAAGTACTCTACAAACTTGAGTTCCCAGGTCTGTTAAGCAGGTCATTTTAGTTCAATGGTGATGGATGAAATATTTACAAGCATCTTATTTACAGTACTTTTTTCTGTAGATTACAGGCCAATGTTCTTTTCTTCCATTCCTAGTCAATCTGAGTTTGGTTTCCTCAATGAGAAAGGATAAATCTGAAAATGGCTGCTCAGCTGCTTTACCTGTGGAAAACCAGAACATGAGGTAGTGACAAATACATTCCTAATAATTTTTTCAAAGGACACAGAATTCACCCTCTGGAGATAACAATTTACTGATGTGGCAAAACTCAGCAGAAGTAAAGAAAAGGCTTTTCTAGGATAGCTATAGAGCTAGAAGGCTACAGAATTCTGTAGAATTCCAGAACTACCCCTGGGAGGGTTAGGACTTAAACCTAACTCCAACATCTAGTCTTTCCAGAGCCCTCTGGAAAGATTCACACCCAAATCTGCTGAAATATTATAGGGTTAGCTGACTTATAAGATCTAGTAGATCAAATATTTACATACATAGTTTGACTCAATATCCAACTGCTTACAGCATTTCTAGGTAATCATTCCTAATCCTGAAGAAATTATATAAAAGTAGATCTATACATTTTAGGAGATTTAGGCCATGTTGGTTAAGGTATTCCTGGTGGGTAGGCAAGACCCTGGTTATGTGTCAGTTACCAAATACCATTTATTTGATACTTCTTAGCTCTATTGTTATTATTTATATGTCAATAGTTCAAAAGTGAATGCTTTGTGTATTGCTGTTTCACCTTCTGGTTAGAAGTTGCAGAAGTGGCAAGAGCACAAAGACAGACAAAAAAGATGTTCCTGGAATTTTTTTTTTCAATAACTTGTATTTATTTTCCAGGTTTTTAACAGTGAAAATGTACTACTTCTGTAATTTAGAGAAAAAAATGTTTTGGCTTGGTTTATGTACAGTTGCCTATAGATATGCTTCTGAGGAGTTATAATAAATAAATACAATTATAAAAGACATTTACAACTACATTCTGTATCACACATGACTAATGAAATAGAAGATAAAAGTGTTAATACAAAGTGAAGCATTTATGTTAATATGTGCAAATAAAAACAATTATGTCTTCATGTCATAATCCCTAGTTATCATGGATTTTTTTTTCATCTATTTTATCCCAACAAATGTAGGCTACTTTGGGGAGAACCCTAAGAGAAGAAACCTAAGTTTAGCAACATATGCACAGCACAAAGTAGTTACCAAGCATGACAGGTGCCCCCATTTTAAAAATATGTTCAGCGGTATAGAAAACATTTTGTTTCTCAAACTGAGTCCGAGCAGGGTTCCTTTTAAGACAAGTATACCAAATAGGAGCATTTTAAGAGTCATAAAAACATGAATAATAATATGAATACCTTTTTACATTTTTCATTGCTATGAAACTACCATCAGAAAACAAAGAAAAATATATTCCAGATTGTTCACTCTAACTTTAATTTATAAAGATGAAAAGTTGGAAACAACATAAGTGGTTAAAATAACTGGATCATAACTAAGTACACTGAGTAATTATTAAGTACTCTCCTTGACGGAATATTGTACAACAACTAAAAATCGTATTTATAAGACCATACTAAAATACGTAAAATAATTAGAAAAGACTGTTAAAGTGCAAGGAAAGAAAATAAATTTGCATGGTTCTCATTTTCACTTTATCAATCTTAGTCCATCTGCCCTGAAACTAGTCTCTTGCTTTAGAAGAGAATATTAAGGTATGCAAAATCCTCCTTAAATCCATTCTCTCCTAATATTTCTCCCCGGTAAAAATGTCCCTAACGCTAATGAAGCAAGTATAGAAATAAATCATCAACAAATGGGATTATTTGGTCCTCATAGAATTAAAAGTACATGAGAGTTTACAATTCCATTCACCAAGAAAACAATTTACATTTCTACTTAAAAAAAACTAATTCCTCATAATAATTATCCAGCTTTTAAATTATTTGAAGTTACTGTGACATATTCATCAGAGAAATGGTATCTGAAATTATGCACCTGTTATTATTCAAAATGTATAGAGAATAGCCAAATTCTTCCAGCTACTTTAATAAGCAACTTTCTTTTGAAATTTTCCCCTCACCTCCTTTCCTAATACTTATAAGAACCAAATGGAACCCCTTCTGCCCTAGATTACTCACCACTCGTACTCCATAATGGATGTGGGCCAGAGTGAAAACAGCTGTTAAAGTATATAAGAGAATGCTCTCGACGTAAGAGGCTATTCCTAAGTTTACCACCAGGACAATCAAGAAAAGAGGAACCAGGAACCAATTCAAAGTTGGGCACCGGGTGCTACTCATTTGACAAACAATCAGCTGACACTTGAAGTTAGGAGGAAAAAAAAAAAAAAAGAATGAAAATTTAATTAGCAGCGCACTTCCAAAATTAGTCACTCCAACATTTAAAAAGCATTCGAGTACTTGAGCCAACAGAATTCCACATTATTAAAATCAGTTATTTCTCAATTGCTCATCTGCCCACACCTCCAAACCCACAGACCCTCAGAGTGTGTGTCAGAAGAGTCGGGAAGAATAATTTAGCAAGGCTGCTAGAGAAGGGATTCTGCCTAGGTAACAGTTTGGATAAAAGAAATTTCTCCCAATTTTAAGTATGGTATCTGAAAAAAATAACTTTCAAAATAGCCTTTTATAGTTCCAGACAATTGAACTGCTTCATGGAGCGGAGACGCTGCCTTCTTCAAGTCAATCGCACTGTCCTATTAACACCTCAAGACCTCTCTGGCTCCCTTTCCTTTCAATACCTTACTCAAAGTTCTATTCCTCCAGAGATACCTTTCATATAATGTATTAATATTTCCAAATCTTTAAACTCTGTGAAATCGATAGGACTGGTGATATTGAACACATGTTACAGACACGGAAACATAAATTCAGTGGATTCCTTATAAAGTAAAAACATATTAAGTTTTTAGAGTTAGAGCACAGGCTCCCTGGTTGTCAGAACCGTTAAGGTCTCTTCTCAACAACTCCTGGTCTCTCCTACCTGTCTGCTGTCTTGCTGGGCCATCGCAGAGAAAGGGCTTTTAAAAAACATTGTATTTATTACAAAGTTTTTACTCCCTGTCAATCTGAAGATCAGCTGATTTAAAAATGTGTGTGTGTGTGTGTGTGTGTGTGTGTTTTCTCTCAAAAACCCCTTTCAGGCTCCCTAAATTAATCATTAGATCTGCAGCCATTTGGAAAAGGAAAAAACCATTTTCAGCATGCTCTGTCTTAGGGGTTCTAATTCTATCAAGTTTCTAATAGAAAATATCTTTAAATTAAAATCTGCTTATTTTTAATACTATATAAAATTTCTCAAATTATCAAGCTTTGTCATATATTCCTTAGCTATATTATGACTTTTAAAAGAAAAAAAAATCTTGGGGCACCTGGCTGGCTCAATGGGTTAAAGCTTCTGCCTTCAGCTCAGGTCATGATCCCGGGGTCCTGGGATCGAGCCCCACGTTGGGCTCTCTGCTCGGCAGGGAGCCTGCTTCCTCCTCTCTCTCTGCCTGCCTCTCTGCCTACTTGTGATCTCTGTCTGTCAAATAAATAAATGAAATCTTTTTAAAAAATTCTTTTTTAATTAAAAAAAAAGAAAAAAAAGAGAAAAAAAATCTTACTGTGATGTTGGCAAAGGCTGTTCCAACCATAAAGTAGAATACTCTTGGATGCAACTCTAAAATATCTGAAGGCGACTGAAGGATCCATGCTGTAGACAAAATGAAGAGCAAACATGGAGAAAAAAAGGGAACCATAGCTTCATAAGCTGAATTGTGTTTCAAGGTGTTATTTTTATAGCTTCTGAAAAAAAGAAATCAGGTAATACAAAGAACATTATTACATATAAAACTTACACTGCATTTGTAAATTTTATAGTTTTCTTTTTTTTTAATTTTGTAGTTTTCAAAGTACTTTCACACTTACTCACTTACACTCATAATACTTCCATAGCACAAATAGAACCAACATTACTAACCCCATTTTGCAGACAAGTTAAGTGAGGATGTGAGAATTTAAATTTACTTAACTTGCTACCAAGCGGCAGGGCCAGGACTAGCATGTAAGTCTTCTGAGCCCTAGTCCCCTGGGATGTAAAGACGCACAGAACTTGATTTTTGTTTGGTGAGATTTACAGTCCAACAGGAGAAATAAAAGGCACACAACACCACCAGGAAGAACCTCGGAGTGCAGCTACGATACAAAGTAACAGAGAACCCACTAGGGAAGACTGCACTGAGACCACCCGTAGCCTGTCTCCGTATCTCCAGCACACACTCCAAGACAGGTCTGCTCCTCTGAACAGAGCCCAGATTCTAGTCTGGCTTCTGCTCCTGATTACATGATCTACACGATCTTGGATGAGATCCCGCCCAATCAGAACCTCATCCTTAGAAGATGAGGAGAAAATGTCTCCAACTCTAAGGCCTTGAGAGCCTTGAATTTTACGGTTTCTGTGAATGCTTGCCAGCTGCCATAAATAGGGAAGATTCATAGAGCTTGGCTGGACACAGACAGGATTCTGCAGGACAGATCTGAGGGCTGAAGGATGAAGTGGGAAGTGTTTCAAGCAGAGGAACAGTACTAGAGGGAAGTGGGAGCAAAATTACCAAGGAGGGAAACAGCAAAATGCATTCAGGTTCCCTACGTAATTTCCGTGTGGCTAAGCAAAGGTGGAGAAGTGCAGACCAAAGAAACAAAACACCACCCAGGAAACTCCTACCTAACCCTTGCCCCACTTCTCTGGCAAGAATTTTCATATAATTCTACCTGGAAGTCAGCAGAGATCAAGGGTTAGGTCCTAAACCACACAAGTTCAGAAATTTTATGATCATGCTGACTAAACTTATACAGAATCAACTTATAAAAACTTATAATCAATTTCTAAAAAGAACATAAACCTCTCAATATTCAACAAGAACACTCACTTTCCCAATTCACTCCACAAAAAAATGACAAATGGAAGACTCTCTGGTGAGCCAAAAGTTGTAACAAAAGCACCAGTAGTTCTGTGCTGTGCTTAAACTGAGTACACAGCTGCCACTGTAGACCCTACGTGACCCTGACCTCATTCCAGATTCAAAACATAGGTTTCAGAACCTTTCCAAAATGCCCAGACTCAAAAGTAAAACAGATCCTAAAATTCATCTAAGTAACAATTTTCACATTTCTTGCCCAATTAAGAAATACTTACCTGAAGAAGTTTAATAAACTCATTGGAAGAGTCACACATAATGCACAGCCTAAAAGGAAGAATATTTAAATTATTGTTATTATTTGAGTAATTTTTTTAGAAATTTCAAATACATACAAAATATTTAATGCTTTTAGACCCAATAATTCACAGGTTCAGGTTGACTTTCGTATTGAAATTAAACACCCTTCTGAACATTTACAAGCAGAAGAGAGCAGTATAGCTCGCTGATTCAGAGCAGAGGTCAGGGGCCAGATGGGGCTTGAACCTCGATTGTGTCTGCAAGTTATGAGACTTCAGGCAGATTAACGTTTCAGTGCCTCAATTTCTTCTTTTATAAAATAGACATAATAGTACTGACCCCATACAGTTTTGAGAATTAAATGAGTTGTTATACATAAAGATACCTGGAACAGTACCTGGTGTGCAGTAAATTGCATAAGTGTGAGTTACTGAAAGAGGGGCTGATTCATGGATTCTGTGGTTTCCCATTTCCACTTATTCTTATCTCCCTAGCATTCTGAATTTCTCCACCCACCCCTAAGCATACACTGGTTCTTTCCCCTCAAACCTGAAACCAAGGACAGCCTTCCCAAGAAGCCCTCCCATTGCTTCTGCTGCCCTCGCTATCTATTTCTTCTCTTACTCTCCCCTATCACTCACCAGACCTTCCTGTGCCCTTCCTCAGGACTCATTCATTCTGCCTTCCCTCTGCAAAAAAACTGTACTCTGGAATTTACCAAGTTCTCCTAATGATCAAATTCAATATTCTTTCTTCACTCCTGACTTCTAAGTAAAAGGACTCTGTTGACGCTTCACTAACTGTAATTCTTTCCTGCCTTGGCCTTTGCGATCCATTCTCCCAGTGCTGTTAGTTATCCAACCATTACATGTGCTGTCCTTTATGGTATATTCCTCACTCGGCATATTCCTAACTTGGCATTCAACTGTGCTTCTATTCTCCCCCTGGGAATCCTCTCTTATAGCTTTAACTATAAGCTTCCTACAGATGACTCCAAAATCTAGTGATGTACTCTTGGGCAAATCAGATGATCTCTCTGAGCTTCAGATTCCACAGTTGTACAAATACAGATGGGTTAAATGACTTCCTAATGTCCCTTGCATTTTTAAAATTCTCTGATTCTACAAATTATTAGAGATGTAAATTCCTGATTTTTTTTTCCTCTGTCACAATCCAAATTAACACCTGTGGCAAGTTTCTGGCTACATCATTTGGGTATTTCACTGTCACTCAACAGATCAGCCCTAGCCTGACCACTCCAGACTCCCGCTGACTGTACTTGGCTTGGGGTGGGAAGATGGTCAATGTAGCTATGAGCTTAAGGATCAAAGAAAGAAACGCATTCCCTCAAAACGACTCCTAAGACATTTTGCTAAAAACAGATGAAAAGACTAGAATCCACCAAACAGCAATCTCATTTGAAAAGATGAATTACTCTGCCACTTCCAAGCCCAACTGTGACAGTTACCCAAGTTAGAAGAGCCCAGAGAGAAAGGAAGACAAGCTGACATCCTCAGAAATTTTTAGCAACTGACAGTGGCAAGTTGGGAAGTACTGGTAGAGGAGCCAGAGCTGGATTAATTAACCCAGAATCACTATAGCTCTGAGGTGTTGAAAATAGGCTGACAGAAACTTGCAAAAGATTTGCTACCAAGAGTATTTTTAGTTTAAAATATCTTAAAATAGCTTTATCTTAAATACAGCAGGCATAGAAGAAGCTGGGATATATATAGGTTGCCAAAGAAACATACTGTATCTTCTATTTCTCCTCTAAATAGCACCTAATGTACTTTCCATAAAAAGTACAGGCATACCTCCGTGAGATTGCGGGTTTCATTCCAGACCATCACAATGAAGTGACTGTCACAATAAAGCAAGTCACATCAATCTTTTGGTTTCCCAGTTCATAAAAGTTATGTTTCTACTATAATGTAGCCTATTGAGTAAAACAGCATTATGTATAAAAAAATGTACATGCCTGAGCTAAAAAAATATCTTATTACTAAAAAATTCTAACCATCATCTGAACTTTCAGCTAGTCGTAATCTTTTTGCTGGTGGAGGGTCCTGACTTGAGGTTGATGGCCACTAAAGGTGGGGATGGCTGTGGCAAGCTCTTACGATAGCAAACAATGAAGCTTCCCACATTGACTCTTCCTTTCACAATCTCTCTAGAGTCTGCGATGCTGGTTGATGGCACTTCATCCACGGAACTCCTTTCAAAATAGGAGCCAATCCTCTCAAACCCTGCCACTGCTTTATTCAACTCAGCTGATGTAATATTCAAAATCCTTTGTCATCCCAACAATCTTCACAGCATCTTCAACAATGGATTCTATTTCAAGAAAACCACTTTCTTTTTTGGTCTGTGAGAAGTAACTCCTCGTCTGTTACATCATGAGATGGCAGCAATTCAGTCATATCTTCAAGGCTCCACTTCTAATTCTCTTGTTATTTCCACCACAGCTACTTACTTCCTCCACTGACATCTTAAAAGCCTCAATGTCATCCATAAAAGTCAGAAATCACTTCTGCCAAATTCCTGTAGATGTTGATTATTCTGACTTCTCCCCACGAATAGTGGCACCTAGAATGGTGCCTCCTTTCCAAAAGGTTTCCAATTTACTTTGCCCAGATCCATCAGAGGAACACTTTCTATGGCAGCTACAGCCTTATAGAAAGGTATCTATTCCTTCAATTATAAGACGTGAAAGTCAAAATTACTCTTCAATCTCTGGCAGGATGGATGCTGTGTTAACAAGCAGGGAAATGACATTAATCTCACTGTGTATCATCATCAGAGCTTTGGGTGACCGGGTGCTTGTCAGTGAGAAGAAATATATTGAAAGGAATCCTTTTTTCTGAGCAGATCTCAAGAATGGGCTTAAAATATTCAGTAGACCGTGTTGTAAACAGATGTGCTACCATCCAGGCTTTGTTGTTCCATGTAGAGAAGACAGGCAGAGTAGATTTAACAAATTCTTAAGGGCCCTAGTACTTTCGGAATAGTCAATGAGCGCTGGCTTCACCTTCTAGTCAGCAGCTACATTAGCCCCGAAAAAGAGAGTCAGCCTGTCCTTTGAAGCCAGGCATTGACTTCTCCACTCTAGCTACGAAGTCCTAGATGTAATTTCCTTCCAGTATTAAAGTGGTCACATCTAGACGGAACATCTGTTGCTTGTGTAGCCCCTTCCTTAATCACCTTCCAGATAATTTGCTGCAACTTCTACGTCTGCACTTGAGGCTCCACCTTGCACTTTCATGATACAGGTAAGCCTTCTTTCCTTAAACCTCATGAACCAACCACTGCTAGCTTCAAACTTTTCTCCTGCAGCTTCTTTACCTCTCTCAGCCTTCAAAGAACTGAAGAGAGCTAGGGCCTTGCTCTGAATTAGGCTTTGGCTTAAGGGAATGTTGTGGCTGGTTTGATCTTCTATCCAGACCACTAAAACTTGCTCTGTATCAGCAAAAAGGCTGTTCTGCTTTCTTACCACTCGTTTATTCAGTGAGTAGCACCTTTCATTTCCTTCAGGATCTTTTCCTTTGCATTTACACACTTAGCTAGTTGGTTGGTGGCAGGATGGGGAGGTGCTGGCTTTGGGCCTATCTCGACTTTTTCCTCACTAAGCTGAATCATTTCTAATTTGTGATTTAAAGTGAGAGATGTGTGACTCTTCCTTTCACTTAATGCTTAGAGGCCACCACAGGATCACTAACTGGCCTAATTTCAATAGTGTGTCTCAGGAAATAGGGAGGCCTGAGGACAGGGAGAGAAAAGAGAGGGAGAACAGGGTAGGCAGAGCAGCCAGACACACCCAACATTTCTTAATTAAGTCGTCATCTTATATGGGTGTGGTTTGTGGGGCCCCAAAACAATTCTAATAGTAACATCAAAGATCTCTGATCACAGATCACCATACCAAATATAATAATGTAAAAGTCTGAAATATTCCAAGAATTACCAAAATATGACCGAGGGAGACCTGAAGTGAGCAAATGCTGTTGGAAAAACAGCGCTAACAGACTAGCTAAAAGGTTGCTACAAACCTTCGATTTGTAAAAAACACAGTACCTGCAATGCACAATGAGGTGAGTGCAATAAACGAGGTACCCCTGTACTGGGAAAGCAGCTTTATTTATTTGTAAAGAAACGTGGGCTTTTGCTTTATTTCAGAGAGAAGAATTCAGATAAACTTATAAACTACAAAGAAAGTTATATGCCTCTTAAAGTACCCACTTAACATTCAAAAATGTATCTCACATACCAGAGGATTCCATCTTATTGTTAAATCTGACATTTAAACATAAAATGCAGCAATATTGCCACAGGTCTAGTCACTTAAAACGATTCGCTATGTGGCGGCGAGTGAAAAATAGCTAGCCTTTTCAAGGCAGAGGATTCCGTTCATACAGAAACCCAAGAATGAATATTTGGATTTGGAAGAACAGTGGGTTTCTAAAATATCTGTAGTTTAGGGCCACAGAAAAAGGCCCAAACCACTGCCTAAAAGCCAGGGCCTAATATACCACATTCTCAGCTGTTTCTAAACCCTACCAAGCTTCACTGGTAGTGAGAGAGCGGGTTATTTTTTAGACAAGGGAACAGAGCAATCGCCAAGAGTTTGCTATTTTACTCCTACAGAGGTCCTAATGCCACTCCTAGTGCCCCAAAATCACAGCCCCAAATAACTTCCTCCTTGCCTCTTTGCATAGGAAACACTCTGCCTCCTGTAGATACCCACTCTCACTAAAATCAAAAGGGAAACATTATCATGATCAGAAACTTTTACCTAACAGCCAGTGGCAAAAGAAGGAGAGTATCTGAGAGGAACAAAGGCTCAACTTTTGGAGTGGATGTATTATGAAGTAGTCGCTACCTTTCATCTACTCTACTTCCTACAAACTAGTGATCTTCAATTTTGAGATAGGTATGAAATCTACACCAATGTGGATCTATACTAAATGTGGATCCTCTGGAACAGTCTAGACTAGTTTAAATAGTTTACAAGGTTTATGTGATTTTGGTATTTATTTCCTTCTGACTAGAAATAGACCAAAACACAGAAACCTCGTTTTCCTTACTGGTTTGGTTCAAACCAGGACTGTAGCATCGTTCTGCTTGCTAGAGGGTGTGGGAGAGGGGGAAAGGTGGTATGGCTTGTGATAATCCAACACTGGCTTCAATAATAAAGTCATGTTAAAATAGGCTTCAACATGGAGCTTCTTACCAATAATCATTGCAGTGAATAGGTCTCTATATAAGAAATTAAACAGGAAAGGTTCATACCAGGCCTCAACTCCCACAATCGCAGTCACTATGTAGACAAAAGATATAGTCTGGAAGGAAAATGCAGACAAAAGCATATAGAGGCATTAACAGCTGGAAAGATCAAGGAGCCAATAATGCTGTATGCAGCCTGAGTCTAGTAAATAGCTTTAGTAAAAGCAAGAAGTACACTTAAATTCGATACTGTGGCAAGTCTTCTTGCCTTTAAAAATGTCTTTTTCTCAGCAAACAATGCCATAAAATAACTAACTTCTAAACAAGGCAAGCAACTGGCCATAATTTAGAACACTGTAAGGCCTGTCAGGATTTGGTTAAGGCACAGGATGATCCAATTTGCCTACCAAATCACTTCCTTCACACACACTCCGAAGTCTGATGCTCTACTGGGGCCTTAGGTGCAAATGGGCAAAATGGCAACATAAAAAGCTGGTATTCAAAGGCAGGGAGAGTTAACAGCAAGCCTATTAAGTAAGAGAAAACAAGTATCTCTACTCATTGAAACATGGGCAGTAAAGGCAAAAAAGCAACAATTACATGAGCATATCTTTATTTACAAAAATCAACAGTTCAAAGGAATATTTATTAACATAAAGAAGCTAACCATTTTTTAGTAATAATGACATTGTGACTATGGTTGCTTAAATAGTACTCTTACTATTAGAGATAGATACAGTAAAATACTTATTACATACTACCAGGAATTTTCTTTAAACTAACTGGGAGGAAGGGGATACACGAAACTGGCCTGGCCATGCAGCTGCGGAAGCTAAGTGACAGGTACATAAGGGCTCACTATGCTATTCTACTTGAAACTGCTCATAAATAAGCAAGAAATAACATAAGACAAAAAGGAAATTTTTAAAAAGCACCAAGTCAGTTCTAGCCAAAAAAGCATAAGGGCTACAAAGAAGGAATGACAAAAGCTTGCCCCCAAAATTCATGGCAATGTTGAAAATTTAAGGCAGAACGCGTACTTACCACTTGGCTAATGTCATATCCCCACGGCAGGAAAAGAATCCCTGTGTTATATTTTTCCCAGTGGGACAGGATGAAAGAAAACAAAACTACCCACAGCAGGAGATAAAGAACAAAAACACTGACACCAGATGGTCCTCGTCCAAAGATGGAATATACAGTCACAACAAAGTAAACACATGACCAACTATCCAGGCCATGGTCAAAAAGTTCCCCTAAAGGGGTGCTGGAATTGGTTCTCCGGGCTTGCTTTCCATCCACACCATCTGCAACAGAAACACACTGCCATGAGAAAAGGTCAACATCTGTGCCAGTATGCAGAAAGTCGTCTTTAATAAACTGGAGAAACACAAAACAAAACAGATCAGCACTATCATAGGAATGTTAATTAACTGAAGAATAGCTAGCAGCCCATACTTTTTATAAAAACCCAACCTTTAATTCCTACAATTCAAAGATTTCAGAAATAAAATCTGTTAATTTCTCAGAGTATAATCTAAAATTTAAATTCGGGGTGCCTGGGTGGCTAAGTAGGTTAAACATCTGCCTTCAGCTCAGGTCATGATCTGGGGGTCTTGGGATCAAGTCCTGCATTGGGCTTCTTGCTCAATGCGGAGTCTGGTTCTCTCTCTCCCTGTCAAATGAATAAATAAAATCTTAAAAAATAAATAACTGAAGGGTGCCTGGGTGGCTCAGTGGGTTTAAGACTCTGCCTTCAGCTCAGGTCATGATCCCCAGGGTCCTAGGATTGAGCCCCACATGGGTCTCTCTGCTCAGCAGGGAGCCTGATTCCTCCTCTCTCGCTCTCTCTGCCTGCCTCTCTGCCTACCTGTGATCTCTGTCAAATAAATAAATAAAATCTTTTTAAAATAAATAAATAACTGAAATTAAAATACATTACATCACACTAAATGGTGTCAATTTTAGATCTGAGGACAAAGCATCATAGTTGGACTCTGAATTCTTCCAAATGAGCCTAATAACTGAGTTGTTCCACTTGTCACAAATTTTCAACCCTCCAGAGAATATTCCATAGTTACTCATTACAACTTATCTAACCACTCCTTGCTCTAAAACACCCTGTGCTTCAGTCCGAACGCCTATTTCACCTTGTTTGAAATTAGTCATTTTGTCACAAATGTACACTTCCACAATTTATTTTTTTATTTTTTATTTATTTGACAGAGAGAGAGAGATCACAAGTAGGCAGAGAGGCAGGCAGAGAGAGAGAGGGAAGCAGGCTCCCTGCTGAGCAGAGAGCCTGATTAGGGGCTTGATCAAAGGACCCTGAGATCAGGACCCAAGGCAAAGGCAGGGGCCCAACCCACTGAGCCACCCAGGCACCCCCCACTTCCACAATTTTAAGTGCTTTCAGAAAAGGCTTTGCATGTAGAAGGCATTCAGGAAATGTAAGAATGTATTAAAACCATTCAATGCACTATTCTTGACGCTGTGAAGATTACAAGAATAATCTCAGAATATAATCTGAGAATATAATCAATATAATCTGAGAATATAATCTCAGACTGTGCCCTCAGTCTACAACTGAGAAAGGAAAACAAAATGTGGTAATTAAAGATACAGGACTTCCCAAACCACAGGAGAATACAGAAAAGGGACAAGTACCCTTCAGGCTAAGATAATCAAGAACGGCCTTCCAGACCGGATGAAACCTGAGTGGAGACACAAAGAATGAGTTGGATTTCAGTAGATAAGAGTATGCCCTTTCCGGAGGAGCAAGTGCAGGCAGCAAAAACACCAAGACGGAAAAGCACATGAGTATTCAGAAAATGCCGAGTAGTTCAGGTTGACTAAAGAAACCCGTCTGTGCAACGGGCAGTAGGGAGGCTGGAGCAAGTTTTATAGTTTCAGGGAGGACAAGGAGCTACTAAAAGGATGTGAGCAGGGAAGTTAAAGGGTGAAAGCCACGATGAGCTTTGTAAAGATGCTGCTGTCATCGGCGGGAATGACTGGCTGGAGCGAGCACACTATTCCACAGGCCCACACTGACATGGGATCCAGTGGGAATGAAAGGCTGGAGGCAGGTGAGATATTAAGAAAATAAAAATGGCAATGCAGTAAAAGGTGATCCATGAGGCTGAAGGACTGAAGGATACTCTCCAAAATTTCCCATCTGGCTAACCAAGAGAGGGGTAGGAAATAAAGAAGTCCGAAGAAGGAGCGTGACTGGTGTTAAAGAGGCTGAGTACAATTTTAGATGCTAAAACTGAAGTGTTGGCAGAATTATGCACACGGTAATATCAAGCAACTCCACCTAAGGCACTCACTAGCAATTCAGAAGACAGACAAGGGCTAGCTAGACACACAGGAGACATCTCCACAGTGGGAAGGATCAGGACTGCCAAGGGAATGAGCAGAAAGAGAAAATGAAGAATAAAGCACAGCGGAACACCTTCACATTTAGGGGCAGAAACAGAGGAACCGGGGGGCTGGGGCGTGTAAGGAGAGAAGGAGGGAGAATGAGAAAGCCTAGTTAAAAAAAAGAGTCTGACGAATAGCTCTGCATGCTTGTGCAGATCCAAGCACCCCGTTGAAGAAGATTCCATTCCTGTGATCTCCAGGAACTGTCCATCTAGTAGGGGAGACATTATTAAGAAAAAAAAAAGCAGCAGCAGGTGGTCCATAAAAAGTTTTCCTCAAAAGAAATCATTTTGTTAAGTATTGGGCTAATTGCAAAGATTCAGATTTAAGGAATTAAAAATTCCTATGATTACTGTGTTTATCTTACTACAGTACTATCCCCAGTGCCTACCTCAGCTGGTGGCAAAGAAAGCCTTGAAAAATACTGCTGAAGGAATAAGAAAAAGGACGAATCCCAGATTCCTGCCCAAACACTGCAGATCTCTATTATACAGTGTTGGGAACTTTTTTGCCCTTAAGTAGCTTAAATATTTCCACAAAGTCTTTTCTCATTATTTGCTGGCTTAAATTCCTGTTTGTGGTGCAACTCCTGGGCAGTTATTACAAACACTGAAATTCATGGACTGCATACTAAAGGTTTTGTACATCTTCTCACTGAACCCAATACAGCTCCACAAGTCTGGATATGTTTCAGGAAAAAAAAAAAAAATTTTTTTTTAAAGTATTTCAGGGCATATACCATATATTATGGGAAGGAACAACTCAGGAGGAGCTAAAACAGCACCTTGTAATCAAAGACATTAATATTTCTGCAACAAAAGGTAAGGATAGTCACACTAGTAGAATAAAGTGTATACATTGCCTCACATTAGTTCAAGGCAGTTTTGCAATAAATAGTCCATGTTTGGTCAGGATTTTTGCTAAAATCCTGGACATGAAACAGGTAGGTGGCAGAGTATTATCTACAAAAGGCTCTTTTTTTTTAAAGATTTTATTTATTTATTTGACAGACAGAGATCACAAGTAGGCAGAGAGGCAGACAGAGAGAGAGGGGTGCAGGTAAGCAGGCTCCCTGCTGAGCAGAAAGCCCGATGTGGGCTCGATCCCAGGACCCTGGGATCATGACCTGAGCCGAAGGCAGAGGCTTTAATCCCCTGAGCCACCCAGGCGCCCCCTCTACAAAAAGTTCCTAAGATATGCTGTTAAAAGCCAGAGCCACAGGCCAGTCTCGCCTTTTTCCCTATTTCTCTCTATCCTTGGCAACCAAACCCTATAGAATTCTTAAACCCGCTCATCTTTAAAAACAAATGTACAAAAGCTTCCACCTAAAAATGTTGTTTTTCACTAAGCTTTCCCCGAATTGCTCTGGACTTCACTCTCTCCTTCCCCAAACTCTTGCAGCTCTGGTCACCTGCAATGTCAGCATTTAATCATCCACCAAATTATACTGGCTTTATGAGTGCAAGTCATTTTTACCTGAAGAGATCTCAGCAAATTGAAGTCAGGGTCTGGTATTTTATATTCATTTAAAAACTATATACCGGGTGCCTACTACATGTTAGGCACTACTCTAAACACTGGGTAGCCCTCAAAGCTACGTACATTTTAGGTCAGACAGACAAGCAGGTCACGTGGCATTAAGTACTACGGAGAAAAACAAAATAGGGAAGGAGAACAGGAGCAGGCACGACAAGCCATGCAGATAATCCCAATAAAAAGCATTCTTGGCCAAAAAGATAGTACGGCCTAACCCAGCAGACTACCCTGACCACCCACTCCACCAAATAAGAACTGATCACTTTCTTATTCTCCCACTTATTTTTGCTTTCCCGCTTTGCTCTATTAGGGCAGCTCTCAGTATTCCACAGTTATTTGATATGTCAGTACTGCTTCCCAAACATAAGGCAAAAAATGATGTCTTATTCCAGCTGTGGGTAAATATTTTATGTGAAGAGCCAGACAGTAAATAGTTGAGGCACTGAAGGTCATCAGAAGCCTCTGTTGCAACAACTCAGCTTTGTCTTTGTTGCAGAAAGCAGGCACAGACAACACGTAAAGGAATACACAGAGCTGTGTTCCAGCAAAACTTGACTTAGAAAATCAGGCGACGGGCCAGAGCTGTGCTGTAAGGGGTAGTGTGCCAACTCCTACCTTATTCTTTGCATTCCCTAGCAATGAGTGACAATATTTCCCACAGAGAAACTAAAAAATATATGTTTATATTGAACAGGAAATTAATATTTATTAATTAATTAATAAAATGAATTAAGCCTAGGAGAAAATGTTAACTTAGTAGCTGGTGGCTCTCCCTGCTGATAGACTCACCAGCCATTGAGTTTATGAGCATTTGCCGATTTCTTACCGAGAGTGTAGGCTATGAAGTTGAGGACGCCCACTACAATCCACACCCAGTCGGGCACGTGCTTGTAACCTGGTGCTGCAAAGGAAAGCAACGCGGCTTTTAACACAAAGTACACACGTTCTACCACACCATGTACTGCCAATGAGAAATATTTCTACTTCTTAAATAGAAGTTAAAGTACCTTGTAATATATTTTTAATGCAGAATTAGGTAGATATTAAAATACATCACTAAACTGACAAAACCAAAGGAGTATCTCCCCAACCCTTATTAACAAGAGGACTGAACTTTAATCTTAACTCAAAACTGACTGTCCATCTTTACTTGAAAATTACTTATGTGCTGAGAATAAAAATTAATATTTTTGGAACTTAAAAGATGCCTGTGTTTAATCTGATCCTTGTTGTTTGCAATTATCCTACAAACATATTGAGCCTTCAATCTGTATTTTTTTCATTACATTATTAACTAGCCAAACAAAAGACCTTTTCATTTGGGTATAGATGGGTCACCTTCACTGGATGATCTGGCATTAGAATCATTCTGAAATGTCTGAACCTCACGATTGCCCTCTAAGACAGAACAACTGAGAATCAGGAGGTCTGGGCTCTAGTCCCGGCTCTGTACTCAACCGGCAGTTTGACTATGAATATACCATTTAACTCTTCCTGTCTATTTACCAAATATACCAGGACTAGATGGTTTATCTGGTCCTCTAGGTTCTATGATTTGGGGAAATATACATAATATTTATGTATTTTTAGCTCTCTTAATAACTAAGCAAATAATGTTAGAATAGTGGGAAAAAATATTTCCAGTTACAAAATAAACTTTTGAGGATGTTCTGAAGATTCAAATACAAATTTTTAGAAACTGTTTAATATCCAAACCATGCTTAATAAAATTTAATCTTATTAATTATGTCATACTTTATGATCTTCAAAAAGTTGCCATTTTATTACATGTATAGAAGACATAGCTTAAAATTTGAATTGATAGTTAAGCAAATATATAATTCCAATATTTAGAATTTCTATAATATCAAGTCATAAGTTTTTGAAAATCCGAACTTTCCTACAAAAACAATGTTTTCAGTGACTGTTAGTTTCTCCAGGTCAGTCCACAAAAGTCTGCTAAACACACAACACAGATGAATTATAACACTAAAACTCCTTACCACATCATTTGTAAGTATTCTTATTGGAAAATATATACTCCAACTTAGAATGCAAGACATGTTCATCTACCTCCATCTTTCACTTCCTCTCAACTCCATCAACTGGCTGAACGATGAGAATCAGCTCTGTCTCCCACTTATCCCCCCTTATCCCAAATACAGCCAGATTCTGTCCTGTGGTCTAGGGCAGAAACAGGATGACATAGAACAGGAAGACAGGAACAGATGTGAAAGAAGACTTCAACAAACTTTTAAGAACCTTTTTCAGAGAAAACTCAAAAGTATTAAAGGCAAACACGGATGCTGAGCAGAGTGAAAGAGAGATAATCTTCAAAAGGGGGATTTTTCTTGCATAATTAGAACAAGGGAAGGGATATTTCCAGAACTGTTAAGTATGCTGGACCTTGCTCATATTCACTTTCAGGTAAAGTGTCATAATCCTAATTTTTGTCTTCTTATAAATCCAATTATTCTTTATTTATCAAAACCTCATTGCTTTTTAGACAGCATATCTAAATTAAGGAACCAAACTGGTTTCCAGAACTTAATGGAAACAACCATAACAGATTGTGAAAATACAACTTACTTAGCTTTTACACCCAATTCCTAACATTTTACATACTCTTATAGTATGTAAAACTTCTCCAAAATACAAGCATATGAATAGAACCAGAAAATAACCACATCTCATTTTTCTCCATTTAGACATTTTAAATTTTATAGTAAAGTAGTAATCTTACCTGAAGCATAAAAGTCAGGATCAAAGTATGCCATAAGTAGGAAATTGAATACAACCAGCAGAAAGCCAGAGAAGGTTATCAAATTTGGAGCCAGCCAAGTAGGAAATACCTATTATTTTTTTCAAAGTAATTACAAAATAGTTAAAGTAAAGGAATCTCTCTGGCCACTACACAAGATGCAAATTTAATTCATAATAAAGGCTATAAACTTGAAAGATCATACATATATATGTTATATATATTATATATATATTAAAATATAAACCATAATGTCCGCTGATAAAAATAAGCATCTTTCTTCTATGTTCTGTATTTTAAATAACTCCATAATCAACAAACTTTTATAATAATAACATTATATTTACTCAGGAAAATTTTAAATTCATTTTATAAAAATGATAAATTCTACAGTATAAGCTTATACGCCAACAGGGAGATAAATCAAAAGGTATGTGACTAAGGGAAAAGAAGGACGGGAGAGCTAGTTTTTCTAGATATCTTTCTTATTAAACAAACAGTTGCATCCATAACACTCCATAAAATATTTAAAACTTACTAAAACATAAGTACAAGTCTATTAATCATCTTACCTTGACTATAGTGTTCCAAAATGGATGCATGACATACAGAGAGAGTGGATTGGTATCCACAGCACTGTACTGTTAAGAAATGAAAGAAAATACTCAGTTATCCTTGCACATTAGCAAACAGAACAGTATTTCTGGAGTGAAAACAGTATTACAAAAATAACCTAGAAACTATGTCTATTTACATGATGTCCTCATCTAAATAGCAAAACTGGAAGAACAATATAAATGAGACAAAGATGGTCAAGTACAGCCAGATATCTTTTCTTCATTCATTCAACTTTTATAATGTTACAATGTTTCAGTAGAGAAACTTATACTGCTTACAAGACCTCACTTACAATGCAAGATCAAAATGTGCACACTGTATACATTCCAACACAGATTTTCTCCACCTCCTTATACCACCACTAAAACACTTACTAGACATGCAACTTTGGGAAAGTTACTTAATCTCTGCCTTAGTTTGTTCACCTGTAAATGAGGAGCACAGCTTCTTCCTCAAAGGACTGCCATAAGAATTAAGTAAATTAATCATATGCGTGAAACACTTAAAGTAGTACCTTGCCCACGGTAAGTGCTATGTAAGTACTAGATATTCTCAAATGTTTTTTAACCACCAAAGGATGACAGATCCCTTTACAGCAGAAAAACAGCTTGCATAAATAACCAAAGGAAGGTAAGAACAGGTTAGGGTTCTGTGGTGATCCAGTTTATTCCCTAATTATTGAGCTATTTAATAAAAATTCAAAGGAAATTTTAACAAATATCTGTATTTATACATACAGACATACATATAATTTTAAGAGTCACATCAATGACTTATTCATCAGATACACACACACTGGCGTACCCGGCATGTCATAAGCACTCCACTAGGTGTGGGGAAGAAGAGATCATTGGTAAGGGATAATTCCCACCTCAGAGAGTGGGAATACCACCTAACTCATCCAGCTGACATTTAAACATCACAATAATCCAATGTCTGAAAAAAGCTTTTGTTTTATAGTAACGCTTAGTATGTCCATAAAAGAGGTAGTAAGCATCTGAATTATCTAATTTTTTTAAAAATCATAATTAAAGGTCAAAACTTCTTCCTGAATGCTTCCAAATATGCACGAAATCTTTTCTCATCAATGTTTCAAGACTCCAAAGTGTGATGGAACAAAAAAGTAAATGCAGAGAAGTATGTTAAATACTGCTAGCAAAGACAGTTAACTAGTAAGTCAAATGATTCAGCAGACTCCCACGTCTGAGTGCCTCCCTTTCTCCAACCCATTCTGCCTGAAATGGGATAACTGGGACAACGGATCTGAGCTAGACCAGGGGAGGAAAACGGTGAACATCCCGGCGTACCTCCGCTGGCTGCAGGGACAGGCTGCGCAGCCAAGAGACTACTTAAATGCGAGTTATGTTCTTCCTAAAAATCACCTTGCACTTGCACAGTTTCCCACAGGTTACAAAGCGTTTCCACATAGCAAATGTCACTGCATCTGAACCTCTGCAGAACGAAGGGGTCCTCAGCTGACAGGGCTACGTGGATTTAAGTCTTCGGACCTAAGGACAGGGAACCAATAGAGGCTGCCAATGACAAGGGGGAGGGTCCTGATCTCCACTTACAGGAGCCAGCATCCAGACCAACTTGACTAGCAAGCAGGTCAGATAAATGGGGAAACCACACATTTCAAGCACACCGTCTACTGGGAAGAACACTGTAATAAGTCCAAGTCAGAAGGAAACTGTTTAAGACATCCCATGAATACCGAATATGATGTACAAAGTATAATGTTCTTAATTCAAATGTTTGCTGAATGAGCCTCATTCAACAGCTTTCCATATTTTGAATTCAGATCTAAAAGAAGGCCCTTAGCTGGTGGAATTTTCATTTGAAAAGCTCCTCTTTTTAAATTCTGAAGTTCTACCTCTAAATTTCTACTTCAGGAGACCAGAAGTATGAAAAGAATGCAGAGCTAAATACAAGGTTAGTTCACCCAAGTAAATGTTTCACCTTTAGCTCAAGTACAGCAAGAAAATGTAAAATGAGATCACAAAAGGTAGCAAACAATAAACCTAAAGAACACTCTGGGCTCTAGCCTTACACAAGGGAGTATTTTTCGATATCACATATCACTTAGTATAAACAAAGAAACTTAAAACTGTCTTGTGAATCAACAGGAAAAAAGAATCATTCAAACTTTCCACATGCATGAAAAAATAAATAAATAATAAACTTTTAGAGATGTTAAACTAGATTTAGGTATTTGTTAAAGCTTATTATATATATTTTTATTTTCTGGTGGAATGGTATATATCTGAACACTTGAACCAGGTAGATAAACCACTGTTAAGGCCCACTGTGGCTTGCCTGATCTCCAATCTGCAAGGCCACATGTAGCTAGTGCCCTGGAGAAATGCTTGAAAACCATACCCTGGGTTTGAGAATCATTCCAAGGCAAAATCTCAGAATCACAAGAGTTCAGAAGACACCTGACCCTCATCAACGCAAACAGGTAAAGCAGACATCTGTCCTCTTTTCAAATGCCTCTGGTGCCAAAAAACTCATTATTTCCAGAAGCAAACCCAACCCATGTTAAACCAACTTTCTATATACTAACAAAACCCTCTCCTTGTTCCATATTTTCCATCCTGTTTTCATACTGCTTTACAAAGTTAAGCAGACAAGGGTCCAATTTTTCTTCCCAATAACCATGCTTCAACTATTTGAGGCCGCTCCCCCGTCACACCTATATCTTCTCTTCACCTGCTTACACATCTCACATTCCTCTTGCTGCTCCTCTTGCCATGCTTTCAAACTTCTCCTCATCTAGGTCTTGTACTTTAGACCAGAAGCAGGAAAGCTCTTCAAGGAAGACATCGGATAGTAAATATTTAAGGCTCTGCAGGCCACATGGTCTCTGTAATAAACACTCAGCACTACCACTGAAGCAAGAAAGCAGTCACACAAAATAGATAAACAGGGGCGCCTGGGTGGTTCAGTCGTTAAGCGTCTGCCTTCGGCTCAGGTCATGATCCCAGGGTCCTAGGATCAAGCCCCGCAGCAGGCTCCCTGCTCAGTGGGAACCCTGCTTCTCCTTCTCCCCCTCCCCCTTGCTTGTATTCCCTCTCTCACTGTGTCTCTATCAAATAAATAAATAAAAATCTTTTTTAAAAAAAGAAAAAGAGTAAACAAGTGGGCACAGTTGTGTTCCAGTAAAACTTTATTCACAAAAACAGGTGCCTGAGGGCTTTAGTTTGACAACCGGTGCTCCAGGAAATCCACTTTGTAATTAAACCAATACAAACATGATCCAGGGCATAAGAAACATTTCACATGGTGCATGAGTAGAGACAACATGACCATAAGGCCCTCTTAATATTCCTCTGATACTCAACATACTAATTTCCTACGGCAACAAAATTATTCTGCAGACTTAAATACGAATGCGCAGGTGGACGACTAAGCCACCTTTCTCCATGCTAACGTGAGGATGACTGTTGGAACCTAAGGACAAGACTGTACATCTACCATTATAACATTTCATCTTACTAGATTCAACTCATTTTTCTATCCCCTCCAGAGCTCTTCAGATTCACTCACTTTCGCAAGGTAAGAGCTATGCCTCTTCAAAATCTCAGCACATAAATCGGTCATGCCGATAATAATGCCTTCGCCTAAGTCTCTGTAAAAATGCTGACTGAGACAGAACTTCTAAACATTTTCCTCAAGTACATTTAATAATTTTTAATTGGGTATAGAATTCTGTCCTGCCATCTGTGAAAATTAGTCTATCTTTCCCACAAGAGAAAATTTTCATAAAATCTTAGTAAGATCAGAATTATTTTAGATAACATTTTGCCAAAAATTAATAAGTTTCAGAACTCTTTTTTTTTTTTTTACTTCAGTACAAGTTAGAAAATAAAGCAGATTTCATTCTTCATTCATTCATTCATTCAGTAAGCCAACAGGTATTTATGACTGAGCACCTACAATTGTGCCAGGCAAATTTTTACTAGGCCCAGTGAAGACAACGATGAACAAGAGCAGAATGTTCCCTATGTTAACCGAGTCCATAGCCCATTGTGAGATAGACAGGAAGCACGAAAACAAGGAATAATCACAAGTTGTGTTAAATATCGTTAAAGAAATAAGCAGGGTATTTTGCAAGAGGACTCAGGGCAGAGAGTGTGCATAGTGTCAGAGCATTCAGAGAAAACTTCTCTAAGGAGGGGATATTCAGCTGAGTCCAAGATGAGAAGACAGATAAGGAACGCAAGACACACTATAATGAGTCAAAGAAGAGAGACCCTAAAGAGAACATGCTGTTGTAGATTCCATTTGTATCAAGTTCAAAAACAAATTAATTTATGACATAAGAAGTAATAATAGTAATCTGATTAGAGAGACTGAAGGGGGCCTTCTGAAGTGCCAGAAATAATTCTGTACCTTGATGTGGGTGGTGGTTATTTGGGTATGTACATATGTAAAAATTCATTAGACACTTAAGATCTGTGCATTTATATGTAAAATACCTAAAAAGAAATAGCAAATAAAGAATATACATGTGGCAGTGTGCATTTGGGGGGGGTACACAGGTATTGCAGGGAAGGGAGTACATGCCAAGATACCTTCCAAGCAAGAGAACAAAAATGTGCTAAGACCAGAAAGCTAGAAATACTTGAAATACTGGAGGAAAGCTAATGCAGCTATAGCTTAGTGAGCAGGAAGAATGACAGGAAATGAGACTGGAGACGGGGGCCTACACCACCTAGCAAGACCACAGTGAGCTAGATTTTATTCTAAACCAATGCACATCCTGATTTACCTTTTTAAAGGATCGTACTGATTACAGTGTAAAAAGGACTGGACAGGGACCAAAGTGCAAATAGAGGCCAGTTACAAGACTTAAAGCACATCAGGTGGAAAGGATTATGGGTTAGACTAAGGATTAGGGTTAGCAGTACAGTGACTTCTAAATTACTTCCAAATGTGCTGCGAAGTATACGTTTTTGAGAAGGGACATTAAAAATGTGAGACTCCCCTTAATTTAAGAAGGAAATTGGCTCCAATGAAAGGAAAACTATGAAACCACCTCTTTGGACATAGAAGTGTTCCCTTTAAAAAGGTACTATATTTCAAATCCCTTCTCTGTACGGATAAGAAAACTGATACGAACTGACACACCCTTGGATTAAATACAGACCTTTGGACAAATTATTAATTAGACCGAGCCACTGTCCCAAGTAATGCTCTACTACTATACCGAGCTGCAGATTTCCCCTACTTTGTTTGTCTTCTAAACAATATAAGGAGACTAGGACTCTCACTGTCAAATGATTTGAATATAAGGTCTGTCTTTACCCATCTGAAATATAAGCTTTATATATTTTTTAAAAGATTTATGAGAGAGGAAGAAAAAAAAAACACATGTAGGAGGAGATGCAGAGGGAGAGGGAGAGAAAATCCTCAAGCAGACTCCCCACTGAGCTAGGAGCCTGACGTGGGGCCTGATCCTACAACCTACAACAACTGATGTTGTTTCAAGAGTCAGCTGCTCTGGCGCCTGGGTGGCTCAGTGGGTTAAGCCACTGCCTTCGGCTCAGGTCATGATCTCAGGGTCCTGGGATCGAGTCCCGCATCAGGCTCTCTGCTCAGCAGGGAGCCTGCTTCCCTCTCTCTCTCTCTCTGCCTGCCGCTCTGTCTATTTGTGATCTCTCTCTCTGTCAAATAAATAAATAAAATCTTTAAAAAAAAAAAAAAAGTCAGCTGCTCAACCAAGGGAGCCACCCAGTGCCCTGAAGCCTTATAATTATAAAACACATTTCATTAACTACAGTAATCCGTAAAGTGTGGCTTGCTACACGCTGTTACAGTTCATACACCACACTTACTGTTAATCACTTCAGATGCAACCCAACTCAAAATGATACTTCTAATTTCTTTTAATTAGTCCCAAAATTTCTGAGTTCAAAATTATCCAAGTTTTTAAGAGTAAAAAGGAAGATGGCCATAAAAAGCCAATTTTAGTTCACAACTGGGTTATATGAAATTATAGTATTTGTTGCTCAAACCAACTTTTCAGACATCTCTAAAATGCAACACACACATTACCAACCTTTCTTAAAACAGGGACAGAAAGTGTCAACTCCCTCTTCTCTCCCCCTGCACAATGAAGCTCAGTGTCTGGTATAGCACAGGGGTATGATACTGAGGTCAGAACCTCGCTGACAGGACTCATGGCTCAATTATGTTTAGGTGTTTTAAGTCTATACGGGAGGAGAATCCATTGTGGCCAACATGTATCCCACCAGCTACGCCTGGAGCAGAGTTCTTTAGCAATGGCATTCCAATCCTCCAGGTGAGACACTTAAGCAAGAAACATAAAACGAGGGATCTCAATTATTTAAAAAATCGTTATTCACTCAACAAATACCAAGGCAATCAAAAGAGCAGCCTTTCACATAAAATTGCGGGATTCGCTGAGCACTGGGATATAAAGAAACAATTAAGAGAATGGAGAAAACTTCACAACTTAATCTTTTCTGCTTCTGGCACACAGTAGCCTGAGCTCAATAAACATATTTGAATGTTTATATATATGAATGCATAAATGCATGAACTACTTTGCATGTTTATTTAAGTAGCAGTATAGAGTTAAGGTATCAATGATGAGAAGAAATGTTACTCCCTTCACCAAAACTGCTTTCCCCTAGGGACCAGTCCACAGCAACTTTTAACTTTACAAGGGGATATTCTTACTCTTCCCCGTTTAATAATATTATGTCTATATTTGTATGTTTTACAGTTTCCACAGACAATTACAGCTGTTCTCTTATTTGATATTGTAAGATAGATTATTCCTACTTATATTACACATGAAGAGACTATAAAATTCAAGGATTACAACGGCTAATAAGCAGATCTAAACTGTAAGTCCTTTCTGATTCATCCTGGAACATGTCTATGAAATTGATCACTTTGTCTGAAACCAGACTACCTTTTCTTGGCTTAAATACAATTATGATCTACCTGGACCCAATTTACTGAAATCATTATTCTCATAATAGCCTCTAAAATTTGTCTTCCAGTTTATGGCAGACACATCCTAAAGTAATCCCCAGTGAGTCAAGCCCCTCTATAAGCAGTCCCCTCCCTTTGAAGGTTCATTCCACTCCCTTGAGGGCAGACCTGGTGGCTAGTTTCTAACTAACAGAATATAGCAAAGGTGACAGATGTCACTGCCTTGATTAGGATACGTTCTATGACAAAGGTGATAAGATATCATTTCCATGAATAGCAGTCATCTTAGCAACGTGGAGGAGTCTCCTGCTGACCTTTAAGAAAGCAAGCAGCAATGACGTGAACTGCGTATAGTGAGGGCCATGTGGCAGGGAAAAGTGGGAGAGCCCTGGGAGCTAAAGGCCTCAGTGGCTGGGAAGAACTGCACGCTGCCAACACCACACAAGCCTGGATGAGGACCCCACGCTGCAGATGAGAACACAGCCCAGCTGACACCCTAACTGCGGCCTGGTGAGACCCTGAACAGAGAGAGGAGCCGGCTAACTGCTGCCAACTCCTAACTCACAGACAACTGTGAGATAATGTGTGTTGTTTTATGCCACCAGGTCTGTGATAATTTGTTACCCAGCAATAAGAAACCAGTGCACAATTCTGAAAGCGCTACATCCTCTTTTCTGCTCAGAGATATCTTAAGGCTCCACAAAATCAAGACTACCTGATGCTTGAGAGCTAACTCGTTACACTAATATAGTTTCTTACTCCTTTATATCCACCTCTGGGTTTTATTAACTCCTCTTCAGATTGCAATATAATTGAATATTTCTTCGATGGGGTGGTTCACAAACTTAGTAGTCACCAAACTGAACCCACATTTTGGGACCCTGCCCCAGATATACAGACTCAGACACTCTAGGAGTGCAGCTCAGCAATCTCTTTTAACAGACCCTCCTGGTAATTCTGCAGCACACTCAGGTTTGAGGACCACTGCTCTGGTGAAGGCAAACATTGATGGCACTCCCACAACTCCTCGGCTGAAGAAGAAACCACACCATTAGTTTAGCGGCCAACACCTATCCCTCCCTATGGTAACTTCAAATACTGCACTGCAAGCAAGAGACAAGGTATTATAAAATCCACTAAGTACTCACTAAATTTACTACATGCAAGACAGAAACAATCTATGGTATAAAAACACCAAACCTAAACTTAAAGTCCAAAAAGGTAGGGGAGGATTTCAAATAATCCTGGGACAAAAATTTAAAATTTCTTAAAATACTTTTTATCAATACAAGACTTTAGGAACTACAGTCACAGAAAATATGACTCTGTAGACAACGAGATATCATTTCAGTCAATATTATCACTTACATCTACTAACAAGTTAGAAGACGGTGACAGAAGATTGGAGAAGAAGCTGGAGCAGTAAAAAACAAGCGAGTCATGATGACAAACAGGTTTGCTTGCTAAACTTAAGTAATCTGTAATAAATTCTAACAAGAGATGACAGGACAAAAGGAGGGGTCATTTAATGAAGAAACCTGAAATCCCTGCAGGGAAATCTGGATACCAAACACATGATAAATATATGGAGGAGACTGCAGATCCTTAAATAGGAGAGCAATATTTGAGAAAGTTTACTGACTCTGCATGTTGTACTATTATATATGATTAAAGAGAAGAAGAAATCTGAAGTCAAAGTTTCTCTCTGTTACTCTTCCTATCTCTCCGTTAAGTTGTCACCCTTAACTTGCTTTCCTAAAATATACTTCCTCTTGGTATAACTTCCTGGGGTATGGGTACACATGTGTATGCTGTATGTTAACCAATGTCCACAAACAGAGAAGCACAAATGTCAAGTTTTATTCTTACTTAACATTAATAAAGCACTATGTGCCAGGCATTTTACAAATATTGACTCATTCAGTTTTGATTAATGATCCTACGAGGAAGATACTCCTTCATTTCACAGATGCGGAAATCTGGTTAGAGATGACTTTAAGTCAAAACACTAGCACGTGGTTTCTTTCTAACTTAATATTAGTCCCAAACCTAATTATTTAATCAAAAGACCTTCATCTCAATTAAAGCTACTAGTATATGACATGTTCTTAATACTCAGCAAAATGTTAAGACTAGAAAATATGGTCATCCACCTGCCCCCACTAATAATTTTAAAATGGGGGAAAAGAAAACAAAAATAGTTCTTTCTTTTTCACTGTACATTTTCCCCACCTGCACACATTAGACACAAACCCAATTAAGTATGTCACTGAAGGTCTTTACTTTAATGTTTCGATATCTGGTACAAATATCCAATAACTACAAGGCAAAACTTATCTTTAATTCTTAGATTTGAGAGGAAGCACAGCATGAAGAAAATGGGCTCCTAATTCAAAATACCTAGGTTCAAATCTCAGCTCTGGGACCATTAGCAAGTTAAATTTTCTGTGCCTCAGTAAAATAACAGTAGCTCTACTTTCTAAGGCACCTGTGAATATTAAATGAGATAATGTATGTAAAAGCACTTAAAGCAATGCCTATATAAACATTTGCTATCATTATTATTATTATTACTCAGTATTTAAAATATTTCTCTTGCCATTTCAACTTTCCTTCACTGAGCTCACTAGGCTCAGCCACTTCCTTATGTCTAATTTACCATGGTCTTCGTCTTCCTGGTCTCTGGGCCTTGGTTCCCCCCTTCAGTCTCTCTGGTACATCTGCTCCAACTTTCCCTTACACACTGGGCAAATTTAAGCATTACAGGTGTTAGAAAAACAAGCCATCCTCAGTGAACTGATGTTTCAGAAAGCAGTAAAAGAACCAAGTCAAGATGTTTCTTCCAAACAGCACCTAAAAATGTGGTGACCTTCTACCGACCACTTAATCTCTCTCTCACTCATTCTACAGAAGTTCCCCATCCATCCTTGTTCCACTCCTTCTGAAAGACTCCTCTGCCTCTGTCAACTGCATTAAATAATTAAATAATGGCCACTAAAGAGATTACTTAAAAATAAAATCTTTTAAAAAGGGCACCTGGGTGGCTCAGTTGGTTAAGCGTTTGCCTTTGGCTCAGGTCCTGATCCCAGGGTCCTGGGATCAAGTCCCGAACTGGGCTCCCAGAGCAGGGAGCCTGCTTCTTCCTTTCCCACTTCCCCCTTATTTATGTCCCCTTTTTCACTATGTCTCTCTGTCAAATAACTAAATAAAATCTTTTTTTAAAAATGGGGTCACTAAAATGCTTTTCAAGCCTTATGAATGTATCTACAGGTGGGAAAGGACAGCTCCCTCAATCTACTCAAGGAGACCAAGCAAAACTAAAGATAAGTTATGTCTGAATTAAATGTAACAAATATAGGTACTGCCATAATTAACATGGTATACTGTAGCTGGCCTGCAATCATAAGTACAAATCAAAAGATCAAGAATTTCTCATGTGTCGGGGCGCCTGGGTGGCTCAGTGGGTTAAGCCACTGCCTTTGGCTCAGGTCATGATCTCAGGATCCTGGGATCGAGTCCCACATCGGGCTCTCTGCTCAGCGGGGAGCCTGCTTCCCTTCCTCTCTCTCTCTCTGCCTGCCTCTCTGCCTACTTGTGATCTCTCTCTCTCTCTCTCTCTCTCTGTCAAATAAATAAATAAATAAATCTTTAAAAAAAAAAAAAAAGAATTTCTCATGTGTCTACTCTGCCTCAGAAGACAAGTGTTCTATCCTCTGAAATCATTACAGAAATATTCCTCTAGTGGAGGATAATTCTTCCACAAACGATACTTCTTTGCAGCATGAAGTTTCTTTGTTTTGATTCCTAGTCCACAAACTACACCATTTGGTCCCGTCCAAGAGAAGTCCCTTGCACAAAAGATTACTATTATCTTTCTATTTACCCATTGTTCTACAAGCTGCCAGGGTAAGCTTCCTAAAATTAAAATCTGATCCTGTTTAAAATCAAGCAGTTCCCCCAAACCTACAGCATTACGACATGCCTAAAAATCACCTGAGATATTTAACATGTAGATAATACTAATCTACCCAGAATCTCCCAAAGTGAGGCTAGGAACCTGCTATTTAAACACTTCCCCAAGTGATTCTAATGCTGATAGTCCTTGGGCCACAGAAACACTGATCTACAGGGTAAAATCTAGAAGTCCTTTCCATCAAAGCATCCCCTCTTGACCCCATCTCCCTCTTCAGTCTCATCTCCTGCCTCTCCACCATCATGCCTAAATATCTACCTTCTTATGGTTCCCAGAAAATACTCTCAGGCCTCCACTCCTTTTGCATTCCACTGCTCTCCTGAAAACAGTCTCTCTTTACAACCTGTTAACTGTTATACTAATAAATTTACAATTATTACAGCTCCTATAATCTGGTTGTTGTTGACATGCAACAACAAAATAACTGAAACCAATTCATCCTAAAATTGTATTCTTAAAACCAAGCAAGACATTTGAAGAACACTTACCTCCTCTCTGAAGCAAAATGATACAATTTGGATCTAGCTGTTACACTAGCAATTAAATAATGCCTCCCCTAGGTCAGATTAAGTAAACCACAATAGAAGCCTCACCCTTAGATAATCAGGAAAATCCTTCAACTGTAAAGACTTGTCCAAAGAATGGACAGGTAGAAAGGAGGAATGATAAGCCTCTCAAAGGTAAAATCCCCCAATATAATTGTCTAAAGGCACATGAAGAAGCAACAGAGAAAATGGCAGTTAAACCCCTGACATCTTCACATTCAAAATACAGAAGTATTCTTCAGATATCCAGGAGATGCACAGCTCCCTTTTACCATACTTCCAAAATGGTTTATATTCTTTTGCACTTTCATTTCTTCAATAAATGTCTGTTGAGCACCTATTTTCTTCATGTGCTATACCCTGGTCATGTTGAATAAGATACCTATAGGCCCTACCCTCTCAGAGCTCATATCCTAACAGAAAAGGCAGACTCTCAACTAATTATTCATCTGTTTAATAAAATTGTGGTAACAAATGGAGAACACAACACCTAACAGACAGCATGTAACATACAATCCATCCCATGCTCTCTTCTGCACCGAGAAGCAATCATCTTAGTTTCTTACTACAGAAATCTAATTACCACCCACATATGCACCCCTCTCGGTGGTTATTCTGAATAACTGCCAGGTTTCCAACTGTAGCTCTCAGATGTACCTCTAGGGAGACAAAGAAATTAAACTAATTCAAAAGTAATTTTTATACCAGCAGCTTTTACAGTATCAAATTTTCTCACATCTCTTTTCTGTAATATACAGGGTCACATCGGGGAATAAAGATCTCTTGACTACTTTGAGTCTTTACCCATTTATGAGATGATCTGCTTCAAAAGCTGTTTTAATTCAATAAGCATTCATAAAGCACTTCCTGTTGAAGGCCACACAAGAGGTATGTGTGTTCTTTAGAAAGTATCTCTAGGTACAATTCACATTCCAGTAAAACTGACCACTCAGATTTTTTCCTTTGGACACCTTTGGATTCATAATTTTAATATGAACACTATACCAAGTACCCTCTACTAGAAGAAGGTTCGGTTATAATGTGTGGCCCTCCTTTTTTAGAATAAAATCAACAAACTACATTTTGTGAACACTGGACACTTGCTAAACTGACCTTTGTTTTCCAGGATGATAGGAAATATGCTGTCAGACACAGGAAATGAGTCAGATAACGGAAAAAGGGAAAAGATAGGAATAAAAAAGGACACTCAAATTTCCTGTAAATTAGAACACCTATCTAGTTGGAAATATAAACTTAGGGAACACTGCTTATAAGAAAAAGTGGATTCCATAATACAGACACTGCTGCAACTGAAAACAGCTATTCTATTGACACGTACACCCAGAAAGCCAGATCCTAGTAAGGAAAAAGTTTTATATGTCAATATTTACAGTGCAAAAGAGATAACAGGAAGCAGTAGAACTGAAGGCAAAACAGGAGGTGTCTGGGTTAATAACCTTCTTTAATGAAGTTACAAAGTCCTGGCCAAGGTTACAAGAAGGCTCTGAAACTTCTTTTCACTTAAATTTTAATACATGTCAGCACCTCAGGTCAAAATTGTATGACACCATGTTTCTTAAAAGCAGAGGCCTGCCCCATATGACTTGCTAAGGTCCTTCACAGTTTTTCCAATTCCAGTTAGGGAAAATCCATTATGATTTTTTTCAGCTATTCATTCATTCCACACATCTACCGGGTTCCTAGTATGCATAGTAGTATTGTGCTCAGGCCATGGTGATCCATAAACCAAGTCTAACCACTTGAGTATTACATTCTAATAGGGAGACACACCAACAAATTCCATAAAGGAGCAGAGGGTACTCTGACGGCATGCTTAAGGGGAGAGGAGAGCTTAGGGGATGTTTCTCTGAGGAAATAACATTTAAGTGAAGACATAAAGATGAATATAAATGGGAAAGGAAGCAACATTCCTGGCAGCTGGAACAACATTACTTAAAGATCTGAAAAAGAAAAGGAGAGAAGGGGAGGAGATGGCTACTAATGCCAGCAGCAGCAGACAGTGAGGAGCATGTGAAGCTGAAGACAGAGACGTACCATTCAGAGACGTGTAGATCATGTTATCAATTTGGGGGACTTGATTCCAAGAGCAATGGGAAGACGTGGTGGGTTTTAAGCAAAAAAGTAATATGACCAGAAGCACATTTTTTTTTTAAAGATCACTACCATAAAGAAAAAACGGTAAGGGCAAAAGTAAATGTGGTCGAGCAACAAAATAAAGTACTACTTAATCATAACCCAAAGTATAAAATAAACATTCATGCATCCATGCTGATATAAATAAATGATTGGACAAATACACAATGGGAAGAAAAGACAGATCTCCCATACAGAATTCCAAACAAATTATACCAATACTCTGCCCTCACAGAGGTGGGACATAACTCTCCACTCTCAAGGGAGGGTTCATAGTGACTTCCTTCCAAAGAGAGTAACTTTACAGAGAGAAATCTAACAAACACTACTTTAGCCGGGTGATCAAAGTCAGTATCAACAGTGACAAGTCATATGGACAGCATGTACTCTAATGAGAATGCCATTTCATCTCCGTGCTCGTCCTCCCAAAAACCCGTAACCCTTGCCTCACCGTGAGAAAATCATTAAGACAAATCCCAACTGATGGGAATTCTACAAAACACATAACCAGAACGCCTCAAAACTACTACAACTATCAAAAAGAAGGAAAGTCTGATAAATGGTCCCAGCCAAGAGAAGCCTAAGGAGACAGGACAACTAAATGAAATGTCATATTGCAGATGAAATCCCAGGAAATTAGAACATTAGGTGAAAACTTCGGAAATCTGGGTAAAGTATGGACCTCAGTTATTAATGTGTAAATATTGATTCATTAACCATAACAAATGTATCATACTAATGTAAGATGTTAGTAATAGGGAAAACTGGGTCTGAGACATAAGGGAATTCTATTTTCATGATTTTTCCTGCACATCTATCTATTCTAAAAGTATTCTAAAATAAAAAGGCTACTTACACTGTATGTGGGATGAGTGGTAATGGAACCACTCTTCTAGCCTGGGCTAAAAATGACAGAAGGTACAGGACCTGGTGATTCACTGGCTGGTGGGTGAGGTAGAGGAATCGAGAGCGAAACTGACACCGATAGCAAGGATGAAAGGTTACAGCCCAGATCTCGGGCTCTGAAAACTGGATGGACAGTGGAGTCATTCGTTGATAAGAGAGCAGTGGAGGAAAACCAGATTTGGAGGAAACTAAACAACCAGCATTTACTGGAGGCCCATTATGTGTCAGTCTCTTGGCAAATTCCTATAATCACTCTGCACCATCGGGACTATTACCTGGCCCAAGGCCACGTAAAGAAGTTAGAGTTTGGTATCAGGTTTCTACGGACTCCAAAGCCCGCGCTCTTTCTACTACACAGTTCCTTCTGTGCACATCTACTTCATCGGGCAGCCCAAGCGCCACAAGCTACGGCTGAGGAAGCCTCCTCATTGGGCGTAGAAGTGGAGCGCATCAGCAGCATGGCCTCAGTAGTTACTCCCCCTCCCCGGGCCTCTCTGCCACAAGCCATCTCCATCTGAGTTGTATGAAAGAGACGGGTGGAAACTTCATTAAAATGAAGACAATTAAGACACCACGTAGGTAACTGCATCCGCTAAAAATAATCATGATGAAGTAAAGCAGCGCAAGGAATTCCCTGGTTCCACTCTCGTCGAACGGTCTCCTAAGGAAAAGGCAATCCTCCGGGAAGGTACGGAGTCAAGGCGGCGGGCCTAGGACGCTCCCACGCACCCTGACCCCAAAGCTCCAGGTCTCGACAGGACACCCCCCCCCCCCGAGAAACGCCCGCCAGTCCGCTCGGAGCCAGGCGGCACAAGGTGACACGGACCGCGCCTGCCCCTCGGCTGCCTAGGAGAGGCCAGGAAGAGGGGGGAGAGGGGCGTCCGCGGGGCCCCGCGCTACCTTGTACTTATCAAAGCCAGCCAGCTGCTCCGGGCTCACGTATTCGTAACCAGCCATGACGACCCGAACACCGAGCGCCCACTCGGCAGCGACTCTACGCGACGAGGTGCGGAAACACGAGCACCACACCAGCTGGGCAAGGATGGGAAGACTTAGCAGGCTAAGGAGGTGGAGGAGCCGCGCTCCGCCCACCGCGCACGCGTAGCCGCCTCAGGCCACTTCCGCCGCCTCCCAGTGCGCAAGCGCAGCCTCCACCTCTCCCGGCTCACCGAGGGAGGGTCGCTAGCCTGTTCACGCGGTCCACCCCCTCACGCCGTCGCAGTCCAATCAGTGTGAATCGGACAACACTAAGTCCCGCCTCCCAGGCTTTCTCGTCGCTTCATTCGCTAGCGTCAAAATTGGTGAGCTGAAGTAAGGAGTGAGCGGAGGCGAAAGGTCAATTTCCCAGGGGTCTTTGCTCCCCCCTGCTGCTGGAGGCGGGCGGCGGGAGTTTCTGTGGTTTCGTACGCGTGTGGGGATTTGGAGCTGTCCTTGGGGGTACCGCGATTGCCTGCGAACCTGTTCAACAGTACGTCAGGGAAGAGGGCTTAGTTGCCTCAAACCGTGACGTAAAAGACCAGAGAAAGGGTACGGACCGGCTCCCTGCAGGTCCTGCCGCGGTGCGCCGCGGTGCGCGCAGTAGGTGCTTAGGAACCGTGATTAGACGTCGAGAAGCAGGTGGGGAGCCTTGGTGACAGGCTTTTTGCAGTTTATAAAGGGCCGCGAAAGGGCGCTGGAGACAAATCCCTCAGGCCTCTCCACACTCCTCTCTATAAAAGTGAAATTGCTAATGTCTCGCACCAGGTAAAAGCACTGGTCTCTGAGTCTCTAGGGGTCTTTAAGGGCGTTTGCAGGAAGTGCATGCACAGAACTGGAGCCAGTCGTAGAAAGGACACTACATCAGTGGTTAGAGTGTATCAATCCAGTAGTAAAATTTAATAATAGTACTAGTTGCTACCGCTTTTTCAAGAGCCTTCTACGCGGGGAGCTTTACAGACGTTATCACCAACCCGCATAACAATACTATGAAGTGGGAGGCTCTTGACCCAAATCGCAGGTTAGGAAATTAAAATTCAGTTTACCCAACCTGCCCAGGATCAGACCATTCATTATACAGCTCGGAAGTGGTCAACCCAACATGAAATGAGGTTCTTGGTGTCGGAAACCACTACCTCTGGGGGTCTCTGAATCTCTGGGTCTCTGAAACGAGAGTGATTATTTTGAGATCTCTTAGGTTCCTTATATTCATTCATTAAACAGATAATTATTGGGTGCTCAGCATATGCCAAGTATATTATTATTTCTGCGTGTGTCTTAGCTCACCTTCTAAAGTATAAGGTTCTCATGAGGTACTAGATACAAAGCCTCTCTCATCATACTTGGCACATGGCAGATTAAACTTGAATGACTGTTTCCCCTCACTCCTAAGGAGAGAATTTGTATCTTGTACAACTTGATGTTCCCCATGTGCTATAGTCCAGTGCCTTATAGGTAATACATGGTTGATACATTTTGATGAATGAATGAGCAAAGATCTCTCTGATGTGCTGTGTAGTGTCTGCCTTGTGGACATTAGAAATATGGATCTCCCTTTAAGAAGGAAATTGGCTCTAATGAAAGGAAAACTATGAAACCACCTCCTTCGACATAAAAGTAATGCCTTTGTGCATGTACTGTATTTAAAATCCCTTCTGTGTACTGATAAGAATCCTGAGTTGACACACCTTTGCACTAAATACAAGTTTTGGACAATATATTCATCAGACTGGAGCTATGTCCCAAGTAAAATGCTATAGGTTCCACCCCCTATGTGTTTCTTCTAATCAACATGAAGAGAAAAAAATTCTTCATATCAAATGCCTTTTTAAAGATTTATTTATTTGGGGCGCCTGGGTGGCTCGGTGGGTTAAGCCGCTGCCTTCGGCTCAGGTCATGATCTCAGGGTCCTGGGATCGAGTCCCGCATCGGGCTCTCTGCTAAGCAGAGAGCCTGCTTCCCTCTCTCTCTCTCTCTGCCTGCCTCTCCATCTACTTGTAATTTCTCTCTGTCAAATAAATAAATAAAATCTTTAAATAAATAAATAAATAAATAAAAATAAAGATTTATTTATTTTAGAGAATGGAGGAAGGAGGGGGAGAATCTCAAGCATACTCCCCACTGTGCATAGAGACAAAGGGGACACCAACTGAGCCACCCAGTCTCCCCTCAAATGACTTTTGTTATAGGACCTGTGCTTACCCACCCCTTGTCTGCCTCCTCACCGACTGAAGTTTCTCTCTCCTACGTCTCATACACTGATCATACTTTCTGCCTTCCAGTATGGTCATCACAGAAAATATTTGGACTAGAAGCAATGTTACTATAATCTGGGGGAAAAAAGTGTTTTCATTCCTGGCATTCCTATTTTATTTAGTCTTAAGTAAGAGGATGTCAGATAAATGGAGATATCTAGAAAATTGAAAGTTAAGGACTAATATAGTTAAAAACTCCAATATAAGTTATTAAAGCCATAAAAATGGCCAAGGGTCCCAAGGAAGCTTGTAAAACGATGATGATTTGGTTTGCATTTTAAAATAATAGTGATGCCTTATGCTAATAAATTCTATGATTCTCAAAGTAATTTGGCATCTCACTAGGTCATCTTAACAAGCCTGAGCCATGGGCCAAGTAGTTGTTCTAATTGTACAGAACAGAACAACAGATGGATTATATATCTTGCCCAAAAGTCACCCAGTTTGTGGCAAAATTGGAATAAGAGAACACGTCATCAAACTTTTAAATAATTTTTCTGCTGCACCTTGCTTCTGTAAGTTACCATGGCAAGATGTTTGGGGTTTTTTGTTTTGTTTTGTTTTTTAAGATTTTGTTTATTTATTTGACAGAGAAAGAAGAGAGTACAAGCAGGGGCCAGCAGAGGGAGAAGGAAAAGCAAGCTCCCCACTGAACAAGAAGCCCTTTGTGGGACTCGATCCCAGGACCCCAGGATCATGACCTGAGCCAAAGACAGATACTAAACTGACTAAGCCACCCAGGCGCCCAAGTAAGATGTTTAAAAAAGGAAAATTCACAAGTCAGTTTTTACTCAAGGCTAGAGGCAGTGAGGGGGTGACTAGGAAAGAACTGAACAGCCTCATTAAGTTGCTTATTTTTTCTTAAAAATGGAATTCCCTGGCTAGAGTAAACCTTCTCTTAGGGTTTCTCTGCCTGGGCTTTGCTATATTTTTTATTTTCTCAAACATAATCCTACTAGGTAAGGAAGTGTAGAAATTCTATTTGAGTGGGTCATCAATCAAATTCTTTATCACAGAAAAGGTCTGTGCAATATACTGAGATTCGGCTTAAGCTAATACTACTTTGTACCTCCTATTTCCCATGTCAGTGGAGGTGGATAAGGTCTATGGTATTCTGGGACCTGTCACCCTGCCAGCCTCCCAGTGGTTTTCTGGCCATTTTTGTTTCCTTAACCTTTGAACACAAACTCAGTTGTGTCTGTAGTCATTCAAAACTCAGAGAATCAGTGTAAAGGTTTAGACAGAACCAGGAACCTACTGTGATATGAAGTAAGAGATGAATGACAGTCCTAGTTATTTAGACTCTCTGCATACTTACCATTCCTGTTTTAGAGATGAGTTATTATTTCTTTTATAGCCATTATTCATGAGCATGACTGTTACACATAAAAGGAAAATTCTTTTTAAAAACTGATCTCAGACAGGTGTGCCTAGCTGCAACTCTTGATCCCAGGGTTGTGAGTTCAAGCCCCACATTGGGTGTAGAGATTACCTAAAAATAAAATCTACAGGGCACCTGGGTGGCTCAGTCGTTAAGCATCTGCCTTTAGCTCGGGTCATGATCCCAGGGTCTTGGGATTGAGCCCCGAATCAGGCTCCCTACTCAGCAGGAATCCTGCTTCTCCCTTTCCCACTGCCCCTGCTTGTGTTCCCTCTCACTCTGTGTCTCTCTCTGTCAAATAAATAAATAAAATTTAAAAAAATAAATATCTAAAATCTAAAAAAAAAATGGGCAAAGTTTGGGGGTTTTTTTTAAAGATTTTATTTATTTGTCAGAGAGAGAGCACAAGCAGGGGGAGCAGCAGGCAGAGGGAGAAGCAGGCTCCCCACTGAGCAAGGAGCCCAATGCAGGACTCGATCCCAGGACCCTAGGATCATGACTGGAGCTAAAGGCAAATGCTTAACCAACTGAACCACCCAGGCGTCCCTCAGGCAAAATTTTATACTGGGCTTATTTTGAGCATTCTTAAAGTTCTGGTAGTGACCCAAGCATCTGTATTTTCTGAGCAGAGAATCGATACCTCTCCAATACAAACATCCCTCTCTTCAGTATTATTCAGTATTATTACACTGGACTGGAAGCAGAACTGTAGGTGAACCAAGTACAATCATTCAGATGAGTAGCCACAATGGCATCACCCCTTCTCCTTATTTCTGATGCCTTTCTTCATATTCCTTTTTGCTTCATCTGATGTCAGGTCTGCAGTTATAACCAAATGTAACCACCATTCTTTTTATTATTTCAGTTTGAACCTGGAGCCATACAAGACAACTCATTTTTAAAAAGGATTTTATTTTTATTATTTATTTGAGAGAAATAGAGAGCATGAGTGGAGGGGGGAGGGGCTGAGGGAGAGAGAGAAGCAGACTCCCTGTTGAGCAGGGAGCCAAAAACAGGGCGCAATCCCAGGACTCTGGGATCATGACCTGAGCTGAAGGCAGATGCTTAACCTACTGAACCACCCAGGCGCCCCTACATACCCCATTTTGGAGTAAGGATGATTTTTGTCTTCATGAAACTTTGAGATCACTGGACTTGAGATGGACAGTTATTTCATTTTCGGTGGAAGAGAAATGTAGTAGCAAAAAAAAACTAAGAAGAGCAAGAGATTAGGAAATATTGCTGTGCTTCATTTTCCTGTAGGAATTCCCAAAAACCTGGGGCAGGGGTTCGGGCAATAATTGCCCACATAGATATCTACTGCATAAGGCTTTGAGATCTTCCTTGATGTACTCAAGGCCGTGCTACCTACTGGACCAGAACTCTAGCAGAATCTGGCTCTACTTTCAGGAAACAAGACATACAAATATGAAACAATGTGTAGAAGTAGCAACTTCATTATCTTTTCGTGTATCCTTGTTGAACTCTAGCCATGTGCCAAATACAGATACCATTATGGACCTTGGAGATACAAAATTGAATAATACATGGACTCCAGGAAAGGAGTACATTATTACTTCATTCTATGAGTGACCAGTATTATCCAGTGCCTTGGTTCTTCAAGGTTTCTCCCTCTCTTCCTTCCTCCCCTTACTACTCCCCTTTTAAAAAGTTCACTGTTAAAAGTGTGAGATATTTTATCTTGGACAGAGAATTGGCTCAAGAATAAGAAAATGTTGGAATCAAAACTCTCTGAAGACATTGAGATACTGAAATAATATTTAGATAAGTAATCTAAAAGATGAGATATGGAAATAGCTCTCTAAGTACACTAATGATACTTAGCCTTTCATTATGAGACGTCTTACCAGTTGGCATGAGCTGCAAGAAAATAAAAGGTTCAGCTGATGTAAAAGTTATTTATTGCCACATAATGGATCACACAAAACTTAGTAGCTTAGAATAACAGCTATTTTATTTGCTCATAATTCTGTAGGTCAGCATTTTGGGCTAGGTTTAGTTGGACAGTCCTGCTAGTCTTGCTGGTCTTACCACTATTCCAAGAGCATAAATGGAAACCGCAAAGCCTTTGAACACCTAGGCTCAGAAGTCACACAGTGTCCCTTGTGTCTCATTCTTATAGACAAAGCAAATCAGCAGGCCAGCCCAGATTCATGGGAAGGAAAACAGATTCACCTCTTAATGGATAGAATGGCAAAGTCACCTGGCAATGGAGTCTGCCCGGAAGGATGGGAAGACATTATTATAGTCAACTTTGCAAATACTGTACTGCCTCAAATTAGCTACAACAGCTAAAAGACAGGACTGGAAATAAACTTCATCAGGAACAGATTTGGAAACCAATAGTTGTGGTTTTAAACTGAATTGTGTTAAGGTATTGGAAAAAAGAATGTCAAAAACTAAAACAGTTAAAAACCCTGTCACAAGGCTTTGTTTTTTGAACATAATCTGTATCGTACTTCCAAATCTCCCACTCACTCTCAACCCTCACCATTCTGGTTTACAGCCTCACCAACTCCACTGAAATTGCTGCTTCCAGGCGTTGTTGCTAAATCAGATGGACACCTTCAGACTTCTTCTTCTTTTTTTTTTTTTTAAGAGATTTTATTTATTTATTTGACAGAGATCACAAGTAGGCAGAGAGGCAGGCAGAGAGAGGGGGAAAGAGGCTCCCTGCTGAGCAGAGAGCCCGATGTAGGGCTCGATCCCAGGACTCTGGGACCATGACCTGAGCCAAAGGCAGCGGCCTTAACCCACTGAGCCACCCAGGCACCCTGCCTTCAGACTTCTTATCCGACTTTCATCAGCTGCCACCACCCACTGTTGTTTCTTTAAAACATCTTGCTCCCTTGATTGCTCTGAATTACTTTCATCTTTATTCCTCTCTGACTCCTCCTCCCAACACGCATGCACGCAAGCTTGATTTCCCACTGTTTCTCTGTCCTTCCACAGCATCCTGTGCATACTTGTTTCTTCATACTTATGTGTTATGAAATTACCTATTTTCTTATCTGTCTTACTGGACTTTAAGTTCCTTGAAGCTAAGTACCACATCTGTAAAGCCCGGACCTCGCATAATGCCTAGTACTCAATAAATCCTCAGTAAGCTTTTTTCTTTTTTTGGTAGTTTTATGGCTTTATTAACATAAATATGACAGGCACATAAGCTTTCTATTCATTTTCTTTGCTGCACACCCTGGCATGAAGATTGGTGACTCTGATGGCCAGTTGGGCTGCTCTTTCCACAATGGCTTTACAATTCTTGGAGGACACATTGTGAGCAATTCTGCACAGTAAGATTTGTAGCACATCAGCAGCACTTCAACTCCTTGACCCTGTGGACTAAGAATTTCCAGAAGCCGCTGAGAAGTATGTGCTTTGTTTTGGTGTTGCTCCCAAAGCCAATGCTAGGGCATCAAGATGTGTCCCTCAAACCTTCTGTGCACCCTATTGTCAGTGCCTCTGGATTTCCACCAGTTGCACCCAAGTTTTTTTTTTAAGATTTTTTTTTTACTTATGAGAGAGAGAGAGAGAAAGAGAGCATGAGCAGGGAGGAGAGGGAGAAGCAGGCTCCCCGTGGAGCAGGGAGCCCAAAGTGGGGCTCCATCTCAGGACCCTGAGATCATGACCTGAGCTAAAGGTAGACTTTTAACCGACAGAGCCACCCAGGCACCCCTGGTTGCACTTTATTTTGATAATATGGGTCTGACAGTGCCAGATGAACTTCCTGGTCCTCTTTTTAACAATCTTGGGCTTCGCCAGAAGTCTGAGGGCAGCCACGATGCTGAGTAGAAGACAGCTGCCACCTCCCCAGGCAGTGAGTGACAAGAAAGAGGGGGGCCTTAGTAAGTTTTTACTGAATTAAATTGGGCTGTGAGGGAATAAAGAAATGTATGTTGTTTGTAGCAACAAGTGATATAAGACTCTTCATATTCGTAGCCTTAGCAATCCCACATTGGAAGAAAATACTTTCGGGAAATAATATGAAAGAAAAGAATCTTTATTGTCAAGAGTTAGAAAGAGCCATATTTATCATTGCCGAGGGAAATGCAAATAGTCAAAATTCTAATGAATTAAGGACCCAAACTATAAACTGTGGTAAATCAATGTGATAAAATATATAATCATTAAAAAGATCAGTGAGTGGGTTAAAAAAAAAAGATAGAGGGAACTCCAGAAAATAACAAGTGTTGGCAAGGAGAGGAGAAATTAGAATTGTTTGTTGTTGCTGGTGCCTAAAAAGTTAGGCAGAGTTACCATACGACCCAGCAATAGCACTCCTTGGTATATGCCTCAAAACCTGTACATAAATGCTCAAAGGAGCATTATTCATCATAGCCAAAAAATGGAAGCAACCTAAATGTCCATCAACTGATGAATGTATAAACAAAACAAATGTGTATCCAATCGATGAGATATTATTTACCCATAAAAAGGAATGAGGGACTGAGGCATGCTACAACATGGATGAACCTGTAAACATTGTGCTAAGTGAAGGAGGCCAGGCACAAAAGACCGTATGCTATGTGGTTTCACTTGTATGAGATGTCCAGAATTTGTAAATCCATAGAGACAGAAAGTGGATTAGAAAGTGAATTAGTGATTGCCAGGGGATGAGGGTGAACAAGATTGGGAATAACCACTAATCAGTATGGTGTTTCTTTTAGGGTGATGAAAACGTTCTGGAATTAGTGATGGTTGCACACCCTTATGAATATACTAAAAACTATTGAAATGTACCCTTTAAAATTTTATGGTAAGTGAATTTTATCTCTATTTCTAAAAGTAAAATAACAATATATTCCAAAGAAAGGCACAAAATAACATATGCATACTTCCTACAATCAAACGTCTATTGATGACCAGAGAAAGACAGAAGAATATCATGAACTTGGTGTTTATAATTTATGAGCTTTTTATTATTTTAGGTAAAGTTGCTTTGAATAACTTTTTTTTTTAATTTTTTATTTTTTATAAACATATATTTTGATCCCCAAGGGTACAGGTCTGTGAATTGCCAGGTTTACACACTTCTGAATAACTTTTTAAGACTATCTACCAGAACATTATGGCAAATTTGCAAAGCTAAAACTGTAGAACTATAAAATCCTGCAGTATGTATAAAACTGTAAAGGTCTAACATTTTACAAAGTAGGAAGGGACACATGTTAATAGGGTGCTTGTTGAGGATAACCTGTCTCTTATCAATGGGGAGATAGTTGTAAGTTTTTGATGTAAGCAACAGCAAATTTCTCATGCGGGATTTCTCTTTCTGGGAAATGAGAATGGGAATAAGAAAGGCCAAAGAGAATCATTTGAGAAGTAAGCCATTAAGGTAGCCACCAGCCAGTCCCCTCTTAAATCAGTAGGTAGGTAATCAACAGAAAGAAACCACAGGGACACCTGGGTGGTTCAGTCAGTTGAGCATCTGCCTTCAGCTCAGGCATCCTGGGATCAAGTCCCGCATTGGGCTCCCTGCTCAGTGGGGAGTCTGCTTCTCCCTCTGCCTGCTGCTCCCCCCGCTTGTGCTCTCTCTCTCTCTCTAACAAATAAATAAATAAAATCTTTTTTAAAAAAAGAAACAACAGTTTTTCTAGAAAATTTTGAAATAAAGAATGAAGACATTAAAATGGATTCAAAAAGAGCCCAAATTCCTAGAAAGGAATAAGGCTTGTAACTAAGGAAATAGATAAAAAAGCCAAGGGAAGAATTAAGTAGGATAAAGTCACTTTCAATCAGTAATTTTAAAAATTCCATCTTTGTACAGGCACAACTTTTAAGCTTAATGAAGTGCTACAAGTAAAGACTTTATTTTAGAAATGAAAGCCTAGAAATATATTAGAAGAAATAATTCTCTCTCATAAAGAAGGTGTCTGTGGCTGGAGTCCCTGGCAGCCATGGCCATCATCACCCTTGCCCTGAAGATGAATTGCTCTCAAAGGTACTGGGAAGACTGAGGAGGAGCTGGAAGAAGATGACAGGATCTAGATAAATTACCGTAGGCGAGACCATGGAGTCTGACAGAGGTGTGCCCAGAGGGGGTTGGGTCCAAGCCAGAACTACTTTAGGACTCTCCTTCCCTGAGGCTCAAAAACTGTGCAGGTTTTTCCCAGGCAGCCTTCCTTTATGACCCTGGCTCTTCCTGTGGTCTTCAAGACCGAAAAGCTGCAAATACTTCTAAATCCTTCTTGAGCTCAGCACAGGGCTGTCAGGGGGAATGCAGAGGGCTCTACCTTCTTGTCCCAAACAGATCAACATTGCTTCTCCAACAACTGAGCTGTCTTGGTGGGAAAAATTTAAAATTCAGTAGTATTTGAATTTGAATTCAACATTATATATTGTTAGATGGTGGAGGAGTAGGAGACCTTAGCTTTGTTTGGTTCCAGGAATTCAGCTAGATGGCTATCAAATCATTCTGAACACCTGTGAACTCAAGCAGAGATCTAAGAAAATAACTGCAACTCTGCAAATAGAAAAGCAATTACTTTCTCCAAAAATGACAAGACAGAAAAACTCACCTCAAAAAAGAGAACAAAAGGCAGTACTGGCTTCCAGGGACCTTATCAGTATGGACATAAGTAAGACGTCAGAACTAGAGTTCAGAATAATGACTATAAAGATACTAGCTAGGCTTGAAAAAAGCACAGAAGACACTAGAGAATCCCTGGAGAAATAAAAGAACTAAAATCCAACCAAGTTGAAATCAAAAAGGCTATTAATGAGATGCAATCAAAAGTGGAGGCTCTAACTGCTAGGATAAATGAGGCAGAGGAGAGAATTAGTGATATAGAAGACAGAATGATGGAGAATAAAGAAGCTGAGAAAAAGAAAGATAAACAACTACTGGATCGTGAAGGGAGAAATGGAAAGATAAGTAATATGGTAAAGCACAGGAATATTAGAATAATTGGGATCCCAGAAGAAGGTGGGGGTGACAGGTAGAAGGATATTGGAGCAAATTATAGTAGATAATGTCCCTAATCTGGAGAAGGAAGCAGCCTTCAAGTCCAGGAACCACAGATAATCTCCCCCTTAAAATCAATGAAAATGGGGCGCCTGGGTGGCTCAGTGGATTAAAGCCTCTGCCTTCGGCTCAGGTCATGATCTCAGGGACCTGGGATGGAGCCCCGCATCAGGCTCTCTGCTCAGCAGGGAAACTGCTTCCCCTCCTCTCTCTGCCTGCCTCTCTGCCTATTTGCGATCTCTGTCTGTCAAATTAAAAAAAAAATAAAAGTCTTAAAAAAAATCAATGAAAGTAAGTCAACACCTTGACATATAATAGTGAAACTTGCAAATCTCAGAGACAAAGTGAAAAGCCTGGAAGCAGTTTAGGACAAGAGGTCCTTAGCTACAAGGATAGAAACATAGGACTGGCAGCAGATCTATCCACAGAGACCTGGGAGGCCAGAAAATACTGGCATGATATGTTCAGGGTGCTAAATAAGAAAAATGTGCAACCAAGAATACTTTATTCAGTAAGAGTATCACTCAAAATAGAGATAAAAAAGCTTCCAGGACAAAGAGAAATGAAAAATTTGTGATCACTAAACCAGCACTGCAAAAATTATTAAAGGGGATCCTTTAGGTGAAGAGAGAGCCCAAAAGTAACATAGACCAGAAAGGAAGAGAGAAATATACAGACAGAGACTTTACAGGTAATACAATAGCACTAATTCAAATCTTTCAATAGTTACCCTGGATGTAAATGGGCTAAATGCCCCCATCAAAAGACATAGGATATCTGGTTGGATAAAAAAGCAAGACCCCTTGATATGGTGTCTGCAAGAGACTCATTTTAGACCCAAAGACACTTCCATATTTAAAGTGAGGGGATGGAAAACCATTTATCATGCTAATGGACATCAAAAGAAAGCTGGGGTGGTAATCCTTACATCAAACAAATTAGATTTTAAACCAAAGACTGTAATAAAAGATGAGGAAGTATACTATATCATAATTAAAGGGTCTATCCAACAAGAAGATCTAATAATTGTAAATATTTATACCCTTAACATAGGTGCAGCCAATTATGTAAGCCAATTAATAACAAAATCAAAGAAACACATTGATAATAATGCAGTAATAGTAGGGGACTTTAACACCCCCCCTCATTGTAATAGATAATCTAAGCAGAAGATCAACAAGGAAACGAGGGCTTTGAATGACACACTGGACCAGATGGACTTCACAGATATATTCAGAGCGTCCCATCCTAAAGCAATAGAATACACATTCTTCACACATTCTCCAGAATAGGTCACATCCTGGGTCACAGATCAGGTCTCAACTGGTACCAAAAGACTGGGATCAGTCCCTGCATATATTCAGACCACAGTGTTTTGAAACTGGAACTCAATCACAAGAAGAAAGTTGGAAAGAACTCAAATACATGGGAGCTAAAGAGCATCCTACTAAAGAATGAATAGGTCAACCAGGAAGTTAGAATCTAAAACAATTCATGGAACAAGTGAAAACAAAAACACAAGTGTTCAAAACCTTTGGGATGCAGCAAAGGCGGTCCTAAGAGGGAAGTAGATAACAGTGCAAGCCTTTCTCAAGAAACAAGAAAGGTCTCAAATAAGCAGCCTAACCCCACACCTAAAGGAGCTGGAGAAAGAACAGCAAATAAAGCCTACACCCAGCAGGAGAAGAGAATAAAGGTCAGAGCAGAAATCAATGAAATAAAACCAAAAGAACAGTAGAACAGACCAACAAAAATGGGATCTGGTTCTTTGAAACAATTAATGATTAATAAACTGATGGCCTGACTTATCACAAAGAGAAGAGAAAGGACCAAAATAAATAAAATGAAAGAGGAGAGATCACAATCCACACCAAAGGAATACAAACAATTATAAGAACATATTATGAGTAACTATATGCCAACAAATTAGGCAATCTGGAAGAAATGGATGCATTCCTAGAGAGGTATGAACTACCAAAACTAAGCCAGGAAGAAACCAAAAACCTAACAGACCCATAACCAGCAAATAATTTTTTTTAATTTTTTAAGATTTTATTTATTTATCTGTCAGAGAGAGAGAGAGAGAGAGCACAAGCAGGCAGAGTGGCAGGCAGAGGCAGAGAGAGAAGCAGGCTCCCCACTGAGCAAGGAACCCAATGTGGGACTCAATCCCAGGACTCTAGGATCATGACCCTAGCCAAAGACAGTGGCTTAACCAACTGAGCCACCCAGATGTCCAAACCAGCAAGGAAATTGAAGCAGTCATCAAAACTCTCCCAAGTAGGAAGAGTCCAGAGTCAGATGGCTTCCCAGGGGAATCCTACCAAACATTTACAGCAAAATTAATGCCTATTTTTCTGATGCTGTTTCAAAAAATAGAAATAGAAAGAAAACTTCTCAACTCTTTCTAAGGCCAGCATTACCTTGATCCCCAAATCAGACAAAAACCCCACCAAAAAGGAGAATTACTGACCAATATCCCTGATGAACATGGATGCAAAAATTCTCACTAAAATATTAGCGAATAGGATCCAACAGTACATTAAAAGGATTATTCACACTACCAAGTGGGATTTCTGGGCTGCAAGTTTGGTTCAACATCCACAAATCAACCAAAATGATAAATCAGATTAATAAAAGAAAGGACAGAGCCATATGCTACTCTCAACAGATGTAAAAAGAAATTTGACAAAATATAGCATCCTTTCTTGATTAAAACTCTTCACAGTGGGGCGCCTGTGTGACTCAGTGGGCTGAAGCCTCTGTCTCCAGCTCAGGTCGTGATCCCGGGGTCCTTTGATCGAGTCCCGCATCAGGCTCTCTGCTTGGCAGGGAGCCTGCTTCTCCATCTCTCACTGCTTACTTGTGATCTCTGTCTGTCAAATAAATAAATAAAATCTAAAAAAAAAAAAAAAAACAACTCTTCACAGTGTAGGGCTGCAGATATGATACCTCAATATCATAAAAGCCATATATACAAAAGCCCACTGTGAATATCATTCTCAATGGGGAAAAATTGAGAGTTTTCTCCCTAAGGTCAGGAACATGGCAGGTTTGTCCACTCTCACCACTGTTGTTCAACATAGTACTAGAAGTCCTAACCTCAGCAATCAGACAATACAAAGAAATAAAAGGCATCCAAATCAGCAAAGAAGTAAAACTCTCACTTTTTGCAGATGACATGATACTCTGTGGAAAACCCAAAAGACTACACCCCAAAATTGCTAGCACTCATACTGGAATTCAGCAAAGTGGCAGGATATAAAATCAGTGCACAGAAATAAGTTGCATTTCTATACATGAACAATGAGACAGAAGAAAGAGAAATTAAGAAGTCGATCCCATTTACCATTGCACCCAAAACCGTAAGATACTTAGGAATAAAGCTAACCAAAGAGGCAAAGGATCTGTACTCAGAAAACTATAGGGAACTCATGAAAGAAATTGGAGAAAACACAAAGAAATGGAAAAATGTTCCATGCTCATGGATTGGAAGAACAAATAGAGCAATCTTTACATTCAGTGCAATCCCTATCAAAATACCATCAACTGGTTTCACGGGGCTGAGACAAATAATCTTAAAATTTGTATGGAAACAGAAAATACCCCAAATAGCCAAAGGAATGTTGAAAAAGAAAACCAAAGCTGGTGACATCACAATCCCAGACTTCAAGCTCTATTACAAAGCTGTAATCATCAAGATGGTATAGTACTGGCACAGAAACAGACATGTAGATCAATGGAACAGAATAGAGAATCAAGAAATGGACCCTCAACTCTATGATCAATTAATCTTTGACAAAACAGGAAAGACTATCCAGTGGAAAAAAGACAGTCTCTTCAACAAATGGTTTTGGGAAAATTGGATAGCCACATGCAGAAGAATTACACCATACACAAAAACAGACTCAAAATGGACCTAAATGTGAGACAAGAATCCATCAAAATCCTAGAGGAGAAAACAGGTAGCAAACTCTGTGTCTCGGCTGCCTCAATTTCTTGCTAGACACATCTCCAAAGGCAAGGGAAACAAAGCCAAAAATGACCTATTGGGACTTCATCAAGACAAGAAGCTTTTGCACAGTAAAGCAAACAGTTGACAAAACCAAAAGATAACTGAAAGAATGAGAGAAGATATTTGTAAATGTCTTATCAGACACCACCTTAAACCTGTCAGAATGGCTAAAATTAACAAGTCAGGAAACAACAGATGTTGGCAAGGATGCAGAGAAAGGGGAACCCTCTCACACTGTTGGTGGGAATGCAAGCTGGTGTAGCCACTCTGGAAAATAGTGTGGAGGTTCTGCAAAAAGTTGAAAATAAAGCTACCCTGTGACCAGCAATTGTATTACTATGGGTTTACCCAAAGATAACAAATGTAGTGATCCAAAGTGGGACATGCACCCCAAAGTTTATAGCATCAATGTCCACAATAGCCAAATTGTTGAAAGAGCCCAGTTGTCCATTGACAGATGATGGATAAAGAAGTGGCATATATATGTATAATGAAATACTACACAGCCATCAAAATGAAATCTTGCCATTTGTAGCAATGTGGATGGTATTAGAGGGTATTATCCTAAGGGAAATAAGTCAACCAGAGAAAGGCAATTATCATATGATCTCACTGATATGTGGAATTTAAGAAACAAGGCAGAGTATCATAGGGAAAGAGAGGAAAAAATGAAACAAGACGAAATCAGAGAGGGAGACAAACCATAAGTGACTGAATCATGGGAGACAAACTGAGAATTGCTTGGGGGGGGGGTGAGAGGGTGGGGGAACTGGGTGATAGACATTAAGGAGGGAATGTAATGTAATGAACACTGGGTATTATATAAGCCTGATGAATCACTGACCTCTACCTCTGAAACTAATAATATATTACATTTTAATTAATTGAATTTAAATGAAAAATAAATTTTTTAAGATTTTATTTATTTATTTGTCAGAGAGAGAGGGAGAGAGAGCAAGCACAGGCAGACAGAATGGCAGGCAGAGGCAGAGGGAGAAGCAGGCTCCCTGCTGAGCAAGGAGCCTGACGTGGGACTCGATCCCAGGACGCTGGGATCATGACCCGAGCCGAAGGCAGCCACCCAACCAAGAGAGCCACCCAGGCGTCCCGAAAAATAAATTTTTTTTAAAAAAGAAGGAAGGGCACCTGTGTGGCTCAGTTGGTAAAGCAATTGCCTTCAGCTCAGGTCATGATCCTGGAGTCCTGGGATCGAGTGCCACATCAGGCTCCAGCTCCATGGGGCGTCTGCTTCTCCCTCTCACCTTCTTCTCTCTCATGCTTTCTCTCACTCTCTCAAATAAATAAATAAAATCTTGGAAAAAAAAAATAAAAGAATGGCCAAAAGAAGTTCTCTAAACAAAAGGAAAATGATAAAATAAAGAGCCTTGAAGCATCAGGAAAGAAGAAAGAACATGGCAAGTAAAAATACAGGTACATACAATAGGCATTTCTCTGAGATTTTAATATTATATTTGCTGGTTTTAAAAAAGTGTAACACTGGTGTGGTTTTAAATGTATGCAGGAGAAATATTTAAGACAACTATATTATAAAACGGGGGGAAAGAAATGAGATATAAAAGAGGAAAGAAGTTCTACACTTTGCTCAGAGTGGTAAAATAAGGACACAGTAGAAACTTCAACCAAGGGACATTCTACAAAATCCCAGTCAGTCTGGGAGCCGAAGGAAACAGGATGGCTAAATGTATTGTGATTTCCAGGATGAGATCCTGAAATAGAAAAAAGATACTAAATTTTTAAAAACTGAGAAATCTGATTATAGTACAGTCTTCAGTTTAAAATAACATATGAATATTAGTTCATTAATTGTGGCAGATTTACCATACTAATGTTTATAATAAGTATATGAGTCTATGAAAACTCACTCTACTATCTTTGCAGTTTCTCTGTAAATGTATAACTATTCAAAAATTAAAAGTTTCCTTTAAAAAATTGCTACATCATAAAAAAAATCTTATCTTTTAGCAGAAAAAGCATAAGGATGAATCAAATGGCCTTTTTTTTTTTAAGTAGCCCAGCATGGAGCCCAGCCCATAGCCTGAACTCATGACCCCTAGATCAAGACGCTGAGATCAAGACCTGAGCTGAGATCAAGAGTTAGACATTTAACTCAGCCACCCAGATGCCCCCAAATATTCTCTTAACAGTCAAAGGAAGGAAGGTTTTCTTACCTCTCTGTCCATGATCATCATCATTATCCATTTTAACTATAACATATAGAAAGTAACATACTTGCGATCCACACAGCACTGCAAATTAACAGATGTTAATCTTTTGCCACCCATGTTTCGGGACTTTTGTTTCTTTTTTGTTTTAGCTGAAGCTCTAGATCTTTACTCTCTCTTTCCATTTTATCCCCAGAGGTAACCACTATCTTGAGGTTATCATTCCTATTCATATTTTAAACTTTCATTACATGTGTTCACATCCAGATTCAATGTGGCATTATTTTGTGTATGTGTGTGTACTGTACTTGATGGTATCCCACTGTTCTAACCATTTACAACATTGTTTAGATTTAACATTGTTTTGAGGTTGATTCACATCCATACGTATAGATCTAGTTCATTCATTTTAATATCTGCCTGGCTTTAAGGTATGGTGGGGGTGCCCGGGTGACTCAGTCAGTTAAGCATCTGCCTTTGGCTGAGGTCAAGATCCCAGGTCCTGGTATCATGCCCCTTGTCGGGCTCTGTGCTCAGCAGGGAGTCTGCTTCTCTCTCCCCTCCTCCCCACTGCTCGTGCTTGAGCATGTGCTCTCTCTCTCAAATAAATAAATAAATATTGTTTAAATTTTTTAATAAATAAATAATAAAGTATGGTAGTATATTGTAAAACTATCTATAATTTGTTTATTAATTCTACTATTTTTGTATGGTAAGCTATTTCCACTTCTTGGGCCATTCTTCAATAAATTTCCTTTCTAAAATTTGTTTAAAATTCACAGACTCAAGAAAAAACAATCTGAGAACTACATTAAGTAAAAAACAACTTCTTTGTATATTTCTTTTGTGTGTGAGAGAGCAACATGAAAGTTGTGGACTTTTCATTTTTAGAAATAATAACAGGAAACATAACACTTTTAAAGTAAATAACTCAAAAGCAAAGTATACAGCTTGGTTCATTTCATGACCAGAAAAAGAGCCATGAGTACTTTCAGTTTCTAAATTATACATTGTCTTTAGTTATCTTAATTTTTTTCAACAAGCCTACATTGCTCTAATAAACTAATATCAAAGTTGCTTTTTTTAAATAAATTATTTTCTTGCTTTTGCATTTTTGATATATCGTTGTCACCCTAACACAGCGGAATTTTAATTGAATGCAAACTCCTATTTGGTGGGACTTATTCTTTAGGTGTGAGATAAAGGTCCAAACTAATCCTGCCCCACACTGAAGGAGACAGCATGGTACTCACCTTCATTTTTATTTGACCTGAGTATTATCAGGTCAAGAAGTGATCAGTTCACTTCCTGTTGGCAATTGTGACCATCAAATGGCCTCTACCCATCTCATTACATCAGTTAGACTTGAGGAGGTTGGATTTTATCCTGTAAAGGATTTTCTTCTAAGATTTTATTTATTTAACAGAGAGAGAGCATGAGCTGGGGGTGGAGCAGAGGGAGAGGGAGAAGCAGACTCTCCAATGTGCAGCGAGCCCAATAAGGGGCTTGATCCCAGAACCCCGAGATCATGACCTGAGCCAAAGGCAGATGCTTAACTGACTGAGCCAACCCAGGTGCCCCTGTAAAAGATATTATTAAGTGTTCTAAGGATACTTAGTTCTTCTGTAATGCATCTAGAGAGGGTTTAGAAACACATGTAATAACAGTGACTGTAAGAGTGCCATCCATCTGCTACACACAAAGCAGTCTTTTTAAAGGTAATGGATATGGGGCATCTGGGTGGCTCAGTTGGTTGAGTGTCTGCCTTCAGCTCAGGTCATGATCCTAGGGTCCTGGGATTGAGTCCCACATCAAGATCCCTGCTCAGCAGGGAGCCTGCTTCTCCATCTTCCTGCTGCTCCCCCTGCTTGAGAGCTCGCTCGCTCGCTCTCTCGCTCTCTCTCTCTCTGTCAAATAGATAAATAAAAATCTTTTTTTTTAAGATTTCATTTACTTATTTAACCAAGAGAGAGAGATCACAAGTAGGCAGAGAGGCAGGCAGAGAGGGAGGGGGAAGCAGGCTCCCTGCTGAGCAGAGAGCACTATTCAGGACTCAATCCCAGGACCCTGGGATCATGACCTGAGCCGAAGGCAGAGGCTTAACCCACTGAGCCACCCAGGTGCCCTGATAAATAAAAATCTTTAAAAAAAAGAAGGGAATGGATATGATTGCTATTCTGTAATTCATTTAGAGAATTTTTTTTTAAGATTTTATTTATTTATTTGACAGAGATCACAAGTAGGCAGAGAGAGAGAGGAGGAAGCAGGCTCCTTGCTGAGCAGAGAGCCCGATGTGGGGCTCGATCCCAGGACCCTGGGATCATGACCTGAGCCAAAGGCAGAGGCTTTAACCCACTGAGCCACCCAGGCACCCCTAGAGAATTTTTTTAACAAATGTAGTAAAGGGGTGCCTGAATGTCTCAGTGGGTTAAACATCTGACTCTTGATTTTGGCTCAGGTCACAATCTCAGGGTTGGGAGATTAAACGCCACATGGGGCTTGGGGCTAAACATGGAGGCTCTTAAGACTTTTTTTTTTTTTTTTAAGATTTTATTTATTTATTTGACAGAGAGAGATCACAAGTAGGCAGAGAGGCAGGCAGAGAGAGAGGAAGGGAAGCAGGCTCCCTGCTGAGCAGAGAGCCCGATGCGGAACTCGATCCCAGGACCCTGAGATCATGACCTGAGCCGGAGGCAGCGGCTTAACCCACTGAGCCACCCAGGCACCCCAAGCCTCTTAAGACTTTATCTCTCCCTCTCCCTCTGCCCCTACCACCCTCTAAAAAAAAAAAAGGAAAAAAAAAGTACTAATGATGGTTATAAGAGATATGTGCATGCTACTTTGAGAAGAGTGTATTAAGGAAATCTCTGTCATAAGCCTTCTGTAATGGACTTAAAAATGTGTTTAAAACACAAGCAATAGAGACGGGGTAAGTGTGCTGTATGACTCGAGAGATAAAGAGTGACTTGAGAGATAAAGAGTTCAAGAAGATGACCCCATTGAGTTTTATGAAATCCTGGGATCATCCCCTGTTATGCATGTCTGAATCTGACCCTAAAATAGCATATCATCATACACTTAGAACTACAGTGAGACAGACCATCACTAGGGCCCATACTGACCACTGGGGGCGTATATGCAGCAGATCTGAATAGCACTTAAGACTTTTGGAAAGGGAACTGATGTTAAAAATACAATCCACACGTGGTCAGTCAGATTTCATGACCCTAATCAAACCAGGTCAATCCCTGCTAACACAAAAATATCAACATTTTCCACTGGATTTAAACAACATAATATCAAATGTCCAGATACAATCCAAAATTACTTGGCATATTAAAAAAAAATTAAAAAGGAAATCTCAACTCACATGGGGAAAAAAAACAATGAACAGACAGCAATACTAAAATGACACAGATGTTGGAATTATCTAAAAAAAAAAAAAGACATTAAAGCAATTACTATAAAAGTGTCATAAGTATGAATATTCTTGAAACGAATGAGAGGATGAAGTCTTGGTGAAGAAAACAGAAAGATCCAAATCGTAATAACAGTAATCAAAAAAAAAATTTAAGTTACTGCATGAATTCTATTTGTTTCATATTGCTTTTATAACAAATTACTACAAATATAGTGACTTAAAACAAAACGAATGTCATGTCTTACAGCCATGAGGATCAGACATCAGAAGTGAATCTTACAGGGTTTGATAAAGATGTCAGCAGGGTTGCATTTCTTTTGGAGGCTCAGGAGAAGAATCCATTTCCTTGCCTCTTCCGGCTTTTTTTTTTTTTTTAAGATTTTATTTGTTTATTTGACAGAGAGATCACAAGTAGGCAGAGGCAGGCAGAAAGAGAGAGGAGGAAGCAGGCTCCCTGCTGAGCAGAGAGCCCAATGAGGGGCTTGATCCAGGACCCTGAGACCATGACCTGAGCTGAAGGCAGAGGCCTTAACCCACTGAGCCACCCCGCCGCCCCCCTCTTCCAGCTTCTAGAGGCTACCTTCATTCTTGGCTCATGGTCCCTTTCTCCAGTTTCAAAACACATCACCCCAAACACAGCTTCGGTTGTAGATTTTTTTTGTCCCCCACAGTCCTGTCTTCCTTTTATAAGGATGCTTGTGATTACTTTGGGCCCACCCAGATAATCCAGAATGAACTTCCTATTTCAGGGAAGTTCACATAATCACATCTGTTATTTGCAACAGAGAGAGAAAAAAATTTTTTGAAAAACTGAACAAAGATACAGGGGTTTATGAAAAAAATAATACAGGGGGAAAAAAGTCTAATATTTGTCATTAGAGTCCAAGAAAGAAAGGAGAAAGAATGTGGTACAGAAAAAATGCTTGAAGAAATAATGGCTGAAATGCTCAAATTTGATGGGTTACATAAAGCTACATATGCAAAAAGCTTAGTGAATCCAAAACAGGATAAGCCTTAAAAAAAAACCCAGCCGTGCCACATCATAACAGTTTCAAAATAAAGGAAAAAAACCTTAAAAGCAGCCATGGAAATAACACATTACTTACCAGGGAACAATAACTATGGATTTTGCATTAGAAACCAGGAGGGCCAGAACGAATTGGAACAAGATTTTTAAAAGCACAGTTGATCCTTGAAAAACTTGAGGATTAGGGGTGCTAACTCCAGCACAGTCAAAAATCTGTATATAATCCTTTAGACCCCCTCATAAAAAACCACTAATAGCTGACTGGTGACTAGAAACCTTACTGATAACATAAGCAGTTTGTTAACATGTACTTCGTGTGTTACATGTATTATATGCTGCATTCTTACAATAAAGTAACTTAGAGAAAACAAAATGTTAAGAAAATCATAAGAGAGTGGAGGGGGATGGGCAAAGGGGGTGACAGGGAGCGGACGGTGCAGGCTTCCAGGTATGGAATGAATAGGTCTCAGGAATAAAAGATACAGCGTAGGGAACCTAGTCAATGGTATTGTAATAGCATTGTATGGTGCCAGTTGACGGCTACACTTGTGTGAGCCTGGCATAAGGTACAGAGTTGTTGAACCACTATGTTGTACACCTGAGACTAATATAATATCATGTGTCAACTACTCCAAAAAAAAAGGAAGAAAATCTTAAAGAAGAAAAAAATGCATTTATAACACTGTACTGTATTGAAAAAAGATTGCATGTAAGTCGACCCACGCAGTTCAAACCTCTGTTGTTCAAGGGTCAGCTGTGCTCCTGTGATCACGTAATTCAACTCCTTCATTGTTTTGGTGTAAAAAGCAAAGTCTCTAGAAGGATGAAGTGGGTGTCTCGAATCACAAGGTTCTTTACTCCTATCATTTGATATAATGACCACTTTTCCGTCCTCACAGCTTCCTTGGTTTTTCTGAGCATGTGTCTTACACATTCCTTCAGCTGCAAATAACAGAAACCTGCTCTAACTAGCTCAAGCAAGAAGGGAAATAATTAAAAGAAGCTGGGGGGGGGTGTCCCTGATGGAATTCAAGATCAGGAGTGCAAAGGAGCATCAAGAATAAATTGAAGTTAAAACAACGGGCTCTCTTCTTGTTTCTTTCCATTTCTGTCCACACGTTAGCCTTACTCTTCCTTTTAGCGCGGATCATTTCCCCAGTCCACATGACTGAAAACCAGGAACTGCTGAGATTTACATGTTGCGGGTCCAAGCTTGGGCTCTCACCTGCCCAGGCCTCCCAGAATATCTCAGAAGAGAGTAATGTTCCAAAGCATTAGGTATGTCCTCATTGACTGTAGTCAGGGAACAGTAGCATGACTGTACAAGGTGACTACTTCCATGGTAAACCTGGGATTATGGGTGGAGGGTGATTCTAGGAAGTGAGTCAGAAGATAAGTGGGATAGAAGCAGTAACATCGGGCTTCCAGAACAAGTACATACCATTTTTTTGTTCTTTTTTTTTTTAAGATTTTATTTATTTATTTGACAGATAGAGATCACAAGTAGGCAGACAGGCAAGCAAGGAGAGAGGAAGAAGCAGGCTCCCTGCTGAGCAGAGATCCCGATGTGGGGCTCGATCCCAGAACCCTGAGATCATGACCTGAGCCGAAGGCAGACGCCTAACCCACTGAGCCACCCAGGTGCCCCCATTTTTTTGTTCTTGACACACAATTACCCTAAGGTGTGTAGCAAGGTGTTGGAGCAGATTTTCTAGGTTTCCTGATTTTATAAAATCTACTCACTTGTATATTTTGTCATTAGTTAAATGAAGTTTTCCAGTTTTCTCTTTCACTAAACTATTGAAATAAATCTTGTAATAATCTTGCATGGTGTTGGCATGGAACATTTACCCTTTTCTTCTCACATTTCCACCAAGGGGAGGGAACGTCTCCTGCCAGAAGGATATATAGTCTTTGTCCCCTCTCCCTCTTCCCAAGCAAAAAGTGATTTCACTGCTTGGTAAGAATGCAGAATAAGCTCTCAATGCTCCCGCTTTGGGAATGGCCAGTCATCCAGACTCCTCCTGAGCAACCCTGTCCCTACAAGAGAGACCCGGAGATGCCTGGCTGTGTCAGGAACTAGCTAGCTAAATTCAGCTCAGGGAAGATGTATTGGGAAATGCATCTGGCTGAGATCCAAACCACCTTCTCTCTGTCAGCTCTTCCAGTAATGAAGCTCCTCTTAATCCCCAGATCAAGAGTTGTTGAACCTTGTTGATCATTGTGTCTGCTTCCTTGTGTTCCTTCCTGAACCTTGTTGATGCTTGTGTCTGCTTCCCCATTACTTGCCCCCTTTCAAGCCTTAACAAGGTAGTTGATCACTCATAGAAAAAACAATTGTTCTTCTTTGTGGAGTTACATTACCATCTTGCAGCCTTTTGTGATTTGTATGAGACATTTCGTATTTTTCCTGGTAGATCACAGCTTTTGTTCCCAGTGGTCACATTTGCTGATTTAAGGACATCTAGATAAGTAAGGTATTCATGAGCTGACTTTGAAAGAACTGCTTTATTCTTAGGCACATACTCTCCATACTCCCTCCTGTTTTTATATTATATTCATTTCCTCTCCTCCTTAGGAAAAGAAGCCTTTTTGAAGAACTGGGATCTTTTTGAAGAACTTCTTTGTGGGATCAAATGCTATCTCATACTCTCTTTAAAGCATTTTTGTGGCTAGAAGTTCCTATGATTCTGTATTTAAATTGATCTATCTTAATTTCCTTTATCTAAATTCCTTAGATTCAAAGTCAGAAGACCTGGCTCTAAGCTTTGGTTCTGCCATCCACTAGCTGTGTGACCTCCTGGCTCCTTTTCCTCTTCTATAATTTGAGAGAGCTGGCATAGCTGGGGTAGACAACAGTGAGGCAGGGAAACTGAAAAGGCTCCATTTCTGCTGTTTTCCTGCTAGGCTCTATTTACTCACATTCTCTATTTCACCTGGTATCTGAGTAAAAACCAGAGAAGCTGCATTCCCACTCCAAGGGGGGGAAACAAGAGAGTTAAGCATTCTCTGAATTTCGTCCTTGGCCCGCAAACACCTGACTATGACTAAGAGCCGGGTCCGGAACATGTTCTAGAACATTAGCTTCAAACAAACCTAAGCTGACGCTGGCATCAACGTTCCCTACCTTCAGCAGTTTATGAAATAGCACCTATAATTCACTGGTCACTGACCTTTGGTTGGACCCTATCCTGGATTCCTGAGGGAACACGTATCCAGGACCCCTTTCCAATGGAAACCCTTAACCCTCAGCAACCCCTAACTGCCCCCACTCCAACTCTCTTTCCCTTTCCGAGTCTCCCAGACACACGGTCTGCTATTCTCCGTCACTCAAGCTACTCAGTGAACTCCTTTCACTTCCCTCTTGCTTTCCTTTTACTTCTATCCTGTGCAAAGCCAAGAAGCCTCTCGGCTGGGCCTGCGGGACCCCCTTCTGGATCCTTGGTCCCAGGATCTCAGGTGAGGTCCCTTCCCAGCCTAACAACCCATCATTTAATATTTCCAACAATGTCATGCCCCATCAGGTGGAAAGAGAAAGAATTTAGGATTCAGATGGACTAAAGGTCTAAACTACATTTATTCTTTAGTAATCTATTAGTAGTTTACATAGCTATAGAGGTAAAACCTCCTAAAATAACCTGTTTGGATACAGAGGAGAGAAACCCAGATTATAAACCTTTGCTATCAAAGACTCTGCTGACTTGGCCTGGAGGGCTCAAAGCACCAAGGAATGGAAAGGAAATTTCTTTTGCCTAGGGTGCAGAAAAGCTGCCCGCAGGGGTGGAAACCTTAGCTGGTTTCCACACATCATTACAGAGGTCAATAGCCTCATGGTTGACCTTTGACTAGGGAGTAGAGTGGCAACAATTAAGGACCTGTTTGCCTGAACCCCACCCTAAGCCTGAGACCTGATTCTGCCTCCAGGTGCTTCCTGCCAGCCCGGGCCAACCCGAAGGACTCTGAACTTGGTTGGTCTGTAAGAAAGAAGTTGAGACTAAAAGATTTGTTTTTTGGTTTTTCAAGAGTAGGTCACTTAAGCGACTGAGCCACCAAGGCACCCAAGATCTGATATTTTTATTAGAACTTTTTTTCCCATTATGGAATATAAAATTGAAAAATACAGAACACGGAAAAACATGCCAAATCCTACCATTCAGTTTCAGCCACCATTAATGTCTTGATGTGTTCTTTCTTTCTTTTTTATTTTTTTTTTAAGTAGGCTCCTAACTTGGCGTGGCGCTCCCACACAGGCGAACTCACCACCCTAAACTGAAGACCTGAGCTGAGATCAAGCTTCAGATGCTCAACCCACTGAGCCTCGCAGACGCCCCTTGGCGTGTGGCATTTATCCACTGATTCATTTAAAACAAAGATCACTTATGGCTGTCTGGTGGGCATTGTGAGGTAAAGTCAACGGGCACTTCCCAGAACCTGTAGCATTTCTGTCCAATCTTTCCTCAGTAATTTTTTGTACAAGCAAAAGTGCTTGAAACTTCTCTCCAATTACAGAAACGGTTCCACCTCTCTCTTCTGTAGTTCTGCTCCTTGAAAGGCCCTGTCGAGCCCCGTCCAGGACCACCGTAGGCTTGGACGATGCACTCTGGTGACTATGGCAGAAGCTGGTGGTGGCCCATATCCCCCAGCCCCTCTGAGACCATCTGCAGCTGCCGTGGATGGCTCTCACCATGCTGATGGCATCCCCTCTCTATGTTCTCAAACCTAATTCTTTATCACTCTCAAGTTTTCTGAAATCAATTATTAACAAAGTCTTTGTTCCCATGTATGTCATTGCTCTGTGTGTCCACTATGTTTTGGCAGCCATCCTAGCAAGGGGACAGTTGAGGAGGTGGGGGAAGTAGAAATGTACTGGGGCTAGATTTTTACCCTAGATTGTGTGTGTGTGTGTGTGTGTGTATGAGCATGCACACGTGTGTGTTTATGCATGTGTGTATGTATGTGTGTGTGTGTGTGTGCATGTTTAAATCTACTCTTCCTGGACGCCTGGGTGGCTCCGTTGGTTGGACGACTGCCTTCCGCTCAGGTCATGATCTTTGAGTCCCGGGATCGAGTCCCGCATCGGGCTCCCAGCTCTATGGGGAGTCTGCTTCTCTCTCTGACCTTCTCCTTGCTCATGCTCTCTCTCACTGTCTCTCTCTCAAATAAATAAATAAACTCTAAAAATAAATAAATAAATAAATCTACTCTTCCTTTTTTAAATTGGGAAAATACATAACTATGTTTAGAAAAGATATTTATCAAATAGACATCTGTACCCTTAATCCCCTTCCCCAGAAGCAACAGTTGCCAACGTTCTGAGGTGTTTTGCCAGAAATATTCTAGGTATAAAAAGCATAGAAGTTGAATATAGATTCCCTTTTTTATGTAAAAGATGGTATAATATACACTTTACACTTTACCATATATAGGGGGATTCACCTCAAAATAGAGTTATCTCACTTTTTTTCCACAGCGATGTTCAGTTGTTTGGAAATATCCCTTTCGAATGGACATTTTGGTTGTTTAATTCATTTGCTATCACGAACAACTGCCTTGAACATCCTTGTACACACATTTTTGTATACATGTATCACTACACTTCTCTCAACAATGAATATAATCAGTATCTTGTCTTTTGATAATTAGTAGGTGATAGAATATTTTATTTCATTTTTTTACTTTTTTCTTTTTTTGTTTTCTTATTTTTGTCTGTTTTTTCTTTTTTATTTCAGTTTTATTTTCTTATTTCAATGTGGATTTTTTTTTTTTTTTTTTTTTGACAGAGAGAGACACAGCAAGAGAGGGAACACAAGTTAGGGGAGTGGGAAAGTGAGAAGCAGGCTCCCCGCCGAGCAAGGGGCCCAGTGTGGGGCTCGATCCCAGGACCTTGAGATCATGAGCCAAAGGCAGATGCCTAACAACTGAGCCACCCAGGCGCCCCTCAATGTGGATTTTTCATATGTTTATCAAACTATTGATAATTCTTTTTCAGTAAGAGACTTTTTCTATTTTTTGCCTATTTCCTATCTTACCGATGTAAGATAAAAATCTCTTACGTTAAGGCTGGCCCTCTACTCAAGCATCATGCTACAAACATGTTGTCTTTCACCTTTTCACTGCAATGTGCTTTTCCTCCCCAATTTATAGCATTTTAGACAGCCTAATTTATTTTTTTTTCTGCTTTCTGGGTTTTGTGTCATATTTAGAAAAGCCATCCTCACTTCAAAACTATATTTCTCCCAGCATTTTTGCAGGTTCTTGGTTAAATGTAAGAGTCCAGAAATTATTCTAGGCCAGAAATCAGCCCTAATGTATGTCTTTTCTGCATTGGCTCTGGGATCCATGATCCAGATTTCCCAGGTCCCTGGCTTACTGGCACATTGCTTGTTGGGACCTGGGACCCTCAAGCCCTCTCCTGTACACCGAGTTCTTGGTTCAGACCCCAGGGGGAAGCTGTGCAGACCATTCTCACGGGGGCCCATGGGTTCCAGGTGGCCCCACGGGGAGCTGGATGCCCATGTGACTCAGTCACAGACTGTCGCGCTTCCTCTGTAAATCCGGCTGGCTCCGGTCCCCTCTCCCCTCCCATCCCTGCTGCTGAGCCTTGCCAGCCCTTCTCTGAGGCAATTTGCATCATGCAGCAACCGTAGGACTCTTGAGGACTGCCTCCCTGAGCCATGGTCCGTGCAGCTCTCCCCGTGCTGCTACTGGCCATGACTCTGCCCCCGGTGCCGTCTCCAGTTGCGCAAGTATCCCAACCCGTGAGTAAGACTGGGGCGAGGACCCAGGGAAGGTCTCCAGAGCTGACACAGGGGCCTGTCAGCGTGAGAGGCAACCGGTGTGGATGAAGGGACAGGTAGAGGAGCAAGGACTGAAGGGAGAGGAAGTAATGTAGAGAAAGAGAGGCCAGTTTCTTATAAAGGTCTCTGAGAGGTCAGTCTTGTTTTCCAGGGAATGGGAGAGCTTTTGTTTCTTCAAGTCACTGTGAACTCCAGGGATGCCAGCTGCACTTGGGATGAAGGCTCTCCCAGTCAAGCTTACAATTTAAAAATGGAAAGAAAAGAAGAATTTTCCAGAGTTGGGAACCATGGGCATAGAGGACAGGAGAGAATCTGAAGACAGCAAAGTCGAGATAGCACTTTGGGATCTCTGTTTTCTCCCTGGAAGACATCTGCATCTCTATCCATATCCCTATCGGTGTCCTTGTTTAGATAGTACGCATGTTCATAGACAATTTCGAGAGAGGGAGGAGTTAGTGAGGAAATGATTTATAGGAACGAGAGACGAAGGGAAGATGCTGCCTTGTGCTCACCCTCGTGGCAATTCCTATGGAGAGAACAGAATTTCCCAAGCCGCTGGGCCCCAGCCGGCCCCTCCCCAATGGCGTTCCAGATACTGCCATTTCAATTAGCCTAGAGGCCCAGGGACAGGTAAATTCAGGAAGGAATTAAGCAAAGCATGTTGACTCTCTAGGGTGTGCCGGGTTCTGGGTTCGGGTGGGATTTGCAGGCCCCGGCGGAGTCCTCGGGGCTGCAGCCCTGGTGCCTCCTACCGGAAGCTTGCGTTCCTCTCCTGATGTGCCTGCCTGGGTCTAGCTAGGAGAAAGAAGAGCTTCAAAGAGATGGAGACATGCCAAATTACTCAGGCTGGCCTGAGTCCCCTAGGGAGGAAGGTGTCCCTGGGAGAAACCTGGGGTCAGCCTCCTCTCAGAGCCTCTCCTTTGTGCTCTGTTCCAGGCACCGAGTCAGGCTGGAGGGGAATCGGGGCAGCCATTGGACCAAAGGAGTGGAGAAGGTGGTGAGTGGATGGAGTGGACAGGAGGAGAAGGAGGGAGTGGAGGGAGGGCTGGGGAGGGGACAGGGAGCAGGGGATGAGGCTGAAGATGGCCCCCAGAGGGCCGGATTCATGGCTGCTCATGGCGGACACACGGATCCAGAGGCCAGTGCTCTAGCTGTGAGGCCTTGAGAAAATCATTCCCCTCGGAGAGCCTCGTCTATAAATGAGGGTTTCGGGGAGGGTAACATGGGGCTGTGTGTGAAAGCACCGTGGCTAGTGAAGGGTTACAGCTCTCTCGAGTCTTGTCAGCTCCTAGCTGGGCTGTGGGAGGTGGGGTCTGCCCGGGGTCCGGGCAGGGACCAGTCAGGTATGGGAGGCAGAAGGGGACCAGCCCATAGCCTTGCGGCCTCTCCTCTCCAGCTGCCCCCTCTGCTCCTGTAGAATCAGTCCTGGCCTCGGTCTATGTACAGCTGGCCTTGTCAAACCAGACCTGGCCACTGGCAATCTCCAGGACCCTGACTCGCCCCCTTGCCTCGGCTTCCTCTTTCCCAAGAACTCTCACTGGCCTCAGCCTCACGACAGGTAGGGGGGAATTCTACGGAGCCCTGACTCTCAGTGGCCCATCCACCACTTATGGGGGATGGGGGCTCAGAGAGAAGGGGACACGGCTTCCTAGGTCTCCTGCAGCGAGCTCACCTTGACCACTGCCAGCCCCTCCCATTTCCTGGAGGGTCTCCATGGGCCGGCTCCTTCCTCACGTCCCCACCAGACAGACCCTTCCCTTCCTGTTCCATGTCCCCATCTTCTAAACTTTGGCAGAGGCCCAAGAGGCGGACGGACAGTGGTGGGTCGGATTTCTCCACACCCCCCCAACCCCTGATGACTTTGCCCAGCAGGAGGACCTCTGCTGCTTTTCACCCTGAGGAGGCAGTCCCTGACGGCTGAGGCCCTTGTGACTTTGGGATGGCTCCAGACAGCCAGCCCTAGAGCCTCTCAGGCATCAGACTACCTGGCTCCCTCCCACAGCCTGTCCACTTCTCGTCCCCACCCTCTGCTGCAGAGTGTAACGTCCACGCGGATGGGCAAAGCTATTGTGCGTGCCTGTCTGGGTACCAGTGGAACACCAGCGTCTGCTCCCATCACCGCCCCTGCCAGACCACCCACAACCGCAGGCCCTGCGGCTGTCTGGTCTTTGGCTCTACTGAAGCCGGGTACTGCCAGTTGCTGCCACCTGGTAAGGAGGGTCGGGAACTTGGAAACCAATGAGCTCCAGTGTGTTTTCTCCTCTCTGACCCCTGTATTTCTGCCAGCTGGCCCAAGTCCAGGTTTCTCCACCGTGCAGGAGAATTGCCAGTTATCTTGGGGGGGGGGGTGGTCATAGCCCTGAGCTTAGGACCTGAGTAGTGAGACTAATGAACAGTACGGCTCCTGAGACATATGGACAAGGAGAGAAAGGGCTAGAGTGACTGCTGTTGACCCTAGAGGGCCAGGAAGGGGCTCCAGCAGCCCCAGGTTGCCTAGGGGAGGGAAAATCATGGGCCACAAGGCTTCCCTGTTTGGCTCCCTAAGACAGAGCTCTCCAACAGGACTGCAGCAGCCACACTCATCCAGCGACAAAACAAAGTGACATAGTACTGGGGGCGGTGGGGAGGGAGTGAGGTGGAATGGGCTCCCGAAGAGGGGGAAGGAGTGAGAGCTTAACCGCAGAGGGCCACAATTCCTGCTCCAAGGGGCCCCTGCCTCCTGCCTCCCTGCAGTCCCTGGAAGGCTGAGCCCGAACTCCTGGGTGCAGACGCCGGGCACCACTCTGAACCTGACCCTCGTCAAGAGCCGTGAGACCACAAACCTTAACTGGTTCCTGCGGCCCGCGGGCAGCCCCACCCCCATCCTCCTGCAGCCAGGGACACATGTGTCTCTGGCCTCTAACCCGGGCCAGGCTGTCCTCAGCATCTTCAACGTCTCCCATAGATGGGCAGGTAGCTAGCCTGCCCTTCTTCTCATCTCTCTTCTCCTCTGTCTTACCCTGATGCCCTCGCCTTCCTCCTCCTCCCTCTCTTCTCCTTCCTGCTTTTCTCTCCCCTTCCTTTCCCTTTGCATCATCTTTCCATTTATTCCATTGACCCCCCAAAGGTAGGGGGTCAGTCTCAGCAGTGAACAGTGTGTTCTGCATCAAGATGTTGCAGTGGCAGCAAGTGATTCAGGAAGGACATCCCCTAGTAGGAAAGGGGTTCACCTTGGGATTCGTGGCTCTAGGCTATTAAAAGACGAGCCTCTTCTCCAGGCCTCTTCCTCCTAGAAATCCTTTCGGGGGCAGGGATCTCTGTTGCTGGGCTTGAGAGGCCCCCAGGAAGGCAAACCTCAGGTGTGGCGTTGGGAGCAGCAGAGCTTCTGTGGTACAGGTGGGGCCCGCAGGAGCTGGGAGGTGCAGCAGGTGTGTGTCCGCAGGTGAGTACCTGTGCTGCTTTGAGGCTCGGGGATTCAGGTGGGAGCTGTCCCAAGTGGTGGAGGTGCCGCTGCAGGCAACAGATGTGGCTCGGCTTCCAGACCAGCTCTCCATTTCCTGTGCCACCTGCCCTGGCTTCCAGCTGACCTGCTGCATCCCTAGCACACATCTGGCCTACACAGCTTCCTGGAGTCCCGGAGAGGGCAGCAAAGGTACGGAGGGGCTGTCGGGGTCAGGGGACAGGTGGCAGCTGGCTCTCCAGTTCACAGGAAGCAGAGGCTGCAGTGCAACCTGAGTTTGGAGTCCAAGTTCAACCCTGTTTTTACCCCACGAGCAATCCTAATTGTATTGATCCAGCAATAACCACATGAGCGTAGATAACTTTGCAAAATGTTTTCACTCAATCTTAATGAACTCTTGCAATATACTCTGTGAAGTTCATTTGATGATAGACCCTGTTTTACAAATGAGGAACCTGGCTTCATGTCCTGGGGTTAGTTAAAGACCCCCCACCCCGGGTGTCCCTCACCAAAATCCAAGTCTTGCCTCCGCAGTTTGATGCTCGTGTACCACTCAGCTCTCCCTCACTGTGTCATCTGCTTCTGAAGTTTCTAGAAAGTCTGAGAGGACATCTCTTGGCCTGCTGGGTTCCAGGTCTATTCCAGGCGCAGTAACTGTTCCCTCTCTCACGTCATTTGCAGCCTCCTCGGCCAGCGCGCCCGGCTCCCAGTGCTTTGTGCTGGCCGTCCAGCGCTGCCCTGCGGTGGACACCACATACACTTGTGAGCTGCAGAGCCCAGGGCTGGCCCCTCTCAGGGTCCCCATCTCTGTCACTGTCATCCAGGGTATGTGGGGCTTGGGATCCGGCCGGCTGACCTCTCACCTACTTGTCCTGGGTGCTCCTCGACCCTGCCCCGGACCCCATGGCCGGTCTCCAGAGCCTGGTCAGTCTTCTGCCCCAGAAAGGCTGGGGCTGGACTGTGGTTGCCGATCCTCCCCGATATCATTGTGCAGATGGAGACACCACCTGCCCGGGGGACTCCTCAGCTATTGCCTGGAATGTCACCAAGGCTGGCCACGTGGCACAGGCCCCATGCCCGGCGAACAGGACGGGTGTGGTGAAGCGGACCTGTGGGCCGGATGGCATTTGGGAGCCCGTTTATAGCAGCTGCACAGACGCAGAGCTCCTGGCCTTGCATCACAGAGCCCGGGTAACACTTCAGGCCCCGCTGCCCATGCGCCTCAACCTCCATGCCCTACCCCTTTCTCATTCAGGACCTCACTTCAGAAGCCTTGAGCCTCAGCCTGAGGCCAGCCTGAAGGTCCTTCACCTTCTCTGAACTGGAGCCTAGCAGAGCCAGGGAGTGAGGCAGGGGCCAGCGAGGGCCCAGCGCTCTCGTTGTGGAGCATATGCTATTCTCCAATCTTAATCTCACCAAGTGTCTGTCCCATGAAAGTGTCATTTCCTTCCATGTGGCTCACGCAATCTTGGTTTCCTGTTCCCTTGGGACTGGTGCGGGGATGGGGAGGAACGGCCCCTCCCTAATGAGGACTTGCCCACCCCCTCCCCAATTCCTGCTGTTTTGTCTGTCTCAGCTGCTATGGGCAGGTCAGGGCCAGCCTACTGTGGAGGTGCCCCAGATCCTGGCACGGCTGTCAGAGCAGGTGACGGCAGTGAGCTCTCCCTCTGACTTGTTGGCGCTGCTGGGCACCATATCATTCCTGGCCCGGGTGGTGGTGGATGCTAGAATACAGCTTACCCGCAGGGCCCTGCAGGTGAGCTCTCTGAGCCATGGCGGGAGCCACCTGGGTGGTGGGGGCCTGAAGCTCTTTACTTCTGGGCACAGCTGTCCCCCTGATATCACCATGGGCTGTCAGACAGCAGACCTTTCTAGAGTTTGAGTATCTGCTCCCCTGGTCCATTTCTCCTCTTGGACACCAGTCTGTAATGCCATGGAATGTGGAGAAGGTCTGATGCTGGGAACACATGGGAGGTCGGGGAAGGCAGGAGTGGGTGTGAAGAAGTGAGTTCAGAGGCATTCATGCAGAGGCAGATGGGTGCATATGATGGGAAGCCACCCCCCCCAACCCCCTGAAACACATACACACACACACACACACACACACACGATACCTACATGGAGATACTAGAACACTCTTGGCTTGGCTAGACTCACCTAACCCAGCTCTCACTATGGGCAACAGTTGGTGACCAATAAGAGGCATCCTAAAGAATAACCAGGGACAATGACACAACACACTCTTCCTATCTGGGAATGTGTATCCCATGTGGATGGATGGACATGCATGTGGCCTTCTACTTCAAAACACCATCCCCTCTACCACTGGGGACCGTTCTTAGCTTTATAGACCTGTAGGGGTCAAGGAATTGCAAAGGGGCCCCTTAGGGTCTGGGTGACCCAAGGGATGGAGAGGAGAGAAAGACTGTCAAGTGGAGAGGCTGGATTGCATCAGGAGACCACATACTTGAAGCCACCCCAGCAGTGAGCTAAACAGCTCCCCATCCTTCCCCGACAGAAACTCTTCCTTCACGGGTCTCTCTTCCTATCCCCCTTGCTCTCCACCCTTGGGTCTTCTGCTGGGCTAGGAAACGTGGGTTTGGGGCCTAGAGTTCCCTGTGCCCCTCGCCCAGTGCTGTGGGCTCTAGCGGCCAGGGCTCCGCTCTCCATTGGGATCTCTCTGTTGGGTGTCACAGGGTCTCCTGAAAACCACAGACAAGATCCTCGACATGGACACCGACTCTCTGTGGGCCCCAGCCCAGGCCCAGAAGCCCTCGGTGGGCTCAGCTCTCCTGCTGGCTGTGGAGACCCTGGCGTGCCACCTGCGCCCACGGGGTCAGCCCTTCTCCTTCAGCTCGCGGAACGTGAGGCTGCAGACCCAGCTCCTTGGACCTGCGTTTCCTGCTGACTACAGAGCCTCCTTCTCCACTCAGCCCCCCTTGCAGGCACGCATTCCCAGGCGCTCACTGGCCCCGCTGCGCCATAATGGAACTAACGTCAGTGTTACTAGCCTGCTGCTGCAGAAACTGGACCATCTTCTACCCTCAAACTATGGCCAAGGCCTGGGGAACTCTCTCTATGCCACTCCTGGGCTGGTCCTCTCCATTTCCGTCATGGCAGGTGGCCAGGCCTTCAACCAGGGAGAAGTCATCATGGACTTCGGGAACACAGCTAGCACTCCCCACTGTGTCTTCTGGGACCACAGTCTCTTCCAGGGCAAGGGGGGCTGGTCAGATGAAGGGTGCCAGGTTCAGATGGCCCACGCCAGCCCCACCACTCAGTGCATCTGCCGGCACCTCACTGCCTTCTCCATCCTCATGTCCCAAAATACTGTTCCAGAAAACCCCACCCTGGAGCTGCTGAGTCAGGTGGGCTTGGGGGCCTCCATCCTGGCACTGCTCATGTGCCTGGGTGTGTACAGGCTGGTATGGAGAGTCGTGGTACAGAACAAAGTTGCCTACTTACGCCACATGGCCCTGCTCAACATGGTGCTCTGCCTTTTGGCTGCAGACACCTGCTTCCTGGGAGCCCCACTGCTTCCTCCCGGGCCCCAAAGCCCACTCTGCCTGGCTGCTGCCTTCCTCTGTCACTTCCTCTACCTGGCTACCTTCTTCTGGATGCTGGCTCAGGCCCTGATGCTGGCCCACCAGCTGCTCTTCGTCTTCCGTCAGCTGTCCAAGTGCCGAGTACTCTCCCTGATGGTGGTCCTCGGCTATATGTGCCCAATAGGGTTTGCAGGGGCTGCCCTGGGCCTCTACCTACCCCGAGGGCAATACCTGGGGGAGGGGGCATGCTGGCTGAATGGGAAAGGAGGGGCGCTCTACACCTTCGTGGGACCAGTGCTGGCCATCGTGGGTGTGAATGGGCTGGTACTAACCATGGCCGTGCTGAAGCTCCTGAGACCTTCGCTGTCAGAGGGGCCCCCGGTGGAGCAGCGACATGCCCTTCTGGGGGTGACTAAAGCCCTGCTCATTCTCACCCCTGTCTTCGGCCTCACCTGGGGGCTAGGCCTAGCCACTCTGCTGGAGAAAGTCTCCATAGTTCCTCACTACATCTTCACGATTCTCAACACCACCCAGGTGGGTGACTATGGGGTGGCTTTGCTTGTTGCCCTTTGAGATGGTCTAAGTCGTTGCCAGTCCCTTCTCAAGGAGGTGTCATGGCAGAGCAGAAGAAACGGTCTTAGGAATTTTAGAAGACTTGGGTGTGGACCCCAGTTCCTCCCCTAAATAGCTGGAGAACTTGACAAACCTCTGTGAGCTTTGGTTTTCTTATCCATAAAACAGTGTCTGGTTTTGCCAGAGAAGTCAGGGAATTGTCAGCACCCAAGACTTTAATATCTCCTTTGTCACCAAAGCAGTAAGAGAAGCACCTGAAACAGATTCTATGCACCACATGATGTGAATGTGCAGAAAATTCTAGATGGGAAGCCTAGGGACATCAATTAGGGAGACAGAGGCTGAAGGAAGAGGAGAGGGAAAGAGATGGTCTTGGTTGATTCCTTCCTCCTTGACTAACTTATCCACGTATCTCTCTTCTTAGGGTGTCTTCATCTTGCTGTTTGGTTGCCTCATGGACAAGAAGGTGAGTCTGCCCACCCAGCCCCGTCTGACTTATGGTGCCCAGGCGAGGACTTGGGCTGGCATAACTGGAGCATTATCTTACCTGCAGATACGAGAGGCCTTACTCCAACGCTTCGGCCGCACCCCACCTCCCAAGTCCACCATCTCCCTGGTGAGTTGCTGCCTTCCAACCCTCAGTTCTCCCACTGAGAGCAAGTTACAAGCAGCTGTTCCACAGCCTTCCTAAGAGGCACAGCTAGAAGCTGAGAGGAGGCTGGGGCTCTCTTTTAGAATAAGGATGTACCGGGTTCAAACTCCCCAACAATGGAGAAAGGAGCCGCATCAGACCAGTCAGAGTCAGATTCCCAGGCTCCTGATTCCAACCTGGGCTCCTGGGGATTCTCTTTGTCCCTGGTTTCTCCATCTGAAAGTCTGCCTCCCGTTACTATATGAAGAGAATAGGTGGGATCGGTAAGTCCGGGAGTCGGTGTAGCCAAGAGCAAATTTCTTAGGGTTACTATGGGCCTGGCAGGAGGGCAGGTGAGAGCGTGAAGATGGGTACAACCTCATCAAAGGAGAGTTGATGATGATCATAATAATAATCACCCTGCAATTGGGCCTTTCTGTCCCTTCCTAGGCTACATATGAAACCTACATCCCAGAACACAGCAAAGGAAGAAGTGAAGATGCCAGGTGAGAAGCAAGCCCTCCTGAGCAGCACGGAGCGAAGCCGAGGGTAGCAAGCAGCATCTTGGCTCAGAAGCCTCCTCTTCATGTCATTGTCCCGGCCCAAGGATTGGAAAACAGACTTTCCCAGCATAGACATTTCTGGATGGGATGGGGAAGGTGGAAGCCAGAGCAGATGGCCTAGCATCTTCTACTGCTTTCTCAGAAAGCCGGAGGCACTTTTACCACCACCAACCTTTGATTCAGTTCACTCTGAACATTCCTTTTCACACTGTCAAATATTGAATTATTCTGAAAAATCTTTGCTTCGAAGGACTTGCCGTCGGTGGGTTTGGTATCCAGAGGGCAGGGCAGCCTTGCAGGGTCTCCTTCACCAGCGCAGAGCTTCAGGGTGAGCCCTTTCATGGGGAAGGCAGAAGCTGTGCATGAACCACGCACGGGGCCCATGTGGCCCCTCTTCCACGGGAGCTGAGAATGTGCTGAGAGAATGTGCCTGAATCCAGCAGGATGGACCCCGCCCAGAGCTCTGAGCCCTTCTGCCCTCCCAGAGCTCAGCTGTTGGCAAAGACAAGCTAGTGTTTCCACTAGTCACGTTCCTTTCTCTTGCAGGTCACTTATCCCCATCCCTAAACTATGCAAGCAAAAATAGCATGAAAAACTAGCCAAAGCTATCTAATAATAAGCCTTCCTCTGCTGTAAACACAGTCGACAGATAGTAAAGTTCAAAATGATGGCAAGTAATGATTTTGCAGGTCTCAACCAGTTGACTAATCAACAGTTCATGTTACAGATATCTTTGATAAAAATTGTTTTCTTTTTAACTATTCAGTGATTTCCTTTCTGATTATTTCTTCCCTACAGCTAGGAAGAAAAAGGATGGCTTAATGACAGGAACTCTGATCTTCCAAACATTAAAGGTGAAGGACAGATTTTGGTTTCTTTTCAAAGTTTAGGAAAAGGTGAAGCTAATAGGTCCCTCTTTCTTTAACTTTCACAACAATATCAATATAATGTAAGTTCCGTAGATATATGCATGTAACACCAAGTCACTGATCTGAGCACCTTCGTAAGAACGCATTAACAACTTTAAAGTACAGTGGAAATTACCACAGACCGCCAAGGATTAAAGCAACAAGTTGACAAACACTGACATTTAAAAGTGGCAGGCTTGGGAGCACCTGGGTGGCTCAGAGGGCTGGGCCTCTGCCTTCAGGTCAGGTCATGGTCTCAGGGTCCTGGGATAGAGTCCCACATAGGGCTCTCTCTTCAGCAGGAATCCTGCCTCTCTGCCTACTTGTGATCTCTGTCTGTCAAATAAATAAATAAAATTTCAAAAAAAAAAAAAAAAAGTGACAGGCTCAGGGTGTCTTGGTTTTCTGCTCAGGTCATGGCCTTGGTGTCGTGGGATCCCCGGCACTCTTGCTCTCTAAAATAATAAATAAAATCTTTTAAAAAATTATATTGAAAAAAGTGATGGGCTCAGATAAAACCAGATATGGAAGAGAAATATTTAAGAGAAGTCTTGAGAGGACACAAGGACATCTAGCTGAATTAACTCATGGAATCCACAAGACGGTGACAGGGTTCTGAAAATATTTTCAACAGGAGAAATGAAAAAAAATTCTCATGAATGAGTTTTTGTTCTTTAAAAAATTCATGGCTGTTTTTATAAAATGCAATGGGAACATTTTCTGTTGAAATGCAAATGGTATGCAGTTGAAAACAGTTTTCTTACAAACATGGATCTGTGTGAATATTTTCAATGCATATAAACCAGCGCAAATATTTTTCTACATGAATTCAATTTTTTTTGTTTTTTTTTTGTTTTTTTGTTTTTTGTTTTTCAAAGAGAAGATACCAACTCAGCAGGGCGATTGCAACATTTCTAAGCCTCAGACCTGCCCCAGCCCCCAAGGGAGGCGGGAGGCAGGCAGCCCCTGGAACAGCTAGAGCTCTGCCTGCTGGTTTCCCTGGCAACAGAGTCCTGTCTCAATAGCCCTTGTACTTCATTAATATTTACAGTCTTAATTTTTTAAATTATAAGATTATTTTTGAATATTTCAACTAATACACATTCATTTTAAAAGCAACAGTGCTTCTGTAGAAATCAATGTCTTACTCTCTTTCTCAAATGATGGCACGTAGTTCACGCTCTGCTGCTGAAAACACACTTTAGAACTGATCAATGAAATGACAGGAAACCTTTGTTCACTTGACTCTCACATAAAAAGGGACTGAAAAGAAGGTTCTGCAGGTAAATATAAGAAAGTGAGGCTTAGCAGGAATTCCATTTCTAAAAAGATGACTTAAAGGAGTTAAGTAGAGGATTCCCTGGCTGGCTCAATCTGTTGAGCATCCAACTCTTGGTTTCGGCTCAGGTCATGATTGCAGGGGCATGAGATGGAACCCTGCACTGGGGTCTGCACTCAGTGTGGACTCTGCTGGAGATTCTCTCCCTCTCTCTCTGCCACTGCCCCCCCGCCAACCCGTGTGAGCCCTTTCTCTCCCAAATAAAATAAAATCAAAGAAAAAAAAAGAAAGAAAGAAGTAGGCATGTGAGCCAACAAATGTACAAAACATGTGCATTCTAGGTGTTTATAGCCTCAAAAAAGAGGCACTTGGTAAAACAACTTAGGACATATCTACCAAAGGAATGCTATAGGGTCATCACAAATGATGATGTATAGGGGCGCCTGGGTGGCTCAGTCAGTTAAGCGGCTGCCTTTGGCTCAGATCATGGTCCTGGGGTCCTGGGATTGAGCCCCACGTTGCTCTCCCTGCTCAGCAGGGAATCTGCTTCTCCCTCCCTCCTCCCCCCACCCCGCTTGTGCTCTCTCACACTTGCTCTCTCAAGTAAATAAGTAAAATCTAAAAAGATGATGTATAGCTACACCTACTGATACAGAATAATGTTTAGGCTATATAGCCAGGTAAGACAAAAGGGTTCCCGAAGAACAGCATTATACTAGCCAATTCTGGTCCATACCAAAATTGGGTCCATTAGTGTCCATACGAATATGTGTGCATTGAGGAGGAAACATACCAAAATATTAACAGTGGGGATCTCTACTGGATTTTTCATTTTATTTTACTCTATTTGAATTAATTCTTTACAATGAGCATGTATTTTTATGTTAGAAAAAAGTGATCTTGAAAAAGTTTTTCTGAACATTTTGCATATTTAAAAATAGAAACTCCACGAGCAAAGTAACACAAAGCATGCTCTGGAATTTAGATTGTATGGAAGGGTGGGCAACATTAGGGGTTCTTGAGAAAGCTTTGCATCACCTTTTGGAGTTCTGTTTTGGGAATCAGTTCTGTCTGATCACTGACAGTCTCTTAAGTGTGGAGGGGGAAAGGGGCTCCCAGTTCAGTTGAGGGCAGCCAGAAACATTGCCAACATGTCTAAATGTTTTGTCTCTTTCACAGTAATGCATTCCTTTTCAGAATAGTATTTTTACTCGGTATGTTTGTTGTTCCATCCCCCACATTCTTCTATTTCCTCTCAGTCACTGATCCCCTCTTTACTGAAAAAGATCAGAGTCCCAGAAAAACTGCAGAGGACCTCCAAGTTACCCATTAAATCCCAGAGGAAGACTAGAGACCGGCTGCTGTTTTTCAGTCCTCAAAAGATACCGGAATTGAAGAGGCCTAGAGAAAATAAACATAAACGAGAAGGGATGGGAAAGAAGACAGGCTGAGAATGAGGATTCTTCTCTCCGGAAAGATGGATATAAAGAGGGTAAGAATTTTTATTTTGCTGGTTGCTGTAGTTTCAGTATCTAAAATATGCCCGACACATAACAGGGGCTCAGTAAGTATTTGCTGAGCAAATGAACTCTGCAGAGCACAGGAAGAGTGTGGACTTTTACTCAGAGTTAGAGCCCCCAAGAAGCAAACAGCTGGGGCGGCGGGGAGGCGTGGAGTGCGGAGCGCACTTCTGAAGTCTGAATGAAAGATGAAGGCAAATAAAGGCTCCACCCCAAAATGGTTATTTGGTGGAACAGAGGGTCTAATTAAAGTTTTCTATGAAAAGAGAGATACTTAAGCTGGGATCTTTAAGAATAGCATAACCAGTTTGAGAGACCTGAGGACAAAGAGCAACATCGGCTTTAGATGGAGGCACCTAAACCCAGGACAGCCAAAGGGGGTCTTCTGCAACAGCCGAACTCTGAAAACAGCAAAGCTTTCTCTGACAGAGAATGTTTAGAAATAGCATACAACTTACATAAAACTGGGTGAACCTATGACTCAACTGCGGAACTAGAACTTTAGCAACACAAACCGAGTCCCACTGCCTCCTGTCCTGCTCTGAATGTTTTTGAGATAGCATTTAAAAATGTTTTGTGTGGTGAAATGCATGAAATTTATCATTTTTAAGCTTTTTAAAAAAGATTTTATTTATTCATTTTTTTGACAGAGAGAGAGAGAGAGAGAGCACAAGCAGGGGGAGCAGCAGGCAGAGGGAGAGGGAAAAACAGACTCCCCACTGAGCAAGGAGCCTGACATGGGGCTCGATCCCAGGACCCTGGGATCATGACCTGAGTCGAAGGCAGATGCTTAACCAACTGAGCCGCTCAGGTGCCCCGTTTTTAAGCTTTTTTTTTTTTTTTTAAGATTTTATTTATTCATTTATTTGACAGAGAGAGAGAGAGCACAAACAGGGGGAGCAACAGGCAGAGGGAGAGGGGAAATTTATCATTTTAACCATTTTCGGTGTACAGTTCAGTAGTGAGAAGTACATACACATTGTTGGGCAAACAATCTCCAGAACTCATCTTTCAGCTGAAACTCTGTACCCATTGACTCTCCGCTCCCCTTACTCCAGCCCCTGGTAACCCTCATTCTACTTTCTGTCACTATGAACGTGATGATTTTGTACACCTTATACAATTCGAACCATACAGCATTTGTCCCTTTGTGACTGGTTTCTTTCACACAGCACAATGTCCTCAAGGCTCATCCATGCTGCAGGGCGTGACAGGATTTTTGAGGCTGCATGGCATCCTACCGTGTGTGTACACACATTCAGCGGCCAGTGGACATTTCGGTTGCTTTCCCCTATTGGCTATTGGGAATAATGGTTCTGCGAATGCATGCAAATTCCTCTGAGACCCTGCTTCCAATTCTATTGGCTATATACCTAGACAGAGTTGCTAGATCATGTAATAATTCTATTTTTAATTTTTTGAGGAACGGTCATACCATTTTCCACAGAGGCTGCACTATTTTATATTCCTACCAGCCGTGTACAGGGGCCCCAGTGTCTCCACATTCTCCCCACCACATGTTATTTTCTGTTTCTTTGATAGTAGATATCATAATGGATGTAGGTGGTATCGCAATGTAGTTTTGGTTTGCATTTTCCTAATGATGAGTGATGTTGAACAACTTTTCACATGCTTATTGGTCATCTGTATAACTTTTTTAGAAAAATGTCTATTTAAATTCTTTGCCCATTTTTTAAAAAAGATTTTATTTATTTATTCGACTGACAGAGATCACAAGTAGGCAGAAAGGCAGGCAGAGAGAGAAGAGGAAGCAGGCTGAGCCGAGAGCCCGATGTGGGGCTTGATCCCAGGACCTGGGATCATGACCTGAGCTGAAGGCAGAGGCTTTAACCCACTGAGCCACCCACGTGCCCCTTTTTGCCCATTTTAAACTGGGCTGTTTCTTGGTTGTTGAGTTGTAAGAGTTCATTCTATGTTCTGGATATTATCAGATACATGACTTGCAAATATTTTCTCCCCTTGGTTGCCCTTTCACTGTGTCCTTTGATGCACAGAAATCTTTTATTTTGATGAAGTCCAACCTGTTTTGTTGTTGTTGCCAGTGCTTTTGGTATCATAGCCAAGAAAACATTGCCAAATCCAATGTCATATATCTTTTCCCATTTTCTTCTAAGAGGTTCACCATTTTAGCTCTTGTGTTTAGGTCTTTGATCCACAGTAAGTTAATCTTTATATATGGTATAAGATAAGGGTCCAGCTTCATTCTTTTACATGTGGACGTCTCATTTTCCCAACACCATTTGCTGACAAGACTGTCCTTTCCCCATTAAATAGTCTTAGCACTCCTGCCAAAAATCACTGGACCACATAGAGAAGATTTATTTCTGGGCTTTAAAATAAACTGTTGGGACGCCTGGGTGGCTCAGTGGGTTGAGCCGCTGCCTTTGGCTCAGGTCATGATCTCAGGGTCCTGGGATCGAGTCCCGCATCTGGCTCTCTGCTCAGCAGGGAGCCTGCTTCCTCCTCTCTCTCTCTGCCTGCCTCTCTGCCTGCTTGTAATCTCTCTCTGTCAAATAAATAAATAAAATCTTTAAAATAAATAAAATAAACTGTTATCTCCAAGAGGTTTCCTGTGGGCCAATGATGGGGCTGAGCCCCGCTGACCCCTCCAGCGCCCCTCCACTGACTGCCTCTGCTGGGTTCTGAGTCTGTTCCCTGAAGAAGCTCGATGGACAAGAGGAATCTCTTCTCTTGGGTGCGTAGGTCCCGGTGAGCAGAGGCTTTGAGCCCTAACGCCACAGCTGACAGCTGCCAGGAATCGAGACCAGAGTATTCCTTCAGAAATGAGTTGCACAACTGAGAAGTCACCTTGCTCATGCTAATGGTCTTGTTGAAAGTTGGAGAGATCACGGCGATGCAGCAAAATCTCTGATCTACCACACCGCAGTTCTCAATGAGTAGAAGTGACCAAGCAGTATCAGGAAAAAATTCAAGAGCTTAATGAAGTGGCAGGACATTGGCCACAGTCCACATTAGTTATGGGAATCCAGCAAGAAAACAGACAAACCAGATAAGTGCAACAAGAGAACAAAGAATCATATACATCAGTCTGCCTTGGAGCTTGGAATGAGCAAGTATCAAGAGCAAATGTTCAGACAGTTAATGGATAGCTAAGAAGATCTCGTATGCTAATGAAGATAAAAGAGGAGCACTCCAAGACGGACATGGTACATTACAACAGCTCCGAAGAATCCGTCCCTAATGCATCTCAACAGGGACTAGAGAGGAGGCACTTGGAAACAAATCAGAATTAATTACAAGCACATGTTGGACAGACCTGAAATGGCAGCAGTAATGAGGAAAGTCATTGAAATTGATGGGCGACAGCGTTGCAACGAACAGGAACGAATATTTCAACTTGAACAAGAAAACAAAGGCTCGAGTGAAATCCTTTAGCTTGAGAACCACTGTTGAACCTTAGGAAAGGGCAGGTTCTGAAAAATTTATCTTTGTCAGCCTTAGTGACCAATTGTAACCTGAGTCTGAAGGGGAGCTGAAGAGTCTGTAAGCCTACGAGCTTCTTACAAGGCTCTGTCCACTGGGACTGGCCTCCTAAAGTGAATGAGTTAACAGAAAAATCAATCTCAAGCTACTCTTTGCTTTATCTCTTCTATTATATGAACAGTGTGCTGTCAATGACATTCCTGAGATAGCAACAAAAAATTGCAACTAATGGTCATAGACTTTATTCCAAAATGTAATTAAAAACAGAGGGGCACCTGGGTGGTTCGGTGGGTAAAGCCTCTGCCTTCAGCTCAGGACATGATCCCAGGGTCCTGGGATCAAGTCCCGCATCTCTGCTCACTAGGGAGCCTGCTTCTTCCTCTCTCTCTCTCTCTCTCTCTCTCTCTCTCTGCCTGCCTATCTGCCTACTTGTGATCTCTCTCTGTCAGATAAATAAATAAATAAATAAATAAATAAATCTTTAAAAAAAAAAAACTTTACTAATTGGTGAACAAACTAAAAGTTTTTTGAGTGACTGCTGATCCTATCATAAGCTTCCTGCAGTACTGTTAGCATTCCGGATGATATATGGATAAACATGAATATTCCCCAAAAATGGGAATTCACACAATTATCCAAATTATATTATTTTATATCCAAATTTTGAAATACACATTTTGCCATGGTTTTATGAACAGAGACTGTCATACTGAATTTTACACTCTCCATGTTTGGTGACAGTTAATAAATAGCTTATGAAATACCTGGGTGGCTCAGTCAGTTAAGTATCTGCCTTCAGCTCAAGTCATGACCCCAGGTCCTGGAATCAAGCCCCACTTTAAGCTCCCTGCTCACCAAGAAGCCTGCTTCTCCCTCTCCTTCTACCTGCCACTCCTCCTACTGGTACGCTCTCTGTCAAACAAATAAAATATTTAATAAATAAATAGCTTCTCTACCAGGAGACTTTAAACTTTAAAAGACTGCCCATTGGGGTGCCTGGGTGGCTCAGTGGGTTAAGCCTCTGCCTTCAGCTCAGGTCATGATCTCGGGGTCCTAGGATGGAGCCCCGCATCAGGCTCTTTGCTCATCAGGGAGCCTGCTTCCCCCTCTCTGCCTCCTTGTGATATCTCTCTCTCTCTCTCTCTCTCTCTCTCTCTCTCTCGCTTTCTGAAAATAAATAAATAAAATCTTAAAAAAAAAAAAAAAAGACTGCCCATCTACCTTCCCATTCATGTAAAATTTTGTCAAAGAAAATTTCATTTGCAAGGCTATAGGAATGTTTCAGAGACACCATAAACAAGATGTAATTTATTTTTTGCTGGTATATCATAATTAAAATACTCCACTAATAATTCTAAGTTGCTAGAGAAATGAAGTATCCTTTCAGGAATGAAAAAGAACACCTTTCTATGAAAGACTTTTTTTTTTTTAAGACTTTATTTATTTGACAGAGATCACAAGTAGGCAGAGAGGCAGGCAGAGAGAGAGAAGGAAGCAGGCTCCCCGCTGAGCAGAGAGCCCGATGCGGGGCTCGATCCCAGGAGCCTGAGATCATGACCTGAGCCAAGGACAGAGGCTTTAACCCACTGAGCCCCCCAGGTGCCCTCTATGAAAGAATTTTAAGAGATATTAGGATGTTAAAATACTCCTTTGAAAGATTCAGTTTTGACTCTACATCAATAACAAAGATGAGATCTTTCTCTTCTCTTGTTGACCTTTAAGGATATTATGTAACTCATTTAGCTAAGAGTTGAAACGTTTGATATGGCAAGCTAGGTATGGTAATTTGAAATTAAATTGGAAATTCCTCTCCCTCACAACCCCCCCCTTTTTTGAGAAGTATTCTTGGGGGCAGGGGTGTGTCTGGGTGGCTCAGCCGGTGGAGCATGTGACTCTTGATTTTAGGGTTCTGAGTTTGAGCCCCACATTAGATGTGGAAATTACTTAAAAATCTTTTAAAATAGGGGCACCTGGGTGGCTCAATCATTAGGCGTCTGCCTTAAGCTCAGGTCATGATCCCAGGGTCCTGGAATTGAGGCCTGCCTCCAGAGCAGAGAGCCTGCTCTCCCTCTCCCACTCCCCCTGCTTGTGCTCCCTCTCTCTCTGTGTCACTCTCTGTCAAATAAATACATAAAATCTCTAAAAAAAAATAAATTTTTCTTTATTCTTAAGCTCTTATCTGGTCCTCATAACCTACAGAATTTTTTTTTCTTTTTAAAATTTTGTTTATTTAACATAATATATTGCTTCAGGGGTACACATCTGTGGTTCATCAGTCTTACCTAATACCCAGTGCTCATTACAACACAGACCCTCCCCAAATTCCATCCCCCAGTTACCCCATCCCCCCACCCCCACTCCCTTCCAGAAACCCTCAGTTTGTTTCATAAGATTAAGAGTCACTTATGGTTTGTCTCACTCTCTGGCTTCATCTTTATTTTTTTCTGTCTTCCCCTATGATCCTCTGCCTTGTTTCTTAAATTCCACATATCAGTGAGATCATATAATAATTGTCTTTCTCTGGTTGACTTATTTCCCTTGGCATAATACCCTCTAGTACCATCTACATTGCTGAAAATGGCAAGATTTCATTTTTTGATGGCTGTGTAGTATTCCATTGTGTAGCTATGCCACTTCTTTATCCATTCATCTGTCAATGGACATCTGGGCTCTTTCCACAGTCTGGCTATTGTGGACATTGCTGCTATAAACATTGGGGTACAGGTCCCCCTTTGGATCACTACATTTGGGTCTTTGGGGTAAAGCCCTAGTACAATTGCTGGTCGTAGGGTAGCTCTATTTTCAACTTTTTGCAGAACCTCCACACTGTTTTCCAGAGTGGCTGCACCAGCTTGCATTGGTGTGAGAGGGTTCCCCATCCTCTGCATCCTTGCCAACATCTGTTGTTTCCTGACTTGTTAATTTTAGCCAGTCTGACTGGTTTGAGGTGGTTCTCATTCATGTGGTTTTGATTTGTATTTCCCTGGTGCTGAGTGATGTTGGGGATTTTTTTCATGTGTCCATAGGCCATTCGGATGTCTTCCTTGGAGAAATGTCTATTCATGTCCTCTGCCCATTTCCTGACTGGATTATTTGTTCTTTGGGTGTTCTTTATAGATTTTGGACACATATAGATTACCTGACACATCATTTGCAAATATCTTCTCCCATTCTGTTGGTTATCTTTTGGTTTTGTTGACTGTTTCCTTTGCTGTGCAAAAGCTTTTGATCTTGATGAAGTCCCAATAGTTCATTTTTGCCTTTGTTTCCCTTGCCCTTGGAGACATGTCTAGCAAATTGCTGTGGCCAAGGTCACAGAGGTTGTGGACCTGTGTTCTCCTCTAGGATTTTGCTAGATTCCTATCTCGCACTTAGGTCTATCATCCACTTGAGTCTATTTTTGTGGGTGGTGTAAGGAAATGGTCCAGTTTCATTTTTTTGTATGTGGCTGTCCAATTTTCCCAACACCATTTGTTGAAGAGGCATTTTTCCATTGGACATTCTTTCCTGCTTTGTCAATTAGTTGACATACTAGTTGACCATAGTGTTGAGGTTCCATTTCTGGGTTCTCTATTCTGTTCCATTGATCTATGTGTCTGTTTTTGTGCCAGTACCATACCGTCTTGATGATTACAGCTTTGTAATAGAGCTTAAAGTCTGGGATTGTGATGTCACCAGCTTTGGTTTTCTTTTTCAACCTTCCTTTGGCTATTTGGAGTCTTTTCTGGTTCCTTACAAATTTTAAGACTATTTGTTCCAGCTCTGTGAAACATTTGATGTTCTTTTCTTAGGGGTCGCACTGAATGTGTAGATTGCTCTAGGTAGCACAGTCATGTTAACAATATTTTTTCTTCCAATCCATGAGCATGGAACATTTTTCTATTTCTTTGTGTCTCCCTCAATTTCTTTCATGAGTGTTCTGTAGGTTTCTGAGTATAGATCCTTTGCCTTTTTGGTGAGGTTGATTCTTTTTTTTTTTTTTTTTAAAGATTTTATTTATTTATTTGAGAGAGAGAGACAGTGAGAGAGAGCATGAGCGAGGAGAAGGTCAGAGAGCGAAGCAGACTCCCCATGGAGCTGGGAGCCTGATGTGGGACTCGATCCCGGGACTCCAGGATCACGCCCTGAGCCGAAGGCAGTCGTCCAACCAACTGAGCCACCCAGGCGTCCCGGTGAGGTTGATTCTTAAGTATCTTATAGTTTTGGGTGCAATCGTGAGTGGGATTGACTCAGGTCGTGATCTCAGGATCACAAGATCAGGCTGTATGTCTGACTCTCACACAGCACAGAGTCCGCTTGAGTTTCTACCCCTCTCTCTCCCCCATCCCCCCATATTCTCTCTCTAAAATAGATAAATCTTAAAAAAAAAAAAAAAAAAAGGCAATAGTGCTACGAACACTCTTAAACATGTCCTGGTACTTGTGTGCGGAGTCACAGACTGTGGGTCATTTTCAAATGTACCAGATAACACCAGACTGTTTTCCAAAGTGGTTCTATCAATCTGTATTCTCACCAACGGTGTATAATAGTTCCTATTCATCCACATCCTTAAAACACATGGTATTCTGAGTCGTGTTCATTTCTCCTGTGGGTGTAAAATAATATCTCATTATGACCCTAATTTTTCTTTACTAATCAGCATCTTTTATTCCCCATTTCTACATTATTTTCTAAAACATTCTTGTTAATAACTTTTGCCCCTTTTTTTTTAACTGAGTTATCTTTCTTCTTAGTGATTTGTAGAATCCTTTATATATCCTGGATCCTTTGAAAGACACATCTCTATCATATAGTAAGACACAGATATATCTTTAGGAGATACATATCTCTTTTGTAAGATGTATCTATATTTTTTACTTTTTTGTGGCTTGTCTTTCAACTCTATCAAAAGTTCTTACTTCAACATAAATTTATAGATCAATTCCTTCATGATTAGAACAACCTAAGTCCATAGTGGTATATTTCTTATTTATTCTAAAAATCCTATTTTTTCCCTAAAATTTTAAGGTTTTTTTACCTTTCATAATTATCTAGATTTGAATTTTGTTATATGTATGTAAATATATTGGTTTTCAGGATTAAAAACTCCCATTATGTTGAATTTACCAATGAAATCATAGGGAAATGATGCTGGGAGTCTTAAATACCCTGTTAAGTGGTTAGTGCTTCCCTCCTTTGCCCAATCTGTCCTGAACTAGAGGAGGATTCTGACTGCCAGTGACCTTCATAGATGTAAGCAACATCCACAAGAATGGCCATAACTGAGAGACCTGAGCTTCTTCAAAGCACTAGTATATATTTAGTGCATAATAAAAACAGAGTTTTTATTTTTTAATTTTAAAATTTCTTTACACTTTACTTAAATCCTGGCAAACAGAGACATCCCCATTGAAATAGATTTACTTCCATGGAGCAATGGGGAAAAAGGTGGGACCCTGGGGTGCCTGGGTGGCTCAGTAGTTGGGTGTCTGCCTTTGGCTCAGGTCATAGTCTCAGGGTCCCAGAATTGAGCCCTGCATTGGGCTCTCTGCTCAGCGGGGAGTCTGCTTCCCTCTCTCTGCCTTCCTCTCTGCCTGCCTGTGATCTCTCTCTCTGTGTCAAATAAATAAAATCTTTGAAAAAAAATAATAAAGTAGCACCCTCTTTACATTCCTTGCTGTCTCGTAGTTGACTAAGACTGTGAGAAGTTAACAAATGAGTAAAAGCAAATCTGCCCCCAAGCCCAGAGAACCACCCTTTACCTCCAGAAAAAAAATAAGGCAAACTATTCAATATTTTCTCAGTTTATTAACATTAACAGGGTACTTACACATCTAAACATTTACTGTAAGTTGTCAGTAACATTTAACTCTGAATTATCTTTCCATAATTTTTTTAGGCACATTGGTTTGTAATTTATAGAAAACACTCATCTTTAGGTCACAAACAGGAAAGAGTATAATTTGCAAATGTTACAAAGATGATTCCAAATCTCAGCCAACCTCTTTCCCAAACTGCAACCACTCTTAGTATTTAATGAAAATAGAGATGAAAAACAATTGCTTAAACGTTATCACTGTGTGACTCTGGTGACTAAGAAATCCCTGAAAGAGCAGTAAGCCATGATTACTGGAAAGCTCAGAGTGCTAGCAAGGCTTCATTGCGAAGTATTTAACAGAAGGCCACAGACTGTGTTTTCCTAAGAGGAGCTAGGAACTATGGATGTCATTTAGTAATGCATTGGAATGGCATTGCCTAGTGCGAGTGTGCACGGAAACTCCAGGTCACCTCTTCATTATCTATTATTTTGGATAAGCTTCCACAATCATAGCATGGCCCTGAAAAGGGAAACAAAGAGTTCAATTAGAGCAATGGAAGGTGAAAAACCCAGCCAGTCCCGAGGCAAAAGAGAACAATGGGAAAAGTACAGGCTATAGAGTTTGATGCCTGCTCTGCCTTTCAAACACTGTGACCCAATGTGCAGAAGGGGGAGTGTTGCTCTTAGCATCTAACGTGTGGAGATCATGCTAAACATCCTACATCCCGGGGCGCCCAGCTAACTCAGTCAGTTGAGCGTCCGACTCTTGACTTCAGCTCAGGTCATGATCTCAGGGTGGTGAGATGGAGCCCTGCATCAGGCTCTGCACTTGCTGGGAGTCTGCCTCTCTCTCTCTCCCTCTATCCCATCCCCTGCTCGCTCTTGTACTCTAAAAATAAATCAGTAAATCTTAACACAAAACAAAACAAACAAAAAACCCATCCTACAACACAGAATACAACCCACCCCTCCCCAAGAATTATCTGGCCCAAAATGTTAACAGAGCCAAAGCTGAGAAACCCTACTCTGGATCCAAAATGCCCAATTCCTCCGCTAACCTCCTCGTTGTGTTGGTAGCAGGCATTCGGCTCTTGATGAAACAATTGCCAAGTTTAATCTACTTTCTAAGGTACATCATCTCCTCTCTCTGTCACCATACTATAAATTTCTAGAAGAAAGGTACTGGGTATTCTTCGTTCCTCCATAAAAGCACCCAGGATTGTGCTACACTCTGTGTGCTTGAAGAACTATCAGGGAACACACACTCAAAACCACAGGACACTAACCTATGCGGACCACCCACTCTGCACAGTACCATGCACTGGTTATCTACCCCCATTAAGCCTGGCACAGAAAGATAGGAGGGAGGGCTCCAGTCCTGACTACGGTTTCCTGTGGCTAAAGCTAAACAGACAAAAAATGCTTTTCATCATGAAGTCTGAAATGCTCCAACCTACAAATAACTGACCTCTTATTTCTTCAAAGTTTCTGAAGCAAGCCATAAATAAAGGTTTTTAAGTGTAAGATATTTAAACGTTTATATATCTTATCGACTCATCTTGATTAGCAACAGAAAGTTTTTGTAATCGGGATGAAAACCAAAATCTGTTTCCATCAGGGTTGGGTGGGGGGAGAGATTATAATTAGCCTGCCTTCCTTCTGGATTTTATTCCCAGAGTGAAATGCTGCAGCAGGTAGTAAGCTGTGTCTGCAGTGCAAGTGAGGTCAATGAAAGAAATCCAGAGAATACAAATTTCCCCCAAATAAACAGCAATAAGTTATCCAGAAGTAAATAAATTCTCCAATTAAGATATAGTTCCGTTTTCAAGAAAGATAATTTACTTCTTGGAGAGATTTTATAGATAAGGTCTCATGGTAACTAGATAAATGAGTAAATTTTATTATAAAAGAAGAAAATATATCAAAATGTTAATGATAGTGTCTGCTGAGGGGATTATAGGTGATTCTAATTCTTTTCTATATACTTTTTGTACTTTCTATAATGACAATGTATTCCTTTTAAAAGTAAAAAATATAAGGGCTCCTGGTTGCCTCAGTCAGTTAAGCATCCAACTCTTGATTTTGGCTCAGGTCCTGATCTCAGAGTCATGAGATCAAGTCCCACGTCAGGCTCTGTGCTCAGCGCAGAGTCTGCTTAGGATTCTCTCCCCTCTCTCTGCTCCTCCCTGCACCCCGCCTCAAATTAATAAATAAAGTCTTAAATCAATAATATAAACATTATTTTAGGAATAGAAACAGCTATTAGTTGGTTTAAAAACCAACTTCCTTCCAAAATACTATCAGAATTAAAGTTGTACCCTCTTCCCCTCAAAAAAGGCTGCTTTTTTCCTGGTTGTCTGTTATCAGAAATATTGCTCTAAGGATGTTTCAAAGTTAAATGAAACACTCTCAGATGAGCTTGTTTTGTTTCCAAGAAAATGTCTTTCCAGAAGCACCTGTGGAGCTGCTGAGACGTACCTGCCCGCCAGCTGCACAGGCAGCCACTAAGCCATACTGGCCTCCCTCCTTCCGCAGTCTGTTGGCAGCTGCCATGACCAACCGGCAGCCAGTGGCTCCAAATGGGTGTCCCAGGGACAGCGATCCACCCCAGTTGTTAAACTTCTCCAGGGGAGGTGACCCAACCTGGCTCCCACAAAACAGATACAAATATAATGAGGAGTTAACTTAAGAATCAGGCCGGGCTCTTACCAAGAGGAAGGTAACAGAGACTGAGAACATGCCCAACTTAAATAACATCACATACTATTTTACTATAAAGAAAAAATTCTAGGTCAATTCTGAAAGCCAAAGACCATTTATTTTTCATCTAACATCAGAACTGGAAGAACAAAAGACAACCTAGAATTTTACTTCCATTTTTTCTAAAGATTTCCAAGAACTATTTTTCAACTAAGAAATAAATACATTTAATGAAATATAAAATTCTTCACCAGGAGAGGCCTTCCCCTTCATATTTTTATTAGCAGCCGACTAAACTCCAAATACTACAGTGCCCTGGAAGTTCAAGCCTAATTTTGTTCAAACGCTTACCTTGGTTTTTCTACCCATGTAGTTTTGTGCAAACCAATCAGAATCCATGGCTTTAAAATTAGCCAAAATCTGTCCCTACAAGGGAAAAGAGCTTGTTATTAATGACCCTTGCCATTAAAGTTGAGCAAATCTTTAAAGCAGTTTTTCATAAAATTTTCCTAAGGAAACATTTTGCTACTTTTCAAGGGCCTCTAAGAGACTGCCTCAGAAGGTTGTTTTCAAACTGTACCATTGGATTCCCTCCTCTTACACCTCTTCCAACTGTGTAGTCAGTACTTCAAATATAAAGCTCTCCTCGTGTTTCACTCGCATCATAAGCCACCCCTCATTTCCCACACAAACACAGATTACGGTTTTGTTTTTTTTTTTTTACAGATTACATTTTTTATGGTTACAGTCCTTTGATATGTATCTTTTAAGTGACTTACTGAGAATGCCTCATGAAATTCAAAAGCATCAATATCATTCATAGTCAATCCTGCCTTTTCCAGAACTTTTGGAGTAGCATATGTTGGTCTAAAAAGAAAAAATAAGTAATACATTAAGAATTTAATTTTCCACCTAAGAACTCCTTATTCCCCAATCTGAGTTTTACATATGGTATTATAATGTCCTTCATTTATTCACTGATTCTACTGTACAAATATTAAGTGTATATGCTAGAGTCAGGGATACAGTTAATAAACAAACAACAAAAAGAGAAGGACAAACAATGTGAAGAACCAGAAAAACACACAGTGCAAAGGGCAGAGCACAGGGAAGAGTAGCCTAGTTTGGAGGACATGATGGAGGCCAGTGAGGTGAGAACTGTCAGGGTGGGGGACACAATGTAAATATCAGGAGGCTTTTACAAAAGGCTACTATAGACTGTGTAGCAATATGAAGAAATGCTTATGACATCTTAATGAAAAAAAGAACACAAAAGGATTATTTTTAATCCTTTAAATCCAACACACACACACACCCCTACTCACAAACACACACCAAAAAAAAAAAAAATCCAACACACAAAACAATTATGAACTCAGAACTCAATGTACTTTATTTTCTTTTAATTATTTTGATTTAAATCTTGTTAATTAACATATAGTGCAATATTGGTTTCTAGAGTAGAATTCAGCACTTCATGACTTACATACAACCCCTTGTGCTCATCACATGTGCCCTCCCTGATCCCCATCACCTGTCTAGCCCAGCCCCCCACCTGCCTCCCTCCAGCAACCCTGTTTGTTCTCTATCGGAAATTAATGTACTTTAAAATCTATATAACAAACGTGGATAATCAAATACTTTCAATTATAGGCCAAGGATATACACTGCTACCTACCCAAGTAAAAGTTGATCTTTTGGATCCTGAGACACATATACGAAATCCCTAGGTGAAAAACAAGAGGGGTTAGCTCCAGTAATAAAATAAAGAAATTGAGGCAATTTATTTGAACATGTACCTTACCTCAAATATGCCTTTGGCTTATAACCCAAGGCCAGAGCTTTTTCCTCTGCCATAATCAGCATTGCAGATGCACCATCAGTCTGAAGTATTGAGCAAAACAATAATGTTAAATGCTTCAGCTTTTCTGGAAGTCTCTGTACAACCATCTTGTATGTCGTGTTCCTAAATCTCCCAACTAATCACACCCATGCGGAGATTTTATGTAACAAACTTTCTTTCCATTTTAGCCATCATTAATTCACAATTCAAACCCACACTGATCCGTTTTTCAAGGACGCGGGTAGCGAACCTGTTCAAAGTACCACATTATCAAAATGGACAAAGAGAACAGGTAACTTTAGAAATATGTATTGGGGTGCCTGGGTGGCTCAGTGGGTTAAAGCCTCTGCCTTCGGCTCAGGTCATGGTCTCAGGGTCCTGGGATCGAGCCCCGCATTAGGCTCTCTGCTCAGCAGGGAGCCTGCTTCCTCCTCTCTCCCTGACTGCTTCTCTTGACTATTTGTAATCTCGATCAAACAAATAAATAAAATCTTTAAAAGAAAAAAAAAGAAATATGTAGTCATACTAAACTTAAGCCAAAAGATTTTTTATTTTGGCACAGAATATAAGAAATCTTATGAATTAAAACAATCTCTCATTTATTTGCTTATTTTTACATTTTATGGACTGTTTTGGAGCTGCCTCCTGCCTCCAGAAGGAAACACAGACTTCGAGGTGATATGGAAGAAACAGGTGAGAACATCAGAACCATGGTCTTCCCTCCTTGGACACATCTCACATGCTTCTTCCCAACTGACAATCAAGAAGTTCAAAGATAAAGAGCTACCATCGAAAAAAAGCCCTTCACCATGACTGCAAAAGAAAGAGCTCAAAAAAAAAATAAAAATAAAAATAAAAAATTTACTATTTGAGAGTCTGTAATATCAAAACAAGTTCTACCACATTGTATAATATTTTTATAACTTAGTAACTCTGAAGAAACTAAGGAGCTACCACAAGGTAGGGGCCACGAAGCCTGGAAATAGAGAACTATACACAATAAATGGTTTACGGACATTACATTGATATAATGAGGCCCTGGGCAAAGCTGCAAGGAATGTGGGGCATTAACACATTTCCCGTAACTCACGTATCTGCAATGTGCTGCCTCTGATGGTTTGTGTTTCTGACTTTTCAGTGAATAAACCTGCACCGTTCGCACACTCGAAGTGAACAAGGGAGTTCGGATCTGGCAAGAAGAGAGCCCAGCCCACATGGCCCTATCATTCAGTTTGGTTTTGGAAATGATTAACCTTTCAGTCCTTCACCACTCAGGCTTAACGGGCTGGTGCACCATCCTACTGGAACTACCCCAGGCACCTTTCCCCTCGCCCGAGAGTGGGCATTCAGCAGTCACTTAACAACATCAAAAATGTCAACACGTTCCCATGTTTCCAGACTTTGTGTCCAGGTAGGGAAGATACACTATAAAAAAAACACTGACCAGCCGGACTATATTTAGAAAGTCGTACCCCAAGGTGGTAGGATAAAAGAAACCACATCCTATGAGCAGAAACAGAATCCATAGGAAGGTTTAATTGAGGAGCCAAAAAACAAGGAAGGATATATGCTGATCAGCAAAACAACCATGACAACAAAAAATGAGGGTAAACATGTATTCCATATGTTTATAGGAAGATGCTTATAGAAACTGCTTACAGGAAAATCGCTTGAGGGCCAGTAGAAAGCATCATTTTTTTTAATAGTTTTAATTTTTTTTTAAGATTTTTATTTATTTGACAGACAGAGATCACAAGCAGGCAGAGAGACAGGCAGAGAGAGAGGGGGAAGCAGGCTCCTCGCTGAGCAGAGAGCCTGATGCGGGGCCCGATCCTTGGACCCTGGGATCATAACCCGAGCTGAAGGCAGAGGCTTTAACCCACTGAGCTACCCAGGCGCCCCTTTTTTTAAAGATTCATGAGAGAGAGAGAGAGAGAGAGACCACAGATACCATGTAAGCATGGGGGGAGGGGTAGAGGGAGAGGAAGAGAGAAAATCTCAAGCAGACTCTGTAATGAGCACAGACCCTGATGCCAGGACTCGATCCTACGATCCCGAGATCAGGACCTGAGCTGAAACTAAGAGTCAGACACTTAACCGACTGTGCCACCCAGGTGCCTGGAAGCATTATTTCCTAACAATCAGAGCTGGAAGAGGTTATCTCGTCACTCTCCTGCCTGCTTGGCACGTCTCATACCACTCCTCAAATTCATATCCTACGTTCTAGCCAAGCTTTTCCCGAAAGAAACCCTTGCTCTCATATCCCCTTGCCATTCCCTTTGCCTAGAATGCATTTAATGAATTCCTGAATTGCCTTGTACCCTTCAAGATTTACTGCTCAAATGCCAGCTCCTCTGAGGGGCCTCTTGGACTCCTGTCTGTGTGTCCTCTCTGTCAGCCTATGCTCACAGACCCACCGCACCTTCTCGCTGCACTACAGTCACTGTGACTAACTTGCTAACCCCACTGCCTGGTGTAGCTCAGCAGTCTTCTGAGTCTTTAAATGACTGAAAGAGAGCTTTTTGCATCAGCATGGTGGCTGGATCAAGTGGCTCCAAGGGCCTTAAAACTAGGATTCTAATTTTTTTAATGACTCCATTTTAATATCTTTATAATGAATAACTATATTTTTATGCCTCTATTCATGATACATAAAATTGATCTACTTTAGGTTTTTCTATTGAGAGTCCACAAATAGGATAGTTGCTAGTAAACACACAGAGCACACAGTTACCAGGAAAGAAGAATTTGCAGCTGTCACTGTGCCATAGGGCTTGATGAATGCAGGTTTTAGTTTGGCCATCTGCTCCAGAGAGGAAGGACGAATGCCATTATCTTTGGTAACTGTTTCTCTTCCTGTAAAAACATGAGCTTTTTAACTCTGGGTAACTATAGACTTTCTCTATCTTTGCTAGAGAAATATGTTCTAAAAACTATGAAAAATGAAATGTAAACCACACCTATTTACTAAAATGTCTGTTACAGTCATCGAGATAGCAAATTTAAGACTATACTTTTTTTTTTTTAGATTTTATTCTTTTTAACTAATCTCTATGCCCAACAAGAGGCTCAAACTAAAGCCCTGAGATCAAGAGTCACACGCTCTGTCAACTGAGCCAGGCAGGCACCCCTAAATTATACCCTTAGGACATCTGGGAAATCATCTAAATGGTCTAATAAAAGAAGGATACATTACTTCCTTAAGATACTCATTCACATTTGGCTATTTTATACAGAAATCACGTGAATGAAGTTTTTAAAACAAGTATATACAAAAAACCTAAAATATAGCAGGAAGACCTAAAAGCAACTCCTAGAAAAACTTCTCTTTTTGAAATGTTGACCTACTGTTACAACATAAATTGAAACTTGAGTCCGTTTTTAAGAGTGACTGTTCGGCAATCAGAACCAATACACTTATTTGAAAAGTCATTTGGGGCTTTTGCAGTTTGAGAAGCAACTCGGAACTCCCCAACAAGTGGCACAAAGCATTCTCCTTCACAAAGCTGAGCAAACCATCTGACCTGGCACTTTGAAGGGTACAACATCAGACAGGAGGCCTTCATCCTGCGCCTTCTTGGCCAGGCTGTGCGAGCGCAGCGCATACTCATCCTGGTCCAGTCGAGAGACAGCGAAGGCAGCGGCCAGCCGGTCTGCAGAGTGGCCCATGGTCTCACTGGTGGAGAACTCGGCCACTGCGGGGAGCTGGGAAAGGAGCCACAGAGGATCAGGTATGCCATTACCATACGTTCGCCACACCTCGGGCTGTCTGGGGAACTCGATCAAGACCAAGGTGGGAGAAGCTTTTTGTGAGCAAGGCATCTCCGAGAAGGGCTCACAAATTAAAATTTTCTAACCACAGTTTTTTTTTTTTTTTTTAAATCTTGAGCAAATAATTACCCTTACCCTGTAATTAACAGAATCTACAACTACTAGAGCATAACTGACCCCAAGCTGTCTTACCTAATTCTAAATCTTTGCAGTGGGATGCTTTAGAAAAACATAGGTTCATATAAGAGTTCACAATCTTACCTCAGGTGATAGGAAATTCAATCTGAATTTTGAAATTAAAGACAGTCGCTGACCCAGAGTCTTGGCCTTATTGAGCTCAAGCATCATTTTCCTCATTTTCCTTGAATGACGAATAGGGACGTCAGACATTAATTCTACACCACCTGCCACGACCACATCACACTGCCCAGAAGCGATCAAGCCAATACCTACAGGGCACATGTGACACACAGATGAACATCTTTTGTAGAAATTAACAGAGCACTGGTAATTTAAACTTCTTCATCAAAAAATTGTATGACAGGGGCACCTGGGTGGCTCAGTGGGTTAAAGCCTCTGCTTTTGGCTCAGGTCATGATCCCAGGGTCCTGGGATCAAGCCCTACATCGGGCTCTCTGCTCAGCAGGGAGCCTGCTTCCTCCTCTCTCTCTGCCTGCCTCTCTACTTGTGATCTCTATCTGTCAAATAAATAAATAAAACCTTTAAAAAAACTGTATGACAGTTATCATTATATAACATCTGTAATTAAACTTTTCATCTTTTCCCTTTTTTTTTTAAATATTTTTTTTTTTAATTTGAGAGAGAGAGCGCATTTGCACGTAAGCAGGGGGAGGAGAGGAGAGAGACAGAGACTCTTCAGCAGACTCCCACTGAGCACGGAGCCTGACCTGGGGCTCAATTCCACAACCCAAAGCTCATGACCTGAGCTGAAACCAAGAGTTGGAAGTTTAACCGACAGCTGTATTATAGCTTAACCCAGGTGCCCTGCTTCTCACCTTTTGAAAGGGATTAAGATAATTTTTTTGAATGACTAAAACTATATTCACTGCATTAGAAAAAACAAGTTTCATTCAGGCCACATGGACATGAGCTTCTGGAAATATCCATGGGACCAACCCTCAAACAAATTATATTCTACACTACAGAATGTTCATTCTGAAGATTTTATAAACTTCCAACTTCAGTTTTCGGAAAGATTTTTTTTCCCCTACAATGGGAATTTCTGCTATAAGCTTGAGAAAGTCTGGCTTTTGAAGAGGTAAGGCAGCCCCCTTCATGTTTATGGCCACTGGCAAGTATTCTGTTGCTTTATGCAGAAGTTGTCATAGGCTACACAGAATAGTACTGCTCCCAATCACTGCTTCTGGCATCATTCTGTGCCAGTCATGAGGCAGGATGCCCAAGCTGGCCTTCATGTTATTAAGAATGTCATTGTTGGGGTGCCTGGGTGGCTCAGTTGGCTGAGCAACCGCCTTCGGCTTGGGTCACGGTCCTGGAGTCCTGGGATCGAGTCCTGCATTGGGCTCCCAGCTCTGAGGGGAGTCTCTCCCTCTGACCTTCTCACCTCTCATGTTCTCTCTCACTGTCTCTCTCTCAATAAATAAATAAAATCTTAAAAAAAAAAAAAAAAGAATGTCATTGTTATTAAGAATGCTATTAGGATGTCACGATGACGACATCTTTCAGGTTTCTTCAATTTTCATAATAATGGACAAAGCTGCAAAATGTCCCAGGATTTTGCTAAGGTCTGTTAGGAGAACTTGTAACTAATTATAAAAATGCCAGGGGTGTGAGAAGAGAGTGGAGGAAAGAGCTGTCTTACAGCAGTGATTTATCACTGATGCCACAACCTTCATGGGAGAATATCACATTAGAATCACCTAACTTTAAAACCTAGCAGGTTATAAATTATTTATGCCTTAAATTCAGAAGTACCCTCCTAGAGACACACTTTACTACCTGATAATCCCTACTGTGGCCAGCCACATTACTGATGGAGTAACTAAGGAATGGCTGTGTCCCTCAAGTACGGAGAGAAAGAAAAAAGCTGAGAACTACTGTCAAAAATAAAAAATGTTCGATGCAACCTTATTTTTCTTAAAAAAAAAAAAAGACAAATTTAGAGATCTGTTAAGAGTATTTTTCTATGGGGTGTCTGTGGCACAGTCAGTCAGGTGTCCGACTCGGGTTTTTTGTTCAGGTTGTGATCTCAGAGTCTTGGAATCAGGCTCTGAATCGCGTTCTGTGCTCAGCGTGGAATCTGCTTGAGACTCCCCCTCTCCCTCTGCCCCTACCCACCACGTGTTCTCTCTCTAAAATAAATAAATAAATCTTAAAAAACAATCAAGGAGAACTAACAGGTACCTTCTGTCTTCAAGTAAACATACCTGTGGTCATGGCTTGGTTGGCAGAGATGCAGGCCATGGTGACAGTGTGAGCAGGGGTCTTGTCCGAGAAGCCAGCTCCGAGGGCAGCCTTCATGAAATACATGAATGAAATGGTCACTTCTACAAGAACTACCTGGAAATGATGCTTTGAGCACCATTTCTCTCTATGGTGAATCAGGAAAGTACTGAAGTTAATACTCTAGAATAATATTTGAATAAAATTAAGCCCATCACAGAAATGGCTTACTCATTTTTCATCTAGCCATTAATTGCCAAACACGGCGAAATTCTTGATAGCCGGTGTCTAGTGTGGTATCAGGCTACGATACTCTCTTTTTGTCACCGAATTTCTTAGCTAAGCTTTGACCCAAGCCTTCAAAAATATCAACACATAATTCGATTTTAATTTAAGTTTTCCAATGAAGTAAACCTGTTAAATACAGTTGATGGAATGATGAAACATACTGTGGAGTAGAAGCCTCATGATCTCTGTTCCTACAGCTGAAAGGCTTAGTGGCAAAGCACAAGTCATCAAACCAGAAAGTGACTTCTAAAGAACTGACCACTATGAGCAAAATTCCCACTCAGGTCCCTCCCCTCTCTGAGTTCACTCCTCTCACTGCCAGCTGATCTCCCTCAGTGACCGTCTCATACTTCACACAGCGCACAGTAGAGCCAACATGAAGTCAAACTGGAAAACTTGCCAATGCACAGGAGTTCAAGCTGATGAAAGAACCCGTGCAATACTGCCTGAGCCCCGAGTGAGCCTCTGACAAATAAGGGTGAGACCAGGTAAACAACTGGAAAAAGAGAAATCCGTCCTGGATGATGACATTTACAGGCGCTTTAAAAGAGAATAATTTGATGGGTCTTGACAAGAACTGAGGAGATCCATTAATCTTGCAAAATGGCCTCCATCATGATGGCACAGTAAGAGTTATACATGAAACGAAGATATCTATTACTTCATTGTACTATTAATTGGGAAAATTATGATGCTAAAAAAAAAATCAACGTCTGATTCCATTTTTGCATATGTAAAGAATTAATGCATAGATGCAATAAAATATGTTTATAATATTAAAGTTACACTTTAAAAATAATGCTCTCACTGCCCCCCCCCACCAACCACCCCCCGCACTATTTATCATGAGATTCGGGCTCCCACTAGGGGAATTCTTTTTTATTGACCATTTTTTCCAAACTATTTAACTGTGCTCAGAATATAAGATCTCCCGTAATTTGGTAAAAAGAAAAACATGTTTCTAAAATCTAGATTAAGGAGGCTCTGTATCTTTTTTTTAAAGATTTTATTTATTTGAGAAACAGCAAGAGGACACACATGGGGAGGGGCAGAGGGAGAGGGAGAAGCAGGCACCCCACTGAGCAGGAAGTCTGATGCAGGCTTGATCCCAGGACCCTGAGATCGTGACCTGGGCCAAAGTCAGACGCTTAACAAACTGAGCCCCAGACTCCAGATTTCTTCACTGATTTTTACTAACATACTTACACGCCCTATACACCATCATCTAGAAATTCAAGTGTGTCTCAATACTGTATATGCAACATAACCTTCCTCCGGTTTTTCTAGGTAGGCTTGATACTAGGTGCTCAGCCTACTTTGCTGAAAACTACACTCTGGCAATGGTATGTGAGCCTCTCAATGTATACCATATTCAAAAGGAGCAAAGCAGTCAATCTCCAGGGGGCAGAGAAGGGGCACACACCAGTGGGGCAAGTGGAAAGGGCACTGAGGTCCTTACGGCCTAATCCTCACAAGGTCCTTTGTAGCACGTGTTATACCCTTGGCCCCAGTTGGCTGTCAGGACTGAAAGAGTTTTAAATAGAAGTGGTTTCTGGCGAACCTTGTCCACGTGCTTCTATTTAAAGCTTGAATAATACTCAAGGCAAGCCTAGGCCCTGTTTAGTACACTAAGGGAAAAGGAGGAAGATGCCACGTTATTAAATAGGAGAGCAGGGAAATAAACAGAGGTCTTTCAGAAAATTCAGGTTCATGGGAACTCGGCATCAGAACTTTAGGATTTCCTTGAACATTATTAATACAGACAACAAGTCCTTAAAAAGTTCTCCAGCTGGAGGTCACATTAGCTTTTAGGTTAAAATACAACTGTAGAGAGACCTCTTCATAACATATTCCCCCAACACCACCTTTCCCTGTAGCACTATAAAAATCACCCAGACTGCAATGCAATATGGCAGGGAGAGGGAAGCAAATGCTGGTCAATTAATACCTGAGATGTGCACGAGATATAGAATCTTCAGACAAAACTTAGAGAAAAACGTTATGGCTTTAAGAATTAGGATAAAATAGAAATACTAAGAAAATCAAAACACTCGGTATTTACTTTTTAAAGTGCTCTCATAAGAGCTTTTTTTCCCCAGAATATAAAGGTTGAAAACGTATTATGAATAGCTTGACACACTCCTAAAATTGTCATATTCAACACAGTTAGAAATGTGAAAGCCCAAAGAAAAACAAAACAAAACAAAAAAATCAAGATGGGGAGAAAAAACACCTTTCTGTTCTTCTTTCCTGCCTCTCTAATATTATACAGTTGATTCTGTGGGCTTAAGGTGTGCCAGGCCTTCAGCAATGTTAATACGTACTGTTAGGGAAAGATGTGGGGTAGAACCAGTACTTGCAGTCCTGCTCATTTTCCTTCCTCCTACCTGACAGTGATGGAAATCTTTGCCTCTACAACTATACTGAACACAGTAATATGCAGGAACAACATTAAAAATAAAGAAAATGCTTATTGGCACGCTGAAATGTGGAGTCACCTTTATCCAAATAATCACTTCCAATTTGAAACAAAGCCCAGAAGATGCGTTTGGACTGTTCACTATGAAATGCCTGCATGACATGTCACGGAAGTTTCAAGGTCGGTTATCACCCTGGTTGCCACCAATAAACAGTACCTGGAGCTGTGCCAACTAGGGTAAAAGTAAACTCCTGTGAAATCGTTTAAGAAAACAACACCCCATGTGTCATCCAGTTAATGGGAATAAATGAATAAGCAAGGCTACCTACCTCCAACAAAAAACCACATTACGAAATAAGTTCTTTGCACTATGTTGAAATTTTAAGTTAATTAGTAGCCACAGTAACATTACTAAAAGTCATATTAGCCATACTTTGCTATAATCTCTATTATCCTAAGAGATAGGACAAATGAACATATATCCAAAAGCAGTTTAAATAACCGATTTGATTTATAGGATAGAATAAATATATTAGCATAGTATATGTTATTTGATTTATAGTATAACTCTTTTTAAGATTTTTTAAAAAAAATTATTTATTTGACAGAGAGAGAGAAAGAGATCACAAGCAGGCAGAGAGAAAGGAGAGGGTGGGGGGAAGCAGGCCCCCCGCTGAGCAGAAAGCCCCATGCGGGGCTCTATCCCAGGACCCTGAGATCATGACCTGAGCCGAAGGCAGAGGCCTAACCCACTGAGCCACCCAGGTGCCCTTATATTATAACTCTTAAATATTAAATAACGTTTGTTATTCAAATTGTAAAATCACAATTAAAGTCAAATATAGCTTTAATGAGAGGGCACAGTTAAGCACCTACCTTTGGCTTAGGTCACTATCTCAGGATCCTGGGATTGAGCCCCATAGCAGGCTCCTTGCTCAGTGGGGAGTTTGCTTCTTCCGCTCCCTCTGCCCCTCCCCCTGCTCATGCTCTCCCTCCCCTTCTCTTTCTCTCTTTCAAATAAATAAGTTAAATAGTTAAAATATATGTATAGCCTTAATGAATTTTAATAATTTAAAAAAGTAATTCTGTTAACTGAAATTCAAGGTGATTCTCCTATCAATCTCTTCGAACAATACAGAGTTTTACTCACCTCTCTAGCCACATTGCTTGTTTTCACTTCCTGTATAACTGTGCCAAAGATGATGTAATCAACAACATCCTTTGGGACATTGGTCCGAGTCAGCAAACCCCTGAGAGTGGAAATCCAGAGCAAAAACACATTTCACACACCAAGATATTGCCAGAGGTCATCAGATAAAACACTGTACTTCTTTTAAGAGGTTAACTTTGAATTTAAAAGAATAGAGACCATATTTTTTTCTTAATTCAACAAGCATGTGGCACCTTATCAAAGAAGAAATGAATGAATAAGTGATTTAAAAAGTCAACATTTAGGGGCACAGGATGGCTCAGTCGGTTGCACACTACATGTCCGACTCTTGATTCTGGCTCAGTCTGCTTGGGATTCTTTCCCTCTGCTCCTGCCCCTACCCCTGGCTCATGAACGTGTCACTCTCTCTCTCTCAAAATAAATAAATAAAATCTTCTTAAAAATAAATAAGTAAAAAGTCAACACTTGATGTTCAATTGGTAATGAGAAATTAAATAGGAAGAATCAAAAATAATCCAGAAAAAGATAAAAGATACATAAACAAAGTAACGTTAGTAGAAACCTAAGTTTCAATCAAAAGAGAAAAGAGAGATATAAAATCAAAGACAAAAAAACAAAAAAGCTATAAAATCAAAGAACTGAAGTAAAATACCAGGTATATTAAATTTAAATTTGGCATCTCAATAGAAACACGATTCGTGTGTGTCTATACACACATACACTTGTCTAGCTCTGCCCACCAACAGAAACTAGAAGCAGTAACACTCCAGTTGCCAGTAGGAATAGAATGAGCATATCTTGAACTCGGACTTTTTTTGGGGTGCAAAATGGTGGTTTTATTAAAGCATGGGGTGACCCATGGGAAGAAAGAGCTGCCCCAGGGTTGAGAGGGGTGGCTGATTATATACTTGGGAGTTGGGGGAGGAAAGGAAAAAGGGGAGTTTCAAAAGAACTTCCATATTCTAAAGAGCACCTACTGGATATCAGAGGCCTTGCCATTGTCAAGTTAAGGTTGACAGATGAATGCTAAAACCACTTGGTCAAAGACTGTTGGAGAACATGGTGCTACCATATCACTTTACAGATTACTTATTAATTGCAAAAGAAAAGAGTGTACCTTTATAACCAAAAGCCCTGGCAGTGTGACCACCATGACTGAGTGGTTAGATTTAGCATCATGTACCATGTGCCTCCTCACATGATCGAATACCACATGCTTTACCTATAAAACATTCTTACCAAAAAATGTTTAACTTGAATCTAACCAATCCTCTAGAACTAATTTCCAGTTTATAGGAAATTCAAAAGAGAAGTTAAATATCATCAAGAAGAAACATCTAGAATATGGGACATTCTATGGGACAGGTGGCCTAGGGTTTTCAAAAAGTCATTATCATGTGGGGCAGGAAAGAGTTGGTAGGAGAAAGAAAAGGTTCTAAATCGAAGAGACTAAAGAGTCATATCCATTTGTAATGTGAACCTCGACTGGGTCCTGATTTGAAGGAAAAAAAAAAAACTACTAAGAAAAGACATTCTTGGAACAATTATGGGGGATCTGACTAGGAAATGAACATTACAAGTAATGGAATCATCATTATTGTCTTAGCCACAATAATGACATCCCAGATAGCAGAGAAGATCCTTATTCTGAGGAAATAAACCCTGAAGTATTTTGGGCTAAAGATCTCTGCCTCAAGATGACTGCAACTTACTGCCAAAAGCTTCAAACCACATAGATACAACAAACATCGCAAAATGGTTAACAATGATTAAATCTGGGTAAGAGGTATTTAGGTTTTTTCACTGTATTATTCTCCCAATTTTATCTTACATTTGACAGTTTTTAAAACAAAATGTTGTGGGAAAACTTGCAAAGCACCAGTCTGGGATCATAATCAGAAACGGCGCCAACATCAGAAATAGGAAAACAAGCTGGCTATTCTTTCTTCCTTTCACCCATTCATTCATTCATTCACTCGAGTAGGCTCCACACCCAACATGGGGCCTGAACTCACAATGCTGAGATCAAAAGTCACAAGTTCTACCAGCCAGGAACCCTCTTAATTTTTATTTTTGATACGCTATACTTGAAGTGTCTAAGAAAAGAGATCAAATTCAGAGATTTGGGAGTCTTCCACCTAAAAAAAAATAAATACTTAGATGAGATTTTTCTTTTAGGGAAAAGCATGCGTAAAAAGAAATACTATGCTTTAAGAATAAAAATTTGCCAAATACTTTTAAGATAGAGAAAGAGGAAGAGATTCAGTTTTTTAAAAAGTAGAGAAGCATCATTCAGAAAAGGGAAGGAAAATCCTAAAGGCATAATATTAAGAAATCAAAGGAAGACAGGATCAGGTACAGCTGAGAGGTCAATGCTACAGAATACAAAAGGACCCAAGCCAGGAGAAAGACTCATGCACTTAATGCCCCCAAAGCCATGATGAAGAAAAGCTTCCAAAGTACGGTTACTGAAGAACAGTAGGAACAGAAATAACCATTACGAGATTAAGGAGATGGACAGTAAGAAAAGAGAAGCAATTGCTGCTTTCACTCCTTCTTAAAGTCTGGCAGGAAGAGAAGAAAAAGAACTAGATGGGCAGAAAAGGAAACTGAAAGGTTTTTTTCAGACTAAAGAAGACCTGTGGCTGGTTGAAGAGACTGAGGCAAGGCATCAATAAAAAATGAGATAATGCTCTACATGCTATTCCCACACACAAATAGCCACATATTGTAGGAGTTTCCTCAAAGTCCGCATCCATCTCAATCTCAGGTCACCACACCTAATTGTATATTCTCACTTGCTTTACACATGAATCTAGGCTTCTTTCTAGATAAATATCAGCTATCTAAAATAATCACCAGATCACTAAAAAAAAATTTTACTAAAATAAAATCTCTCTCTATATATAGAGAGAGATATATATTGGAGTAAATATATATATATATATATCGTATTTACTCTGATCGGTTTATACTGGCTAGCTAGCTACAGCACTCCTTAAAGAACACTGTCATGCCAAGAGATTATTTGCCAAGACCTCAAAATAAACATTTCTGACAGCTGCTTGAATTTGTACTATACCTATGCTTGAATTTGTACTGTACCTATGGCCGGAAAAAAGCACAAATAAATCTTAAAAGGCCAGTATTTGTTTCTCACCACATAAAAGTTAGCATATCCTAGATACAGAAATTCTATTAAACATGTTGTTTTACATGTAAAAACTAGAGAAAGTGCTTCTAATGAAATAAGAACTAAAATAAAACTGCATTTACTTACGAAAGTGCTGCTCTAGCCAAATCATGTGGCATCAGGTCTTTATACCTGGGGAAAGAAAAGAAACAAAATAAAAGCCTAGAACTTTAATAAAAAACACATTCGTTCTATATGAAATCCGTAGAGATAACAGCTAACACAAGCTGCTGTAAATGCCTCCATTTTGCTATCTAAGGCAGTCCATCATCTCAGATGAAGCAACAGTGTGACTACTATTTGTCATGTAGAATGTTCTGGCAAGCCTTACCCCCTACTGAGCTGGCTAAGAATGTTAACAAAGATGTGGCCCAGTATCTTACTGTTCAGCACGACATACGATACATGCTCTTTAAAACTAAGCTCCAGGAGTGCCTGGTGGCTTAGTCCGTTGAGTTGAGCGTCTGCCTTTGGCTCAGGTCATGATCTCAGGGTCCTGGGATCAAGCCCCACCTCAGGCTCCCTGCTCAGCAGAGTCTGCTTCTCCCTCCCTGACCGTCCTCCCCACTTGTTCGTTCTCTCTCTCTCTAAAAATAAAATAAAAATAAAACTAAATTCCACCTTTTAAATACTCTTTACTTTCATTTTTAAAATACATTATTTATTTTGTAATGCCCAAAGAGACTTTGGCATTTGTATTAGGACTTTTAAAGAAACTTTCTGAAGTAATTTGAGATTTACAACAGAACTGGAAAGATAGAACGGAGCTCCTGAATACCCTCTCTGTGGCTTTCCCTAATGCTAATATCTTACAGCACCATGATGCACTAGTCAACACTAAGAAATTACACTGGCAAAATACTACTCACTAGGCTGCTAAATTTATCTGGGTCTCACCAATTTTTCTAATTCCTTCTTACTTGTCTGTTCCAAGACCAAATCCATGCATTTAGTGGTCATGCCTCTGTTTCCTCCAATCTGTGACAGTTTCTCAGCCTTTCTGTGTCTTTTGTGACCTTGACAATTGAAGACTAGGGTCAATGGGTCTGGGGGAAGAATACCACAGAGGAAAAGTGCCCTTCTCATTGCTTCATATCAGAATATACATGATAGCAACATGACTTATTCCTAGTGATGATAGTCTCTGCCAGTTTTCTCCACCATCTTTCCCCTTCTGTACTCAACTTGAGTAGAGAAGGACTCACTAGTCCTGCTAAGGACTCACTAGTCCCATTATCAACTCAAGGGGAGGAGAATGTAGCTCCATATCAGAGTGGAAGGAATAACGAAGGATTTGTGGACATATATTAAAAGCATCAAAGTTATTAATGAATATTTGGGGGAAGAGAGTTTGAGGCTATGCAAAATATCCTGTTTCTCAACATCTCCCACCCACTAATTTTAGCATTCATTCGCAGATCTTGCTTGCAGCAATTATTACTGTGGTGTTCTAATGGTGATTTATTTATTTTCCTTGTTTCTGCTACATCTGTTAGCTGAAATTCTTTGGTAAATAAGATGTGTCCCTTCTTCCTCATGTATGGATTTATTCAATCACTTATTTATATCAGATTGGACTCCTACAAACATTTCTTCTTTGGGTTATGATGTAACACTCTGTCACCGCCACTTACAGCATTACTTCTATAAGAAAATACTCTCTAGATTCTAAACCATATGTTTATTTATTTTTAAGATTTTATTTATTTATTTGATAGAGAGACAGCAAGAGAGGGAACACAAGCAGGGGCAGTGGGAGAGGGAGAAGCAGTTCCCACTGAGCAGAGAGCCCGATGTGGTGCTCGATCCCAGGACCCTGGGATCATTTTTTTTTTTTTTAAAGATTTTATTTATTTATTTGACAGACAGAGATCACAAGCAGACAGAGAGGCAGGCAGAGAGAGGGAGAGGAGGAAGCAGGCTCCCTGCAGAGCAGAGAGCCCGATGTGGGACTCGATCCAGGACCCTGAGATCATGACCTGAGCCGAAGGCAGCGGCTTAACCCACTGAGCCACCCAGGCGCCCAGGACCCTGGGATCATGACCTGAGCCAAAGCAGACCCTTAACGACTAAGCCACCCACATGCCCCTAAACCATATGTTTAAAAAAGAATGTTTACTGTTTGTGTGTGTGTGTGTGTGTGTGTGTGTGTAGATGTATACTATGTATCTTCCACAAACAATGTGCGTTACACATACTGCTCTATACCGTGCTCTTTATCCTTAACATATCTTCAAGATCTTTCTATATTAGTACATGATAGGATTCACTATTTTTAGCAGATGCCTAACATTCCCCAGTGCATTTTTAAGGTAGTGACTGCTTATTCAAAATATGAACACTTAAACAACCTAAGCAGAATAGAACTATTGCTTCATTTAGTTTGAATCTAGTTACCAAAGTCCGTTATCAGCTTTTGGACAGACTGGGCCTCACTTGGGGTCAAAAAAGGAGAGGAAAAGCCTAAGGAGAATAGCAGTTTGGTTCTGGTAAATTTTTGTACACATCTAGGATCACCCTGGCTCCATTTACTTGGGGTTGTGCTATGCTGGGATTTGGACCAGCCTATCAACTGCAATTCTGATCATTTCCAGGAGGCCAAAGCAATGAATCAAAGGCCCTTGTAAATAAATACCTGTAGGCCCACAGCCTCAGTATTCAAACTTCTGAAGAAGCACAGAAACAATGGAAGTATCTCCAGACAAAGAAAGCGTATGTCTGTTGGAACCAAAGTATCTGGACCCACACTAGGTTTTCAAAATAGGGCTGTTCAATCTAAAACTACACTAGGCTTGTTCATGAGAAAGGATGAAAAACAAATTTTTCCATATTATTTTACCACTAGCTTAACTTATTCTGTATTAATTTCATAAAAATGCTACCCATACATTAGTCCACTAAAAATAGTATTAGCTACTGGGTTACATTTATAAAGACCAATTTTTTTTGAGAGAGAGAGAGAAAGAGAAAGAGAGCGAGCGAGCACACACCAGTGGGGAGGAGGATCAGAGAGAGAGGGAGAAGCGACTCTCCACTGAGCAGAGAGCCTGATGAGGGGCTCAATTCCAGGACCCTGGGATCATGACCTGAGCCAAAGGCAGACGCTTAACTGATTGATCCACCCAAGCACCCCTATAAAGACCACATTTGAAAGTATCTTAAAAGAAGTAAATAAAATATGTGGGGTGATGGATGTGTAAATTAATCCAATTGTAGTAATTATTTCACAACACATATGTATATTAAATCATGAGTTATTAAAATTAAAAAATCATGTTGTATAATCTAAATATATACAATTCTCATTTGCCAATCATACCCGAATAAAGCTGGGGGAAGAAAAAGAGAGAAAAAGAAAGGCACAATCATTTCATACTTACGAAGTGCCAGACAGCAAGAATGGAATGCGAACACCATCCACCACTACGACATTCCTTATGTTGGGTTTTGCTAAGGTTTTCTTTGATTTGGTCTGGGTGGCTTTAAGATAAAGTTCAAAGAACTGTTAGAACAAATATATGAAGTCAGATAACTTTTTACATTTTTAAAGACAGACATTCTAAGCAGAATTACCTCATTCAACACCAAGTTGCATTTGCCATTTATCAAACTACTTCAATTAAAAAAACAAACAAAACAAAACAAAACCACCAAGAAACAGACTAGCATTTACAAGTTTCCAAATGACATTTAAGGTAAATACAGAGATTATACCTAATGAAGAGGGTGTTCGTGCCATTAGGAAAACTGTTTCTTTCTATCAAATGTTTGGTAATCTATCACACTGAAAACAACCAATGTGACACCTGTCTGTCATTCATGTTAGAAGTCAAAGGGGAGGGGGCACCTGGGTGGTTCAGTGGGTTAAAGCCTCTGCCTTTGGCTCAGGTCATGATGTCAGGGTCCTGGGATCGAGCCCTGCGTTGGGCTCTCTGCTCAGCAGGGAGCCTGCTTCCCCCCTCTCTCTCTGCCTACTTGTGATCTCTCTCTCTAATAAATAAATAAATAAAATCTTTAAAAAAAAAAAAAAAAAGTCAAAGGGGACCTGGCTGGCTCAGTCAATAGAGCACACAAATCTTGGACTCTGGGTTGTAAATTCAAGCCCCGTGCTGGGTATAGAGATTACTTAAAAAAATAAAAATCTGGGGTGCCTGTGTGGCTCAATTGGTTAAGCATCTGCCTTCAGCTCAGGTCATGATCTCGGGGCCCTGGAATGGAGCCCTACATGGGCCTCTGCTCAGCAGAGAGTCTGCCTCTCCCTCTCCCTCCACTGGTCCTCCTGCTTGTGTGCTCTCTCTCTCCCTCAAGTGTGCGCACACTCTGTCAAATAGATAAATAAAATCTTTAAAAAATAAAAATAAATTAAAATCTTAAAAAAAAAAAAAACCCATGTCATCTTCTATAAGTGATATGCTATGCCAGACAGGCTCTCTCTCTTAGGAATCTACACAAAAAAGCATAAAGAAAAACACTAATTAGTTCAGGCGGAAAGGATGCCATAAAGAAAAACCAGGGTACTAGCAAACTGAGGTCACTTGTAAGCCAGTTATGCAGCAGCAAAAAGCTTGAGTGAGCAGAGAAGCCAGCAGGAAGGGTGAAGGATATAAAGAGAGAAGCAGCAAAGCCAGGAAAGTGACATACTATCTGGCCATGAGAAAAACAAAGGAGCCGGCCCCTAGAGCTGCTCGGTTCCTAACACTCCCCAGCTGTAGTACACTCCGGCCCTCTTATCCTTCACTTGAGTGTGTCCATTACACAATTAAAGACACTTGGCTTTGTGACCTCCCTACATTCAGAGGACAGAGAGAAGATGTGGGACAAAAGGTGAACTCGAGAGGGAGGCAGCAGGAGAGTCAGGAGAGAACAGTGCATGACAGCAAAAGCAGGAGAGTATCGGGGAGCACAAGATGGTCAAGTGTTTCAATCCTTAAGGAGAACGAGGACTGCAAAGAAGCTACTGAATTAAAAGATCCGCAGATTACTCGTGACTGACCTTGGGTAGAATGAAGCAGTAAAGGGAAGTCAGATGACATGCCATCATGTCATTCCACTGAGCTCATGTCCCTTTTATACACTTAGAGATAAAGTTCAAATCCCTGACTCTTCCAATGAATTCCCTGCTTTACTAGTTCCACCTTAACCATCCCAAAGAACTTCCCCTTTCTCAACATGTAATAAGATGAGCGAGTCCCAAAGCCCTTACACTGCTCATTTGCTCATTTCAGCGTCCTTGCCTTTATTCATGTACCCTCTCATCTGAGTGGCCTCTTCTGTCCATCTAATTCCTACTTATCCTGCAAGGCCTGGTGCACATTCCACCTCCTAGTAAAGCCTTCCCTGATTAACTACAGTTACCTGTGGTTCTAGCCTCTGAACTTCTGTGGCAAAGTCTGGGGCAAAAATTAGCTATTCTAAACAAGATAGCATATTATAAAGTAATTAAACTAATACTACAAGTCAAATTTAAAAATAGTATTCATTATTCATTACGTATTAAACCGCCACCCAAAGGACTCTCATTCTGTTTCTCGTGCACAATGGTTCCTACCCACATCAGAATTTTCTCAAAGGCTCCTTTTTACGTATCCCACAGCATAGGGGCACACAATAAAAATGTACTATAAGAATCTGAGTTGCGAGTTAAACTATCTGGGTTCTAGTCCCTGCCCTGCCAAAACTTTATTATTTGCTGGACTAGATGACCCCCTCCCAACTAGTTCCCCAGTCACCCACATTTTTGGAATAGGTCCTCTTGTATATGCTCATTAACAGAGAAACCTATTACTAATTGCAAATTTAAACCAAAACCTAGGATTCTATGGCTGATATACATTCTGTATTTTACACATATAACTGAAGTCAAAGCAAATAAAATATGTGTCATGTATTATTTCAGTGGTGTGTGTATGTATATGGTGTGTTTATAGACATAGATACATAACAAATAGAGATATAACCATTGAATCGGTCAAAATTTCCAACAGACACTTAAGTCCCATCTAAAGACTGAAAACATCAATAAATTCTGTATCCTTCTATTCTAAACCCTTCACCCTATGAGTCCTGTCAAGCAGGGACATTCACATGAGCTTCAAGAGGAATATGTCACAAAATTACTACAACCTAAAACCTGTCCAGCATAAGCCTGCTCCCTCCCCACAAATCAGGTGGTCACATTCCTTTGTCTTATCCTGTGCTTTCTTGTACATGATCTTCAGCAGCGCTAGCACAAATCACTGTTAGACACCAGGGGTATAAAAAGGCTCCAGTCTTACAAGGGCTTGCAATATAGATGGAGACAGAAACACAAGCACAGTTAAAGAATGGTGTAAAGAAAAATGCTTGAGATGCCAGATAAATGCTTTCCTTCTGTTGGTATTCAGTTTGACATTCTCCCAGTTGTCAAGAATCAGGTCCATTTGTGTGACTGCAAAGCAAAACCATGTGGGCAAACATCTGAATTACGGAAATGGTAAATGAGACAAAAAGGAATTATTCTTCATGAAGCTAAGACAAATCCATTTTCTAGCTAGAATTTAGAAGCCAGAAGAAATATAATTGTTACATGACAAAATGAAACTTCGCTAGGTGGGATTAAGTAATAGACTACTGACAATATATATAAAATATAAAAATACCATCTTACATTCATTTTGGGTTTAATTTTTAAAGTACTTTGAGATATCTTCATAACTTGAGGCCAACAAGCCTAAAATTATTATTATTATTATTTTTTTAGACAAAGAAATTAATGCACAGGGAAGTAAAGTGACCAATTCAAGACCACAGTGCCCAGAAAGAGACAGAACTGGAATAGAGTAGAGGTCTTCCAAATTCTGGTAAAGTGCTTTTCTATCCAACTATTATCCAAGTAGAAATACCATAATAAAACCAAAATCATAAGCCATAGGTCACTTGAGGACCCAGGCAAAGAGAATAATGGTATGAACATGTCAGAATGTTTTTAGCTCTGACCAGTGAAGATACATACCTATAATGGGTATAGAAGCCTTCAAGATGCAGATCTACACTGGGTTTACCAAAGGTCTATATGACCATGTAAAATCAATACATTTCCCTACTTACTCATTTCATATTGACTAAATAACATCCTTTTATTTTTTCTAAAGATTTTGTTTATTTATTTGAGAGAGAGAACAAGCAAGCGAGCATAAGCAGGGGGTACAGCAGATGGAGAGGGAGAAGCAGACTCCCCATTGAGCAGGGAGCCTGTTGTAAGGCTCGATCCTAGGACCCCAGGATTGTGACCTGAGCCGAAGGCAGACACTTAATTGACTGAGCCATGCAGGCGTTCCCAACAACATTCTTTTATTTACTAGTTCCCCAGTCACCCACATTTTGGGAAGAGGTATATGCTCATTAATAGAGAAGCCTATCACTAACTACAAATTTAAAAATTTGACTTTGCCTTAAGAATGTCTGTATGGTAACCCTCTCCAGGACTGACAGCTGAATGAAGTGACCGGCAGGGTTCATGGCACTGCCATGACACCAGCAACAGCCTCCTGTCAACTCTACACCATGCAACATCATTACTGGTTAGCCCTATACTGTTTTAATTTGAAGGCAACAGTGATGTTCTTGTTGCTCAGAGAAAAGGGAGAATTTGCAAGTTAGTCTTGGTTTTTATTCAGAATTCACAGCTCTAGAATCTAACATTTAAACCAGAAATGTTTATTTTACAAACTACTGTACCTGGAGCAGCTCGCAGCTGGGAGGAACAGCTCAGAGGTCTCACAACTAGAAAATAAAATAAATGGTTTACATAAAGCAGTACAATCAATACCTGTGTAAAATGCTTATAAATCTAAATCTCATCTTAAAAAAAGAAAGAAGAAATTAAACTTACAAAATTGGAGGGCCCATTTTGATGTATTGGGAAGATTTTTAAATGTGTAAGTCAACATGGAAGTCATTCTGAAATCTGAAAAAAGAACAAAAATATATCCTCGATTATTTGCGCAATTTGTGGTTTCTAGTCTATGATCTCTGATAATCTTATCCGTGGTAACTGTAAAGAACCGTAAAATTTAATGTATTACCAAGTAACTATCCTTCCTCTAATAATATTCTTATAGCTACACTGACATGGCTTTCATAGCGTGCAAACAACAATTTTAAACATTATTATTATTACACTCTTTGTAAGAGATGAGAAAACTGAAGCGTGCAGGGATTGACTGACTCTCCCAAAGATCCACAGCTAGCAAGAGGCAGAGCTGGGATCTGAAGCCAGGTAGTCTAGCTCCAGAGTTTATGTCCTTCTCTAGGGCCAAAGCAGTACATGACCATGAAGCCACCAATGTTAACCTGCTGACTCTGAAGGCTGTATTGTGATTAGTGCCTTGTGCATGTTCATATGTGGGTGAATGTACACTAAAGTGTTCAGGGCTGATGTAGTGTCCGGTTAGCAATTTACATCCAACTGCCATAGGGAAAAAAACTTTGTGTATTGCACTTTCTACCTTTTTTTTTTTAAGATTTTATTTATTTATTTGAGAGAGAGAGTGTGAGCTGGAAGGAGAGGGAATTTGAAAAAGACTCCCACACTGAGCATAGAGTGCAATGGGGGACTTGATCTCACAATCCCAAGATCATGACCTGAGCTGAAACCAAGAGTTGGCAGCTTAACCAACTGAGCCACCCAGGATCCCCTCACTTGCTACTTTTTAATAAGTTTGCCATTGTTTCAAAATAATTAAAAAAAAAATTAAAACCCTACATATTAAAAAATATTTAAAATATATTAGAAGCGCCCCTAAATTCTTAAAAAATGAATTCCTACAAATCAGTACCCAAAAAATGGGCAAAGGACATGAACACACTGTTCACAGAAATGGAAATAACGAATGGCTCTTGGATACATGAAAAGAAGTTCAATCTTACTCCTAAAAGAAATGCAAACTGAAACCACACAGAGAGATACAATATTTGATCTGTGACACTGGCAGACTGGAAGGTTTGACATACTCTGTGCTAAGAGTAGGCACAAACACACTGCTGAGAGGCCATGCTGGGGCAATCCCTAGGGAGGGCAATGTAGTGATTGACTGTCAAAACTATAACTGCAGGGACGTCTGGGTGGCTCAGTGGGTTAAGCCTCTGCCTTCGGCACAGGTCGTGATCTCAGGGTCCTGGGATGGAGCCCCACATTGGGCTCTCTGTTCAGCAGGGAGTCTGCTTCTCCCTCTGCCTGCCTCTCTGCCTACTTATGATCTCTCTCTCTCTCTCTGTGTCCAATAAATAAATAAAATCTTACAAACAAACAAACTGTAACTGCATCCAACTTTTGATCCAGCAATTCCACTTCTACTTCCAGGACATTACTAATGCACACGCAACATGAAGCATGTCACCACTGTTCATAACAGCAAAATATCAGAAGAACTAAAAGTACGGAACTGGTTAAGTAAACCACACTACAACCACCCAAAGAAATATTATGCAGCTATGAAAGATAAGGAAATGGTTATGTACCGATAGGGAACCACTGTTAACCTGCATTAAGTGAAAAAAGCAAGGTGTAAAATAGTGTACAGCTACTACTGTTCATGTCAAAAAGAGGAAAAATAATATATGTATTTCCTTGTATCTTTATAAAATATCCCTGAAAGTAGAAACAAGACGTTAAAAAGGAAGGAAACTGAGTAACTACAGGACAGGATGTAAGGCAGACTTGTCATTGTCCATGTTTTATAATTTCTCAATTTTGAAATACGTTTTAACCTAAAAAAAAAAGGGGGTAAGAATAAGCTGATGATAGATGCCTATGAAGATGGTGGCAGCCAGCCTCCAAGATGGCTCCCAATAATCTCCAGCTTTTGGTATCCAAACCCTTCTGCAGTTGCCCCCAACAGTGTACCACAGTTAGTCTGTGTAAACACAAGAATATGTCAGAAGTGATGATATGTCACTTCTGAGATTAAGCTATAAGGAATACTGCAGCTTTGCTCTTGTTCTTTCTCTCCAATCACTCACTCATTCTGGGGGAAGCCAGCTGGGACAACTCAAACAGTCCTATGAAGTGACTCACATGATGAGAACTGCCACCTCCTGCCAACAGTCACCTGAACTTGGAAGTAGATCCTCAAGCACAGGCAAACTCTCAGATGATGAGTGCCCTGACCAACATTCTGACTGCAACCTCATGAGAAATCAAGTCAGAACAACCTAGCTAAGTTACCCCCAGAAGTTGTCCAAAACAGTATATTTGTTACACAAATACAATAGATAATATAAAAGCCTTAAAAAGATAGATAATATAGGGGGGGCCTGGGTGGCTCAGTTGGTTGAGTGTCTGCCTTGGCTCAGGTCATGATCTCAGGGCCATGGGATCAAGCCCCACACTGGCTCTCTGCTCAGCAGGGAGTCTGCTTCTCCCTCTCCCCCAAATAAATGAGTAGAATCTTAAAATAATAATAATAATAATAATAAAGGCTCTTTTAACTTCTCTTGGGTCTTTATAGACTAAAAGAGGATGCCCTAGGACTTAAGAAAAAAAAAATCACGTTTTTCCAAATATGTGGTTTGAAAAGAGATGAAGGAATCCAAACTCTAGGCTTATCACCCTAGGGATATTCAAAAGACTCTAGCCAGCGAGACACAAACAAGCCCATGAGATGAGAACCCCAGTTCCAAAAGTTACATATGGCACCACACCAGTCTTGGATACAAATTCCCTTAAGTAAGGGCGCCTGAGTGGCACAGTCTATTAAGCGTCCGACTCTTCATTCGGCTCCAGTCATGATGGTAGGGTCCTGAGACAGAACTCAACAGGCCAAGCTCAGAGGGGAGTCTATTTGGGACTCTCTGTCTGTCCCTTCCGCTGTCCCTCTCTCTCTCTAAAATAAATACATAAAAAAATCTTTAAAAAGAATTGTCTCCCTCTCAAAAAAAAAAAAAAAAAAAGGTAACATTTCAAATGCAAAAAGATGAGTTATTCACTAAATTTTGGGGGGAAATGCCTAATTATCTGGAAAAAAACTTTAGGTCCGTAACTCATACATGTAGAAATCAATTCCAGATGTGATTACTCTAATTATATATATACATATTTTAACTATAAAAGCACGAGTAAAAGGTATCAGAATATTTTCATATTCTTATACCAGGAAAGACTCCAACATATGGCACAAAACTCAGAGGTCATAAAGGGAAAAGAGTAAATAATGGTTTTAATTAGATAAACATGTAAAGTATCTACACAGCAAAAAGATACTAAAATAAAATTAGAAGGCAAACAACAGATTCAGAGAAAATATTTGTAATATGTAAAACAGACAAAGGGTTAATATCTATAACCCATAAAGAACTATTACAAATTATAGCAAAAAGAAAAATAATCTATAATGGAATCTGTGGTTTTCACCCAAATACCCATTTGACTCCATTATGCAATTGCCATACGTAGTATACATGGGATAGAATCCAGCCCAACTCCAGGATTTAAATCAATCAGAATAATTTCATTCTCTTTGCCAAGATCATTGGTTCAGGTAACCAAGGCCTAAAACAATGGTGTGTGGTATTGACTTGATTTAGGAATAATAATCTGGTCAGTCTGACATTCCAGGCAGTATTCCACCTAGAATTCTGGAATATAAATCTTTCCTTCTGAGGCTTAACACAGATACCACAGTTTGCAAACAGGAAAAAAAAACTAGTCTGAGCATAGAGCCAATCAATCCCAAAAGAGGACAAAGCTGAGAATTTCCAAAAAGGAAACTAGAGCCCTAATTGAATCATATCCAAAACCCACTCTCCTTTTGTGCTTTCTCCTTGTTAGAAAATAAATCCCCTTGAATTTGAGTTGAATTTTATTATTTGAAAATGAAAGGTTCCTTACTGATACATGCCTAAAAGAAAAAATAGCAAATGAGCAATTCACAGAAATAAAAATGTCAAAGTATCAAAATTTTAAGTGTTCAACCTCACTAACAATAAAAACATTTTTAAAACTAAAACAAGGTATCACTGTGGGGTTGTAAACCTGGCAAAAAGTAACAATACTGTTAACACATAATTCTAGTAAGAATAGACTTAGGCACTTCCATACACAGTTGATAGGAATGTAAACTGTTAAGGTTTTGGAAAGGAATTTTTAGTTATGTAACAAAATTTAAGTTGTGAATTTCTGAGCCCAGTAATTTCTAAAATTGGTCTTTAACCTATAGAAATACTCAAGATGTGTGTGTAGCATACACAGATCTCTGGCCTATAGAAATATTCAATATATATGTTCACTGTAGCACACTAGACACTGGAACTAATCTAACTGCACATCAGTAGGAAATGGTTAAATACATTATAGTACAAACATACCATGGAACACTGCGCAGAAGTTTGAGAAGAAAAATAAAAGACATGATATACATATATGTTCTAACACGGGAAAATGTCCACAATATATATTAAATGAAAAAGCAAACGGCAGAACAATATGCACAGTAAGACACCACTTTTATAACAGAAAGAAAAAGTCCATAAAGCTAAGAGTCTGTATACAGAAGGAATAAAGAGGAGCTTTCGTTTTGTTTTCATTTTTTTAAAAGAAGCTTTCATTTTATATTCCTCTCTTCTCAAAAAAATCCCTCTCTTCTCAAAAAAATCTGTTACGGGGCGCCTGGGTGGCTCAGTGAGTTAAGCCGCTGCCTTCAGCTCAGGTCATGATCTCAGGGTCCTGGGATCGAGTCCCGCATCGGGCTCTCTGCTCAGCGGGGGGCCTGCTTTCCTTCCTCTCTCTGCCTGCCTCTCTGCCTACTTGTCCTACTTGTGATTTCTCTCTGTCAAATAAATAAATAAAATCTTTAAAAAAAAAAATCTGTTACAATGAGGTTTTTTTTAACATTTTCTTTTTTTTTTTTTAAGATTTTATTTATTTATTTGACAGACAGAGATCACAAGTAGGCAGAGAGGCAAGCCAGGAGAGAGAGAGAGGGAAGCAGGCTTCCCGCTGAGCAGAGAGCCCAATGCAGGACTTGATCCCAGGACCCTGAGATCATGACCTGAGCCGAAGGCAGCGGTTTAACCCACTGAACCACCCAGGCGCCCCAGCTTTTTTTTTTTTTTAAGATTTAATTTATTTATTTGACAGACAGAGATCACAAGTAGGCAGAGAGACAGGCAAAGAGAGGAGGAAGCAGGCTCCCTGCTAAGCAGAGAGCCCAATGCGGGGCTTGATCCCAGGACCCTGGGATCATGACCTGAGCCGAAGGCAGAGGCTTTAATCCATTTAGCCACCTAGGTGCCCCCCCACCGTTTTTTAAGATTTTAGAGCATTTTATTTTTTATGTACAGTGTAATTCTAGTTTCACTTAAAAATCTATGTATATTAATATTTATACAAATGCATACAAAATGTCCAGAAAAATACACAGCAAAATGTTTTGGGTTTTGTTGTTTTTTTAAGCAACATGTTAATAGTAGTTATCTCTGGGTGGTGGAATTATAGGTGTATTTATTTTCTCTGTAGTTTCTGAAAAATAATTATTACTAACTCAATAATTAACTAAAAATACGTTTCAAAAGGAAGAGAGACTAAGCAAACTACCTTGTGGGAGGGTTGATTTTTATTGTCATTTGCTCTAAGCTTTAGGAAATAGACCTTTTTGACTCAAGGATTTGGGAAGCATGGAAACTCCAGCGGAGTAGGCTGGCATAATCTGTGGAACTATGGAAAGATGCATGAAGTTGCTGACACCTGGGAGTAAGGGAAAGGAAGAAGGTGCTCAGCAAGTAATGAAAGCAAAATAGGGGCGAGGGTTGCCTGGGTGGCTCAGTTAAGCGTTTGCCTTTGGCTCAGATCATGATTCCAGGATTCTAGAATTGAGCTCCCCATGGGGCTCCTTCCTGCTCACCAGAAAGACTGCTTCTCCCTCTCCCTCCACCCATGCTCTCTCTCATAAATAAACAAAAATCTTGACCAAAAAAAAAGGAAAACGGAGTGGCTTAACAGCCCACTGTTAACACTATCATTAAGACACAATGGAAGGACACATAGTCTAAAATCAGACTGTCCAAATCCCGGCTCCACCGTAGTTTTAGGATCTTAAGCAAGTAACTTAATCTTTCTATTTTAGAGGAAGATGTAGATAATTCATCTGTAAGATATAGATAATCTCAGCACCTACATCAAAGGGTTGCTGTGAGGAATAACTAAATTAATACACACAAAACACTTAGGACAGTGCCTGATACATAGCTAGGGTCATACATGTTTGCTATTAATATATTACCGAGCAGTGGTATAAACCTACTTAGCTCCCCTCTCCTAAGTCACAATAACATTTCTGCCCTGATGGAGCTTATGATCTCGTTGAGAGTACAGGAACAAAACAGTGAGCCAAGACAGGATGGCTTTTAGCTAACAAGAGTTTTTACACTTTTGAAGAGTTGTAGAAAACACAACAAAAAATATATGAGATCAATATGGGCTTGCCATACCTAAACTGTTTACTATCTGGACCTTAACAAAAAAGTTTACTACCCCTTATCTAAATAGTAAGCACTGAACATAATTATATGCACGAGGGCATTTTGAGGGCAGAAGGCAAGCTTTTAACTGTAAAAATCTTATGAGTTGGGAGGGCCTCCGGAGATCAAGAATCCCTTTTGCAAGTTAACGTTATTTCGTTTGGAATCAATCGCATTTTTCAAGGACTCTTACCCATCTTTCCAACATAAAACCAGCTATTATGCAACGGAGAACTTGTGACTAAAATTTAATAGACATGGGCTCTATCCCTATTTCCACCACCTGTGGCCATAGATATGCCCACCCAAGCTGATTTATGGGCTTCATCTACAAGGTGAAAGGAATGAATGACAAGATGATGATGGGCAGATCCCTTCTAAGTTAGAAAATCCTCTGGAGGGGCGCCTGGGTGGCTCAGTGGGTTAAGGCCTCTCCCTTCGGCTCAGGTCATGATCCCGGTTTCCTGGGATTGAGCCCCGTATCGGGCTCTCTGCTCGGCGGGGAGCCTGCTTCCTCCTCTCTCTCTGCCTGCCTCTCCGCCTACTTGTGATCTCTGTCTGTCAGATAAATAAATAAAATATTAAAAAAAAGAAAGAAAGAAAAAAGAAAATCCTCTGGAACATTTAATTCTCCGCCAAGGATGGAGAAACAGCTCAACGCCTGCCACACTCGGTCACGTGACCGAGTCTCAGTCCAGCAGCTCCGACCGGGTAACCCCAACTCCGCGTTCTAAATGTCTACAGCGGCTCACCTGGCTACAAGCAAAACGGGGAAAACACACACACACACACACACACACACACACTGCAATTCAGCCCAGCGCTTTAGGCCGACACACACACGAGCAAACAGGTCGTTAACCCGAGGTGACAAGTTAAAAGACACGGTGACACTGCTGCTCAGAGCTACACGCATAAAGCTAGTCCCAGTTACGGCAGTGGTCCCGCAGACCCAGTCCGCTGGGGCCTCCCTCCGCTCCCCGAGGAGAAGGAAGGAGGCCGCGGGCACTGGCGCAGGAGGTAGGAAAGGAACTGCGGCTGTCGCTGCAGGGAAAGGCCAGGCGGGGAGCCAAGCGCACGGTCCATCTCACCTTAGCTCCGTCCTCTCGAGCTCTAGCTGCGGGCACGAAAGGTTTGGCCTCAAGTGCCGGGACTAGTCGTGACCCAGGGGCGGGTCCTTCCCCAAAGGCCCCCCCCTTCACTCCCGCCCCCGAACCCCGCAGGCTGCCCATCGGCCGCCTGTCTGGAAATCCGGGCACCGGGCCTCCTCTATGGGCCCCCAGGCGTCCAGTGAAGAAAGCAGCCTCGTTAGCCGGAAGCGAACGGCAGGGTGAGGAGCCAAAGCAAACTCTGCCCGAGGGGGTTTTAGTCAGGCAGTACGTCGGGCGCCTATCTGGGGCCAGGCTGAGCAGAAAAGTCCTCCGCTCCGCACCCCAGTCTGAGCCCTTTCCACTTTCGTCCTCTTCAGCTCAAGATGGTGGCCTCACGGGCGATAGGCAGTCTGAGCCGCGCCACTGCCTCCAGGATGCGCCGCTGCCCAGGTGAGGCCTTGGCTGGGAGCGCCTGGCAGCCTGAGGTCGCCTCGTAGCCGCGTCTCTCTTTCGCTGTCGCCTCCCCGCCCGGTCGGGGAACGCAGCCCTGCGTGGGGGGAAGGATGCCCCTCTTGGACCCAGTCTCCTGTGCGTGCCCTTGCGGAGACTGACCCTTCCTCTCTCCCTGCTCCCGAGTGCTGCCGCGATTTCAGGCTCCGTAACCTCCCGTTTCTGGGTGATGCCCACCCGGTCTAGCCCCTTCCGCGAATGTCCCCCGCGCACTTCTGGCGTCACGCCCCTCTTATTTTCTTCTGTGATGGCTTCGGACCTGGCCCTACTAGATGGAGAGTTCCAGGAGGACTGGGACGGTCCACTCTGTCACATCTTTGTGGCTCCACATCACCTTACTCGTGACAAGAGCTGTCCTGAAAGCTTCTTAGGTGTAATGGACCAGCCTTGCGAATTACTGCCACTCCCAGCTCCTTTCCCTCGAAACCGTTCTGTACCTATTACCACGTTTAAATAAGGAGCTCGAATGATGCAGTTCCAGTAATCCCAGTGTGAAGGTATAGTATGTTAAATTTCAAGAGAAGGTTCTGCAACTTGCCAGAAGAAATATTTTCTTAAATACACAAATACGCTTGTCCTGTCTGTGGACACACTGAGGGCAAGGTGATGGGGGGGGCAAATATCTGTACCCCAAGTTAAATCATTTTAAAAACTAATCTAATTTTGTTTCTGACGGTACCCAGTTAGGTTTGCATTAGCTGGATTTTTCTCTTCGGACTGGCAGTGAAAGGGTTAAAGTGGGTGATTAGGGAAGATCAAGCGTTTTCCTTCCATCTCTAATCTGTCAGGTGAAATGTAACCTTTTATTGCGTGTTACACATAATACTGGCTGCTAATCAGAATTTTCATTTGTAATGTGTCTTTCTCCTGAACACGGTAGCTGGTAGCTGGAGGCTTCTGTACAGGGTAGCTGGTAGCTGGAGGCTTCTGTACAGGGTAGCTGGTAGCTGGAGGCTTCTGTAAGGGTTTAATTTTGGATTCAGACTTTCTCTGAATCGCCACCAACGTTTGTAGTTTCCACAAGACTGCTGTGGGGTGTGTGTGTGTGTGTGTGTGTGTGTGTACCAACCATAATATTACAAAAAATTGATACATAAAGACTGGGGAAAGTTAAAAAAAAAAAAGTCACGCATTATTAGTCACATATAGTAACTATTAGCATTTGGTCATTTTACCTTACAGTTTTTTTGTTTTTGTTGTGTTCCACATTTATGGTTTAAGGCTTTATGAAAATCACATGTATATATTTGAACTTGCCTATGCATTGGTTTTAAGATACCGCTTATGGATTTAGCAGCTGCTGTAACACTGAGCTGGTAGTCAGGTCATGTGGTTTCCAGTCACTAGTGTAACTTTGGACAAATATCTTGGTCTAACGGATCTTTATTTTCCTCATCTGTAAAATGATTGAGACTTTGGATTTTCTTAGACAGGAGAAATAGAATGAAAGAGCAATTCAGAGCATTAAATTTGGAGTCTGACTTTGGTGCTTGAATCTGGCGTGGCCTTTTACTCTCTAGTGACCGTGGACAGTTAATTTCTTCTGTTTTCTCATTTGTGAAGTGGGGAACCTTTGTGAACTTCAAAGGAGTTATTCCAAATTTAAAGCAGTTTTTCATGGACTAAATGTTCATGCTGCTATTAACTCTTTTCTGTCCTGAAGAACTGATTCTGTATATCTGAGAATTTTTAAAAATAATTTTTACATTTTATATATGTAATAACAAGCTTAGCTTTTCTATATTTTTTGCATAGAAATATATATATACACATAAATGTATATTTCACCAGTAAGAAAATATGGCTTACGATTTTTGTCCATTTGAATAACAATTTATGAATTTTGTGAAAACATATCTGGAAAGTGAGTTTAGAATTACTTGCACACCTGGATTGCTATTTAATTCAACATATTGGTCTTTTACCCTGAAAACCTGTGCCAAGGCCAGTGTTTAATGAGATTATGACATTTTCTGGTGGATGGATAAATTCTTTTGAAACTGATTTGTTTCTTTCATAGTTCAAACCCATTCCTCCCCCACTAATGCTATAATTCTGAATATGACTGTCAAATGACAGTCACAACTTGACCAAGATATCTTAATTCCCATTCCTAAATCTAAATTTCTAATTATGTAAGTGGTAAAATAATTTCATTGAATTAGAGGCAAATAGTAAATAATGTATGTTTAAATTTGACTCACTTGTTTAATCCTATGTCTTCCCCTAGAGTTGAATATTGAGAAAAATTGTTGGTTGTTACTACCAAAGTAACATTTTCATATTTGAAATTTGTGTCGGACCTAATGCAACTCTCTCCTCTGCTGTAGTTTTAGGTCTTATAGTATCTTCTTGAGTTAAATTATCAGATGATTAAGAAGTAGGACAAAGGTTTCTCTCTTTTGCTGGCACAGTTGATCTAGGCTAAAGTTCACCTAGCTGCTGTGAAGTTAACTTTCCAGATTGCATAATGGTAAGGGCTAGATTTCAAAAGCTAAGCTACCTTGTGGCTACCAACTTGATTTAGCTGGCTGTGGTTTGAATTCAAGATAAGTTTGTACACTTACTGATTTTCTCTTTTTTGTTTGTTTCTATTGATTTAGAGGAAGTTTTGTGTATGTGAATATGGGTGTGTTTGTGCAGCAGAGGTAGTTTAGTGGTAAGGGTTTAAAATGGTTTGAACCATAACCTAATGAGCACCAACCTGCTATCTCAAATAGTTGGTCTTTAAAAGTGCAACCTAAGCTAGGTCCTCGCACCTGCTGTTTCTTTTGTTTTGTTTTGTTTTGTTTTCTTTTTTGTTTTTTGCTTAGCATTTATCTCCTAACATACTTCTTTACATATTTTTTTGGCTGTCTTCCCACCCCATCTCTCCAACCGTGCGTTCCCAGTCAGTCCATCCCTACTTTCATCCACTTGACCTGTTCTAGCTAGACTTGCTTATTCCCTGTTTCACCTCCCACTGGAATTTCCATTTCACAGGCAAACTCCTTTTTATGCCAGGCCTGTTTTCACCTCTTCATGTATCTCTACTGGGTAGGAACTGATTCTTCCTATGGGGGGTATGTGTGATCCCCTGCTGCCATAGAAGGGAAGCTACACAGAGTCAGGGATTTGTTGTTGTTGAATGAGGGAGTTCGAGATCATGTTGGAAGAGTTACGCTTTAGTTGGAGGAAACACCTACTATGGATGCAGTGATTAGAGAACAAAATAGTAAATAATAAAAACCAAAAGGGATTTTGAAGGGAGGGGAAAGATCACTGTAGATCGAATCTCATGATAAGGCCTTGTAAAAGAGGGTGGAGCCATGATTCAAAGATAAAAAGGAGTGATAAATACAGATGATTCAAATTTTAAGTGATAGTAAAGCAGAGAAAGGAAGTGTTTCCTTAGAGAGGTAGAGGCATGACCATTGAGGATATGGCTGACTTCTATCTTCATTTACTTATGGGTAGCACTGTGACTTACAGATACTTTTATAATCATTACATCACTTTTATTTCTGTCTTTATAAGAACACTGAAGTGCACTAAGAGACTTGTTCATGGTTATACAGCTAATAAATGATAAACGTGATGGTTGAAAAACGTGATGGTTGAACCTAAGTCTTGACTCTCGGGTCCTTTCTCTTTGCACTCAGATGGCTGATTTGGATTAGCTTAAAGAAAAAAATGCAGACAGAAACAGAGATCACCTCACTCTGGTACTTGCATCATCTACACAGCTTTCTTTTAATATGTTGCTTGCTTTTCAAACTAGTGTAAAGCTGCTATTTTCTGTGCCGTCTTTTCCCCTCTCGTAAGGACCTGCAGGATGGGGCACCTGGTTGGCTCAGTCGAAGAGCATGAGACTCTTGATCTCAGGGTTGTAAGTTCCAGCCCCACATTGGGTATAGAGATTACTTAAATAAATAGGACTTTAAAAAAAATAATAGGGGTTCCTGGGTGGCTTAGTTGGTTAAGCATCCAGCTTGATTTTGGCTCAGGTCATGATCTCAGGGTTATGAGATTCAGCCTTGTGTCAGGCTCTACGATCAGTAAGGAATTTGCTTGAGATTATTTCTCTCCCTCTGCCCACACCTCCTCCTCCCCCCCCCACCCGCCCCCAGGCCCTGTGCATGCTTTCTCTTTCTCTCAAGTAAAACTGCAGGATAGAGGGAAAGAAGGAGGAAGCAATAGCATCAGGCTATTGCTGATGGTCCCTCTCCGAATCCACTGAATCAGTGGGTTCTCCAAGTCAGTGGCTCTCACTTGCCCACTTGTTTGCTGTCTGCTTTAGTTTCCTTTTTTAAAAATATGGACGCTTCCACCCGGGAAGATCCACACATGCAGTCCCCCTTGGATTCAGCTGCCTCTGCCCTTTGTGACTCCTATATCTGTATAAGCCCCAACTGACCCATATGATATCTATGCTGGCCCAAATATAGGGCCATCTCTATGCCCCTATTCAGCAGGAAGAAGATACAGAAGATGAGACCTTCCACCCTCAGCAACCTTAAAGATTTAAGGGTCAGAACTGTTCAGAGGGGGATGATGTGGGAAACAAAGACAGAAGAGAAACTATTAAATTTCCATACTACCTGTAGCCCATTGACAAGTCCTTGAAACAGGCAGAGTGACATTCCTCTAGAGATTCAACTGCCTCAATGTTATTAGGCCCAATGTTATCAGCCCCAATTACTTTGCTTAGAGCAAAAGACAATTCTAAATCCTTCCCCCACCTCCCCCTCCCAGGATCCTATAAATCTCCTTTAACATATAAAAATTTCTTTGGAAATTTCCTTTAGCTCTACTCCCCAAGAGACATGTTAGCAATCCTCCCCCAAGCATATGACCCAGCAATATGCATCTGAAGGGTCTCATGACTGAGTTTCTACTAAACAGTAATAAATGACCTTTCCTGTCAATAGCTAGACCCCTCAGGATCCTTGTTTCCAAAATACCTGGGAGGCTTGCACTATCCCTAACCCTCTCAACTTGAAAATATATAACGGGCCACCACTCCTCAGGACCTCAGTGCAGCTCTTTCTGCCCATGGTACTGTCCTCATGCTTTTAAAAAAAACCACCTTTTTGCACCCAAAACAAAAAAAGGGACTCTGAGGCCCAGCACCCTTAAATTCTGATTCTGTGGTTCTAGGTTATATGTCACCCAGACATTTGTGAGTGTATTTGAGCCCACTGATTTTAATGCCTAACCTAGTTCTGAAATCACTTTTCAATACTGCTATGGAAATCGCAGTCCGGCTGGATATGTTGGGAAGTCTTTTGGGTCCTGCTTTGGCCATGTGGAATAGTTCCCCAGTCCAGTAGGGTCCGTGCCTCCAGGTCAGACATAGACCATGATCAACTTATAAATGGGTATAGTTCTAAAGTTTGTTTCTAAGTCATGTAGAGAGTGTTTTTCATAGAGGTGATGTTTAAAATTTTCATTTAGACTACTACCATGACATAAAATGGCCAGTGTGGTTTAAAATATTGTCCATTACCTTTGATTATCACTGCATGCTAAGGCAGTCTAAGACTCTTGTTTGACATCCCTCAATTCTGAGCCAGATGAAGGTAGGGGCTTTGGAGAATGAGAGACTGGGCAGAAAAAGAGACAGATGGTCACAGGCTAGTGGGAAGGTTTAGCTGCTGAGAGGTTGCTAGGGATTTTTTTTTTTTTAAGATTTTATTTATTTATTTATTTGATAGAGAGCACAGTAGGCAGAAAGACAGGCAGAGAGAGAGAGAAGAAAGCAGGCTCCCCGCTGAGCAGAGAGCCCAATGTGGGGCTCAATCCCAGGACCCTGGGATTATGACCTGAGCTGAAGGCAGAGGCTTTAACCCACTGGCCACCCAGGTGCCCCAAGGTTGCTGGGGATTTTAGCCTTTTTTTTTTTTTTTAAATAGTGCTTCTAAATTAGGCACTCCGCTCTTTTGCATTAGATTGTGCATTCCAAAACTGTATGCAGCCCCAATGCAGTATATTTCAATGAAAATCAGATATTAAAAAGTTTTAATACTAATAATTAAGAATAAAATGATGGGGCGCCTGGGTGGCTCAGTGGGTTAAGCCGCTGCCTTCGGCTCAGGTCATGATCTCAGGGTCCTGGGATCGAGTCCCGCATCGGGCTCTCTGCTCAGCAGGGAGCCTGCTTCCCTCTCTCTCTCTCTGCCTGCCTCTCTGCTTACTTGTGATTTCTCTCTGTCAAATAAATAAATAAAATCTTTAAAAAAAAAAAATACAAGAGGATGTGGCTAGAGAACATGGTTGAGTATATTTGTTACATACCTGGGACTGACAATATGGATTGCTTTGTAGATTACTTATTTGCTACTGTGTTCAGTTCCTATTGCTGCTGTAACAAATTTCCACAAATTTAGTGTCTGAAACAATACAAATTTATTATCTTACAGTTAAGAAATGTCAGAAATGAGTCTCACTGAGCTAAAATCAGAAGTGTTGAGGGCACTTGGGTGGCTCAGTGGGTTAAAGCCTCTGCCTTTGGCTGAGATCATGATCCCAGGGTCCTGGGATCGAGCCCTGCATCAGGCTCTCTGCTCAGCAGGGAGCCTGCTTCCCACCCACTCTGCCTACTTGTGATCTCTGTCAAATAAATAAATAAATAAATAAATAAATAATTTCTTAAAAAGTGTTGGCAGGGCTGTGTTCATTCTGGGTGACCTAAGGGAGAATTCATTTCCTTACCTTTTCTAGCTTTCCAGGTGGAGGCTGCCTGCTCTTCTTGACTTCTTCAAAGACAGCAAAGTGGGGCTAAGTCCTTATGCTGCCATCTCTTTGGTCCTCCTTGACTCTCTCTTCTTCATGATTACATTGGGCCCACTTAGATAATCCAGGCTACTCTCTCTCTCTCTCTGTCTCTCTCTGTTTAGTGTTTAGTTCAGCACCTTAGCTCCCTTAGCCATGTAACCTAACATTTTCACAGTTTCTGGAGACCTGGACATCTTTGAGGGGGCAGTTCTTCCACCAACCACATTTACTATTTAAATAATCTCATAAGCTGATCTTTAAAATGAAACAGATATGGTAGTAGTCACAATAATGGCCTAGAATACATTATTCTCATTTGGGGGGTTTTGCTGTTGTTATAAATTCCAGCTTTGTTATATTTAGCAAGTACTACAGCAGTTATGTTTTACAAAGTAATTAATTTTGAATGCCTTTTTCTTGTAGGTTATATTTGCCGCAACTTTTCAGGGTCCTCTGCTTTGCGAAGTAAGTTTAATTTCTTACTGACATGCTTACACTGCTTTTTAAATTTGTTTAGCAATAAACGTGTTTACAAATAAATTGTCTTTTCCTTTTTAGCCAGAACCCATATTAACTATGGAGTCAAAGGGGATGTGGCTGTTGTTCGAATTAACTCACCCAATTCAAAGGTACCTAATTTTAACTTGCTGCGGTCTCTTTCTCCTAATACATTCATGAATCCAGCGCTGAATAGGAGGGAAAGAAATCCACCAATTTGGCAGTAATCTCACATGAATTTGTAGTTTTGATAGTTTAGCAAATTGTTCAAGGAGTGCAACTTTCTGGAGCAGAGGTCCTTGTTTAAGAATTCCTTCTAGATGACCTTAGGTGTCAGATTAACATCCGGGATTAATGAAATTAGCCTTCTATTGTTGTGTAGCATGCTGAGGTGACTTATTAGGTAAGAACCAAAGTGCAAGCTTTGTTTTATAAGAGAAATCACCTGTTCATCTTAACTACCAGGTTGTTACACATGCTTTCCTCATTACCTGCCTGATGTCGTTATCTGTAGAAGATTGGGTTAAATGTGGTTGTTAAGCTTCCTGAGAAACTTGAATGAATGACTGAGTGTAGTTCACATATTGGAAGTCAGGTTCTGTTCTAAGTGAAGCCTCATTTGTTTTTGGCAGATTCAGGAAAGCATGGGGCATTAATCCAGTCTTTGCCAAGATGACCTTTATTGCAGGAGTTCATGCATTTTCCCCCATCTAAAATTGATGTTAGGAGGGGCGCCTGGGTGGCTCAGTCGTTAAGCCTCTGCCTTTGGCTCGGGTCATGATCTCAGGGACCTGGGATCGATCCCCACATTGGGCTCCCTGCTCAGCGGGAAGCCTGCTTCTTCTGCTCCCTCTTCCATGCCCCGTGCTTGTGTTCCCTCTCTCGCTGTCAAGTAAATTAATAAAATCTTAAAAAAAAAAATGGTTGGTGTTAGGACACCTGGATGGTTCAGTTGATTAGTTGGATCAGTTGAGCTAAGTCTGACTTAGCTCAGGTCTGGATCTCACGGTTGTGAGTTCAAGCCCCACATTGGACTCCACACTAGGCTTAGAGCCTACTTAAGAAAACAAATAAAATTGGTGTCAAGTTTTCATACTTCAGGAATCCTCTTACTAAAGGCCTAGATGTAATAGGAGGACGTAGATGGAAGCAATTAACAACTATCACAAATTAAAGAAAATAACCAGTCCCCTTCACTAGGATGAATTTTGGTGCCCACTGACCAATGATTCAAACTTAAGATATTTTTTCAGAATTTTCTAAGTTGAGCATTTTTTCTGAGCACAGACTCAACACATCCCTATAGTGGGAAGTTTGAAAGCTATACAGAGGAAAATAACAAGTCATTCATACTACAAACCCAAAGGCAAATACCTTCAACTTTTTTTTTTTTCTTTTTTCAGTTTTATTCTTTGGAGAGAGAGAGAGAGAGCATACACAAGTAGGCAGAGCAGCAGGGAGAGGGAGAGGAGAAGCAGGCTCCCCGCTAGGCAGAGAGCCTGATGCGGGGCTCGATTCCAGGACCCTGCGACCATGACCTGAGCCGGAGGCAAACACCCAACTAACTGAGCAACCCAGGTGCCCTGACTTTTAACATTTAATCCAGTTTCAACAAATAGTATTTACAAAATAAGATCATACTATATGTCTAACTTTGATTCCTTTTTTTCTTAATGTTATATGAATTTTTCCTTACCAACAAGCATGTGTAGACTTATTTGTAGCTCACATATGATTCAGATTCTTAGGAGTGTGACCCTGAATTCCTCCTTTGAGTAGATGTATTTTATGTGTATGTTAAAGATTTTGAGTCATTAACGAAAATACTGATGAGATACTATAGCCAGTTCAAAGAAGACTCCATAGTACCTACAAATTTATAGATCAGGAATATTGAAATAAATGTGCAAATGGAGACAAACTGATTTTTCCCCATGGAGCTGGTTGTATCTTCTGGGACAATTCATTTGCATGCCTGTAGACAAGAATATTTTTTAATTGCTTTCAGTTATCTACACAGAGATTTAACATAATTCCAACGAAGCGGAAAAAATACAGAAAGGTGTGCTATAGATAATGCAGTTTCTTTGAAAAACAAAATTTCCCCTATCTAAATAATGTTACAGGTGGAAGTTGTCGTCTTAAAATTCATATGTTGAAGCTGTAAGCCCCAGTGTGATGGTATTTGGAGGTGGAACTTTTGGAGTTAATTAGGTTTACATGTGGTCACGAGGGTGGAGCCCTCATGAAGAGACTGGTATCTTTTTTGTGTGTGTCAGTGGTTCTTTTTTTTTTTTTTTTTTAATTTAAATTCAGTTAATTAACTACAGTGTATTACTTCAGAGTGTACGTACTTCTGATTTAAAGCCTTAGATTTATGTGTATTTCCCTTTGGCAGGTGAACACGCTGAATAAAGAACTGCAGTCCGAGTTCATGGAAGTAATGAATGAAATCTGGGCTAGTGATCAGGTCAGAAGTGCCGTCCTTATCTCATCAAAGCCGGGCTGCTTTATTGCAGGTGCTGACATCAAGTAAGTTTTCAAAGATTGGAAGTCACATTTCATCTTGGCTAATAGTATGTTTCTCAGGCCTAATCATTCCTTCTCTTAGGAGAAGGTGGAAGTAAATTCTCTGAACGTTTTCTTTTTTCAAGTTATTTTCACAAGTGTAATAAAGTTGATAGAAGAGGAGCTTGTTGCTTAAACCATGTAAGACTAAATCCTTAAGGAAGTCGAAAGCAGTTCTAAGAATATTGGCGTAGAATAAAAACTGCTGTACAATGAAACTATGAGGTGCCCTTTTTTTTAACCCAACAGACCAATAAATACTTAAAAGTTTGAAAATACCGTGTTAGCAAGGACTTGGGGAAATAAGAAAGTTAATATATTACTAATAAGAATGCCAATTGCTACAGCACCTTTGGGAAACATTTTGACAGCCTTTAATGAAATTGAAAATGCATGTATCATCTAATTCAGTGATACCTCATCTAGCTATATATATACTAAAGAAATCCACCTTTTGTTTTTAAAGACGTGTGTATAAGGATGTTCAGCCCTGTGTAGTTTAAAATAGTAAAGAATTTGAAGCAATTATGTCAGTCATTAGGGAAATGGAAAACTAAACAAACTTTCATATGATAAAATACTACAGAATGGCTCAAAGGAATTAACTGCATCCACAACATAATGTTAGAGCTCGAAAATGTTAAGTTTTATAGACCTTTTATAGACTTTTTAAAAAATATTTTATTTATTTATTTGACAGAGAGACACAGCGAGAGAGGGAACACAAGTAGGGGGAGTAGGAGAGGGAGAAGCAGGCTTCCCGCCTAAGGAGGGAGCCTGAAGCGGGGACCCCCATGACCCAAGCCTAAGGCAGATGCCCAATGACTGAGCCACCCAGGTGTCCCTTAAAAAAAAGAAAAAAAGCAAGTTATAGAACATTCTGCATAGCATGTAGTTTATATAAACATTTTTAAATCATAGTGAGATGCCTCTGTTATTTATAGATACAAATATATAGTTGGTCTGGAAGGATATACTACAAATATTTGAGAATGGTTGTCTCAGGGAAAATGAAGTAGCTGGTAGGACTCTGAAGTTGTCAAAGGGAACTTCAGTGATGCAGCTAATATTTTCTTTTTTTAATGGTGGAATTTATGTGTATGTAACGTGCTTACAGTTTTCTAAAGCATTTATAAGGAGGTGAAATTCTATCATAGTATTAGTTTAATGGGCTAAAATGTTACCAGTTGTTGATTCTGTCAAATACAAGTATTTGTTTTATTATTCTTTGTACCTTAGGCAATGATAGCCAGCATTAGAGGCTTAGTAATTTGTACTTAAGGTATTTGTATAGTTTTAAATCTTGCTCCACATTGTGTACTCTTTTTTTGTTTATGTATAGTAATTGGGAATTTATAAATATTTGGGGTTTTTGGGTTTTTTTGTTTGTTTTTTTGTTTTTAGAAAAAGCAAAATTACCTGTATCAAGTGCTTTTTCTTCTAGCTCAGTTATTTGAGCCTAGCAAGGCACTGATGTACCTGGCACTGGCTTCCTATATCCAGAGGAAAATACTTAGCAGCTTCTGTGAGGTTAGCTGAGCAACTCCCAGTATGTAAAATGCCAAAAACTAGTTACCTTTGTTCAAATGTATAAAAGCCACTTTAAATGCATTTAAGAACCAAGTAGCAAATGAAACAAACTGAAACTAAAGGACATGAAGTACAACGTTACCTACCGTTGTTCTTTTATACTCACTAGGAGATAAATAACTTGAAAGCTTTTTTTTTTTTTTTCCACTCTTATTTTGATTGCTGTTCAATCTGGTAGTTACTTGATAGTAAAAATGGTTAATGTGATAGCGAAAATATTTACCAGAAGATGATTTTCTCATATACAGAAAGCTTTGTGATCTAATGTGGGTTTTTTTTTTAATAGAAAATAAAATTACACAACATGTTTTGTTTCATGTTCTCTGGATCCAGAAATCTGACACTCTTTATGGAGAGATGATGTTGCTGATATTAGTACTGAGGCAAAACCATTCTTAAACTCTTGAGTATTTGAAGATACAGTATCAAATATTTGTAGATGATAGGGCAGGGATACAATGGATGAGGTATTGAACAAAGTAGGGTATAATTTCATCTTTTTTTTTTCTCTTCTCTGCTATCATGTTTACTACAGCATGTTAGCCTCTTGCAAGACCTCTGAAGAGGTAACACAAATATCACGGGAAGGACAGAGAACATTTGAGAAACTTGAGAAGTCCCCAAAGCCTATTGTGGCTGCCATCAGTGGAGCCTGCTTAGGAGGAGGACTTGAGGTATTGATTTCTTTCAAAGTCATTGAGACGTTGTTCAGCATATTGATGGGAATTATAAGCTGCAAACCTGTAGGCTATGGTTTTGCCTGCAAAAAGTTCTCGGAGGAGGATCAGCTTTCTTTTTAGTTGTCAAACTTCTGGATAGGTTTCAATCCTTATTTCATGGCACAGAGCAAGTAACCAAAAGTGTGATGTTTTCATTTTTATAAATTGAAAAGATTTGAACTACATCTCCGAGGTCGTCTTCAATTCCCAAAACCTGGTTCAGGTTTGCAGGGCAAAGATTCAGAAGTGTGGTCCATGCTTTCGAGCTACTTAAGTCTAGATGAGACTCACAGAGCGTAATATGTGTTTAAGTGCTTTGTGAGCAGTAAAGATGGTGAATAATGTAAGATTTGAGAGGAGAGATGCTTGCTAGACTGGAGCATGTAGGAAAGGAGAGGAGAAAATAAAATAACATTTAATGAGCATTTATCACATGCTGGGCTCTATGCTAGACACTTTCACATATATTAATTAAGGAAACCTATGCCTCATCCTAAGAAATTGGCAGAAACTGATTAATCAGGAAATAATGGGGAAAAAGATCATTTCACATATGGCATGGTATGAGCAAAGACAACAGTGAGCAAAAACAACGGTAGGCAAAGCCTATTCGATCGCTGTAAGTAGGCCTGTTTGATAGAAAAGGAGGGTCTCTGTAGGATACAGGCCTTCTTAACTTGGCTTGCAATGTACAGTGATGTATGTGTATTTTTCTGTTTAGACCTAGCTTTCAGCAGGTTTTTAAGGAGATCCAGAACCCCAGGAAAGGTTCATTAGGGGGAAAGTATGAAATAAGCCTGGGACAGTAAATTATAGAAAGCATAAAATACATTCCTGCTTTGTAAGTAATCTTTAGACCTTCGCATATCTGAAGATATTATAAAGTTACATTTTCTAACATTCTGATTTTCTTTTATTTGTTTGAAGCTTGCCATTTCCTGCCAATATAGAATAGCAACCAAAGATAGAAAAACAGTATTAGGTGCACCTGAAGTCTTGCTGGGAATCTTACCAGGAGCAGGAGGCACACAAAGGCTGCCCAAAATGGTGAGTTTAAGCCCCCTTGTGACCTTTAGAACCTCAGTACCTATAGGTCCCTTTATCTATTCTTTTTATTCAATTATGGTTTGGTTTTATTTTGTTTTTGTGGTATTTGGTTTATTTAGGTTTGCACCGGGAAAAAAGCACAGTTTATTCTTAAAGCAAAGATTAAGAGTTAAGTTATAGTAATAAAGAGAGCTCCTCTGATAGTATTTTAAAAGTCTTAAAATTTCAAATGACAGGGAAGTTGGATGGGAAAGGTAAGTATGCTAAAATTGTTATCGTGCGTTAAGAGGAGATGATTACATTCAAGTCCATAGGGATAACAGGTCTCTTCTTCATACATTCTCTAGTTTTGGCTATCAGACAATTTTCTATTTTCTAGGCTAAGCTGCTATTTTGAGAACACATGAAAATACATAATATAGAATTGGAGATTCAAATAGAACACAGACCTATTTGTTATAAGCAAGAGAAATGTAACCTCAAGTTATGCTCATCTTTACCGAAGATATAGTTCTTTTAAGACATCTGATTCCAACTTATCTTAGATTTGGACACTACCTTAGTCTACCAAAACTGCCTTGGATACTTAACATCATAGAAATAAATATGAATTGCTCTTGTAATTCTTTTTTTTTTTTTTTTTTAGGATTTTATTCATTTGAGAGAGAGACAGAGAATGAGCATGAGCGGGGGGTGGGAGGAGGCAGAGGGAGAGGGAGAAGCAGACTCCCTGCTGAGCAGGGAGCCCAGTGCAGGGCTCCATCCCAAAACCCTGAGATCACGGCTTGAGCTAAAGGCAGATGCCTAACTGAATAGCCACCTAGGCACCCCATGCTCATGTAATTCTTTATACAATTACAGGAACGTTGAGAGTTGAATCAGTATTTCACAGAAGGTGTTTCCCAGGTAGCAAGAACTAAAAAATCTGTGGGAAATTGTCCTCACTTTGTACTGATAGACATAATGACTTTACTTTTCTACAAAAGAGAAAAAAATGTAACTGTGATGCTGTTTCTTTATTTTTAACTTCTTTAAATTCAACTAATTAACTTATGTATTACATAGTTTGAGAGATAGAGTTCAGTGATTCATCAGTCTTATGTAACACCCAGTGCTCATTACATCACGTGGTCCTTTATATCTATTTCCTCTGATACAAAAGGCATAATATGGATATTCATTGTATAATTTAGAAACAAAATAAAATATGGGTGTATAGGATCAGTAACAAATTTTATTACTGGTGTTTGATTTATTTTCTCAATTCTACTTTTTAAAATTTCTTTATCAAAATGAATTTTTTAAAGATTTTATTTAGAGAGAGCATGTACATTGGGGGTGGGGGGACAAAGGAAGAAGGAGAGCCCCAAGCAGGTCTTGATCCCACAACCCTGGAATCATGACCTGAGCTGAAATCAAGAGTTGGCTGCTTAACCGACTGAGCCACCCAGGCATCTTAAGTCCTTGATCAAAATTACTGATTAATTACTAATCCCTGAAGAAGTATAAAGGTAAATATTTACCTTTCTGGAACATAATAGTTTTTTGGGGTTTGTTTTGTGTGTGGGGGGGGTTGTTTGTTTATACTTTTTTTTTTTTTTTTTAAGATTTTATCTTTACCCCAGCATGGGGCTCAAGCTTACAACCCTGAGATCAAGAGTTGCATGCGTTCCAACGGAACCAGCCCGGTGTCCCTTGAACTTATAGTTTAATTTGTTCCTTCTGTGCACAGTACCATCTTAAGAGTTTTTCAAATCCATGGGTCATATTTCATGATAACTGTGAGCCAGATCTTTCTCTTGATTTGGATCATCTCAACTGCTGTATTCTATAGAACCAAAAGAAACCAATCAGGCTTTTGAATTCATAAGGAGAGGAGAAAGACAGTCAGACTTAGAGGCTACAGAGCAATGTTTTTTTGTTGTTATTTTTTTTTAAGATTTTATTTACTCATTTGACAAACAGAGATCACAAGTAGGCAGAGAGAGGAAGGGAAGCAGGCTCCCTGCTGAGCAGAGAGCCCGACGCAGGGCTCGATCCCAGGACCCTGACATCATGACCTGAGCCAAAGGCAGAGGCTTTAACACACTGAGCCACCCAGGTGCCCCCAGAGCAATGTTAATACCCACTGAACCCTACAGCTTCAGGCACTGTTAGTTCCTCAGTGAAAATAGAGCTCAGCCGAAATACTCTTTGGAGGGAAGTTGATATGAGCTGGGCATAGGAAAATGGGAAGATTTGTGGTATTTTCTGATAATAAATAGTGTGCATTCCTTCATAGAAATTGTCAAGAGAGGGGCGCGTGGGTGGCTCAGTGGTTTAAAGCCTCTGCCTTCAGCTCAGGTCATGATCCTAGGGTCCTGGGATCAAGCCCCACATCGGGCTCTCTGCTCAGCAGGGAGTCTGCTTTCTCCTCTCTCTCTGCCTCTCTGCCTATTTGTGATCTCTGTCTGTCAAATAAATAAAATCTTTAAAAAAAAAAGAAATTGTCAAGAGGATTTATTGAAAGCATAAATAAGCCTATATGGTGTAGAAGATATTCCTGGGTTTCTTTCATTGTCTTGCAATAGTTGGTATTTGAATGCTGTTAGAAACCATTCTTCAGGTATGTACATAAGAAGCTCTAGCTGAGTTCTATTTTTAAGTCTAAAATTCTTATTAAAAATATTGTTGGGCACCTGGGTGGCTCAGTCAGTTAAGCATCCAGCTCTTGATTTCAGCTCAGGTCATGGTCTCAGGATCCTGGGATCAAGCCCTATCCCCCACCCCTCAACCCTAGGCTCTCCCTCTCTCTCTCAAATAAATAAATCTTTTTCAAAAAAAAATTTTAAAATACATGGGTTGCCTGGGTGGCTCAGTGGGTTAAGCCTCTGCCTTCGGCTCAGGTCATGATTCCAGGGTCCTGAGATCAAGCCCCACACTGGGCTCTCTGCTCAGTGGGGAGCCTGCTTCTCCCTCTGTCTCTGCCTCCCTCTCTGCCTACTTGTGATCTCTCTTCTCTCTCTCTCTCTGTCAAGTAAATAAATAAAATCTTTTTTAAAAATTAAAAATACATAAATAAATAATGACATTGTCAAAATCATCAGGTTTCTCAATCTCCACTAGCTCCACCAAAGGAATTTTAAGTATTATATAAATGACATAATATATAAATGCACAGTTTTAGGAAACAATTATTTCTCTACCGTATCATTTCCATAAGACAGAAATCTTACATATTGAATTAAAAGAAGAGATACAGACATTTTTGCTTCAATGGGAAGTGTCTAATCCCAAAAGTTACCTAAATGTATATTTTGTGTGTAAAACTTAACTGATTGATAAAGAGCATAAAAATCTGGTTTGACTTTACTCATTTATTTATTTTGCTCTGTTGAATGATTTGTAATTGTTATTCTGGTATTTTCCCCTGTACTCTGATCCTTGCTTGCTTGGTAGGTGGGTGTGCCTGCTGCCTTTGACATGATGTTGACGGGTAGAAACATTCGTGCAGACAGAGCAAAGAAAATGGGACTGGTTGACCAATTGGTGGATCCCCTGGGTAAGTGGTAGCATGCCTCAGAACTGGGCCTCATGATGTTATTTTTTTTCTAACATAAATATTGGTTAGAGTGAAATCAAACTCTAAAGAAATGAGTCATTCTAAAGAGTGAAGTTTTCTGAATATAGCTAATACTAAATCCTCTCTAACATTAATCACCCCAACTTTTATTTTATAAATTGGACATCAAGAGTACAGAATTGAATCAAATCCTTATTTTTTGTTCTTAAATTACCTGTATCGTTATTCATGATAACCCTCCTTCAATTTTTTGTGTCTGTTTTAATAATACAATAAACATGTATGAAACAACCTGAGAATGACATCTACTGATGGGCTGCTTCCCTCCATACAACTTCCTTGCCTCCCCTCACCCAAGGAAACCTCTATTCCAGATTGTATGTTCATTATCCTCTTGGATTTCTTAAAAATCAGCATTATTGAGATGTTCGTTATATACTAACAAATTTACCAATTTTTAATGTCCAGTCTCAGTTTTGACAAATATGTATAGCTGTGTAAGCACCACCACAATCATGTAATAGAACATTTTTAGTTTATAGCTTTTTGTGTTTTCTTTCATTTTAGCTAATGCTTTTGAGATTCATTCATGTTATTGCTATTTCAACAGTTTGTTCCTTCTTAATGCTGAGTGTTATTCCATCATACCGATACACCATAGTTTGTTTATCCATTCACCACATGATGGAATTTTGAGTTGTTTCCAGTTTGGGGCTGTTCAGAATAAAGCTGCTATGAACATTCATCCACAAGTCTTTATGTGGACATAGATTTCATTTCTCTTAAACAAATAACCAGAGAGTAGATTGGCTGGCTCATATGATAGATTTGTATGTAGCTTTTAAGAAACTGTGAAGTTGTTTTCTCAAAGTGCCCGTACCGTTGTGCATTCCTACCAGCAGTGTATGAGAGCTTGATCTAGTTGAGAGCTCTTCAACTGCTTTACATGGTCAGTCTTTTTAATTTTAGACCTTCTACCAGAAGTGTAGTATTAGCTCATTGTGGTTTTAATTTGTATTTCCCTAATGACCAGAGATACAAAGTTTTTTTTCATATGTCGATTTTCCTTCTGTATATCTTCTGGTAAAGTGTCTGTTCAGCTGTTTGGCCCATTTTGTTTGAGTTTTTCTTACTACTGAGTTCTCAGAGTTCTTTATATCAGAATACAAGTCCTTTGTGAGATTTGTGATCTGCAAATATTTTCTTCTTGTCTGTGGCTTGTCTTTTCATTATCTAAATGAAGAAATTCTTAATTTTGATGAAGTCCATTATATCAGGATCTTTTATGGGTCATGGTGTTGTTGTATCTAAGAAATCTTTTCCTAGGTCGCCTGCATTCTGCCTTCAGCTCAGGTCCTGTCTGGGATCTGTCCCGCCTTGGGCCTTGCTCAGCGGGGAGCCTGCTTCTCCTCCTTCCTGCCGCTCTGTCTGACAAATAAATAAATACAATCATTTAAAAAGGGGTGGGGGCGGGTAATCTTTTCTTTTCAAGACCGCAGAGATTTTCTCCTATATTTATTTCTGGAAGTTTTGTGGTTTTGCGCTTCCATTTTTATCTGTGATCCATTTCAAGTTAACTTTTGTATGTGGTATGAGGTAGATAGAGTTTTGGGGTTTTTTTGTTTTGTTTTGTTTTTTGGGGCTTTTTTGCAAATGAATATCCAATGTATTGGCACAATTTGTTAAAAAGACTCCTTTCCCCACTGAACTACCTTGACGCCTTGGTCACAAACCAATTGACTCTATATGTTTGAGTCTATTTCTGGATTTCCTATCTCCAATTATCTACATATCTTAAGTCAATATTATACTGTCTTGATTATTGTGTTTTAGTAAATCTTGAAATCGGGCAGTATGACCCCTTTTATTTTGGTTCTCTTTCAAAATTTATTTAGCCTATACTGGCTTTGCATTTACATACAAATTTTATAATCATCTCATCTATAACTGCAAAAATAACATGCTAGGATTTTGATTGGAATTGCACTGTTGGGAGAATTGACATCTTTAACATACTGAGTCTTTTCATCATGAATAGGGTATAACTCTTTATTTAGGTCATCTTTAATTTCCGCGTTGTTTTATACTTTCCTTTCAACATACTTTGCACAAAATTTGTTAAATCTGTACTTTGGTACTTCATACTTCTAGGACATTATACTTTTTTTTTTTTTTTTTTTAAGATTTATTTATTTATTTATTTGACAGAGAGAAATCACAAGCAGACAGAGAGGCAGGCAGAGAGAGAGAGGGAAGCAGGCTCCCTGCTGAGCAGAGAGTCCGATGCGGGACTCTATCCCAGGACCCTGAGATCATGACCTGAGCCGAAGGCAGCGGCTTAACCCACTGAGCCACCCAGGCGCCCGACATTATACTTTTTTTAACTTCAGTTTTTCATTATTAACCACTTTTATCTATGTGTGTGTGTGCCTATACACAATTGATTTTTGTACATGGAACTTGTATTCTGTGATTGCTAAATTTATTTATTCCGGTAGTTTTTTCTATAGATTTCTAAGGAGTTTTTATTTAAATAGTAATGTCTATAAATAAAGACATTTGGCTTTCTCTTTTCCCATCTCGTTGGCATTTTTTTTTTCCTCAACCTACTGCAGTGGCTGAGATCCTTAAGTACAGTATTGGATAGAGTTGGTGAAAGCAGATCGTGTTAACTTGTTGCCCATCTTAAGGGAAGAGCATTCGGTATGATGCTGTAGGGTGTATGGTGTTAGCTGTAGCGTTTTTATATACGCCTTTATCAGACTGCAGACATTTCTTTTTATCTATAGTGTGCTGAAAATAGATACTGAATTTTGTCAAATGTTCTTTCTGGATTTAATGAGGTGATTATGTGGTTTTTGTCTTTTTTAGTCTATTGTAGTATCAATTACATTGAATTTTGTTTATTGAACCAGACTTGCATTCTTGGAATAAACTCTACTTGGTCATAATGTATTATCCTTTGTTTAAATTGACTGGATCATCTAAAGTTTTGTAAAGGATTTTTATGTCTGGTCATGAGAGATAATGGTCTCCGGGATAATTTTCTTGTGATAGCTTTGCTTGGTGTTTGGTATCAGAATAATGCTGGCTTCATGAAATGAATTGGAAAGGGGATTCTTTTTCCCTGTTTTCTGGAAGATTCTGCATAAAATTGGTATTATTTTTTCTTTAAATGCTTAATAGAATTCACCAGTGAAGTCATATATGGACTTGGAGTTTTCTTTGTTGGGCAAGTTTTTATGTATGAATTCAATTTCCTTCATAGATAATAAGACTATTCGGGTTCTCCAGTATTTTGAGCAAGCTTATAATAGTTTGTTTCTCAAGGATTTTGTCCATTTTATTTAACTTGCTAAATTTATTGCAATAAAGTTCATAATACTTCATTATTATTCTTTCAATGTCTTTATACTCTGCAAAGATATATATCATTTATAGTCTTTAAGTCCTGATACTGGTAATTTGTGTCTATTTTGTCCCTGATGAGTCTGGTTAGAAATTTATCAAATACCAGCTTTTAGTTTCATTGATTTTCCTCTGTTGTTTGTGTGTTTGCTGTTTATTGATTTTAGCTATTCTTTATTTCTGCTTGCTTTTGGGTTTAATTTGTTCTTTTCTAATTTCCCAAGGTAGAAGCTAAGATCATTGTTTTAAGCCTTTTTTCCCCTAACATAAGCATTTAAAGCTGTCAGTTTCTCTTTTAGCATTGCTTTATCTGCGTGTTATAATACTGTGTTTTCAGTTCCATGAAGGTTGGAATATTTTCAGATTTCCCATGATTTTTCTTTGACCCATGTGTAATTTGGGAGTGTGTTATTTAATGTCTAAGTATGTGCAGATGTTTCAGAATCTTTCTGTTACTGATTTCCAGTTTAATGCTGTTATGATCAGAGTGTGGTTGATCCTTATTATTTGTAAGCTCCTTATCTGTAAATTCACCTACCTGCTAAAATTTGTTGTGACCCAAAAAAATAATATGTATGATGTTTTTGCAGTCATTAATAGACATGTACAGAGTGGTGAAAAATTCATATCTCCCAGTGCAAATGTTCCAGCTGAGGTCAAACAAGGCAGCATTCTGCTTGCTTATTTCAGCTCTCATATAGCCAACAAGTATCCTTTTAGTGCCTATTTAGTGCCATATTCTTTTCATTTTTTGTGCTTTTTGGTTGTGATTTCACTGTTTAAAATGGGAAAAGCTAGGAGTGGAAAAGTACTGAGTCAGAGTAGAAGTGGTGTCTTTAAGGTTTCTCTTTCTTCCCCTTTATAAGGAGGCCTCATGAGAGGCACCTGAATTAGACTTTGGTTGGAGGTCCCAAAGAGAGGGGATTGAGGTACTTGGAGTAAGAATGCAAATGTGTATCAGAGCATAGCCAGCAAGGGATATCTCAGTTATTGACTGGAATTCCTATTAAAGTCTGCAGTGCATTGGCTGTGCACCAAGTCTGCTGTGGGAAGGACAGCTTTCCCTGTGAGGCCTTCTGGGTAAAAGCCTTTCTAATTGCCTGTGGTTGGGCCTGAAAAATCACACATAGGTTTTTGGCCCAGAGCTGGGCTCCTCAGTTTCTACAAATAGTCATGTGACCATAGCCATACCTATTTCTACTTCCCATTCCCTTAGCAAGTACCTCAGCTGATCATGGTTCTTCGCCTAGTGGGGTGACCTTCATTCCTAGAAGGTCTGGGCCACTAGCAGTCCTGCATGGACTGAGTTGTAATTTTCCATTAACTAATTACAGGTCCCAGTAGCACTAAGAGGACCCCCTAAGAGATCTGTCGTATTCAAGACCTACTCTTCCTTATTCCAGTTTTATAGTAGGAGAATCAGGATTGTAGCTGGAATCGGTGTAGAATCAGTGTAGTTGGTAATCAGGATGAATAGTCCTGGAAAGGGATTGCTGTTCTACAGCAGTGCACTTTCAGATGTCACCTGAATGTCGTACCGAACTATCTACAGACCAGGCCCGAGTTTTCTCTTCCCCAATCATCTGGTCGTAAGGAACTCCATAAGGAGTCCATAGGGGCAAACTGGGACAGAGAAGGGGGAGTAAGGAAAGTTTTGGTCACTTTCAACGTTTGCCTTTAAGGTCTGCTCAAGCCCTTTCTCACATACACCAGTTCCTTTTGATCATGGAGTGGAGTGCTGTTGCACACCATGAACTTTATGGTTTAGTGGGCCAGACAACCTCCATTTCATGATGGGCAGCCTAGGTCACACGGTAATCTGATAGCCTATGGTTAATTAAATTTTGAGTTCCTGCTGAGGCCCACTAGCAGGCCAAAAGCTGTTTCTGAGTAGGAGAGTAGTTACATGGGCTTGGCTCCAAATCCCTCAGTGTCTATACTATGATTTGCCTGTAGGGTCCTCTCAAGGACGCCAAACAGCCTCCCTGTCTACCACTAACACTTCATGCACCATCAGGTCTGAATCATATGGTCCAAGTAGCTTTTCTTGCTGGGCCCCACTTAAAACTAGCAGCCTTCAACTTAGTAAAGGGGCTAGAGTAGCACACCCAAATGAAATGTTGGTTCTAACATCCAGAGAGGCCCACTATGCTTGTGCCTGTTTTTCTTTGGCAGGAGGGGCCAGATGCAACAACTTCAGCATAATATCATCAATGTAATGAACCAGCATGGTATCTTGTAGAAGGGAAAGACAATCAAGGTCCCTGTGGACTAAATTATGACATTTGGCTGGAGAGTTGATATATCTCTAGGGTTAAGACAGTAATGGTATATTGCAGACATTGCCAGGTGAGAGCAAAAAGCTTTCACCTGGTGAAAGCCAAGTAGTCCTTACCAAGAGCTATTGAGGAAAAAAGCATTTTCTAGATCAGTATATGCATAGCAGGAAAAAGATGTGTTAATTTGTTCAAGCAATGAAACCACATCTGGAACACCAGCAGCAATTGCACTTACTACCTGATTAAGTTTTAGTTTAAGTCCACTGTTGTTCTACAAAGGTCCATCTCTTTTATGCACAGGCCACAGCAGGCAAGTTGAATGAGTGGAAATCACCGTCTTTCAGATCCTTGCTGGTGGCACTAATCTCTGCAGTCCATCTGGGAATGCAGTATTACTTGGTTCACTGTTCTTCTGAGTAGAGGCCGTTCTAATGGCTTACATTTGGCCCTTCCCATTTTAATAGCTCTCACTCCACAGGTCAGGGAGCTAATAAAGGGAGATTTCTAGTTGCTGAGTATGAGTATTCCAATTACACATTCCAGAAATAACCACAGGATGGATTCAGGGACCCAGTAGGCATACTCTAAGATAGAACTGAACTATAACTCCATAAATTAGTTGACCACATAAGCCCCCAACTCTGACTGGTGGACCACAGAGGTATTTTGGGTCTCCTGAAATTAGTGTCAGTACAGAGCCAGTGTCCAGTAATCCCCCCAAAAGTCTGATTATTGTATTTCCCTTTCCCCAAGGTTAATGACCTTATAGCGTCCCTTTGGGGGAGGCTGGGAGAAAGATTAGCAGTGTAATCTCCTTATGGAGATGCAGCCTCCCCTGATTGCAGGAGGTTCTGAGTCTGTAAACTGGCTCATTTCGAGGAATTGATTGAGGTGCCATGACTGTCTTTGGTGATTTAGATTATTCTGTTTATTAAAACTAGAATTCTTTCACTTTCACAGATCAAGTAAAAATATAGTAGACTTACTGATCTGTTTCTTTTCTAGTGACACTTTGGTCAACTAGCCAGTGCTATAGGCCTCTGTAAGTCAGACTATTCTGATTACTTCTTTGGTTCCACTGTCCATTATGATAACCATACTCAGTTTGCCTTTGGTGGTGAAGTGTTGCTCTTTGGCCTTGGCCACCGTAGGATCCCATTATCTCCATCGTATTTAGGGATCCCAGTTGATGGTAGTGGTTCCCACTGTAGTTTCTGACCTATAGAGAAGAGCAATGACAGAGCCCTTCAAGGATCCCAGGCCTCTTCTCCCAAATTGATTTAAGAGTCATGGTGAAAGATATGTCCTCAAGCCCTTCCAAACTGGCTGAGCAGGTCCAACATGATAAATCCATGTTAACACTGAAATTTCCTTAAACCTTTCATTAACTTCCTCTACTGCTTACCAGCACAGTTCTAGCATTTCAGAGTCATTTAATGCTGCTTATTTTCTGTTTGTCCTCCCTGTTCTTTGTTCCTTTTTTCTTCCTCCTCGCCTTTGGATTAGTCATTTCTTACCCTCACTATTGGGCTTTTACTTTGCTTTACCCTTTTAATGGTTGCTCTGAGGTTTAAATTGTACATCTTTAATATATGATCTATCTGGAAATGATGTATCATTTTACATATAGGGTAAGAACCTTAAAAGAGTATACAGTTGGGACGCCTGGGTGGCTCAGTTGGTTGGACGACTGCCTTCGGCTCAGGGCGTGATCCTGGAGTCCCGGGATCGAGTCCCGCATCGGGCTCCCAGCTCCATGGGGAGTCTGCTTTGCTCTCTGACCTTCTCCTCACTCGTGCTCTTTCTCACTGTCTCTCTCTCAAATAAAAAAAAAAAAAAAAAAATCTTTAAAAAAAAAAAAAAAGAGTATACAGTTGACCTTTGCACAACATAGGTTTAAACGGTGCAGGTCCACTTATACACATATTTTTATACAGTACTTTTATACATGGAAATGTATTTTTCTTTTCTTAAGATTTTATTTGGGGTGCCTGGGTGGCTCAATCAGTTAAGCGTCTGTCTTCGGCTCAGGGCATGATCCTAGGGTCTTGGGATTGAGCCCCACATCAGGCTCCTTACTCAGCAGGAAGCCTGCTTCTCCCTCTCACACTCCCCTTGCTTGCGTTCCCTCTTTCACACACTCTCTCTCTCTCAAATAAATAAAATCTTTAAAAAAAAAATTAAAAATAATAAAAAAAGATTTTTTAAATTTATTTGAGAGAGACAGAGAGAGAGAATGTGCACAAGCAGGAGAAGGGGCAAAGGGAGAGGGCAGGCCAAGCAGGGAGCCCAACTTGGGGCTTGAACCCCGGACTCTGGGCTCATGACCTGAGCCAGACACAGAAGCTTAACTTACTGAGCCACCCAGGTGCTGCTTCTTATTTGCTTAATAACATTTTTTCCCCTAGCTTACTTTATTGTAAGGATACAGTACATAATACATATACAAAATATGTGCTAATCAGCTGTGTTATTGGTAAGGCTTCTGGGCAGTAGTACACTATTAATAGTTAAGTTTTGGGGGAGTCAAAAGTTACGCTTAGATTTTCTGCTGCAAATGGGATCAATGTTTCTAATCCCTGCATTGTTCAAGAATCAGTTTCATTTTTCCCATTTTTTGTGCTATTGTTAAACATTTTTTTTAAGATTTTATTTATTTATTTGACAGACAGAGATCACAAGTAGGCAGAGAGGCAGGCAGAGAGAGAGAGGAGAAAGCAGGCTCCCTGCTGAGCAGAGAGCCCGATGCGGGGCTTGATCCCAGGACCCTGGGATCATGACCCGAGCCGAAGGCAGAGGCTTTAACCCACTGAGCCACCCAGGCGCCCCAACATTTTATTTCTAAAATATATTCAACATGCCTCAGCATATTGCTATTTTTGTTTTAAACAGTTATCTTTCAAAGAGATTAAAATGAAAAAGGTGTCTTTTAAATGTACCCACATATTTGCCATTTGGGGTACTCTCTCTTTGTATAGCTGCAGGTTCCCATCTGGTTTGATGTTCCTCTAACTTGAAGAATTTCACTGACATATTCTGTAGCATAGGTCTGCTGGCAGTTAAATCTCTGACCTTTTGATTTGTTTGACAAAGTCTTCATTTCCATTTTATTTTTCAGAGATACTCTTTTTTTTTTTAAGATTTTATTTATTTATTTGACAGAGATCACAAGTAGGGAGAGAGGCAGGCAAAGAGAGGAAGGGAAACAGGCTCCCTGCTGAGCAGAGAGCCCAATGAGGGGCTGGATCCCAGGACCTGGAGATCATGACCTGAGCCAAAGGTGGAGGCTTTAACCCACTGAGCCACCCAGACACCCCCAGAGATACTCTTGATGGCTATCAAATTCCAGGTTTCTTGTATTTTCTTTTGGTACTTTATAGATGTCTGCATCATGTTGTGGCTTACATAATATCTGATAGATAGTCTGTTCTCATTTTTATCTTAGTTCTTCTGTATGTAATGTGTCTTCCCCCTTACCCCCCACCTCCCCAGCTGCTCTTTGTTTATGACATGCCTTGATTTGTGTGGTTACTCTTGGTTTTTTTTTTTTTATGTTCGCTGGGCATGGGATTCATTGAGCTTCTTGGATAGTGGACTGACAGTTTTTATAAAAATTAGAAACTTTCTGGCCATTTCTTCCAATATTTTCCCATCTCCCCCACCCCTTTTTCTGGGGCTCCAACTTCACATATGTTAGATTACTTGATATTGTCCCAAAATGAAGCAGTGAAGCAGTTTTTCAGTCTGTATTTTCTATTGCCACGAATATAAGTTTCCTGATCTTTTCTTCTTTGCTATATAATCTACTATTAATCCAGTCCTGTGTATTTTTCATTTCAGGTGTCAATTTTTTTTTTTTCGTATCTAGAAGTAACATTTGATTCTCTTTTATGTATTCAGTTCCTCTTAATTCTGTTTCCCTCTACCTTCTTGAACATATGACATGAATTTATAATAGCCTTTCCAACATTGTATCTGCCAATTCTGTCTTCATTTCTGCATCTGTTTCTATCAGTCAGTTTGCCTCTTGTCTTTAGGCCTTTTTTTTTTTTTTTTTTTTTTTTTGCTTCTTTTATGAAGCATGCTTTTATGAAAAGAAGCGTCAGGTAGTTTCATCTTGTGCATGTGCAGAACAGTACTCAGCCAGAATTTCAAGGGGCCCTCTGTAGATCTCTGGAGCTCTCCTTTCGCGGAGCAAGTACCCTCCAGGATTCTGCTTCACAAATTCCAGTGGCATTGGCCTCCCTACAGGCTCATTGTGACTTCTGTGGGCCCTGTGCACTCTCACCACTCGGCAGTTTGGGCTCAGTTCTTTCTCATCCTCTTTCACATACTTTCACAAGAAAGCACATGTCTTAAGGGAGAAAGTGTTTACCTGTTTGCTTCAGTCTCCTCCCACTATTTTGTTTCCTACATACCACAAGACTGTACAAAATTGCCTTTTCAACCCCCAGCCACCACTTCCTTACAGGCTTTTGATTGAGAGCCTCCTAGATGCCTGTTTTCTTGACCCTGTAAAAATAGCTTTTGGACTTTTGGAGCCTAGCTCTTTAGTTTCTTGCCTCAAGCAAGTTAGATAAGAGCAGATGCTCTCATTAGAGTAGAAGGTGAGTTGCATGTTCTTGGCATGCTCCTTTCTCTGTAGAAGTACTTTATGTGCTAATTGTCCTGACAGTGTGAGGGATTGCCCTCTAGCTTTTTGACCCAGCCCTTCTAACCCCCTACACCACCCTAGAATTTCATGACTATTCCATGAGGAAGACTAACTTTGCATTTGGTTTCTTCTAGCTTCTGATCTATTGTCTTTGACCTCCAAAACTGATCATTTCATTTGCCCCAAGGAGCATCCTTCTGCTTAAGCCAAGTAGTCTAATCGTTAGCCCATGCCCAGAAGCAACACATATCCTCAGGAGAGAAAATACCCAGCAATCGTCAGCTCACCTGAGACAGGCTCTTCCCGCTCTGGAATTTCAGTTCGTAGGGTCCTCGGTGCTTCCACCACTCTCTCATAGCTCTACAAATGTGTAATTTTACAAGTTGTTCATTTTTGTCCACAGTTTTGCAGTAAGAATACAGGCCTCATGAGATATTCTACATCCTACTCAGAAATAGAAGCCAGACTGCTAGGACCTAAGACCTTGTTTTCTATCTAGAGCACATTGTTGCACCTTTGCTCAGTGTTACTTCCCTTCTTTGAGTCCGTAGTTGATGACTTGCCACTGTTTCTAGTCCAACATGGAAAGCTGTGCTAAAAGTGATTTACACTCCAATCTGTTCTGTTCATTTTTACAGGACCAGGATTAAAACCTGCAGAGGAGCGGACAATTGAATACTTAGAAGAAGTTGCAGTTACTTTTGCCAAAGGACTGTCTGATAAGAAAATCTCTATAAAGAGAGACAGGGGATTAGTAGACAGTGAGTGTCATTATTAAAGAACAAAGGCAGAGGTTCTCTCCAGAGAGTTTAATTTTATTTGCTGTGAAATAAGAATTGGGGAAGAGGTAAATGCATTATTTACACCAAGCATAGAGTCATTCTGAAGGAGTACAACAACTCTGCTCTGTGATCAAGTCCTAAACCTTACACTGGTTGGTTACAGCCATTTATTTTTAACTTTATCTTGGAAAATTTGAACCATTAATATGAAAGTGGAATAGCATAATGCTTAGCACTTATCAACTAATTAAACCAGGTGTATAGAAGTGCCTTGGGTTGCAATTTGGATTTCGTATGTCAAAGTAAAGTTCTTTCAGATAGCTACAATTACTGCCTTTTTATGGAGTTTATAGAACAAACTAATAAGGGAGGCTAGTCTTTTTCCAGTAAGTACCTAAAAGCGTTTTCTTTTACAGAATTGATGTCATATGCCATGAGTATTCCATTTGTCAGGCAACAGATTTACAAAAAGGTGGAAGAAAAAGTACGAAAACAGACGAAAGGCCTCTATCCTGCACCTCTGAAAATAATCGATGTGAGTCTTCACCCCATATTCTATTTCTTATGTTTCCTCCCTTTGTGTAGAGCAGTATTCTTTATTGCCGTTCTGAACTGGATCTGCTGGTACTGAAGTTTTTTGTTTTTTGTTTTTTAAGATTTTATTTATTTATTTGAAAGACAGAGATCACAGGTAGGCAGAGAGGCAGGCAGAGAGCGGGGGGAAGCAGGCTCCCTGCTGAGCAGAGAGCCCGATGCGGGGCTCGATTCCAGGACCCTGAAATCATGACCTGAGCTGAAGGCAGAGGCTTAACCCCCTGAGCCACCCAGGCGCCCCTATACTAAAGTTTTTAATTCTGTTACAATACCCACGAAAAATAAAGCAAGCTATGATGGCTTATAAAATGATATTTTAGGAATAATGAGTGCCAGGCATAAGGAGTTTAAAAGTACCAATTACAAGCCAGGAAAAAAGTTACATCAGTATAACAAAACCAGTAAAATATTGGGCATTAGTTAAGAGGTAGTTGAAACGAATTAGTTTGAAACCATTGCCAGTACCGAAAATGTCTCCTTGACTTCCCCATTGTCAGAATTCTAAAAAAAGGTGTAGTGAAGTTCTGAAAAAGATCAGGGAGGACAAGTACACAGGGTTAAGAACTTCCGTCTAAAGGTAGACTTTAAAACTTAGAAAGTCTTCAGTCTGGAAAGTCTAAGATCAAGAGAGCATATAATCTAAGACTTCGAATATGGAGAATAAATCAGCCAGCTTTTGTCTTTTGAGGAAAAGACAGCAAAATGCATAAAATAGGACGCATGAGTCCCTTCCCTCACCCGTCTCCCAGTGTGGGCCGGGGAGATTCCCCGTGTATCCGTGGTGAGCCAGGGGAGTGCAGTGTAAGGGCTGCTAGACGCCGGCATGAGACCGCCAGGTAATTGAGACAGAGGAAGATTGCTAAATGTACAGAGGAGGGAACAGTCACTGTAAGGCAGAGAAATGAGGAAGAGCCTCATAGAATTTGACCTGAGCCCTGGAAAGTGGTAGAGAACAGATGAAGACAAAGTAGTACCAGGTACGGGGGGTGGGAGGTCGGGGTACAAGGTGGTGGGTATTATAGAGGGAACGGATTGCATGGAGCACTGGGTGTGGTGCTAAAATAATGAATATTGTGATGTTGAAAATGAAAAAAAAAAAAAAAAAAGTAGTACCAGGTAGGGCAGGCATTTTGAGCACAGTTCCAGAAACCGGAAAGCAGGAGCCTCTTCAAGGAAGCAGCCACTCAGTCCTGTCACTGTTCTTATTTCACTTCCAGACTTTTGACTTAATCTTTGAAGACTGATGAACTAGGGGCACCTGGGTGCCTCAGTTGTCAAGCGTCTGCCTTTGGCTCAGCTCATGCTGCGATCGAGCCCCACCTCCGGCTCCCTGCTCAGTGGGAAGCCGGCTTCTCCCTCTCCTGCTTGTATTCCTTCTCTCCATGTCTCTCTCTCTCTCTCTCTCTCTGTCAAATAGTCTTTAAAAAAAAAAAAAAAGATTCACAAACTAGCAGTTTTACTAAGTGTTAGTCCACATCTGTCTGGCCAGTCCCTTGCAATAATGAACAAGTGATTTATGTGTTTTTTAGGCAGTAAAGACTGGAATTGAGCAAGGGAACGAAGCTGGCTATCTCTCTGAATCTCAGGTAAAGTTCTTCCTTCCCATTTGTTACTATAGATTCAAGAAACTCAAGATCTAAAACCCTGTGTAAAGCTAAAAAAAAGAAAAAGTACCCAAAGCCTACCTGAAATGTTTTTCTTCAGTGATTATCATTTCTTAGGGTTAATTTCAGTGAGTGGATGTTAAGAACACCTTAGTGGTCTCAGCTGTTTGAACTTGCCCTCAGTAATGAGAGCTTAACTAGGAAGAGAAGGGCCCGAGTTCTAATCCTTTCAAAATGAATCACTGGGACGTTTATGTTCCGGAGTTGGGCTGGGCTGATTTTGTTGTAATAAAATCAATATATTGATAGAAAAATGGGTTTCTTACTTGTTAGGGCCTAGCTTTAAGACATTGAAGGCCAGCCTCTCTTAGCTGAATCAGAGAATGGAAGGAAATGTTGTGTAGCCACTTAAAGGACACAAGAGGGGCCTATGAACCAGCCTCACCTCTTCCCACTTTTCCAACGAGTTGGTGGTATTGTGGATTTAAGAGGTTTGGATTGTTTTTAAGTTTTAAGCAATCATTGAAGAATGACTGTTCGTTGATAATAAGACAGAAGGTGTCTCAAGAGCTCAGGGACAAGTTCAAGAGAAAACCTTTCTTGTACTGGGTTGCTTACGCTTCACAACTGGGAAATGGCAGAGCCAGGATTCAAATCCAGTCTGTCAAACCCAGACTCGAAATCTCAGGTTCTTGAGCAATGCCCTCTGTAAGCATAAGGGTAGTTTTCAAAGTGGCAGGTGTCCTGCAGGCAGCCTGCTTTAGCGAAAGAGATCCAGAGTTGGGAGCCCTACCCCCCGGTGTGAGTTCCGTTTCTGCCACTTGAGGTGGCGTGGTGACTTAATTTCTCTGGGCTTCCTCTTCCCAGTCTTCAAAATGAGAGTTGGTTCAGAGGACTGTGAAGGGTCCATTTTGGCCCTGACACTGTAGTTCCACGAAGAAGGTTGGTTACCGCCACCTCTGGTGCAGAGTATGCGAGAGCTCAGATGTGTCCTGACCCTTTCCAAAGCAGTAGTGTGGATGTACTGCCGGTGAGAAGACACCCCGGGCCCCCGGAGCACCAGGGCTCTGTGTGTGTTACCTCTGCTCTGTAGGGACACCCGACCAAAGGAACCCCCATCACTGAGACTCTGAAGTTCTACCTTTTCTTGTTCTCCTCTGCTTCTCAGAAATTTGGAGAGCTTGCAATGACCAGAGAATCAAAGGCCTTGATGGGACTTTATCATGGTCAGGTCCTGTGTAAGAAGAATAAATTTGGAACACCACAGAAGGAAGCAAAGTAAGTTAAACTCCACCTAGGGAGCTCTTGTAGGTTTCACTACAGAGCTAAATTCATACCTTCTGTCTTGCCTCCATGTACCTCTTCTCTCCTGAGCACCTTAGATCCCTTTTCTTACCAAGAACTTACTGGCTTTCAAAGTTCCGCCTGTGCTGAGTTTTCTCCAGGCCTGTGTAATGGCTCCTATAGAGGCTTTCTTGTCTGCTATTGATGTCCCCTAGAAACCTGGCTTATAGCCCATGTTCCCACACCAAACACACACATTCTGCACTGTTTAATGATCTTGTGTCTCCCTGTGACTTGAGATACCATCTCTGGGGACTCACACTTCTTCCTCCCTAAAAAAAATAAAAGTCTCATTCTGACTGTTAAAGTTTGTCCTTCTAGCTTACAACCTAAACACTTAAGGTTCTACTTGCCTGTTTCACGTCATTCTTTGCAGCAAGCCTTTCAGTGCTGTGCTGCCCAAAAGCTCTTCAGCATTTTAATTCCATAATGCCCCTGACTTCACCTTCTAGCTCAGTGGTTCTCAGCCTGGGCCATGTTGCCCCCGAAGGATCATTTGATGATGTCTGGAAGCATTTTTGGTTGCCACAGGTGCCTCTGGCATCTAGTGAGCTGATCAGGGGTGCTGCTAAGCATGCTACAGTACATGGGACAGGCCTGAGAATTACAGTAATCTAATCCAGAATGTCAGTAATGCCAAGGTTGAGTCACAGTGCTCTATATGAATTACTGTGAGGGCTTTCAGAGCAGCTAATATTACTGCCTTCTCCACCCTTCATCTTTAATGAAATTACAATCCAAAATAGAAGTAAAACCGGTAAGAAATTTGGGTGAGGCAAATACGATGCAAGGCCAGAGGGCTGATTTCCAAATAGAATATGAACTGTGACCGTAACTGCTTCTCCAGGACGCATGTTGATCAGGGCAGTCAGTACCTGTCTGTGGCGTTTGTTCCACCAACGTGGCAGTATCTCGCGTTCAATGGGTGAGGTTAATCGCTTCATGCTGCGGTAGAATAAGATGACCCGCTAAGTCGCCATCTCTGCATACATTCTGCAATAATCAGACAGAAGCAAGGACAGCACAGCCACCCTTTCCCCGTGCACGGCACAAATAGAAGACAAATATGCTGCCAACTTCTAATTATGTAAGAGGGAAACTTTATTACAACAGGAAAGAAAAGGAAGCAAGAGGGGGCGCCTGGATGGCTCAGTGGTTTAAAGCCTCTGCCCTCGGCTCAGGTCATGATCCCAGGATCTTGGGATTGAGCCCCACATCGGGCTGTCTACTCGGTGGGGAGCCTGCTTCCTCCTCTTTCTCTCTCTCTCTGCCGGCCTCTCTACCTACTTTGTGATCTCTGTTAAATAAATAAAATCTTTAAAAATAAAAAAGGAAAAAAGGAAGCAGGAAGAGAGAAGAAGAGAAGGATACTGGATCCTGCAAAATTACAAAACTGTAAAACACACACCAACTTCTACCTCTCCGCCATCCTACCCCTTTACCCCCGTCCCTCCATCTATGAAAAAATGGCATCAGTTAAAGAGACTACCTTTGCAGCTGAAGAGAGGCCTCTTAAATTACAGAATCTATAATGTCAGCCACTCCAGACTCCTACTCCTGTCCACATATACCTCTTCCTGTCATAGGCAGCTGGCATATAATGCCATTTGGGTAGGGTGTTATTATACCAAATACATAAAAAAGACAGGCAACATCCACATGAGTCTCACATAAGAAATAAGAAAATGAGGACAAAGTATTTAAGCTTGTGAAAATTCTCCTCCCCTCTCCCAAAAACAGCCACAATACAGAAGAATACTGTAACAGAACACTTCCAAGCTTGAATGAGATATCCTTAAGTAAGCATTTACAGATAAGGGTGATCTAAGAGTTGACCTCACTTGGGGAATAAGTTGAGGAAAAAGGCTATGAATTAACTATAGGGTACCCAAGGCAGGATAGGTTGAACGGAAGATTGACTAAGGGAACTTGAAGACCTGGGGCTTGGCTGCCTTAGGAAGAGTGCGTGACTCTTGATCTCAGGGTCGAGTTTGAGCTCCATGTTAGGTGTAAGATTACTTAAAAACAAAAAACACCTTAACGAAATGAAGAAAAGGTATCCTTTCTCCTGTTTTCCCTACTGACAGTAATGCCTCTGCTTCCTCCACTTCTGTCTCTAGGCTCTTCCCCTCACCTTCGATAATCATTTAAATCCCTTATTTGTTTGTTCTTTTTTTTTTTTAAGAATTTATTCATCCGGGTGTTGGACTCTGCACTAGACGTGGAGCCTGGCTGAGATTCCCCCGCCCCCACACTGTTCAAGTGCTTGCATGCTCTCTCTCTTGCTTTCCCTCTCTTAAAAATAAATAAGTAAATAAATAAATAAATAAATAAATCTGAAAGTCAGTTTTTCTTTTAAGATTTTATTTGTTTATTTGACAGAGATCACAAGTAGGCAGAGAAGCAGGCAGAGAGAGAGAGGGGGAAGCAGGCTCCCCACCGAGCAGAGCACCTGTTGCGGGGCTCGATCCCAGGACCCTGGGATCATGACCCAAGCCAAAGGCAGAGGCTCAACCCACTGAGCCACCCAGGCACCCCTGAAAGTCAATTTTTTAAAATAAAAGTTATTTAAATTTTTTACAGATTAGAAATGATTTTAAAACCTTATTTATAGATAAAAATCTTTAGAATTTTTTAATAGATAAAATCTATAGGTAGGTATAGATTTTTACAGATAAAAATTATTTAAAATACCTTATTATTATGCCCACTTTCATTGATTTATTGAATAACTTAGACGATCTCCCACTTTTACTGAAATGATTAGTTTACCAAAAGTCACCCATGCTTTCCTTCCAGGCACCTAGCCATTCTTGGTGCAGGGCTGATGGGAGCCGGCATTGCCCAGGTCTCTGTGGATAAGGGCCTGAGGACCATACTTAAAGATGCTACACTAGCTGGGCTGGGCCGAGGACAACAACAGGTGTTCAAAGGGTAAGCCCACTGTCTGCCTCTGTCAGCAGAATGCTGTTCGTTTTTTGCCATTACGTATTCCTTTTTCCTGAACGTGGTGAGTACTGGATGCTCTGTAGTTAAGCTCTTGCCTTTGATTTTTAGAGACACTAGTTCCTTCACCTTCATTTTATTACGCATATTAGTAACCATTAACATCATTGGAATCTGTAATGTCTGCAGAAGAGAAAACCATCAGGTATTTTTAAATGCCATTTATTTTATGCTTTGGTATCAGGACTAGAAATTCTCATGTTTGTGAGTTTTGATGGTTTCCATCTCACTGTCATACTGTTATGGAACACTGAAACAGCACGACCTTGGGGAAGACGAGGATGTGAGGAAATGTGCTGTAACTGCTCGTTGAAGGTGGGGCTGGGGTCAGAACTCTTGAACCTTCTGTTTCTTGGCTGGCAATACTGTAGAGAAGGAGGAAACAGATTTGGTTCCACCATGTCTGAGGCTTTACAGACTGTGTCTCCATCTTACCTCTGAATTAATAAAAACTGAATATTACTCTCCCTCCTCCTCACCTTCCCCTTCCCTCCTCCCACACGCTGCCTGTTTTACAGAGGGGGAGAAACTGAGCAGCTGCTTAGCCAGACTAGAAACCGGTTTCAGCTCAGATCTGTGCCTCAGTGTAGTGGAGAAGCTGGCTGCGTGTGGACTGCCCTACGTGTGACTTCCAGTTGAATGAGGTTTTTTTGTTTTGTTTTTTCTTCATTTTGGATTTATTTACTTACTGGAGAGAGAGAGAGAGAACACAAGCGGGGGTGGGGTGGGGCAGAGGGAGAAGCAGACCGCCCACTGAGCAGAGAGCCCAGTGCAGGGCTCCATCCCAGTAGCTGGGATCAGGACACAAGCCGAAGGCAGAGGCTTTTTGAGGTACCTTCAGTGAGCTTTTTTGTTGTTTCTCAAATGGGTTATGTAGCTTCAGCCCATTTTGACCTCTTTTCTGCAGGGAGGCTCTGAATGTTGCTACTGTAACACTATACAAGATGTGGCAGGTTTAATCATTTTGGCAGATTATTGTAAGATAGCAAGGAGTTGAGTAAAAGATTTGGGACCAAAAGAAAAAAAAAATGGGCCTGTGCTCGCCAACAGCATTGCCTGGAGACTAGCCTGTAGGCACCCCCAACATCATCTCATAGGGTCACCGAAATGGGAAATTGCCGCTCTAGAATGGGTTCCACCCCCTGTCTCTTTTGGATTTAGGTGCCCCAGCTTTCCCTTTGTGCCTCAGAAGCCTGGGGCTCAGGCCACTGCCCCTCACCACACTGCTGACTTGTGACACGTTTCCTACCCTCTCTTGATAACAGTTTCATTAGGCCTTAGAGCGACTAATAATGTTCTGAACGCCGACGAGCATCAGGTTTGCTAACTCCTGACATCGTTGTCAGAAACCAAGAGATTGGACTTTTAAGACTTTGAATACTTTGAACTTACCTTGTGACTTTAATTTTTCTTTTATTAGTGAATGGGATTTAGCTCCATTCTTCATTCAGAGGAAAATTCTAGGTCAGGAAGTGTGGTCAGATCATAACCCAAGAGAGCCTGTTTTTCTTGGCACTGAAAAGTAATCCATTAAACGTCTGAGTAGTAGAAATCCTTTTTATTATCTCCCTATGGGCAGGAAGAAACCTTGAGTCAATATTTTATGTAATCAATATAATATGCCACTTAATATGTGCCTACTGGAAAGTAGATTAAGAATATAAGAAACAGTGCTCACTCTCTCTTCTCCAGAAGATTACAGTTCCAGAGTAACAGGATGGTGTGTAATGAGGTGCACGTCCCTGTGGTCTAGGACACGTGTGGGTGTTTCCTCTGGTACAAGTAGAGAGTGACCAGGGCTGCTTCTCTGTCTTGCCATTCCAGTATTAGTGTACTCCTCTTGGCAAATTTAAATGCTTGATGAGTGATAGAGTTTAGGTAAGTTTCACACGTAGAAGTCTCTCACTAGAGAAAGAATGTGGGCTTGGAGCCAACCTGCCTTTGGCCTGGTACCCCACCATTTGACCACATGTCCCTCTGAGCCTGTTTGAGCAACTCTTCTCCCTCAGAGCAGAGTAACAGAACTGCCTCACAGAGCTGATGAGAAACACAGCACAGTGTCTGTCCGGCCCATGGATGCTCCACAAATGTTAAGTTTCCTGTCTTCCCTTCTGACTCGGACTGTGTTTTTTCTAGATTAAATGATAAAGTAAAGAAGAAAGCTCTAACATCGTTTGAAAGGGACTCCATTTTCAGCAACTTGACTGGGCAGCTCGATTACCAGGGTTTTGAAAAAGCTGACATGGTGATTGAAGCGGTTTTTGAAGACCTTAGTCTTAAGCACCGAGTGCTAAAGGAAGTGGAAGCGGTAAGTCGGAGGCCTGTTGTACTTGAATCATAGCCTAGCAGTGGAGGACACAGAGATAGGTTTTTTAAAAGGAAACTCATGGTTCTTTTTATAGAGCTGTTCATGCAGACCTTTCTGTTTTGCTGTGAACCCATGCACAGTACATAGGTTACAAAGGTCAAATCTGAGTCCTGAGGTAAGAAAATCAAGTAGCACAAGGCTCGTTAGTGTTCTGTGGGAGCTGGGTCACTGGACATACAGATGATCTCTTGGAGTGTAGCCATCTGTCTTAACATTCAGGGTCGGCTACAAGCCGTAACTAAACTTCTGCAGGTCTAGCCGGCACAGGACACAGGGGAGAAATTCTCTCCCCAGGCAGGTTTCAGATGCTTCCTTTGTGGAAATGGTGCCTTGGTCTTGATCGCGAGTGCTATGCATGCTGTGTGCAAAACAGGTGCCTGCCAGGGATGGTGTGAAGAGTGAGCCCAGAGGAGAACAAAGATAGGAATGAGTATGAGGTAGAACCGGGGCCTGACGCTACACGAAATGCCACTGGCTCGGCAGCTCTCCCGGTGTCCTGGGTAGTGGCCGTGCTCTTACAGAGGCCTCTGTGTGAGGGCGGGCCTGCTCTGCCACGCGCTCAGCCTGCGGAGACACTACCGACAAGCAGTTGTGCTTGGGACAGCTTCCGCTTCGGAATCCATGCCCTGGGAAATCTTTTGACAGAGGGTAACATAGATTCAGCTGGGGGGAACATTCAGAAGAGCCGCGTGGATTCGTATCCCATCTGTGCCGAGTGGCATTACGGCGCAGAGAGGTAGGTGGTGGTCCCGGGGGCTTGGAGGGCGCTGCTGAGCCCGCGGCAGGGAGATCCTGGTGAGAAGTAAAAGCAGACACAGGCAGCGTGGTGAGAAGACCATTGACCAGCTGACGAGCTGATGGTCTTCGCATTTGGAAAATCTGGGTTTGGGACTCCGAACATGGAGAAGGGTGTGTTAGTTCTAGCAGCAGGGAAACTAGTGATCAGGGGACAGAGAGGAATCAGATCGAGAGAAGGGCAGACTCTGAGCAAACGCTACGGTGTTGACCTCTGGCTTCCAGAAGGACAAAAAATCAGGGCTTCTTTTTTTTTTTTTTTTTTTTAAAGATTTTATTTATTTATTTGACAGAGAGAGATCACAAGTAGGCAGAGAGGCAGGCAGAGGGAGAGAGAGGAGGAAGCAGGCCCCCTGCTGAGCAGAGAGCCCAATGCGGGACTCGATCCCAGGACCCCGAGATCATGACCTGAGCTGAAGGCAGCGGCTTAACCCACTGAGCCACCCAGGCGCCCCAAAAAATCAGGGCTTCTTAAGGTCTGGAGCTCAGAGTGTCGCTCCTGCTTTCCATTGATAAAGGGAAGTCACGAGATTCAGAAGGGCGGAACTAGGCTCTGCGTCTGGGTGGCAGGAAAGCCCCACGTGAATCAGGAGGGGAGGAATTGGAGCTGGCTGTCCAGCTGCCTTTGGAGACATTGGCCTGCTCTTCACAATGTCCTCACCAGCGTGAGACACCCCACCGCGCAGACCTGCCGCTTGAGGCTCCTGACTTCCTTGTAGTCATGCTCTGCTCTCAGTTCACACTTCTGACGAGCTAACATCCTGGGGTCTTTACACAAGCTGACTGCTGAGCCAGGTTATTTTTGTGGGTTTTTTGGTTTGTTTTTAAAGATTTTATTTATTTATTTGACAGAGATCACTAGTAGGCAGAGAGGCAGGCAGAGGTGGGGGTGGAGAGTAGGCTCCCCGCTGAGCAGAGAGCCTGATGTGGGGCTCGATCCCAGGACCCTGGGATCGTGACCTGAGCTGAAGGCAGAGGCTTAACCCACTGAGCCACCCAGGCGCCCCCCAAGCCAGGTTTTGTCCAGCAGGAGCCTCTTTAGGTTTTTCCTGGTTTTCTTTTTAAAAGAATGTTAATGCGGTATTCTGCCTTTGTCCCCATTACAATTGCTGTCACTTTACACTCAGCTTTTCAGGGTGTTGCATGTATCTTAAACCTTGACTCCATCTCCTGTGTTAGGATTTTGCCTGTTCCGGTATGCACAGATCTGACAGGTGTGCCTTCCCGTGTTCTTTGTGCACGCAGCTGAATAAAAACATGAGTAGTTTGGGATCGTGAACAGAATGCTGAGACGTTCTACATTAGAGACTGTTCTCCAGGATGATAGAACAGTTAATAGGATTCGTGTGCCGTAGATTAATTACAGTGGTGCAGTTTTCTAATAGCACCCGGTATAAAATGAGCTGGGCACGCGTGCCGTGGCTGGTTCTTACGAAGGTAAAGTGTAAGGGGATTGTCAGCTTTCAGATTCGAGAGCAGATCCAAACAAGAGGGACTGATATGCATGCTGAATCTTGAAATGAACAAGAATTGACTCAAGGTTATCTTTTCAGTACTTATCTGAGGTCTCATTTAGCAAACTGCCGAGATGCAGTCGCCAGATTAGGACACTGAGCCAGAACTAGTAGGCGGGCGGAATGGGAAAGAGAACAAGGCGGACACCCTTCCCATCACAGAAGGGCTGGGCGGTTGTAAATGTCGACCAGATAGTATCTCCTGTCTGAGTGGTTGTGGGGGGAGTGGGGCCGGGCCCAGGTTTCATGTTTTAGCTCTGCTCCGGGCTCCTGTCTTCTCCCAGGTTTACAGGACACATTCTTCAATGCTTTTCCCCTGCAGGTGATTCCAGATCACTGTGTCTTTGCCAGTAACACATCCGCTCTCCCAATCAATGAAATAGCTGCGGTCAGCAAAAGACCTGAGAAGGTAAATTCTGAGCAGAGGGAAGACCCTGAAGTCTTTCCCTGAGAAAGGCTTAGAGCATGAGCAGGGCCTGGTGTGGACTGTGGGGTGGAGGCGTGATGACGTTTTCCCCAAAACTGGGCACAGAGCAGCAAACACCGTAACTGCTGTGAGGTACGGGGTGAAGTACAACCAAAATATACTTTAATAGGTGATTTGCATCCTTAACAGCTCTTATTTTTTAGGTTCAGACTATAAAATGGACCGTTTTTACAATTAGATATTTAAAGATAGGCCCAAGGGGCACCTAGCTGGCCCAGTCAGTAGAGCATGTGACTCGTGGTCTCAGAGTTGTGATTGAGCCCCATGTTGGGTGTAGAGATGACTTAAAAACAATAAAATCTTTAAATTTTAAAAAATAAAGATAGGCCCTTAAAATAAGAGGGGTACTCCAAAATATCACTTCAGCTACAGAGCAGACACTGGTGACGATCTAAGACAGGCTTGGTTCCAGTTCCACATCCAGGAATAGATCAGGCGGGGTGGCGAGGTGTGTCCACCTGTAGGTTCACTTAGAACTTCTACCCAGGGTAGCACTTCCAGTGAGTGTTTAAAATGATGCCTGGAAATGTGTCTTTGGGCTTCTGCTGTCTACCAGTCACCCAGGGAAAGTGAAATCGCTCGAAGAGAAATCAAACACCTCACCTCCCTAGAGGTTAGCAATTAGCCTCCGCTAAGCAGAGCCAGCCAGAAGTAGGAAGGAAACATAGAAGACTCATGAGCAGCCGAAATTGTTCAGACAGGTGCTTGTATTGAAAACACAAAAGTCTGTTTGTTCCTATTCTAATAGCTCGCGAATGCAGGGGAAGCTTGTTTCCTAGCACACCTCGGATTGGAAGCGATGCGGGGCCTGACAGACAAGTTCAGGGATGTCAGGAAAAGGTCACAGGGAGAAGAGTGATGCTGAGGAAAGACACAAGAACACTGTAAAGGCCGACAGTCTGGCCATGTCACCTCAGTCAGAGCACGGCAGCATTCAAGTCCATGACGGAGAATCGTTGATGCTAACTTCCCATTTTCCCAGTGGAGCGGAAAAAGCATCATGCTTTGTAGTCCTGGCCTCCAGAGACCTTGGATAGCTTCCGTCACCTGCTTTCCCTGTGTTACATAAAATTAAGGTGACGGGTACCGGGAGGGCGACCAGCCATCTGCTTATCCAGGACAAGTTGGTCCCCTTTGGCATAGCTTTCTTGAGTGCTACAGATTTTGCTTGGGGTAGTGATTCCATGAGTGTATGTGCAGTTGTCAGAATCATCGAAATGAACATTTTAAGTTCTGTGCATTTTACTGTGTCTAAGTATATGTTGTAAAGGCTAATTCCTTTCGCTCACAAGTACTGAGTCTGAATCAGGTCCTGTCTTTTTAAATAGTTTAGACACAACTTAAGGAACAGTTTAGGGTTTAGAAGCAACTTTAGGTTTGGTAAGTTCATGGAACATTTAAGTGACCTGTGCATTACATAATGGAGAGTAGGCAGGATTTGGAACAGGCCAGCTGCGATGGAATCCCACTGCCATTCACTAAGGGACCCTGACCTCCCAGTCTTAACGTCCTGATGACTCTTTTCCCCTCATCTAGATAAGACTGACTAGTTCACAGAGTGATGGGTTAAATGTAAGGAATAAATGGCAAAGGCATTAAAGAACAGTGGGTAGCCAGCAGTCAGCAAATGGTAGTTACCATTAGTTGTATCTTACAGCTAACGCAAGGGTAAGAGGAGCAAAACTACCAGTTTTAGGATTAAATCATTCTCTCCCACAGCAGTTCAGTTGGGAGGACTAATTGTTAACTTGAGGAGGAGGTTCTGAACTTCAGTATGTATTAGAATTACCTGGAAGACTTCTTTCTTTTTTTTTTTTTTTTTAAAGATTTTATTTATTTATTTGACAGAGAGAGATCACAAGCAGGCAGAGAGAGAGAGAGAGGAGGAAGCAGGCTCCCTGCTGAGCAGAGAGCCTGATGCGGGGCTCGATCCCAGGACCCTGAGATCATGACCTGAGCCGAAGGCAGCGGCTTAACCCGCTGAGCCACCCAGGCGCCCCATGAATTACCTGGAAGACTTCTTAAACACAGTACTGGGCCCTGCCCCTAGCCTTTCATTCAGTAGATCTGGATCTAGGGTGGACCAGAAATTTCCCAAGCGATGCTAATGTTGCTGGTCCCATTGCTTCACTTTGAGAATCATTGGTTTAATGAATCTTCAGGTGCATTTGAATTGATAATTTTAAGAGTAATTTATTTGAAAAAGAGAGAGTGTGGGAGTTGGGGAGCGGGCCAGAGGGAGAGAGAGAATCCCAGACTCTCCATTGAGCATAGACCCCAGCACAGGGCTTGATCTCATGACCCCGAGACCATGACCTGAGCCAAAATCAGGAGTTGGACATTGAACCAACTAAGCCAGGCATCCCTGAACGTTGTTGTTATTTAAACCCAGTATCCTGGTAGTGAGACCCATGTGTGTAAAAAGCAGATACATCTCTGACAGTCCAGCATATTAATGGGTTCCTCTGCCTACCCCTGCCTCCCCCATCTCAAAAACAGTGGGCCCTCTAAACCACCAGTGTCAGTAATGGGAGTGGAACCTTCATTCATTCTTCCCTGATGATTCTAACTGGGTCGTTAGCTGTGATTTTGGCATTAATTGTTAGTAGGATATATTGCCCTAGAAGCAATTGGAAGAAGATTCTAGTGAGCCCTCTGAGAATACTGAGCTTTTTATGAAAGAACCACAGAGCCAAACTACTCAGATGACTTCCCTTGCTTTCCTACCAAAACAAGGAGTGCTGTCCGCTTCCCTCCCCGTGGTCTTAGAGCCGGTGGCTTTGTGTTCCCCGTGCAGGTGATCGGCATGCACTACTTCTCTCCTGTGGACAAGATGCAGCTGCTAGAGATCATCACTACCGACAAGACGTCTAAGGACACAACCGCTTCGGCCGTAGCCGTTGGGCTCAAGCAGGGGAAGGTCATCATTGTGGTAAAAGTAAGGAGTTGTGTAACAGAGCGGAAGATCTGGGTGTGCCGCCTTGATTAAAGTGCCTTCAGCTAGGACAGAGTCTCCTCCCAGTGAAGTCTGGCTGTGGATGTTTGCACAGATTCCTTCCTTATACCTTCAGGCTTATGACTGTTCTGGGGCAAATAGGTCACCTTTTAGTAGGATTTCCCCTTGGTTGTGTGTGGTGCAGACTGGGCTGCTGAGTCAGTGTCTGAAAAGGGGGCGTGGCTGGGATGTGGCCGGTTCTCCCAGCCCTTCCAGAACTTGTGGGTGGCTGTGAAACCCTCTGCTGTGCTCTTTGGTTCAAGCGTGCTGCCTTGGCTGTGGCTTCCACTGCCATGTAATTTTGACCATTCTGTTTGGGAATATAAATCGCCTTGTATTTGAGAGGACACGTGGGGAAGAGAACCTTCTTTTGGCCTTGTGTCGTACCCACAGTGGAGGGGCCAGCGAGCTCACATTCTCTCCCTTGGCAGGACGGACCTGGCTTCTACACCACCCGGTGTCTCGCACCCATGATGTCTGAAGTCCTCAGAATCCTACAGGTCAGTGCTGCTCGTGGAATGTCGGAGGCATCTTCCACTTCTTAAACCAGTCCTCCACACTGGTACTGTTAAGATGAACAGGCTTCCTTCTAATACATTTAAGTCCAGGCTCTTCTCCAAGGCGGCCCTTTTGTGCCCGATCCTTCCACACCATGGTGGAAAATCACGGCCTTTGCTGCCCTACAGCGGGCAGAACTTGAGCTCTGCTCCCTCACTCCCCTCGCTGCTCCCTAGGACAAGACGCCTCCTGACAGTGCTCCTCTGCACAGCGTCGGCCTCCCTTAGAGGCGGGAACCACCCGGAACAGACAGGTCCGCTTGGTCTGGTTGGTCCCGGAGCAGCTTCTGCATGCACCCCTCTGGGGGTGCCTTCTCAGGCACAGGCTCCGGGGGGCGATCTCTGCTCCCAGCTGTGGGGAAACCTCGCCCGCCTGCCATGGAATCTCATCACTGCTGAGGGTCCGAATTGCAGACAAGAAGGAAATGAATAGTGTGTTCACCTCTGAATGAAGTTGTTCAGGCCTTAAAGTGCTGTGGGTTAGGGAAGGCCCAGACTTTCCCCCGGTGGCTCCCAAACCTCCTTTGCTTTCCCTGAGTAGGATGGCCTTAGTCCTGGGCCCGGCCAGGTGGCACCCCGGAGAGAAGCAGGTGTTGAACCGCCCTGTGCCAGAGGGCCAGCGTGGGGAGCCCTTGGCGGAGGGTCCGGAATGCCTTCCTCCTCTAAGGTCCCTGCTTACCTCCCACTCAGGAAGGAGTTGAGCCCAAGAAGCTGGATTCCCTCACCACAAGCTTTGGCTTTCCTGTGGGTGCTGCCACACTTGTCGATGAAGTGGGTGTGGATGTAGCAAAACACGTGTCAGAAGATCTGGGCAAAGCCTTCGGGGAGCGGTTTGGAGGTGGGAGCGTAGAACTGCTGAAGCAGATGGTGTCCAGGGGCTTCCTGGGTGAGTAGCCTCAGAGAAAATTAACACCCTGAGAGCAGAGTTTCCTGAGACACACACTTACAGAAGGCCTGTGGGCGAGTCTTTCCTAACACTGAGCCCACATCAGGGGGAGTTTTTTTTAAATGATTGCATGACAACCCTGGCCTGAGGCCCTGCCATTGCCCAGGGTGTACAAGCCAGACATTTTCATCTGGCCCAAGGCCTCTCACACATCTGCGATCCTGCGGGAGCGGACTTGGCCCCCAGGCTTTACTGTGCTGTCTGGCCACCTGTGCGGAGGTGGTGACCCCTCTGAGCACAGAGCTCGTGGTTGAGGCCTGCCAGAGCTGGCTTTCTGTCTCGGCAAAGGAGCAGCAGAAGCAACCCTAGGACCGGGGCGTCTACTAGGCCCTGGTGTTGCATAATGGCTGAAGGAAAGCTCACCCAAGTGCCCTTTCCCACCCGCATCCACAGACTTGCAAGCCCCAAAAAACACAAGATCATTTTTCTTTCTTTGTCAGCTTTGCGGACAAACGTGAAGTTTTTAGGGTCAGCTAGACAGACACGTTCAGGGATACAGTTGAGAGGCTGGAGCCGTACAGCAGACCAGGAGAGAAGAGAATCCGCAGGCCTGAGCTCTGAGGTTCCGTCATTCTCCCCTCTCTGGCTTCTTTTAGGTCGCAAATCTGGGAAGGGCTTTTACATCTATCAGGAGGGTGTGAAGAACAAGAATGTGAATTCTGACATGGATGGCATTTTAGCAAGTCTGAAGGTGCCCCCGAAGTCTGAAGTGTGAGTTAACTTCAGTAGCTAGTAGTGCGGAAACCTGTTTCTCTTCAGCCCAGAGCTGCTCAGCCCTCTTCCAGCTTTCCTTGCTAATCTCCTTAACTGACCAGAATCCTTTTGCCCTTCCACATGCCATCTCGTTTTGTGCCTGGCATCAGGGTCAGGACTATAGCTGAGCCTCAGAAAGACCCCTGCTCCAGCCTTCCCTCTGGAGGTCTGGAGGGCAATAGAAAACCTGGCATCCTGGGCCCTCTCACCCCGCCAGACCCTGTCATTCCTAACTGACAGCTGCTGGTGGCAGGAGATTCTGCCGGCTCTGCCCAGCCCTGCGCTGGCTTCCAGCCTCTGGTTACTTAAGCCAACGAGCTCTGAGCCACCTTTTCCAGGAGCAGAGCTGCCCTCCCGTGGGCTGTCTCTGCACCATCACAAGCTACGGACTGGCTGGCCCTCGGAGCGCCATTCACTTCTGCAGCCGCAGCTCCTGCGTCCCTCCCCGGGATGCTTCATCTACCTGAGTGTCTCTCCCTGTTGGCAGCTCCTCGGATGAAGACATCCAGTACCGCCTGGTGACCAGATTTGTGAATGAGGCAGTCATGTGCCTGCAGGAAGGGATCCTGGCCACACCCACAGAGGGAGACATAGGCGCGGTCTTCGGGCTCGGCTTCCCCCCGTGTCTCGGAGGTTGGTCTTGCGGGTTGGGCAGGGCAGGCAGCTTGTTCTGTCCGAGAGCTCGTCCTGTCTCCTGCAGCAGGTCCTGTTTTTCCTTTTAGGGCCCTTCCGCTTCGTGGATCTGTATGGTGCTCAGAAGGTAGTGGACCGGCTCAGGAGGTACGAGGCCGCCTACGGAAAACAGTTCACCCCGTGCCAGCTGCTCATCGACCATGCTAACAGCCCTAACAAGAAGTTCTACCAGTGAGCGGGCCCTCGGCCCTGCTCCGGCCCCTCACCCAGCTGCCAGTAGAGCGGCGTCTGGCTGTGTCGGCGTAACCAGAAGGCAGGCGAGCTCTGGCCCTGGGTGTGCGCCCTGATTAAAGTGCCTTCAACTAGGACGGAGTCTCCCTCCCGGTGGAGTCTGGCTGTGAATGTTTGCACTTCATGCCAGGAGGAGCCCGTGAGCCACCCCAAGGGCTGGTGTCTCCAGAGCCATCCTGCTGCGGGCTCCGCCAGGGCTGGGGGTGGCCAGGGGTGGCCCGGGCAGTTCTGCACCCAGCCACATACACGTAACAATAAAAACCAACTCTTAACAGCCTCTCTGCCTCCCTGCTCCTTTTTCTTCTTTGTCCTTCTGGGTTAAGCCCCCTCCCTTCAAGGATTTAGAATAAAGCCCTGGGCTTTTGGGGTGTGAATGTGTTGGGAGAGTTCTAGACAGCACCTTGAGAGAGACCCGTGATGATAAGGGGTAACTTAACGCACTAAAGCCTTCGGAACCTGGCCGTATAGACCTGCTCCAGCAGGCTTTCGCTTGTCGTGGGAGACAGGCCTGACTGAACAGAGCAGGTGAAGTGCCACAGGCTTGGAGGCCAGGTTGTAAGAGACCTCCTTCCCCAAACTGTAATGCCTCGTGGTACCATGGCACCCAGTGCTTTTCGTAGTGGGACTCATGTGCTCTCAGGATGTTAACACTGGAGTGAAGCAGAGGAGAGACTGTTTTCCTGGCCAGTAGATCCTGCTCGTCTTGGCTGGCCCAGAGCACGGAAGAATGGGTAGATCACCGGAGACCACATGGTGATCTGTTCAAGGAGTGCCCGGCCAACCCACTGGCGCTCCGCCCTCCCGGTGCCCTCTGGGCCTGGGGGTCCCTTTGATCCTGTGCCAGCGGCAGCAGCCCCCGGTGTGTGGAAGCAGCCTCGGGGCTCCTGTCCAGTCCAGTGGAGGGGCCCACACTACACGTGTGCGGAACTGAAGTCCCAGCACGCTGTGACCCACCGCTCCTGCCTCTGTTCCACGTGCCGGTGCCTCGCCAACCCCTGGCGCCAGCTTTGCTGGGACCCGTGGACAGAGAGCCTCACGCCCATTCCACGGACCACTCCCAGGTGCTGCGAAGCCAAACCCTAAAACCAAGTCACCTGTGTGCTGGGATTTTCAGATGACCAGCAGGGAATAGGGAACAGATGCTCTCCGCAGAGCCATTAAGGGATTCTAAATGGGGGCTCTGGGAGGGCGTCAGGCAGCCATTTGGTCAGTGCAGGAACTTAAACTTGGGCACCGGCTGAGGACAGGGAGCTTTCCAGTCAGCAGCACTAGGAACTGGGTTGAAACGCTGGTGGGAGATGGAAGGTTCTTGGAGGGGCTGAGGAGGGGCTTTTGGAAGGGAACCCAGGAGTGGGCCACGTGCACACCCCACGCCAAAGTCCTCCCCTGCCTGGAGGCCCATGCCTTGTACCTGCCGGTCCCCTGGGCCCTCCAGAGGAAGAGGGTTGACACCCAGAGTTGCCCCCCGACTCCTGTTCAGTGCTCTAGCATTTATTTCACGAGTCCTTGAGGATTCACAGAGTGATCGGCAGGGAAGCCCACTGCTTCAGCATCAGCGTCTGTGCTCTACTTCCGGACTCCCCTTGACCCGGAGCGGAGGCGACTGCCCGGGGCGCGAGCACCAGCGTGGCCTCACTATACTTCAGAGGAAAATGGAGCAAATAAATATCTAGGTAGGTAGGCTAGGTAAGGCAGAAGAAAAGGCTGGTCCGGCTGGGGCCTGCCGCTAGTGGCGTGAGGAGAGTTAGTGCAGCCCCGGGGGGGCGGGGGAAGGGGACCGGGAGAGTGGGGGTTGGGGGGACGGCTGGTTGGACACAGCGGCCAGCCCGCTCCCGGTGCCAGCAGACTGCCACGCCCGGATCCAGGCCCCAGAGACCTGACAGACATCGGCACGAGCGCAGGAGGCCTGGGCTCCAGGAGCAAGGAGAAAGCCGGTTTTCCCAAACCACAGTGCTTTCTCTTTCCCAACCATCCCGCCTGCGCCAGTGACAGACCAGGGAAGGACACCAGGTGTTTGCTGGAGCCCAGTGAAGGGGGCAGTAGCCGGGCGGAAGTGGGAGTGCTTGGAGGCCACTTGCCGCTACAATCCAGGAGCAGCTGACCTCAATCTACCCGCTTCTCCAGGGAGTGAGAACCTCAGACCGGACCCAACCCAGAGGACAGAAGGCAGCAGCGGGGGCGCTAGAGACGTCTAGAACATCGGCCTCCCTAGCTAGGTGAGCGGGTCAGTGGCAGAGCTGTGCTCTTCGGGAGTCCTCCCCCGCCAACCAGCGCCCTGAGCCAGAGCCTTGAGGCACAGCGACACAGGCTTGACACACCTGTGCTCGGGGCCAGGGCCCGAGTTCATACAAGGGGAAAGGAAGGGCATCCCAGAGATTCAGGATGGGCCCCCAGATTCTGGGGCGGCCAAGGCCAAAAGCCCACAGAGCACGGGGTGGGGGGGCATTTGGGGAATTTGTGCTTAAATGATGGCCCGTCTGCCCTGGTCTCTAACCTGAACCTACAAGCTTGAGAAGTGCAAGATGTCTGACGCTCTCCACAAGGGCGGGGGAGGATGTCAGGTCACCATGCTGGCCAGCTTCTGACACCCCACCCCGCCACCGTGGGAATCCCAGCAATGTGTCCCCGGGCCCAGGTGCACACCGGTGCCTCTCAGCACAAAGGCCAGATGCCCCCATTTCCAAGTGTGTCTCCCCTGGATTCCCTCAGAGGGGCCGCCTGGCTGCCTCAGTCTTGGCACGGATTCTCCTTGCAGGAGGACCTGCTCTGGGCCCACTGTCCCTCCGCGGACCCGTGGCTAACCCCAGTGGCCTCCAGGCCAGCATCCCAGCTGTGTGGCCACAAGCTGGGAAGCTCAGATCTTGGGCCGCCAGCCTTTGATGAACTGCATGATCTTCTTGACCTGCAGTTTCGTGAGATGGAAGTCATCGGCCAGGATGTCCTCGCTGAGCTGCACAAAGATGCTGCCATCAATGCGTTCTCGGGCAAAGAAGCTCACCACGTCCTCGGAGAGACCGATGAAACGCAGACTTCGAGAGACTTCTTCCAGGGAGAGCGCAGACAGGTCAGCAGGGGGCTGCCAGGAGGAGGCATCCCGGCCTCCCCAGCCTGCAGCCCCCTCCCGGGGACTGGCAGGAGCCCCTTCCAGGCGCCCCTGGGGCAGAAGGAGCCGTGCTCCGCCTGCCTCAGACCCCTGCAGGCCCACCGGTGACAGCGGGGTGGGGACCTGCCGCAGCACCAAACCTTCCGGTTCAAAGGCCTTGGGGGGTCCAAGTGGCGAAAGGCAGGGAGCCCCCACTGCTCTGGGCTCTTGACAGCGCAACAGCTCAGGCTCCGGGGAACTGCCCTGGCGCAGCTCGAAGGGATCAAAGGGCTCCAGGGCTGGCTCCTGCCACTCAGAGGAAGAGGACGACGAGGTGGGGCACGAGGGGGGAGCAGCTGAATAGGCCTGGCCTGGGGAGCCTGGGCCTGGAGAAAAGGCAGGGCTGGAGGTAGCCAGGGGACCCGTGTTGGTGGTGGGCCCAGAAGAGGAGGCCGCTGAAGGGCCTGAGGAGTAGACAGGCCCCGAAAAGGGGTTGAGAGCTCCAAACGGAGCGAAGCGTTTCTGGGGGTGAGAGGGCTTGAGCAGAGGCGGGCAGCTGTGGTACGCCTGAACGGGGGTGTCAGCCCCCAGGAGGGAGGTGGCTCGACTGCTCAGAGGCTCTGCAAGGGCCCGGGCGGCCTGGCTGGGCTGCGTGGTCGAGGGCAGGGGTCCCGGGGGTGGGCGGCTGGACGACTCGCCCGCCTTGCAGTCTCCCCAGGTGCACGGGTAGCAATAAAGGGAGTAGGCGTCCGGGGACGGAGAGCCGCTGCCGCTGCGGGAACCTGTCCTGTGGGCAGAGAGCAAGACACGCGCGGAAAGGTAAGCCAGTGCAAGAGGGAAACGCCACAGGCTCCTAGGACACAGCACAGTGCTCTGCCGGGCCAGAGACTGCCACTCGGGTCTCAGGAATGCCTGCTCGCACCCCAGCCCCCAAGGCCCGAGACCACCACCCCCCCGGCCCCGGGTCTGCCCGTGTCTGTCTTCCAGCCTCTCCCATCCCAGGAAAAATTAAACTAAACTGAATTACATAAACACTTTAATAGAGCAAGGAGCAGTCCCTGTGGCCGATCCCAGGCTGGAGGGAACCTGAGCAGGGTTCCCATCCACTCGTTGGGAACAAGCTGAAGCAGGAAGGTGGAAAGCAAAGCAGTGGCCCATCCGCTCTGAACGGCAGGCCTGGACTCTTCCTCCCTTGGCTCTGGCTCCCTTCTCCCCGCCCTTCCCCTCCTCAGTCCCCCTCAGGAGGACCCAGCACCAAGAGAAGGCAGGGGCTCACCCATCCTGGAGGCCAGATGAGTAGTAGGAGAGGCTGGAGCTAGGTGAGTGGACAGGCTGCAGCTTGGGGAACCGCGGGGGCACCGGGGGGCTGCCCGAGAGCCGGCTGCTGCCATTGCCGCCCCGGGGAGGCACAGGGGGGGCATTGAGCAGGCGGCACTCCTCCTTCACCTGCAAGCAGAAGGCCATGACTCCATGCCCTGTCCCAAGCAGTGGACTCTCCTAATCCTCCCTTTCCCAAGCAGCTGGGTGAGGAGGGTGTCTGGGCCTGACCCTTTGCCATAAGACTGCCTTTGCCTTACCTCCAACTACTCACCCACCCCACCCCTGGTAGCCTCTCCAGCCTGTGTCACTCTGAGAGAGCCCACATACACTATCTCCCACGGCCTTGGAAATCCATCGTGAGTGTAAGAGAACACAGAAGTAGATCAAAACAGGTCAACCTAGTCCCTTAAGTAAAAGGAAAGTAGGGGGCACCTGGGTGGCTCAGCGGATTGAAGCCTCTGCCTTCAGCTCAGGTCATGATCTCAGGGTCCTGGGATCGAGCCCCGCATCGGGCTCTCCACTTGGTGGGGAGCCTGCTTCCCCCTCTCTCTCTGCCTGTCTCTCTACCTACTTGTGATCTCTGCCTGTCAAATAAATAAATCTTAAAAAAAAAAAAAAAAGGAGAAGGAAAGTGGTATTGACAGGGAGAAGAAAGGGAAGGACAAGTATCTGCCATCTGGACCCTTTCTTTATAGGTCAAAGCTCTCAGGGCTGATAATAGCTATAGCCCATTTTGTGGACAAGTGTGGTTGGGAAGTTCTGCGTTAGGCATAAACAGGGTTCCTTGGTGCAGGACTTCTCAGAGCCTTTAAGAAACCAAAGTTCTGTGGCTCCAAAGTGAGGAGGGGGTGAGCTAGGAATCATCACTACATATTTCTAGATTTATTCCATCATGGGACCTTCTTTTCACTTACAACTTAAACGATTCCTATTCTGTGGGACCTTCAGAGCCCATCCCAAATTCTTTCAAGCTAAAGACCTACTAGCATCTTTGTCTCCAGAATTTCCAATGCCACAGCCTCTAGCATCCTTTACTACAAATATGCTCTTATGCCTTTCCCCTAGTTCTTCTCCCCTTCACCTGCCTACCCCCCATCCCGTCACACACTCCAGGGGCACGAGCCTGGGGCTCAGGAGAACTTGCCTCTGGCTGGCCACCTCCGTCCCCTGAGAAGAGCGAGCCCCCAGCTCCGCTCCTTGCCTCCCACCCTTCCCGCCTACATCAGGGCCACTCACCGCCTCGGACTTGGGGGGGACGGGAGGCGGCGGTGCCTCAGGCTCCAGGCGGGACGGCCCGGGGGCTGCGAAGGAGATAAGGTCGGGCCCCGGGGGCGGCCGCGCCCGGCCCTCAGCGAGGCCTTCGGCAGCCTGGTGCGTCCACAGCTCCTCATAGGGGATCTCCGCTGGCAGCGCGGCGGGATCCGGCGCGCCGGCCCAGTCCGGGCTCACGTACTCCTGGTCGCCATCGCCCGGCGGACCGGGGGCGCGCGCGAGGGCTGGGGCGCGCGGGGGCGCGGGCAGGCAGAGGCGCGCGCGGCGTGGGCTGGCGCAGTCGTCAGTGAGTTCGGCCGGGGCCTCGCGCACGGCCGTGGAGTACTCGTCGGGGTCGAAGCGCTCGCGGCAGTAGGAGGCGCTGTCGCGCACCAGGCGCTCCACGCGCGGGTCCCCGGCCAGCAGGCCCTGCGGCAGCGCGAAGCGCGGCGTGTCGGTGAGCAGCAGGAAGTGCAGCGGCGCGGGGCCCTCGCGGCGCAGCGCCAGCCCCAGCACCACAGTCTTGGAGATGATGCTGACCAGCTTGTAGCAGTGGCCCTCCCGCACCGGGTGCAGGTCGTAGGGGTTGCGTGGCGGCCGGCTGGGCACCAGCACGTTCACCGGGAGCCGCACGCGCTCGATGATGGCGCGCACCGTGTGCTCGCCCTCCTGCATCTGCAGCTCCAGCGGGCTGCGCGTGCTGAAGCGGCCCTGGCACTGGAAGGGCAGGCTCAGGCTCTCGTTGGTGCGGTGGTTCATGCAGATGAGGCAGGGCATCTTGCCCTTGATGGCCCTGGTGCTGCCGCCCGTGGCCCCCGCACCTCCGGGGCCGCCGCCGCCGCCCACCCCGGCCAGCGCCCCAGCCCGGCCCAGCTTGCGCAGCAGCGTGGTGAAGCGAGAGCGCTCCTTCGTGGTCTTGGCGCACAGGATCTCCGCCTGGCCCATGAGGGTGAGCTCGTCGCCCGCGTGCAGCGTGAAGTTGTACACCTCGCTGTCCTCGCTGAATTCACCCGACACCACCTGCAGAGCCCAGAGACGCGGGGAGGCCTTAGATAGAGCCCCAGGGAAAGCCACCCTTTGCGGAGCGAGCATTCTCCGGGCTGAAACCTGATCAAGACCACTGGACTAGGGGGTCGGGGACGCGCCTTCCCTCCTGGAGAGGCCCCAGAGCAGCTGTGCAGCCTTGAATGAGCTACCTCGGGGGCCTTCACTGCCTCCCGTAGTAACTCTCACTTGAAAGGACTGCTGTATGTAAAGTGACATACTGGGAAAATATCCAATAAATGAGAACTTGTATTATCGTTATCTTTATAATTTGGGCAGTAATAATGCTCCATCCACTCAACAAAGCTACTGTGAAGAGAAATGAGTTGACGGATAAGGGTTGGTAAACAGTAAAGGGTGATCTGTACACAAGCGGGGGGACTGTTAGTACTGTGTCCCCCTCACCCTCCCCAACAACCACTACCCCTACACCAGTGGATGCTAGGACAGGCTGCCCTAAGGTCTCCAAGTCAAGGCATGATGCTTCACACACACTTACTCCTGCCTCACCCCCTTTCCAGAAAGTTCTGCAGGCCAGGGTCATTCACCTAACTCTCCTGATACAGTCCCATCAGGCCAAATGCCGTCGAGGAGCTGCCAGGAGCCACACTGACACTTTCTACCTAAGGGCAACCCTCCAACCCTCCAACCAGTGTCAGGGCTGGTCTGGCAAGGACTGACCTTGACACTGAAGGTGATAGCTTCCATCACAAAGATGCGGTCAGGGAAGACGCTGGCCACCTCCTCCACGCTGCTGAAGTACCTCACTGGCTCCCGCACATCCCGGGCCTGCTCCAGGAGCTTGAACTTCCCTGCAAAGGAGAACACAGGCTGCTAGGGCGGGCCTGCCTGCTAGTCCCTTCCTGCCACGCTCATCTCAGCCAGTCCCACTGGAACTCCCGCAGGCAGGAAGGCAGCTTTGCACTAGCAGGAGGCGGGAGATGCTGGTCGGCTGGCTCAAGGGCGAACACGAACAGACTTAGCATCTAGCACCCCAGGGAGGGCTTGCGGGTGGGTGAGGAGGTTAGCAGCTGCCCGCCCAGAGAAATCCAAATGCAGAGAGGCAGCCGAGCACTTGCACACAGAGCTGGCCTCTAGCCCAGCATCACCGTGGCACTGGAGATGCTGGCTTCTGGCTTTGTCCCAGCTCCGCTCTGACTTGCTCTGACCCTAGACGAGTCCCTTCCCTTCTCTGAGCCCTCATCTGAGGGTGCTGGAGCAGGAAATTTGGGGCCCTGTCTCGATCTGGCATCCAGTACCTTGGGTTGCCGATGCATGCACACTGCTGCACTGGGCAGACCCAGGGCTCAGCCGTAGCCTTGGAGGCCCCAGAACCACTGCTCAGGCCCCAGCTCTGTTCCCAGCCCCTGGCCTGGTCCAACATCCAGCCGCAGTGTCCCAGAGGCCTCTGAACTGAGCCCAGCAAAATCCCCTCCCGCAGAGAAGGCCTTCCAAGCCTGAAGCCCAGGGCGGCTTTGGCTGGCTCGGTGGAGGCCCCCAGTAGACACAGATTTATAGAGGAGGAGGCTAATCCATGAAGCTGACAGCCTTGTGTAAACAGTCACACCTCACTGGCCACACACGTGTTATGTGCCCACTGACGTGAGCACAAAGACAGGCTGTGAAACTCCCGGACGTGGGGACGGATGACCTCTTCTCAGACCTTCCACAGACAGAGGGGGATCTCGGGTGAGGGGACAATAGGCCAAGGGGAGACGAGGTGGCTTTTAGCTTCCACAGTCTTCCTGGGGGTTGCTGCCATCACGGCCCAAGCACGTATTTGTTCTACGAACAGCTATGGAGCACCCTCTGTGTGCCAGACGTTGGGCTAGACCCGACAGAGGGTGCAAACCTAGGGACTCTGACAGAGTGGGCGTGATGGTGAGCACCCAGGGGACCTGGAACTAGAGAGCCAGAGGACCACAGACTTAGAGGCAACCTGCCTGGCAGCCCGAGGGGAGCTTGGGAATGAGAAGAGTTTTATGGAACAGACCATGCACACAGAAGAGCTGGCATGAACCAGACCAAGTCACAAGGGCAAACTGCTGCCCGATGCAGGGAGTCTCTGTGGCCTGGACTTAAGGGGAAGACAGTAGGGGACGTAGCACCCACGTGATGAAGAGCTCTGGAAGCCAGATTAAGGCGGAAGGATTCCACTCAGGAAAAAATGAGCTCTTGGCTTTTTGGCTTTTCGCCTAAGTTCAACCCCAATGAGATCAAAGTTTTATACCTGAAGGGCACCAGTGGGGAAGTTGGGACCACGTGTGCTGGGCCCCCAAGATGGGCCCCCTGGTTCTGTCTCCAAACAAGGTGAGTGAGGACTTCGCCCAGGCCAGCGGTGAGGAAGACCGTGACACTGACCATTCAGGACAGAAAGGCCCAGATTGAACTCGCGCCTCTGCTCTGATCATCAAAGTCCTCAATGAACCATGAAGAGACAGAAGCAGAACGACCAGAATCACAGTGGAAACATCACTTTTGAGGGGTTGTCAACACTGCCTCACAGAAGTGGCACACGTCTTTAGCCAGAGAACTCTCTGGAACCATTTAAGAAATCCTGGGATCTGCCCAGTCTGTAGGCGGCAATGTTGATGGTTGCCACCTTTGTGACATCATAGATGGCATCAACGGGGTGCAGGAGAATACCCTACTAACTAAGAACCAGAAAGGAAAGTATTTCGATAAAGGGTCATCTGAGCCTCCGAAAGGAAGGAAGGGAAGGAAGGAAGGAAGGAACAAAAAGAAGGAAGGAAAGAAAGAAAAGGAAGGAAGAAAAAGAAATGAAAGCAATTATAGTGTTTTGAGCAATGAAATGCCAAGATCCAAGTTGAGCTCTGTAAATAAAATGGGGCAGCCAGTCACGTAAACCAGGGTCCGTGCTGCAGGGGGGCCGGGACAGCAGCTGGGGGAAGCGCGAAATCGAGCAGACCAAGAGGTCTGCAGAAGGAAGGCTGGTGGTGGATGAGGAGTAGGCAGGGGAGGAAAGGACTCGGGCCACCAGCCGCAGCACAGATGGAGCTGGCCAAACAGACTCTTCATGCCAGACAACAAACGGAGGGTTGCTGGAAGGAGGTGGGCAGGGAATGGGCCAGACAGGTGACGGGGATTAAGGAGGACACTTGTCCTGAGCACCAGGGGTTGTATGTAAGCGATGAATCCCTAAACACTACGCCCGAAATGAATATTACACTGTACGTAAACTGAAATTGAAGTCACAACTTGAAACTACAAGAAAGGAAAAGAAAGAAAAAAAAAAAAAAAATGGAGCTGGCAGAGCTGCTAACTGAAGCCGGGAACCGGAAGGGCCATGTTGTGGGGCAGAGCCAGTCCTGGGACCAAGGGAGGCCCTCCAGGGGTATTGGGGGGTGCGGTGAGCATTCCGGCGCAGGGCTTCGGGACTCCGGGTCAGAAGTACAGACTGAAGGTCACCAGCCCACGGGAGGAGGGAAGACGGCTCAAAGAGGAAGAGCAGAGATCTTAACCCCCTGGGAACCCTCTTCGCAGAAAAATGCCCACAGCTGTACTCCTGGCACGAACACAGACACCATTCTGTACACAGTGTGGGGGATCCTGGATTCCCCAAAACCCAGCCGGAATCCCAGACTGAGGACCCCCCCCACCCGGCCTCCCCAGTGCTGGGTAGGAAGCACAGCGGGCCAAGGACAGAGTCCATGAGCATCTAGAAGCAGGAAAGAAGGGCGAGTGCCCAGGAGAAAGCTGGGAAGGGAGTCCTCCCCTAACCACTCTGAGACCCTCCTAAGATGTGCCACAGCCCTTGAGGGCAGCAGGGATGTTGTGGGGACCGGCCTGGCAAAGAAGGTCAGGGGTCAGGTGGTGGGAGTTGGGGGAGTGCTGCCCCTCCCTCACTGGGACTGCATCCCCGCCCCCCCACACACATGCCCCCCCCCAAGCAGCCATGGGGGGCCAAATGCCCACTGCCCCCTGTGGCGAGAGCTGGAGCCAAGACAGGGCTGCAGCCCAGGGAGGATGTGGCTGGTGGATCGATGTAACCATGGTAGCCAGCACCCCCCCACCCTCCACCGCAGCCTGGGCCCGGCACCGGTCATTACTTCAGGAGGAAGGAAGGAAGGGAGCCCTCCCGGGACTCAGGCGCTAGCCCCTGGAAGCCTTTACTGCCCCTGCAGCCTCCTCTCCAGCCTTCCCCTGCCTGAGCCGCCCCACCTCGCCCCCCTGCAGGCCCCACAGGCCCAGGGACCTGCCCTTCTACACCCCCGCACCCACTGCAAGCCTGCCCCTGGTCCCTGCCCTCCCCTCCTAGAACACAAGCATGCTGCTGCTCAGCGCCCCATCCAGCCCAAAGCAGCCCTGCCCGTCTCCCCATCCCCCCAGCACCCGGGCCTGGCAGCCATTCCCTCAAGAACGATGGGTAAATGCACACACTTGGGGGCGGACAGACCTGGTTGTATCCCATCCCTGGCACCTACCAACTGTGTGACCTTAGGCAAACAATTTAATCTCTGTAGGCTTCAGTTTTCCCATCTGTGAAATGGAAGCATACGGCTTAGCTCCCAGAGTGCTGACCAGGGCCACCCAGCTTCGAAGTGGGGACTACCTCCGAGCAGCCAGGTTCCCCCTGACTCCCCCCATGCTGGGCTGCCCTCCCCTCCCTGCCATCTCCCCCCACCCCTCCCAGGTCCACAGCCACTGCCCCAGCCCCGTCCATTATTAATTCATTAGGAGGAACTGGGCTGTGCACTCAGCTTCCTCATTACTCCGCCTGCTCCTAAGGGGCCTGGTCTCCCCTCCCCCACTGAGCCACCCACTGGAAAGATGCTGATGGAGTTGTGCCTCTCCTGCAGGCCAGCTGTCACCCCATGACCGCACCGTCCACATGCACTCAGAAGCACCAAAAGACATAGGGGAAGGGCTAGAAGCCTCCCACACTAGAAGCCTCTTCCCTAGGAGGCTGTGCCTTGGTTTCCCAGATTTTTAATCACACAAATGAAATAGGACAGTAAATTCACTCTTCTGATAGTGAGGGCTTTTTCTGATTTTTTTCTCTCAAGAAGACGACCCGGGACCTCTTCCTAGACGAACACCAGATAGATCCCTAGCCTGGGAAGTTTCTAGCTTCTAAAGCAGGCCTTCTCAAGGGCTCAGGACAGAACCCCAGGTCAGAAAGACACTTGAGAGAGTTTTCTCATCTTTTAAATGGGATGTGAGGACTCTCAGGGTCCTTGTAAAGAGCAGAAGCCTTTGTCTTAGTCCTATCTCCCTGGTTCAGAAGAGACCCAGGAAGGGCTGGGGGTAGGGAGCAACCTCCTGGAGCTCCTGGAGCCTCGTGTGAGTTTAAAAAGGAATAAGACTTTCTCACAGGGTGATCGTGAGGATAAAATGAGAAAATTCTCAGCTCAGTGTCTGGAAGGCAGCCACGGGCTTAACACACAGGATCTGTGAGATCGTGGGCTCCCACAGGGGCGTTGCTGGGAGGGGGCCAGATTCCCATCCTTCCCACCCAGGTGATGACGACCCTGCATTTCCAGGGTGGTGCAAGGAAGCACCAGCCCGGGAGCGAATCTCCCTGGGTTCTAGCCCACACTCTGCTGCCCGCTAGCCAGGTGACCCTGGGCAAGTCACTTCCCTCTTAAACCCTCCATTTTACTGTGTGTAAAATACAAGGGTGATGCTTTCCTTTTCCAGCAGAATCCTTTTTTCAAACAAAATCTGCTGGAGGATATCGATATCATATACATAAAAGACAAAAGTAGTTCATGAGCATAATCTTAATTAAAAGCCTAAAAATTTAACACTTATAAAGTCAATCAATGAAAGCAATGAATTTAACACAAAAATTGGGAAGATCAGGATTACAGTGGCCAGAAGCAGCAGATAATCAGCCCAGGCATCCCTTCGTTTCTGAAGCACATCGGTTACACACTACTGAGAAGATCCTGGCCACATTCTCTGCGAGGGTCTGTACCAAAGAGGCTTAATGAGGGCGGCTCGTGGTACACACCCCACATCGCTCACTGGGGTTAAGATTTGATTCACGGCAATTTGAGAGTGTGGGTATTTTTTTAATCAGTAATTTAAAATCTATTTTCAAATAAAATGTGCCTCAAAGGTTTGCAACAAGAAAACCAGGACTCCCCAGAACAGTATGAAAACCACTGGACCCTAACCCTCACTGCCCCATTCCAGCCAGGCCCTTGCTCTGCCCTGTGCCAAGCAAAGGGTGATCAGCAACAGCTTCTCCCAAGCCCCACCCCCCCACCCTCCTGCCTCCATCACCCAGTGGCTCTAGGTCATCTGTCCCTGGCTGGGCACACCTGGGTACTGCAGAGGGATGTCAATCTTGGGTCCGATGACGTAGTGGCCCTCCTCCAGAGTATGGGCTGTCACCGTTGTCCACTGGCGGCAGGAGTGAATGAGCAGGATATCTCTCTCACTGACACCCTCCGCATACTCCCCTGGGAGAGGAGGGGTGAAGAGGAAAGAAAGGTAAAGCCAACATCAGGATGAGCAGAGAGAGTAAGGAGACGCACTTCTTCCTGAAGACCCTGACTAGGGACAGCTCCCCATGATCCTGTCTAGGTCAATGCTCAGGGGACAGGCAGTTCGCCAGCTGTGGCCTCAGGGCTATGAGTCACGCCCCGTCTCCCAGGGCCCCCAGCTCCGTCTCCTGACAGGGCCCCAGCAACCAAGCCAGCCAGAGCCCTGAGTCCTTTACCAGCTGTCCCAGGTCCAGTGCCGCATGGGGCCCTGGGGAGGGGGGAAGTGGGAGGAGCCCCTCCCAGCAGATGAGCCAGCCCTGCCCTCCAGGAGCACTTAGACCTGTGAGGAACTGAGACAACAGGCCACCTTTGATGTTGAGTGAGGGTGTCTGGGCACTCCCAGAGGGGAGCAGCAAACTAGCTGGGGGCGGAGTGGGGACTTACAGAGCAGCAGACACCAGAGCTGGCCCACGGGCCCACCAGCAGGATTCTCAGCCCCCAGTCAGTGCCCAAGTCAGGTGAGGAGGGCCTTGTTGGAAGCACAGACAGGGCTGAGACAGGGCTGTCTGCTGTGGGGCCCAGCTGAGGGCTCCCCCAGAGCCATACATCACTCGAGTCGGAAGAAGAGCAGGGCTTAGAGGAACAGATTCCTGCCTCTCCCATGCGCAGCCCCTTTTCACCCACTGCCCCAGGAGCCTCCTGCACTCAGGGGACCTCAAAGGAGAGAGGAGCGCCTCAGATACCTGCTGGCCCCTCTCAGAGAGGCTGTTTCTTGGCTCTCCCTTTGTCAGCCCTTCACCCTCCCAGGCTCTGGAACACAGTGTTGAGGTTGGGGCGGGGGGGTACTTCGAGGGGGGGCCTAGTTCTGGGGAGAGCTGCACTGGGGCAGAGGTGTTGGGAGGGGCCTGGGCCCAGGAGGCTCCAATCCCAGCAACGGTTTCCAGGGGAGCCGGAGGGGCTGGCCCAGCTTCCAGGAGGCCCGGGGAGCGGTCTCCTGGCTGCAGCTGGTGGGCAGAGAGGGGGTGGGGGATGCCTCCTTCCCAGCCTTCTCAGACACAACTTACTAAACTGCTGCCACCCAACCAATGAGAAGTGGTTGATCCTGATGCCAGAGGGCTCCATGATGGGGGGGGGGGGGTGTGCAGAACGGAGGATGTGTTCAGGTCCTTGGGGGAGGGCCTGGCTCCCACTGTGTTTGTGGGTGTCTGATCCTTCCTCTCCAACCCCTCCCCTCCTGGGGCAGAGAAAGCTCTCCTAAGCCCCAGCTGCCCCCAACCCCCTTCCACAGGGACATGGGCCACAGCCACACAGGGCACACATCAGCAGCCATGGGTCATGGTCCCCAACAGTTGAGCCAGTGCAGCCACCTGGCCCGGTGACAGGAGCTCGTCACCCCACTGACACAACTCAGTCCCACAGCACCACGAAGGGGACTTCCCAAATGCCTAGACATTCAAGGACCTTTAAGACTTCAAGACACACTTTCGTTCACATAGTCACACTCATGGTGACCACAGTGATAGCCACCATGGTCACAGACACCCAGACCATTCACTCTAAGTCCATAATCTTTACTCGGTAGGATGTCTTCCTTCCAGGAGGCTGCAGCCCAGCCTTAGGACAATAAACTATGACAACCAGAGCACAGGACTCAAGTCAAGGGTGCCAGAGGGGTCATGGGAGTCCCAAAGAGGCCTGCCCAGACTGGGGAGCTCAGAAAAGACCCCCAGGAGGGAGTGATGCCAAAGAGAATGTGTGGGAAGTGGCCAGGCAGAACCGAGGGCCCGCTTAGCCCATTCACAGGCAGACACATACAGCCTTGATGCTGACACCGAGGGTCTCGGGATCACGTGCTCACGACTCAGAGAACAAGACTCTGGGCTGCTGAGCACCTCTGTCCAACGGCGATGGCCCCGGTCCCGACGCCGCCACGGAGTGCGCCCAAGAAACACGCCGATGCTAACAGTGCCTACTCCTCGCGGACGCGGGTCGGAGGAGGGGCTGCGGGCCCCATGGAGCGGAGAGGAGCCTGTGGCCGCGGGCCCCATTAGCATTCAGGGAAGCGAGTGTGCCAACGCGGGCCAAACCCCTATTCTTCTCACACACAAAACCCCCGGCCTGGCTGCCAGCCCCGGCTCCCGCCCCTCCTCCAGCCGAGCAGATCCCCTTCCTCCAAACGGTCCCCTCATTCCGTGCAGCCTCCAGGAGTCCCCTTTTGGGCCCCCACGCACAGTCCCATCAGCGGAGCACCCGGGCCTCTGGGAAGTGGGGCAAGACGTGGGGGAGGGCCGGGGACCCAGGGGCACGCCCGGCGGGAGGGCCAATCATTCGGGTCTCTCCCCGAGGTGGCCTGCCCGCCTGGGGCCGCACACAGCTCCCCAGGACACGAAAGGAAGGTGCAAGAAGGGACCCAAGAAGGGCCAAGCAGGGCTGGGGGCGGCGGCGGTGGGAAGACAGAGACCGAGGCCCAAGGGATGCAGGAGGATAGAGGTGAGAGGCGGGAGACAAAGGGACAGAGGGGGCGCGGCCCGGGCGGGGGGGTCTGAGAGCAGCAGCGAAAGGGATGCACCGACGGGGCGGGCACGGGGCCTCCGCCACGCTTCGGGTTCTATCTGGCCCAGAAAACTCTGTCCCGGCCCGGCCTCAGTGCCTGTCCCGGTTTTCTGTCCCGGTGCCCGTGCGCAGGGCCCAGGAGGCGGCGGACCCTCGGCTCTGGGGTCCCGGGTCTCCAGGGAAGGCGCACCGGGAGCTGCGGGGACCGGCGCCGGGAGCGGGAGGGCAGGGGCCACATCCTCACGGTTCCTCCCACCCCTCACCTGTCCGGAGAGTCCCCGATTTCCCCGCGGACCCCCGGCCGCCCTTCCCAGCGCCCCGGTACCTGGCCCGAGACAGGCGAGCGTGGGCAGGCGGCAGCGGCTGACGATGAGGTCGAGCGGGAAGGCGCCCATGCTCCAGCGCAGGCCGGCCAGCCCGGCCGCGAGCTTCTCCATGGCATGGGCGCCCCCGGGACCGCCGTCCCGGGACCCCCGACGGCCAGTCCCGCGCGGCCCGGGCTCGCGCGCCCGCCGCCACCTCCTGGGGCCGCCGCGGCGCTCCCCGCCTGGCGGCCCGGTCGGGGCTGCGGGAGTCACGTGGCCGGCCTCCCCGCGGGGCGCCTGCCCCCGCCCCCCGGCCCTCGCCCCACCCCCCCGGCCCGCGCCCGCCGCCAAGTCCCGCCTCTCCGCCCGGAGGGGGCGCGCCAGCCCCCCTCCCCGGGCGTTCAGGTGACAGCTCAGGACCGAGGACCCAGGCGGGCGCCCGGAACGAACAGGAAGACTCGCGGCGGCATCTCCTGGGCGAGGGGCAGCCTCCTCTATCCCGCCGAGTGCGTCTGGACCCCCTTTCCTCTCCAGGAACCGCGCCTCTCCTCGCCCCCTCTTGCTGCCGCCGCCCACCCACCTACCCGGTCCTGCTCGGCTTCCCGAAGCTCCTGCCCGGATTAGGGCAGCTGCGCTCTCGGCCTCCCTGGCCTCCATCACCTCCAGCTTCACGAGACGAGGCCGCCTCGTTAACCCCATTTTACTGATGAGCAGACTGAGGCTCAGAGAGGTCAAGGGGCAGCTCGGCTTGTACCCGGGTTTGACTACAAAACCTACCGCCTTCCCCAGTGCTCGCCCCCAGAGCCCCCATTAAGGGACACTTGCGAGCTCCCAGCGCCCTGTAACCGATTTTCCCGAGTCCCATGGGCCGGGGGGCCCCAGCACACACACAGCACGCCATGCACACCCGCTCCGGTTCTCCGCGTGAGCCGCCCGAGGTTCGAGCTGGGGACCGGAGCTTCAGGTCTCGCTCTCATGGTCCCTTTTCCCATTCCCTTAAGGGGCTCTTCCTTTTCTGCTGTCCGCGCCTCCTCCTTCCGACCCCACGTGGCTCCCGCGCAGGAGCTCCTCGCGGGAAGCCCTTCCCAGAAGCCGCGGTGTCTTCAGCCGGGCGGCGCTGCGGGAGGACCCCCTTGGCCCTCCGTGTGTCTGCGGCGCCTCCTGCAGGTGAGCAGGGACCCGTGCACGCCTGCCTAGGGTCTGTGGGCCGCGGAGAAGCAGGCCTTAGCCCCTAGGCGGGTCCTTAAAGGGCTCCACGGACTCTAGTCTTCAACCTCCCAAGCCAGGGAGAGCCCCACACACGTGCATGCAAGCCCTCTCTTCCAGGGGACCGACCTCCCACAGCACGTGACCTGAACCCCGTGAGCGGTGGCACCAGGGAAGATAACACAACTTCGCAGTGCCAAGAGATTTCGGGTCACCTGTTCCATCTTTTGCAGAGGACAGCAGGGGCAACTCCAAGAGCAGAAGGGCCCGGCTCCAAGAGAGCAAAGCAGGAAAGTGACTGAGAGGCCTGGCACTCCCGTGCTGACTCCATAACCAGCCCCACAGCCCCCAGCCCAGCTGAGCCCCTCTCCCCCCAACGACCTGAGCAGCTGGCCCTTGGGCTTGCTCTTCCTTCAGCGCCTACAGTTGTGACTTGGGGTAACCCAGATGGCCTGTGGGGGTGGGGATGAGTTTTCTCCTGGGGAAGTGGCCAAGAGGAAGGCAGAGCAAAGAGAAAATATGTCTAAGGCAGGCATGGAGGGTGGAAGGCAGAAGATGAAGAGGCAGAAAGAAGCCAGCGGCTGAAAGGAGCCTGGCTGAGTCACCTGTCTGTCCCTGGCCGGCAGGCTCTCCTGAGAAGAGTGACCCCATCGGCTGTGATCCAAACGAGAACACTCTGGAGAGCGAAGAAGGGGCTCCGCAGAGCAAGAAGCATAAACCAGACTCTAGGACAGCGGGTGTAAACCAGGACTGGGCCCTGTGGTCACCCTGTTTCAGAAGGACGCCTCTGAGCGAGGTTTCTCTGGCTCGGCAGGGGCTCCCCCCCCCCCCCGACTTACCCCAGCTCTAGGCCTCGGTTTCCAGCTCTGGGCCTCCTTCCCCGCCGCGGGCTTCCGTTTCAGCAATCACACCTGCATTCGCTCTTCTTTCACCTTTTACCCCGGCTAAGGAAGTCACCTTTCACCTGGTGCCCCAACCTGGAAATCTCCTTAAACCTTACTTAAAACCACCTGGTCCCCAAGTCCTGGCGATTCTGCTTCTGTCATGTGTCCTATGGAGCCCTTCTCCCTCTCCAGCCCTGCTTGTCCCCGCCTGACTTCAGTTCCTCCTCCAGTCTTCTCTCCCTGATGCCAAAAGCCGCGTCTACAGCTCTGGGTGGGGGCTGAGTCGGGGGCCACACAGGTGTGAGACATCAGGCAAAACCACCTAACTGGCTGGACCCACTTCCTAGATGTTGTCGAGTTCCAGAATCTCTCCAGGGCTTTTTAGAGCTTGGCAAACCTCCAGGGACTGGACACAAGTGCCCAGATACAGAGGTCCCCGGATTTGCCTGGGGCTCAGGCGCCACGTGGGAAGGAATTCAGTGTCACTTAGAGCCTGAACTTCTTAGAGCTTAGGCAGAAGTTTCTGGAAGATGGCTGGCGGGACAGAGAGCCAGAAAGCACGGTGAGGTGGGAAGATGGGCCGGTAGAAAAAGCTGCTGGATCCGGAAGTGAGAGAGCCAGGGGGCCTGGGTGGTGTATGAAGCCGTGTCTGAGCTCTCCCCAGTGGAGAGTGTGGGATGGGCTGAGACGGAGAGGCCAGGGCTGCGTGCGTCACAGGATCCCAGCTGCTCTCTGGTGGCTGCAGGTAGAAGGTGACTCCCTGCTGGGTGGAGGCGGGACACGTGAGCCGTCAGTGGTGTGGAGGAGGGGGCGGGGAGGGGCTCATAGCCCTGGCAGAAGCCCACTTTTGGCGCAGTGGCAGAGTTTAGTCCAGCAGCCCATGAGTGGGGAAGAGCGGTGAGTGGAGTAGGAAGATGGCCAAAGGGGCCAGCACTGGCCAGGGCTGTGTGTGAAACAGCCCTGCCCCCCCCCCCACCATCTAGAGGATAGAACCTACTCTGAGTCCATGAACTGCAGGGGGCCAGAGATCACCAGGATGAGTACCTCTGAGAATTCTAGGAAATACTGTATCCAACGTTTTATTCTAGAAAATTCGAAATGTACACAAAAGCAGAGGTAAGACTCTTATGAATCCTCCATGTAGTTCTGTGCCCCTGCTTACTCCTCTTCTTAATTTTTAAAAAAGGTTTAACCTGGGGCGCCTGGGTAGTTCAGTCGGTTAAGCGTCTGCTTTCAGTTCAGGTCATGATGCCAGGGTCCTGGGGTCAGGCCTTGTGTTGGGCTCACTACGCGGTGGAGAGCCTACTCCCCGCCCTCCATGCTCTCTCGCTCTCACTCACTCGTGCTCTCTCTCAAAGAAATAAAATCTTTGGGGGAGAAGGTTTTATTGAGATGTAATTCACATACTGTGCAATTCACCTACTTAAAGTACACAATTCAGGGGCACCTGGGGGGCTCAGCTGGTTAAGTGTCTGCCTTTGACTCGGGTAGTGAGCTGGAGGTCCTAGGATGCAGCCCCGCATCGGGCTCCCTGCTCCGTGAGGAACCTGCTTTTCCCTCTGCCTGCTCTGCCTGCCGCTCCCCCTGCTTGTGTTCTTGCTGACAGGAAATGAATAAAATCTTTAAAAATGAAATTCAGTGTTTTTAGTGTATTCACCATATTGTGCCATAAATATGATCTGTATCTGGCCTGGGCAGCGGAGGCAAACTGTACTGTTATTAGGTGTTTCTAAGGCAAATGTACCACGGCGTACCACACACCAATTAGAAATAATGCTTATGGAAGAATCGTAATGATTTGGGGAAATCCTCATTATATAGGGTTAATGTTAAAAATGTCAGGATAGGGGCACCTGGGTGGCCCAGTGGGTCGACGCCTCTGCCCTCGGCTCAGGTCGTGATCCAGGGTCCTGGGATCGAGCCCCGCATCAGGCTCTCTGCTCAGCAGGGAGCCTGCTTCCCCCTCTCTCTGTCTGCCTGCCTCTCTGCCAACTTGTGATCTCTGTCTGTCAAATAAATAAATAAAACCTAAAAAAAAAAAGTCAGGATAGCATTTCAAGAATAAATGAGCTTAAAAAAAGAAAAAGAAACAAAGGGAACATGCGCTAATATTTTTTAAAAGATATCATTTATTTATTTTTACAAGAGAGAAAGAGAAAGCAAGCTTGGCCACAAGAGGAGGGGAGGGGCAGAGGGAAAAGCTGACTCCCCACTGAGCAGGGAGTCCTATGCGGGGCTCCATCCCAGGACCCCAGGATCATGACCTGAGCCGAAGGCAGATTTAACCGACTAAGCCACCCAGGCGTTCTGCCCTAATGTTTAAAGTGTTTGTGTCTGGGTCATGGAATAAGTGATATTGTCTCTAATTTTAAAATATTATCCAAAATTTTATATAGTGAAGAGGCATTTATCTGGTAAGTAGAAGCCAGTTTAAACTTTGCAAATGAGGGAGTAGAACATGATGGACTCTGAGGCCCTGCCTGCCTCCAAGATTCTGCGGTTTGAATATTCTCCAAGCGGTCAGCCCCGCGGCCCAGCAGAGAGGCCTCCCAGCCGGCCCGTCCCCTGCAGGGTGGGCGAAGGCCTGCCTGCTGGGAGAGAGGGTTCTGGGCATAGCAGGGCCTCCAAAGCAGGACACAGCCAGCTTGCTTCTTCACGGGGCACCCAGGGAGATCACCTTCTTGTGCCTCATTCCATCAGTTTCTTTTAATAAAATAAATTCTTTCAAAAAAAAATAAGACATTCGTTCATTACCTCTTTATTGCAAATTTAGGCATTTATTACTTGCACACAACACACATAACTTTTCGCAATTTATTTGGAATTGTCTGTCTTTTCTTTTAAAGATTTTATTTGTTTATTTGACAGGCAGAGATCACAAGTAGGAAGAGAGAGAGAGAGGGAGGGAAGCAGGCTCCCCGATGAGGAGAGAGCCCAGTCCCACGACCCTGGGATCATGACCTGAACTGAAGGCAGAGGCTTAACCAGGCCTCTGAGCCACCCAGGCACCCATGGAATTATCTTTCATTTCACTCACAATCACTAAGTAATTTCCACGGACATACAGTGTTAACTAACACATAAGAATTTTTTTTCAGGGGCGCCTGGGTCAGTGGGTTAAGCCTCTGCCTTCGGCTCAGGTCAAGATCCCAGGGTGCTGGGATCGAGCCCCACATCGGGCCCTCTGCTCAGCGGGGAGCCTGCTTTCTCCTTTCTCTCTGCCTGCCTCTCTGCCTACTTGTGATCTCTCTCTCTGTCCAATAAATAAATAAAAATCTTTAAAAAAAAAAAATTTTTTTTCAAAGATTTTATTTATTTATCAGAGAGAGAGAATGCGTGCGTGCATGCACACAAGCAGGCAGAGGCGGGAAAAGAAGCAGGCTCCCTGCTGAGCAAGGAGCCAGATGCAGGACTCAATCCCAGGACCCTGGAATCATGACCTGAGCCAAAGGCGGCAGCTTAACCAACTAAGCCACCCAGGCATCCCAACACATAAGAATTTAAATAGAAACTTTAAACAAACAGAATATTTGGGACGCCTGTCTGGTTCAGTTGGTAGGACACATGACTCTTGATCTTGGGTCGTGAGTTCAAGTCCCATGTTCGGTGTAGAGATTACTTTTTTTTAAAATCTTTTAAAAAATAATAAAAATATAGCAGTCCCAATGAGTGACTCCAACTATGCCATCATATTCAAAATTGTGACTGTCCTCAGATGTCTCTCAGCTGGCAATTTTTTTTTAATATTTTATTTATTCATTTGACAGAGAGAAAGAGATCACAAGTAGGCAGAGAGGCAGGCAGAGAGAGAGGGGTAAGCAGGCTCCCTGCCTGCTGAGCAGAGAGCCCGAAGCGGGACTCGATCCAAGGACCCCAAGATCATGACCTGAGCTGAAGGCAGAGGCCCAACCCACTGAGCCACCCAGGCACCCAGTGCTGGCAATTTTTTCAATTGTTCATTGCAACTGTATAGAAATACATTTGATTTGTATATATTGTTGTCCTTCAACCCCCTTAAATTCACTTACCAGTTTTCATATCTATTTTTGTGGAGTCCTAGGAACTTCCTTAAAGATTATTTGTTTATTTGACAGAGAGAGACACACACACACACACACACAATGAGAGAGGGAACACAAGCAAGGGCAGAGGTAGGGGAAGAAGCAGGCGATCTGGGGTCTTGATCACAGGACCCCAGAATCATGACCTGAGCCAAAGGCAGACACTTAATGACTGAGCCACCCAGGTGCCCCATCCTAGGAATTTTCTATGCCCATGATTGTGTTGTCTCTATAAAAAAAAGACCATTTTATATCATCGTCTTCAATCTGTATTCCTTTTATTTTGTGCCTAACTACACTGGTAAGGACTTCCAGTCCTGTGTTGAATCGGAAAGGTAAAAGCAGACAACTTTGTCTTGTTCCTGATTTTCTAGGAAAGTCTTTCATCTTTTACGATTGAGTAGGATGTTAAATGTGGGGATTTTGTAGGTGACTTTAATTGGGATGAGGAAGTTTGTTCTTATTCCTACCATTTTATTGTTTTCTGTTTGTCTCTATTTTTTGTTCCTCTGGTCCTTCCTTTCCTGCATCCTTTTTTCTTTTCCTTTTAATCTATTTTATTTTTTCTATTTTTTTTCCTTTTTGTAGCTATACTTCTTTCCACGGTGTATGTGTGGTTGTTCTAGGGATTACATTATTATTCACTCATGTTTTCCCAGTACTGCTTCATACTAAATGTAGGAAAACTTGAAATGTATAAATCCATCTATCCCCTCTCCAATATACTATAGTGTGAAATGGATTCCAACTACCTATATCTTATTAACCCCAAAGACAGTATTGTCACTTTTTAAAAATATTTTATTTATATATTTGAGAGAGAACACAAGTGGGAGGAGGGGCAGAGAGAGAAGGAGAAGTGGGCTCCCTGCTCAGCAACAAGCCCAACATGGGGCTCCATCCCAGGACCTGAGCTGAAGGCAGACGCTTAATGAGCTGAGCCAACCAGGCACCCAACAGCGTCATCACTTTTACTTTAAAGAGTCATACATATAATAAAATGAAATTAAGAGGAAAATAACAGACCCTTTGCATTTACCCACTGATGGTCTTTATTCCTCTCTGAGGATCTAAGATTCCATCCGGTATTACATCCCTTCAGCCTGTAGAAATTTCTTTAGCAATTATTGTAGTGAGAATCTGCTAGCCGTGAATTTTCTTCTGAGAATGCCTCTTTTAGTTATTCTTGAAGGATGTTTTCACTGGATACAGAATTCCTAGTTGTTACCTTTTTCCCCAGCATTTAAGAGATCTTTTTACTTTTTTTTTTTTTTAGATTGTATTTATTTATTCGAAGGAGAGAGAAAGTGAGAGAGAGAGAGCACGAGAAGGGGAGGGTCAGAGGGAGAAGCAGACTCCCCAATGAGCAGGGTCCGTGACGCAGGACTCAATCCTGGAACTCCAGGATCATAACCTGAACTGAAGGCAGTTGCTTAACCAGGTAAGCTGCCCATGCACCCGAGATCCTTTTACTTTATTTGGTATTTATAGCCCACTCTCTAGGGGCTTACTTAAATGGTTTTTACGTTTGTGTGTGTTAAATACAGAGGTGTTTGTTTTGTTTTGTTTTTGTCTGTGTAAAGTTGCTCTGGAGGGATCTTACCCAACTATCACCAGAAGCAGATGTGTCACAACTTTATTTTCCAATTAGACTTTTTCTTTTGAAAAAAGTTAAACCTGTAGGAAAGTTGCAAGAATATTACAACAAACTCCCCTATGTCCTTTCCTGGATTCACAATATAATATCCATTATTCTTTTTTTTCTCAACCATTTGAAAGTAAGTTCCAGATATCATGCCACTTTGCTCATAAATTCTTCAGTGTGTTTTTCCTAAGAACTGGAACATTCTCTTATACAGCTAGAATTCAATCCTTAAATTCAGGAAATTTAATATTAGTACATATGATTCAGTTCATATCTAATTTTTATTATCCCAGTATTGTCCATTATACTTTACAGAGTTTTGTTTTGTTTTGTTTTGTTTCCCAAGGTGAATGAATCTAGGATCTAGGACCATGTGCTGTGTTTAGTTGTTACGTCTTTGGTCTCATCTAGAACAGTTTCTCAGCCTTTGTTGAACTTTTAAGAAATTGACAATTCTGAGGACTATGGACCATGTATTTGCTCTGCAGAATGATCAGCTTTGGGGGCGCCTGGGTGGCTCAGTGGGTTAAGCTGCTGCCTTCGGCTCAGGTCATGATCTCAGGGTCCTGGGATTGAGCCCCGCATCGGGCTCTCTGCTCAGCGGGGAGCCTGCTTCCTCCTCTCTCTCTGTCTGCCTCTCTGCAAACTTGTGATCTCTGTCAAATAAATAAATAAAATCTTTAAAAAAAAAAAAAAAGAATGATCAGCTTTGGCTGCTGCATCACTGTCAGAAGACTCAGCACCTCATGTTAGGAGACAGGTGATGTCCATTTGTCCCATTTTTTTGTGATGTCGACACGGATCACTTGGTTAAGGTGATGTTCGCCAGGTGTCCCCACTGTAAAGGTACTTTTTTCCCACTTTGTGATTAATGAAGAATTGGTGGGAAGACGTTTGGCTGAGTCAGCGTCCTATTCCCAGCACACGTGTATCCCATGATAGCATCCATTGCGGATTCCTGCCTGAGTGAATTATTACTGTGATGGCTCCCAAATGCTGATTTTCTACGTCTATCATTTCCACATTTACCAGTCAGCATCCCACTGTAAGGAGGCGCTTGCCCTCCCCCTCCTTTATCGATTAACAATTCACGAATTCTTCTACATTCTTCATTTTTTGTGACACACTGTCTTATATTTGACAATGGGAGCACCTTGCAGCTAGTTCTTCTGGTCCACTGTCAGGATTCCATAGTTCTTTGGAATCTTTCTAACTTTCTGGAACATTCTGATGTTCCAGGGCCATCCTGCACAGTCCCTGCCCAGCCCAAGAATGGAATCAGCCATTTCTTCCAGGACTACTGTTTCCTTAGATTGATTTGTCAACTGTGCTCCAGGCACCTCGATCTGTCGAGTCTGGGGGAGAGACGATCATTAGAGTTGAAAACAAGTAAGAAGCTCGTGTTGTCATCTGGGGGAAATGTGCCCACAATCCTGTCCACCTGTTGCACACCTCTGTGGAGGGAAAGCCATAATCACTGCCCTCTCTGCTGGCAGGCTGCATAGACCAAAGAACAGTCTGGAAGTCTTTCTTACTGCTGATGTTTGGAGCACCATATGGGTACTGTTACCATGTGTTCTTATAAAAAGCTGAGACATGTCAGAAGAGCAGGGAACTCTTGATCTCAGGGTCATGAGTTCGAGTTCCATGTTGGGTGTAGATTACTTGCATAAATATAACATAAAAAAAATTTTTTTAAAGATTTTATTTATTTGACAGACAGAGATCACAAGTAGGCAGAAAGGCAGGCGGGGTGGGGGGAGCAGGCTTCCCGCTGAGCAGAGAGCCCGATGTGGGGCTCAATCCCAGGACCCTGAGATCATGACCTGAGCTGAAGGCAGAGGCTTTAACCCACTGAGCCACCCAGGCGCCCCTAAAAAAAATTTTTTTTAAACTGAGCCGTTCATAAGGGCATTTAAAAACTGAGTTCCGGGGCGCCTGGGTGACTCAGTGGATTAAGCCTTCGGCTCAGGTCATGATCTCAAGGTCCTGGGATCCAGCCCTGCATCAGACTCTCTGCTCATTGGGGAGCCTGTGTCTCCCTCTCTCTCTGCCTGCCTCTCTGCCTACTTGTGATCTCTGTCAAATAAATAATAAAAATAAAATCTTTTAAAAAAAAACAAACTGAGTTCCATGTGTTGACTCTCAGCCCTCATTCAAATCAGGATATAACACTGTGATAGTTTCATTTTTATATGTCCTCGACAATTAAGAAGAGTTCACTTAAGATTTTCCTTCTTATTTCTATTTTGTGAATTATGGGATCGCTTAGAACACCACAAGATCTAAAAGAACCACAATATGATTGGCTTTTGCAATTTACCAAATATAACTTGTTATTGCAAAAGAAAATGTGGAGGGGTAACCCGCTGGCTCAGTTGGTAGAGCATGTGACTCTTGATCTCAGGGTCATGAGTTCAAGCCCCACAGTGGACACAGAGCTCACTGAAAAAATAAATAAATAAAAAGAAAATGTGGAAAGGAGCCTTTTCAAGGCAATTTCTTGGCATGTTTCTATTTTATCATAAAAAGAGAGTACTGTAAGGACAAAAAGGAATGGAGGCCTAATCCTTATCTATAGGTTGTTCCTGAAATGCTCCTTCCTAAAAATAAATAACTCATGAAATATTTGCTTCAGGAAACTAGAACTTTAAGTTTTGCTCAGTAGTGTTGTGCACAGTAAATCAAACCATACCTCTTATGATTTTTTAAAAGATATTATTTATTTATTATTTATTTCTTTATCAGAGAGAGAGAGAGAGTGCACAGGCAGGAGAGCAGCAGGCAGAGGGAGAAGTAGGCTCCCCACTGAGCAGGGGGCCTTTTGTGGGACTCCATCCCAGGACCCCAGAATCATGACCCGAGCTGAAGGTAGAGGCTTAACCGAGTGAGCCACCCAGGCATCCCAAATTGTATATTTTTCAAGTGAATATGTTTTATTTTTAATTAAATAATACATGCTTATCCAAAACAAACTGTTTTGACTCTATAAATAGTATTTTAAGCTTAGAAAAGTCAAAAATGATCAACATGTTTCATTATTTTCCTTATCACCTATTTTTTTATTTTATAAAATTTCTTCTAATTAAACATCACCCTAAGACTTTTCTTTTTTCAAGTGAGCTCTTCACGCAGCATGGGGCTAGAACTTGCGGCCCCAAGTCCGCCTGTCTACCAACTGAGCCAGCCAAGTGTCCCCCAACTAAGGCGTTCTTGAATCTGAAGCTTCATTATTCTTTTCATCTCTTGTTTTTCAATGTTTTTACTTTCTCAACATGACAAGTTTCAGAATCCTTTAAAAATGACTTTACTCAAATTGTTTTCTAAAAGAGAGATTTTTGTGCTACTTGCCTTTCACACCATCCAGAACCACATTTGCCTGAATAGACATTTTGGATGGGCTCGGTCTCATCTGGGCCCAAGTGACAGCAAAGGAGGAAGCAAAACTGTAGAAATTGTCCAACATCTTTTGTGTGAATCGAGTTGATTTGCTGAGAATCTAACAGCTTTGCCTTTGTCTGCTGAGACAGATTGTCCAATAATTCCAGTGAAATTCCCATCTGAGCAATAAGACAACTAGATCGATGGGAGAGAACAGAGAGCCAGAAATAGACATATACAAATAGAGTCAGCTGATCTCTGACAAAAGAGCAGAGGCAATCAATGGCGAAAGAAAGAAGTCTTTTCAACAAATGGTGCTGGAACAACGGGACAGTCACGAAAAGAAAAAAGGGGGCAAGAAAAAAGGGGGCGGGGGAGGAGTCTAGGGGGCACCTGGCTGGCTCAGTTGGTGGAGCATGTGACTCTCGATCTTGGGGTTGTAGGTTCCAGCCCCACTTGGGGTATAGACATTGCTTTAAAAAAAAAAAAAAATCTTGGGCGCCTGGGTGGCTCAGTGGGTTAAGCTGCTGCCTTCGGCTCAGGTCATGATCTCAGGGTCCTGGGATCGAGTCCCGCATCGGGCTCTCTGCTCAGCAGGGGGCCTGCTTCCCTTCCCCTCTCTCTGCCTGCCTCTCTGCCTACTGTGATCTCTCTGTCAAATAAATAAATAAAATCTTTAAAAAAAAAAAAAATCTTGGGGCGCCTGGGTGGCTCAGTGGGTTAAGCCGCTGCCTTCGGCTCAGGTCATGATCTCGGGGTCCTGGGATCAAGTCCCGCGTCGGGCTCTCTGCTCAGCAGGGAGCCTGCTTCCCCTCTCTCTCTCTGCCTGCCTCTCCATCTACTTGTGATTTCTCTCTGTCAAATAAATAAATAAAATCTTTAAAAAAAAAATCTTAAAAAAAAAAGTGCATCTAGACACAGACCTTATACCCTTCACAAAAATTAATTCAAAATGAATTATAGATCTAAATGTAAAATACAAAAATATTTTAACACAGGAGCAAACATAAATGACCTGGGGCTGGGTGATGACTTTTTAGATGCAACACCAAAAGCACCATTCATGAGAGAAAAAATTCATGAAAGAAAAATTGGACTTCAGGAAAATTACAAACATCTGCTCTACCAATCTGAGCAGGAGACAGAGCCTGGACAATATTTTTGGCTACCACAGAGCGTCAGCTTCCTTCTCCAGATTTAACTCTTGACATTTTGCAAATTTTTTAAAAATATTTTATTTATTTATTTGACAGAGAGAGGTCACAAGCAGGCAGAGAGGCAGGCAGAGAGAGGGGGAAGCAGGCTCCCCGCTGAGCAGAGAGCCTGACGTGGGACTCGATTCCAGGACCCTGAGATCAGGACCTGAGCCAAAGGCAGAAGTCAACCCCCTGAGCCACCCAGGCGCCCCTAACTCTTGACATTTTGAAGAAGGTAACAAATTCTAGGAGCTAATATATTGGCTTATATCTGAATCAGGACAGGAAAAGGAGAGCTTCCACATTTCTGTAGGAAATGAAATTATTCCCATCCCAAAAGAAGCACAACATGGTTGATGCTTTTTTAACCAGGAAAGCCAACCACAAGTTGAACCTTTCCCCTGTTCTGCCCCTATTTGCACCAGGCTTCTCACCAGCTGGCAGCAGGGATGGAAGGCAACCACTGAGAGCCCTGAACTTCCTGATCTAGTCAAGCCAAGAAGTTTCCAGAAGTTATGGGAGAGCTCCCGCCTGGTCACCTACCTCTTGGTAAGTTGAATTGATCCTCGATGTCATGCTCCTGGCCTCACAAGTAGATTCAATGCAGAAACTCAAAACTCACTGGGGAACCACTGGCTGTTACATGGATCATGAGAATTTCAAGGTTTTTAGCAAATTACATATTTCAACTTATTTGTAAGTGGACTTCTACTGAGGAAAGCATTTAATTTACTATGGAACCACTGACAAAACTAAATATGCTATAATGCTATTGTTAAAAACTATGGTAACAAAAATTGTAATATATAACATAAAATTTATCGTTTTAAAGAATTTTACCATTTTGTTTTTGGGGCATCTATGTGGCTCAGTCGGTTAAGCGTCTGCCTTTGCTCAGGTCATGACCCCAGGGTCCTGGGATGGAGCCCCATATCCGGCTCCCTGCTCGGGGTGGAGTCTGCTTCTCCCTCTCCTCCTTCCCCACCACCTCCCAGCCGTACTCCCATTCCCACTCCCACTTATGTTCTATCTCTATTTCTCTCAAATAAATAAATACAATCTTAAAAATTTTTTTTGGTTTCTAAGTAATACCCAATGTTTGTTTCAAACTCACAACCCTGAGATCAAGAGTCACACACTCCACTGAGTCAGCCAGGCACCCCTAAAATTTACCATTTTGTTTATTTATTTTTTAAGATTTTATTTATTTATTTGACAGAGATCACAAGTAGGCAGGGTGGCGGGGGGAGCAGGCTCCCTGTTGAGCAGAGAACCCGATGTGGGGCTCGATCCCAGGACCCCGGGATCATGACCTGAGCCAAAGGCAGAGGCTTTAATCCATTGAGCCACCCAGGTGCCCCTAAAATTTACCATTTAAAGTGCACAATTCAGTGGTATTTAGTACATTCACAACATTGTGTAACCATCACCATTATCCAATTCCAGAACATTTTCATCACCCCAAGAGGAAACTCCACACCCATTAAGCAGTCACTCCCCAGGCCTTCTCTTCCCCAGCCCTGGCAACGAGGAGTCTACTTTGGGTCTCCAGGATTTTTCTATTCTGAATGTATCATACGAATGAATCAAACACTATGTGATCTTCTGTGTCTGGCTTCATTCACTTACCGCAGCGTTTTACCAGCGTTTTCTAGGTCGATCCCTTTTGTAGCCTGTGTCAACACTTCATTTTCCAGGCTGAATAATATTCCAGCGTTAGGGGCGCCTGGGTGGCTCAGTGGGTTAAAGCTTCTGCCTTTGGGTCAGGTCATGATCCCAAGGTCCTGGGATCAAGCCCCGCATCGGGCTCTCTGCTCAGCGGGGAGCCTGCTTCCCCCTCTCTCTGCCTGCCTCTCTGCCTACTTGTGATCTCTGTCTTTCAAATAAATAAATAAAATCTTTAAAAAATAATAATAATATTATTCCAGTGTATAGACATGCCACATTTTGTTCATCCATTCTTCAGTTGACGGACATTGTGTTGTTTCTACTTTTTGGCTATTGTGGGCAGAGCTGCCTTGGCCATTCCTGTACACATTTTTTGTTTGAACACCTGTCTTCAATTAGTTTGGTTACATACTGAGGAGCGGATTTGCTGGGTCCTGTGGTAATTCTGTGTTCGACGCTTGTCTTGCGGTAGGTTTTTTGTGTTTGTTTGGTTTTTTCTTGTTTTTCTTATAACCATTCTAATGAGTATGAAGTGGTATCTCATTGTAATTTTGAAAAGAGAAGTTTTTTTTTTAAAGATTTTATTTATTTATTTCAGTGAGAGAGGGAGAGAGAGAGAGAGAACAAGCCAGGGCAGGGAGAAGAGAGAGGAGGAGAGAGGGAGAAGCAGACTCCCCCTGAGCAGGGAGCTCAATGTGGGACTGGACCCCATGACCCTGAGATCATGACCTGAGCCAAAGGCAGATGCTTAACAGACTGAGCCACCCAGGTGCCCCCAAAAAATGCTTTTTATGATTTCAACCTTTTTAAATTTATTGAGACTTGTTTAATATATATAATGCTATTTTATAAATAACACGAGTCTGTCCTATTTGCTTTTTTAAAAAATTGATTTATTTATTTGACAGACAGAGATCACAAGTAGGCAGAGAGGCAAACAGAGAGAGAGAGGAGGAAGCAGGCTCCCCGCTGAGCAGAGAGCCTGATGCGGGGCTCGATCCCAGAACCCTGGGATCATGACCTGAGCTGAAGGCAGAGGCTTTAACCCACTGAGCCACCCAGGCACCCCTCTATTTGCTTTTTTATGTGAATACTTATTATTACAGTATTATGGGAAATTAAATATTAATAAAAATTAGTTTTGAAAAAAAGGAATTGTAAACTAATCAATTGTATAAATTTACTTCTGTGTGATACCAACTCCCATTTTGATAATATCACAGTATATACACTTCTTATATTATTTCGTAAGGTACTACTTTATTTTCACTACAAATATCAATGAGTGAACACAGCCCTCATTAGGGCATGGACTTCAGAGGGAGGTAAATACCCATATCTGGGAGTCTGACCCACCCGGGACTGAACTTAAGTTTTCCTGCCTGCTAGCTGTGTGATCATGGTAAGTTACATAACTTTGTTGAGCTTGGATTTATTTACTTATGAGCCAAATGGGGACAAGAACACGTAAGTCAAGGAGTATGTCTCCTAAGTCAATATTAGTTGAAGTCAGAAAATAAAAGGTGGTTTGCAGAGCAGAGAATTCTGCTGCATTGGGTCTAGCCCCTTCTGGCGGGGAGACAAGCATCTCTGGGGACACCAATCCCTCCATGACCTTGAGAAAAATGCCTCCAGAATGTCTGTTCTGCTTTTTCAGTTCCTCACTGAGAAGTTCCCAGCAGGAAGCAGGAGCAAGAGATGGGATTCATCCATTCAGCAGACACGGAGCACCCTCTGTGTGCCACGGGCCCTTCTACGTGCCAGAGACACAGCAGCAAATAGGACAGACAGAGCCCCTGTCCACACGGAGCTTCTATCCCAGACGGGAGGCAGGCAATCAACTACTGAACACGTAGATTTTAATATGGCAGTTGGTGGGAAGCACTGGAGGAAAAAAGAAAGCAAGGGGAAAGGATAGGAAATCCAGGGCAGGGCTGGCATAGCTCCTATCCTACGTAGAGCAGCCCGAGGGGGCCTGGATGATAAGGGGACATCAGGGCAGAGACCAGAATACAGCAGCAGTGTGAGGGGTTCTGACAGATGAAGGATGCGTCTTTCAAATGGAAGGAACAGCGAACGCAGATGTCCTAAGACAGACTGTGGCTTGTTAGACAAGTGCTCTGAGCACTGAGTTCTGAGCCGCTCTGACACTCAGAGGTCAGGAAGATGAAGACGAACCAGTAAGACTGAGGAGGATGAGGGAGGAAGGGGGCAAGGGGTGTCCTGGACGCTGCGAGAAGGAGGTGTTTCAGGAAGGAGGGAGAATGAGTCGACATCTCAAGAATTAGTGGCCACTTCGACCTTGGCAAGAGCACTCCTGATGGGGGTGGAAGGGATGATGCTCCAAGAAAGTTCTAGAAGGGCTGAAGCCCAGTATACACAGCTGCTCTTTTCGGGGACTTTTGCAGAAACCCGAGCAGAGAGATGGTGGGGGAGTTGGAGGGGGGCCATGGAGCCTGGCATACTTTTGCTAAGTATTAGAGATATTTCCACTTGCTTCAAGTTGTGTCCCTACTCGCGTGTGAAACACTGTGCCCGCAGGAGAGAACTAGCTCCCCTGCGCTAAATGATCTGGAGCCACTTCTCTAGGAAACATTTTCTTGAGTTTTCCAGTCAGTTTTCTCAACACGGAACATTTGCCCCCAAGTAACAGCTTCCTCTTTAATTACTCCAGCTAGTTGCAAAGGGGAAATTTCCGGAGCTGGGAATTCTGACCGCAGATGTCTGCCTCTTACCCAGTGTGAGAAGTAATCACAGCCTGGACACGGAGGTCTAAGGTCACAACATGCCCGCACTTGGTTCTGCTAGTTCTCAAGTAAAAGCAGAGGCTCCAGGAGAAAATGGAAAGGGCACTGGTGGGGAAGAGACAATGACCTGCCCCCTTTCCCCCAGTGATCATCAGCTGTGTGACCGCAAGCATGTCACAGGGCATCTCTGGGCCTAAGTTAAAGCCCTGCCACCAGATCTCTAAGTGCCCTACTTGTCCCTCAGACTGTCCTTGCTTTCTTATAATTTGGCTATGCATTTTTAATTATGTTTATCCTCTCTTTCTAGTTGTCTGCATAGGAAGGGGAGCTGATCGGCTTGCTTGCCTGGCTAAAAGCGGGAGGCTGGACTAAGTCACTTTCATGCATTCCCTCGCTCGCTCTTTTAACAGTATTGACTGGGTCCCTACCCTGTGCCAGGAACAGGTAGGCCCTGGGGGAACCAGGGGCACATGAGACGTACTGTATCCCTGCCTTCAGAGATCTTGCTGCCTAGCTTCCCTAGTTCCTTTCCACAGTCCTTTAGCTGTGTGACACATCCACCATTTAGATGGGGACCATGTCCCCTGGTTCTGCTGGAGGATTTTTTCTTTTTTCTTTTTAAATTTTTGTCTTAAAGATTTTATTTATTTGACAGAAATCACAAGTAGGCAGAGAGGCAGGCAGAGAGAGAGGGGGAGGCAGGCTCCCTGCCAAGCAGAAAGCCCGAAGTGGGGCTCGATCCCAGGACCCCGGGATCATGACCTGAGCCGAAGGCAGAGGCTTTAACCCACTGAGCCACCCAGGCACCCCTCTGCTGGAGGTTTTTTGCTTCCAGGGCTGGCTGCACAGCCCCCAGGCCTGCTTTCCTGGGACTCAGGGCTCCGTTTCTCTGCACACATTTTCATTGTGCTCAGAATGTCCTCTAATGGGGGCGCCTGGAAGGCTCTTTCTGTTAAGGTCTGCCTTCAGCTCAGGTCATGATCCCAGGATCCTGGGATTGAGTCCCACATCTGGCTCCTTGCTCAGGGGGGAACCTGCTCTTCCCTTTGCCTCTGCCTGCTGATCCCCTTGCTTGCGCTCGCTCTCTGACAAATAAATAAAATCTTATTTAAAAAAAAAAAAAAAGAGGGGTGCCTGGGTGGCTCAGTGAGTTAAAGTCTCTGCCTTTGGCTCAGGTCATGATCTCAGGGTCCTGGGACCGAGCTCTGCATCAGGATCTCTGCTCAGCAGGGAACCTGCTTCCCTTCCTCTCTCTCTGCCTGCCTCTCTGCCTACTTGTGATCTCTGTTTGTCAAATAAATACATAAAATCTTTTAAAAAAGGAAAAAAAGAATGTCCTCTGTAGATTCTTGAGAAGGTGAGCAAGGGAAGAAAAAATTTACCCCTTTTCCATACCTGAAGACATCATTTCCTATTTGCCAGAAAGTTGAGTGAGTAGAGAGCTCTACACAGAACTTCCCTTCCGTTCAGAATTTGGACACGTTGCTCCATTACTTCCTAAGTCTCCACATTATTCAGGAAAATTTCTATCATTCAGGTTCTCAATTCTTTGCAGGTGACCTATTTCTCACTCCTGGGTGCTTTTTCCTTTTTTCTCTTAATCTTTTCTTTTATCCTTGGGGTTCTGAAATGCTCTGATGACATTACTTGGTGCAGTAATTTTTCATTCTTCCAGGCTAGGCCCTTTCGATCTTGAGACTAATATCCCTCAGTTCTGGGCAGTTTTCTTGTCTTCTCTCTCCCGACAATCACTTTCTTTCTTTCTTTTTTAAAGATTTTTTTTTTTTTAATTTGACAGAGACAGTGAGAGAGGGAACACAAGCAGGGGTGCTGGAGAGAGAAATCCAGGCTTCCCGCTGAGAGCAGGGAGTCTGATGCGGGGCTCAATCCCAGGACCCTAGGATTGTGACCTAAGCCGAAGGCAGATGCTTAACCATTTGAGCCACCCAGGTGCCCCGCGACAATCACTTTCTATCTGTCTTCCTCTTTCTTTTTCTGGACTTCCAATTAATCAGATTTTGGCTTTTGGATTGGCCCTCTGAACTCCCTACCACTCCTCTTTTCCATGCGCCACCCCCCCCGACACACACTCTCTCTGCTGGTTTGTGTGTTTTATTTCTAGAAGATTCCCTCACTTTGACCTTCTTTTTTTTAAAACTTTTTTTTTAAGATTTTATTTATTTATTTGACAGACAGAGATCACAGGTAGGCAGAGAGGCAGGCAGAGAGAGAGGAGGAAGCAGGCTCCCCGCTGAGCAGAGAGCCCGATGTGGGGCTCGATTCCAGGACTCTGGGACCATGACCCGAGCTGAAAGCAGAGGCTTTAACCCACTAAGCCACCAGGCGCCCCTCACTTTCACCTTCTAATTCTTCTCTTGAATCTTTTATTTCAGTTGACTGTTTTTATTTTAATAAATTCTATCTCCTTTTTTTATAGCATTCAATTTTAAAAAATTTTTTAAAAAAGATTCTATTAATTTGACAGAAAGAGACATCATGAGCTGGGAGAAGGGCAGAAGGGGAGGGAGAGGCAGACTCCCCACTGAGCAGGGAGCCCGACAAAGGGCTCCATCCCAGGACCCCAGGATCATGACCTGAGCTGGAGGCAGACGTTTATCCGACTGAGCCACCCAGGTACACCTCTTTTTACTTAAGTGACCTCTACCCCCACTCCTGGCATGGAACTTAACAGCCCCGAGATCAAGAGTTGCACGCTCTACCAACTGAGCCAGCCGGATGCCCCTGCATCGTGTTCTTGCTTTATGGATTCAATATCATGTCCTACCCAAGTATATTCATTACTTTACATTCATTCATTACAGTGGGTCTGAGGTTTCTCTTTGGTTTTTGCAGTTTTTAAATTTCCTTTTGTTTCTTTTTAGCCGTTTTCTTCTTTTACGTCACCACACAGATCTGGGTATCTGATTGAAGGCAGGTATCTGTACAGTCTGGGTATCATGTATGTGCATTTTTACTGTCTACGTTTCTCATGTTTGATTTCACAGAGGTTTTAGGTAGATTTGGAAACTTGACATATGTGCGTCTGACTTGGTGACTAGAAACCTTCAGCACGGCACCATCCGCAGGGAGCTGAACTTTTAGTTGGTGTACCTCCAAGTGACACGGTTGGTCACTCTTTTCTCTTGAGCCAGATTTTCCAGAGACCTTCCTAATCTTCTGCCTGGGTACCTACGTCTGGAGGCCAAAACCGGGGGAAGGGAGGGGAGAAGGCGGAGAGAATCCGAGGAACCCAACATTCAAGAAGTTGCCGTTCACTGAACCCGCTGCTGTGGACCCCGTGCCTCACCCCACCTTTCCCTCCGTCTGCCTGGTGCCGTCGAGTGTGGAGCCCCTCTTGTTCCATTTCTGCAGCTCCTAAACCTTCAGGAGGGGTGGCAGTACCTCCTGGCTATGAGTGATGATCAGGGACACCCGGGGCGCCCAGGATCTCTTACAGAGACTTCCTACTGGTTCCACATTTGTCTACTGCCTCACGCCTGCCATCTCAGTGGTACCTGGTGCCCCTACATCCTGGAACTCTTGGATTCAGGGCAAACCTGCTCACTTCTTATCGGCGCTCCTCTTGGAAAATGGTGAGCTTGTAACTTCCGCTCTAGGAGATTCCCCTCCAGCTGTTGCCCATCTCCCGTTTTTAGAAGACTTAGGTTCAATTTTATTAATTTGCATTAATAAATCTTTTTAATTCTCACAGATTGCCTGCCTTTTAACATTTTACAGTATAGTTGACACAAAATGTTACATTAGTTTCAGAAGTACAACACGGTGATTCTGTAAATCTATACGTTATGCTATGCTCACCGCAGCTGTGTAGTTCCCATCTGTCACCATGCAGCACTATGACAATGTTGTTGACTGTATGCCCTATGCTGTGCCTGCTATTCCTAAGACTTACCGTCTTGTAACTGGAAGCCTGTATCTCCCAGTTAATTTTGCGTGGCTCTGCTTACCAGAAATCCTATAGGATGGGGCGCCTGGGTGGCTTAGGGGGTTAAGCCTCTGCCTTCCCCTCAGGTCATGATCTCGGGGTCCGGAAATCCAGCCCCTACTCAGGCTCTCTGCTCAGCGGAGAACCTGCTTCCCCCTCTCTGCCTGCTGCTCCGCCTACTTGTGATCTTTCTCTCAAATAAATAAAAATCTTAATAAAAAAAAAAATCCTACAGGATGGGATCTCCAGACTGACGGGCTCTAGGAAGTTTCTTGTGACCAAATGAAGACATGCAGTTCTCAGAAATGGTCACAAGGTGGCCCAGTGACTCTATATTTAATATATAGATTTTCCCCAGCTACCGGGCCAACCCGGAAGAGTTAAAAGTGTTCGATCTTGGTTAATCCAGCAGAAGGGAAAGAGCAATGTAGGTATTTACGCTGAACTGAGGCTCGGAGTGCTTTCTAGCCCCGCTTCTAGAGAAAAGGGTATTAAGAGTCACAGGAGTCAACCCATCTGTCCTGTATCCGGAACAGGCCCTAGGCTTGAATTTTAAAATTCTTATTCTTTTAAAAATCATGTTCAAAGTTGCCTTCAAATTGTAATGCACCTGCGCGTGCATGAAGGCGGCAGGGGGCACCAAGAGGCCAGCGCAGCTCCGACTCAGGGAGTGGCGTGAAAGAAACAGAGGGAAGTCACCGCGTCACTTACCGCGTGTCCCGGACGCTTGCCGCGTGGGCAGCAGCGCACTTAGCGCCGTGGAGACACAAAGGGCACAAGGGTCCCTGCCCTCCAGAGTGTACACCCTGGGAAGGACATGAGCCTGCAGAAGACAACTACTGGCAACCAAGGAAGTCGGCAATTACGCCCGGTGGAGACGTCGGTCAAAAGTGCTCTCGGCGGTGGGGAGAAGCGGGAATCCTTCCCTGCAGGGGAGCGGAATGCCTTGCTGGGGAGCCTGGGGCTGGCCTTGGAGTTCGAGTCGGACTCAGCCCTCCTCAAGCTGGGACATGCGCACTAAGCATCGCCTGGGGCTCCGATTTAAAGGCAGATTCTGATTCAGGAGGGCCGTACGTGGGTGCCGAGACTCTGCGTTTCTAACAAGCTCCCAGGTGACTCCGCTGTGGCTCATCGGAGCCAGCTCAAGGGTGTAGGCACCGGTTCATCAACAAAAAACCGCTCACACTCCAGTCTCAGCCCATACTGCGTTAATCGGGCTGGGTGCAACCTTGGCGTTGGTATTTTTAAAGCGCTTCCCCGGTGATTCTGATGCTTCTGATGCGCGGTAAGGTTCGAACATCACCGGCGTGGGAACATGTGTCACCCCACCCAGCACCTGAAGCCCCCGCCGAGAGTCAGAGCCCACCCCACGCTATGGAAGCGGCACGCAAGACTCTCTTTCCCCCCACCTCTGGGGCACGGGCATGCGCTCTGGGCGTCACCAACCAACTGAACCATCTTAGACATCGCAGCAAAAGCTACTGAAAGAAGCCGGGGCTGCGCGGTTCCGACCTTGGCAAGGAGTTTGGCATCGGTGGCAGCCATACTGTTCTCAGAGGCGGCAGTGACCATGGCTGGGGCACGATGTCCAGCCTCAGGAGCCGTCCGGCCTCAGTGGACCAATTCTGCTAAGCCTGATTTTGAACAGTGGTCTTGACCGCACAGACTCTGAAACTCGTCCTTTGGTCCTAGAGGTAGTGAGCTACCCAATGTAATAGGAAACCCACAGAGTCCTTTATGATTAAAGATAATACACCCTGTAAAACCCCTAACGCCAATGTGCAGATGGATGAATTGTTATAAGGCAACCCCGTGCCAGATTTTGCTATCCCTGAATATCCCTCCATGTGCCCTTTACCACTTTTTAAAAGTTTTATTGATTGATTGATTGATTGGAGGAAGGACAGAGCAAGAGACAGAATCTTTTTTTTTTTTTAAGATTTTATTTATTTGTCAGAGCATGAGCAAAGCGAAGCAGTAGGCAGAGGGAGAAGCAGGCTCCCCGCTGAGCAAGAAGCCCCAGTTCTGGGACTAGATCCCAGAACCCTGAGATCATGACTAGAGCCAAAGGCAGGATCCCAGACAAAATCTTGAAGCAGGCTCTGTGCTGAGCCTGGAGCCAGATGCAGGGCTCGATCCCATGACCTCAGCAGAAACCAAGAGTGGGACGCTTACCCAACTGAGCCACCCAGGAGCCCAATCCCCTACGATTTATAACTCCTCCCTCCCTAAGAATATCCCTATTCTGACTTTTAATCATTTCCTTAATTTTCTTTATATTCTCTGTAGTTCCCAAAATACACTGTAGTTTAGTTTTGCCTTTTTTTTTTTTTCAGTCTTTGATTCATTTGTAATCTCTCACTCTCCCTCCACTGAAATTTAATTGAAGAGACTGGCTCAGTTGTCCTGTCACATTTACCAGGCTGGAGTTTGCTGACTGATGTAGTTCATGATGTTCCTCTGTCCTCAGATTTCCTATAAATTGGTAGTTGGATCTAGACCGAAACTTTGATCTGACTGGTTTGAGACTTTTTTTGGCGCGGCCTCGTTGTGGGGAGTATTGTGTCAGTGGTCAGAGGTCCGCAGACATTTGGCTGTCTCCATTTTGTTGGATCTCCCTTTGTGATGTTAGTCATTGACCATTCCTAAACCCATTACTTCATTAGCAACTACAAAACAGTGATATTCTATCATTTCTTCTTTCTTTGGTGGGATACTTCTACAGACACACTGCACTTTGTTTACTATTTATTGGGAAGAAAAACTTTATCCTCCTAGGTGCTGTGTTCGGAAGCTTGCAAATTAGACTGACAAAAGACAGATTAGTGGGAGAAAAGCAGATTTTTATCCACTATGTATCTGCGCGGTCACAGAAGATTGCGTGTCTATTTTAGGGCTTATATGCCTCTCAGGGAAGAGCAGAGAAGCACTTCTTACACAGGGAGATGAAGAAAGGGCACTTACATGACTTTTTGGCAGGATAAATGGACCTTTGGGAGGCCGGGAGGTAAAAGAGGCCTGTGACGCTGTTTGGGTGGGGTACAAATCTCTCCGAGAGCTCAGAGTTGCTCCTCAGGGACAAGTTGAGTTCATTCGGGAAGCTAAGCTCTTAAGCAGATAAGGGATTTCAGAAATTCAGAAACCTTCAGATCCAAATCATTTTTATGCCCTAGTGGCTTCTTCTGGCCCCTCTACTCTTCAGTCAACCAGTGACCAGGAAGCTGAGGTAAGTTCTGGATTCTTTTACTTACCAGGGAGGGTGTGGTGGGTAAGAGAGCTGTTGCCCAAGCGACTTCCGACAGTGACCGATGAGGAGTGGGTGCGCCTGCACGTGCACATTCCATCATTACGGACCCATAGGTTTATAAACATCTGATGTGTTCCAGGTGTCCACTCTCTGGCCAGAGTGGAGTTGGCTCCCAACCCTACTGACACATCCTTAGATTTCCGGAACTTCTCTGTCTGATGTGACACACATGGACTCTTGACATTTCTTCACAAAGCTCTGGTTTCTTTTAGTGGGAAAAGGGAACTTCTTAGGGCTCGGACTGTTGCAGTCTTCCGAGTTCCTAGTAGACCCCTGCACTCACTTGCTGTTCGATTGTGCAAACCCCTGTGTCAGCCACTGCTCTAATACTGGCTTGCAGTGTTTTCGAGTACTTGCTGGTTATTTTGGGGTTTCTTCCAGATGCCCATGCTTGGGTGTTCTCGAGGCCGCAGGGGTGTGGGAGGCACCACAGAGAAGAGCACAGCCTGGAGGCCTTCAGACCGGACTGGGTTTTCCCAGAGCGCTGGCTGGGCCAAGTCAGTGCCTTGCTTTCCCCGCAGTCCACTGTGGCATCCGCCTTCAAAACTTGCCAGACCCGTGGCTTCTGTAATTGCCGACATGACATTTAGGAGGCTTTGATGGAATATTCCAAGCACTTCAGAAGAGGCCCGGGTGCAGAGCCTCTCCGCTAAGTCCGATCATTTTCAAAGCGATATCCATTCTGCCCCGGCACATCTGGACTCAAGTAAATGGACCTTTTCCACTTACCTCTAAACCCTGCGCTTCAAGCACTCACAGGAGAGCTCAATCCTGGACTGACTACGCTCTAGCTCCAGTCAAATGATGAGCTGCGATCATTTCAGAATCAAATGAGAATGGTAATTACCCTTTCTTGAAGAAGCAAATAAAACTGTCTATAGCAAGTCCTCTTACCAGAAAGCTGTAAGTCTACACTTCATTACTTCAGCTCCCTGCAGAAATGCCACCATGGACTTTCAATGTACTTTTGTTTTACGGAAATTCACAAAAATGAAAGAGCAAAAGGACAAGCAAATTTATGCATTTTATGAACTTGCATTGGAGACATCTTCACTTTGGAGGCCAATTAACCTTAATGGTAGAAATTTCTGAATTTTGTGCTAGATTTTTTCTTAGCAACCACTCTCTTGAAGATGCAACAGGACTATACCTCTTTATTTCAGTGCTGGAAATCCCAGACCCAAATTCAGTGTCCCGGAAAAGCCTGAAGCCCTCGATCCCCCTAGAGTACTCTTAATCTTGTACCAAGTTATACTCTGCTAGTCATTTATTATGAACAATCTCAAATCCACCTAAGAATTTGGCATAAACTCTGCCTTCTTTCCCCTCCCCTGTATTTTGAGTTCTTCCACCATTACTCGTGGTAGTGATTAATTAACAACACAGGTGCCCCTTAAAGTCTAGTCTTAGAAAGCCAATTAAGAGAAATGTAAAAAGCAACTGCCTGTTTACTTTCAGCCCAAAGATGGTTTGGAGTAGGAGGAAACATAAAATTGGCAGGGTGGTAGGGGTGAAATATGGGTCTAAACTAAAAACAGTAGTTAACTGGTATAAGTACTTTCAAGGGCATGACTCTGTTAGAAGGGGCCAAGGTCAGGCTCAATGGTTACATTAACTAGGTAAGACTACACTCTAGAATTCTGTTAGCGCTGGCACAGAGCCCATATTACCTTCATTAAAATATTTTTAACCAAACCTTAAGACCCTATTCTGAAAAACTATGATAAGGTGAAGGTAAAAACAATGAGCACTGGCTTCAGGCTTGGTTTCAAAATCTAACTCCAGCACCAATGGGATGTGCAACCTTGGCCAAAGTACTTAATCTGACACTGTTTATTTTGTAAATAAACGGTATTTTCTACACCGTCTCACCAGGTCATTGGGTACATAACCCAAAGAACATAGAAAAGTGTCACAAGTAACTGGTGGGCTCCCTAGTAAGCAAAAAGTATTCTTTCCCTTTCACATACTTGAACTTAAACCCTGCACTGCCCTTTGCCATCATTTTAGCCTGGTCCTATTAAAATCTCAATTAACCTACTAACTTCCTATGTGATTCCGGAACCTTCCAGTTCTTCCTCTTCCAACACATTTAGAACTGGTTTCCTCACACACACTGCTCTCACTGCTCTGGAGGGCTCAACAGGATTCCCCCATTGCCCATCATCGTTCAGCTGGACTTCTGGTTTCTCACATAAGCAAAGCTGGTTTCACATTTACAAGTGGTCCCTTCTTCCCCTACCTATTAGCATTAGCCAATCTATTTACCTAAGAACCAGTTCATGTTCCTATTCCCTCAAAAAGCCAACCCAACTACTCCCATCAACTGAACTTGCTCTTAACTATTAATACAGTACTTAAAATCTGAATCACATCTAGTTGATTTTTTTTTAAGATTTTATTTATTTATTTGACAGACAGAGATCACAAGTAGGCAGAGAGGCAGACAGAGAGAGAAAGGAGGAAGCAGGCTCCCTGCTGAGCAGAGAGCCCGATGTGGGACTCGATCCCAGGACCCTGAGATCATGACCTGAGCCGAAGGCAGCGGCTTAACCCACTGAGCCACCCAGGTGCCCTAGTCGATTTTTTTTTTTTAAAAGAATAAGCTCTCTGCCCAATGCAGGACTTAAAGTCAGGATCCTGGGATCAAGAGCTGCATGTTCTACTGACCCAGCCAGCCAGGCGCATCTTGTTGGCTCTTACATACGCTTAGCTAATGACTGGTTTTGCTTTCTAAACTAGATCGCAGATTTAAGGGCAGAGACCATGTTCTATTTTCCTATACCAGTCACAAAATGAGAATCATGGGCCTCGCCCTAGACACACAAAACAGTAAAGTTGGGAGAGTGAATGGGGAAGCAGTAAAAGCACTCCAGGTGATTCCTATGAACACTGCAGGATGAGAAAACTTCCACATTCTCCTTTCCGCAGAGATAATCTTGTCAACAAATATTTATCTCTAGGGGCACCTGGGTGGCTCAGTCATTAAGCGTCTGCCTTCAGCTCAGGGTCCAGAGTCCGGGACTGAGCCCCACATCAAGCTCCCTGCTCAGCAGGAGGCCTGCTTCTCCCTCGTTCACTCCCCCTGCTTGTGTTCCCTGTCAAATAAATAAAAGCTTTAAAAAATTTTTATCTCTATTGACTAATAATGTCCTCACATGGGATTAAGCTTTTCTTTATATAAAACAAAGCTGTTTTATTATAAAACTTTATATATATTCTTTATATAAAACAAGGCTGTTGGGGCAAACGGGTGGCTCAGTAAGTTAAGCCTCTGCCTTAGGCTCAGGTCATGATCCAGGGGGGTCCTGGGATTGAGCCTCTAATTGGGCTCCCTGCTGCGGTGGGGTGGGGAGTCTGGTTCTCCCTCTGCTCCCCATTCATGCTCTCTTTCAATCTCTCGCAAATAAATAAAATCTTTCAAAAAAAAGACAAAAAAAACCCAAACAAATCTGGAAATACTTTTTTCAGATAAGCGGATGGTCACTGCTAAAACAAGCGTTCACCTCCGGGCTGGGAGACTTCCTTGGTGCCCCAGGGTCATCAGCTGTGTTCAGAGCAGCTGGCCTTCGGCACATTCTAGCGTTGTTGGCTGCGGAATGACTGACTGGTATCTCTTTTGACACCAGGATGATTCTGCTTAGACTTCCATTTTTTATATAGTTTCTTACCAAAGATAGTTCTTGACACTGCTTTCTGTTTCCCCTAGGCTGAGAAAGCTATTCCCTTCTATTTCTGCTCCTCTAATGTCCAGCTTGCTATTCTGCATTGTCTTCAGAGGTGATCCTCCATCTTCAACTCCATAAATAAATGAAAACCAAGCCACACAGTTGGAAATCAAGTTTTGTTTTTATATGAACAGAAGTAGACCATCTAGAAATATTTCAGTTTATTTAAATTGTTAAGTAGAATATGAAACCGAATTTGTAGCTAGTACCAGAGAATGGACTTAACTGTTTGGTGTTTAATGAGAACAGCTTCTACACAGGATCCCAAGAGACTTACAGAAAAAGGGGCAAAGCCCTAATATTAAGCAAATAAAACTCATGTTTCAAACAGATTATACAAAAATTGATTTATACTCCATTTCCCTTTTTTTTGATATTTAGAAAGTGCAGATTTAACAAAAGGTAGCCATATCCTTTCTATGTACAATGCCGATTATAATTATGCAAACAAAACTGTCAGTCTTTTTTTTTTTACCCAAAAATCCCAGTGTTTAGCTCTCAAACCTCAAGTCACTGAATTGAATAAGGATTAAAGAGGGTTAAAAATAAAAAAGCTATTGCCACATTCCAGACGGAGGAAAGCAACACGTACATTAAAATTAATCTAACAATAGTAGGTTTAACCTATAACTTTTCAAGAAGCTTAACATCATTTCATTATTATTTTTAGTGGAAAATTAGGGATTATTTGGCAATGCTGCTTTTACTAGTAAACAATGATAAAGTCAAGTGAAGGAAAAACCTAAGAACAACAACCAGTGAGGCATATAAAATTGTTTTCAGGGCACTATCTGAAAAATTCATGGATGTTTACAGCAGATACGTCCCTATGCTGTTAATGTGAGCCAAGAGGGCATTAAAATGCTATCCACGACACACAGAGACTTTTCAATGGAAGCTGCTGTCCTAAACTCAGCCTCTGCTAGAAATGAATCATGCTATTCACAATTATTTCAACAAAGGTATCATCTTAGGATGCTAGCAGCATAGCAAACTTAACTTACCCTATCCTGGTGATAAGCCATGAAGCAAAACTAGGAAAATGAAGTGAAAAAAGGACAGGGTTAGAGACAGCTGGAGATCTTATCTGTACATGAAAAGCCTTTTGTTGTCCTTTTCCCAAATCCATGGTAATACACATTTTCCAAAGGGATGTTAAGTCAGGACTTAAAATTAATAATATTCTAAAGTATTTCTAATCTTAAGGTAAAGACAACTTAACACTGAAAAAGTGTTCTTCAAAGGCCAAATCTCAGTATATTTGGCAAACATGTTAATAAATTTCACTCCTCCTTCCCACCATTTAAAACAAAACCAAAATCAAAAACAACCAAACCTTTACTGGGCTACCAAGCTGCTAGAGGAGCTGCCAGAATGGAGACTACTCAAATTTCGGTTACGAGATTTATTCTAGGAAAGTGAACAGGCTATACACCTAATTAGAAAGACAAACCACAACACCCTCCAAACACTAGTGCATGCAATTAACTCTTCCATTTCATAAACTCAGTGGATAGAAAGGGAACAAAGAGGGAGGGAGAAGAGCATGAAGTAAAAGAGCGAATGGAGGAATCTGGGGCCGAAGTTTTAGGAGAGAGAGAGAATGAGGGGAAGACATTTGACAGTAGTAGGCAGTTAGAATTTATCTTTCAGTTTACTTAGCGAGTTAAGTCAGTACTTTATGTTAAACTTGAAAACCTACTAGTTTGCCCCTTTCGTTTTTAAATAACTCATACCATTGGGTGGTGGGGGAGGGAGAAGCAAAGAAAGCAGCATGCAGGCAGACAGACACAAGGAGAAAGTGGCCCAAGAGAAGAACTGGTGGCAGGAAGAGTTTTAAATATCAAGGCCACTTAAAATTAAGACTCAGCAAACCAAAGCTATCATTTCCGCATTACCCTTTGTCCTCAAGTAACTACTTTGAAAATTACAGCCAAGCAAACCACAAACATTGTAATGGTTTATGTCTGGATGATATGTATGTCTCCTGCACATGCTTCCACCAAAACAAACAAAGGAAAAACCAAAGAAATTCCTTTCCACATAAGGCACAGGACAAAATTAATCCCATTTACATATTCAAGGCGAAAATGAGTGTTTTCCTGGCTTTTGTTTCTTTTGCTATCACATGTCTATAGATTATAGGGACTCAAGCACATTATCCAGGACAGAAAATTCCACTGTTGTACAAAATAAAATTGTTAATTCTAACTTTTATTCTTATACAATTTGCAGAATAGAGTTGAAATGATTGCTATAGGTTTTAATGTTGATAAGAAGAACTGGACTATAATACAACTGAAATGCAGTGGTGAGCTGAGCAAGTACATTTAAAAATGAAGTCACAGACATGATTTTTCTATACATTTTCTTGTTTGAAGAAAATTATAAAGTCAGCAAGCAGTCACGGATGAAAGAACAAATGAAACGGGGGGACTGGAGAGTTAAGATGAGGAACAAAAATATCTGTTTAGAGTTAAAAATGGACAGAGTGGTTTATTTTGCAGCAAGAGGAGGAACAGGGTGGTGGATGGCAACTGACGCGAGGACGCTCAGCAACATTTGCTCTTCCAGCCTGTCACGCCGCCTCCACTGCTGATATCTACATTCTCACTGTTGGGCTCTTTTACAGGGGTCTGGAACAAACACACAAGGAAAGCAACCCATGAAAAGCACTGCTATGGCAAAATCAAGATTCAGCAGAAATATTCTCATAAAGGCAACAAAAAGTAACTCCAGTCACACAGGTAGGTTCTCTCTCCCATGCAAAGTAAAGATCTGGAAGCTTTGTTTTCCATCTACATTTTGCCTGCTGACTTCAAGCTGTGAAATGTCTAGAGGCCTCTAGGCATCCCTCGAATAAAGCTTCCAGTATCTTTTCTGCTCTCCCTTGCACAGAGGTTTGCTATCAATTAGCCCTGACCCCCAGGGGTCTAGTATCTAGTACTTAAAAAGCATTATCAAAAGGCATCTGTATAAACCAATGTCGGGTCAAGTCTAACCCCAGAGAAGTGAAACTGCCCTTTCTCTCTAGTTACTTGCCTTCTGAGACTGAAGTTTGTAACGCTCTGCCACAGATTTAAAAAGGCAAGCTCAACAGTGATATGCCAACATTAAGTGGAAGAAAAAGGGTAGGGCACAATGTAAATTGTGTAATTCGTGGTAAAAATGGATATCTGAGGGTTTTCTGCTGTTAACATTTGTTGTCTCTCCTTTTGATTTTTTTTTTCTATATCCAGAATATAGAAAAAAAAAATCAAAAGGAGAGACAACAAATGTTAACAGCAGAAAACCCTCAGATGGTGGGTTTACGAGTGATTTTATTTTTTTCTATGAACAATCCTGTATTTCCCCAGTAACCTAAATATTACTTTTAAAATCAAAAGAATATACTATTTTCAATGGATAACCCAGTTACTTAGTTAAAATGGATAACCCATATGGTATATAGGAAAGGAACTTTTTTTTTTTTAGAAACCGCTTATATTCAGTGAAGTATACAAATCTTAATTGTGCTTGATGGATTTAGAGTATACAAAGTGAAACTATCAGATCAAAACATAGAACATAATACCCCCAGAGGCTCCCCTGTGTCCCTTTCCAGCCAGTACTACCCTCCTGAAGGTAAACGGTACTCTCATTTTGGTCACCAGAGATTAGTTTTTTTTTTCTCTTCTTGACCTTCAAATACATGGAACCATGCTTTATGTCTTCTTTTATGTATTATTCCCTTTACTCAGTATCAATCTGTGAAATTCATCCAGGCTGTTGTGTTAACAGTGGGTCACCAAAAATGAAATTTTAAAAGCTAAGATGTAACTGGGAATGTATTCTCTCAATGAAACAAGATAAAGTTAAGGTAACCCAGGGGGAACAACTTAAAATATTTTAGAAACTCACATAGCTCAAGAGAAGTCCTACTGAACTTATATGGAAGTGAAATTTCAACTTGCACTTTGAGCTCACCTACCTACCCGCACTGCCTGATGGGATTCTTTTCCTTACTGCATGTTAAAGCTTTAAGTTTTGCATTAAAAAAACTTTGGGTTTTCCTGAGCAACCAACTTTATTCCTACTACAGATCTTGAGAAAAATAACAGAAGAGAAAGAGCCCCTCAGCATCTATCCCACAGCAAAAGAATATGGTTACCAGGAAACAGTCCTCCTCTGGTAACTTCTAGGTGTGAGTCAGTTCAAAGTACATGGATGTTGAGGGGAAAAAAAAAAATGGGTACTTGTTACCAGGGAGGTCACTATATTCCTTAACACCTCACTCACTGTCTATCCTTCTACAATTTAACTTAGATCCTTGAAAGAGACTCTCTGAAAAAAGGAATTCTCCCATGCAAAGTAAAACATTTTAAAGCCAAAGTATTAATCAAGTTTATTTCAATATAAATATAAGCCATTCCTAGCTAAGAGTAAGAAAAGGGCCAATAACTAAAAAAGTAAGCAAAGGAATAAAACAAGTTTACAGAAAAGAAAATACAAGAGTGGTTTTTAAAACTATCTTTAAAAATGCTCACCATACTCCTAAAAGAGCTGCAAATTAAATCTACCTTTTTTTTTTAACCTGTCAGGTTGGGAAAGATCTGAAAGTCTTAGAATCAATTACGTGGCCAGAGTGTGAGGAAACAGACATTCTCATCCACTGCTAGTAGGAATGTAAATGGGTAAAACCCTCATGCCAGCATGTGGCAAGATGTATCAGAATAAAAATGTTCATACATGCTCTTTGGCCACTTCTAGGAATCTGTCCTTCATATATCTGCACATAATCCTATGATTGCAAAATGATTTAAATATAACATTATTCACTGAAGTGCAATTTATGAGATCATAAGGCTAAAAATCACCTGCATGTTCCTCACTGAGAAAAAGTGTTTAATTATGACACATCTACTCATAGGAGTAGCATTCAATTATTTAAAAAGTGGAATTATTTTACTTTACAAACAGAGTATAGCAAGTTGCCTTATCTGTTTATAAAGAAGTTGGTGGGGGGGAAAAAGTTGGTGGGAATAAAAATATATATTTATATTTACTTGTATATTAAAAATTAAGAGGTTAGTTAATTACACTGGTTACCTGTGGGGGATGAATGAGGAGTTGGGGGAATGTGGTGGGAAACTGCTCTGCACTTGCACTCTCTCTATTTTAAAGGTTTGAATCATGAGAATGAATTACCTATTCAAATAATTAAGTTAAAAATGTTTTGAATTGCTTTCATTCTGAAGTTTAATTTTCTTTTACTAAGTCAGGAGAGAAATCATGGCACAGGAAGCTGCTGGTCAGGAAACACTCCTGTATTTCCCACTGTTTGCTGTTTAACTTCTAATTTTACCACATCAAAAATTATATGTATGTGTATTGAGAAAAAAATGGGATCCCACATTGGGGCATGCCTACATGGGGAAGACGCAGACCAGACTGAGATCTTTATCAGTGAATGCATACTTTTTAACCTTTAATATGGTAACAAGGAAGATCTGTCATATTTGGAAGCAGATTTTAAGACTATAAGCATCTTTTTTTTTTTAATGCCAAGATTAGTGAAAAAAATCAAGGGATACAGTGTGGACAGAAAAAAAAATCAAAAACAATGGAGAAAACAAAAAAATCCAGAAAGAGAAAGAACACAAGAGACAAGGGGATTTCAACAAGTGTTGTGGTAAATTCTGTGGGTACTGGAATAATCTTTCACTGTGTCCTACCAAACTCTGAAATACAAAGTATTCCATTAATTAAAAGAGCATTTTTCTGTTCTTGTTATTCCCTTCATTTAATTAAAAAATATGAACGTTTTTCCTTGTCCATCTAGTACTTTACTTTTCTATGCTTCTATTTTTATTTTTTCAAAGGAATATTTTCAAATATAAAAATGTATATAAAAATATAAAAATTCCTCAAGAATTTCCAAGGGGTTTTACCTTTACATACTGTGAAGAATATTTTAAAATTTTAACGTTTTTTTCCTTTTTTAACTAAAAAGATACGCTAAGTTTTCTAAACAAAACTATATAAATGTCAGTCATTGAGTAATTCTGTTCTATGTCTCCTCCTTACCTCCATCACCCACTTGGAATACTCACTATTTACATTTGATATAGATCCTTCCAGATCTTTATTTGCTGAACATAACCAAACACGTGTGTGCACATGTTAACACACGTGTGTTTGGTACCATACATAATTAAAAAAATAAGATCAGACTACACGTATTACATCCTAACTTGCTTTTTATTACTCAATATATTATAGATACCAGGATGCTGGCAGACGTGGAAGGGTACAACTTTTGTAGTCACTGTGAATAGCAGTATAACTGATGACTTTTTTCTGGTTTGAACACACACTTAGAGTTAGCGGATAACTACATTTCACTATAAAAAATGAAGTTGTTTGATTTCTCTGAAATGTCACTAGATTTATATTTGAGATACCATCTCTATTACAGTGTATATTTTACAGATACATGTATTTTTTAATTTGGGGACTGGTTTTTTAAAAAATACTGTTATTTCAATTATAAAAATAGAAAGGTTGCCAGAAGCAAATAATTTTCTCCTATACAATAACTGCTTCTCCATTAGGAGTTGTGTCAGATTTTTTCTGTTTTTATGTGCATTTAAAGATACCATCGACTGAATGGACAACTCAGGATTTAGAACCAAATCTGGATATTATATCTACTCATTTGAGGAGAACTACGAAAATCAATTCCCAATTTTGCTACAAGCGACTCATATTGGAAAGTATGGGGATTCCCAAGTTAAATTCAGAAAATGAACCCTGAAGTAAAATGAATTCCCTGGGACCATATTTTAGCAATTTTTAAAATATCACAGATTGAAATGATTGGCTAAATGAAAAATAGGGATGGATTTATTGCATTTATTCACTATATAATATAGACAGGTTCTTTACTGGCATATCTGAGAAATGACTATATAGATAGAAGAAAGTGATTCTGTAGCAGTAAGTATTATCTTAAATTTTAAGAAATCATCTATGGAAATACAAAGAATGTCTAAGAGAAGTGAGTCCAAAAGTAAACAGAAGAGCCACAAGAGCAGAGACCCGACAAAAAGCTGAAAAAAAGGTGAATGCAACTGGGGACCTAATAGTCAGTTACCACTGACCAGATGTTCCAGATTTCTAATGGCTCACTGCTTCCCCAAGTCCCTACTCCACTTTAGGAGGGTCAGATACTGGTGATGAGTAAACATTTAGGAACAATACCACCCAAATCTAATTTTTATATGTTAATCCAGTACTTCAAAAAAGAATTGTGACACTGGGCACTTTGGATCTTACCTTTCGAAGGATATCTTCAGCTAATGTGAGGAAAGCCTTTTCGATGTTTATATTTGCTTTTGCACTAGTCTCAAAAAATCTAATACCATGCTCCCTTGCAATCTAAAATAGAAGCAAAATGTCATCATAAAATTATCAAGCACAGGGTGCCAACTGTTGACTTTAGCATCCTGGAGGAAATAATATTATTCTAAAGGCACAGTCCCTACTAGGTTATATAAAGCAAAGTACTTCAATGGGTCACAATTCAAATGGTCAAGTTCTTTCAAAAATAAATAAGCGAACAAAAGTAATAATAAAAGAATCCTCTCCTCACTTCAGGAGTTTACGTCAAATACTCTAAGTGAGGTGCTTAAAGTCTTAAATTACAAAACTGGGGATCACTGATTTGTTATTTTTCCTCTTTGTAGTTTAAATACAGCTAAAGGTACTACTACCAAAGGTTTGATTCTCCTACACCTGTTAGATAGGCACTGAAAAAACTCACTCACATGGTAACTTGTTTCCCACAGCACTTCTAAAACAATGTGAAGAGCTCAGCACATCATTACCACTACTAACAATCAAATGTCATGCCATCTTCACAAAGAAAGGACAGTGTATTAGTTTCATTCATAGCTTTTACCTGTTCTCCTTTTCCTTTAGGTACAACTCTTTTATCATCCATATCACATTTGTTTCCTAGTAACATTCTTTCCACATCTTCATTGGCATGCTACAATGGAAGGAAGATTTAATTGACATTTTATCATGACTTAAAGCTTAATATTCTCTAAAAATGACTTTATTATTCTCAATTTTCACTGTTATTTTTATAATCTGGAAGTTTTATACCATCACCCTGAAATCAAAGTACCCCATGCAAAAAGCTTATACAAACTCGCAAATTACTTAGGAAAAAAAACACAATTCCTAAGACATAACACTGTCAAATATTATCTTACCCCAACACGAGGCTGTCTAGTTTCTAGATATTCTCATCAAAACTGAAGATACGGGCAAAAGACCTGAAACAGCAATCTCTTAGGCATAATCGAAATCCAAGCTGTACCATGAGTTCAGATCATGAGTATTACCGTGCAGAAGCCTGAATCAAAAATTCTACAGAGTTTAAAAAAAAAATTCTACAGAGCTCTTAAAATCTCAAGAGGCTATACTGCTAGGGCACAGGAAGATCCCATGCAGAAAAATTAGTTAAAAATAAATGTTTGCCCCACTGAAATCCTAACAACATCATTTGCGCAAATAGAAAAATCCATCCCTAAAATTCATTTATAGCCTTGAGGGACCCTGAACAGTAAAAATGATCTTGAAAAAGAAGTACAAAGTTAGAAGATTCATACTTATTTCCTGATTTCAAAACTTATTACAAAGCTGCAATAATCCAAACAGTGTGCTACTGGCATAAAGACATATACATGAATACACCGGATATAGAGCCAAGAAATAATCCCTTGCATGCATGATCAAATGATTTTCAACAAGAGGGCCAAGTCCATTCAATGGAGGAAAGAATAGTCTTTTAAAAAAATGGGTGCTGGGGGTTGCCTGGGTGGCTCAGTGGGTTAAGCAGCTGCCTTTGGCTCAGGTCATGATCCCAGGGTCCTGGGATCCAGCCTCGCATCAAGTTCCCAGCACAGTGGAGAACCTGCTTCTTCCTCTCCCTTTGCTTACTGCTCTGTCTACTTGCACTCTCTCTGTATCAAACTGTCAAATAAATAAGTAAAAATCTTTAAAAAAATAAATAAATAAAAGTGTTATTGGGCATACCAGATTTTAACATGGGAAAGAATGAAGCTGGACTCTTAACTTACCACCATATACAAAAATGAACTCAAAATGGATCAAAAGCCTAAATATAAGACTTAAAACTAAAAAACTCAGAAAATACAGGAGAAAAATTTTATGACATCGGATTTGGCAACAGTATCTTGGATATGATACCAAAAGTACAGGCAACAAAAGAAAAAAAGGCAAATTATACTTCATCAAAATTTAAAAACTTTTATGTGTCAAAGGTCACCATCAGAGTGAAAAGACAACCAACCCCTGGAATAAGAAAAATCATCCATCTTTGGCCCAACACTCCTTTCCCTGAATGTCTCTAAGCCAAGGTAGTTAAATTCTCTAGAGAACAAAGTACTTTGAGATTTGTCTTAGATTTGAATCGATTACATTCTTTCCACTAGCCCTATCCTTTTCTGAGTATCTTTTACTCACTCATTTCTTCAGATCTCAGCTTAAAAGTCATTCGTCATATCAAAGCCTGTTTGACTATTCTGGGTCCCATGCCTGCACCTCCATATGAATTTTAAGATCAGCCTGTCAATTTCTCCCAGCCACCCCCCCCACCTCCCCCGCAAGCCCCAAGCCAGCAGCTGGGATTTTCATAGGATTACACTGAAACTGCAGATCACTTTGGCTAATGCTGCCATTTTAAAAATATGAAAACTTCAATTAATAAACATGGGATGTCTTTTCAATTACATTGATCTTTAATTTCTTTTGACATTTTGTGGTTATTAGTATGTAAGTTCTGAATATCTTTGGCTAAATTTTTCATAACTAGTTTTTCTTCTTTTTGATGCTACTGCAAATGGAACTATATATATATAATTATATATATATATATATATACACACACACACACACACACACACACACACAATTTTTAAAAAAGATTTTGTTTATTTGACAGAGAGACAGCAAGAGAGGGAATACAAGTAGGGGGAGTGGGAGAGGGAGAAGCAGGCTTCCCGCTGAGCAAGGAGCCTGATGCAGGGCTCGATCCCAGGATACTGGGATCATGACTTGAGCTGAAGGCAGCTGCTTAACGACTGAGCCACCCAGGCGGCCCTGGAACCTTTTCTTAATTTCATTTTTTGATTATCTGCTGCTAGTGTATAGAAATACAAGTGATTTCTGTGTATTGGATCTTGTATCCTCCAAGTTTACTGAACTTGTTCATTAGTTCTATCAGTTTTATTTTTTGTGTGTATGTTCCTTAGGATTTTCTCTCTCTCTCTCTCTCTCTCTCTTTTTAAGATTTTATTTCTTTGATGGGGTGCTTGGGTGGCTTAGTCAGTTAAGCATCTGTCTTCAGCTCAGGTCATGATCCCAGAGTCCTGGGATTAAGCCCCAGATTGGGGTCCTTACTCAGTGGGGAATGTGCTTCTCCTCTTTCTGCATGCTACTCCCCCTACTTGTGCTAATAAATAAATAAGATCTTAAAAGAAAGATTTTATTGAGGGGTGGGGCAAAGAGCACAAGCAGGGGGTGGGGCAGAGGAAAGCAGGCTCCCGCCAAGCTGGAAGCCACCCAATGTGGGGCTTGATCCTAGGACCCCATGATCATGACCTAAACCATAGGCAGATGTTTAATCAACCGGAACCACTCCTTGGGATTTTCTATATACAAAATCTCATTATTTACAAATACAGTTTTCCCTCCCAATCTGGGTTTCCCCCTTTTCTTTGCCTAAATGCCCTGGCTAGAACTTCTACTACAATTCTGAACAGTAATGGCATACTTCTCATTTTCTTGATCACAGAGACAGGTATGCTTGTTAGCTGTAGGATTTTCACGGATGTCCTTTGCTAGGCTAAAGATGTTCTATTTCTAGTTTGCTGAGTGTTTTTACCATGAAAGGCTGTTGGGTTTGTCAAAATTTTTCCTGTGTCTGATGGCAAGATCATACAGTTTCTATCTTTTATCAAGATGGTGTATTACACAGGGTGCCTGGGCGGCTCAGTTGGTTAAGTGTCTGCCTTCAGCTCAGGTCACGATCCCAGCGTCCTGGGATGGAGCCCCAAGTCGGGCTCCCTGCTCAGCAGAAGTCTGCTTCTCCCTCTTCCTTTGCCTGCTTGTGCTTATGTACACACTCTCTGTCAAATTAATACATAAAATCTTCAATTAAAAAAAAAACCATGTATTACAGGGATGCCTGGATGGCTCAGTTGGTTAAGTGTCTGCCTTTCACTCTGGTTGTGATCTCAGCAGCCTGGGATCCAGCCCCGACTCAAGCTCCCCACCCAGCAAAGAGTCTGCTTCTCCCTCTCCCTCTCCCCCTCCCCCTCCCCACTTGGGTCATTCTCCCTCTCTCAAATAAATAAATAAAATCTTAAAAAAAAAAAAACAAACCATTAAAAGATGGTGTATTACACTGATTGATTTCTTATATTGAACTACCCTTGCATTCCTAGGTAAATTCCTCTTGATCAACAATATATAATCCTTTTAAAATGTTCTTTTTTTCATTTTGTTCAAGCTTTAACTTCAAAAACAAAGTGAAAATTAGGCAACACCAATCTCTTGTATGTCAGAAAAACACATTTTCTTTCCTTTTTTTTTTTTAAGGTTTTATTTATTTATTTGACAGATCACAAGTAGGCAGAGAGAGGCATGGGGGAAGCAGGCTCCCCTCTGAGAAAAGAGCCAGACGCAGGGTTTGATCCCAGGACCAAGATCATGACCTGAGCCAAAGGCAGATGCTTAACCCACTGAGCCACCCAGGCACCCCACATATTTTCTTCTTAGTGGCTGAGTTTTATGTACCTTAATTCTCATGTTGGGAAACTATGACGTTTCCCACTTATGACGTGCATAAGGCTGTAACAGAAATAAAGAACCAATTTGGCCTTGATGCCCTGGCACAGTACTCCTAATTTCCTGAGTGAAAGACTGTCTTTTGTTGTTCATAACAGAGCCCTTTCTACCTACCTAAGTTTATGCTAATGAAGAACTTGGACAGAGTGGTGACCTACAGAGTTTCACAATGGAAATCAGTCACTAGAAGATCCAAACATGTGATTAAAGAATTGAAACTTTCAAGGGGCACCTGGGTGGCTCAGATTGTTAAGGATCTGCCTTTGGCTCAAGTCATGATCTCCAGGTCCTGGGATCAAGCCCAACGTCAGGCTTCCTGCTCAGATGGGAGTCTGCTTCTCCTACCCCTGCTTGTGATCTCTTGCTCACTCTCTTTCTCTACCCCACCTCAAATAAAAAAATAAAAAAAGATTTGGAACTTTCAGCCACTCCCCTACCTCCCATGAGGTGAAGAGGGCTAGAGATGAAGTTAAATCACCAGAGGCCAACGATTTAACTAACCATACCTGTGCAGTAAAACCTGAATCAAAACTCTGAAACAATGAAGTTAGGGGACCTCTTCCAGGTTGGTGAACATATCAAAATGCCCAGAGGGTGATTATGTCTAGAGATGGCAAGGAAGCTCTGTGTTCCCCAACCCCCATACCTTCCCTGTACATCTCTTCCATTTAGCTGTTCCTGCATCCTTTATAATAAAATTAAAAATGTAAATAAAACACTTTCCTGAGTTCTAGGAATCATTATAGCCAACAACTGAACCTGAAAGTCCTGGGGGCCCTAGGACCCCCTCAAATTTGTAGCGAAGTTAGAGAGAAGTGAAGGTAACTGAAGGGACCCAGGACTTAACATATGAAGGAAGGGCAGTCCTTAAACTTGGGAGAGTCTGACTCTAAGGTTGGGCAGTTAGCATCAGAATAGGACTGAATTGTAGGACATCCAGTTCATGTCATAGAATTTGGAAAACTGCTGTTGTTGAAACAACAATGCACAGTCTATCAATTGCTCCTACTATATGTGCTACTTAGCTGAATCATAAAATAAAGGCTAAGAAAATCCAAAATGGCGCCCTGAAAATCCAAAACTGCTGTTGTTGAAACAACAATGCACAGTCTATCAATTGCTCCTACTATATGTGCTACTTAGCTGAATCATAAAATAAAGGCTAAGAAAATCCAAAATGGTGCCCTGTTTAAAAAAATCTGTGTATTATTAACTGATTGTTAAATATTAACAGGCTTCTCTTTCAAGATTTATTGCAGTGATGGAAAAGTCAGTAATAAGCTGTCAAGACTGCTACCACTGAGATATCATTATCTTGCATCTAATACTTGGTCTTCTAGCCAAAGGTGCTTTAAAGAGTTAGTCTTAAGGAAATCAAAGCCCAGAAGGCTGCAATAAGACATGAAAAATAATTTCAACAAGAAGCCACCTACACTGCAGAACAGAAAAAGACCGGCTTTGACACATATTTTACCTTATAAAAACTGACATCTTCTCAGGTAATGATACGGCACTATTTTCGTTAGGTTTTTACCATATTACTACTCTGTATCTTTTCAAAATGTCTAGAAGTGATATAACGTTTCTGTTGTTTTAAATTACTACTGAAAAATTCAGTAATTTATTCATTCAATAAAAATTCATTGAGAAAGAATTCGTTTACAGAGAGGTGTGTAAAACCACTGGTAGCTTCTACATGGGGCCATCTTTAAAAGATGGATGTATAAAGTTTTTGGGTAAGTTAGTAATTGCCTTGGATGGGGTTCTAGATAGACTTACCCACATATTTAAGAGAAAGGCAGATTAACATTAACCTTTAAGAAGTAGAAATAACACAGTAATAATGATAGTACATTATATCCTAAACATCATTTAGAATTATTCTTAACTAAACTCAAAAATGTATCTTTATAAAGAGTTTATACAATTTCTAGTCTTACCTCATCTATGTTTCTAAGCCATTTGCTGATGTTTTCAAAACTTTTACCATTGGTGATGTCATATACTAGCATGATACCCATTGCTCCTCTGTAGTAGGAGGTTGTGATGGTATGAAATCGTTCCTGGCCTGCCGTATCCCTGAAATAAACAGCAATAATTTATATTGAGCATTTTGATATTATGACATTCTAGATAATGAAGGGCAAAACAGTCAAATGGTTTGGTAAGATTAACATTAAATCCACTATACACTACACAAAGCAAAACAGTACCATCACCCATTTAGTTCTTAAATGATAAATAATTATGGTTTATTCATAAGAATATATATATATGTGTGTGTAACTTTTTTTAGTCAAAGGAAATTTATGACTACCTATAGTGGGTGAAAATCTGGAAGGGAAACCCACAGAAAAATGACACAGAAAAGTCTTGGCAGTTATTTTAGAATGAATACCAGCAAGTGTGATAAAAACTCTTAAAATTCATTTTATTCAGTGATCTGGTTCCATAACATAACACAAAAGCCTGCGGAATGTTTAGAACATTAAAGGATTAAGCCATAGTACAGCTACATTTACCTTTAGGATCACTTACAAAATGTTGTAAAGATAACCTCATTTTTAGGTAACAAGATGGAAATATGTAAATAGTATTTTTTAAATTCCTTCATGCCAAAGATCTAAGATATAGATTTTGCTCCTGTAATTTCCCCCTTGACTGCATCACTAATGTCATCCTTTTATGAATCATTCTCATCAGGACACATACATGTTTTAGTATCCCCTATTCTAAAAGAGCAAAATTAAAACAAAAAAATCCCATTCTCAACATTATACCCCTCCAACTAACATCCCATTTCTATGTTCACCTCCCCAGCAAGCTTTCTTTTTTAAAACTTTATTTTAAAATAATTATAGCCTCACAGGAAGCTACAAAAATAGAACAGTCTTTGTATCCTTCACCCAGTTCTCCCCAATGGTAACATCTTACACCATCTTACAAAAGCAAAACCAGGAAATTTACATTGGTACAATTGAAGAACTTACTTAAAGTCTACTTTTTTTTTTAAACGTACATTTGTATGTGTGTGTGGGTGCACACGCACACATGTATGTAGTTCTCTGCAATCTTATCAGATGTACAGGCCTGTGTAATCACCACCACAAACACAACAGAAAACTCATCTCCTTTAGTCCCTATACCCTGGCCAATAATCTGTTTTCCACATCTATGATTTTGTCATTTTCAGAATGCTATATAATGGAATCATGTTATATTATATAAAACCTTTTGAAATGGTCATCTTTCACTTCTTTCACCATGACTTCCTGAGATCCATCTAAGTTGCTGCACCTAATACTAGTCTGTTCCATTTTATTGCTGAATAGTATTCCATTGTATGGACATACCACAATCTGTTTATTCACTCACCTGTGGAAAGAGACTGGATTGTTTCCAGTTTTTGGCCATCACAAATAAAATTGCTATGAATATTTATGTACAAGTTCCTGTGTGTACCTAAGTTTTCATTTCTTCTGGATGAATATCCAGGAATCTTACTGCTGACCCACATGGCATGTTTACATTTATAAGAAACAAGGCAACTTTTCTAGAGCTGCTGTACCACTTTACATTCCAACTAGCAATGTAACAGATTTGTTTTCTCTGCATTCATTAGCATTTGGTATTGTCACTATTTTTTATTTTAATCTAATAAATAAGGCATGTAGTGATACCTCATCATCATTTAAATTTGTATTTCTCTAAGCCTAATGATGATGAACATTTTTTCATATCATTATCTGCCATTCACATATCCTCTCTGGTGAAATGGCAGCTCTTGTCTTCTGTCCATTTTCTAACTGGATTGGTTGCCGTCTTTTTTTTTTTTTTTTTTTTTTTAAACACTCTGTATGTTGAGAGTTTTGTACCTAGTTTTTTAATTCTCTTGACAGGGTCTTTTGTAGAGTAAGAGTTTTAAATACTGAAATCTAATCTACTGATTTTTTTCAAGAATCTTTTATGGATCACAATTCTAGCGTTTTTTTTTTTTTTTAAAGATTTTATTTATTTATTTGAGAGAGAGAGACAGTGAGAGAGAGCATGAGCAAGGAGAAGGTCAGAGAGCGAAGCAGACTCCCCATGGAGCTGGGAGCCCGATGTGGGACTCGATCCCGGGACTCCAGGATCACGCCCTGAGCCGAAGGCAGTCGTCCAACCAACTGAGCCACCCAGGCGTCCCACAATTCTAGCGTTTTATCTAAGAACTCTTCACCTAGTCTGAGGTCCTATTTTCTGTATTTTCTTCTGAAAGTCTATGATTTTACATTTTATATTTAAACTGATGATACAAGGCACCTGGGTGGCTCAGTTGGTCAACCATCTGCCTTTGGCTCAGGTCATGATCCCAGGGTTCTGGGATTGAGCCCCACACCAGGCTCCCTGCTCAGCTAGAAGCCTGCTTCTCCCTCTCCCTCTGCCTGCCACACCCCCTGCTTGTGCTTTCTGTCAAATAAATAAATAAAATCTTTAAAAAATAAGGGATGAATGAATGAACGAATGAACAAACGAACTGATAATACATTCTGAGTTAATTTTTGTACAGGGTGTGAATTTTAAGGAGAGGTCCATGTTTTTACTTATGGAAGTCCAACTACTCTAGCATCATTTGTTGAAAATGTTGAGGAAATACCCTTTCTTCATGGAGTTGCTTTTGCACCTTTGATAAAAATTAATCAACCATAACCCAATCTAATTCTGGGTTTTTCTTTCTGTTCCAATGATCTATGTGTCTGTGTCTCCCCCAAAACCACACTGTGTTGATTACTATAGCTAAATAAAGTCTTAAAACCAGAGAGATTCCTCCCACATATTTTTATCAGTTTTTTTTTAAGCTATGTAGCCTTTGCATATAAGTTGCTGTTGCTGTTTTTATGTAGGCTCCATGCCCACTGTGGAGCCCAATGTGAGGCTTGAACTCCTCAGATCAAGACCCGAGCTGAGATCAAGAGTCAGATGTCTCACCAGCTGAGCTACTCAGGCAACCCTCCATATAAAGTTTAAAACCACCTTGTCTGTATCTACAATAAAATCTCCCCAGCAAACTTCTTTAAAGAGTTCTCTAATTTCTGTCTTCCCAAATTCATTTCTCAACCAATTCTAATCTGACTACTGCTACTACTATTCTACCAAGACTGCTCTTCTTCAAGGGGTCTCCAATAACTTCTGATAGCTAAATCCAGGATTTAGTTCCTTTTTATACATTTTAATCATTCATCAGGATGCCATAAAATTGACCACTTTCTCTTCTTGAAACATTTTATTCTCATGGATTTTCTGAAACCACATGTTTCTGCTCTTAGTTCTATGGCATTGACTGGTCATTTTCAGTAACTTTGGCTGGCATTCTAACATTCACATATATAGGAAATGACATTCTCTACACAGTAGCCAGAGTGTTCTTCTTTAAATGTGTCTGATCATAACATCTTCTGCTTAAACCTTCCAATAGCTTCAATGGGGAAAGAGTAGGTTTTTTCTAACAAATAGTGCTAAAACAACTGGTTATCTCCATGCAAATGATGAAGTTGGACCCCTACCCTCATACCGTAGAAATAAATAAAAATTAATTCAAAACAAATCTAAGGCCGGAATATAAGAGTCAAAACTATAAAAGTCTTAGAAGAAAATATGAGAAGGATGCTCAACATCATTAGTCATTAGGGAACTGTAAGTCAAAATCACTTCATACACCCTAGGATGGCTATAAGCAAAAAAGCAAACAATAAAGGATGTAGAGAAATTGGAATCTTCACGCATAGTTGGTATAAATGTAAACTGATGCTGCCACTGTGGAAATAGTCTGGCAGTTCCTCAAAATGTTAAACATACAGCTACCATATGATCCTGCAATTCTACTTCCTGGTATATAACCAAGAGAAATGAAAACATATGCCCAATACAGAGATTCATACATGAATGCTCGTAACAACGTTATTCACGATAGCCAAAAAGTAGAAACCACCTAAATGCCCATCAACTGACGGATGGATAAATAAAATGTGGTATTGTCATATGACAGAATATTATTCAGTGATAAAACAGAATGAAGTACTGATATCTGCTACAACCTGGGTGAGCCCTGATAACGTTAAGTGAGAAAAATCAGACACAAAAGATCAAATAATGTATGATTCCATTTATATGAAATGTCCAGAATAGGAAAATCTACATAGACATAAAGTATTTTAGTGGCTACCCTGGCTAAGGCGTTTGGTCAGGACGGGGAGGGGCTGCTAGAGTAGAGTCTCAAAAAAAAAAAAAAAAAAGAGTATGGAGTTTCTTTTTGGGAATATAAACATGTTCAAAAATTATGATGATGGTAAATATATATACCTTGTAAACACACTAAAGAACTAGCTTTATACTTTAAATGGCTGAATTACAGTGTATGAATTAGATCTCACCACAAAACAGAGATTACTAGGCTTAAAAATAAAAAAACACAAAATTTTCAATTCATTATAACCAGAACCAATTCCAAAATCCTTACCTTGAGGTTTACAAGTACTATAGGACTTGTTCTTTACTCCAGCCCCCCAAATTTTGAGGCATTCCTTTCCCTGACAACTAGAGTCACGTTTTGGGTTTTTTTTTTTTTAATGTCCCCAAATTTGCAAATTTGTTTTCACTTGACAGTCTCTGCATTAGCTGTTGCCACAGCCTGCCTGTACATGACTAGCTCCTCATGTTCACGTTTTAACCATCACCTTAACAATGAAGACTTCTCTGACCACCCAATTTAAATAGTCATCCAGTCTCTCTCCGTTCCATATCCCTACTTAACTTCTCTGTATAACACTTACTATAGATTTATTTACTGTTTATCTCCCATGTCCTCCAAAATTAAAGTTCCATCAGAGATCTGTCTTGTTTATTGCAGAACCCATTTTATCTACAAGTCTAATAAGCATTCAAATGTTAGTAAGTCAGTATTTCAGAATATTACCTTGCAGATTCTATATTATTTTATATAGCAAGGAGCTTCAATTCATTAAATGACCCTTAAAAACACATTTTAAAAACAATGCTTCGGGGCGCCTGGGTGACTCAGTGGTTTAAGCCTCTGCCTTCGGCTCAGGTCGTGATCTCGGGGTCCTGGGATCGAGCCCCACATCGGGCTCTCTGCTCAGTGGGGAGCCTGCTTCCCCCCTCTCTCTCTGCCTGCCTTCTGCCTACTTGTGATCTCTCTCTATCAAATAAATAGATAAAATTCTTTAAAAAAAAATAAAAATAAAAACAATGCTTCTGGGACACCTGGGAGGGTCAGTTGGTTAAGCCGCTGCCTTCCACTCAGGTCATGATCCCAGGGTCCTAGGATCGAGTCCTGCATCGGGCTCCTTGCTCAGCAGGGAGCCTGCTTCTCTCTCTGCCTCTGCCTGCCACTCTGCCTGCTTGTGCGTGCTCTCTCTCTCTCTCGCTCTCTCTCTCTCTGAGAAATAAATAAATAAAATAAAATCTTAAAAAAAAAAAAAACTTTAAATCTTAAAAAAAAAAATAAATAGGCTTCTATGCCTAAATATATATGTAGCCAGAAATAAAAGAACTACCAATACATCAATATTCCCTACATTCAATCCTGGTGTACAATCACCATGTTCATACATCTGCCCTCTATCCATCTGTCCATCAATTCAAATACTTTGCTAGGCATTATACAAGAAAAAATATAGAACATGGGTTTGGAGTCAGATCCAAGTTTATCCTGAGATTCCAATCCTTCCTGGTGGGTGACCTTAAAGGTATGTAACCTCTCTGAATCTTCTTCATTCACAGCTCGAAGAAATAACTAAAGTAAAATTCCATAATTTATTTGTGTGTGTAATAAATAAGCTCAAAGCAATCTGTAGTATAAAAATATGCAAAGATGCAATAATGTCATTTTGAGATTCAAAATTTGTGTTTTCAAGATGTCCTAAGTCAAAACCATCTCTGCAGATGCTCTTTAAAGTTAGTACCTGCTGGTGTTTAAGCTTACTCAAAGCTGTTTCACAAGAAATCCCTGGCTTTGCTTGAAGCCTATATCCAAATAAATGTAAAATAAAATGATTTTTTTATTTAGCCAAGTTAAAAGATGATCTGGTTGGATTTTTCAACTTTTGTAAGAGAACTTCAGCCTTGTCACTTGCCCGTCTCATCTCAAAGTACACGGATCTGCCCTTTACAATAATGTAGAATCCTATTTATTCATTCTGTAAGTATTTATTGAACCAACAGTACATGCCAGACACTATTCTAGGCACCAGAGAGAAAGCTGTAAACAGAAAAGAAAAAAAAGAAGGAAAAAGAAAACCCAAAACAAAAAACCTCCTGCCTCAACGAAGTTTTATATCCTACTAGGGATAAGACAACAACAACAAAAAAATCGTAATTTCTAGAACTATGCATCTTCAGAGGGTGAAAAGTACCAAAGAACACAAAAAGTAAAGAGATTAGGGGCTGATGTAGGGAATTGTGCAAACAAGTAAAATTTTAAACAGAGTGGTGAGGGAAGGCCTCAGTGAGAAGGTGAAGGCAATAAGGAAGTACTTGGGAGTAACAAAGTTCCAAGAAGAGGGAAGAACTAGTGTAAAGGTCTTGACCCATGGTTGAGGAATAATAAGGAGGTCAGCAGGACTTCAGCTTTCCTTCTGAGTAAGATGAGAAGTCTACTAAAGGGTTTTACAAAAAGAAGTAATTTAACCTGGGCTTAAAAACATTCTATTTACTGTTGAAAATGGGTGTGGAGAAGAAGGGTTAGGAGGTAATACAATACCAAAAAACTGCCACCAGAACTGTCATTTTTTTTTCTTTTTTCTTTTCTCTCTTCTTTTTTTAAAAAAAAAAAAAAAAATTTATTTATTTATTTATTTGACAGAGAGATCACAAGTAGGCAGAGAGACAGGTGGGGGGTCTGTGGAGAAGCAGGCTCCCTGATGCAGGGCTTGAGCCCAGGACCCTGAGACCATGACCTAAGCTGAAGGCAGAGGCTTAAACTCACTGAGCCACCCAGGAGCCCCCAGAACTGTCATTTAGGAAAAACCATCTAAGGGACCTGGCTCAGTGGTTAAGCATCTGCCTTCCGCTCAGGCCACGATCAAACGGTCCTGGGATCAAGTCCTACTTTGGGCTCCCTGCTCAGCAGGAAGCCTGCTTCTCCCTCTCCCACTCTTCCTGCTTGTGTTTCCTCTCTCGAAGTCTTTCTCTCTGTCAAATAAAGAGATAAAATCTTTAAGAAAAAGAAAAGAAAAGAAAAGAAAAACTATCTAAGAGACATGCTATCAGTTCTTCCAGGTTGTATCCTTAAGATAAGTTAGATCACTAAAGGCTACACACACATATTTCTATCTGTATACTTATTTACATTCTTATACCAGAATTTTTATCATCATTACCTTTAATAGGTTAATTTATTGAAAATCACAAGAAGAGGGGCACCTGGGTGGCTCAGTCATTAAGCCTCTGCCTTCGGCTCAGGTCATGATTCCAGGGTCCTGGGATCAAGCCCCACATCGGGCAGGCTCCCTGCTCAGCAGGAAGCCTGCTTCTTCCTCTCCCACTCCCCCTACTTGTACTCCCTCTCTCACTTAAATAAATAATTTTTTTTTTAATCAAAAGAATGAGCCTTATGAAAATGTATTCTATATTTCTCTCCCATTCTTTACATTATTTCTGAAAAGAATAATGTAATCTATTTAGGTAGACCTCCTTCTTGGTTCTTTTTGTACCTTGGCCCCCAAAGAAATTTCTACGTAAGTTTTACAAATTAAGCATAGCACATAAGTTGTCCTTCAGAGATAGTATATTTATATCCTCCATTCTCAATTCCAAATTCTTGTTTTATCTTTTATTAGTCTTTATTTAGTCACAAGATACTTGAAAGCACATGTAATTTATGAATCCATGAAAGAACAACAAAAATTTTGCCTCATCACAGTAAAATACTTTAGTTCTTTTCTGAATTGGTAAAAAGTATAAATCAACTAATAATTCTATACCCTTAGAGAGGGGTTAAAGTTTCCTAGCTAAAATCCAGGATGGAAATATATCTACTCAAGACAGAAATGCCTACTGGTTATAGTGTAGGAGGCACACAAAACTTCTACTTCATTTTTTGTCATTTGGAATAACAATTTAAAGAGATCTTCCACAGCACTTCACTATGTGCAACCACCCCCAACACTGTCTAGCTATGATATGTTTTCTTCAGGGCGCCTGGGTGGCTTAGAGGGTTAAGCCTCTGCATTTGGCTCAGGTCATGATCCCAGGGTTCTGGGATAGAGTACAGCATCCTGCTTTGTGGAGAGCCTGCTTCTCCCTCTCCCTGCCGCTCCCCCTGCTTGTGCTTTCTCTCTCTCTGTCAAACAAGTAAAAATCTTAAAAAGAATTTTTTTAAACAAAAAGATATGCTTCCTTTCTCCCCATTCATTCACATTACAAAATTAGCAAATTACGTCCCCATTTCAGTGTCAAATCTATGACTAAATTCTCTACCAACAAAGAATACACTGCAGAAGAAACTACTCAGTTAAAACCAAATCAACAGCACTTAGGTTTTATAATACTGGTTAGATATGAAACGTCAAAATAAAAGATACTGAAAGATTAATGGCCTCTCTGAAAGGAAGGTAATCACTATTCAGATTTAGAGTTAAGTTCCTGTTTTGATCCATGACGTTCTACTCCATCTGTTCTTTCTATCTCCTCCATCTTCCAAAATCTCTTACACCCAACTACCTTCCTTCTTTTTATATGCTTTCCCTGCTAAGCTTTTTTTTTTTTTAAGATTTTATTTATTTATCAGAGAGAGAGAGAGAGAGGGAGAGAGAGCGAGCACAGGCAGACAGAATGGCAGGCAGAGGCAGAGGGGGAAGGAGGCTCCCTGCTGAGCAAGGAGCCTGATGTGGGACTCGATCCCAGGACCCTGGGACCATGACCTGAGCCGAAGGCAGCTGCTTAACCTACTGAGCCACCCAGGCGTCCCTCCCTGCTAAACTTTTAAAAAGGCTTTCTACATCCTATTTTCATTTACACATGTCATACATTAACACCTTCCAACAGGACTGTCTCCACCCCCCAAGGTGACCTGGCTCCCTAGACTCCTTGATCTCAAATTACCCGTTTCCTGAGTCCTGTGCAGATACTTGTATCAGCCCCTACCAATTGTTAAAACCATCAACCATTTATTTGGAACCAGAAACAGAAGTTCTTGCTCAATACCTCTCACCTAATTGATGATCCTTTGCCCAGGTCTAAAAATAGCCACAGCTGCTTATTCACTGCCCAAATTATTTTTAGGTTTGCATGCACACATACACCCAAGATTAAAGACAGAGGGTTAACCCCAATGAGCAAAACCAGGTATTAAGTATCTGAAGAGCAATTAAACACTGTACATATTCACAATGTATTTCTATGTACCATAATACTGGTTTTAAGCTGGTAATAAAGCTGGTATAAATAACTCAACTCGGTTTTCCTTTCTTGTATTTTTTTTCCTTCTCAGACTACATTAAAGGTTTCTGAAATTACAACCCAGTGGCAAAAGAACTTTCCTTACATAAAATAATAAACACACAGCAAAGAGAATTTTGTGAAATCCTCTCCCCCCACCCCCTGCCCCCCGCCCCCTGACATATTATAAAAGGAGTGATATGTTCCTAGGAACGAAAGTATCCTATTTCCTTACTTGTTAGTCCCACATGCAGGGTCAAGGAAGCTGTGTGCTCTGGCTGCTATTATGATGTTATTTTTAGTCTGGGCACTGATAGCACTAGAACAGTCCAGAGACAGCATCAATCTGCTCTGCAAAGTAGAGACCCCAAATTTTGCACCTTTGTGGTTTTGGTAACATAATGAAGTTTTTTCCTCCTTTATAAATTAGGATGTCAAATTTCACACTGAGGTGGTTTTTTGTCTTGTTTTAAAGATTTTATTTTAGGGACGCCTGGTGGCTCCGTTGGTTAAGCGGCTGCCTTTGGCTCAGGTCGTGATCCCAGCGTCTTGGGATCGAGTCCCACATCCGGCTCCTTGCTCAGCAGGAAGCCTGCTTCTCCCTCTGACTCTGCCTGCCATTGAGTCGGCCTGTGCTTGCTCGCTTGCGCTCTTGCGCTCTCTCTCTCTCTCTCTCTCTCTCTGACAAATAAATAATCTTTTTTTAAAAAGATTTTATTTTAAAGTAATCTCTACACCCAACATGGGGCTCGAACTTACAACCTGGAGATCAACAGTCACACTCCACCAACTGAGCCAGCCAGGTGCCCCACACTGAATTTTATTTTAACAAGACCTTGATTTCCTTGTAGAGATGCAGTTTCTCTAGTTCAAAATGTCATTTAGCTATGTTTATCTTCATTTAAAAAAAAAAAACAACAACAAAAAACCTGAAACCCACTCTTGCAGAGCTTATATTCCAGTGGGGAAAGGAACAAGCAAATAAGTAAATACATAATCCCAAACTGTGATCAAAGCTAACAAGGGAAACAGTATGGAGTGATGAAGAATGGGATAAGGGGAAGGGAAGACAATCTGGATAGGATGTTCAGGGAGGTCCCTGATACTTATGGCAAGAAATATGAACAGAAATCAACCAAACAAGGTCATTTAACCAACAAATATTTACTGAGCGTCTGTACTTGCCAGGTTCTTTCTAGGTGGTCATTATAATAACCATGTATCAGACAGATAGGATCCCCAACCTAAGATGGGGAGGAATAATGGGCACTTTTTTAAAAAACATATGGTTAACTTTATTTTTTTTAAGTGTATTTATTTAAAAGAGATAGAGAGAAAGACCATGTGTGTGAGCAGGGGGAGGGACACTGGGAGAGAAGCAGAACGCCTTCAGCAGGGAGCCTTATGTGGAGCTCAATCCCACAACCCTGAGATCATGAACTGAGCAGAAATCAAGAGTTGGATGCTCAACCGAGTCACCCAGGCACCCCCAAAATATGGTAACTTTAGATACTAAAAAATACTGTGATAAAGATCAACCAGGATAAATGTGACAGTGCCTGAAGGACTGGGCTGCTTTAACCTGAAATCGTGCAAAGCCTCCCTCAGATGATAATGCGGAATTAAGATCTGAATGAGAAGGCTGCAGGACAAAGATCTGATGAAAAGCATCCCAAGCAGAGTAACAGCTGAAGTACAAAGGCTCTGAGATGGGAACATTCTTGGCATGCTCAAGGGAGAGAAAATGGCCACAATCATTGGAGCAAAACTGGCGAGAGAGGAGGTCAGAAGCCACAACCTGACATTTTCAAATTTTATTTCTGGTGAAATAGGAAGTTTCTGGAAAGAAGTGGTACTTCAAAATGTTCAGACTAGCCACTGCTGGGGGTGAGGGTAGGTAGGGGTGTTTGAGGGAGGTCTACGGAGCGTGTACAGAGGTCCCACGTTGAAAAAGAGCAGACCATGTTCATGGAATTGAAAGAAGATCAGCTGCACAAAAGCCCACAAGATGAGGTTGAGGCCACTCTGTTAACTCAGGTAAGGAATCTGGATTTGGAATTTGGACTTTAATTTAAAATGCAAAGAAATTCAAATGGTTATAAATGGGGAAGGAATGACAACCATGATCTATACTTGATTTATATTTGAAAAAAGATTACTCTGGCTATTATGTGGGAAAAGGCAAAAAGGAAGAAGGCAAAAGGGGAAATAAGGACCTGTTAGGATATTAAGAGCCTAACTTCTGCAGGGCTCAAAGAAACAGTACTGGTGGCTTGCACTGGGGGGCAGGGGGGGTGGGGATGGGCAACAAAGGAGACAGCAAATTATATATGGATTCTAGACAGGTAAGATTCAATCAACAGGGATTACCTAAGAGGACGTTGGGATCAAGGGAACGGGAAGAATCAAAGATAACTTCCCAAGAATTTCACACCTTACATAGGTAAATGGTTAATTCCTCCACAATGTGACATTACTGATTTCTGGTTGACTGTGCTGATGTTAAAGTTGCTGCTGGTTGGGGTGCCTGGGTAGCACAGGTGGTTAAGCGGCTACCTTTGGTTCAGGTCATGATCCCAGGGTCCTGGGATCCAGCCCCACGTCAGGTTCCTTGCTCAGTGGGGAGTCTGATTCACCCCTGCTTATGCTCTCTTGCTCATGCTCTCTCAAATAAATAAAATCTCTTAAAAAAAAAAAATTGCTCTGGTACAAGATACAGATCCCAAGAGTAACAAACATTTCTGACCCCCTCCCTTAAAAACAAAACAAAACACAAAAAAGGGCAAACTTGAAGTAACTCACTATGGCTTTTTTCCTGGCAGGACCCACAACACTATGGAAAATGTAGACAGATACTGTGATGGAAACTTCTAGAGATCTGGAATTTAAAAAGCCATAGCTGCTTCTCTATCAGCCCAACGAATTAATTTTCGGCCTACACACATGTGCACTGGCCAGGGTGAGACCTGTCTCCACCCTTCTGCAACAAACAGCCTACAAGACCCTTGGAAAAAAGACAAGAAATGAAGATCATTCAAGTAAAGAAAAGTAACACTGATCTTTAGCAGACACTTTTCAATATCCAATCGCAGAATGGAATTTTTCATGCTGAAACAAAAATCTGAATATATTCATTCAAACTAGAGACAGACTTTAAAAAAAAATCACTGCTTTAGTAACAATTGGAAGCAAAACATCTAATGTTGAGTAAGGACAGCATTTTGATTATGAGTAACGGGTTTTTCAACGCTAAAAGCCTTTTTCAATTATTGTGGCATGTTTTATATGTCTTAACTTAGAGCTGCATGGTTTCCTTCTCCCTGGATTTTAAGCATGCGAACTTTGAAAAGCAAAGAAAGAAAATCAGCTGGCACAATGCTAACCTCATATAAACTATCAATCACTAATTTTCACATCTCATTCCTAAGCTTTATAGGAAAATGGGTATTTCAAATTAAAAGCAGTTTTATATATGAAAACCTAGACTAAGGAAAATGAAATTTTCCTTCTAAAGTGTTTTTACCCAAAAGAGGTTATATTAATGTTTAAAAATCAAACAATTCTAAATTGGAAGTTTTACCATTTCTGTGCTATTCTTGAGATTTACAGGTACAGCAGAAATCTTTTCTAGATTAATCTTGAAGGCCATACTGGAGGACTTACTGTTGCAAAAGAACATCTTCTAGGAAGGCTCCCTTTTTCAAAAACAAGTGTTAGTTATTACTGTTTACTTCCAGAAGCTACAGAAACTAAAATGAGAGGAAGAAAAAAATACTTAAAGCCACAGGACAAGAAATAAAAGGGAAAGTCTGTGGGGCACCTGGGTGGCTCAGTGGGTTAAGTGTACGTGACTCTTGATTTTGGCTCAGGTCACCATCTCAGCGTTGTGAGATCAAGCTCCTGGACCTGCTCATGCACTGGGCAAGGAGCCTGCTTAAGATTTTCTCTCTCTCCGTCCCTCTGTCCCTCTATTCCTCTCTAAAAAGGGAGGAGGGGGAGTTTGTGGAAGAACAGGACAAATTTAGTATGGCAAATGTTTTACGTGCTAATATAAAGAAAAATGTATCTTAAAAAAAGTTTTTTTGCGCTTTTATTTCTGTTGTATACACTCACATATAAATGTACATGTATACTGAGTCACGGAGTCACAATGTAAAATGTTGTCTCTTACCATCAAGAGGCTTGAACATTATTGGTTTAAAGTGTGCACAGGGGGGATGCAGTTGAGAGAAAAGCCAATCAGTATGGCAGAGACTAAGAGGGGCTTGGAACACAGTCTAACTTGTAGGGCCAACCCTGGATTAAGGAATGGAGCTAAAAAAGGGCAGGGGGGAGTGCTGGTTGAAATTCAGAATAAATAATTGACATCCATTCCCTTGAGATCAGCTTTAATTATAATGAAGCAGAATATGAGGTACAGTTCATTTGCTGAGTTATTTCCCAGTTAAAGTAAGGAAAAACCAAAGATCAAGCGGACTTTGTTTCAAAGGGAATCATTAAATGTAGGAAATACTTTAAAATGTCTACATTTTATTTAAATTTGTATTAAATTTTGAAGATGTTATAAAGATTATACCTCAATGACATTCTTAGACATCTAATTCTTAGCTCCCTTTGGCACCGGGGTGGCTCAGTCAGTCAAGTACCCAACTCCTGGTTTCATCTCATGTCATAATTCCAGGGTTGTAAGATTACAGCCCACATTGGGCTCTGCACTGGGCACGGAGCCTGCTTAAGATTCTCTCTCTCAGAGTTCCTGGGTGGTTCTGTGGGTTAAGTGTCAGGTCATGATCCCAGGATCCTGGAGATCAAGCCCTGTGTTGGGCTCTCTGCTCAGTGGGCAGGTCTGCTTATCCCTCTCCCTCTGACCCTCCTCCCAGCCCCTGCTTGCGCTCTCCCTCTCTCAAGTAAATAAATAAAATCTTTATATATATACATTATATATATATAATATATATAATCTTAACAAAGAAAAAAAGATTCTCCCTCCCTCTTCCCCTCCCCAACCCTCTGTTCACATGCACTCTCTAAAATAACAATATATTAATAATATAAATTATTATTATTATTAGCAGCTCCCTTTCAATGAGAATACCTAACTTTTTGAAACTGTCTTTGGATTCTGGGACATTGTTCTCTCCACTTTTTTTTCTTTTTAAGATTTTATTTATTTATTTGACAGAGAAAACTTGAGCACAGCAGGCAGAGGGAGAGGGAGGAGCAGGCTCACAGAGCAGGGAGCGTGATGTGGGGCCCCAGGCCCCTGGGATCGTGATCTGAGCTGAAGGCAGACACCTAACTACTGAGCCACCCAGGTGTCCCCATTATTCTCTCCTAATTCTCTAACTCTCCTCTGCAATCTCCTTTGCTAACTTCCACCTCTGTTCATAACCTAAAATAAAAGGTTATTATTCTTAGGGTTCTAGCCTCTTAATGGGAGATAGCCAAATAGTAATAGTTATGATTTATTATTAAGCATTAATCACATATCAGACACTGCTCTTAGTGCTTTACATGCACCATTCATTCTCATAACCATTCTATGGCAAGTCCTTTTACAGTGAAACCCAACATAACAATGAATTCAAATTTAGCACAATTACTGACTAGTAATAAAGAAATGACGGGACTGCAAAGAGCAGCAAAATCAACGATCAAACTGTACTATTTATAGGAAACAGTATGATAATTAACAGTGTTACTCTCAACTCTACAGTCTGAGCATTTAATGCATCCCTGCTCTACCATCTACATGCTGAAGATCTTAGTTCAAAATGTATCCATTTCGGAAAATGCACACTTACACAAAGATTTATAGCAAAGATTTACGGTGAATAACCGAGGTGTGAGAGATCTTTTTTTTTTTTAAGATTTTATTTATTTATTTGACAGACAGAGTTCACAAGTAGGCAGAGAGGGAGGCAGAGACAGAGGGTTTCGAAAGCAGGCTCCCTGCAGACCAGAGAGCCCGACGTGGGGCTCAATCCCAAGACCCCAGGATCATGACCTAAGCAGAAGGCAGAAGCTTAACCCACTGAGCCACCCTGGAGCTCTGGGGTGTGATGTATCTTAACGATGGAATATTACCCAGCAATAAAAAGTAATGAACTTACTGATACACACAGAAATCAGTGAGAATTTTCAAAAACAATTACACTGAAAAAAGCCAGACCCCCTCCCCTGAAAAAAAGACAAAAGAAGACACTAGAAAATGGAAACTAGTCTCCAGTGACAGAAGGCAGAATGGATGCTTGGGGCCCAAGAATAGGAAAGAAGGAGAGATTACAAACAGACTTCAAGGATGGATATGCTCATTATCTTGACTGGGGTGATAGTTTCATAGTCAAACTTATCAAACTGTATACCTGAAATATGTACAGTTATTATGTGTCAGTTATACCTCAACAAGGCTGTTAAAAAACAGGAATAACATATCTCACAGGGTCATTCTGAGTATTTAATAGGTTAATATACATATGTAAAACACTTAATATTTACTATCAAATACTGCTATTCTAATTTTAAAGTCTATGATTCATACTTGAATACAAATTGAAGTATTTTCATTTTACTTCTATGGGACAAATCCTATATAAACGAATTTTAAAAATGCCCATAAAAAATTATAAACATATTAAAGGAAACAAGTATTTTAGCTTAAGACGCTCAAAGAAACAACTTTTTTTTTTTTTTTAAAGAAACAACTTTTTGATACTGAGTGTGAGCAAAGTATGGTGCTAAAGGCTCTACACAGATTATTTCATGTAATCCTTAGAACAACAATCTTTTGAGATAAGTGGTATTATCTTTATTTTACATATGAAGATACAACAGCCTCACAGTGTTATATAACTTGCTCAAGTTCTTAGAATAAGCAGAAAAGGTAAAACACTCATATCTCATGAACTAATATTTATGTATTTATTTTTGAAGTAATCTCTCCACCCAACATGGGGCTCAAACTCACAACCCCAAGACCAAGAGTCACATGTTCCACCAACCAAGCCATCAGGTGCTCCTGATGTCATCAGAAGCTCCATGTCCATAATTTTTTCTCTTCACTGAAAGAAGGTGACCTGACTGCTGGCTTTACAAAGGAGTCTCACAGAATCTAAACAGGTGACAAGCAAAGAGTTCACTGCCAAACCTTCAGGAACTTGGCAATCTATTATATAAAGCTGGTAAATCAGCATCACTTACCATATCTGTAGCTTGATCTTCTTCCCTTGCAATTCAACTGTTTTGATCTTAAAGTCTATTCCTACAACACAGAAAAAAAAAAAGGTAAATGGTATCTATGGCTTTGAACTTAGCTCTCCTAAAATTAAACTGAGTGAACATAAAAACACACTTTTTAAAATCTGAGTATCTGTGTTTGTTTGGCTCTTGTTAGTCACTAAGTAAGAACATTCTGAGCAAATTATCCAATTTCAAACTTGAGTAATAGAAGATCCAACATGGCAGAAGAAACAGCTATATAGGAAGAGTTTTTACAATTAGGAAATGAAAAGGTAAACTTTAAAATATCTAAATTGTTTTTAAGTAGGCTCCACTCGCAATGAGCTTGAACTCATGTCCCCATGATTAAGAGTCGCATGCTCCACCAACGGAGCCAGCCAGTCGCCCCTAGCATAGCTAATATTTTAATGCAAAAAAATAAAAATATGTTTCCTAGTAGGAAAAATATATAGCCTTTACTAGCTTGCAAAGTAAAAGACTACTACCAGGGATAAAGAGGGTTCTTTCTTTTTCTTTCTTTTTTTTTTTTTTTTTAAAGATTTTATTTATTTGAGAGCGAGAACAAGTGAGAAAGAGAGAGAGCCCATGCTCCCACGCACTCGAAAGGGGAAAGAGGAGAGAGAGCACGATGCAGAACCTGATTTCTGGACCCTGGAATCATGACCCAAACCAAAGGCAGACACTTAACTAAGCCACCCAGGCACCCAAGAGAGTCACTTCGTGATGATAAAAGGATGAATTCATTCAGAAGGCATAAAAAGACTAAATGTTTATTCATCTAATAACACAAGAGCTTCCAAAGACATGAAGAGATGTATTGTGGATTGCCCAGCTCTGTCTGCTCCCTAACCAACCAAAATCTTCAGCTTGGGTTGAGTTCCCCAGACCCAAATTAAAAGGAGAGAAGGGTCTTGTGCCTGGCATTTATAAACCTCAGACTTGATCTACAGCCCATAGTTTTGTTTCTCTAGGACTTACTGAGAAAACTGTCCTACAGTGACCTAGTTGTCAAGACCAATTCTGAACAAAACTAACCATTCCAATTAAGCGTACAATTTGTTAATTAATCTTAATGACAAACCTGACAACCAATACTATTCCAGAAAACTTCCCTGACGAGAGGTGAAATTAGGACAGGCTCTGAAAGCTCCCACCTTTTGAGACAGAAACTGGGTACAACTGGAAAATTTACATTTTAGGCTTTTTTAAGCCACCTACCTCCATCCTAGACTCCTTGAGTTTCTCCCTCAATCAATGTTGTCTATCCTCAAACTAATTAGCAGTGATTAAAGCAGTTCTTCATTCTTTTCTGCACAAAAACTCCCACTGTCTACCTCAGCCATTTATTCTTCAATCTTCATTACTGGTTTCTCCTTATCTCTCTGAACTTTCCTAAAAACTGGAGTGAACTTTTCTATCTCTACTCATTCCCTTGGTGATTTTCCCTAATTCCATGGTTTCAAATTCCCCATATACACTGATAACTCTCAAATTTTATAACAAAGACCAGACCTCTCTCTTGAACCCCAAACTTAAGATAACCAATGTCTATCTGCAAATCCCATGTTTCATATAGATTACAACGAAAGTTCTTAAAATGGTTCATAAGGCCCTACACATTCTGCCCACCTCCCTATTTTCCACCCTGTCCACATAATTCTCTGTATCTTTCTTTCATCTAGCTAAGAGTATCAACCTCTTTATTGTTCCACACACACGTGCACAAGATTCCCACCTCAAGGCCTTTGCATACAACTGTTCTCCCAACTTGGATACCTCTTATGGCTCCCTCCCCTCACTATCCTTTCCTAAGTGGCAACATTTCCCCATGTCCCACATCCCATGTCCCACATCACATGTCCACTGTCTGTTAATAATCCCTACCCTTCTTCTTTACTTTTCATCTTTAACATCCTTCAAATATACTGTATATATTTACTGATCCCTGTTATTTATTGTCTGTCTCCTTATGCCAAAATGTAAGATCCACAAGGGTAGGATCATTTATGTTTAATTCATTTAAATTCCCAGCACCTAGAGCTATGCCTAACAAAAAAAATACACTTTCAAAAAGTATTTGAATAAACAGATAATTGATGTTTTCTAGAGAAAGTGAAATGGTACCTGAGAAAAGATACAGAAATATTTCACCCTTAGGGTAAAACTCACTACTTGACAAGTTCCACACTTGTCCACTTAGTATCCAATCATATTTTTAGAACCTCAGGCCAAAATATGAACAACAAAAGTTCTGATGAGATACCAAAACTGAAACGAACCAAAAAAGAGAACCTGCAGGAAACAGGAGCAATGCAGAGAAAGAGAAAAGACAGCTCCTTTTATCTTCTCAGAACAAGACGGGGGAAAAAAGAGAGAAAGGGAGTAAGGAAAATTAACCTGAATCAGAAAACTCTTGGAAATTAAAAACAAAAGGGGGGGAGGGAGATCAATATATTCAGCAGAAAGACTGTAAGAGAAAATTGAGATCTCCCAGGAAATATAGCAAAATGACAAAGAATGGAATTTATGTGATATATGACACATTAGAAGTTCAAACTGGGGGGGGGGGCGGCGCCTGATTTGCTCAGTGGGTTAAGGCCTCTGCCTTCGGCTCAGGTCATGATCCCAGGGTCCTGGGATTAAGCCCCACATCGGGCAATCGGCTCCACAGGGAGCCTGTTTCCTCCTCTCTCTCTGCCTGCCTCTCTGCCTGCTTGTGATCTCTGTCAAATAAATAAATAAGATCTATTAAAAAAATTTTTTTCAAACTGGAAAGTCTGACATCTAACTAACAAGTTCAAGAAAGGACAGAGAATGATATCTAGAAAATAATAATTTAAAAACTGTAAAAGAAATCCTCACAGCAAGAGAAATAATAAAACCAAAAGGCAACCTACAGAAAAGGAGAAGATAATCTGCAAATGACATATCTGATAAAGGGTTAGTATCCTAAATAAAACAAATAAAATAAAATAAAGAACTTTTAAAGCTCAACACCCCAAAAAACTAATAATCCAATTTAAAAATGGGCGGAAGACACGAACAAGACATTTTTCAAAGAAGATACAGAGATGGCCAAGAGACACATGAAAAGATGCTCAACATACCTACCATCAGGGAAACACAAATTGAAACTACAATGAAATGACCACTTTACACAAGTCAGAATGGCTAAAATCAGTAACACAAGAAACAACAGGTGTTGGTTAGGATGTGGAAAAGGGAGAACCCTCTTACACTGTGGGTGGGAATGTAAACTGGTGCAGCCACTCAGCCTAATATGGAGGTTCCTCAAAAAGTTACAGAACTGCCCTATAATCCAGCAATTGCACTTCTAGGTATTTACCCCCAAAATACAAAAACACTAATTCAAACGAAAACTGCACCCCAATGTTTACAGCATCATTAACTACAATAGCCAAATTGTGAAAACAGCCCAAGTGCCAACTGATTCATGAATGGATAAAGAAGATAAGGGCACCTAAGTGGCCCAGTCAGTTGTTGAGCATCTGTCTTCAGCTCAGGTCATGATCCCAGAGTCCTGGGATCAAGGCTTAAATCAGGCCTGCTTCTCCCTCTCCCCACCACCACCTGCTTGTGTTCCCTTTCTCTCTCTCTCTCTCTCTCTCTCTGTCAAATAAGTAAGTAAAATCTTTGGGAGGGAAAAAAAGGAAGAAGATAAAGACAGCACCTGGATGGCTCAGTCAGTTAAATATCTCCTTTGGCTCAGATCCTGATTCCAGGTTCCTAGGATTGAGCCCTACTGCTCCCTCAATCTCTGGCCTTCACAACCACTTACCTTACGCTCTCTTATAAATAAGTATATATATATATATTTTAATTTATTTATTTGACAGAGAGAGATGACAAGCAGGCAGAGAGGCAGGCAGAGAGAGAAGAGGAAGCAGGCTCCCCGCTGAGCAGAGAGCCCGATGCGGGGCTAGATCCCAGGACCCTGGGATCACGACCCGAGCTGAAGGCAGTGGCCCAACCCACTGAGCCACCGAGGCGCCCCAGATAAGTATATTCTTAAAAAAAAAAAAAAGAAGAAGAAGAAGAAGATAAAGACACCCATACACTGGAATATTTTTTGGCCATAAAAAAGAATGAAATCTTGCAACCACATGGATGGAGCTAGAGAGTATTATTATGTTAAGCCAAACAAGTTGGTCAAACAAAGTAAATACCATATGCTTTCACTCATACGTGGAATTTAAGAAACAAAACAAGTGAGCAAAGGGAAAAAATAAAAGGACAGACAGAGGCAAACCAAGAAACAAAACTTAACTACAGAGAACTACCCGATGGTTACCAGAAAGGAGATGGGTGGAGGGATGGGTTAAACAGGTGCTGGGGAGTAAAGAGTGCACTTGTGATGAGCACCTGGTGTATGGAAGTGTCGAAGCACTACATTGTACACCTGAAACTAGTATTACACTGTGTGCTAACTAACCAGAATTTAAAACTGTAAAAAAAAAAAAAAACCAAAACTGTGCAAGAAAACTTAACAGAAACAAAGGAATATTATTTTATACCAACTTACCAAATGCCTAGCATAATGAATAAAATAAGGTCTATACCAAGTTGTAGCAACATGACATTCCAAGACACCAGGAATAAAGATAATATTATAAAAGCTTACAGAAACTAGGTCATATGAAAAATCAAAAGTGACAACTCTGAACTTGTACTCTTCAACAGCAACACTAGAATACAGTAAGATAATGTTTTTGTTTTTAAGATTTTATTTATTTGGGGTGCCTGGGTGGCTCAGTGGGTTAAGGCCTCTGCCTTCGGCTCAGGTTGTGATCCCAGGGTCCTGGGATCAAGCCCCGCCATCAGGCTCTCTGCTCAGTAGGGAGCCTGCTTCCCCTTCTCTCTCTGCCTGCCTCTCTGCCTACTTGTGATTTCTCTCTGTCAAATAAATAAGTAAAATCTTTAAAAAAAAAAAAAAAAAAAAAAGATTTTATTTGACAGAGAGAGACCTGAAGAGAGCACAAGCAGGGGAAGGAGAGGGAGACGAAGGACTGATGCAGGGCTCGATCCCACGACTCTGGGATCGTGACCCAAGCTGAAGGCAGACACCTAACTGACTGAGCCACGCAGGTGCCCCGATAAGATAATGTCTTTTATTTTTATTTTTTTTTTTAAAGATTTTATTTATTTATTTGACAGAGAGAAATCACAAGTAGATGGAGAGGCAGGCAGAGAGAGAGAGGGAAGCAGGCTCCCTGCTGAGCAGAGAGCCCGACGCGGGACTCGATCCCAGGACCCTGAGATCATGACCTGAGCCGAAGGCAGCGGCTTAACCCACTGAGCCACCCAGGCGAATGTCTTTTAAAATGTCTTTTTCAACCTGGGGCACCTGGCTGGCTCAGCCAGTAGAGAGTATGAGACTCAATCTCACACACATGAGTTTAAGCCCCATACTGAGTGCAGCATTTACTTTAAAGAAGGGGGGGCACCTGGGAGGCTCAGTCATCAAGCATCTGCATTTGGCTCAGGTCATGATCCTAGAGTCCTAGGATCAAGCCCCGAATCGGGTTCCCTCTTGGGCGGGAAGCCTGCTTCTCCCTCTCCAACTCACCCTGCTTGCATTCCTGATCTTGCTCTGTCAAATAAATAAATAAAATCTTTTTTTAAAAAAAGGTGATCTGCAACCCATATCCAGTCTCAAATCAAATGAAAGTTAAATAAAATGCATTTCAAGACGTGAAAAATCTCAAAATAGTTTGCTCCCATACATCTTTTTTTTTTTTTTAAAGATTTTATTTATTTGTCAGAGAGAGAGGGAGAGAGAGCGAGCACAGGCAGACAGAGAGGCAGGCAGAGGCAGAGGGAGAAGCAGGCTCCCTGCCGAGCAAGGAGCCCGATGTGGGACTCGATCCCAGGACGCTGGGATCATGACCTGAGCCGAAGGCAGCTGCTTAACCAACTGAGCCACCCAGGCGTCCCTCCCATACATCCTTTTTAAGGCAACTACCAGGAGACTGCTTTGCTGAAAACAAGAAAAAACTCAGCCAAGAGTGAGGTAAATGGCAGTTCAAACTGGCCTAGAGAGCAACCAGTTCAAAAGTGAAAGCAGATAGAAATGGGCAGAACAAAAGGAGAAGTAATTTCCAAAAAGTATGCCTACTAAGAGAGGGAGGGGAAGAAATGGTATTAATGTAATTTGTGTGAAAAAAGAAATTCAGGGGCACCTGCGTGGTTCAGTCAGTTAAGCATGTGCCTTCAGTTCAGGTCATGTTATGGAGGTCCAGGGATTGAGTCCCGAGTGGGGCTCCCTGCTCTACGCAGAGCTTGCTTCTCCCTGTGCCTCTGCCTATCTCTGTGTCTCTCATGAATAAATAAACAAAATTTAAAAAAAGAAAAGAAAAAGAAATTCAGAGGATCCGGCAATTCTGTTGCAGTCTGGGATAAAGTATGGATAGTGTCTTGAACACTAAGTGAATGTATCAATAAAGGAACTGTATATTACAATAAAAACAGAAAGACAGGGCACCTGGGTGGCTCAGTGGGTTAAGCCTCTGCCTTCGGCTCAGGTCATGATCTCAGGGTCCTGGGATCGAGTTCCCGCATCGGGGGTCTCTGCTCAGCAGGGAGCCTGCTTCCTCCTCTCTCTCTGCCTGCCTGTCTACCTACTTGTGATCTCTAACTGTCAAATAAATAAATAAAATATTAAAAAAAAAAAAGAAAGACATCCAAGAAAGGAAAAGTGATTATAATACACCACTTGGTTTAACAGCTAATAAAAACGTGTTGTAACTATTTGAGAAGATGAAAAGAAAGGCACCAGGAGTGTCCAGTGTTACCCAAGTGAATGATTCTCATTTCCCATAACAAGAGAGAACTTTTGAAGTTAAGTTTTTGGGGTTTAAGTTAAAAGCTATGACTAAAGGAATACGGTATTGAAGAACAGAGAAAAAGGCCAAAAAGTGTTTGGAAAAGGAATCACGCAAGTAGGCACAGGGCAAAGACTTCTTGTTGCTGCTGTCCTCACAGGCCTTGAAATACTATAAGACTTCGAAAATTCTGGTCTATTTCATTAACAGAAATAAATACTGGATGAACAGATGCCTGGGTGGCGCAGTCGGTTAAGCACTGCCTTGGGTTCGGGTCATGATCCCGGACTCCCGGGATCCACTCCCGAGTTGGGCTCCCAGCTCTGCGGGGAGTCTGCTTCTCCCTCTGACCCTCTCCCCTCTCATGCTCTCTCTCACTCTAATAAATAAATAAAATCTTTACCAAAAAAATGGGTTAACAAAGGAAGAGGTGGGTTTACAAGTATGTTCTCTCCACTATTTCAACACTTCCATTTGACCATCATATTTTAGCACGGCTCTAAGCCACCCTGCAGTCTCATTCCCTCCAGTCTTCCTCTTACAGTCACCTTCAAACACAACTTTTGCAGCGGTCTGCTTTTTCCAAGTAAATACCTTTGTCACTCCAGCACATATTTTCTACAATCCCCAAAACACACACATCTAACTACGTATGGGAAAAGTTAGGATAGACTAGAAAAGCTTTTGATAAAATTTTGGAATAAGAGCAAAATCAATAGCTCAACTGCCCAAGAGAAGCTAGGAAATCTATCACCTTTTAAGATTCTGCAGGAGAAATAACCAGATTCTCCTGCAACACTATCACTTTCTGAATTACCACAGACTAGAGCAATCACTGCGTTTGATCCAACCAGTGGTTCTCTTTTAGGTTTTGCTTATGTAAAAACAATCTAAAGGTAATCTCTGTTTTTTACAGATTCCTGGGACTCAGCTCACAAGTATTTCAATTTACTGTAATCTAACTTTCACCAATTTTCAGCTGCTCAGGAAAATAAGAAACAACATCAGCCAAAATACCTGCCTTAATGATGTTGCAGAAGCACCATCCAGTGGCAAGAGGAGTAGCTGCAACTTCTAGCCACTAGAGAGCAGTTCAGCTCTGATGACACACCAACGCTTAGTATTTAATGCAAGCAGAAATAAACTCCAGACAGCCAAAGTTTAACAACTCATAGGTAAATAATATCTGTGATTTTTTAGAAGATTTTTTTATTTATTTGATAGAGAGACACAGCAAGAGAGGGAATACAAGCAGCGGGAGTGGGAGAGGGAGAAGCAGGCCTCCTGCTGAGCAGGGAGCCTGATCCAGGACTCTGGGATCATGACCTGAGCTGAGCAGAAGGCAGATGCTTAATGACTGAGCCTCCCAGATGCCCCAATATCTACGATTTTTAGTAAGTGAAAATAATGTGTTTTCACCACATGAGGAAAGGAAATAAGAATCCTATACCTACAATCCTTTGAATGCAGTTTTGTCTGGAATTTAAGAAACATGATTCTAATCCTAGCTCTAGCTCTGTCATAATAGCACAAATTTTGAAAAGATCACTTTTCAATATAGACATTAGTTTCTCCATCTTGATGCAGAAGTGAAAATGGAGAATACAAAAGTTTCCTGTAAAGATTCTTTCACGTAACAGTAGTAGTTTACTAAACACTTCGAGAATGTACTATGTGCTTGGCACTGCTTTAAGTCCTTTGAGTGAATTAATGTACTAAATCCTCAGAACAATCCTAACCCATTCTTTTATTTCCATTCTACAAATGAAAAATAAAATAAAAGCCAATAGCAGGAGGAAAAAAAAAGGCAGTAACACTAATATTTACTGGATAACTACTAAGTGTTCTAAGCACTTCACATATACTATCTCATTTAATATTAAAAAATATCCTCTGCAAAAGTACTAATATGACTATCTACAGAAGAGGAAAAATTTTTTTAATTTAAATTTTAGTTAACATACAGTTCAATATTGGTTTCAGGAGCAGAATTCAGTGATTCATCACTTACATACAACACCCAGTGATCATCACAATTGCTCTCTTTAATACCCATCACGGATCTGGCCGATCCTCTACCTCCCTCCCTCCATCAACCTTCAGTTTGTTCTCTATCATTAAGAGTCTCTTATGGTTTGTTTCTCTCTTTTGCTTTTCCCTTCCCATACGTTCATCTGTTTTCTTTCTTAAATTTCACATGAGTGAGATCATACTGTGTTTGTCCTTCTCTGACTTACTTCACTTAGCATAATACACTCTAGCTCTATCCACGTCATTGCAAATGGCAAGATTTCATTCTTCTTGATGGATGAGTAACATCCCACTGTGTATGTGTACTTATACACACGCACACTACATCTTCTTTACCCATTCATCAGCTGATGGACATTTCACTCTCTCCTCAGTTTGCCTATTGTTAATAATGCTGCCATAAACATTGGGATGCAGGTACCCCTTCAAATCTGTATTTTTGTATCCTTTGGGTAAATACCTAGTAATGCAAATTGCTGGATCGTAGTGTAGTTCTCTTTTTAATGTTTTGAGAAACCTCCATACTGTCCTCCAGAGTGGCTGTGCCAGTTTGCATTCCCACCAACAGTGCAAGATGGTTCCCCTTTCCAGAGAGGAAACTTTAATCTACCCAAGGTCAGAGAACTAACAGTGACAGAACCAGAAATTAATTCCATGTGTTTTTTCAGACCATACAGGCCCTTAACCTACATTAAGTTCCAGAATTACATTTTTAAAATTTATTTTTATTACCTTTGAGAGAGAGAACACATGGGTGTGCAGGGACTGGGGGAGGGGAGAAGAGAGAGAATCTTAATTAAGCAGGCTCCACATCCAGCGTGGTGCCTAATGTGAGGCTCAATCTCACAATCAGAGATCATGACCTAGGCCAAAATCAAGGGTTGGACGCTTAACCAATGGAGCCATCCAAGTGCCCCCCTTAACTCCATTTTTTTTTTTAAAGATTTTATTTATTTATTTGACAGAGAGAGATCACAAGTAGGCAGAGAGGCAGGCAGAGAGAGAGAGGAGGAAGCAGGCTCCCTGCTGAGCAGAGAGCCCGATGCGGGACTCGATCCCAGGACCCTGAGATCATGACCTGAGCTGAAGGCAGCGGCCTAACCCACTGAGCCACCCAGGCGCCCCCTTAACTCCATTTTTTAATTTACCTATTTAATATTGAGGAAAATCCACATAAGATGTACCATTTTAAAATGAACAATTCAGTACACTCAATGTTGTGTTACCAGCACCTCTACCTAGTTCCAAAATGTTTTCATCACCTCAAAAGGAAATTCCACACCCATGAAGCAGTTGCTTTCCATTATCCCCTCCCATGACTCCCCGGAAACATGTCTGCATTCTGTCCTACAGATATACCTATTCTGGATATTTTATATAAATAGAGGCACACAACATGTGACCTTTAGTCTCTAGCTTCTTTTACTCAGCATGTTTTCAAGGTCTATCAACACTGCAGCATTTATCAGTACTTCATTCTTTTATGAATGAAAATTCCCTTATATGTATATACACAATTTGTTTATCTGCTTATTTTTTTAAGCTTTTATTAAAAGAGAGAGGGAGAGAGAACAAGCAGGAGTTGGGGGGAAGTCAGAGGGAGACACAGACTCCTCGCTGAACAGGGAGCACACACAGGACTTGATCTCATGACCCGAGTCAAAGACAGCCACCCAACCGCCTGAGCCACCCAGGTGCCACATTTACTGACTTACTTACTGACTTACTGACTGACTTACTGACTGACTGACTGACCGACTTACTTACTTTATTTATTTATTTTTATTTATTTATTTATTTATTTGACAGACAGAGATCACAAGCAGGCAGAGAAGCAGGCAGAGAGAGGAGGAAGCAGTCTCCCCGCTGAGCAGAGAGCCCAATGCAGGGCTCAATCCCAGGACCCTGGGATCATGACCTGAGCCGAAAGCAGAGGCTTTAACCCACTGAGCCACCCAGGCGCCCCTCCACTTCTTTCTTGATGAAAATTTGGGATGTTTCCACCTTTTGGCTTTTGTGAATAGGACTGCTATGAACACACACATAAAGGTATTTATGTGAGCATGTGTTTTTTCAATTCTTTGGGGAATGCAAAGAATAGAATTGCTAGGTTATATGGTCAAATTTTAAATATAATGTTTAACTGCTTGAGGAATCACTGTTCTCCACATCAGACACATGATTTTACATTACCACTAGCAACACGTGAGGGTTCAATTTTCTACATCCTTGCCAATGTTTATTTTTTCTTTTTTAAATTTTAAGTCATCGTAGTGTTTTGGTATTAAGAAGTACCTCATTGTGGTTTTGATTCGCATTTCCCAAAGTACTAATGATGGTGAGCATCAATGCATCTGCTTGCTAGCCATCTGTATACCTTCTTTGAAGAAATATGTATTCAAGTCCTTTGCCCATTTTTCTTTTTAAAGATTTTATTTGTTTTATTTGACAGACAGAGATCACAAGTAGGCAGAGAGACAGGCAGAGAGAGAGGGAGGAGGAAGGAGGCTCTCTGCTGAGCAGAGAGCCCGATGTGGGGCTTGATCCCAGGACCCTGAGATCAAGACCTGAGCCAAAGGCAGAGGCTTTAACCCACTGAGCCACCCAGGCACCCCCTTTGCCCATTTCTTAATCAAGCTTCTTGTTGAGTTGTAGGATTCTTTTATATTTTGGGTACCAGACCCTCATCAGATATATGGCTTGCAACTATTTCCTACATTCTGTAGGCTATCCTTTCACTTTAAATTCCACTGATGTTACAAAAGCTTTTAATTTTTATGAAGTCCAATTAAATTATCTATTTTTTATTTTGTTGCATGCTATATAACTTCACTGATTTTAATTTTTGAAATGCATGAGATAGAAGTTCCTGGAAATTAAAAAATTACTGACAGGAAATTTATACTCCTGAGAGAGCAGACAATGAAATTTTTAAAAATTGCTTTAAGATTTATTTGTGGGATGCCTAGGTGGCTCAGATGGTTAACTGTCTGCCTTCAGCTCAGATAATGAGTCCAGGGTCCTGGGATCGAGCCCCATGTCAGGCTCCATACTCACTGAGGAGTCTGGGATCACAACCTGAGCCAAAGGCAGAGGCCTTAACCCACGAGCCACCAGGCGCCCCTAAAATAAATTTTTTTTTTCTTTAAAGATTTTGTTTATTTATTTGACAGACAGAGATTACAAGTAGGCAGAGAAGACAGGCAGAGAGAGAAGGGGAAGCAGGCTCCCCGCTGAGCAGAGAGCTGAAGGCAGAGGTTTTAACCTACTGAGCTACCCAGGCACCCCTAAGATAAAATTTTTTAATGTTAGTAACCACAAATGCTATAAACAGGAATGGGGAGAGAGCTATTTTATACAAAAAACATCAGGGAATGCTTTACTGAAAGACATTTGAGCAAAGACCTCAAGGAGGTCGGGAAACAAAGTGAGTATCTAAAGAGAGTGAGTATCTATGTGAGTATCTAAAGAGAGTGGTGCAGGCAGAGGAAACACTTAAGAGCAAAGGATCTGAAGTAATAGGCTTGGTGTGTTCAAGAAACATAGATGGGGGTTTGAATGTAGTGATATAAGCCTTCTAAACCATGAAGATGACAAAGTTCTCAGGTTTTTTGGCTCCTCTTTAAGTTCTTGCAACAGTATTTTGTAGTCATCAGTGCCTAGGTCTTACACATTATTTTGTTAAATTTATTCCTATTTCATTTTTAGGATGTTATTATAATAATATTTTAAAAGTTCCATTTTTCCAATTGTTTGCTGCTAAATGTAGAATACAATTTTTTGTTGTTTTCCTTTTTATTATTTTTATTAACATATAATATACTATTTGCCCCAGAGGTACAGGTCTGTGAATCATCAGGCTTAAACATTTCACAGCGATCACCATAGCACAAACCCTCCCCAGTGTCCATCACCCAACCACCCTCTTCCCACTCTATTTTTGTATATGGACCTGTATCCTGCAGTTTTACGACAGTCACTTCCTAATTCCAGCTGCTCTTTTCTGGGGGGAGGGAGATGGTGCTTAGATTTTCTATGAATGTAATCATAATCAGGTAGTCTATAAACAGCACTTTTTTTATCAACTTCCTTTTGAACCTCTGATTTCTTTCTTTCTCTTGCCTTATTGTTACCAGTTAGGACCTCTAATAAAATGTTGTTTTGTACTCGAACCTTAAGAGAAAGCTTAGACTGAAAGCTTCACCATTAAAGTATCATGTTAACTGTACATCATTTAGTAGGTTGAGAAAATGTCCTTCTATTCCTAGTTTGCTGAGCTATCATGATGCAAATAAGGTTGCAAATGCTTTTTCTATACATATTAAGATGATTATGACTTTTCTTCTTTATCCCATTAAGTCAGCTAATTAAAATTGATTTTGAATGTGAAATCAACATTGGATTCTGGAAATAAAGTCTACTTGGTCACGATTTATTATTCTTTTTATAAGTTCCCAGAAACACTCTGCAGTTATTTAGATAAGGACTCTTACGTATATGTTCATGAAGTGAAGGACATGTCAATGTCCATTAGAGATATCTTTGGTTTTTTTTTTAATATTTTATTTATTTATTTGATAGAGAGATCACAAGAAGGCGGGGGGGGGGGGAGCAGGCTCCCCGCTGAGCAGAAAGCCCCATGCAGGGCTGGATCCCAGGACCCTGAGATCATGACCTGAACAAGTGAGATCATGACCTGAACAAGAGAGCACAGGCTTAACTCACTGAGCCACCCAGGCAGCACCCCCGCCCTCAACATTTTTGATAGTGCAAAACTGACGGCAAGAAATTCTCTCAGCTTTTGCCTAGAAAATATCTTTATTTTGCCTTCATTTTTGAAAGGTAGTCTTGTTAGGATTAAATTCTAACTGGATAGTCTTCTGCCTTTGAACTTTTTAATATTTTATTTTTAAATAATCTCTACACCCAACATGAAGCTCGAACTTACCAACCCTGAGATCAATGTCTTGCATGCCTTACTGATGGAGCCAGCCAGGCACACCCACTTCAGAATTTTAAATGTATTACTTCATTGTCTTCTGGCTTGCACTGCCCCCCCCCACACCCCTTTCGGTAGAAAAGTAGATTTTTTTTTTAAAATGTAGGTTTAAGAAAATCATTATTATGAAATGATTTTAAAGAAAAGTTGCAAAAACAGAGTCCACATACACCTTTCATTCAGCTTCTCTGAATGCTAACACTTACGTAGCCATTTATCAGAAACAAGAAAGTAACAATGGTATGATGTAATTAACTATAGACTTAATCTACCAGTTTTTCACTAATGTCTTTTTCTATTTCAGGATCCAACCTAATTCCCACACTGCATTTAGTTGACAAGTCTCCTGCAATCTGTAACAGTTACTCAGTATGTTCTTGTCTAGAATGACCTTGCTAGTTTTAAAGAACACTAGTCAGGTATTTTGTAGAATCTCCCTCCATTTGGGTTTGTCTGAGGTCTTCTCATATTTAGAGTGAAGCTTCACAGTTTTTGGTAGGAACACCAGACAAAATGTTTTCCCTTTCTTAGCTCATTATCAGGGAGTATACATTGCAAATGGGAGTATACATTGCAAATGTCATATTGCTGTGACATTAACCTTGATAACTTGATTATGGTGGTTATCTACGGTTTCTCTCCACTACAAATTCACTGTTTTCCCCTTTGAAACTATAAGGTTTTTCGAGAAAATACTTTAAGACCATGCAAATATGTTTCTCATCATACCCTCACCCACTGATTTTACCTTCCATTATCAATTTGTTCCTGTGACAACTGTTACTATAAAATTTGCCTGATGGTGATGTTATGTTTCAGTCACTGCTTTACACTTAAAAACTGGAATTCCATTATTTATTATTGCCAATATGGACTCATAGATATTTTATTCTGCTTATAATGCAATACTGTAATTATGTGATTCCAGCTTTGGTCATTAGAAGCTCTCTCAGGTTGGCTCCTAGGTCCTTTTGACATGTCCCACCCTCTTCCAGCACTTTGTTTTCTGGCACCAAAGATGTCCTAAGATCATCTTCTACTGTCCCATCCCAGCTCTTTATTCAAAGAGCCCTGGTTCCTCTTACTGAAGAATTAAAGAGTCCAAGATCTAAGCACAAGGTATGCTCTTTGCTACAGGGATGTCACTACTTCTAAGCACTTCCAGAAGAGAGAGCAATGAAATATATTTATGTAAAATAACCCATGCATACACATACATCTACATTTCTGTAATTATCTATCTGTACGTATAACATATATAAAACCATGAGTTAATATTGATACCTCTGACACCTCCAACTCAACACCAGAAAGTTCATTCTAGTCTTTTTCCTTTCCTTACTTGTAAACTCTTCATTGAACAATTAGGTACCTGTCTATCATTATTATGTAAAATATGTTTACTGATATATTCAATCCCAGTATATACATAAAGTAGTTTATACACAAAGCAGTTTCATATCAACCCATACCCTTATGAGAAAGGGTAGATTTACTAACTAGAGTATTTGTATATAGTTCTTTTTATCTTTAGTCTTACAGTGTATCTAGTCAAAACACCATGGTTTTTTGTTTTGTTCTGAGAGCCGGGGAGAGGAGGAGGGGAAAAGGGGATGAGAGAGAATCTTAAGCAGGTTTCACACTGAGGGCAGAGCCTGAGGAGGAGCTCGATCTCACCATCCTGAGATTATGACCTGAGCCAAAATCAAGAGTTGGACACAACCAACAAAGCCATCCAGGCGCCCCACAAAATACTCTTTTCTAAAAAAGTTACTTTGATTATCCTGTTCCTCCTCCTCAGTGTAGTTATGTTATTCAGTTGTAAAAAAGGGAGGTTCATTTGATGGCTTACATTATTATTCCTGAAAAGTCAACAGGGGATACCCTCTGTTTATATAATGTGGTCTTTCTTTCCTCCAGCTTCTCGTAAGATTTCTCTTAGTAACTGGTTTTCAGGAACTGGATTAGGATGTGCCTTGGTGTGACTCTTTTTGTTTATGCTATCTAGGTTCATTATGTGTAAGGGATTATAGCTTTCATCATATCCAGAAATTTTTCAGCTATTATTTTTTCAAATACTTTGGCAACTCCAGCCCCTCCTGAATTCCAAATGCAAATGTCTTAGACTATCTGATAATGTCCCACACATCACCAAGACTCTCTTTTTTTTTCCCCCAGCCTTTTCCCCCTTGTGCTTCATTTTGGACAGTTTCTATTACCCTATCGCTGATCTTTTCTTCTGCATATCTAATCTGCTATTAAGCCCACAGACTGGATTTTTCATTTCAGAAACTGTATTTTTCAGTTCTAGAAGTTCCAGTGGGTCTGGTTTTTTGTTTTGTTTTGTTTTGCCTTTTTCCAGTGGGTCTGTTTTATATCTTACTTTTTTTTTTTTCCTGTTCATGCTTTCCTTTAACTGTTTCAATATATCTGTCTTTTAAATCTATTATCGCTGTCATTTCTGGGTCCATTTCCATCAACTATTTTTCTCCTGGTTAAAGATTACATTTTCTTTTTTCTTCATACACCTAATAATTTCAGATTAGGTGCTGAGCATCTTATTTATTTTGTTAATGTATAAAAATTTTATTTATTTATATTTTTTAAGATTTTACTTATTTAAGAGAGCGAGCATGAGCAGGGGCAGAGGCAAGCAGAAGCAGGCTGCCGGCTGAGCAGGGACCCAGATGCGGACTCAGTCCCAGGACTCTGGGATCAAGACCTGAGCCAAAGGCAGACACTTAACTGAATGAGCCACCGAGACATCCCTAATATATAAAATTTTTAAATGCTGAGTTTTGTTCAGATGGGCAACTAAATGAGTAGAGAATCAGCTTAAACCCTTGGAGAGCCGCTTTTGAGCACAACTGTTGTTGTTTTTAAGATTTTATTTATTTGAGAGTGAGTGAGACAGTGAGAGAGAACCCTCAAGCAGGGCGAGGGGCAGAGGGAGAAGCAGTCTCACCACCGAGCAAGGAGTCCAACGAGGGATCAATCCTGGATCTCCAGGATCATGACCTGTGGCGAAGGAAAACCCTTAACTGACTGAGCCACCCAGGCACCCGTTTCAGTGCAGTTTTAAGGTGGGGCGAGAGCAGCCTTTGCTCCAGAATTACTTTAAACCTACTCCTAGTGAGTACCATTTCTGGGGTCTCCCCCAAATGGCCCTCATAGTCGGTAAGACCTCTCTATTCAGTGTGGTCGGAACTCCAATGTCTCCCAACTCCTTTTAACTCTCAATACGTCTACCAGCTCTCTGTTAGCTGCTCTTCTCCTAACAGTTATTTTCTGCCCATCCCATGGAGTCCCACACATCTTAGTATACAGGTAAGGATTCAAAGGGACTCCTTTCTGGATCTTACTGTCTACATATCCCCATCTTCTTTATTTTTTATTTTTATAAGAAAATTTTTTTAAGTAGGCACCACACTCAAAGTGTGGCTTGAACTCATGACCCTGAGATCAAGAGTTGCATACTCTACGACTGAGCCTACCAGGCGCTCCCATAACTCCATCTTCTACGTTAAACAATCCTGCAAATTCCAGCCTCTCCAGTCTCTCTCTACTCTGATTTCTATCTCCTTGGCCCAACAAGACCGCCTTGCCCTGCTTAGATCCTACACTGGAATCTAGTTTCAGACAGAAAGCCAGGGTGATCGCTGGGTTCAATTTCTTTGTTTTCCTTTTCTTAAGGATTGCAGTTCTGCCCCAGCTATTACCAAATATTTAAAAGCAGTTGTTTCTTGTGTTTTGTCCGGCTTTCTAGCAGTTTATAGCCAGAAGGTTAGTCTGGTATCTTTTACTCCGTAATGTCCAGAAATGGAAGTTCTCAACAGCTTTATTGTCTTCTAAAGATTAAGTAGTAATCTTTCATCTTTTGGGGAATGTTTCAATTCATTCGAGGACGTAAAGAAAATATGGATCCTTTGCCCGTACCCTTATACCAAACTGGATATACACAAACTCTGGAGCACAATTTCAGGGACTTCACAGCCTTGGCCCAAGTGCCCCACCTTCTATAGTTCCAGAGGGTTGTGGTTTACAGTATTAGTGCACTATCATTCTTTCAAAGCTTTAGAGCCAATTTTTGTTCACTAAAAACTTGCTAAGGCTACAATTAAAAAAAAAAAGAAAAGTAGGTGAACCAAGGAAGATTTTTTTTTAAAGATTTTTTATTTTTTTTTTATTTATTTATTTGACAGAGAGAAATCACAAGTAGACGGAGAGGCAGGCAGAGAGAGAGAGAGAGAGGGAAGCAGGCTCCCTGCTGAGCAGAGAGCCCGACGCGGGACTCGATCCCAGGACCTTGAGATCATGACCTGAGCCGAAGGCAGCGGCTCAACCCACTGAGCCACCCAGGCGCCCAAAGATTTTTTTTTAAATCAAAGAAGATGCTTTTCTTTTTTTTTAAAAGATCTTATTTATTTAGGGGCGCCTGGATGGCTCCATGGGTTAAAGCCTCTGCATATGGCTCACGTCGTGATCCCAGGGTCCTGGGATCGAGCCCCACATCGCGCTCTCTGCTCGGCAGGGAACCTGCTTCTCTCTCTCTCTGCCTGCCTCTCTGCCTACTTGTGGTCCCTATGTCAAATAAATAAATAAAATCTTAAAAAAAAAAAAAGATTTTATTTATTTATTTGACAGAGAGAGACAGTGAGAGAGGGAACACAGGAAGGGGGGGCAGGAGAGGAAGAAGCAGACTTCCCGCTAAGCAGAGAGCCCAAAGTGGGGCTCGTTCCCAGGGGGATCACAACCAGAGCTGAAGGCAGACACTTAACAAATGAGCCACCCAGGCGCCCCAAAAGAAGACACTTTTTAAAAAGTATAATTCAAAGTTCAGAAATAATACAGCTATTTTTGTTTCTTCATGTGTGACAGATAATATTTCTCACAAATCTTCATGATGATATGCTGGCAGTTTGATATTACAGACTGAAAAAACAAAACTGAAGTAACATGGATTTTGTACCTAATTCGTTTTCTTTTGTCATATAATTTTTTTTTGAAGATTTTATTCGTTTACTTGACAGAGACAGAACACAAGCAGGCAGAGTGGCAGGCAGAGGGAGAGGGAGAAGCAGGCTCTCTGCTGAGCAGGAAAGCCAATGTAGGGCCCGATGTCAGGACCCTGAGATCATGGACTGGGCTGAAGGCAGCTGCTTAACCAACTGAGCCCCCCAGGCATCCCCTGTTATATAATTATTAAAAAGCATTTTTTTTTTTTTACTACGATCTAGCCACCACCACCACCACCACCACTGATACTGAATTATAAATATATACAGTTCATATACATATTCATTCTTCATTAACTGCTGTTAAAAAATGGCATTCTCTAAGGTTACTAGTCCTACAGTAGCAAGTCAACTCTGTTAGGCCAGATGGATGTGAATAAATACACCTCAGAATTCACCCTAATCCTATATATTCAGCTCTAAGTTCCTGCTGATTTAAGTAATGGAAGGAAGTTGACAAAGACAAAAAGGTAAATAGAATACCATAATAAGAGTGCTTGGTATTTAATTATCAAAACTCAGCTGATCAGAATGTAAGGGTTTATTTCTGGACTCTCAATGCTATCCCATTGATCTGTAATGCTTACCTTTATGCTAGAACCACACTGTCTTGATTACTGCAGCTTTGCTCGAAGTTGAAATCAGGTAGTGTGTCTCCCAACATTGTACTTCGTTTTCAAGATTATTTGGACTACTCTGGGTCCTCTGCATTTCTCTCTGAATCTTAGCCATCAGTCAACTTCTGCAACCATCTTGCTAGCATTCTGACAAGAACTGAACTCAATCTGTAGACTAATTTGGGTAGTACTGTCACCTTAATATTATTTTCTGATCCATGAACAATAGGTATCTTTCCATTTATTTAGATCTTCTTTAGTCTCTTTCAAGAGAGTTTTCAGTGTACAAGTCTTATACTTCTATTAAATTTGTTCCTAAATGATAATTCTTTTTTATGCTAGTATAAATAGGATGCCTTAATTTCCTTTTTAGATGTTTCATTACTAATGTATAGAGATACATTCAATTTCTGTATATTGTTGTTGTATTCTAATTAGACTTTTAAAAGGCAAAGTAGCTATTTTAAAGTACCTGTACATTGTATTACATCAAAATTATATTACAAATAATAAAAGTCATTCTAAAAGGGCGCCTGGGTGGCTCAGTGGGTTAAGCTGCTGCCTTCAGCTCAGGTCATGATCTCAGGATCCTGGGATCGAGTCCCGCATCCGGCTCTCTGCTCAGCAGGGAGCCTGCTTCCTCCTCTCTCTCTCTCTGCCTGCCTCTCTGCCTACTTGTGATCTCTCTCTGTCAAATAAATAAATAAAATCTTTAAAAAAAAAAAAGTAATTCTAACAAAAAATAACTTCATCTAACAAAAGCAGCTGACATTGCAAAGTAGTATATAATAAGCCCAAGAACTGCCAAATCTAAAGGTGTAAGTCAGGATGAAGAAAAAGTCTTATTTGTTATGCACTAATTTTAGAGACACTCCCCTAATTCATTAATATTCTCAGAAGTAATATAGTTAAGACAACTGGAAAATCTAATAAATTCCACAATACCAGTTAACAGAGCATAAAATTAAAGAGAAGCAATATTTCAAAAAGAGGAAATTAACGTATTTATCTATGCACAAAAGATATGTCCTCTTAATTCACTCTGCTAAAATAAGTTACATCTTATTTGAAAATTTTAAATTTTCTTTAATAAATATAATATGTATAAACACAAACATGTATATACATACTCTCTTATATGTATGGGGGTTTTCTTTATTTAAAGATTTTAAGTACTCTCTACACCCAATGTGGGGCTCGAACTCACAATCTACAGATCAAGAGTCACATGGTCTACTGACTGGGCCAGCCAGGCACCCCTAATATCTATATTTATAATATTCATGTATCATTTTAAGTATTATCTAGCATTTTGCCTTTTACCACCTACCTAACTTGGCAAAAATGAAAAATAACCAATTTACACTTGTATCTTAGAAGATTTTTGAAAAATCAAAAGCTCTGAAAAAGTAAAACACAACCATGCTCTCAATTATTTTGAATTCAAAATTAGTACAGCAGAAATTAATGAGTTTTGTTCCTTTGTTTCACAAAAGCCATAAGATTTATTTCATTGGAGTCATATAGTTCCAAACGTAGTTTTAAATTTGGCATGTGTAGTTAATTCCTCAAGTCCCTAATGAATTTCCTTCATTCCCTTTATTCCTAAACTCTTTATACTTTTCTTAAAAAGGAGAGACTTTCGGGGCGCCTGGGTGGCTCAGTGGGTTAAGCCGCTGCCTTCGGCTCAGGTCATGATCCCAGAGTTCTGGGATCGAGTCCCGCATCGGGCTCTCTGCTCGGCAGGGAGCCTGCTTCCTCCTCTCTCTCTCTGCCTGCCTCTCTGCCTACTTGTGATCTCTCTCTGTCAAATGGATAAATAAAATCTTTAAAAAAAAAAAAAGGAGAGACTTTCTCATGTCAAACCACTGAGCAAGTAAATTCTGTGATAAAAATTATTTTGCTTTTGCTGTCACTTCCACTACTGAAAACTTTGGAGGCACCTTTCAGAAGGTGTTCTTCAGAATATGGCAGTATCTTATTTTCTTAAATAGGTACCACAGCGTCAAAAGTAACCCTGCCTCAAATATCTATTTTGATTCCTACACAAAGCTACTCCAATCATATTTTCATGATCTATTATGTTATAAACTACACCTCAACAAGCAAATACAAGTATGGTGTTGACAGGGAATTAAGAAAGGCTGTATGTAGCAATGATTAAGAATATGCAGATAAACATGGTCTTCTGGCTCTACCACATACTAGCTATGTTGCACTGGGTGAAACTTTAAACTCTCTAGACCTCTTTTGTTGCCTCCCCACCTACAGGAGGAATTACATCTACAAGGTGTCATAAGGATTAAATAAGATCATGTGCAGAAAGCCTAGGAAGGTACAAACAAGTTTTCAGTTAAGCTATTCTGAAGGTGCTCCTGAATGCTGCTCTAACTACTTAATTTCAGGGTTATCCCAGTCCAATGCTTTGCCACTACTGAGTCAACCTGTCTATCCTCTTTTTGGCCTGCCCTTATCTTACTCTTCTGACACATGTCCTTGATCCAGCCCAAACTGTATCCCAGGCAACAGCACGACCCTTAGGGTAGTAACTCTTCTCAACTTTCCCAGAACTTGCTCACTTATCTCCTAACACTTGCTCAAATTTCCACCTTCAATCCTTTTTTGTATATATTTAAAACTTCACATACACTGAAAGTTTTTCTGGATTATTATAAAATGAGTTTATATATGACCTCCAAAAGCCACCAAATCTTCAGAATCTAGGACTTGATTAACAGTTTCAAATTTATTAATGAATAATGCTGATCTCCACATAGTATCATGACAACTTGTCACTTGGCCATTGTACTTCCACATCAGAACAATACTTTGCAATGGGCATTTGTTTAAAACGTTTTAATAGGGGCACCTGGGCTGCACGGTGGGTTAAAGCCTCTGCCTTCAGCTCAGGTCATGATCCTGGGGTCCTGGGATCGAGCCCCACATCGGGCTCTCTGCTCGGTGGGGAGCCTGCTTCCTTTCCTCTCTCTCTGCCTGCCTCTCTGCATACTTGTGACCTCTGTCAAATAAATAAATAAAAATCTTTAAAAAAAAAAGTTTTAATAAAACATTACCACTTTAAATTCCTGCTAATTTACTTGAGTATCTCCTCTCTTCTCTTACTTTCAAGCTGAGGTTTTAGTATTTTATTTCTTTTTTGGTCAAAAGAAAGAGAGGGACAGAAAAAACAAAAAACAAAGCTGAGGTGCCTGGGTGGCACAATAAGTTAGATGTCCAACTGTGGGTTTTGGCTAGGGGGGAGATCTCAAGGTCAAGAAATCAAGCCCCATGTCAGGCTCTGTGCTCAGTGGGAAGTCTATTTAAGTTTCTCCCTCTGCCTCTGCCTCTCCCTCTCTCTGTCCCTCTGCCCCTCCCCACCCCCACTCTCACACACACGTGTACTTTCCCTCTCTCTCAAATAAATCAATCTTTAAAAAAAAAAAAAAAAAGCCTTTAAACAGCCTCTTCCCAAGCTTATTTATAACAGAGACAAAACATCTGCTTAATAAATAAGTTAAATCTGCATTGAACCATTTAGGACACCAGTAAGTCAAAGCACAAACCCATTTCATTCCACAGAGCAGTGGGAGGAGGTGGTGGGGAAGATCTTCAAATGCGATTAGGCAATAAATGACTTAATGGAGGAAATGAGGACCATGCCCACCCCCCCACCCCCGGCTGGAAAATGAAGGACAGTTCTTTTTTCTTTTGGCACTAAAGAATTTAGGAGACACTTGTTTGTTAAAAAAGGAAAAAAGGGGGAAAAAGGAGATCCTAATAAAATTTGAGTATAATACTCCCTAATTTCTTAACAATATTCCAACTTTCAATTACTTCAATCTTGACATTTTCTTCAATTCTCCAGGAAGCCTGTACTCTCATACTGTTGTATCTAGCTGCTCTAAAATTTAAAACCAGACTGCTCTCCTCAAGAGCTCCAAATTAAGCTCAGTCCCTACTCTAAACAAATGAGAAAAGAACATCATTTCCTTTTCCCCAGAATTCTTATCCCTCTCTGGGGTCCTCGGCTTTTGTTACTGTTTTTTGTTTTGTTTTGTTTTAATAAACATTTATACAGTGCTTACTATGTGCCAGACATGTTCTAAGCATTTTACAAACATTAACTCTGGGTTTTGGGGATGAGAAAATCAAAGGCACATGGAGGCTAAGTATACCTAAAGGTACATGGCTACTAAGGGGCAAGACTGGCATTTCAACTTCATCAGTTTGACTCCAAAGTCCATGGCTCTTTGAAACCTACCTTTTCTAAACTTAAAAAACAAAAACAACAACAACAAAAAAAAAAAAGGCCTGTAACTTATAGAATGTTCACGCAAGAAATTAGAGCAAACAAGAGTTCTCCCCTCCTTTATAATTCAAACTTGGTTTTATCCACAGATGCCAGATGAGAAAGAAAAAGGTGAAAAGATTTAAAGGAAGGGGCAAGGGAGTCCTCAGAACCCAAAGTAATATTTTACCAGTGGTACCACAGCCTTTCCCTTTACTATTCCCTTCCAAAGGGCCCTACTATTCCCTACTATGCCCTTCTAAAGTAGTATGTTATTTTGTACATCATTTAAGTCACTATTCTTCCAAATATCTCAATGTAATGCTGCTGCTTTTTCTGCCAAAGGCCTTACTGTTGGTACATTGCTATTTCCCCATACATAGGACTCCACAAACCATCTCTTCAACTATGCTAATAACTATAAATACAATCCATATAAACCACCTGGCACAGTTCCTGGCACATAGTTAGCCTAAGTGTTAGATCATATTACTCTTATTATAAACAGAAAACTAAGGTCAAGAGATTAAATCATTTGCCTATTTTTAAAAAATTATTGTCAGGGGCACCTGGATAGCTCAGTGGGTTAAGCCTCTGCCTTCGGCTCAGGTCACGATCTCAGAGTCCTAGGACTGAGCCCCGCATTGGGCTCTCTGCTCAGCATGGAGCCTCCTTCTCTCTCTCTGTCGGCCTCTCTGTCTACTTGTGATCTCTCTCTCTCTCTCTGTCAAATAAATAAATAAAATCTTTAAAAAAGAAAATTATTGTCAAAGCTAGTTTTCAGTCTCCAATACAAGGTTCCATCTACTACCTACACTTCCAAAAGATTACTACAGAACAGAACAAAGAAAGTATTCCAGTTTATAGTCTCTGGGACTCCTTTAAAAATCCAATGATTTAGGGTATCTGGGTGGCTCACTTGGTTAAGTGTCCGACTTTGGCTTAGGTTATGATCTCAGGGTTAGCAGGGAGTCTGCTTTTCCCTCTCCCTTTGTTCCTCCCCCTGCTCATGCTCACCTGTGCACACTCTCTCCCCCAAATAAAGTAAACTCTTTAAAAAATATAAAATAAAAACTAAAATTATAGTGATTCATTCAATCCTTCAATGCTCAATCTCCCCATCTATAACCTTCCCCAAGTGCTCTTTCTTCTACTTTTTGTGCTATAAAATGATGATGGAAGGCACAAATCTAGTAAGTTCAAACCCATTTCTAATTCACATTGGTTTACATCAACCTCCCATTAGGACTCCATGACTGGCTTAGTCAGTAAAGCATGCAACTCTTGATCTCCAGGTTTTATGTTTGAGCCTGATTTTGGATATAGAGATTACTTAAAAACAAAATCTTAAAACAAAACCTCCCACTAACTGGTTATCCCCATTTTCTTTCACTGCAAACCTAGAAAAAATAAAGAATTGTTTTTCCACTTGAGGGGTCCTAGACTGCTAAAAACAAAGCATTCTACTCATAAATGTTTAAAATTAATTCTTTCCTAAATCAAAGAGAAATTAACAATTGCTCTAACAATATAGAAAGCATTAATTCCAGATAGCCTGAAAAGAGTACCCTCATCTGCCCTTTATATTTCCTGAAAAAACTCCACCTTCAATCTACGCAACCTATTGCACTAAATGCTTGCACTTAGTGATTCCATAGCCCCCCTAAACTTCCTTATCCTTACTCCCTAGTCTCAAGTTTGCAAAAAGAAGTAAAAGTTATAACAACATGAAAATACTAATAAATACACATTGGCATCAATCCCTTACCTGTCACACGGACATTGTTAGAATGTCTCTTATCAGATGGTCCAATAACACAGTGTAAACTTAACTACAAAGAGACTGTGAATGCAATGAAAAATGTTAGACTAGAACTGTTAAGCCACTGACAAATGAGGAATGGAGTTAACAGATGAACAGAAATAGTTAAGGATGACAGCACAAGTGGACTTAAAATTATATTAGAAGGACTAAGAGTCCCTTAAGGAAACAGGTTAAGACTTTGGAAAAAAAAATGTGTGTATATATATATGTATATACATATATATATATGTACGTACATATATATATACACACACTTTTTTTTAAAGATTTTTATTTATTTGAGAGAGAGAGACACACACACACAGTGAGAAAGGGAATACAAGCAGGGGGAGTGGGAGAGGGAGAAGCAGGCTTCCCACTGAGCAGGGAGCTTGATGTGGGGCTTGATCCCAGAACCCTGGGATCATGACCTGAGCCAAAGGCAGACGCTTAACAACTGAGCCACACAGAAACCCCTAAACATATTTTTAATAACTTTTATGTTCATAATATAAAAGGCAAAAGATTAAAGATCTTACTTAACAATTTTGTCCGAAAAGGCATGCCCAACCCTTCCAACAATAAATTCTTTCTCTCGGTGCTAAACAATAATCAAGAATTAAAATTATAATCCAATTTTGTCAAACACAAGATAAAACAAACTTGCTTTCATAAGTTTTAATTTCATTTCTCAAGTTACCAATATTTTGGTTTTCCACTGTTTGCTAGGAAGATTTGTTTACTGTTCTGCATGGACTCCTTCTAAGTAACTTTTCTCAGTAACCATTGTTTCATAAATTATTTTATCATTTCACTTTTCATTTTATGTCAGTTTCCTGTACTAGATTATAAACACAATTAGGAGGGACTGTAGAAGCAATGAAAGAGGTACACCACCAGCTCTCAAACTTTTTGTTCTGAGGACTCCTTTATGCCTTTAAAATTACTGAGGATCCCAAAAGTCTTTAGTTTATGTAGGTTACGTCAATTTATATTTACCATACTAGAAATTAAAACTAAGAAAATCTTTAACTATCAATATATTTTAAAATAATAAACCCAGGGACGGCTGGGTGGCTCAGTCAGTTAAGCATCTGCCTTCAGTTCGGGTCATGATCTCAGGCTCCTGGGATCAAGCCCCACGCAGGCCTCCCTGCTCAGCTAGAAGCCCGCTTCTCCCCTGCTTGTGCGCACGCACTCTCTAGCTCTCACTCCCTCTCTGGCAAATGAATAAAAATCTTAAAACAAACAAACAAACCCATAAATAAGTTTTTATGAAAATAACCCTGTTTTCTAAAAAACAAAAGTAAACTTGGTGAGATGAGTGGCATGAATTATAGTTTTGTAACTTTAATGTCCAGCTTAATGGGCAACAAATGGATTTTCAATCTGCTTCTGCATTCAATCTGTTACAATACGCTGTTAGGTTAAAACATATGAAGACTGTGAAGTATATGAAGTCTAGTTGCATACAGATATACAGCTGAAAAAGGAACCTGTATTTTAAGAGCATATTCAGATAATTCTAAATATTCTTTGACACTAAAAACTCAACAAGTGGTACTTTCTCTCAAAGATTAGTTGCAATATGGAATCTGAAATCGTATCAACAAATTTTTCATATTCAATTACATTAAATCCATCAGTTACTTTTATATTTAGAGTGAATTTTTAAAAATATTTTATTTATTTATTTGAGAGAGAGAGAGATCACAAGTAGGCAGAGAGGCAGGCAGAGAGAGGGGGAAGCAGGCTCCCCGCTGAGCGGAGAGCCCAAAGCAGGGCTCAATCCCAGGACCCTGAGACCAAGACTGGAGCCGAAGGCAGAGGCTTTGGATCCACCCAGGTGCCCCCTGAGTGGATCTTTTTATACATGCATGATTTTATAACATCTTGTATTGGTCATTTGGAAAATACAGGTTCACTAAGCTGTACAGTTCTTCCAAATGTATGACATATTTCAGTATACAATATGGAAAAAAAAAATCATGTTTGTTAACATCACCTTGGACCTCATCAGAAAAATCTCTAAGTACTAGAAAACTGTCAAGCTCATGAAAGTAGACACAAGTTTTCCAAAATTCTAATTTTCAGGGGCACTTAGATGGCTCAGTCGGTTATGCAACTATCTTTTTTTTTTTTTTAATTTTATTTATTTATTTGACAGAGAGAGATCACAAGTAGGCAGAGAGGCAGGCAGAGAGAGAGAGAGGAGGAAGCAGGCTCTCTGCCGAGCAGAGAGCCCGATGCGGGACTTGATCCCAGGACCCTGAGATCATGACCTGAGCCGAAGGCAGCGGCTTAACCCACTGAGCCACCCAGGCGCCCGGTTATGCAACTATCTTCGGCTGAGATCAGGATCCCAGGGTTCTGAGATCAAGCCCCATACCAGGCTCCTTGCTCAGCAGGAAGCCTGTTTCTCTCTCTTACTGCTGCTCCCCCTGCTTATACACACACACACACTCTCTCTCTCTCTGTCAAATAAAATAAAATCTTAAAAAATTAAATAAATAAATAAATAAAAAAAATTGCCACTACAGTCCACTCATTTCATCTAGAAAAATTCCAGGTGTAATTATGGAAGAAAACAAAACCACAAAATCCTAATTTTCATTTAAAAGCACGAATTTCATCATCAGCAACAAATACTATCATTACATTTGAGAAAGTGTCTGTCAAATACTCAAGGTGGAATAACCATAGTGTGGTAGTTATTCTTTCAAGGATAAATGGGGTTCCAAGAAAAAGGTGGCCAACTTGAACAATTTCACTGATGCTTTTCCTTGAGACAACCATCACTGCTTCAGAATAAGGCAGAAGTATTTTACAGTTACTTCTCATTTTATCACACAGAAAAAAAGATGGGTGCTGAGGGTCAAGTTTAAGTAAAAATAAAATAAATAAAAATAAAATAAAATAAAAATTTGTTCTGCTTCCTCAAGGAAATTAAGCTTTTTTCCCCTGTGAGTCCACGGTGGTGAAGAAAACAATGACTAATTAGTCCAGCTTGAAGCTACCGTCTTGGTTAATGATAAGGCCAGCAATTTTACACACCATTGCTTATATACAATCAGTTTAAGCATGAACAGGGTGAAAAATGGGAAACATCTTAGAATATGAAACAGTTTGGACTTTCTGCTCATAAAATATCCCCAGGTGGGGTCTGTGGAGATCCAAATTTTGAAAACCCCAAAGGTAAAACTACCATTTGCTGAGAATTTCAAATTTCCTGGGGCACCTGGGTGGCTCAGTGGATTGAGCCTCTCCCTTCAGCTCAGGTCATGATCCTGGGTCCTGGGATTGAGCCCCGCATCAGGCTCTCTGCTCAGCAGGGAGCCTGCCCCCCCACCCCGCCTATTTGTGATCTCTCTCTCTATGTCAAATAAACAGATAAAATAATTTTTTTAAATAAATAATAAGTAAATAGGGGCTCCTGGTTGGCACAGGTGGTTGCGCATCTGACTCTTGGTTCCTATTCGGGTTGCAATCTCATAATCAAGAGATAGAGACCAATGTGCAGGTCCATGCTCAGCATGGAGTATGCTTGAGATTCTCTCTGCCTCTCCTTCAGCCTCTATCTCCTGTGCTCTAAAAATAAATTTCTTAAAAAATTAAAATATATGGGGTGCCTGGGGGACTCAGTGGGTTAAGCCTCTGCCTTCTGCTCAGGTCATGATCTCAGGGTCCTGGGATTGAGCCCCACATCAGGCTCTCTACTCAGCAGGGAGCCTCCTCCCCCATCCCCCCCACCACCTGCCTCTCTCCCTACCTGTGATCTATCTCTCTCTTTCAAATAAATAAATAAATAAAAACAAAATAAAACATATGAAACTACAGAGGCATAATGCAAATTTAAAAATTCTTAAATTCAGGGCAACTGTGTGACTCAGTTGGTTAAGCGGCTGCCTTCAGCTCAGGTCATGATCCTGGAGTCCCAGGATGGAATCCCAGGATGGAATCGGGCATCAGGCTCCCTGCTCAGCAGGGAGTCTGCTTCTCCCTCTGACCTCCCCCACCTCGTGCTCATTCTCTCTCAAATAAGTATTTTTTTTTTTAATTCTTAAATTCAAACTGCCACCAAAACACAAGAAAGTGTATCAGTCCTGTCCCCTAACTACTGTGTACTATATTCTCACTCCTAAATGAAGAATCTGTGTGAATACACTAACTGCTCTGCAAAAAACTTTTTTATTTAAAAAATAAATAAATAAATAAAACAGCCATAAAACAACTTCTTTCCTCTGACTTCTACAGAACAGATATGAAATGTCATGAAGTTGGCTAAGCTGGCTTTAATTAAGCCTTGCCCACACAGTCTAAGAAAATGACTCAGCAAGACTAGCCCATATGTTAACTATAGTTAAGTGATTAACACAATTAAGTTAAACACCTATTTCTCTAACATGCCCAATTTATAAATAAAAAAAGCTCAGAGGTTAGATGACTTGCTCAAACTCACAAAGCAAATAAATGATTAATAGAACCTTATCTCCTGGTCCAATATTCTAATACATTTGGCACTAAAAAGACAATTTCCAAAAATCAGATCATTCCAAAAGAAATTCTTTGTGTCATATTTATATATCTTTATTAGTTACATCTAATGTCATATCCCTTGTATTCCTCTCAAGAATGTGGGGTTTTTTTAAATATTTTTTTAATAGTTTTCTGTAGTCACCTAAGTTGTATTTAAAGTTCAATACATTGAAAATTGTTGACATTTTCATTTGGCATTTACCTGTGTGCAAGGTTTTATTTTCAATAACTGCAATTTGCCACCAAATCTTCAAAACCTAAATCTTTTGGCACTTCAATTCATTGATTAAAAAACTGCAACCAAGGGGAACCTGACTAACTCAATGGAGCATGTGACTCTTGATCTCAGGGTGGTGAGTTCAAGCCCCATGTTGGGCAAGGAACCTATACTTTATACTTACACACACACACACACACACACACACAGGAATATATAAATAAATACAACCAAAATTTCTAAGACTCATTTATAAAAAATTATTCAGTGCTACTGCAGGACACCCAGGTAGATTTAGAAGTTCTTTCAAAACTCAAACACTTTGAGCTTTAGTGGCTGGGTGGCTCAGTCAGTTAAGAATCTGCCTTCAGCTCAGGGAGTCCCACATTGGGTTCCTTGCTCAGTGGGGAGACTGCTTCTCCCTCTGACTGCTCTGCCTGCTGCTTCCTCTGCTTGTGCACACACTCTCTCTCTGACAAATAAATAAAATTTTTTTTAAAAAAGTTTTAAAAAATAAGAACTCAAACATTTCTAAAATATGAATGATGACATGTAACAGAGCAGAATCACATTTTGCCATTAATATCTATGTATACAGAAATCAGCATAACAGCTTGATCACAAATTGTATACTACAGTCACCGTGTGTATTTCTAAATTTTAACATCTAAATTGGGGTGCCTGGGTGGCTCAGTTGGTTAAGTGTCTGTCTGCCTTTTCAGCTCAGGTCAGGATCTCTGGGTCCTGGAATCCTGGTGTTGAGCCCCACATGAGGATTCCTGCTCAGGAGGGGGTTTGTGTTTCTCTCTCTCTCTCTCTCTCTCTCTCTCCCTCTACTCCTCCCAACACTCATTCTAATTTTAAAAACCTAAATATGTGTATATATATATACATATATATATATACACACACACATTTTTTTTTCCAAATGGTATAATATTGCAGCCCGCTATCCCCCTTTCCTATTTATTGTTTTATCTGAGTATAGCTGACATACGATATGACATCAGTTCCAGGTATACAACATAGATTCAACAACTCTACCTTATGCTATGTTCACAAGTAGAGCTACCATCTGTCACTCAACAATACCAATGCCTATATTCCCTATCTTGCTCATTTTTTATTCCCATGACTTATTCATTACATAACTGCAAGTCTGTTATCGCCCACTCCCCTTAATCCATTTTCCTCACCTTCCCATCCCCAACAGTAGCCTTTTTTTTTTTTTTAAAGATTTTATTTATTTATTCGACAGACAGAGATCACAAGCAGGCAGAGAGGCAGGCAGAGAGAGAGGAAGGAAAGCAGGCTCCCTGCTCAGCAGAGAGCCCGATGTGGGACTCGATCCCAGGACCCTGAGATCATGACCTGAGCCGAAGGCAGCGGCTTAACCCACTGAGCCACCCAGGCGCCCCAACAGTAGCCTTTTTGAACACAGTTAGAACAATGTGTAATCCACAGTCATTCCAGGTGTATATTTTGTTCTATAGTACCTTTTAGTTTAATAGGAACTTTTTTTTAATTAACACATAATTACTTGTTTCAGGGGTACAGCTCTGTGAATTATCAGTCTTACACATTTCACAGCATTCACCATAGCACATACCCTCCCCAGTGTCCATAACCCAGCCATCCTCTCCCTCCTCCCCCACCCCCAGCAACCCTCAGTTTGTTTCCTGAATTTAAGAGTCTCATAATTTGTCTCCCTCCCCAGCCCCACCTTGTCTCATTTTTCCCTTCCTTACCCCTCACAACCTCCCGCCCTGCCTCTCAAATTCCTCATATCAGAGATACCATATAATTTCCTTTTTCTGATTGACTTATTTTACTTAGCATAATACTAATAGGAACATGTTTGCAATAACTTATACTCCACCCAAATTTGTATTCTCATCATCACTAAAAGAAAAACTTTTCCAATGGGGCTTAGATAGATTGATAGAAACCTCACATAAATGAACTCACAAATAAGAGGGAATGAGAATCCCCATTCCTCTCCTGACTCTGTCACCTACTATTAACTATGTCACTTAAAGATAGTATCAGTTAGGGGGCCCTGCCTCTGTCACATACCATTAACTATTTCACTTAGATATCAGTTAGGGGCACCTTGGTGGCACAGTGGTTTGATCACCTGATGGTTTCAGGTCACAATCTCAGGAGTCATGAGATTCAGCCCTGCATCAGGCTCTGTGCTCAGCAGTGGAGTTCGCTTGAGATCTCTCTCCCTCTCCACCCCTCCAACTCATTCTCTCAAAAAAAAAAAAAAAAAAAGATTTGAGGAGACGTACACGGCAACTAAAAGACACAGCTACATCTCTAAAAGAGAACATTCACCTCTCTTTTTTTTTTTAAGATTTTATTTATTTACTTGACACAATGAGATCACAAATAGGCAAGAGGCAGGCAGAGGGGGGGGGGAAGGAGGCACCCCACTGAGCAGAGAGCTAGATGCAGGGCTCGATCCAGGACCCTGGGACCATGACCTGAATCGCAGGCAGAGGCTTCAACCCACTGGGCCACCCATGCATCCCAGAATATTCACCTCTTATAAGAAAAATCAGCAGCAGGGGCGCCTGGGTGGCTCAGTGGGTTAAGCCGCTGCCTTCGGCTCAGGTCATGATCCTGGGGTCCTGGGATCGAGTCCCACATGGGGCTCTCTGCTCAGCGGGGGGCCTGCTTCCCTCTCTCTCTCTGCCTGCCTCTCTGTCTACTTGTGATCTCTGTCTGTCAAATAAACAAAATCTTTAAAAAAAAATAAAAATAAAAATCAGCAGCATGGATTCTGGAGCCATTATGTCTGGGCTAAAACCCATATTCCACAGAAGGAAATCAACAAATAATGTCTAAAATTGATAAACAGAAATATAACATTATTTAAAAATATGATGGCAGGGGTGCCTGGGTGGCTCAGTGGGTTAATGCTCAGGTCATGATCGCAGAGTCCTGGGATCAAGCCCCACATGGGGCTCTCTGCTCAGCGGGGAGCCTGCTTCCCTTCCTCTGTCTCTGCCTGCCTCTCTGCCTACTTGGGATCTCTGTCTGTCAAATAAATAAATAAAACCTTAAAAAAAAAAAAGAAATATGATGGTAAATACAGAAGAATTAGTGAAGAGTCAAAAGAGCTGTCAGAGGGAAACAGGACTCATAATGGAACAGTCGTACAGGGAACTCCTGTTTTTCATAGTAAGTCATACAGTACTGTTTAACTCTTTTTTTTAAACTACAAATCGTTATTGCTTTGATTAAAATTTTTTGAAATTTGTTTAAAGAAAAAAAAGGCTGGAAAGAATAGCTCAAAAAACCCTATTATGGCTGTGTATAAAGCTGTGTTGTTGTTGTTGTTGTTGTTGTTGTTTTTAAAGTCAGGAAAATGCTCATTTATATTATGTCCATGTTAACACAATTCTGGCTAATGAAAAGTGAAAGTAAGCTGGCCAAAGGACCTGGTCAGAGTTTTTATGCTCTTAAAAGAAGATAAAAAGGAATCAGAGAAACATAAAAACTGTTTTTGAGGGGCGCCTGGGTGGCTCAGTGGGCTGGGCCACTGCCTTCGGCTCGGGTCATGATCTCGGAGTCCTGGGATCAAGTCCCGCATCGGGCTCTCTGCTCAGTAGGGAGCCTGCTTCCCTCTCTCTCTCTCTCTCTCTGCCTGCCTCTCCATCTACTTGTGATTTCTGTCAAATTAAATAAAATCTTTAAAAAAAAAAAAAAAACTGTTTTTGAAACCCCAAATGTAGGGGTGCCTGGGTGGCTCCGTCGGTTAAGTGGCTGCCTGGGTGATGATCCCAGGGTCCTGGGATTGAGCCCCACATCAGGCTCCCTGCTCAACAGAGAGCTTGCTTCTCCCTCTCCCTCTGCCTGCCGCTCTGCCTACCTGTGCTCTCTCTCTGTCAAATAAATAAATAAAATCTTAAAAAAAAAAAAAAAAGAAAAAAGAAAAAGAAACCCCAAATGTAATCACTGAGTCGTTCATGGATCAAACCCCTGGGTAAAATGTTATTAGAGAATACAACAGTCATACAGTCTCAAAGTATCACCATACCTATTACTTATTAATTACAAATGGGGAAAAAATCTCAACAATTTTGCAGATTACATCTTACACAAGGGCGCAAATTTATTATTCCAATAACAGACAAAATGACATTTTGCACACTTCCTGATGCAATGAGTTGAAAATGACAGATCACCTAGTTAGTACATTTGCCAAAAATGTTAAAATTTGAATCATGAAGAAGCAAATCCAAAATGTGGGGCATTCTATTAACCAAAAGATTATACTCATTCAAAAAATTATACTCATTCAAAAAACGTCAGTGTCATGATCTGTTTTGTTCTCAATTAAGGAAAGTAAAAAGGACAACTAAATTCAATGCAATACCCTGAACTGGACCGTGGACCTTCCAGTGACAACCACCCTCCAAAAAAGCCAAAGCAGCTGAGGAAGTTTAAATAAGGACTACAAAACATATAACTGACAAATATCAAATTTCTTGAGTATAATTATAATATTGTTGAAGTAGTTATATAAGAGAACATTCTTGTCTTCAGCTGATATACACTGGAGTATCTGGGGATGAAGTGTCTTATCCGCAGCTTACTTTCAAATTTTTCAAATGGCTGGGACTCCTGGGTGGCTTAGTTGTTAAGCATCTGCCTTTGGCTCAGGTCATGATCCCAGGGTCCTGGGACTGAGCCCCACATTGAGTACCCTGCTCGGCAGGAAGCCCGCTTCTTCCCTCCCACTCCCCCTGCTTGTGTTCCCTCTCTGTGTCTCTCTCAAATAAATAAAATCTTAAAAATTTTTCAAATGGCCTAGCAAGTAAAAGAAATACAAACACAGTGTATGAGTGCACAAATGTAGCAACGTACGTTATTAGAAAACCCACATGAAGGGTATGTATGTTAACAGTGGTACTATTCCTCCAAATTTTCAGTAGGTTTGAAAGTTTTCAAAATAAAAAGCTGGAAGGGAAAAGAGAGACACAAGGAAGTAATGGTCCTTTTTCTTTAGGATGATGTTACGTCTCAGTATGTCTGGAGCCTAAAATTGCTGCAGCTGTCTCCACACGATGAAGAAAGCTAGCTAGGGAAACACCACTGACTGAGGGGCAAGATGGAAAATAACTTGGGCTCTTGTTGAGACTGCCACTTAGTAAGTCACTTAGTAGAAGGACCCTCAAAATGGCACAGCTTCAAACTCACTGTTAAAGCTAGTCTGTGGGACTTCTTGGGAAGTCAGGGGTTGTCATTCCTAATACACAAATATATTGAAAAGAACTACTGCCACCAAAAAAGACACTGAGGATGTAGAGCCAAGGACAGGCAGCAAGAGAGGTACCACAGTACTTATGATCCTTTCTATTTTATTTTTTTAAGATTTTATTTATTTATTTGACAGACAAGAGATCACAAGCAGGCAGAGGCAGGCAGAGAGAGAGGAAGGGAAGCAGGCTCCCTGCTGAGCAGAGAGCCCAACGTGGGGCTCTATCCCAGGACCCCAGGATCATGACCTGAGCTGAAGGGAGAGGCTTTAACCCACTGAGACACCCAGGCGCCCCAATCCTATTTTAAAGGAAACTAAATTTTTAAAACAATAGATATTATTTTTTAAAATTAAATTTTCAATGAATGTAATTCAAATAAAAACAAAGGCACCTATTACTGGAAATCATTTTCCTGACCCAGGGCTAAGGGCACTGACTACAGTAATTTACCACAAAATAAAAATATTCTAAACCAAAAAAAACATCACATACAGAAACGCCAACTCCACCCCTTTTCTGAAAGCTCCTAGAACTGTAACTGTTGGTGGTTAGAGATTTTGGGGTTTCAGTGGGTTCCATTTAAAGAGGTATGATGTTTGATGTGGAGAAGAAACATGGCTGCTTAAAATTAACAAAAGTCATAAATGACAAAAAAAAAATTTTTTTCCACGAAATATCATTTCTTTCAACCTAAAAATATGAGTAGCAAATGGAATTGTCCTAACCATATCTCATCTGTTTATAACCATCCCCAAATTACGTATCCAAAGAAATCACTCATGTAAAAGACAGTTTTTTGTGTTGTTGTTTTTTTAAAATTTATTTATTTTATAGATAGAGAGCATGCCTGCAAGTGGGAGTAGGAGCTGAGAGGCAGAGAATCTGAAGCAGCCTCTGGGCTGAGCGCAGGGCCCAAGGCAGGGCTCAATCCCAGGACCTGAGTTAAAACCGAGTCAAACACTCAACCCACTGAGCCACCCAGGTGCCCCTAAAAGATAATTTCCAGTAAGTCTTTTTTGAGTCATATAGAATGGTCCAGCCCGGTACTGTCTTATCATTCCATTTAATCCAAACAGGTTTACAAGGCAGGCATTATTAGCCCCAGTCTAAAAAGAATTCCAAAAGATTTAAAAACCTGTCTGAAATTAAACAGTGGCAACAAAGCTACTAATTAATCCATGTTCTTTTCATTACACCATCCCTCCCTTACCACTCTAACCACTTCATTTCCTCGCTGGATTCCTATCCTGCCGACACCTGAATGTTGGTATTCTTTGCAATTTCTGGAGGTCTTGTCTTCTTACTCCACCGTGACTTCAACAGCTTTTATTTCTCCAGACCAGAGTATCCTCCTTACCTCCCAGACATGATATACAAGTATCTACTGTCCACTAGATTCCCTATAGGCACATAAACAAACTCAAAATCTTATCATGCCTCCAACCTGCTCTTTCTCACATATTTCCTGTTAAAGACACCAATTCACCCAACCAGTGGCATCATCAAAAATATGTGGGCACAGGACATCTGGGCGTCTCAGCTGGTTAAGCATCCAACTCCTAATGTTGGCTCAGGTCATGATCTCAGGGTCTCATCAGCCTCTGCACTGGGCATGGAGTCTGCTTAAGATTCTCTCTCCCTCGGGATGCCTGGGTGGCTCAGTTGGTTAAGCCACTGCCTTCGGCTCAGGTCATGACCCAGGGGTCCTGGGATCAAGTCCCAGATCAGGCTCCTTGCTCGGCAGGGAGCCTGCTTCTCTCGCTGCCTCTGCCTGCCTCTTTGCCTGCTTGTGTGTACTCTCTCTCTCTCTGGCAAATAAATAAAATATTAAAAATAAATAAAAGATTCTCTCTCCCTCTCTCCTCACTCCACTGTATACTCTCAAAAAAAAAAAAAAAAATGTGGCACATGGGCATCTCGCTGGCTCAGCCGGTGAACACGCAACTCTTGATCTCAGGATTATGGGTCTGAGATCCATGCTGGGTTTAGAGATTACTTAAAAATTTTTTAAAACTAAAGAAATAAGTATGTGACACAGCTTTAGTCCTGTCACTCACTATCCCATCCACAGGTTGAAGTGTAAGCTCACTGCCAGATCAAACAAGGCCCCTTCACAGTAGGCACCACGTTTCTAAACACCTGACAACCCGGACTCAAGACGCCAATAAATACAGGACAGATAGGCTAACTAACTGGGATACATTTAATGGAACACTATTCAGCAGTTTAAAAAATGAAACTAACAATGATGACAAATGATCTTCAAGATCCATTAGAGGAGCAGGGGGGAAATACAACTATTTCTAAGATGTATTTATTTAATAGTACAGCTGACCTCTGAACAACAATGGTTTTGAACTGCACTGGTCCACTACATGCAGATTTTTTTTTTTTTTTGATAAATATATGCTGCAAGTGTTCTTTCTATTCCTTAGGATTTTCTCAATAAATCTTTTAAAATATGTATTAATTGTTTATACTGTTGTTAACACTTCTACTCAACAGTAGACTATTAGCAGTTGAGTTTTGGCAGAGTCAAGAATTATACACATTTTCAACAGCACAGGGAGGCTGGTGTCCCTAACCCTCACATTGTTGAAGGATCAACTATACAGCCTTGGTTCCCAAACTAGCTTGTACCCTATCATCTGAGGTGGAACATGAGAACTCCCATTTCCAGCAAGTTTCCTGGTGATGCTGGTGCTGCTATTAAGGGAGCCACACTCTAGAACCACTGTCTTCACAGACACTGCACATTAAAAAAAAAAAAAAAAAAAGATGATTTTTTACCATCTTTAAAGGATCAAGCCACCACGGACTGTCCAAATTTTACAATGGTAAAGGAAGGCCAAATGCTGCCTAAAAGCAAATCATCCACTGAAGTAGATTCATGGCAACTGTATGTTAAAATTTAACTGCCAAAAAGCAAGAAAGATGAGTCAAGCTATGATACTATTTCATGGTGCATGTCAACATCTACAAAACAACATACAATCATCCAATACCAAGCACACAGCACTGCTTTTAGGAAGATGAATTTTACAGTAAAAGAGTAAAGGACAAATTAACAAAAAGGACAAATTAACAAAAAGCATATTTTCTCTTGAAATTGTTAGCTATAATGTGTTCTTTAAAATTAATGTTTAAGACTTCCAATTCTTTCCTTATAGCCACTCATTCCCATCAATCAACAAATTCACTTAACAGATGAAAAAAACTGTATTTGAGAATATGGTTCCCTAAAAAATTCTCACTCAACTGAGCAGTTTCAAACTCAGTAATTTCATTAAAATTCATTAAAAGATCAGGAAAAAAATGTTAAAAGAATCCCTTCAACAAGAATGTTTCTTTGGAGCTCAAGTATTCCAAGGGTAGACAGAATGTCAAGCATGGAGATGGTCCCCGAGACTGAAGAAAATGTTGGAAGAGCAAACTGTCTATCTAGATCACTACCAGAGTTGGAAATTGTCATTAAATAGAAGTTCACAACCTACGGCAAAGGGTAAGAGAATTCATATAAATATACTGCCTTGTGGCCAAGAACTTAATAAATAATGCCCTGTTACAAAGCATAACCTAAAAAGAAAGTTGCAATCAGATCAAGAAAATATGTGTTGGTGGGGCACCTGGGTGGCTCAGTGGGTTAAGCCGCTGCCTTCAGCTCAGGTCATGATCTCAGGGTTCTGGGATCGAGTCCCGCATCAGGCTCTCGGCTCAGCAGGGAGCCTGCTTCTCTCTCTCTCTCTCTCTCTCTCTGCCTGCCTCTCTGCCTACTTGTGATCTCTGTCTGTCAAATAAATAAATAAAATCTTTAAAAAAGAAAAGAAAATATGTGTTGGGAGAGCTAAAGAAAGTTTAAAATGTCTTGCATTAAAAAAAGGAAAAGAAAAAAAAAAAATCCTGTAAGTTGTCATACCTAAATATAAAAACACCTTAATAAGGAAAAGTTTTCAGAAGATAAAGAAAAAGTGAGGGAAACTCATACTATAGTATAAAACTTAGTTATACTGGAGTTTATCAGGTTAATATTGAATTTATTTTTATTCCCTTAAGTATACTTAACCAACAGTAACAAAGCCCTCAGAAGTACAGTCCACGTATTACTTAACTTACAGTTCCCTGTGTTACATTAGGTATTACTATTTATTATTTTTCTAAGAATATTTTAGGGGCGCCTGGGTGGCCCAGTGGGTTAAAGTCTCTGCCTTCAGCTCAGGTCATGATCTCAGGGCCCTGAGATCAAGCCCCGCATCAGGCTCTCTGCTCTGCAAGGAGCCTGCTTCCCTCCCTCTCTCTCTGCCTGCCTCTCTGCCTACTTGTGATCTCTGTCTGTCAAATAAATAAATAAAATCTTTTTAAAAAGAGTATTTTATTCAACAGAGAAATACAAACTATCAAATCCTCTCTAACTTATGATCCAAAAGTCCACTATTCTTGAGGGAGGCATATCAAGAACATAGCTGACCTCCTAGAAATGCATCTTAAAGGTTACATATAAGCTAGTTTCACCAAGTTGCTATTTATGTCTCTGACATTCATTCACACATCTATGCAGACCATCTCTGAGAAATTATTTCTCTTAAAACAGAGAAATTATTTCTCTTAATATATCATTCAATATGTAAAAAATCCTTACATTTACCCCCCAAACTGTTTCACTCACATGTCAAAGGATAACCCTCCAACAAATCTTAGAACTTGAGAAGTAGTAAATAAATCTTAAGTGTGCCTTGGCCAGGCTCATAATTTTCTCTTTGGATTATATGTACCCTCAGGATTCACTTTTCCATTGATCATCCCAATATCTGTAATCTTTTCAAATATAAGAAATCTTTTATTATTTTATGATAAATCATTTATTCAGCATCTTGTAGAAAAAAAGCCCACAAAAGTTAAAACTCTGATTATATGTAAAGTACCAAAACTTAATCACTTTTTTTTGAAGATTTTGACACACGGAGATCACAAGTAGGAAGAGAAGCAGGCAGAGAGAAAGGAGGAAGCAGGCTCCCCGCTGAACAGAAAGACCAATGTGGGGCTCGATCCCAGGATCCCAGAATCATGACCTGAGCCAAAGGCAGAGGCTTTAACCCACTGAGCCACTCAGGGGCCCCCTTAATCACTTTTTATGTCTCCAAAACACACCAAACTTTCTACCTTGACAGAAACTACTTAAAGATAAAGAATTTCTTCTCACTGATATCATCAGTTCACAAATCTGTAACTGTATGGTATAGTAATACAATCTTAAAACTTCATTTTAGTTTTCAGGTTCCTCCCTAATTGTCTACTTGGTCTCATTTTTTTCTGGCTAGACATGTTACCTACATAACAGCAAATGTCTCCTGCTTGTAGGCTTAATAAAATGGGATTAAAAATCAAAGTCAGTAAGACACTGAGAAAACATCAAATACTACAGTGTTGGAAGACTAACTCCCTAGATAAATGTACTGTTAACTAGCTGGTTGTTAAAATTCTCCATTTAGGGGTACCTGGTGGTTCAGTCATTAAGTGCTGCCTTCAGCTCAGGTCATGATCCTAGGGTCCTGGGATAGAGTCCCACATCAGGCTCCCTACTTGGCAGGGAGCCTGCTTCTTGCTCTTCTACTCCCCCTGCTGTGTTCCCTCTCTCACTGTGTCTCTCTCTGTCAAATAAATAAATAAAAATCTTACAAAAATAAATAAATAAAAGATAAAATTCTCCATCTTAAATAAACTCTACATCTTTCTTAACGTAGAGCAACTATAATAATATAAAAAAATAAAATAGAAAAATAAGGTATCTTAAAAGGTATAAAGCTTGTTATTTCTCACAACACAAAACATCTTAGAAGAAGAGCAAAGGAAGAAAAAAAAAAAAAGAACAGCAAAGGTACTGTGAATTAGATTCTAACTTCAGGAACTGAGAAAGTAGTGGTATTTTGGTACTTTTCAACCACTCCCTCCCCCACAGAGCTCAACTCCACATGAGCTGTTACCAAGTCTTTACTCACCACCACATCCCTGGTACTCAATACAAGATACCTAATACATTTTATAAAATCTCAATTTTTTTAAATAAACAGTAACTTTACATAAAAGCATAATTTCCTAGTCTGTTTTTTAAAAAATGACTACGGGGACATCTGGGTGGATCAGTTGGTTAAATGCCTGACTTCAGCTGGGGTCATGATTCCAGGGTTCTGGGATTGAGCCCTACACTGGGCTCCTTGCTCAGTGGGGAGTCTGCTTCTCTCTCTCCTTTTGCCTGCTGCTCCCCTGCTTGTGTCCTCGCTCTATCAAATAAATATTTTTTTTTAAATTTTTTAAATAAAGACTATGTTCCCCTTGAAATAGGTATCTTTAAACTATTTTGAATCAGACATATCATCATACACAAAATAAACTCTCTTAAGAGACATAAAAGGAAATGTAGCAAAATATGGACTACTGGCAAATCTAGAAGAAGTATATAAGGGGATTCATTTTAATAAATGACTTAACTTTTCTGTAGGTTTTAAATTTTTCAAAAAGTTTTTAAAACTCTTACTCACTTAGGCAATGAGCTAATGTTTGAACAGTTCTTTTGATATTATATTTACCTTCTATACCTCTTTCCCCTTTACTATGATGAGAATGTATCCCCACACACAAATATATACAAAAATTTACTGAATTTTTAAAAATTCGTTATTTATCTGATAACTTCTGATTTAAGGAAAGCAAAGGCATTTTTATAAGAATATATAAAGAGGAAGAATAACTTAATACTTAAACTTTGTAAGAACAAATGTTTACTAGGATGTCTCAAACCAGCAAAATCATGAGTGAAGATACTGTTATCATTCAATGCCAAGTGCTGTAACATATGGGACACACTGCAATCTTCTAACAGACTATGAATTTGCTGAATCATCCGATGTTCAGTATTTTATAAAATAGTATACACCAAAAGCAGAAGACTGAGTGAAAGACTCAGTCATACTTTGTTTCAAAAAGCAAAAACACTCCTTTTTCTCCCAAGTAAATCAGCCAAGAATTATACATCTAAACTAAAACGATTTCCTTTAAATAACACTGTTTCTGAACTGAACTAGTCTGATTCTCTACCACATTCATCTGATTATCCTAAGAAACAAAAACTTCAATATTTTGAGGATGGGCTGAATATTTAAAAAAACAGTAGCAAAATATTATTCATCCTAACTCTACTGGACGTTCTGAGTTAAAAAGTGGAGTCAGTTTCATTTTGAAAAAAAAAAAAAAAAAATTTACTTCAAATTCCAGGGGTGCCTAGCTGGCTCAGTTAGAAAAGCATGCAACTCTGGATCTGAGAGTCATGAGTTTAGCCCCACACTGGGCAGTAGAGGTTACTTAAATAAGTAAGTTAGTATTTTTTTGGAAAAATTACTTCAAATTCCATTAAAGTAGTATAAAAAGATCTTTCGACCCATTCTCTCCAGAGTCACACCAAAACAGTAAGGAAAACAAGAAATATTAAATAGACAAGACATTGCAACTCTAATCACAATACATGAAAACAAAAAAATCTTATGACCTCAGGGTCCACTGAAAACACTGAGGAGCAAGCCAATTCATGTCTCAGAACCCTGGAAAGGTTTTGCAATAGGAGGTATCAGGCACCAGGCAGAAAGGGAAGGCCTGATTTAGGTTTACATAAGGACACCCCTAAGACCTAGTTTCCATCTCACCTAGCCAGATTTTACCACTCCTCTAGGCTAAAGCAGGAATCTAAACATTTATTCTCTAAATTCAAGAACGAGAGGCTCCATGTAGTGTGGAGAGGAGACGGAGACTAAAAACAGAGAGATTAAAAAGCCCCACGCATGCTAAACATCTTTTTAATGACCCATTCTTCATTCTTAATTATGAACATGCACCCAGAAATTACCAATCATTTGAGAAGGGCCTCTAAATACAGAATAAACCTTATGATCACCTCATTTGCTGCAAATAAAAAATAAATAAAAAATTTAAAAAGTAGGGGCATCTCAGTGGCTCAGTGGGTTAAGTATCTGCCTTTGGCTCAGATCAACACAGGGTCCTGGAATCAAGCTCCACACAGGCTCCCAGCTCAGTGGGGAGCCTGCTTCTTCCTCTCCCTCTGCTAACCCCGCCCTCCTCGTGCTCTCTTTCTCAAATAAATAATTTTTTAAAATTAAATTAAAAAAATAAAATGCAGAATAAAACAAACATGGGGGGAGCATAGAAAACTTGAAGGAAAAAAATCAGTGAATAAAGGAAAATGTCAAACAAGCTATCTTCCAAGAAAAAAATACTGTACTCATGAAAAGAGAACACTTTAAGAGAAAATTTCAAGGAATAAACAAGAAAAAACTACTAGAAATTTTAAAATATGACAGCTGAAATAAAACCTTCAATAGAAAAGTCAGAAGATAAAATTGAGGAAATCTTCTGTAAAGTAAAACAAATGAAAAAAGCTGGCAAACAAGAAACTACCCAATCAACCCAGGAAGTCCAAAAGCCAATTAAAAACAGAAAAAAGGGAAGAAAATTATAGGGGGTAAAAATGCAAGAAAAACCCAGAAAGACCCACCAAATATTTGGAAAAATGGGTTAAGAAAAGATCCCACCCACTAAGATATATCATTGTGCAATTTGTTACCAGGAATTTTTAAAAAAAATTGTTTTTTAATTTTATTAATTTATTTGTCACAGAGAGAGAGAACACAAGCAGGGGGAATGGCAGGCAGAGGGAGAAGCAGGCCCCCAGCTGAGCAGGGAACCCAATGTGGGACTCAATATCAGCACCCAGGGATCATGACCTGAGCAGAAGGCAGATGCCCAACCAACTGAGCCACCCAGGACTCCCTCAAAATCTTTTTAAACCTATTAATTCCCAGAGACAATCTAAGCCACAAATAATGGGTAAAGTATCAGAGTGGTACTGGACTTGCTAGTAATATCAGAAGCTACATAGCCATAGACTAATACTTTCAAAATCAAGAAAAAATTATTTTCAACCTAGAATCCTAATTCCTGCCAAAACTTCATTGAGTGAAAAAGAATTAAGACATTGTCAAATGTGGAAAGTCTCAAAAAATTTCCTTCGCCATGCACCCCTTTTTCAAGAACCTCCTAAACCATAAAACAATCCAAGGCCATAAACCCCTCCAAAAAAAACAAACAAAAACAGTATTACACAGGGGCGCCTGGGTGGCTCAGTGGGTTAAGCCGCTGCCTTCGGCTCAGGTCATGATCTCGGAGTCCTGGGATCGAGTCCCGCATCGGGCTCTCTGCTCAGCAGGGAGACTGCTTCCCTCTCTCTCTCTCTGCCTGCCTCTCTGCCTACTTGTGATTTCTCTCTGTCAAATAAATAAATAAAATCTTAAAAAAAAAAAAAACCAGTATTACACAGAAGAGGCAACTAAGGAAATTCGCAAGGCAAAAGCTGTACAACAGGCCTAGTTAATGACCAATCCACTACTGAAGCAGGAAAAGATGTAGAAGAGGTGTGCCCAGGAAGAAAAAAAACAAAAGGATTATCTGTCTGATGATCTGACTGTATACATAATCATTCTGAGAGGTTGTTGGAGAATGTAAGAAGACAATGGGTAAAAGGAAATTAATCAAATAAAGAGAACTTTTAACTTCAGAGGAAAGGAGAGTCAAACTGTTTGGCTTGACAAGGAATATTTACATGGCCATATTAATGGAACCACTAGAAACCAATTTAACAAAAAGGAGAAAGCGTGGGATAAGATTATAAAACGTTAAAATTCTCATTTAATATTAATGACTCAAGAAATGGCTATATACACATATCATTTGAAAAGACGTATGTAGGGGCACCTGGCTGGCTCAGTCAGTAGAGTATGAGACTCTTGATCCTGCTAGGGTCATGAGTCTGAGCGCCACAGTGGGAGTAGACCTTACTTAAAAAATAGTAATACATAAATATGAAAAAAAGAAAACAGAGATAGGTAATATAAGAGCCAGGGGATGCCTCTCAATAATAGATCAGGGGATAGAGAGGGATAGGAGAAGAGATTCCTTTTTTTGTTACTATAAATCTATTATTTTTTAATCTTTTTTAAAAGATTTTATTTGAGAGAGAGAAAGAGCACACACACACATGCATGCACCTGTGCACAAGCAGGGTGGGGGAAGGGCATAGAGAGAGGAAGAATTTTATTTCAAAGATTATATACCACTAATAAAAATTAGTATATGTGATGCCAAAGCGAGCACTCCACTAATAAAAATTAATTTCAGAAACCTTTCAGAAAGCACAGCATAAATTGCTGTTATAAAGTCAATTAGGCGCCTGGGTGGTTCAGATGGCTAAGCATCTGACTTTGGCTCAGGTTATAATCATAGGGTCCTGGGATTGAGCCCCGCATCGGGCTCCCTGCTTGCTCAGCTGGGAGCCTGCTTCTCCCTCTGCCTCTCCCCCTCTCTCTCAAATAAATAAAATTTTTTTAAAAATGGAAGAAAATCTTCAGGATCTAAGACTAAACAAAGTTCTTAGACACCAAAAGCATGATCCATAAAAAGAAAAATTAGACTTCATCAAAATTATAATTGTTTGTTCTATAAATGTCCACATGAAGAAGAAACAAGCTGTAGACTAGGAGAAAATATTTGTAAAGCATATATCCAACAAAGGACTAGTATCTCTCAAAACTCAACAGTAAAAACAATCCAAGAAAATGGGCAACTGACATGAACAGACATTTCATCGAAGATATATAGATGGTAAATAAAGACATAAAAATTTTTTCAACACCTCTGGCCTGCAGGGAAATGCAAATTAAAACCACAATGAGAGTATCACTACACACATACCAGAATAGCAAAATACAAAATAGTAACACCACCAAATGCTGGTAAGGATGCAGAGAACTAGATCACTGACACACTGCTGGTGGGAATGTAAAATAATACAGCCACTCTGGAAGCAGTTTGGTAGTTTCTTATAAAACTAAACATGCAATTACCATATGATCCACTAATTATACTATTGGGCATTTATCCCAGAGAAATGAAAACTTATATCATATAAAAACCTATACACAAATATTCATAGCAGCTTTATTTATAACAGCCAAAAGCTGGAGTCAGCTGTGATGTTCCTCAACAGGTGAACGGTTCAACAAACTGTGGTGAATGCATACCATGGAATACTATGCAAGAAAAAACAACTACTGATAGTACAAAACTTGGATGAATCTCCAGAGAATTATGCTAAGTGAATAAAAGCCAATCCCAAAGGTTACATCCTATATGATTCCATTTATATAACATTTATGAAATGACAAACTTTATAAGTGAAGAACAACCTTCTGGAGGAGATAAATGGGGGTAGGAGTCTAAAAAGAACACTAGAGATCCCTGAAACTTGAACAGTTCAGTATCTTGACAGCGGTGGTGACATTAACCTACACAAGTGATAAAACTGCAGAGAATTTAATACATACAAACACAAATGAAAACCAAACTAGGAAATGTAAAAAAGACTGGTGTACCACGCCAGATGTCAATATACTGGTTGTGATATTTTACTAGAGTTTCAAAAAATGTTTTTGCGGGGTGCCTGGGTGGCTCAGTGGGTTAAAGCCTCTGCCTTCAGCTCAGGTCATGATCTCAGCATCGTGGGATCGAGCCCCGCATTGGGCTCTCTGCTCAGCAGGGAGCCTGCTTCCTCCTCTCTCTCTGCCTGTCTCTCTGCCTACTTGTGATCTCTGTCAAATAAATAAATAAAATCTTAAAAAAAAAAAGTTTCTGCTAGGAGAAACTGGGTAGAGTGTACAAGGGATCCCCCTGGATTGTAACTGCATGTGAATCTACAATTGCCTTAATAAAAATTTCAATTAAAAAAGTCTGCATAGGGTGCCTGGGTGGCTCAGTCGTTGGGCGTCTGCCTTCGGCTCCCATCATGATCCCAGGATCCTGGGAGGAGCCTCATCAGGCTCCCTGCTCATTGGGAAGCCTGTTCTCCCTCTCCCACTCCCCCTGCTTGTGTTCCCTCTCTCACTGTCTCTCTCTCTCTGTCAAAAAAAGAAATAAAATCTTTAAAAAAGTTTCTGCACAAGCACTGCTATTGATATGAAAGAAACAAATCAACACTGTCCCTTCTGTTGTGATTTTGATACGTTGTACTTTTTGGATCTCCAGAATACCGGTTTTTCCATTTTCTAATGATTTACAATCTTGGATGCTCTGTTTCTGGGTCATACTGGAAACTCGGTGTTCCATCACCAGTTGCTGTTTTCCTCAAAAAACAAATTATTTTTCATCTCAAGAAAGAAGGATAAACATCAAGTAATCACTTTTGCTTATAATCCAAAATACTGTTTTCAAAGAAAGTCTTTCCTCATTTCAGATTTCCTTCAGGTAAGTTTTCTTTACCAAAATTTTATTCTAATCATTTTTTCAAATTCCTTTATCTTATAATCCAAATTTTAAAAACTATTCCAGGGGCGCCTGGGTGGCTCAGTGGGTTGAGCTTCTGCCTTCGGATTGGGTCATGATCTCAGGGTCCTGGGATCAACTTGGCAGGGAGCCTACTTCCCCCGTCTCTCTGCCTGCCTCTCTGCCTGCTTGTGATCTCTGTCAAATAAATAAATAAATAAAATCTTTAAAAACAAAAACAACAACAACAACAAAAACCCAGCTAGTCCAGGGGTACCTGGTTGGCTCAGCAGACAGAACATGGAACTCTTGATCTCAGGATTGTAAATTCAAGCAATTGGGTGTAGAGATTATCTAAAAATAAAACCTTAAGGGGCGCCTGGGTGGCTCAGTGGGTTAAAGCCTCTGCCTTCGGCTCAGGTCATGATCCCAGAGTCCTGGGATCGAGCCCCGCATCAGGCTCTCTGCTCGGCTGGGAGCCTGCTTTCCTCTCTCTCTCTCTCTCTCTGCCTGCCTCTCTGCCTACTTGTGATCTCTGCCTGTCAAATAAATAAATAAATAAAATCTTTTTTAAAAATAAATAAATAAATAAATAAATAAAACCTTAAAAAAGGTATTCTATTAACCCCCAATATTCATCTACTTGAAGGAAGTAAGTTTATGACCTTTACAAGACTTTTGTCAGTCTTTCGGTTTCAGAAAATCTTCTATTAACATGCTCTGTAGCTTTAAACTGTTCATTTATGACTGAACCATCTCCATAAGCAATTTTCCCATGTAGATCTCTTTAATCACAGAATTTATATTTTATGCTAAATAGCATATTCTAATTTGTAAATCAACACAAGCAGCCCTTACATTTCTCTACTAATCACAGCTCCTACCACAGCACTGACTGGGGAAACTGGTACTGTTCAAAATTGACACAGATTACCAGTATTTCTCCTATCACTCTTTCTCTTTTACAAACCAAACAGGAGTACTGGTATTTCCTTCACCACATTTTATACTCCATGATTCTGGAAATAAAGTAATTACTCCTGGCATTATCTGCTTAGCTCTGCTCTGTTATGCTCTTAAGTCTGCAAAGGACAAGTAACCTGAACAAACTTATGGTATTTGGTGCTCTTCCTCACGCCTGCCAAAACAGAAACAAAACAGAAAAATCACTGTAACTCTACTTTTCAAATAGAAATTGATGAGTAGAAAGAATTATCCATCATTAATTTTTTTTTTCAAACAAAACGATGAAATTCTCTGAATGAGAAACCTGGCCACAGCAGAAGTGGATCTAGAGTCTAGTGAAAACTCTATGGCTCAGGTCATGATCTTGTGGTGGTGGAATAGAGCCCTGCCTTGTGCGCCATGCTCAGCAGGTGAATCTGCTTGTTCCTCTCTCCTTGCTCCCCCCACCCAACCCTTGTGCATGAATCTTAACAAAACAAAAACAAAAAAGAACTCTCTCACAAATTAACCATACAATCTGTTGGAACTTCCTTTTCACCAGTCTGTTTCCTGACTCTTTAAATGAATTGCAGAGCTCTTTCCTGCATTAATATTTCATGATTCTAACATTCTAGGTAGACACACACAACAAAAAAAACAAACCTGTCTTCAGTATCTAAAAGTACAGACCAGGGACGCCTGGGTGGCTCAGTTGGTTAAGCAGCTGCTTTCGGCTCAGGTCATGATCCCAGCGTCCTGGGATCGAGTCCCACATCGGGCTCCTTGCTCGGCAGGGAGCCTGCTTCTCCCTCTGCCTCTGCCTGCCTCTCTGTCTGCCTGTGCTCTCTCTCTCTCCCTCTCTCTCTGACAAATAAATAAAGAAAATCTTTAAAAAAAAAAAAAAAAGTACAGACCAATGACACTAAAGTGTGGTAAATACCATAAAGGATCCTCTCAACTCAGTGACCACTGGTTAACAGTAGCTATCACATGGAACAGTGAGGGGCTATCTGTGATCAAATGCTCCTAACAGGGAACTGGGTCAAGTGTTGGGTAGTTTTGTTTGTTTTCTGGATTCTCAGGAAAATATACATAACATAAAATCTGCCTTTTTAAACTGTGGTAAAAATACACATAAGACTTACCACGTGAACAAGTTTCAAGTGCCTAACGCAGTTGCATTAAATATATTCACACTGTTGTGCAACAGATCTCCAGTACTTTTTCATCTTACAAAACTGAAACTCTATACGCATTAGACTACTCCCTATTCCCCCCTTCCCCCACCCCCTGGGGGACTATCATGCTACCCTTCACTATTCTACTTTCTGTTTCTATGAATCTGAATTTAGATACCTCATGTAAGTACAATCATACAGTGAAACCATTTTTTTTTTAAAAGATTTATTTACTTAACAGAGAATGAGAAATCACCAGTAGGCAGAGAGAGAGCGATAAGCAGGCTTCCTACGGAGCAGAGAGCCCCATGCGGGGCTCGATCCCAGGACCCCGAGATCATGACCTGAGCCAAAGGCAGAGATTAACCTACTGAGCCACCCAGGTGCCCCCAGTGAAATCATTTTTAAGCATACAATTCAGTGGCATTATATTCTTATTGTCATACAACCACCACCACTACCCATCTCCCCAAACTGAAACTCTGCCCCCATCAAACAGTAATTCCCCCATTAACTGAAAATCTATACACATTAAGTAATAACTCCCCATTACCCCATCCCCAGTAACCACTACTCTACTTTCCCTACGAATTTGCCTACTCTAGGTACCTCATATGAATAATTTCACACAGCATTGTCTTTTGGGGGGGGGGCTGGCCTGTTTCACTTAGCACAGTGTTTTTAAGGTCCACCCATGTTGTAGCATATACCAGAATTTCACTCCTTTTTAAGGCTGAGTGATATTCCACTCTACATATACAACACTACATATTTTGTGTGGCCATTCATGTGGATATTTGGGTTGTTTCCACCATTTCGGTTTTACGAATAATGCGGCTAAACAGGTAAGTGTTGGTGAGGATGTGGAGAAACTGGAACGCTGCTATAGTGATAGTGGAAATATAAAACAGTGCAGCCACTGTGGAAAATATGGTAGTTTCTCAAAAACTTAAAAATAGAATTACCTCATAATCCAGCAATTTCACTTCTGGGTCTATATCCAAAAGAACGAAAAGAACTCGAACAGGTAATTGTATAACAAAGTGAGTGATATAAGTGAGTCATCCAAATGGGTGGTTTTGATTGGCATTTCCCTAATGATTAGTAATGTCGAACATCTTTTCAAAAGTGTGCTTAGTGGCTGTCTGTATATCCTCCTTGGGAAAAATGTCTAGATAGTTTGTAATCAGTCCTAAAAATATGTGTTCAAATGAGTGATTCGTTAGGCATTCTGGAATTCCTGCAGCATAAACTGCTGACTCGAATCACAGCAAAATACAGATACGTTTAATGTGGCAGAGGTTTTTTTCATTTCTCTAAAAAGCAACCTCCCCATATAAATGAGCTCAGTTCAATTTAATCAACCAACTCTTAAATGCAGGCTAGTGGAAGCATCATACTCTTCCAAAGCTTAGCAAGAATACTCAAAGAAAACAAAAGGGTGCATTCATTATACCTCTCCCAGGGTCAAGACTCTACCAATTTAGCTTCTTGCATGAAGCCCAGATGCTCCATTTCCCAATGAAAGAAATTCCCTATGGAAAAGGTAATAATTAAGTCTAGGCATGGAGGGAGGGATTAAAACACCAAAAAGTAGCACATTCAGTTAGACAGCCTACTAAAAATTTCTGCCTTGGGACAAGTCCATGTAACTTTTATCACTAAAGGGTAATGCTTTCCTGACCTCGTACTGCCAAAGGGGTTATAACCAAATCAACCACTAAAATTTGCTCATCCAAAACCAATTAACTGTCTTTTAGCAAATATTTCTCTAACAATCTTTGAATTTCCAAGGCCAGTTTTACCCTAAAATTATTCTATTAGACAAACAGCTAGTATTCTTTTTTTTTTTTTTTAAGATTTTATTTCTTTGAGAGCGCGAGCGAGCGAGCATTGGGGGGGGGGCGGCGAGGGAGACACAGACTTCCCACTAAGCAGGGAGCTGGATGCAGGACTCCAGAATCATGACATGAGCTGAAGACAGTCACTTGAGCCAGGGAGGCACCCAAACCAGCTAATATTCTTAAGGAGAGATCTCAATCTACTTCACATATATTATGCTCAGAAAGGAGGTAGAAAGAGAAATATTAAAATAAAACTGAGCCCTATTCTATGTTAGAGGCTCCTGACTCTGTACTACTTGTCTGCCTCTCTTCCTTCATTCATTATTTATCATGCACCCATTAAAGGAAGATACTCTTCTAGATACTTAGCATCTATCAGCAAAACAAACAAACAAAAAACAGCCCACCTCTGTCCTTGTGTAGCTTATGGATTAGTGCCCCTGGATGCTCTTTGAGAATGTTGAGTGTGAAACATATGAGTAATTTATTTTTGCAACTCTATCTGCAATAAATCGGACTATAAATATCATACACAATTTCTGGTATAAATGTGTGGGAATTAAAAGTACACAGAAAAATGTAAATACAGCAGTCTTTGAGGGTACTGTAAGCACAACAAGCCTATAAAAACTCTTCAAAGAATCAATGACCAATGAGCAACTAAAATGATTCTGCCTGAAATAATAAGGGCCTACCTAGTACTGAGAGTTTGGCTCTTCTGAGTACCACTTCTATTTATTTCTGAATACTCACCTAGCAAGGTAACTATTCAAACCTCAGGAGGTTTTAACAATCAAGTAACAACTCAAATTTTACTATCATTCATAATTAGAGAATGCTCCAGATTTTTTAAAACACCAAAGAAAAAAAATACTTTTAAAATTTTTTTAAAAAGTAAAGAGTATACATCCAAAGTCACTTCTAGTCATCTGTTCGTTAGACAACTAGCTAGTTCAGACTGTTTAGACATGCACTGTCAATATGGTAACCAACATATGACTATTGAGCACTTTAAACATGCCCAATACAAATCGAAATTAGCTGTAAGTATAACATACACACTGAAAAAAAATAATAAAATGTCATTTTAATTTTGATTACATATTAAAATGATAACATTTGGGATAAAAATGAGTTAAAATTTATCATTAAATTCTTCTTTGGAGGTGGATGGGTGGCTCGGTTGTTAAGCATCTGCCTTCAGTACAGGTCATGATCCCAGGGTCCTGGGACTGCGCCCCACATCAGGCTCCCAGCTCAGCAGGAAGCCTGCTTCTCCCTCTCCCACTCCCCCTGCTGTTCCCGCTCTTGCTAGGTCTCTGTCAAATAAATTTTTTTTTAAAAATCTTTAAAATCAATCAATCAATCAATCAATCTTTGGGGTACCTAGGTGGCTCAGTCATGTAAGTGTGAGTCTGACTCCCGATTTCAGCTCAGGGCATGATCTCAGGTCTGTGAGACTGATCCCCACCCTCAGCAAGGAGTCTGTTTCAGATTCCCTCTCACCCTCTACCCCTCCCCCTCCCCACATACACATGCTCTCTCTAAAATATAAATCTTTAAAAAAAAAAGTTAAAAACATAGGGCGCCTGGATGGCTCAGTGGTTTAAGCCTCTGCCTTTGGCTCAGGTCATGATCTCAGGGTCCTGGGTCTGAGCCCCACATCAGGCTCTCTGCTCAGCAGGAAGCCTGCTTCCCGTCCCCCATCTCTGCCTACTTGTGATTTCTCTGTCAAATAAATAAATAGAATCTTTAAAAAAAAAAAAATTCTTCTTTAACTCTTTTTTTTTAATTTATTTTGTCTGGGGAACCTGGGTGGCTCAGTCAGTTGGGTGTCTATCTTTTTCTCAGGCCATGATCTCAGGGTCCTGGGATCAAGCCCTGCATCAGGCTTCCTGTTCAGTGAGCAATCTGCTTCTTCCTCTCCCTCTGCCCTCCCCCTGCCTCCTTCCCTCAAATAAATAAATAAAATCTTAAAAATATATACATTTATTTTTCTTAAAGATTTTATTTATTTTGGGCACCTGGGTTAAGCATCTATCTTCAACTCAGGTCATAATCCCAGAGTCCTGGGATCAAGCCCTGCATCAGGCTCCCAGCTCAGCATGGAGTCAGCTTCTCCCTCTGCCCCTCCCTTCCCCACCCCTTATTCTATGCCCCTCTACAAAAATAGAATCTTTTAAGAAAAAAATTTTATGATTTTGAGAGAGAGCATGCACAAACACTGAGACCACAGAGGGAGGGGCAGAAGGAGAGAGAGAATCTCAAGTAAATTCCATGTTGGGGGGTGGAGCTCAGAGCCCAACACCACCCAATCTCACAACGAACCTGAGTCAAAACCAAGAAAACCAAGAGTCAGCGACGCCTGGGTGACTCAGTTGGTTAAGCAGCTGCCTTCGGCTCAGGTCATGATCCCAGCGTCCTGGGATCCAGTGAGTCCCGCATCGGGCTCCTTGCTCAGCAGGGAGCCTGCTTCTCCCTCTGCCTCTGCCTGCCATTCTGTCTGCCTGTGCTTGCTCTCTCGCCCCCTCTCTCTGATAAATAAATAAAATCTTAAAAAAAAAAAAAAAAAACCAAGAGTCAAATGCTTAAACGACTGAGCCACCCAGGCACCCCAAGACCGACTTATTTATTTATTTATTCATATATAAAGAGAAAGCACACGCGCGCACACATGGGGGGGTGGGGGGTGGGGGGGTGTGGCAGAGGGAGAGGATCTCAAGCTGACTTCCCGCTAAGCACAGAGTCCAAAGTAGGGTTCAATCCCACAACCCCAAGATCATGACCTAAGCTAAAATCAAGACTCAGGCTCAACCAACTAAGCCACCCAGGTGCCCCATTCTTTTACTTTTGTTAATGTAAAACGTATTTTTTACTTTTTATTTTAAAAGATTTTATTTATTTAACAGAGAGAAATCACAAGTAGGCAGAGAGGCAGGCAGAGAGGGGGAAGCAGGCTCCCTGCTCAGCAGAGAACCCAATGATTCAGGGTTTGATCCCAGGACCCTGAGATCATGACCTGAGCCAAAGGCAGAGGCTTAACCCACTGAGCCACCCAGGCGCCCCATTTTTTAACACCAAAAAATATCATCCATTTGGCTCACATTGTATTTGTTTTAAACAGCACTGGTTAAGAGAACAGACTTCTAAAGCTGCATACAGAATAATACATGCTATATATATTGAAACTATGCTCAGAATTTTACACTTAGATATTTATTCATTTCTCAGTTCACATTCTTCAACATGTCTTCTATCTCAAAATGACAAACATCAAATATTTTTATATCAAAATATGAAAGTTTCAGAGTCTAACGTGAAATTGTTTAGCAGAGCACTGACAAGTACCCACTGTGCACAGGGCATTCAATCCATACAGTAACTTGTTCTGCTGCAAGTGGTTCTTCTGTATCTAGCTAACATGCATTTTGCTTCATGCTTGACACTTTACTTTCACTGACCCATAAAATTCTCACAACTACCCTATGTAGTAGGTCCTATTTAAAGAGGAAACGGAAGCATACAGAAATTAAGTAACTTGCCAAAGTCCACAGCCTGTGGAAGTAGGATTCTAACCCGCAGGTTCAAACCAAAACCACCACACACTTTTCCCTAATAAAAGGACTACACAAGGGGTGTCTGGCTGGCTCAGCTGGAAGAGCATGAGACTCCTGATCTCAGGATTTTTGAGTTCCAGCCCCATGATGGGTGTAAAGATTACTAAAAAAAAAATAAAATTTAAAGAAAAAAAAAAAGGACTACACAAGACTGTCATTATCTTATAGGACTGAGTTCTAGTTGTGCGTTATGTACCCATTTAAAAAAAACTGTAATAGATGGGGCTTAACACACTGCGTCCCACTCTCTACTCCACCCTTCTCAATGGTGGGTTAAAGCTGCCCACATGAATTAAATCCTTGATCTTACTACAAGTTTATACTGTGCTCCCTTTTCCAGAATTTCTAGATCCTATCTCACCTCTCTGGTCCAACTCCTATGTCCTTCAGACTTCATTTCAGACATCATCTCCATGCAAGCCTACTCAAGATTTCCCATGATTTAGGCTAGTCACTCCTCCTCCCTCTGCTCATCCCTACTGTAGTGTCTCCCACACTCTGTCCTCACTAAATGGCTCAAGGGATCTACTGTGTTCACTTACCTAAAACCGTGCCTAACATTAGGTGCTCAATAAATATTTGCTGAACTATCTAATCACCTGACCCACCCAGCTACAGCTAAAAGTGGAATATTAAAAGCAAACTTAGGAATAGGAGAGGCTAATCCACGAGCAGAGAACAAGTCCTAAATTTCATAAAATTTATGACAAGTCAAAAGAGTAGGATCATACACATGAAATAATGATTGTGATGACTCTTACCCACTCCCAAGAAAAGAGTAAAATTAAAATCTATTTGAAATGATTATTTGCCCAATTTAGTTTCTGCACAATTTGTAAGAATAAATTAAGTAGCTGACAAAAATTCTGTCATAAGAAATCCAAATCAACATTCCAGTAATGATATCAATTGAAATCAGCTTAATTTTGACAATTCTCAAGAGTTCAGAAAAGACTGCAGTTGCTTTTTAAAATCGTCTCAAACATGGGACGCCTGGGTGGCTCAGTTGGTTGGACGACAGCCTCCGGCTCAGGGCGTGATCCTGGAGTCCCGGGATCGAGTCCCACATCAGGCTCCCAGCTCCATGGGGAGTCTGCTTCCACATCAGGCTCCCAGCTCCATGGGGAGTCTGCTTCGCTCTCTGACCTTCTCCTCGCTCATGCTCTCTCTCACTGTCTCTCTCTCTCTCAAATAAATAAATAAAATCTTTAAAAAAAAAAAATCGTCTCAAACATAAAACTAGTTACACTTAGGGGCGCCTGGGTGGCTCAGGTCATGATCCCAGGTTCCTGGGATCGAGCCTCACATCGGGCTCTCTGTTCGGCCGGGAGCCTGCTTCCTCCTCTCTTTCTCTCTGCCTGCTTCTCTGCCTAGTTGTGATCTCTGCCTGTCAAACAAATAATTAAAATCTTTAAAAAAAAAAAAAAACTGGTTACACTTAGAATTGGGTTTCACTGCACTCCTCCAATGCTCAGTGCTGGGCTCCAAATGACAGGAGCAACCATGTGTCCTTTTAAGATATTTACGGGGGGAGGGGGGAGGGGGGAGTCCACATACAATTCATTTAACCAAGACGTGTTAGTTCCACTAAATTTTCTAACGAGTCCAAAGGGACTTTCCTAAAGCCTTCCCTTTTCTTTTCCAAAATGGGAAACCGACTAAAAGGGTCAATCTTCAGTTCTTAACTTCCACACTAAGTAATTCTGAAACACGAGGTGAAAGTACATGAGAAGTTCTAGGGCTAGGGCTAGGGCTGGCCAAATGTTTTCCTGTAAATTGTAGCGCAAAGTCAAATAGAAGCGAGAACTTCATTCTTTCGGGTTTGAGGACAGAAACTGATCATCTCTTTTAGATTACTGCTTCTGTTGATGTCTGGAAAAGCACTGTGAGGCAAACATGCCATTGAGTCCCACCCCAAGCACGAAGAGCCTCCGATTGTTTGACACATCAATGGATTAGTCAACGCGGGGGAACTCACTTTTCCCCTCTAATTTGCTTTAATTATTCCTCACACAAACCCTCAAGTTTACTCTAAGTTATGACCATATGGAATCTTCTCCTTGCCCTGAAGTATAAATTCGGGCCTTTACCAAAGGACTACTACGGCTTCAATCCCAACCACTAAAATAAATCCCTTACAAGTATCGTACATCTAGTAACGCCACACAGATATGGAAAAAGCCAGTCCAGTCGCTGAAAGAAACAGCATTCTGGGACGCGGTTAATGCTGCATATTTTGCAACAGAGGCAATGAACAGAGTAGGAGATTTGAAAGCAAAAGACCGGATGGAAAGCATGGGAAGACCCCGCCCCAGTAAGCTCGATGTCGATTCAAACACTAACTTGGGTCTGTCGCTTGGAATCGGAATCACTGAAACAAAGGCGTTTATTACGGGAAGCAAGATGTCTGGAGTAAAAAAAAAAAAAAAAAAAAAAAACCGGTTTGCAGCTACCCACACCGTACACCATCTTCCCACAGGTCTTACCTATGGTGGAAATAAAGGTGGTATTAAAGGCATCATCCGAAAAACGAAAAAGGACGCAGGTCTTCCCTACTCCCGAGTCTCCGATCAGGAGCAGCTTGAAAAGCAGGTCGTACGTCTTCTTCGCCATTGGGAGGAGCGGCTCAGGCTCTCGCCGCCGGCGGCCCCAAGGGATCGGTCCCTCTCACTACGGCCAACTCCTCACTTGGGCGTTCTCAGGCCGGAGTACCGGGGAAGCGTGGGAAAAACGAGGGCTCGAGAGGGCGGGGGAGCCTACGAACGGCCTCGTCGAGGAAGCCCCGACGGTGGCGGCGTCCGGTGCCTCCGAGGGCGGCGACGGCGGCTCCGCAGCCTCTCCCAGCCGCTCCGCCCGGTTCCGGGGAGTCGGTCGGGACAAAATGGCCTCCCCTCCCCCTTCAGGGCTGCTCGGCCGGGACGCTCCCACGGGCGACCGAGCAAGCTCTGCCGTCGAGGGAGCGCGACGGACGTGAGGACAGTCTCTCTCCCAAGCAGAAACTCCGCGCCAGGACGCGGCGGTGGCAGCGAAGGAGGACCCGGAGCCGACGAGCTCAGCTACATAGCCACAGGAAGCCGAGCCGCCCCGGCCAGAGCCACCTTTTCCCCGTGCCCTCTCACGCCGGCGTGCGCGCTGCCTGAGACGCACGCAAGGACGTACGCCCGCCCTTCCCTCGCGCCCTCGCCCTGCGGATCGCCTCTGCGCACGCGCATCAGAGGGTGTGGGGGGCAAGCGGGGCTGGAGAGTGAAGTGCCTGGTCTCCGAGCCCCAGTCTAAGGCTGGGTGGAGACGAGAGAGGGGAGGGGCGGGAGAGGGCGAGGCCGCGGGCGCGCTCCCTGCGGCCGTCTGATAGGGTGCGCAGCTTTACGAGCACGCCCCACGGGGAGGCGCAGCCTGGTGACTGCGCAGGCGCCGCACGCTGGAGTAGGCTCTTGCCGCCCCTCCTTTCGTTCCGGGGTAGCCCTCCGAGCTGCGCTGAGGCTGTTCTCGGTCGCGTTTGTCGCGTGCGTCGAGCTGAAGGTCTTGGCGCAGTGACAGGCTTGGATGGCCGTGTGTTCCTGTATAGCTGTAGCTCGTAAATGCGAGAAAAAGTGGCGCCCTGGGGTCATTAATAGGCTCTTTGCTAAAATGACACGCATCCTGGAGTGCTCTGGCTAATCGTGTCAGGAGAAACATTAGAGCTCCATCCCGGTTTACTTAAGGAGCGAGAGTTGACGTTCCGGAGAACAGGACTTTGACATGGAAAAACTGGCGGTGCTGCTCAGGTTGAGATGATGTAATCCGCCTTTCAGGGCGAGGAGAGGATTGAGGAACACCTGGGCGCAGGGAGAATCCCCCCGCAAAGTGGAAGCTTCGGGGCTGTGCTCTACAGCGAGAATCCACTGCAGGCCTTGCGATCCTTTTGGAATACGGGAGAGCCCAGAGCTCCATTCAGAAGAAGCAGGGCCCCTGCTGCCGCCAAAATCAAACCACCGATGTCCAAAATTGAAGGACAGTGAAGCCAACCCCAGCCCTACACTGCCTGTTCCTTGCACTTTCTTTTCGTATGCCTTACACCCTTCCTTCTGTGACTCCCCATCAGTCTTTATACTTCCCTCTCACTCTCCTTTTCTGTAGTGAAGTAGTCCTTATCCTGCCTTGCCATTCTCAGTGTGTTTCACCGCGGCAAAGCACACCTAGGATGTCATGGCTGAATAGTTGGTAGACTGGTTCAACCTAATACAGGAGAAAACTCTGAGACATCTGGAAACAGGGATGGAGAGAGAAGTAAAAATTACATTATTACACCCTGCCATCACCACCCCCAAAATGTTTGGGTATGTAATATGTGATTAAAATAGGCCTTTGAGATAGGGTAATCATATTTCAGTCTCCTTTTTTTTTTTAAGATTTTATTTATTTATTTGACAGACAGAGATCACAAGTAGGCAGAAAGACAGGCAGAGAGAGAAGGGGAAGCAGGCTCCCTGCTGAGCAGAGAGCCCCATGTGGGGCTCGATCCCGGGAGTCCAGGATCATGACTTGAGCCAAAGGCAGGGGCTTTAACAACCCACTGAGCCACCCAGGCGCCTTCAGTCTTCCATTTTTTTAAAGGCTTGGCTTATGTTCTTCCTCCCAACCACCCCCTAAGCTTCCCTACTGAAAATGCTTGTCTTCCCTAAAAGACTTCTCCCTTCAGTTTGTTTCTATGATTGCTCTGTTCTCTTAATCCTTAACCTCTGTGGATCATTCTTCCTCCAGTTGGGAGTGTCTTAACACCAACAACTTTAATACAAGTTAGCTATGCAAATAAAAATGAGCTATGGTCAGTGCTACACAGGTTTGTCATCAATTGAGGCATTACATAGAGTACCTCAGGGAATCCTCAGTGTTAGCGTGATTTTCTCTTTCGAAATAAGTTTGATTGTGGGGCATCTGAGTAGCTCAATGTTTAAGTGTCTGCATTCAGCTCAGGTCATGATCCCACAGTCCTAGGGTGGAGTCCCAGGTCTGCTTCTCCCTCACCCTCTGCCCCTGCTCCTGCTCTCTCTTGCTCACGCTCTCTCAAATTAAAAAAAAAAAAAAATTAAGATTTTATTTATTTATTTGACAGAGAGAGAGAGATCACAAGTAGGCAGAGAGGTAGGCAGAGAGAGAGGAGGAAGCAGGCTCCCTGCCAAGCAGAGAGCCCGATGTGGGGCTCGATTCCAGGTGTCTGGGATCATGACCTGAGCCGAAGACAGAGGCCTTAACCCACTGAGCCACTCAGGCGCCCCTCAAATAAAAAAATTTTTTTTTTAATTTTTTTAAAGCAAAAAAAAAAAAAAAAAGTTTGTTAACCCAAGCCCCAATATGGTAAAGCATTTTCAGATGTCATGATTTTTAAATGTAGGAAGCCTGATTAATTCTACTACATAAATTTTGGGAATTAGGGCAGCTAAATATGGAAAATAAATTTTTAAAACTATGCTTTATCCCAATTGTTTCCAGCAGTTCTATCAATTAGAGCCTTTCCTTCATGTGCTCCATATTCTGAAAACTTAGGAGTTAATTACACCTATTAACAAATTTTATTTATTATTGGGTCAGAATCATAGAATTTTAGAGCTATCATCTTTTTTTCTAAAGATTTTATTTTTTTACTTGACAGACAGATCACAAGTAGACAGAGAGGCAGGCAGAGAGAGAGAGAGAGAGAGAGAAGCAGGCTCCCTGCTGAGCAGAGAGCCTGATGCAGGACTCAATCCCAGGACCCTGGGATCATGACCTGAGCCAAAGGCAGCAGCTTAACCCACTGAGCCACCCAGGCACCCCTCATCTTTTTTTTTTTTTTTGAAGATTTATTTGAGAGAGAAAAAGAGCACGTTGGGGGGTGGGGGGTGCGTGGAGAAAATCCCAGACAGACCCTGCGCTGAGCTCAGAGCACAGCCCAACAGGATCCCACAACCCTGAGATCATGGCCTGACCTCAAACCAAGAGTGAAATACCCAACCAGCTGTGCCATCCAGGTGCCCCAAGCTTTCATATCTTTAAATCATAATTCAACTCCTGCATGTAATTTACAGATAAGTCTAAGGCTTAGAGAGGTTAGGGACTTGGCCAGAAGTCACACCGTTAATAGAGCTAGCACTATGTGCAAGGGAAAAGGGAAGGAAACCTCCACAGGACATCACACTGCATGGAGGTGGGAATTGAGTGGCTCAGCCAGTACTTAATGTTTGGCTTCCCTAAAGTTAATTAAAACTTTTGCTGGAGTAAGACATAAGCATCAAGCTCTATCTACCACTGAAGGTGGCTGGAATGATCAAGGCATGAAAGATCTCTGACTCTAGAAAAAAAGAAAGAATAAAATGGGGGCAGGGGGTGCCTGGGTGGCTCAGTGGGTTAAAGCCTCTGCCTTCAGCTCAGATCATAATCCTAGAGTCTTGGGATAGAGCCCCACATCGGGTTCTCTGCTCAGCAGGGAGCTTGCTTCCTCCCCTCTCTCTCTGCCTGCTTCTCTGTCTACTTCTGATCTCTGTCAAATAAATAAATAAAATCTTTAAAAAAAAAAAGAATAAAATGGGGGTCTATGTAGGCCTAAAAGGTAATAATATTTGTTACTATTGATATCATGAAATAATATTTGATAAATGCTAAAACCTAGTGAAAGAAAATGCCAATTTAGCACCAGCTCAGAATTTATGCCTTTTTTTTTTTAAGATTTTATTTATTTATTTGACAGAGAGCAAGAGATCACAAGTCGGCGGAAAGGCAGGCAGAGAGAGAGGGGGAAGCAGGCTCCTTGCTGAGCAGAGAACCCGACGCGGGGCTTGACCCCAGGACCCCGAGATCATGACCCGAGCCGAAGGCAGAGGCTTTAACCCACTGAGCTACTCAGGCACCCAGAATTTATGCCTTTTAAAGCATTGCTCTGTAAAGACTCTAGTCCAAATATTTGCAAAGCCAAGAAAGAAAACAGGTATATTTATTTAGAGAACACAGAGCTGACCGAAAGCATGTTTCCAGTCTTCAGCTTCAACTTTCAGGACCAGCCTCGGGGCACCAGGCTTGTTCAGTCTAAGGAACGTGCGACTCTTTGTCTTGGAATCATGAGTTTGAGCCCCATGTTGAAGGTAGAGATTACTTGAATACTAAATACATAAACTTAAGGAAAAAAATCTCTGCTTCAAAAGATATTGACTCCGGATCATCTTTACTCCTCTTCCTGCATTTATTTTCCATTCTCTATACCTGATTAGTTCCTCTAATTTCTCTGTCCCTTGCTCTCTCTGTTCTCCTGAAAAGTGGGAGTTCTTCCCTTGAATGGCAGTCCTATCATCACCTTGCTGTCAAACCTATCACTCCAGTCTCAGGGATTTTGTCCATTTGCTACTGCCTGTTTCCTTTGTTCACACTCCCAATCTTCAGCAGGGACATCCATGAGGAAGGTCTTTGTTAGACATCCTTGATGCTGAGCACGGGTTGCCCAGAGGCTGCAGCTGTCTTATCATCACCTGCCAATATTCTGCCCTGCCTACATATCTTGACTTAGCCCTACTTCATGTTAGAGAATGACTGCCCCATGAGCCTTCCCCAGCCCACTAGGTGTGTTTGTTCTAATCTTCTCCGGGGATACCTCAGCCCTAGCCAGTGAACTTTATTTCCTACCCCAGCTTCCAAGGACTGGTCTCAAGACAAACTGAACAAGTCATCTTTCCTGCAGTTCCTACGCATCTTCTTGATTTCATGCTTGGTTTAATGTGGTTCTCTCCATGTGAAATGCACCCCCTCCTCACCACCGGCCAACCAGTATCACTTCAGGATTCAGCTTAAATGTCCTCACCATAGCCTGTCTTCCCCAACAGTCTTGCTGAGAGGAATTTGTTTCGCTTTTGAACTCCCATAGCACTTTTATTCTTTTTTCTATTTTATTTATTTGCCAGAGAGAGAGAGAGAGGGAGAGAGAAAATACAAGCAGGGGAAGCAGCAGGCAGAGGGAGAAGCAGGCTCCCTGCTAAGCAAGGAGCCGTCCCAGGACCCTGGGATCCTGACCGGAGCTGAAGGCAGATGCTTAACCCACAGAGCCACCCAGGCATTCCTCCCATAGCACTTTTAAAAATCAGTTGTTTCCCCTTTCTTATTTCACAAGTAGTACATATTTATTTTTAGAAACTTAGAACCTGCAGGTAAGCAAAACAAAAAATATTAAGCATTTAAAATTCTGCCTCCAGGGGTGCCTGGATGGCTCCATTCATAGAACATGTGACTCTTGATCTCAGGGTTGTGAGCTTGAGCCCCATATAGGGCATAAAGTTTACTTAAAAAGAAAAAAAATCTGGAATGCTTGTCTGGCTCAGTCAGTAGAACATGTGACCCTTGATTTCAGGACTGTAAGTTCAAGTCCCACATTGCATATGGAGATTACTTAAAAATAAACATCTTTAAAATTAAAAAAAAAAAATCTACCCCCAGAGATCACCGCTATTAGTATTTTGGTGAATAACCATGTCTTCTTCCCATAGCTCTTAATTTAAACATTTATGATACATTTTCCACATTTCATAGGGGTATTTATGTACATATCTTATTTTCCTCAATTAAACTCTCCTTGAGAGCTGTGACTATTATATACATCATTTTGCCTAGAGTCTTAAATATATCAGAAAGTCAAATCATGTTTATTGAAGGAAAAATAAAATGAAACTCAGAGGTTCACTTTTTTTTTCCCCCTAGAAAACAATACTATTTTCAAGAAATTTTCAGTGTTGGGAAAAAATTGAATACTCAAAAGAAGCAAATGCGAAGATAATACCTTTGTGGCAGATTTTATCAATATTAGGAAATACACGAAAAACTCATCTAACTCCATTACAGAACTTATTTCAGTAAACAAATGCTATTAAGGCTAATAGAGCAACTGTAATGTGAACAGTGGAATGAACACTAACCTTGGAGTTAGATAATGAACACTCAGGGCAGCTCAGCTACCGACTAGCTAGCTCTGTGACAATGGATTCATTTAACCTCATGCCTATTTTCCCCATAGGTCAAAAGGGTGTGGTACTTCATGAGATTGTTTCAAAAATTAAATAAGAGAATGCAAGTAAATGCACTTTGTATGGTGTAAAACACTCTGTAAATATAATTATTACTATTATTCATAAGAGCTGGGGTAATGAATTGCACAACAAGGAAAAAGAAAGAAAAATTACAGGTGAAGTTCAAATACTTACAAATGAGCAAAGCAAATAAGCCATCATGGGAGAAACATGGTGCGAAAAGAAACTGAACTAAGAACAGAAGTTGATCAGAAGAGAGGAAAATGAAGGATTAAAATTGGAAGAAGCAAGAATCAGAAATGACTAGACTTGCGAAGTTTTAATGATATCATCAAAAGGAATAATGGGATCAAAAGGAAGGGCAGGGAAAGGAAGCGGGGAGAAAGGAAGGAAGAAAGAAAAGAAAATCTAATGGCTGCAGGCAGCAGATTCCCCTCTCTCTCCACCCCAGCTAAAAAAAAACACACCATCGATTCCAGGAGATGAACCCAAACCCATCTGTGTTGGAACAATTGGTCCTGCATGGTGATTTTTAAAAATAGACCTTGGGGCGCTTGGGTGGCTCAGTGGATTAAGCCTCTACCTTCAGCTTAGGTCATGATCTCAGGGTCCTGGGATGGAGCCCTGAATCAGGCTCTCTGCTTAGAAGGGAGCCTGCTTCCCCCTCTCTCTGACTGCTTCTCTGCCTACTCATAAATCTATCTCTCTCTCTCTGTCAAATAAATAAATAAAATCTTTAAAAAAAAATGAAATAAAATAAAAATTTTTACATGGACCTTGAGGGGCGCCTGGATGGCTCAGTCATTAGGTTGTCTCCCTTAGGCTCAGATCATGATCCCAGGGTGATTGGATCCAGCCCCGCATCAGGCTCCCTGTTCAGCCGGAAGCCTGCTTCTCCTTTTCCTATTCCCCCTGCTTGTGTTCCCTCTCTCACTGCCTCTCTCTGTCAAATAAATAAAAATCTTTAAGAAAATAAGTAAATAAAAATTAAAAATGGACCTTGAGTTGGTAAATCAAAGGTTCTATATCTGTCCCTTTGTTAAAAAAAGACCTTGTGGGGCACCTGGATGGCTAAGTCCTTAAGCGGCTGCCTTTAGCTCAGGTCATGATCCCAGGGTCCTGGGATGGAGCTCCGCATCAGGTTCCCTGCTTGACGGGAAGCCTGCTTCTCCCTCTCCCACTCCCCCTGCTTCTGTTCCCTCTCTCACTGTGCCTGTCTCTATCAAATAAATAAATAAAATAAAATCTTTTTTAAAAATTTAAAAAGACCTTGGGTAAGTTATTTACCATCTTTAAACCTGTTGTCTCATGTGTAAAGTGAAAATAAGACCTAAACTACCATAAGGTTGTGTGAGGATTAAATGACGCAGTGTTCCACCCTCAGTTAAGCCTCAGCAATGTTATTATCACCATAAGAACTGAGAAAACTTTTTCCATTTAAGGATCATTGCCTTGAAGAAAAAGCAAACCTAGAGGAAAATAAATCTTAACAAATCACATATTTTGAGACATAAAATGAGTTCTGTTAATCCATGGGGACATCCTAGATGGGAAGGAACTTCCCCTACATCCATCTTTGCAACTTTATGCCACTCCAATGTGATTATGGATCGAGTGGGAACCCTAACCAGCCTAGGGGTTGTATATTTACATAAATATGAATATAAAAATATAATAATATAAAAATGTGAATATGTAAGTTGACCTTTTTTAAATATTTAAAGAAAAACAAAAAAAGGGACGCTTGGGTGGCTCAGTTGGTTAAGCGGCTGCCTTCGGCTCAGGTCATGATCCTAGCGTCCTGGGATCGAGTCCCACATCAGGCTCCTTGCTCTGCGGGGAGCCTGCTTCTCCCTCTGCCTCTGCCTACCACTCTGTCTGCCTGTGCTGGCATACTCTCTTTCTCTCTCTCTCTGACAAATAAATAAATAAAATATTAAAAAAAAAAAACAAAAACAAAAAAAAATCCAAGGCAAATGATGATTTTCAAATAATTGGCTATTCAACTAGGTATTAAAGTAGTAACTGCTCAATGGGGCACCTGGGTGGTTCACCTCTGCCTTCGGCTCAGGTCATGATCCCAGGGTCCTGGAATCGAGGCCCGTATTGGGCTCTCTGCTCAGGGGGAGCCTGATTCCTCCAATCTCTCTCTCTGCCTACTTGTGATTTCTGTCTGTCAAATAAATAAATAAAAATCTTAAAAAAAAAAAAAAAAGTAGTAACTGCTCAATTAACACTACTTAGAAAATGAGAGCAGCAAGAAATAAACAAACATAGTGGTTCTCTCTTTTTTTTTAAAGATTTTATTTATTTATTTGATAGACAGAGATCACAAGTAGGCAGAGGCAGGCAGAGAGAGAGAGGAGGAAGCAGGCTCCCTGCTGAGCAGAGAGCCTGATGCGGGACTCGATCCCAGGACCCTGAGATCATGATCTGAGCCAAAGGCAGCGGCCCAACCCACTGAGCCACCCAGGTGCCCCTCTTTTAACATGAAGATGTGCAGCATAACCCCCTGTGTGTATCAGTGCAAAACAGGGCTATAATGCATACTTGGCCCATCACAGGAACTAGAATTTTTACAGCACCAAAAGTCAAAGCTCTGAAGAGCAAAGAAGGCTTTAGATAAACCCAGAGACAGGAAGGGAGAGCACTGGGTATGGCAACTTGGCCTGCATGAGATGGTTGGAAAACTCACAGAAGCACGAAAAATCAGAAGAGAACATTTAGAGAGAAAAGGCACTTTTGAGTGGCAGAGCCAGGGTACAGGAATGTTTTGACCCTTTTCCAAGCCAAGACATTTGAAGCTACACTTGTGACTTACAAATTCATAGATTCGTGGCATGATACAATGGAGATACAGAGATCTGATACTGAATTCCTGTTCCATCTCATTTAGCTGGGTCATCTTAGACAATTACTAGTCATCCTAAACTTTAGTTTCTTCACCTGGAAAATGGGGTTATCAGCTGCCAAACCAAGCAATTGTGAAGATTAAAATAATCCATGTAAAGAACCTGCGGTGGGACTAGCAGTCCCTTAAACATGATACTCTCCCCCTGAAAGATGTAAACCATCTAAGGAACAACTGTTGAAACTCCTAGAACACCTAGACCAGCGTCTTGCATGCAGTATGAGCTCAATACATATAAATGAGACTGAATCACATCTGCCTTAGAGGAAATCTTGGAAGGCATCTAAACTAATTTCCTGCTCCATGCAGCAATGGCCTAAGGAACCAACCACCTGCCCAGTCTCTGAATACTTCCAGTGAGTTTGCTGATGCCAAGAGGACTGACTCCAGTGCTGGGTATTTCTAACAGAAAAGGGTTCCATGTACTGAATCTAAGTGTGCTCTCCTGGAACATCATCCATTTGTTTAGTTCTGTGCCCTGGAGCAACACAGAATGAACTTTTCCTCACATTCATGGGATGGCTCTTCAGCTCTTTGAAGATATAGCACTGGTACTTTCCTTGAAGCTGTTCCAAACTAACTCTCTTCAGTAAGATGACTCTCAGATAACTATCAGTGCTACCATTTTGGTTTGCATACGTCCCTCCAATGGAATGTGGCACCCATAACAGAAGATTAATTGAGTTGAGGATCTAACCCTATGGAAATGCCCAGATCAGGCTACCACTGGCAGGTTATAGAAATCAGGACCATCTAGGGGCGCCTGGGTGGCTCAGTGGGTTAAAGCCTCTGCCTTTGACTCAGGTCATAATCCCAGAGTCCTGGGATCAAGCCCAGCATCAGGCTCTCTGCTTATCTGGGAGCATGCTTCCTCCTCTCTCTCTCTGCCTGCCTCTCTGCCTACTTGTGATCTCTATCAAATAAATAAATAAAATCTTAAAAAAAAAAAAATCAGGACCATCTGAGATGCTCCCTAAGACTGAGGTGATTTGGTACTTGATTGAGAAGAAAACCCCTTCCAGATGAACCTTGCCTTATAACCATTCTTTAAGTTACCAAACCTATTCAGTAAATTACATAAAAATTACCTCTTATGTATGCAAATTTTAAATAAATGAAGGAAAGAAATGGTAAGTCACAGGAGTATAAGAAGAATGCATGAATTGGGCACCTGGGTGGCTCAGTGGGTTAAAGCCTCTGCCTTCCACTCAGGTCATGATCTCAGGGTCCTGGGATTGAGCCCTACATCAGGCTCCCTGCTCAGCAGGGAGTCTACTCCCCTTCCTCTCTCTCTGCCTGCCTCTCTGCCTATTTGTGATCTCTGTCTGTCAAATAAATAAATAAAATCTTTAAAAAAAAAAGAATGCATGAAGAAATGTTCAAATTCACTTTTGATCAGAGAAATTCAAACAAGATAGTATTTTCTGCCCATCAGGATGACAAAAATTAAAAAGATGGATAATACCAAGTGTTGGTGAGGATATGGAGGGACATGAATTCTCATCTGTACCTGGTAGGAGTGCAGTCCGGTCCAGCCGTTCTGGAAAGCAATGAGGCAATATATAATAAATGATGTACATGCCTATGACACAATAGTACCATGCAGGGTGTGTCCATGAGAAATCCTCACAAAAGTTCCTTATTTGTGGCAGCTAGATGGAATCAATCTAAGCATCTGTTACTAGTGGAATGAGTAAATAAAATGTTAAGAATGCATATTGAGTTAGTTCAGACCATAGAGGGTTCGCTTGGGGTTGAAAATCGGCTAATACTGGGCACCTGGGTAGCTCAGTTGGTTAAGTGTCCAACTTCAGCTCAGGTCATGATCCCAGGGTTCTGGGATCGAGCCCCACTATCGGGCTCCCTGCTCAGCAGAGAGTCTGCTCCTCTCTCTCGCTCTCTGCCCCTCCCCCAGCTTGTGCGCTCTCTCTCCCTCTCTCTCTCTTTCATGCTCTCTCTCAAATAAATACATATTTTTTTAAAATTAGCTAATATTAGGGTGCTGAGTGGCTCAATCAGTTAAGCATCTGACTCTTCATTTTGACTTAGGTCATGATCTCAGTGTCATGGAACTGAGCCCCTCATTGGGCTCTGTGCTCAGCACAGATCTGCTTATACCTTCCCTCTGCTCCTGCCCATGCTCACACGCTCTCTAAATAAATAAAATCTTAAAAATAAGAAAGAAAGAAAATTGACTAACATGACAACTCAGACCAAAGGCTACCTTGTTACCACTTTATCACTAGCAACCAAGTAAAGCAAAGAACATGGGCCTTCCAAGTTCCTCGCATACACATGCCCAAATTCTGATGATCAATGCAGACCATTTAGGAGAAAGAGGGTTCTCATGAGTTCAGAGTGTGGACTGTTTTTACAGGATTAGGCTTGGTGAGAGGCTAGGCCAGCATTCAAAGGCCTATCATCTACCATGTAAGAAAATTCTTCATTGTACTATTGGGCCAATAGCAGGTCTATCCATGGCCTATCCCACACACTATAGAATACTGTGTAGCAATATTAAGCTAGTAACAAGCTGCATGTTCAGCAACTGGAACAAAGGAAACAAAATGATTTCTAGTACGAAACCATTCCTATAAATTAAAAACATACAAAATTATATTGCATGAGGTTTTGCACATATTTAATAATGTACATCATTACCACATTACAGTGGGAACCTGCGGGAAGAACGAGCAATGAGGGGGAAGAAGAGAAAAATAAGAAATAAAATAAAATGAGAAGGACCATGCACAGATTAAAAATGTCATTAGTCGGGGCGCCTGGGTGGTTCAGTGAGTTAATGCCTCTGCCTTCAGCTCAGGTCATGAGCCCAGGGTCCTGGGATCAAGCCCCGAGTCAGGCTCTCTGCTCCGTGGGGAGCCTGCTTCCCTCTCTCTCTCTGCCTGCCTCTCTGCCTACCTGTGATCTGTCAAATAAATAAATAAAATCTTAAAAAAAAAATGTCATTAGTCAGTGGGCAAATAAGTGGGGAAGATGGCTAACTCAGTACTCTGCCTCCCAGATCTAAATTTTTATTTTTATTTACCTATTTTTAGAGAGGGGGAAACTGAAGAAGAAGGAAGTAGAGAACCAGATCTAAATTTTTAAACAAAACAAGTGAGGAGGGGATTCATTTGTACCTGGAGATAGGATTGCCTGGGTGGCTCAGTCGGTTAAGCGCCTGACTTCGGCTCAGGTCATGATCCTGCGGTCCTTACATGGAGCCCCACATCCGGCTCCCTGCTCAGCGGGGAATGTGCTCTGCCCTCTGCCCTTCCCCCTGCTTGTGCTCACACTCTCTGTCTCTCTCTTGTGCACTCTCTGTCTCTCTCTCTCTCAAAAAAAATAAATAAAATCTCAAAAAAAATCGTACCTGAAGATAGAGGAAATCAGTACTGATACTCCTCGTAGATATGAGTGATAGCAAAGGGAGGGAAAAAAAACCTAACTATTTAGTTTGGCTTGAGAAAAAGAATAGATTCTGGGTGTTTTTTTATGCCTAATTACCACGTAACATAACAATAGTGCAAATTTTAAAGTCTGGGACAGATTTATTTGATCACATTGATTGATTACGGAAACGCAGACGTCCTAGAAGTGTCCATCCGTGAAGCCAGGAGCTCAGCGCTCAGCTGTCACCTGTCAGCCCTCACGCAGTCCTGCTTCCAGCACTTTGGACTAAGCGCCCAGTTACTCACAGGCTGTCCCACCTCTTTCCTGGAGCCCAAAAGAGGGCGGAAGCATGGGGTACCAGAAGCTTCCATGCTACAAACCAGTTGAGTCAGACACTGCTGAGATGTTATCTGAGGGCAGCCATGCCGACTGTCCAAACTACTCGGAGAGGACACCAGCCTTTGCCACGTAGCTTGTACATCCAGCATTCCACTACCTTTTTCCCTGCTCTAGGCCATGGTGTCCATGCCAGCCCCGTGGAAGGCCTACGTGGATTCGCCGTCCCCCAGCCCTCACCCACAGCACACTCCCTTCCTTGTGGAGCAGACGGGTTGCCTGGTTGAATCCCCTTCCTTTGACAAGCAAAGGCTCCGCTGCAAGCTGCCAGGATGCACAGCCCTCCTCCCACTGTATTTCCCTTCCCCGGCACCTGCCCTCCTCCTCCAAACACACATCCAGGCTTTGGCCACGTGAGCCGGGCTCTACCAGCCCCAAGCACCAGCCTAAAGCTTCAGTACAGGAGCTGACCACACAGAGCAGCAGGCGCCGTGGGGCACGTCCCGAGGAGGCAGTGGGGCACAGCAGCAGTACGTGGTTCCCAGGGCACCTGTGAGCCCCAGAGCTGGATGGCATCCCAGGCCCAGTGCTGCCCCCCTGGCGCGGCAGGCTGCATGTCTGTGGTGTGCGTGGGGTGGCGAGGGCCTCACACACCCTCTGCACGTGCGGCCTGCTTGTGCCGAAATTCCTCATCTGCTTCTCCGGCCTCAGCAATTCTGAGAGCGTCCCAATAACCTTTCAATAAACATTACTTTCTGCTTCTTTTTGCCAAAATCGGTTTATGTTGCAACCGAGGTCCCTGACTATCACACTTATTTCTGGTAGAACTCCTACAGTGACTCCCATTACGCCTGACGTTCCCACCACGTTCACTTTGCCATTCTCATTTTCTGCTGACCTTGCTGAGTGGACCTGCCGTACCTCTGCTCACACTTGGCCCCCGTCTGCCAGGTCTCCCTCATACGGCTGCTGTAGCTGTATCTTTCCCAGGACTCCGTGGACTCGCTCTAAACCCTCTCCCCAGGACTCAGGCCTCCAGTGCTCCCAGCCCATCCTGAGGCCTGGACAGCTGGGCGGTCATCCTAACCCTGTTGCAATGTCAGCACTGGACCTAGTGCTGACAGGGGACAGAGTCCTTGGATGCTACAAGGAGGGACCTTTAGGAGGAAAGAGGGGCACAGGCAGAGAGATGGGAGGGTAGCAAGAGTTTTCCTGTTTTTATTATTTGGTTTAAAAATACAAGTTGTCATTTACTCAGTTCCTGCACCATGCTGGCCCTTTACAGGCATGTTCTTACATTAATACGTTAAGATAGGGACTATTATAATGCCCATTTTCAGAAGAGAAAACAAGAATTTGAAGAAGTTGGGGCACCTGGCTGACTCATTGGGTGAAGTGTGAGACTCTCGATCATGGGGTCTTAAGTTCGAGACCCACGTTGGGTGTAGAGCTTACTTAGAAAAAAAAAGTTTGAAGAAGAGGGATGTAATAGATGATGCCTGGGATCTCCTTCAAAATAATTGGAGGGAGGGGAGATGAAGCAAGGAGAGATGAAACAAGATTGGCCACGGGTTGGTAATTGTTGAAGCTGGATAACAGATATACAGGAATTCATCATAGTATTATGTCTAATTTCTCTATATTGGAAATTTTAATATATGTTGTTTTAAGTTAAGAAACTTGATCAAAGTTATAAAATAATAAGTGAGAAAGTTGGGTTTTGATTCCAGACCCTCCAGACTTCAACACCTGCTCTCTTAACCTCTGCACCGGATTCTTGACAAGTACCTAAAAAGATCTAAGATGAAAAGCTTAGTGATTTTCAGAGGATTCAAAGGGGATTCGGAGGCCTCTTGGCTAATATCTGTCCTGTCTTCCAGGCAAATTTTGGCAAGGATCAACAGAGTATGGCCAGATATTAATTCCCCATGCCTAGAGTTTATTATAAAGAAGATGTCCTCATTTCCTCTGCCTGTTTCTGAGGAGATGCAGAAGCAGCCCATGAGTCTTTGGCAGCCAAAGTTTTCTAAAAACACCCAGGCAACAGCTGTCCTTGGACTGTCACCTGACTTGCCAGGCCCTGAGTCAGCGCCACTCCCCCAGCCCAGCCCGCCACTGCTGAGCCAGATCTGACTTGCCCTTTCCTGAACCGGTTGAGCCAGCCAGCCCTGCCCTGTCCCAGGATCCTCCTCACTGGGTGGCTTCTTCCTCCCTTCCTCTCTCCTGGGGTTCCCACCTTTGCACCTCTCTTCTCATCCAGAGCAGCAAACTCATGCCTGAAACTTGAACTCCGAAGGGAGCCAAAAGACCACCTCCCAGATGTTGGAGACAAGGGCAGGGCCCTGGAATTTGTCCTTGGACAGAAAAAAATGAACGCGGAGCCAGCATCTGCAAAGGAAGTCTTCCTTCTCAGCGTGATTCTAGGATTAGCTTCAGGAGAAAGGCAGAAACAATAAATAAATTAAAGACACTGGTTCTCTCCTGTAGAGGAGGATTCCACCCCTAGGCTCAAGCCCAGAAGAAACTGGGTCTGGGGAACTGCGGAGACTGTAGTTTTTGGTCTGTGTTTCTGTGCAGACACTTGGGTGGGTCCTCTCATCTCTCCCTTTTCTTGGTCTAGATATAAAGCCATGGTAAGTGCTCACAGGTGGCGTTGCTCATTATGCCTGGCACTGGGCGACTGGACAATGCGGACACCAACCCCGCTAAGTCACCAGAGTTAGCCTTCTCCCTGATGTCAGCTCCATACCTCAGGCCTCCAGGCCAGCCTGCTCTGAATCCTGGCCCTGCCACTTAGGCATGTGTGACCCTAGGATAATGGCTCACCTTTCTGAGCCTCAGTTTTTGTCAGCAGTAAAACAACACCTACCTTGCAGATTCGTTATGAAGGTCAAACAAAGTAGTGTGTGTAAAGCACTTAGTAGGTACACAGCACACACTGGTTTCCTTCACCCAGCCCTGAGATTGCCTTCCTCTTGCCTTTCCTGCTCAAGTTGGACCAATAGCAAAGGTTTCAGGCCCAAGACCAAGCACTGCTCTCCTGTCTTCCTTCTGAACATTTACATCTACCTTCCCATGGATTCCCACACAGGCCAGCTGTTTCTGATCACCAAAATGCAAAATTCCGAGCATTATTTTCTTAAATTAAGAGTTTTGATCCACTTGTCCATGTCAATTAATGTTGGTTCCAAGAAATCATCTTCTTTTTCTCCAAATACCCAAAGGTCATTTAATTTAAATAACCCAATTTAAAAATATATAGCATCAGCAATAACTCACTATAGTTTGTCCCCTACCAGAAAGCTGGGCCAATCACACTCCATGGCCACACAAGTGACTCAGGCCGTGACAGTCAAAATCTAATTCTGAATTTTAGTTGGAAAGGCAAAACTTGCTAACTTGGAAGGTTGTAATTCTGTAGAAATTGGTGGCCATTTGACACCACTTGGGGAGAGTCTGCCTGAGAATGAAACTAACACAGAGATGGAAAGAAAGGGGTTCTTGGATGACATCATTTGAGCCTCTAGACTTAGCTTTGCCTAAAGCCAACCAACCCCTGTAATTTTTAGCTATGTGAGCCAGTACACTGTATTCTTTTTATAAACTGGTTTAAGCTGGATTTCTGTTGCTTGCGAAAGAAGTCCTGACTAATACAGTATGAGTGTCATTGGTTGAGCAATAGAATATATCATCTAAAATGTTGTGTTTTAAAGTTTTTAATTTTTTTTTAATAGGCTCCACACCTGGCATGGAGCCCAACACAGGGCTTGAACTCAGAACCCTGAGATCAAGACCTGAGCTGAGGGGTGCCTAGGTGGCTCAGTGGGGTAAGCCTCTGCCTTTGGCTCAGGTCATGATCTCAGGGTCCTGGGATTGAGCCCTTGCACAGGGCTCTCTGCTCTGCGGGAAGCCCGCTTCCCCCTTTCTCTCTCTGCCTGCCTCTCTGTCTTCTTGTGATCCCTCTCTCTCTGTCAAATAAATAAATAAAATCTTTAAAAAAAAAAAAAAAAGACCTGAACTGAGATCTAGAGTCAGATGCTCAACTGACTGAGCCACTCAGGTGCCCCTAAAAGGTTGTATGATCATATTGTGTATGCAACATTATTTTTATAACAACTTTACTGAGAAATAATTCACATACCATAAAACCCACCTATTAAAATATACAATCCAATGATTTCTAGTATAGTCACATATTTTAGAATATTTTCATCACTCCCAAAAGAAACTGTATCCATTAGCAATGAGTCCCCAACACCCACCTCCCAACATTCCTTCAACCCCTACTGATCACTCACCTATTTTCTGCCTCTACAAACGTGCCTATTCTAGACATTTAACATAAATGAAATCATACAGTATGTGATCTTTTGTGACTGACCTCTTTCACTTAGCATAATGTTTTCAAGCTTCATGCATGTCGTAGCATGAACCAGTGCTTTATTCCTTTTATGGATAAATAATATTTCATGCTATGGATACATCATGTTTTGCTTATACATTCACCAATGATGATATACATTTGTGTTGCTTCTACTTTGGGGTTATTATGAATTATGCTGCTATGAACATTTATGTACAAGTTTTTGCGTGGATGTATGTTTCAGTTCTCTTGGGTACACAGCCAGGAATGGAATAGCTGAACCATATAGTAACTTCGTGTTTAACTTTTTGAGGAATTGCCAAAGTATTTTTTCAGAGTAGCTGAATGAACCATATTAAATTCCTACTAGCAATGTCTAAGACTCCTAGTTACTCTACATTCTCAACAATACATACTATTGTCTTTTTTTATTTTTTAATTTTAGCTATCCCAGTAGGGGGTGAAATGGTATCTCATTGTAGTTTTGATTTGCATTTCCCTAATGACTAAAAATGTTGAGCATCTTTTCACGTGCTTATTGGCCATTCCTATAGCATCTCTGGAAAAATACATATTCAAATCGTTTGCCCAGTTTAGATTTGGGTTGTCTGTTTCATTTCATTTCATTTCACTTCATTTTATGTAAGCTATACACCTAACATGGGGTTTGAGCTCAGGACTTTGAGATCAAGAGTCACATGCTGAACCCACTGGACCCTCCAGGAACCCTTGGGTTATCTTTTTTTTTTTTTTTTTAAGAATTTTACTTATTTATTTGACAGAGAGAGTGAGAGAGCACATGCAGGGGAGCAGAGGGGGAGAGCAAAAGAGAGAGAAGCAGTCTCCCGACTGAGCAAGGAGCCCGATATGGGGCTCAATCCCAGGACCCTGAGATTGTGACCTGAGCTGAAGGCAGACACTTAACTGACTGAGCTACCCAGGTACCTACCTTTGTGTTGTCTTTATTTTTTTAATTTTTAAAATTTATTTATTTATTTATTTTACAGAGAGATAGAGATCACAAGTAGTTAGAGCAGCAGGCAGAGAGACAGAGGGGAAAGCAGGCTCCCCGCCAAGCAGAGAGCCTGATGCAGGGCTCGACCCTAGGACCCTGAGATCATGACCTGAGCCAAAGGCAGAGGCTTAACCCACTGAGCCACCCAGGCGCTTCAGGTTGTCTTTTTAATTTGCAGAGGTTACTTATATGTTCTGGATACAAGTCTCTTATCAGATATGTGATCTGCAAATACTTTCTCCCCTTCTGTGGCTTTTCTTCTCACTTGCCTGACAGTGTCTCCTAAAGCCCAAAAGCTTTAAATTTTGACAGTCTAATTTATCTTCTGTTTTTTCTCTCACTCCTACTTTTGTTATATCCTTGTCTTTCTCCTCCCTTTCCCTTCCTCCTCCCCCTTTTTCTTCTTCTTCTTTTAAAGTAATCTCTAAAGTAATCCACACCCCATGTGGGTAGCTTAAACTTAACAACCCCAAGATCAGAGTCACACACTCTACTGACTAGGACTTCCAGGCACCCCGATGTCTTAAAAACCATTGTCTAATACAAAGTCAAGAAGATTTACTTGTAAGACCCCTGGGTGGCTCAGTGGGTTAAGCATCTGCCTTCGGCTTGGGTTATGGTCCCTGGGTCCTGGGATTGAGCCCCGGGATCAAGCCCCGTGTCCATGTCTGGCTCCCTGCTTGACAGGGATACTGCTTCTCCTTCTCCCTCTGCTGGTGCACTCTCTCTCTCTCTCTCATTCTCCTTCTCTCAAATAATAAATATAATCTTAAAAAAGATAGAAAGATTTACTCATATATTGCCTTTTAAGAATTTTATCATTTTAGGGGTGGCTTAGTTGGTGGAGCAGCTGTCTTCAGCTCGGGTCATGATCCTGGGGTCCTGGGATTGAGCCCCGCATTAGGCTCCTTGCTCCATGGAGAGCCTGCTTGTCCCTCTCCCTCTGCCTGCTGCTCTGACTGCTTGTATTCTCTCTCTCTGTCAAATAAATAAATAAAATCTTTAAAAAAATAAAAAGAGGGCGCCTGGGTGGCTCAGTGGGTTAAGCCGCTGCCTTCGGCTCAGGTCATGATCTCAGGGTCCTGGGATCGAGTCCCGCATCGGGCTCTCTGCTCAGCAGGGAGTCTGCTTCCCTCTCTCTCTCTCTGCCTGCCTCTCCATCTACTTGTGATTTCTCTCTGTCAAATAAATAAATAAAAATAAAAAATCTTTAAAAAAAAAATAAAAAGAATTTTATAGTTTTAGCTCCTAAATTTAGGTATATGATTCACTTTTGAGTTCTTCTTTTTTTTTTTTTTTTAATATGGAGTGAGTGGGGTCCAAATTCTTTTCTTTTTCTTTTTTCTTTTTTTTTTTTTTTTTGGCATGTGGATATCCTATTGTCCCAGAACCATTTGTTGTATTTTCCCCCACCAATACAACATTATTTTTGTAAGCATGTTTTACTCAAAAAATATTAATGTGAATTAACATTCTCAGAATATACCTTAGTTGCTTCTGTCAGCAATGTTGCATGGTAGGGACTGGGAGAAGGGTGATTCTCCCTGGGCAATTAAACATTTGGCCACAGAATACGATAAGTATGTGTACAATGATGCCCAAAGTTTGGTGTACATCACTATCATCTGGGGAAATATTTGTTAATGGGAATTGCCAAGCCCCATCCTAACCTACTGCATCAGAATTTCCCAAAGGCTGGGTGGGGAGATAGGCAAAAAAGGTGAAGGGGATTAAGAGGTACATACTTCCTGGGGTACCTGGCTCAGTCAGTCAGAGAGCATGCAATTCTTGATCTTGGGGTCATGAGTTCAAGCCCCCCATTGGATGTAAAGGTTATATTTTAAAAAGGGGGGAAGAGAAAGAAAAGAGAGAGAGAGATACATACTTCCAGTTATAAATAACCCATGGGGATAAAAAGCATAGTATAGGGAATATAGTCAGTAATATTGTAATAATTGTGGTGACAGGTGCTAAGTACACTTATCATGGTGAGTACATCATAATGTATATAATTGTCAAGTCACTATGTTGCACACATGAAACTATACATTATATGTCAACTCTACTGTAATTAATTTTTTTAATTTTTAAAAAGAAGTTTAGGGGCGCCTGGGAGGCTCAGTGGGTTAACCCTCTGCCTTCGGCTCAGGTCATGATCTCAGGGTCCTGGGATCGAGCCCCACATCGGGCTCTCTGCTCAGCAGGGAGCCTGCTTCCTCCTCTCTCTCTGTCTGCCTCTCTGCCTACTTGTGATCTCTCTCTGTCAAATAAATAAATAAAAATCTTTTTTTAAAAAAGAGAAGCTTAAAAATTCAGTTACTAAAACCTGAAAAGATTATAAGAGAGATTCAAAGAGAAAAAGGAATTTCCTGGCAACAGTCTATTCCATATATCAAATTATAAAATACTAGGACTGGAAGACCCCATTGGACTACATAATTCACCTCTTCAGTTTAAAATTTATTATATAACTGGAAGATGATTGGCTTTCACCCTCACTCCCTCTACACATCATCTACATCACAGCCAGACTGAGCACTCTGTCTGCACCCCTCCAATACATTCCAATTCCAAAGTATTAAGGACTAATGAGACTTTACTGAAGACTTCATGGGAACATGGAGAAGAGGATTACATCATATACCACAAAGCAAAACTTAATTAGACTCCCCCATTTGACCAGCTACACCTGTTCTTCCTTCAGAAGTTTTCTCCAGGGGCACCTGGGTGCCTCAGTTGGTTAAGCGTCTGCCTTCAGCTTGGTTCATGATCCCAGGGTCCTAGGATTGAGCCCTGTGATGTCAATGTCAATGTCACGTTCCCTTTTCAGCAGGGTGCCTGTTTCTCCCTCTCCCTTTGTTTGCCACTCCCCTGCTCATGATTTCTCTCTCTCTCTCTGTCAGATAAATAAATAAAATCTTAGAAGAAAAAGTTTTCTCCATTGCGAGGTCTTTTCTCTCCATCCCTCCTACTACATGACTTCTGAAATTCCCTTTTTCCCCTAAACTATTTAGCTATGGTATCAAGTTGGGTTTTTTTAGGTTGGTTTGTTTGTTTACAGTAATCTCTACACTCAACATAGGGCTCCAACTCACAACGCTGAGGTTAAGAGTCACATGTTCTTGCAAAGAAGCCAGGCAGACACCCCGGTCTCAAGTTTATATATGACACTCAACAAAGTAAAAGCACAATAGTTACCCAAAAAGCAACTATCTTTCCTCAAGCATGCTCCTTTGGGAAAGTGGGGAGTTGTCTCGGGTCATTCTATGGTCATAGGGCCATATCAAGACTTCCTGCTTATTAAGAATAAGATGCTGGCCTAAGTATCAGACAAAATGACTTAATGTCCTTGTAGCTCATTAGTGGCAAACTGGGTATGGAACTTCATTAGAAGGGTTGAAGCACAAACTCTGAACCACGCATACGCATCATCTTCAGTTTCTTTTGCTTAATACCCTGTGGGACACATGGAAAGGTGTCATTACTTCATTTTCTAAAGATAGAGAAATTGAGGTAGAGCAACAATGAGTGACTTTGCAACTCAGATCATAGGTCTCAAACTGAGGTCTAGGATTGTTCATCTTTTTTTTTTTTTTAATTTATTTATTCAACAGACAGAGATCACAAGCAGGCAGAGAGGCAGGCAGAGAGAGAGGCAGAGAGAGAGGAAGGGAAGCAGGTTCTCTGCTGAGCAGAGAGCCCGACGTGGGGCTCGATCCCAGGACCCTGGGATCATGACCTGAGCTGAAGGCAGAGGCTTTAACCCACTGAGCCACCCAGGCGCCCCTAGGATTGTTCATCTTCAGCAGGATATGGGAATGACAGCTGAAATCTTCTTTTGAAGCCAGAGTGGGAAATGTAACCAGTAATCCTGGGCACAGTAACGAGGGGAAAGCCCAAGAACTTCAGAGTGTAGGGCTGATAAAGCGCACTGAGAAAGAGGAATGGGGATAGACGGTCAATGTTTCTCCCACAGTGACAGGAAAGAGAAGGCAGCATTGGGCAAGGCAGGATCCTGTTTGGCAAGGAACATCTGTCCTCATGTAGGAAAGCATGACTCATCAGGGTGCCCCAGCTCAGTGACACGGTCTCTTAAGATCTTCCAAGTCCCCTTAGTCCAACTCTGTATTTACCAAGCAACTCTCAGCTCTACTTTTGGCTTCCGCAGCACGCCTTCCCACAGAGGGAAGAATGTGCTGACTGGGGTTTCTTCAGGCCTATTGTCAATTATGTTTTACAGGATGAATGAATAATGCTGCTTTGGGGCTCTCTCTCATGGGCCTGGTAGAGACAGAGTTATTCATTCAACATTAATTCAACAAATATTTATTGAGTGCCATCTACGTGACAGGCATTGGTCTATGCCCTTGTGATCAAGATAAGGACCTCTCCTCATGGAGTGCACCCGCTACTGAGCGGTGACAAGTAACAAAACAAACAAATCCATAGATAATTTCAAACTGGGATACTTCCACACCTATGATTATTGAATTCCTTCCAGCAGGCTGGGCTGTATCCCAGGCTCTGCAACCCTCCCCCTCTCATCTCCCCCCAGGATGACTTAAGAAGTTTTAGCCCAGTCTCAGAGGACTCAGCATGAAATTTCCCCTCTGGTCTGGTCTGGACCCTGAGAATCTGTTTCAGTAACAACAACACCTAAGACCCACGGCATTCCTCACCACCATAGCTCTAGGCCCTGGGCCTCCATCTTGTTTCCTACCCATGACTTGATAACCTCGTCTATTTGTTCATTCAACAGACAATTCCTGAGCTCTTGACGGACACCAAGCATTGTGCTTGGGGCTGGAGATTCAGAAATGAGTAAGATATGGTCCCCGCCCTCTAGTTCACAGTGCAAGTAAAGAGATACACTGTAATGGTTCCCCTACTTCTCCTCTGGGCTAGGAAGGACGGAAATGCAGGGTGACTGCGTGGACAGAAGAGGGATCACGGAGTCACACTTGAAAGTGGTGTGGCCAGGGAAAGTTTCCCTGAGGAAAAGAGCTTTACTTTGAGATTTTGGAGGATTTTTTCTAAGTAACATTTGTTTTCTTTATAAAAAACAGATGTTGAAACTTCAGAAAATACAGAAAACAAAGAGCATTTAAAGTCACCCATAAAGCCACTCTGGTGGCATGGACCTAAGAGTCTCTTCACTATTTGAGCCTTGTTTTCTGTTTTGTTTTGTTTTTATTTTTTTTAAGATTTTATTTATTTGGGGGCGCCCGGGTGGCTCAGTGGGTTAAGCCGCTGCCTTCGGCTCAGGTCATGATCTCAGGGTCCTGGGATCGAGTCCTGCATCCGGCTCTCTGCTCAGCAGGAGCCTGCTTCCCTCTCTCTCTCTGCCTGCATCTCTGTCTACTGTGATCTCTCTCTGTCAAATAAATAAATAAAATCTTTAAAAAAAAAAAAGATTTTATTTATTTGACAGAGAGAGCTTATAAGCAGGGGAGCTTATAAGGAGAGGAAGAAGAAGGTTCCCCACTGAGCAGAGAGCCCGATGTGGGGTTTGATCCCAGGTCCCTGGGATCATGACCCAAGCCGAAGGCAAAGGCTTTAACCCACTGAGCCACCCAGGCGCCCCCGTTTCGTTCCATTTTTAAAGATGTATTTATTTATTTTGAGAGAGAGAGTGCATGCATGAGGAGGAGGGACAGAGGGAGAGAGAGAGAATCTCAAGCAGACTCCCTACTGAGCAAATTCTCTACTGAGCGTGGAGCCTGATGCCGGGCTCAATCTCACAATCCTGAGATCACAACCTGAGCCAAAATCAAGAGTCAGACGCTCAACTAACTGAGCCACCCAGTCGGCCTGTATTTGAGCTTAGTTTGGAAGTACAAAACTTTGGAGGCAGGGAGGAGAAAGTATATGGTAAAGGCAATTGTCTTTAGGTTGCCTCTAAGAACCAGATGTAATAGATAAAGGAAAGAAATATATATATTTGCTTTGTTCACTTAAATATTATTGGCACCTAGCCAGCACAGGGAAGAGAGCAGTTGCTCAACATATATTGTTCAGTTTAAAAAAAAAAAAAGGAACATGATGTAATGGAAAGATGAGCCTTTGAATATTAAAGCATAAGAATGTACTTCCTTTGGGTTGCCTGGATGGCTCAATCATTGTTAAGTGTTTGCCATTATTAAGTGTCTGCCAGAGTCCTGGGATTGAGCCCCACATCAAGCTCCTTGTTCACCGGGGAGTCTACCTCCCTGTCTGCCTGTTGCTCCCCCTGCTTGGATTTGTGCTTGCTCTCTCTCTCTAACAAATAAATTAATAAATTCTTTTTTTTTCTCCCCCCCTCCCCTAAATTAATAAATTCTTAAAAAAAATACAAAAAAGAATGTATTTCCTTCTCTGAGGCCCATCATCTGCAAAACTGAAAAAGAGGGTCCTGGGGCACCCGGGTGGTTCACTCAATAGAGCCTATGACTCTTGATCTCAGAGTTTTAAGTTCCAGCCCCACATCGGGCACAGAGATTACTTAAAATTTAAAAAAAAAAAAAAAATTAGGGGCACCTGGATGGCTCGGCCTGTTAAGCATCTGACTCTTGATTTTGACTCAGGTCATGATCTCGAGGTTGTGAGATCAAGCCCCACATTAGGCTCCACGTTGGGTGGGAAGCCTGCTTAAGATTCTTTTTCTGTCTCTCCTCCCTCTTTCAAAATAAATAAATAATAAAAATATATTAATTTTTTTTAATTTTTAATTTAAAAAAAAGGAAGGGGCGCCTGGGTGGCTCAGTGGGTTAAGCCGCTGCCTTCGGCTCGGGTCATGATCTCAGAGTCCTGGGATCGAGCCCCGCATCGGGCTCTCTGCTCGGCAGGGCTCCTGCTTCCTCCTCTCTCTCTGCCTGCCTCTCTGCCTACATGTAATCTGTCTATCAAATAAATAAACAAAATTTTTTAAAAAAAGGAAAAGAGGGGCGCCTGGGTGGCTCAGTGGGTTAAAGCCTCTGCTTTCGGCTCAGGACATGATCCCAGGGTCCCAGGATAGAGCCCCCACATCGGGCTCTCTGCTCAGCAGGGACCCTGCTTCCTCCTCTCTCTGCCTGCTTCTCTGCCTACTTGTGATCTCCGTCTGTTAAATAAATAAATAAAATCTTAAAAAAAAAAAAAGGAAAAGAGACAATCCTGGGAAAAGGCCATGCTCGGCTGTGGTCTCTTGTCACTTGTTACCAAATTCTTTTTATCAAATTTTTATTTTATAATTTGTGATTTTGTTATCACATTCTTTGCCTAATCAAATGTCACAAAATGTTCTCCCTATGTGTTCTTCTAGAAGGTTAACAGTTTTAGGTCTATGATCCATTTTGAGTTCAGTCTTATATCTGGTATGAGGTATGTGTCAAGTTCGTTTTTTTTCCATACAGATATCCTGTCACTACAGCATCATATGTTTGAAAGAGTATTCTTTCAATGTAATTGAATTATGATGACGCTCTTGTAAAAACAAAAACAAAAACAAAAAAAAACACTCAATTTGATGAATTAGTGTTTATTTCTGTACTATGCGAGTACAGAGAGTAGTACTCTCTACTTTCCTTTGATCTATAGCCCGCCGACCCCTATTTTTTTAAATAAAGTTTTTTTTTTTTTAAAGATTTTATTTATTTATTTGCCAGAGACAGAGGGAGAGAGAGCGAGCGAGCACAGGCAGACAAAGAGGCAGGCAGAGGCAGAGGGAGAAGCAGGCTCCCTGCCGAGCAAGGAGCCCGATGTGGGACTCGATCCCAGGACCCTGAGATCACGACCTGAGCCGAAGGCAGAGGCTTAACCCACTGAGCCACCCAGGCGCCCCTTTCTGGTAGATTCTTAAGGGTTTTTTTTTTTCCATACACAACAAGGTCATCTACAAATAAAGACAGTTTTACCAAAAACAGAACTATTTGAGCTGTGTCTTTAGTCGTTTTATCAATTACCAAAAGAGAGAGTTTAAACTTCTGCTATGGTTATGGGCTTTTATGTTTCTCCCTTTAACTCTATCAATTTTGCTTCAATTTTTATTTTTCTCTTGAGAATGTTTTATTTTCTTGCTCTTTTATTCAGACTATTTTTATCAGCATTAAGAATATGAATTTGTGGGGTGCCTGGGTGGCTCAGTTGGTTAAGCAACCACCTTCGGCTCAGGTCACGGTCCCAGAGTTCTGGGATCGAGTCCCGCATCAGGCTCCCAGCTCCATGGGGAGTCTGCTTCTCCCTCTGACCTTCTCTTCTCGCCTCTCGTGCTCTCTCTCACTGTCTCTCTCTCAAATAAATAAATAAAAATCTTTATAAAAAAAAAAAGAATATGAATTTGTGGGGCGCCTGGGTTGCTCAGGGGTTAGGCCGCTGCCTTCGGCTCAGGTCATGATCTCAGGGTCCTGGGATCGAGTCCCACATCGGGCTCTCTGCTCAGCAGGGAGCCTGCTTCCTCCTCTCTCTCTCTCTCTACCTGCCTCTCTGCCTGCTTGTGATCTCTCTCTGTCAAATAAATAAATAAAATCTTAAAAAAAAAAAAAAGAATATGAATTTGTGGAGATGCTGGAGACAATTATTGTGATGGTCACTTTTATGTGTCAGCCTGGCTGGGTCACAGTGCTTAGAGATTTGCTCAAACATTGTTCTGGATGTTTCTTTTTCTTTTTCTTTTTTTTTTTAAGATTTTATTTATTTATTTGACAGACAGAGATCACAAGTAGGCAGAGAGGCAGGCAGAGAGAGAGAGGGGAAGAAGGAGGCTCCCTGCCAAGCAGAGAGCCCAATATGGGGCTCGATCCCAGGACCCTGGGATCATGACCTGAGCCGAAGGCAGAGGCTTTAGCCCACTGAGCCACCCAGGCGCCCCTGTTCTGGATGTTTCTGTGGAGATTGTTATTGGTTTTTGTTTTTTATAAGATTGACACTGAGGGGCTGGGTCATTTGGGCCTCTGCTTTCAGCTCAGGTCATGATCCTGGGGTCCTGGGATTAAGCCCTGCACTGGGCTCCCAGTTTATTTTTTTATTTTTAAGATTTTTTAAATTTATTTGACAGAGAGAGATCACAACTAGGCAGAGAGGCAGGTAGAGAGAGAGGAGGAAGCAGGCTCCCTGCCGAGCGGAGAGCCCGATGCAAGGCTCAATCCCAGGACCCTGAGATCATGACCTGAGCTAAAGGCAGAGGCTTTAACCCACTGAGCCACCCAGGCACCCCAGGCTCCCTGTTTAGTGGGGAGCCTGGTCCTCCCTTTACCTCTGCCCACTCCCTCTCCTTGTGCCCACTCTCTGTCAAATAAATAAATAAAATCTTTAAAAAAAAAAAAAGATTAACATCCAAATTGGTGGACTTTGGGTAAAGTAGGTTATCCTCTACAATGTGGGTGGGCCTTATGTAATCAGTTGAAGGTCTTAATAAAACAGACTGACCTCCCCTGAGGAAAAAGGAATTTTGCCAGCAGAGTTACTTCCTTAAAATCAATTTCTTTCTCCCTCTCTCCCTGTGTCCACACGCAGACACACAAATTTGGCTCTGTTTCCCTGGAGAACCCTAATATAGCTATTTTTCACCAATGAGTATTATTTCCTTTGTTTTAGCAACAAATTTTCTTGGCTAGGCTGGAATGGCAAATCCCACTTCTTTCGCAGCCTCTTCATTCTGTCTGTTCCATGCATGTGTGATTCATGCATCAGTCAGAAATATGTGTAGAGGCTGCTTTCGGCAACAGGCTCGAGCATTGGAAACTTAATTAGGCAAAAGATCTCACAGAGACCACCCAGCTGAAGGCAAATGGGTTCATTAAGCAACCCACCTTAAGAGCCATAGGCCCTAACTGACCCATCACAACCAGGTCCTGTCCCTAAGATTATCAAAAAAGGGAAAATTCCATGTGTCCCTGTACTCCCTCACTCTGTCCTAGAGCCCTATAACTGTGGCCCCTCACCACCACCTGACACATGACAGTCTCTCCTGTGCTGTCCTGCCCACCACCCCCTTCTGGTATATTCAATAGACCCCTATCTCCTTTGTTCTCCCTTGTGTGAATTCTTTCACCACTCACACTTCCGGATGCTTCCGGCTACCACCCTATTGGGAACCTCACAATATGGGTAGACAGCTTGGAGATCTCCTTCTCTGGTGCTTTCTTTTCTTTTTTAAGTTTATTTGTTTGTGTGAGTGATCTCTACACCGAAGGTGGGGCTGGAAGAGCTCAAGAGTCATGCTCGTCCCACTGAACCAGCCAGATGCCCCTACTTTTTTCCTCTCCAAGGTTCCACTCTTCTCGGTCTTTACTGTTTCCCTGGCTCCTTTTTTTTCCAGTTTCCCACATCAGAAGGACTGTGCGGTTTTCCCTGTGAAGCCGAGCGCCCTTTGTGTGCAACAGGGATGCACTGCACCCTGGGTTAAGAGAACGAGGACTTCTCGGTCTGACTCTGCCTGTCTGCTTCTGTTCCCTCGTCACCACCTGCGGGCTCCAGCTTCAGCCTCAGCTCTGTCTGCCTTTGGCTGAGCTGCATTGTGTGTGCCCCGGGCATGAGTCAGCGAGGTGGGTCAGAGAGGCAGGGAGAGCGTGGATCAGATTCCGTTCTCTCCAGCATCTTCACGCAGTTCCTTTTTATAGTAAGCCCAGGAGTGGTCACTGCTTTCTGCAGTGGTCACTGTTTTCTGTTTTTTTTACATGGTAAAATTCTTTTTTTTTTAAAGATTTATTTATTGGACAGAGAGAGATCACAAGTAGGCGGGGGGGGGGGAAAGCAGCCTCCCTGCTTCCAATGTGGGGCTCAATCCCAGGACCCTGAGACCATGACCCGAGCCAAAGGCAGAGGACTCAACCCACTGAGCCACCCAGGAGCCCCTCACATGGTAAAAATGTTTATGACACTCAGAAACAGAGTCTCAGCTTTTGTATTTCTGAAAAAGTTTATTTCACCTTTCTTATTGAAAGGTATTTCTGTTCTTGGTGAGAGGTTTTTTTCTTTCAGTGCCTTAGAGATGTCTCTCCATTATCTTCTGGCCTGCATGTGGCCAGCAAGAGGTCTGCTACCATCCTTATCTTTGTTCCTCTGCACATGATGGGTTTCTCCCTCTGGTTGCCTTTTTTTTTTTTTAATAGATTTTATTTATTTATTTGACACACAGAGAGAGAGATATCACAGGCAGGCAGAGAGAGGTGGAAGCAGGCTCCCTGCCGGGCAGAGAGCCTGGTGCAGGGCTCGATCCGAGGACCCTGAGATCATGACCTGAACTGAAGGCAGAGGCTTAACCCACTGAGCCACCCAGGCACCCCTCTCTCTGGCTGCTTTTAACATTTTCTCTTTATCATTGTGTTTTAGCAATTTGACTATGATGTGCCTTGATGCAGTTTTTCTCCACATTTTCTATGTATGGAGTTTGTTGTGTTTCTCTGATTTGTGGGTTTATAGTTTTTACCAAATTTAAGCATCTTTCAGCCACTATTTCTTCCAATATGTTTTTTGTCCTCTCCTGACCTCATAGCCTCTTTTTGAGACTCTGGCTACATGCATGTAAGGCTGCTCAATGCTGCCTCCACTCACTGATGTTCTGCGTATTTTATTTTATCATATTTTGTTTTTAAACATGAGGCTTAAACTCACGACCTTGAGATCAAGACCAGAGCTGATGTTAAGAGTCAGAAGCTTAACAAACTGACCCTTTCAAAGCTTGCTTTTCAGCTTTGTTAGGTGGGATCCAGAACAACTCCTAGAAAGGGACTAATCTGGCATGACTATGGGGGTAATTTGTTTCTGAGGGCCCTATGCCCGCTGTGCTGGGAGGTCTTTCTGCTCCTGCTGGTGGGAACACCAACTCTTCCCAGCCTTGCAAGCTCTACTGGCTGTTCCATCTCCTAGTCCTCTACCCAGCTTCTTTCCCCGTGATGGCCATTTCTGTACACACATATACCGATCGGTACCCAAGCAACAATTCAAGGAGACTCCTCTGCAGGTCTCCAAGAGTTTCCTCTCTCTGCCTCTCTCTGTCTCTGCAGTAGCGCGGAAGCTCTCTCTAGGCGGTAAACTGAGACACTTCTAGGACTCATCCCATCTGTTTCTCTACTCTCAGGAATCACTGTCCTGAGATGCCTGTTATCCAATGTCTTCAAACCATCATTTCATATATTTTGTTCAGTCTTATAATTGACTAAGGCAGAGGATAAATCAAGATTCTGAGACTTCATCAATGCCAAAAATAGACATTACTTTTATTCTTTTAAGTCATCTTTTTTTAGGGGCGCCTGGGTGACTCAGTCAGTTAAGCATCTACCTTCTGCTCAGGTCATGATCCTGGGGTCCTGGGATCGAGTCCTTCTCCCTCTGCCTGCTGCTCTCCCTGCTTGTGCTCTCTCTCCTTCTCTCTCTGGCAAATAAATACATAAAATCTTAAAAAAAAAAAAAGTAATCTTTTCTTTTGAAGCATAGCATACACATATAGAAGTGTCCAAATCCTAAATGTACAGCTCAACAAACTCACAAAATAAACACATCTATGGGACAATCCTGTGTCCATGAATAGAACGTGGCTAACACCACTGAAAGTTCATGCTCTTTTCTAGTCATTACCTGTCCTCCCAGAGCAAACATTATTCTCGCTTCTAGCACCACAGTACTTGTTTTATAGAAATGGAATTTTGCAGCATGTATATTCTTTAATGTCTGGCTTCCTTTGCTCAACATTGTGTTTGCCAGATTCATGTTGCTATGTGAAGCAATAATTAATTCATTTTAATTGCTGTGTAATATTCTATTTTATGAATGTATCACATTAGTCTTCTATTCTTCCATTAGTGGGCATTTGAGCTATTTCTCGCTTGGACCTACTATGAATAGTGCTGCTGTGATCACGTTTGCACATTTGTGTGTGTGTACATATGTACGCATTTCTACCAGAACTGCTGAGTCATAGGCTAGGCATCTCTTCCACGTTAGTAGACACCACCAAATAGTCTTCCCAAATTTACACTCCTACTAGCATTGTATGCGTGTTTGAGTTGCTCCAAATCCTCACCAACACTTGTCATTATGTTTTTTTCATTTTAATCATTCCGGTGGATTTTACATTATATTGCCTTTCAGAACACCCCATGGGCATAACAAAACTACCAGGCGGAATGAGTGAACAGTGTGTCAGTTTGAGACACCTGGGAGCCTTTCCCAAAGCATTCAGTAGTTACATTTGTGTTCATCAACATTATTTGAGCAGAATTTGAAAACTAAGTGTTAGATGATTCACCAGGTGAATACATAGTGAGAGGAAAAGCCAACAGGGGCATCCTTGGCAGCAAAAGTAATATACGGGAAAGAAGTCATAAAAGGACCTGGCTCAAGACTACCTGGTCAAATTGTACATGATTCTTTCCTTTGTCTATAGAAATGGCACCTCTAAGAATTACGCAGTGCGCAACCTGTGAATCTCTACACAGCAGCCATGTCTGTCATGCTTAGGAATGATAAAAAATTTGTCATGGCTGGAGGGCAGAACGGGTAGGGTAGAGAAGCAGGAGAAGATATATCCAGAGCTGGGGCAATGTAACAGACTTGGATTTTGCCAGTGGCTTACTTTAAAAGTCGCCCCATGTCCACCCCCACCCCCACTAGATGAAGGATTGTGCAGGCTTCTTCCTCTTGGATCCGTCAGCGCCTTGAACTACCAGAGCCACCACTGAACTGGGGCTAAGGTGAAACCCAAGTCAGGAAGGAGAAATGCTGAGCACACTCCAGTTTGTCTTGCTACACAACTCTGGTCTCAACAAGCCGAGGAACCAACACCCTCTCCTTCCTCTATTTTGGGTTTCCTCTCTTGCAGCCTCAGCACACTCCTCTGCCTGGTAAAACTGGGTAAACCTGGATGGGAAGTTGTGCCCCACCTTCTTGACCCTTAGGCTCATGTTACTGAGTCACCAGAGGTGGTTTCTGGGAGCCCAAAAAAGTGAAAGGAAAACCCCAGGGTCCCCATATATCTTCCCCATGGCCTGCCAGAATGAAGGGTATCCCTCCAAGAGAATGAGATCCTTTGGGTTGACATTCTTTGTCCCTAAGTCCTCATTACACTTTGTATGTTTTTGTGTCTTGTACACTTGTTCAGGGCATTAGATGATTGAAATAGACCCCCGTCAGGCTAGAAGGAAGGGACTATCCACGGTAGACCAGAGAGGGCAGGGTCTCTTCTGGAAGGTGAGGTTCATGGTCAAGCTCTGCCTTCCTTCCAGTTACCTGAACAAAGTGTATTCCATAAAGTAGAAACCCAGACTGTTGGAAGAGTTCCAAGGAATGGAAGAAGAAGACTTTCTTGGCTCTGGTTACAAAGGGAGTAGCTCTGGAGAAGTAAGTGGAAAGATGGCACATCCCCAAGGAGGAGACAAAAGCCAGGACATGAAACCCAGGAAAAGTGCCCAGAGTGACACCAGGATTCTGAGACTAGCAGAAATATCATGAGACCAGAGGTCAGTGGGAGATTTGCAGGCCCTGAGACTAAGTTAACTATGATATAGTAGAAAACTTTCCAATCTAGGTTTTTTGGGCCTATTTTTCTGCTGCTTCACAAGACTGACTTTTTTTTTAAGATTTTATTTATTTATTTGACATACAGAGATCACAAGTAGGCAGGAAGGCAGGCAAAGAGAGAGGGGGAAGCAGGCTCCCTGCTGAGCAGAGAGCCCAATGCAGAGCTCGATTCCAGGACCCTGAGATCATGACCTGAGCCGAAGGCAGAGGCTTTAACCCACTGAGCAACCAAGGCGCCCCGACAAGATCAACTTTTTTTTTTAATCTTTTTATTTGGGGCGCCTGGGTGGCTCAGTGGTTAAAGCCTCTCCCTTCGGCTCAGATCATGATCCCAGGATCCTGGGATCGAGCCTCACATGGGCCTCTCTGCTCAGCAGGGAGCCTGCCTCCTCCTCCTCTCTCTTTCTGCCTACCTCTCTGCCTACTTGTGATTTGTCTGTCAAATAAATAAAAATCTTTAAAAAAATTTTTTTTTATTTAATGTTCTAAAGATATTTTTTTTTTTAATTTTTAGGTCATCTCTACACCCAGCATGGGACTTGAACTCACAACCCGGAGAACAAGAGTTCCATGCTCCACTGAATGAGCCAGCCAGGTATCCACAAGATTAGACTTTTTTTTTTTTTTTTTTAAGATTTTACTCATTTATTTGGAAGAGAGAGAGATGGAGAGAGAGTACAGGAGAAAGACTAGGAGCAGGAAGGAGAGGGAAAAGCTGGCTCCCCACTGCACAGGGATTCTGACTTGGAAGGATGTTGATCCCAGAACCCTGGGATCATGACCTGAGCCAAAAGCAAATACTTAACCAATTAAGCCACGCAGGCACCCCAAGATCAACTTTTAAATCAATTAACAGAAATACACAGCACACTTAAAATGTGCTCACTGTGGCATGGTCTTAGGAGGAGAAGTAGAGAACAAAGATACAGTTTCACCCCTCACATAGGCTACTAAGTAACTGGAGAGAGGAGAATAAGGCCTGGGAAACCCCTAAGGAACAATGCAACTGATAGGATTTTTTTGTTTCTCTTTTAGCCAAAATTAAAATTATAATAACTCCCTGAGCAGACACCAGCTGGGCAACAGTAAAAGAGTTAAGCATCCCAGGCGGAGAGGAGGAGCTATCCTGGGACCCAAAACTGTTTCCTGCTCATCCATAAATGTGGATGATCCTTGTGTGAACTGTCAAATAAACTATAATATTCCTAAAAAAATAAATAAACAAGATAATGAAGACCATGTCTAGTTAAATATTGAGTGGTCCAAAGGCTCCCAAGAGGTTCTAGGTGCTGAAAAAGTTCCGCTTGTCACTGGGCTGAGGGCAGCAGGGAGGGCAGGCTTTGGATAGCCAAGCAAAGGGCAATCTGGACAGGGGAACAGTATGGGGAGCAGGCAAAGAAACCATCGCCTTCAAAATCACTCCCATTTCTCTTGAATTTTAACTTTTTCAGAGAATCTTCCTAGCCCTGATGTATTTTTTATTTTCCCAGTAGCTTTAAGCATTTGGCAGAACAGAGATTCCCACTCATAAGGGAAATGAGAATTGGAGAGTACCTGTTGCTCTTGTTTGCTGTCTCCCATCTTCTGCAACAGGGACCCCATTTTCCCCTGGGAAAGCGCTTTCTCCACTCTCAGACTCCCAACCAGAACTGGCCCACCACTTACCACGGTACTTCAGGGAGGGGAACATGATCCAAGCCCGCCAATGAGAAACATCCAGAACATTTGCTGGAACACCTGAAGAAGAAGAAAAAAAAAAAAAAAAAGCCAACACAGAGAAGTTAGCCATTACATTTCCTTGATGTAAGCTAGTTTGAATTTAGTTTTTGTTACTTGCTATTGAAAGAGTTCTGATTCAAGGGCACCTGGGTGGCTCAGTTGGTTAAGCATCCAACTCTTGGTTTCCGCTCAGGTTATGATCTCAGGGTTGTGAGACCAAGCCCCACATGCTTAGAAGTATATTTAAATTTAGACAGTCAAGGGACGCCTCGGTGGCTCAGTTGGTTGGACGACTGCCTTCGGCTCAGGTCATGATCCCGGAGTCCCGGGATCGAGTCCCGTATCAGGCTCCCAGCTCCATGGGGAGTCTGCTTCGCTCTCTGACCTTCTCCTCGCTCATGCTCTCTCTCACTGTCTCTCTCTCAAATAAATAAAATCTTTAAAAAAAAAAAAATTTAGACAGTCAATTAACAACAGAAAACTAGAGTATAGGTTTTTTTGTTTCTGATCCTGTGCTCTTAGACAAAGTGTAATGCTTAGAGTCAATTAGTGTGGCAAACAATTATTAAGCCTGGTGGGGCCAGGCCAAAAGAAATGCTAGGGAAGCTGGACAAAGAGTAGGAAGCTTGGGGCACCTGGGTGGCTCAGTGGGTTGGGCTGCTGCTTTCGGCTCCGGTCATGGTCTCAGGATCCTGGGATCAAGTCCCAGGACCAAGTCTGCTCGGCAGGGAGCCTGCTTCCCTCTCTCTCTCTCTCTGCCTGCCTCTCTGCCTACTTGTGATCTCTCTGTGTCAAATGGATGGATAAAATCTTAAAAAAAAAAAAAAAAGAGTAGGAAGCCCGATAATGTTCTGGAACAACTTAAAAGAGATATTTAAAGAAAATAATGGGGGTGCCTGGGTGGCTCAGTGGGTTAAGCCATTGCCTTCGGCTCGGGTCATGATCTCGGGGTCCTGGGATCAAGTCCCACATCAGGTTCTCTGCTCAGCAGGGAGCCTGCTTCCCTCTCTCTCTCTCTCTCTGCCTGTCTCTCTGCCTACTTGTGATCTCTCTGTGTCAAATAAATAAATAAAATCTTTAAAAAAAAAGAAAGAAAGAAAGAAAATAATGGCACAGACAGAGTTCTGTTTCCTAACATGGGGGATGGTTAGAGCCCATAATCATTCATGCTAAATTAGGCATATATGTTTTCTGTTTTTCTTGACCTGGCAAGTTTTTCTGAATACACGGTATACTAAATAATTTTTTTTAATAATGTAGTTCAAACTTTTCCTTTTTTTTAAATATTTATTTAATTGACACAAAGAGATCACAAATAGGTGGAGAGGCAGGCAGAGAGAGAGGGGCAAGCAGGCTTCCTGCTGAGCAGAGAGCCCAATGCAGGGCTTGATCCCAGGACCCTGAGACCATGACCTGAGCCGAAGGCAGAGACTTAACCCACTGAGCCACCCAGGCGCCCCCTGAATAATTTTTTTAAAGATTTATTTACTCATTTATTTGAAAGATAGAGAGAGCATACACATGCACATGAGTTGGGTAAGGGACAGATGGAGAGGAGGAAGCAGACTCTACAGTGAGCAAGGAGCCCAAGGCAAAGCCAGATCCCAGGACCCCAAAATCATGACCTGAGCTGACGTCAGACACTGAACAGACTGAGCCACCCAGGCACACATCCCCACAATAATTTTTTTAAAGATTTTATTTATTTATTTGACAGAGAACACAAGTAGGCAGAGAGGCTGGGGGGGGTGCGCAGAGTAGGCACCCTGCTGAGCAGAGAGCCCAATGCGGGGCTCTATCCCAGAACCCTGAGATCATGACCTGAGCCGAAGGCAGAGGCTTAACCCACTGAGCCACCCAGGCGCCTCTCCCCAATAATTTTTTTAAATGAAGAAGAAAATAAATAATGTGGCAGGACTGGTCTATAGAATGGGGTGGAAGAGAGAGACCCTGGCATCAGAGACGCAGGAAGGAAGCTTGATTCTGAGGCGGAGGCTTGGGATAAGGAAGGTATGGAGTAGAAGGTGGAGAGGAATAGAGATGGAGGGGGATGGGAAAAGTAAGAGGTACTTCCTGAGTGAACGAGAGCATGAGAAAAATGAACTCCAAATAGGCAATGATGGTGGAGACAGGGCAGCTGAGAGTGAAAGACCTAGCTGGGGATGGTAAGTTGGGGGGGTGAGGAGAAGGTTGGTTTCATTTGGAATCCACCCAGGTGGGAATGCCCAAACTGTCATGGTATCATTTGGTTGGATGGAATGGAAGCCTCCTCCCGCCAGCTCAATTGGGGAACTGGAAAGTCAAAGAGGCTCTTCCCTCTGTATCTCTGGGTCCGTGGGATCTTCCCCCTGCTCTTCTCTGCCTCTGCAGTCCACTTTCTTCTGTTTTCCAGGAGGGAAGGCACACCTGGCAGAAGAAGCTGGAGCGCCCTGGGAACCCCACAGGGAGGCAAGGTTACTCTCAAAGCAGCTGAGAGAAGCGCCAGCAGGAAAGACTATTAAAAGTATCTAGAGGTGACCAACTGGGTAACAAACAGGTCCTGATGTGGGCAAGCTCTAAGGTCTGTGTTCGAAGAAAGCAGGAGAAAAGAGAGGCTGGTTTTAGTCTGGGAAGGAGTGGCAGCAGCGCTGCTGCGGATGAGGGCGCGAGAGGGCCTGTGGCCAGTGACATTCTCCCCAGGATTCTTGCTTTCCCATCCCCACGCCACCCCCACCCCCTCCCACTGCCCTGCAGCCTCCCTTCCTTCACTCCAGGCTCCTTAAAAGCTGCCCCAGTGCCTCGCAGCTTGCTCTGCTGGGACGCCTTAAAGTGCTAGCGAGGCCCCCAACTCTCTGGTTGGCGCTAGCCAGGCCCTACATATCCTCCAGTTCATTCATCCTTCATTCATTCCTTCATTCCTGCAGAGAATATTCGTTCGGTGCCAGCTACTTGCCTGGTGGTGGGGATGTGACATTGAGAGAGATGAACGAGGCAGAGGGTCTCTGTAGGGACAGCAGGAACCTCTCGTTCCCGAGACGCCACGCGCTCATCGCGCGCGCACCTGCGCACCTGGGCACGTGCGCACATGCGCAGACGTCCGTGCTTGATTTCCGGGGCAGAGCCTCCCCAAAGCGTGGGACCGGGACCCCAGCTGCCCGGCGTGTGGTCTCTGTGGGACACAGACAGATGGAGAGGAAGGTGAGCCTGTAACTTACAAGAGGCAGCTGGGGAGGAAGAAGGGTCGGGCATCCCGCAGGGGGCACATCAGCCACCTGGCCAGTTTGCTAGTGGCCTTGGAAGTACGTAACTCTGAAGGGCAGGCACCCCGTAGAGAAGAGCATCCTGCCAGGATCTCAGGTTCTGGGCCACTTCAGGCAGTTCTGGGGGGCAAGCCTCTTTCCAGAAGGCCAGGGAGAGACCGAGGGACCTGGTTCCAACTTGTACATGCCTGCTAAGTCGTATCCCTTCACTGAATCCTGGCGTTCTCCTGGAGCATGAAGCTCCCCGCCTGGAGAGGGGAGTCTCTGGGCAGGACCCTGACGTCCTATATATGCAAGGTGCCAGCGACTTAGGGCTCCAGCTGGTTGCACACGCAAGGGTTTTGGTGATAAAATATCCCAGAATTTTCCTTTCTTTCTCTTATTGAGAGAAATCTCAAGATTTCAAGAGAAATCTCTTATTATTTCTTTCTCTTATTTCCTTTCTTTCTCACATTGTATAATGGATAATTATACAAAGTAGGAGCACCTGGGTGGCTCAGTGGGTTAAGCCTCTGCCTTCAGGTCTCAGGGTCTTGGAGTCGAGCCCTGAATGAGGCTCTTTGCTTAGCAGGGAGCCTGCATCCCTCTCTCCCTCTGCCTGTCTCTCTACCTACTTGTCTTTGTCAAATAAATAAAGGAAATCTTAAAAAAAAAAAAAAAGAATTATGCAAAGTAAATGAAGAGTAAAGAGAAGAAAGAGAAAGAAGGGAGAAGGAGAAAAGAATGAGCAGATGAGGAAGGAAGAGGTAGAGCGGAAAATCATTTCTTAAAAAAATACAGCTCTGATCACAGTATTTCCCCCACTTTTAGTAACTTCCCATGCTCATGAGGTAACTACAGCCTTCTTTACTCTCTCCCTGACCTCCCCACCACTTCCATTCATATGGGGGTTCTGGGGCCTGCTCGGGTGTGTTCACATATCTTGTGGGAAATTGCCCCATGGGGTTGCAGCAACTGAAACAGGGAGCGCGATAATGGGCCCATCCTAAGGAGCATAGCGCTACAGAAAGGGGGTTTTAGTCCTGGCTCTGCGACTCTAGGACCATGGGAAAATTGTGGTCTCTAAGACTCCTTTTTTTCACCTGCTCAGTGGTCAGGGCGAATGATCCCTGCCCTGCTTCAATACCCGCTGGGTATTGTGGGGCTCAGGTGAGATAAAAAGCCTGGAAACCCTTTGTGAATTCTCAAGTACTGAACAAATAAAGGATTGTTCCTACTACCGAGTGAAGTACCTCGAGAAGTGTCAGCGGCCTACCCCTTTCCTATATCAGCGCTTTTCTAATAACCCTTATGTCATGACAACACTTTAAGCTTTTCCAAGTACTTCTATATACATGTGTCCCTTGTTCTGACTCTGTCACGGTGTAGGAACTGGGCAGGGCTGCCCCTTGCTGGGCCTACCGAGGCACAGGCTCAGAGGGGTGAAGTCACCAGGAGGCCCAGTGTCACAGGGCACACGGTGGCCGAGTCAGGCCAGAGCTCAGGTTTCCTGATTCCAACTCAGAGCCTGCTCCCAGCTCCTGGGGCCACGCCGCTCCGCACTCATAACAGCTGTTGTTCTCTTTCACTTCTAAACCTTCAGAGGGTACAGACAGGATCTTCTTAGGGCATTAACTTCCCCTTGGCATTTAGCATGGCCTTTGGGTGGAACTATTGCAGAGAACCCCAGAACTTTTACCGGAGACACAGGCTTGGGTTTTGAAAACCTTCTTTCCCTGGCCTGTGGGCATTTGTTCCAGCTCCTTTGTCACTCCTCTGGGACAGCAGTCAGCCACCACTCAGGCCAGAGGTGTGCATTTGGACCACTGTGCAATCTTTCCTCCCAACACTATTTGATGTCTCCCTCTCACAGCTAGAGAGTGTATTCCATGTCCAGCCGCTGGGCTGGGCAGAGGCAGAGAATCACACACATGCTCCCTGACTCACAGTGGGAGAAACAGCATCGCATGAGAAGCAGCAAAGAGTATGGTGTAGTGCCCTGGGGTGCAGGGGAAGGTGACAGGATGATCCTCCAGGATGAGAGACACAATGAGGAGCTCAGAAAGGCAGAGATCCCTGGGGACATGGGGAGACACTGAGGAAGCTTCCTGGCTGAGGACACCCGCATCCCCCTCCCCCATGGCAGTCCCTGTGTCAGACTGAAACATTCCTGCACTTTGTGAATCACACCAGGAAACCGCCCCTGCAACATTCCAGGATGCAGAAGCCAAGTCCTTAGTCTGACTGCCGATTGGCGGTGGTAGACCGGGCAAAGGGCGCCAGACCGGGCAGTCTGCAGATGCAGGAGTCTGTGCCTTGATCGGCACGGGTCAGATGAGGCAGAGAGAGTCGGGTGCTTTTCCTGTCAAGGTCAAATGCCAGAGTGGCCAGAGTTTCGCCTCAGCTCAGGTCTCCTGACTTTCTCCTGTAGGCCCCTCCCAACTTAGGTGATGATGGCAAGCTTAACTGACAGGCATGGGAAGAACCATATGGAATTCAGGAGCAGAGCAAAGCTAGAATGTTAGGGGGCAATACCTCTCACCCCACCTCACCCTTGCTTCCTTTTCCTGAGTCCCAGAGGGCTTGGATGAGGTTGTTCCCACATTTAAAATAGTGTTTGAAAAGAGAAAAACAAAAGGGTCACCTTCAATGAGCAAACAATAGAGAGAATGTTCTGAAATAAATTATAAAGTGGCTGCCATCTAAAACAATAACTGAGCAGAGAGCCTGATGCGGGGCTCAATCCCAGGACCCTGGGATCATAACCTGAGCCGAAGGCAGACATTTAACCAACTAAGCCACCCAGGCGCCCCAACAATGGTGCTTTTAGAGTCTAGGTGATGGTTGAGACTTCACTGGCAAGCTGAGAATGGGACAGATAGCCAAGACTGACCCCAGCACCTGCTGGATCTCACCTTGGTCATGCAGACACTCCCGCAACAGATGCAAGATAAACATCGGACTATGTCCAACCAGATCATGCGAAGAATTGTTGGCATGAGTAGTCCCATTGACGACCTAGAGGAAAATAGTGAGAACCTCGTGACACAGGCTGGGGTGGAAGAAACGGAAGATGAAGACAAGATACCTGGCACACCAAAGAGTTGAAGGTTGATAATTTACACTGAAATCCTGAACACCATTTTTACAATCCAAGAGAAGACCGAAAGGCTTTTTGAAGCAACTGCTATGGGTAAACAGGTTTTCTATGATAAAGTGTGCATTCTTCTATCATACACTGTCTAGTGAGTTTATACAGTGATTCCCCCCAGTTTCTTGAACATGGTAACTTCATATCTTGGACCTTGGTCAGTTATGCTGCTTAATATTAAACACCCAAACTTGGCAGTTTCTGTATAAAATTGTCAAAATTTTTGGTGTAAAAAAATAAAACAACAGTTTTAGAAAATAATATAGGAAAATATCTTTGTGACCTTGGGTAGAGGAAGAGTTTTAAAGATTTTTTTTTTTAATATTTTATTTGTTTATTCGACAGACAGAGATCACAAGTAGACAGAGAGGCAGGCAGAGAGAGAGAGAGGGAAGCAGGCTCCCTGCTGAGCAGAGAGCCCGATGCGGGACTCGATCCCAGGACCCTGAGATCATGACCTGAGCCGAAGGCAGTGGCTTAACCCACTGAGCCACTCAGGTGCCCCTAAAGATTTTTTTTTTTTTTGACAGATAGAGATCACAAGTAGGCAGAGAGGCAGGTAGAGAGAGAGGGGGAAACAGGCTCCCCGCTGAGCAGAGAGTCTGATGTGGGGCTCAATCCCAGGACCCTGAGATCATAACCTGAGCGGAAGGCAGAGGCTTTAACCCACTGAGCCACTCTGGCGCCCCAGAGGAAGAGTTTCAAAGCAAAACATGAAAAGCGCTAATCAAAGAAAAAGATTGAGAAATATGTCTGCATTCAATTTAAGGAATCCTGGATAGAAAAGGGCATCATGAAAAGAAGAAAACAGCCACAGAGAAGATGGTTGCAACATATATAAACTATAGAAAGTTCAAAGCCAAAATATAAAAGAACTCCTATAAAACAATAAGAACAAGACAGGTGAGGTGCCTGGGTGGCTCAGTGGGTTAAGCCTCTGCCTTCGGCTCAGGTCATGATCTCAAGGTCCTGGGATCAAGCCCCCAAAGGGGTTCTCTGCTCAGTAGGGAGCCTGCTTCGTTTCCCCCTCTCTCTCTGCTTGCCTCTCTGCCTACTTGTGATCTCTCTGGCAAGTAAATAAATAAATAAATCTTTAAAAAAAGAAAGGGAAAAAAAAGAACAAGACACGTGACTCAGCAGAAAAATGAGCATGAGGAGTGCCTGGCTGGCTCAGTCAGAAGAACATGAGACTCTTGATCTTGGGGGTGTGAGTTTGAGCCCCATGTTGGGCACAGAGATTACTTAAAAGTAAAATCTTAAAAAAATGGGCAAGAGGGGTGCCTAGGTGGCTCAGTTGCTACTCGTCTGCCTTTGGCACAGGTCATGATCCCAGGGTCCTAGGATCAAGTCCTGCATCGGGCTCCCTGCTCCACGGGAAGCCTACTTCTCCCTCTCCCACTCCCCCTGCTTGTATTCCTTGTCTCGCTGTCTCTCTCTCTCTCTCTGTCAAATAATAAAACCTTTAAATAATAAATAAAACCCATCCATAACTTCAAAAAAGAAGCAAGAGATATGAAGGGGGCAATTCACAAAAGAAGATATAAAACGTCAGCAGGCATATGGAAAGATGTTTAACTCTGTTTGCCATCAGGGAAATCCAGATTAAAACCACAATGAGATACCGAGTATCTAAAATGAAGAACGCCAGTATTAAGTGTTGGTTCTGATGTGAAGCACCTGGAATGCTCCTATACTGCTATCAGTGCAGCCTGTTACACCCACTTTGGCAAACAGTTTGACTTCACCAACTGAAGTCGAAAGTTGCTTTCTCTATGGCCCAGCAATTCCAGGATACATGCAACAAAAATGGGTTCAAAGCACACAGGAGACATAAACCAGAATGCTCACAGCAGCATAACCTGTAATAACCCCACATTGGAAACAACACAAATGTCCACCAAGAGTAGATGATAATTTGGGGGTGCTGGGTGGCTCAGCCAGCTAGGCATCTGGCTCTTGGCTTCAGCTCAGGCCATGATCTCAGGATCCTCGGATCGTCCCTGCGCATTGGGCTCCACACTCGGTAGGGAGTCTGCTTGAGGATTCTCTCTCCTTCTCCCCTTACCCCTCCCTCCTCTCATGCTCTCTTGTTCTCTTGCTCTAAAATAAATAAATAAATCTTTAAAGAAAAGAAAAAGAGTAGGCAATAGGTGATAGAGTCACACAATGAAATATCATACAGTAATAACACTATATACAACAGACACAACATAGATGAATCTATCAAATAAAAGAAACAAGAAAAAAACTAGATACAAAAGAATACATACTGTATGAATTACATAAACCTCAAAAATGGGCAAAATGGAGGCACGTGGCTGGCTCAGTTTGTAGAGGACATGATTCTATACCTCGGGTTGTGAGTTCAAGTTCCACACTGGGCGTAGAGTTTACTTTAAAAAACAGGCAGAGGGCACCTGGGTGGCTCAGTTGGTTAAGCTACTGCCTTAGGCTCAGGTCATGATCCTTGAGTCCCGGAATGGAGTTCCTCATCGGGCTGTCTGCTCAGTGGGGATCTGCTTCTCCCTCTGGCCCTCTCCCTTCTCATGCTCTCTCAAATAAATAAATAGAATCTTTTAAAAAAAATTTAAAAATAAATAAATAAGTAATAAAATAAAATAAAAAATAAGCAGAACAAAACCATACTCTTTAGATGGTAAAAGAGCAAAGAAAAGTGAGCAAGTGAATAATATGAAATCAGGAGTGGCTATCTTAGAGAGGAAGGAGAGAAATGGGATGCCAGAGGATTCTGCATGGAGCTCCTGGGATGCCGGGAATGTCCTGTGTTCAGCCTGGGTGGCTGGCACAGGGATGCGGGGTTTTTTGGAGTTTTTTTTATTTTTTAATTTTTTAGGTGGGGAGAGGATATTGTTTTATAATAATTCTTTAAGCTGTATACTCAGGCAATGCAACATTCTGAGTGTGTTTTTTAAACTGAACTATGTAAAATTGCCAGTGTCAACCATTTTTAACAAACAAAATGGTAATTTCAGATGATTCAACCTAATATTTCACAGTAAAACCCAGTTTACATGAAGATAACCAGCCATTCAAAACGATGATTGTAAAGGCCACTAATAACTACATTTGCTTACTTTACTTAAAGATGTATTTATTTATTTGAGAGAGATCGAGAGTGCACATGAGTAAGTGGGAGAGAAGTCTCACGCAAGCGAGTGAGAGAGGATTCTCACTCCTGGCAGTGCGGAGCTGGATGCAGGGTCTCAATCCCACCACCCTGAGATCACGATCTGAGCCCAAGCCAAGAGTCACATGCCCAACTGACTGAGCCACCCAAGCGCCCATCATTTATTTATTCAACAAATGTTTCCTGAAGGCTTATTATGAAGCCAGCACACTTCTAGACACTGGACTAGAGAATTGGATTTTGTCATGGTGCTCGCATTCTAATGGATTTGGAAACACAAGGGAACGGAGTGGAGGAGAGAGGCCATGGGAGGAAACGGCCACAGGCAGAAGGAACAAGTGCACAGGCTGCATGACTGGAATGTGCTCGTGGAACTGAAGAACAAGGAGACCAGTGTTCCTGAATCAGAGCGTAGCCAGGGCAGAGTCTGTACACATGAAACAGGAGAAGGAACCCAGGACCCATCACAGACAGCCCCATTGCCCAGGCAAGGGACTCTGGCTTTTATTCTGAGCGTAATGAGAGGCCACTGGAAGGTTGAGAGCAGGAAGTAGTATGATTTGATTTCTAGAGTAGAAGGAAATCTGGCTGTACTATAGAGAAGGAGAAGGAAGCAGGGATGCCTGTTAAAAATGCTACTGCAGTGTCCAGGTGAGAGAGAAGGTGGCATGGACCACAGTGGCAGTGGTGGGAATCAGGACTGGTAGATTTTATAGGTAGAACCCAGGTAGGATCTGTTGATGGACTGCATGGAGAGTAAGCAGAAAAAGAGTTGATTATATATTTATATAAATATATTTATACTTACATTTATATTTCAGTGAACGAGAGAGAGACAGAGAATGAGGGGGGAGGAGCAGAGGAAAAGGGAGAGGGAGAGAGAATCTCAAGCAGAACCCCTGCTGCGTGTGGACCCTGACTCGGGGCTTGATCTCGCAACCCTAAGATCACAACCTGAGTTGAAGCCAAGAGTTGGACACTTAACTGACTGCACCACCCAGGCACCCTGGTAATGTATATATATTTTTTAAATTAATATACACCATTTGGTATGGTCAAAACTCTTCCAAACCTGTTCTTGCAACACCTGGCTGGCTCAGTTGGAGGAGCGTGCAACTCTTCATCTTGGGATTGCAAGTTCGGACCCCACGTTGGGTATAGAGATAACTTAAAAATAAAATCTTTAGGGGCGCCGGGGTGGCTCAGTCAGTTAAGCGACTGATTCTTGATTTTGGCTCAGGTCATGATCTCAGCCTTGTGAGATGGAGCCCCAAAGCCAGCTCCACACTCCACGAAGAGTCTACTTGAGAATCTCTCTCTCTCTCTCTCCCTCAGCCCCTCCCCCTGTTTGCGCACCTGCCCTCTTTCCCTCTCTAAATAAATAAATAAAATCTTCAAATAAAATAAAATAAGAAAAATAAAAAATAAAATCTTAATGGGGCACCTGGGTGGCTCAGTGGATTAAAGCCTCTGCCTTTGGCTCAGGTCATGATCCCAGGGTCCTGGCATTGAGCCCTGCATCAGACTCTCTATTCAGTGGGGAGCCTGCTTCCCCCCTCTCTCTCTCTGCCTGCCTCTCTGCCTATTTGTGATCTCTGTCAACTAAATAAAATCTTTAAAAATAAATAAATAAAATAAAATCTTTAAAAAAAACATGTTCTTTAAGTATTTTCATGAGAAGCTCAAGTATGGAGAAGTAGAAAAAATCCAGTTGGGGATTGATATTTTCATCAATGAAAATTGATATTTCATCAATGGGTAACACGGTTAATACCATTTAAAGAGCCAATGTTGATTACACATAGTATAGATGGCCACAGGAGATAAGGAAAGAAAGAGACACTCCCCTGCCCCCACTGCACCACTCTGCCCCAGGCCTGGAGAAGGCAGAAGAGTGTTCACTGGGGACGCGGGAGCTGATACACATGTTGAAAGAGGGAGGGGGATCTGGTCCAGGTAGGGGTCAGTTGGAAAGCAGAGCCTCGGGCCCAGTACAGAGTGATAGAGAGAGGACCCACTTTGGACTCAGAGACAATCAGCTCAAGTCTCAGGACTGCCAGGTACCACTAGATTAATGTGAAAGTTAAGAGAAAACCTCTGGGGGCCCCTGGGTGGCTCAGTGGGTTAAGCCTCTGCCTTCAACTCAGGTCATGATCTCAGGGTCCTGGGATCGAGCCCCGCATCAGGCTCTCTGCTCAACACTCTGTGATCCACCTATTAGGTGCCCAATAAAGGGTAGCTACTAAGGACAGTGTTTTTTTTAAATATTCAGGTTTTTTTAATTTTCAGATTTTTCTATATTTTGAGTGGAGGGATGGGAAGTTGGCTCCATTCCCATTTACCAGAAAATACAGCAGGTAAAGGACGAAATAAACTGTTAGGAAAAGGAGAGCTGCTAGTAATCTAGACTGGGACACAGCTGGGGTCTCTAGTTAGATAAATCTCACAGTGATGACTAATCCAGAGACTTAGAGCTTCTTCAGGGATTCTGTCACATAGTCATGTCTCCCTCTGCTGGCAGGACTTGATTTTGCAGGGTAACCCCAAATATCAATGACTTGGGTCTGAAAAATTTGCAGGCCCCAGGATTACTAAAGAGCTAACCCTGCCTTCTTGGTACAATCTCACCCTGACTGGTTCCTGGGACCACAATGGAAGAAGGTGATTTTATGGGAATCCCCTGGGAAAGGAACTGTCATTGTCACAGAAGACACAGGGAAGGGAATTTCTTCCTCCCACGGAGCCAACCATAGGTCTCAACTCCTACGAAACCGTTACTCAAACCAGGACTGAGAAGCAGCCATCCTGCCATGTCCACAGGAAGCTCGCCCTGCGGCACAGGAGACAGACGACCAGGGTTAAAGGTTTGGAGTCTGAAGACTGTGCCACCTGACGGCAGGGTGTCCTTCCCCAGTCCCTTAGCCTGAAGCCTAGAATCCTCCTTTTAACGGGATACTAATATTTGCCCCTCTCCTCAGCCTGACTTGGGGATTAAGTGAAAAATACATGTGATAATACTTTATTAACTGTAAATCATTCTATAGATTATTTATTTATTTGTTTGTTTGTTTGCCATTGCTTCTTTGTCTTCCCTCCCCATTATCTTGCCCTGAAGGTCTTGGAACATTCATTCATTCATTTGTGTAACAATCGATTCTGATTACCTAAAGTGAATATAGCAGTATCATGCTAGGTATGGGGAAAGGAGACACAGAGACAAAGAGGATAGCTCCTATCTTCAGGGGCTTCGTATTATAGGAGAGAGACAGACTCAGGTAACCATAGCATGAGATAGACTATGAGTAGTAAAAGACTAGTTAAACAAGGGGCGCCTGGGTGGCTCAGTGGGTTGAACCTCTGCCTTCGGCTCAGGTCATGATCTCAGAGTCCTGGGATTGAGCCCCACTTGGGCTCTCTGCTCCGTGGGGAGCCTGCTTCCCCCACCCCCCGCCTGCCTCTCTGCCTACTTGTGATCTCTCTCTCTGTCTAATAAATAAACAATATCTAAAAAAAAAAAAAAAAAGACTAGTTAAACAAGGAGCTATACAATTATGAGGAAAGGAAAGATTAATTAGAATAGATAGAATTAGGGGAATCAAGGAAGTCTTCCCAGAAGAGGTGATATTCATACAGGGCTTTCATTGACTTATAAAAAATATATTCCTGAGCACATGCTGTGTGCCAGGAACTGGACTAGTCATTGTGGATGCAAGAATGAACAAAACAGGGGCGCCTGACTGGCTCAGTTGATAGAGCAAGAAATTCTTGATCTCAGATTTGTGAGTCTGAGGCCCACATTGGGCATAGAGTTTCCCTAGGGGGGAAAAAAAAAGGGAAATGAATGAAACAGTCATGTTATATCTTCACAGAACAACAAAAGTGGGCAAGTAATGGGGCACCTGGGTGGCTTAGTGGGTTAAGGCATCTGCCTTCAGCTCAGGTCATGATCCCAGGGTCCTGGGATCGAGCCCCGCATCGGGCTCTCTGCTCAGTGGGGAGCCTGCTTCCTCCTCTCTCTCTGCCTGCCTCTCTGCCTACTTGTGATCTCTCTCTGTCAAATAAATAAATAAAATCTTAAAAAAAAAGATTTTATTTATTTATTTGACAGAGAGAGACAGTGATAGAGAGCATGAGTGAGAAGGGCAGAGAGAGAAGCAGACTCCCTGTGGAGCTGGGAGCCCGATGCAGGACTCGATCCCGGGGGACTCTGGGATCATGACCTGAGCCGAAGGCAGTTGTCCAACCAGCTGAGCCACCCAGGTGTCCCTAAATAAATAAAATCTTTTTTTTTAAAGATTTTTATTTATTTATTTGACAGAGACAGATCACAAGTAGGCAGAGAGGCAGGCAGAGAGAGAGAGGAGGAAGCAGGCTCCCCGCTGAGCAGAGAGCCCAATGCGGGACTCGATCCCAGGACCCTGAGATCACGACCTGAGCCGAAGGTAGCGGCTTAACCCACTGAGCCACCCAGGCGCCCTAAATAAATAAAATCTTTAAAAAAAAAAAAAAAAAAGAACAACAAAAGTAGGTAAATAATTAATTTAATTACAATTATGCTAAGTTCCATGAAAGAAAGTACCGGGAACAAAAAGAACACATTACAAAGGAATATAAACTAGGTGGGAAAGTCAAGAGATATACCGTTAGGAATTGACATTCAAACTGAGAGCTGAAGGATTAAGAGAAGGTATCTAGGTAAAGATGGTGAAGATAAATGTTCTATGTAGCAGAGACAGGCCCTGTGTAAAGGTCCTGTGGTAGGAAGTTGGAACAGAACTGAGGAAGGCCACTGTAACTAGAGCCCAGGGAGCAAGGGAAGAGTGGCATGAGATGTGACTAGAGATATGATGGGCACCAGACTGTATAGGTCTTTGGGGCTACATTCATGATTTAGACTTTAACTTAAGAAGAGTGATGAGCATTAAAATTTTTTAAGCATGGAGTGACTTGATCAGACATGTGTTTTTAAAAGATTACTTTGGGGGGGTACCTGGGTGGCTCAGTGGGTTACGATCTCAGTGGGTTATGATCTGCCTTCGGCTGAGGTCATGATCTCTGTCTGTCAAAAAAATAAATAAAACCTTGTGATCTCTGTCTGTCAAATAAATAAATAAAACATTTTAAAAATAAAATAAAAGATTACTTTGGAGGCGCTTGGGTGGCTCAGTGGCTTAAGCCTCTGCCTTTGGCTCCAGGGAGACTGAAACTCCAAGGGATCGAGCCCCGCATCAGGCTATCTTCTCTGCAGGGAGCCTGCTTCCTTCTCTCTCTACCTGTCTCTCTGCCTACTTGTAATCTCTGCCTGTCAAATAAATTTTTAAAAATAAGTAAAATAAAAGATTACTTTGTAAAGAATGAGTAAGTGGAGGCAAAGCATATCTAGTGAGTCCAGACTACAGGCCATTGTAGGGATGCCAGGCCAGACAAGATGGTGGCTTGGGTCATGATATTGGCTGTGGAAGTGAAGAAAAGTTGATAGATTTGACAAATATTAAGAAAGTTGAATTGATAAGATTTGGTATTTGGAGGGATATATGGAGGGTGGGGGAAGAGTTGTTTACAGAGTTAGGGACCATTCTTGGAGGACAAAGTTTGGAAGGGAGGATGATGAGTTCAGTGAAAACAAGTAGAATTTCAAGCACATGGGAGCCATCCAAGTGGCTATATCCATTAGAGAATTGGATATATAGATTTGGAGCTCAGAGAAGTCTGGGCTGGAATACCAATTTAGGAATCATTTAAATATCAATTGAAGCCATGAGCTATAATGATCATTATAGGGTGACATTGAAAGAAGAAGAGGGCTTAGGACTTTAATGAACACTCAGTGTTGAAGTTGAATAAGGTCAATTGATTAGGGAGACTGAAACTCAGCAATCAGAACTCATGAGAGCTGGAGGAAGAAACCCAGAAAAGTATAGGGTCATGAAAACCATAGGAAGTGAGGGAGAGTTTGCTAAAGAAGGAAGAAGTGGGTTGTGTCAAAAGCTTCTATTGAAAAGGGCCCACTAGAAATGGCACTGTGGGGTTACTGATACCCTTGGCCAGAGGAATCTTTATTGAGCAGTGGTAGTAGAAACTATATCAAGGTACAGAACGAATAGGAGGTGAGCCTGTGTAGACAGAAACAAAGTTAGGGGAACACTACAGACAGAGATGCAGTATGGGCAAAATCATATGGAGACCCCCAAAATTATGATGTGTTGGGAGGACTTCGAGCAAACCCAAGTGGTTGGAGACTTGAGTGTGGAACAGGGAGAGGGAAGAAAGAATGGATGATAAAGAAGCTGAAAAGGGAAATGCAGGATGTGAACAACTTTGAACACGAAGGACAAAAGGCAGGAAAACTACGATTTCTTGAATGCCTTCTACATCCTGGGAGTTTCCGCATTATCTCCCTTAATACTCATGTAAACCCTGTGAGTGATGGCAGAATCCTTACTTCTGAGAAAATAAGCTATTCAGGGAAGTTTTCCTTTACTGAGGATCATACATCTGCCCATGTGAGCAATGGGCTTCCAGCCTTCCTTCCACGCAGGAAGATCTGGGCAAGTGCCTTGCCAGGTGGTGGTATCAACTGGGGAGAATGAGACCAGAATCCCTTTCGTCCGGCAACACCCTGGCATCAGGTGTTAGGCAAAGGAGAGAAAGGGTAGTCCAAAAACTAAAGCCAAATGCAACAAGAAAATAGTCCAAGAGCCAAATGGTCGGTCCATCCAGAAGTCAGGCTGCCGGAGCCAAGAAAGGTTAGTCTACAAAGCCAAAACCCCACCCAGTAATTGGTCCAAAAGCCAAGTTACTCACAAGCTGTACAGCCTGATCAAAGAGAGGGTTGAGGAAAGCCAGGAAAGTTCACAAGTAAGCAAGCCACCAGCTCAGCCTCAAGCTTCCAACCGAGCTGCCCTTCAGGTCCTGAAGGGTATTTGAAGGTGAAGATTGGAAGGTGAAGAACTAAACAAAAAGGTCCTCCAGAGAATAACATGATCAGAGATGTTTTATGCAAAGATTCTTCCAGTGTCTCTGTGGGGAGGGACCTTGAGGTTTCAAATAATACTACCTCCTCGATCTGGATCTCAGAGAGAAAGGACAACTCAGGCTCAGTCCACAGACGCAACCGCCCTCCGCAGAGTAGGGCATGGGTAAGACACTGGCTCGGTCCTTGGACTTGAGGAATTATACCTGATTTGTATCCTAGAGGAAAAATACGAAGACCTGCAAAGAGGAACAGCAAACATGGACTGGTCTATCAAGGATACTCAAGAAAGTGAAAGCTGTCAGGCAAACCAAACCAGGCCACAAGCGTGTATTAAGGGCTTGCTTAAAAATAGGTCTTCTCGGGGTGCCTGGGTGGCTCAGTGGGTTAAGCCGCTGCCTTCGGCTCAGGTCATGATCCCAGGGTCCTGGGATCGAGTCCCGCATCGGGCGCTCTGCTGAGCGGAGAGCCTGCTTTCCTCTCTCTCTCTCTCTCTCTGCCTGCCTCTCTGCCTACGTGTGATCTTTGTCTGTCAAATAAATAAATAAAACCTTTAAAAAAATAATAGGTCTTCTCGGGGGGCACCTGGGTTAAAGCCTCTGCCCTCGGTTCAGTTCTTGATCCCAGGGTCCTGGGATCGAGCCTCATATCGGGCTCTCTGCTCCGCAAGCAGCCTGTTTCCTCCTCTCTCTCTGCCTGTCTCTCTGCCTACTTGTGATCTCTGTCTGTCAAATAAATAAATAAAATCTTTTAAAAAATAAAATAAAAAGTATTTATTTATTTTCAGGGGCAGCTGAGTGGCTCAGTTGGTTAAGCGTCTGCCTTTAGCTCAGGTTCTGTTCCCAGGCTCCAAGGATGAGTTCTACGCCCAGCTGCACATCAGACTCCCTGCCCAACAGGGAGCCTGCTTCTCCCTCTCCCTCTGCCTGCCCCTCCCCCTAACTGTGCTCTCATGCTCTCTCTCTGTCTCTCTGTCAAATAAATAAAATAAAATCTTTTTTAAAAAAGTCTTCTCAGGGGCTCCTGCCTGGCTCAATAGGTGAAGCATGTGGCTCTTGGTCTCCGATAGTGAGTCTGAATCCCATGCTGGGTGTAGAAATTACTCAAAAATAAAATCTTTTTTTAAAAAAAGCTTCTTGGGGTGCCTGGGTGGCTCAGTGGGTTAAGGCCTCTGCCTTCGGCTCGGGTCGTGGTTCCAGGATCCTAAAATCAAGCCCTGAGCTGGGCTCTCTGCTCGGTGGGGAGGCTGCTTCCTCCTCTCTCTGCCTGCTTCTCTGACTGCTTGTGATCTCTGTCTGTCAAATAAATAAATAAAATCTTTAAAAAAAAAAAAGTCTTCTCATCGGCAGAAGAGTTTATTCATTGTTTCATCTGAGTCTCATGGCCACTCCATAGAAATTATTCCCCTCCCCCTATCCAACTGTGTTGTTTTTTTTTTTTAAGATTTAATTTATTTATTTACTTACTTATTTACTTACATAGGGAGAGGAGGAGCAGAGGGAGAGGGACAAGCAGACTCCCCGCTGAGCCCAGAGCTGAGGGGGGCTCCATCCCAGGACGGGGAGATCATGACCTGAGCCAAAATCAAGAGTTGGAGGCTTAACTGACTGAGCCAGCCAGGCGCCCTCTAGTTGTTTTAAACAGTTGAAGAATTGAGGCTAGAGCAAGATAAGAGATTGCACAAAGTCACACCATTCTGGATGGCGATCAGAAGTGCAAGTTGGGGGCGCCTGGGTGGCTCAGTGGATTAAGCGGCTGCCTTTGGCTCAGGTCATGATCTCAGTGTCCTGGGATTGAGCCCCGCATCGGGCTCTCTGCTCAGCAGGGAGCCTGCTTCCCTCTCTGTCTCTGCCTGCCTCTCTGCCTACTTGTGATCTCTCTCTCTGTCAAATAAAATAAATAAAATCTTTAAAAAAAAAAAAAGTGCAAGTTGAACCCGAGCTTTGTTTTATGCAAATTCTGCGTCCCTTTCTGCTATAGAAAAGAAATTGATCAGGGAAGATGTCCAGAGGAGGAAGTGCTTGAACTGCGCCAGTGGCAGGCTGCCAGGTGTAGAAGGGTGACAGCGCCCTCTGGGCAAAGGCACAAGGATGCAACACAACACGATCACTTAAGAAAACAAAACAAGGTTCTTAGAATGAGAGGTCCTTGTGGACAAGGAGGTCCAACTCCTAGAATGGGGCCTGGGGCTCAGCAGGCCCCCGGGGAACTGCTTGAAGGAATGAACTTCTGGACCGCAGGTTCTCTGTGGGATAGTACCTGGAGGGGAGGCTGGGAAATTAGGCCGGGGTCAGAAGATGGTGGGGCTTGTATACGTGATGGAAGGCTAGAAGAAGAGGAAGAGGAGGAAGGCAGGGGAGCCGGGTACATGTGCAGAGAAGACGTGAAGAGAGAATCAGCTGGAAGGTGGTTTCAAGAGACAAGGGGAAGGCCAGAAGTAAACCAGGCTCAGGAGAAGGGAAGGGAAGAATCGAGAAACATGCAGGAGTCAAGGTACCTAGTGACCCTCCGAAGGGAAGGGGGGACGTGTCCACGTCTGCAGGCTGAAAGACAGGAGCAGTGGAGGGATGGAGGATGGTGCCTTTGGAGGGAACAAGTGTGGGTGGTGGATACCCCAGTCCCAGGTAGGCTGCGACCTCAGCAGTCCCTCTTAGGTTGCGTGCCAGAGAGGGAGGGGCCTCCCGGACCGGAGAAGGCATCAGCAACCTGCCAGAACCGGGTTAACAAAGGCAGGACTACAATTCCCAGCATGCTCCGGCCCGGTGGGGTGACGGCGGGCGGTGGCTGCGCCGCACCCGCCTGGTGGGCGCGGGACCGGGGTCGCCACCCGAGCCTGTAATTCCGGAGGGGTCTGCGGGGGTGCGAGCGGGCGATGCACCCTTGTCCCCCGCGCGCGGGCCGCGCCGGGCTCGCGCCTCCCGCCCCGCAGCCCCGCCCCTTGCCCCACCCCAGCCGGGCGGCTTAGCTGGGGCCGCAGCGCGGCGGCAACATCACTCTCGCCGCCGCTGCTCCGCCCCATCCCCTTCTGTTTTTCTCTCTCATTCTCCGGTGGCAGCGGCGGGGAAGGTGGAGGCAGGGGCAGCAGCAGCCGCGCGGGCTGCAATGAATGATCCCCCAGCGCGGGGGGAGGACTCCAGGTGAGCCTCTGCCCTCGGGAGGGCCGGGACCCCCGGCCGCCCAGGACCGGCAGCCCCCGCCATGGATCCCTAGAAGAGGAGGAGGAGGAGGAGGAGGAGGAGGAGAAGACAGCTTCGCCGCCCACCCCCATCCCATTTTCCTCTTCCTTTATCTCATTGTTGCCGTAGCTGTTTACGGCAGCGCTCCCTCTGCCCCAGCATGGGGCGGGCTCCGGGCACTGCCATTCGGCCGGCGCGGCTCCCGCGGCTGCCGGGGGATTCTGCCTAATTCCCCCTGCCCGGCCCGTGCAGTGAGGACCGGAGAGCGGTGGAGGCCCGGACTGCAGCAGCGGCGGGGCCACCTCCCAGCATCCCCACCCTAGGAGGCTGCATGCGGATTGAAGAGCGGCGCCTGGGGGCTGGGCTGGCCCCGCTGATCCCAACCTAGGGAGGCCAGCAGGACCGCCCAGGCTGCGGAGGGGCCCTGGGGAGCAGGAAGGACAGAGCATCAAGATGGCCAGTAAAACCAAGGCCAGCGAGGCCCTGAAGGTGGTGGCCCGGTGCCGCCCCCTCAGCCGGAAGGAGGAGGCTGCTGGTCACGAGCAGATCCTGACCATGGACGTGAAACTGGGCCAGGTGACCCTACGGAACCCCCGCGCTGCCCCAGGGGAACTGCCCAAGTCCTTCACCTTTGATGCCGTGTATGATGCCAGCTCCAAGCAGGCAGACTTATATGATGAAACCGTGAGGCCCCTGGTAGACTCGGTACTTCAGGGTTTCAATGGCACGGTGTTTGCCTATGGCCAGACGGGCACCGGCAAGACCTACACCATGCAGGGGACCTGGGTGGAGCCCGAGCTGCGGGGGGTCATCCCCAATGCCTTTGAGCATATCTTCACCCACATCTCTCGCTCCCAGAACCAGCAGTACCTGGTTCGGGCCTCCTACCTGGAGATCTACCAGGAGGAGATCCGGGACCTGCTCTCTAAAGAGCCTGGCAAGAGGCTAGAACTGAAGGAGAACCCGGAGACCGGTGTCTACATCAAGGACCTCTCCTCCTTCGTCACCAAGAACGTCAAGGAGATCGAGCACGTGATGAACCTGGGGAACCAGACCCGGGCGGTGGGCAGCACACACATGAATGAGGTCAGCTCCCGCTCCCACGCCATCTTCGTCATCACTGTGGAGTGCAGCGAGCGGGGCTCAGATGGCCAGGACCACATCCGTGTGGGCAAGCTCAACCTGGTGGACCTGGCTGGCAGTGAGAGGCAGAACAAGACAGGCCCCAATGCCGCCGGAGGGACGGCCACACAGTCCACGGGTAGCGGCAGCGGTGGAGGTGGGGGTAGTGGCAGCGGTGGTGGTGGTGGTGGTGGTGGTGGTGGTGGAGAGAGGCCTAAGGAAGCCTCCAAAATCAACCTCTCGCTGTCTGCCCTGGGCAACGTGATCGCTGCTCTGGCTGGCAACAGGAGCACCCACATCCCCTACCGGGACTCCAAACTGACCCGGCTGCTCCAAGACTCTCTGGGGGGGAACGCCAAGACCATCATGGTGGCCACTCTGGGGCCGGCTTCTCACAGCTACGACGAGAGCCTCTCCACCCTGCGCTTTGCCAACAGGGCCAAGAACATCAAGAACAAGCCCCGGGTGAACGAGGACCCCAAGGACACGCTGCTGCGGGAATTCCAGGAGGAGATCGCCCGCCTGAAGGCCCAGCTGGAGAAGAAGGGGATGCTGGGAAAGCGGCTCCGGAGGAAGAGCAGCCGCAGGAAGAAGGCCGTGTCGGCCCCAGCTGGGTACCCCGAGGGGCCGGCGATAGAGGCCTGGGTGGCCGAAGAGGAGGATGACAACAACAACAACCACCGCCCACCCCAGCCCATCCTGGAGTCAGCCTTGGATAAGAACATGGAGAATTACCTGCAGGAGCAGAAGGAGCGCCTGGAGGAGGAGAAGGCGGCCATCCAGGATGACCGCAGCCTGGTGAGCGAGGAGAAGCAGAAGCTGCTGGAGGAAAAGGAGAAGATGCTGGAAGACCTAAGGCGGGAGCAGCAGGCCACGGAGCTGCTCGCGGCCAAGTACAAGGTAAGGGCCCCAGACAGCAGCGGGACTCCAGAGGTGCCCAAAGGGATCTGGGCTGACAGGCTTTTCTTTGCGGGTCTTTGATCCTACCTGAAGCAAGGTGTCCTCCCTCAGCACAGCACGCTTGCCTTCCTGCCCGATACTCCCCTGGAGCAGCCAGGGAAATAAATCCCCACAATTCTGGGCTGCCGGGCAGAGCCTCCCAGGAGCTCTTAGGAGGACAGACAAACCACACACACACACACACACACACACACACGCAAAGCAGGCAGGTGGTCTTTCAAGCGGAGGAGCTTGGGCTGGTCTGACCAACCGCCTGTCAGTCTCTGTTGGTGGCCGTCAGGATCAGTCAGGTCCTTGGGGTGACCAGGCAGGGCCTCAGCCTCATTTGGGGGTGGGTTCCCTTGCATAGCCACCTCCCCTGGGACTTCCTCCCTCTGTAGCACCTTCACACCTCACACCATTTTAATAATATCTGACATTTGGATAGCACTTCCCAGTCTACCAAATGCCCCACAGACACGATCTCATCTGATCCTTAGCCATCCAGGGTACTGGTTCTTAAGCCCCCATTTTATGGGTGAGGAACTAAGGCTCAGAGGTGCAATGATCAAGGTACCATCCTACCAGGTGGCAAAGCTGAGCTGGAGCACACTAACGCTGTGCTCTTTTGGTTCTGGGATAGCCAGAGGGACTAGGAATGGATCCTGCGCCCTGAAAGCAGCCATGGGACCCATGCAGGGCCCAGTGCTTGCTAGAATTAGGAAGGAGATCCAGAGATCATGGGGAGGGTAGGGGAGAGCACTGGGCTCTACCCTGGAGAACTGGAGTCTGGGCCTAGCTATTCTATCGCTCATCGAGTGACCTTGTGTAAGTTGCTTTCTCCTTTCCTAAAGCCTCAGTTTCCCTTTTTGTAAAACTGAGGTGGCCTGGGTGATCTCCGAAATTCTTCAAGCAGAGAAGCAAACTGCCCCCCCCCCCCCCCCCGGCCTCATCCCAGCAAGATCTAATTTCCCATTGCCCTGAGAGCTATCCAGATCTTCCTGCTGGGGCCTCCAGGCACAAGGTGGGGCTAAGCTACAGAGGGCTCTGCCAGACCAGCCACAGACCTGTTCGGTTTCATTGCCACAGATGCCACAACTCAGTGTTCCAGGCATTTCCAGGTCCCTGGACTCCTCAGTGCTGAGGGTTGGAGGAAGGACACAGGGAACCAGGAGCTGATCACTTGCTGGAGAGAACAAAACATTGCTATTTTTTATGCCCTCTCAAGAGTGTGGGCTGGGGAGCAGGGAACTCAGCCTGGGGAGGGAGAGTGGCGGCTGCTGGGAAGCCGGGCAGATGAACTGTGTGCCATTGTCTGGGTTATGGGAATGTGCTGCTGCACAGGGGCTCTGGCCTTGTGTCTTTAATATTTAATTCACCTCCATGAGCTCAGCAAGGGTTCTGCTGAGATGCTTCCTCAAAGAATGGCCCAGAGGCCTGGCACCTTTGGGGCCATCTGGGGAGAAGCAAGATGATAGCCGAATAGTTAGACTCAGTCCTCCCTAGGAGGAAAGGAATCCAGGCAATCTGGTGCTTTCCACTGGAAAATCTTACATGGGCAATCTGTCATTAGTTTCATTACCAAGGGAAGCCCCTTCCCCCTTACTTCCCTTCTCCACCCTCATTCCCCTTAAAGCTGGGAGGCAGTGGAGGCTAAGACAGTACAGAAGCACACTTCAGCCCTGAGGAAATGGGAGAGGGGTTGGTGTGAAGGATCTAGCAGATCCTTCCCATTGGGAACAATGGGATCTCCCATTGTTGGCAACTGACCAGCTCCCTCAGTAAGATTCTTGGATCTAAGGCAATGTGGGGCAGAAATAATAGGACAGTCAAAAAGTCAGGGCAGCCAGCACCAGAATTCTTGCAATAGAGGTATGGTCCACAGAACCCTCCTTCTTCGAGGTGGCAGAGGCCTTGGGAAACTGAGACCTGGCCTTGCCCAGGGCCATATAGGTGAGTTAATGAGATCCCAGACCCCTTATGCTTGATCCAGCCTTTTCCCCTTACGCCCGAGTCCTAATGTTACCTGTGCTACGTGATAATCAGAATAATTCATCTTTATGTAACACTTTGACATCTTCATCTCAAGCAACCCCAAGAGATGGGTGTTCCTATCCCTATTTGACAGTTAAGAAAACCAAGACTGGAGAGCTTGAATGCCTGTCTCTGTGCCCCTGGGCTGAGAAAATAGTGGAGTGAAGACTGGACTCAGGTGTCCTCATGCTCCCGGACCCCTGTTCTTCCCAAGTCATCACCATCCCTCCATGTCTGCTCACCGTGTGACTCAGGGCCAAGGCTTTTGCCTCTCTAGGCCTCAGGTTTCTATTCTCCTAATGAAGAGAAGTCTGACATATCTCCCTGGAGACTGATGGACATGGTCACTATGGGCCAGGCTTTCAGACATGAGTGAAGGGGGCGGGTTGGCTGGGAAATTCCAGGAGGGGAATGAGTCCGTATCCTGTGACTTCTTGTCACACCCAGCCCAGGACAAACATGAACAAGACAACTTGAGTGGAGCCTGGACAGAGAACCCCAACCTCTTCCTATCCCCAAGGCACGGCCTGATTCTGCATTGGATCTTTCTAGGATGGAGGAAACAATTTGAGGGATCACAGATTAGAGGGGAGGAGCACGTCAGAGATAATGCCAGGCCTGCCTATTGCACAGGTTTGTGCTCAATGAGATCATTAGTGGGAGGGCGTTGGAAATAAGTTGAAAGGACCAAATAAAAGGAGGGGCATTAGCAGCCACAGGGTGGCCTCTGTCGATCAAGCCGGGGTCCAGTGATCTGGGGGACTGACATCTTTGCTGTTAGCTTGACTCTTTTCTCCACCCCCCGCACCCCCACCAGCCGATCCCAGCTGCCTTGCCATAACCCTACATCTCTGGAAGCAGAGCTGGGCAAGAAAGAGCCAGGAGGACTCAGAAGAGAGGGAGCTCCTGCTCCCTTAACCGAGCTTTTGCTCCCCATCTGCTGCACACCCTCTCCAGGTCCCACTTCTCAGTTACCGTAGCAGCTCCCCTAATCGCCTCCCCCCATTCCCTTCTTCCAGTTCACACCACCCTCTGGGGGCAACGAAGCCAGAGCTGGTACGACCTACTGCCCTCATTCACTCTGACTCATCTTACAGTCTGGCTCGCCTGCTTCCCCTGCCTGCTACCTCCAGGCTCCCCGTTTCCTTTGTTCTCCCCTCACTGTGTACAAACACCAAGCCTGTCTCCTTGGAGTCTCCTTTTATCTCTCCTTCCGTATTCACTGGGGGCCCCAGGGGAAGTGAGGGTGTGCAAATGTGTGCAGGCTCGTGATTGTGATCGGGCCCGGTTTCTCACTAATCATTCACAGCCCTTCCTTACGGAGTATCCCCCAGGGGCTTGATAGCACGCTAGGCCTGTGAGGAAGGGGGTGCAGGGAGAGTCACAGACCCAAAACTGAGGCTGGGGCTCAGACATTCGTGCACAATGTGTGGACTGCAGTGAGGACCCGTGAAAGCGTGTGGATGGGTTGAGAGAAGGCCCACTTTACTCACATTTCATTGTGCAAGATCCTTGACTTTTGAACTCAGTTTTTTTGAGGGATTGGACCAGGTGCTTTCTGTAACTGATCCTAGATTCTTAGAAGGAAAGAAGGATGGCTAAGGGGTGTTAGGGTTGTAGATGACACAAAATGCTGGTTTCAGCTAAAAGGAGGGGTGAAAGAGGCACTGCCTGTTTATCCCCACATGAGCAGGTCTGGCGGGAGAAGAGCTAGAACCCGGCTCTGTCTGCAGCGGGTGTAGAAGAGAGACCCTGCAGAAGCGCCAAAGGGGCGAGGTCATCACAGAGAATGCAAACTACACTGAATGCTTACTGTCCACTCCGTGGCTCCCTCTTCTTCCCCTCACCTCTCAGCATGGGGATTAACCACAAAAACGTTACCAAGAGGGAGTTTCAAGCCCCAGAAACAGCAGTCATCACAATAAGGATGCTGTTTCCATAACACCTGCTATGTGCCAAGCACTGTACTACTTGTTATGTACACATGATCGAATTTAATCTACGCAAGCACCTTCCAAGAACAGTGTTGTTACTCTTCCCATTTTAGATCTGAGAAAACTGAGGCCCATAGAGGTTAAGTAACTTGCCCAAGGCCTCATAGTTTTATGTGGCAAATCTCGTTGAGCCCAGGTTGGTTAAACACAAAATGTGATCTTCTTTTATGCTTCAAGATTTGGAATATCAGTTTTGGGAACTGGTTGCTAGGTGAAAACTGGCAGAAGCTTGTGCCATGGAATTTGAGGCGACAAAATCCAGTGGGCAGCTGGAAATGGATCTGTGGAGACTAGCAATGGAGATTCGGGGCCTGTCTATAGAAGAGAGCTCAAAGGGGACCCAGGCCCTCCATTCTTGACATTCTCTCTGTGTAGGAAATGAGTTCCCAGATCTGGTCTCTGCTGACGTTATTTTGTAGAGTGCTGTATTCAGATCACGTGCATCACACACAGACAGGCCTGGGTTTCATGAAAGACCTCAGTCACCTCATCTATAAAATGAAATAATACAGTACCGACGTTTATGTTTTTGAGAAGATTAAATGAGATAATGTTAAAGTGCTTTGCACACTTCCTGGGATGTAAGCACAGCTTTTTATTACTGCCTAATGGACAGTCTCACTTAGCTTTGCCTTGATAAGTCAAACACACCACATTTTAGACTGGCATTCAAGACCTAGCAGAGAGCAGCTGCCATATGTCTCCTCTATCTTACCACCCCCCCAAGCAAGCTACTCCAGTGAGAGACCTCAAGCCAACTGGTCTACCTCTATCTTTTGAACCTAAAATGTACCTCACCGCCTTTCTGCTGTTGCACTGTTTTTATATCCTGGATTGTTCTGGTAGCCAGGGGATGGGAATTAGGGGAGCAGACTAAGCTCAATATAAAGAACTTCTTAACACCTAGAAATGGACCGCTCCTAGAGGTAGCAGGCTCCAAACCATGAAAGTGCTCAAGGAGAAATGGAGTGTCAGTGTTGCTCTAAAGGGATTCGTGTATCAACAAAACTATTAATCTTGATGGCCTTTAAAGTCTCCTCCTCCTAAAAGTCCTTGATTGTTAAAAATACTCTTTTGGGGGGGGGCACCTGGTGGCTCAGTGGGTTAAGCCTCTGCCTTTGGCTCAGGTCATGATCTCAGGGTCCTGGGATTGAGCCCCACATCGGGCTCTCTGCTCAGTGGGGAGCCTGCTTCCCCCTCTCTCTGCCTGCCTCTCTGCCTACTTGTGATACCCCTCTCTCTCTCTCTCTCTCTCTGTCAAATAAATAAATAAAATCTTTAAATAATAAAAAGAGAGAGAAGAGAATGGAGAGAAAAACAGGGAAGAAATAGAAGGGGATGGGGAAGAGGGGAAAGAGAAGTGGGGTCATAAAGGCAGAGGGCAGGAGGGAGAGCGTGGGTAAAGGGCTGAACAGCAGGGATCCTGGGGAGAAGCCGCAATAGGAGAGAAAGTGCTATAGGAGACAGTTAACTACTCAACCCTGGCAGTGTTATCATTTCACAGAACTGTGGCGAGCTGGGGGCATTTTGTAATTATAAAGATTTGACTGGCAGGAAGCACTGAAGACTGACTAATACATTTCCATCAGAGGTCTGGGACTTCAAGTTACGTGGAGGCTCCGCAGGCCTTCGGGTCCAGTGTTGGGTTTCTCCCACGGCCCTCAGTCACCACCAGCCCCCAGAGAGCACGACTGCATGAAGTGGGTGTGATAATGTTCTCTTTGTGCTCTGAGGATGTGGGGAAGGGCCTGGAATGCAGCTGGAGAAGGGCACCCTTCTCTGGCCATGTCCTGCTAGCCAGTTTTACCTGGACGATCTTGCACACTTCTGGAGCCTTCTGGGCCTGAGAGCTCCAGACCCAGGTGGCCTGAGAAGATAAGAAGATAGTTCCCTTCTCCCAAAGATGCAGCCCTTCAGCCCCGCCCTCTGCGCAAGGCACCCCACCTGTGCTCAGGGTTCAGGGGCCACTTGCTCTTGTAGTCTGGTGGATCTGGAATTTGTAATATCCTGAGAAATTCCTGGGCATTAACTCCCAGTCATACTAAAGAGTTCCTGCTTAGTTGTCTCCTTCTCCTGCCAGATGTCCCCAGCAGAGGAGGACCAGGACCTGGGCTGCTCTGTTTTTATAGCACTAGGTAATGGGCCTGCAGCCTTTCTCCTTTCTTGAGGTGAGTCTGCAAGATAATAATGGCAACGATAGTAATGACGATGACAGCTACCATTTCTTTATTTTATTTATTTATTTTTTTTTTAAAGATTTTATTTATTTGACAGAGATCACAAGTAGTCAGAGAAGCAGGCAGAGAGAGAGGAGGAAGCAGGCTCCCCACTGAGCAGAGAGCCCAATGCAGGGCTCAATCCCAGGACCCTGGGATCATGACCTGAGCCGAAGGCAGAGGCCTAACCCACTCAGCCACCCAGGTGCCCCCCCCCTTTTTTAAAGATATTTATTTATATATTTATTTATTTGAGAGAGAAAGTGTGAGAGTGAGAGAGCACAAGTAAGGGGAGTGCCAGAGGGAGCAGAAGAGGGAGCAGGAGAAGCAGGCTTCTCACCAAGCAGGGAGCCCAGTGTGGGGCTCCATCCCAGGACCCCGTGATCGTGACCCAAGCCGAAGGCAGACACTTAACCAACCGAGCCACCCAGGTGCCCCGACAGCTACCATTTCTTCAGTGCATGTCTAACACCAAGCATGCCGCTGTTTTCATGTGCATTCGGTTTCTTTAATCCTCACAATAACACCATGAAGTAGTACTATTTTAATCTCCATGTGACAAATGAGGATGCTGAGACTCCTTAAGGAAGGAAAAACCCAAGGTCACATGCCTAGGAAGTACTGTGGCCAGAATAGGAGCCTCTGTCTGCCTGACTCCAGAACCCATGATCTGTACCCCCACCTCACACACTGTATTACCAGCTTCGGAAATGAAAGATTCCTGCCAGATCCCTAGCTAATAGGCCCCAGTGGGAGCTCTTGTCTGTGGAGATGCTTAGCTCAACCCATCTCCGTCCTTCCTAATGATGCAAACCCCCAGCCTCCGACTCACCTGGCTCCGTCCATTCATATAATCAACAAATCTTTTTAAGTACCCATAACCAAGAACATAAGTCAGCAGGTATAGTTAACAAAGTCTTCAAATTATTTAGATTTCTGGAAGGAATCACGAGAATTCACCAACAGTAGTTATTTCTAGGAATTTTAGTGGGGAGAGGCTTTTATTTATTATTTATTTACTTTATGCTTTTATTTATTATTTATTTACTTTATACTTTTTTTACTTTTACTACAAACATATATTTTGTTAAATAAAAACTAACCTAAAGGGGCGCCTGGGTGGCTCAGTGGGTTGAGCCGCTGCCTTCGGCTCGGGTCATGATCTCAGGGTCCTGGGATCGAGTCCTGCATCGGGCTCTCTGCTCAGCAGGGATCCTGCTTCCTCCTCTCTCTCTCTGCCTGCCTCTCTGCCTACTTGTAATCTCTCTCTGTCAAAATAAATAAATAAAATCTTTAAAAAAAAAAAAAAACTAACCTAAAAATTTAAGTGTGAAGAAAATATAAAAGAAATGTGTTAGCACCTCTTTGGAAGATTGGCTTAAAAATAATGAATAACTGGGGCTGGGAACTTTTAGTTGGTTGAGCGTCGGACTCCTGATTTCCGCTCAGGTTATGATCTCAGGGTCATGGGATTGAGCACTGCATCAGGCTCTGCGCTCAGCATGGAGTCTGCTTGTCCCTCTCCCTCTGCTCCTTTCCCCTCCCTCTCTCTCTCTGGAATAAATAAGTAAAACCTTTTTTTTTTATTATTATTTTTTTAAAGATTTTATTTTATTTATTTGACAGACAGAGATCACAAGTAGGCAGAGAGGCAGGCAGAGAGAAAGGAGGAAGCAGGCTCCCCGCTGAGCAGAGAGCCCCACATGGGGCTCGATCCCAGGACCCTGAGATCACGACCTGAGCCGAAGGCAGAGGATTAACCCACTGAGCCACCCAGGCACCCCAGTAAAACCTTTTTAAACAAATGAATAATTGGGGCCCTGGGTGGCTCAGTGGGTTAAGCATCTGCTTTCGGCTCGGGTTGTAGTCTCAGGGTCCTGGGACAGAGCCCAGCTCATTGGGCTCTCCACTCAATGGGGAATCTGCTTCTCCCTCTCACTCTCACTCTCTGATCTCTCTCTCAAATAATTCTATAGAATCTTAAAAATAATAAATTAAAGGGGCACCTGCGTGGCTCAGTTGTTAAGTGTCTGCCTTTGGCTCAGGTCAGGATCCCAGGATCCTGGGATCAAGCCCCACATCAGGCTCCCTGCTCAGCGGGAAATCTGCTTCCTCCTTCCCACTCCCCCTACTTGTGTTCCCTCTCTCACGGTCTCTCTATCAAATAAATAAATAAAATATTAAATAATAATAATAAATTTAAATTTAAAAATGATTAATTGAGGGAGACCCAGTATTGATAATAATTCTCAGTGATACCCAGTTATGGGCAATCCTGTGACCTTGGACAAGTCCCTTCCCCTCCCAGGGACTTTAAGAAATCATCCGTAGGTGCTTCCTTGCTTTCAGTACTATTTGCTGATTCACCTGGGAAGCAACAGGTCGGGAGCCCAGGGTTAGAGGTCAGCCTGAATGACAGGCAGCGAGAACTGGAGAGGAATGACCAACCATTGCCTGGGAGCCACCGGCCACGTGACCCTGGATGACCCACGTGACCCTGGATGACCCACGGAAGCCCCTTGGGCCCGTGCCTCAGCCGTCAAATGCTGAGTCTGCACTTGAAGCCTCCTTAGGTCTCCTCCAGTCCTGACACTGTAATATTCTATTGTTGGCCAGAGGGGAATAGGGGGGAAGGAGGAAGTTAGGGATCAGGTCTGAGATGCTTATGGTTTTCTCACTGAAATAGATGGGCTGATTTTTTTTTTTTTTTTTATTCCTTCTTTTCTCTGAGAGGCATCGAAGTACTACTGGGCACCCACACCCCCGTCTGGGACAAGGCTGCGGGGGGAGTCCAGCTTACCTCACTCCCCAGCCAATACGTTTCCTGAGCCCAAACTGTCTCCTTCTTGATGAGAGAATTCCCAGCATTTGAGACGTGCACGATTTCTGTTGTGTCTTAAGCCATCCAAGGAGACTGAAGGCAGGAAACGGTCTGGGTCTCCTGATTTTGGTTCCTCAGGGCAGAGAATCACTGAACTTAGCACTGTTCTTCCCTTTACTGTTGTCTCCTTTGTTTCTTTTTCCTTTACTGCTGGCTTCTCGATGTCTATAACCAGGGAGCCCCAAAAGGAGAAATCGTTCTATGGCAGTCGGAGTGGCTGTAATAACAGAGGAAAGCAAAGATGGTCCACTAATTGGGGTTTTTTGCTCTTTGTGATGAGTCGTGAGTACCCGTCAATCAGATACTGACTGACAAGTAACCACTGACACAGGATTGTACTTTATCACTTACCGAATAATTTCACGTCTGTAACCAACTCGCCACTTACCAAAGCCTGCAAGGTTAGTGGGTGCTCTCTTCCGTTTTCCAGATGAGAAATCAGATGCCCTAGATGTCATAGCAAATAGGGTGGCCAGGGCTCCTGGGAGGCTCAGTGGGTTAAGCCTCTGCCTTCGGCTCAGGTCATGATCTCAGGGTCCTGGGCTCTCTGGCTCTCTGCTTGGCAGGGAACCTGCTTTCCCCCTCCCCGGCTCTCTCTGCCTGCCTCTCTGCCTACTTGTGATCTCTCTCACTCTCTGTCAAGTAAATAAAATCTTAAAAAAAAAAAAAGGGTGGCAGAGCATGTACTAGCATTCAGACTGTCTGACCTGCCCAGTGCTCTGGCTGTTGTCCCTCCATGGAACCCAGGAGGCAACCTTTCCCACGAGCATCCCAGCACTTGACTTCTCTCCGGGAGGCTAGGGATCCTGACAACCTCCCCGAATCCCATAATTAACATCCTCATCCCCTCATCTCAGAGGCCCCCGTAAGGCACCTCGGGCAGAAGCATCTTCAGCAGAGATCTGCCTGGCTTAGCTCCCAGAGAAAGAAATGGTGCCCTGAGCTTTCCTGATGGTTCCTGATCTGGCAATGTTACCGAGACCAAATGCTGCCGCTCTCCAAGGCACCTTGCTGCCTGAGTCTGGGAGAAAGCTGTGGCCCAGGGAGAGGGATACCCGTGGAATTAAGAGGCTGGTGTTCAGATCTCACCTCTGCCATTTGCTGGCTCCGTCAGCTGGAGGGAGTCCGTCACCTGTCTGAATCCCTGTTTTCTTTTATGTCCAGTGGGGATCATACTCGTTATCTCGCATGGTTCTTATGGTGATCAGATAGGATGATTAGTTTAAAAGGGAGCTAGCCCAGCCACAGGCACGTGGCAAGTTGCCTCTGAGACTCCTGTGTCCTGCAGCATGTGAGAGATGAGCTGGCAGTGGCTGAGCGGAGCCTGTCTGGCTTCTCTGTGAAATCATACCTGATAGTATCTTCTCAGACGAGTGGCTGGCTGGGCCTGGCTGTCTCCTCTCTGGCTTTTCAGATCAACATTAATGAGTACTGGGGGTGGGGAGTGCCTGGGTGGCTCAGTGGGTTAAGCCTCTGCCTTTGGCTCAGGTCATGATCTCAGGGTCCTGGGATCGAGCCCCATGTGGGGCTCTCTGCTCAGTGGGGAGCCTGCTTCCTCCTCTCTCTGCCTGCCTTTCTGCCTACTTGTGATCTCTGTCAAACAAATGAATAAAATCTTAAAAAAAAAAAGTAAAAAAAAAAAAAAATGAGTCCTGGGGCCTCCTCCCTGCTCCTTCTGGTCTTGCACCGTGGTTGCTCCTTGAATAGGAAGGGGTGAACCTCTGAGTACCCCCAGCTGAGTCCATAGAGTCACATGGTCCCTGTGATGGGCTTGGCCGTTCGCTGTCATGGCAGCTGACTTGCCTCCAAAATCGGGAGTCAAGACCCTGATCAAAATGGGAAATTACGGGGCGCCTGGGTGGCTCAGTGGGTTAAGCCTCTGCCTTCCGCTCGGGTCATGATCTCAGGATCCTGGGATCGAGCCCCATGTCGGGCTCTCTGCTCAGCGGGGAGCCTGCTTTCCTCCCTCTCTCTGCCTGCCTCTCTGCCTACTTGTGATCTCTGTCTGTCAAATAAATAAATAAAATCTTTAGGAAAAAAAAAATGGGAAATTACTCAGAAAGAGCGTGGTTGATGTAGGAACAGATACATATAAAAATGCCTTCATTGTGAGACTCCAGGCTTAGACGACTCCATCTCTGGGCCTCAGTTTCCTAATCTGTCAAGCAAAGAGGATTGGGCTCGAGGGTTCACTGAGGCTGCCTTAGTTATGCCGCGATTTGTAGCGGTTTCTCAAGAGTCAGACCCATGTTCCTGAGTTTCCCGCCCTGCCTCTTCCACCCCCACAACCGCTGCTCGCCTTTTAGTTACACTGGACTGATTGAGAACCAGTAAGACCAAACCCTGTCCTGTCTGCAGGCCCCACCCACCTATCTTTTGCCATGAGGGATCACAAAGGCAGCATTAACTCCAGAGGCTAAGAACCCCAGGGAACTTTTCCTAGGGACTAGGACCCCTGTATTCCCAGCCCCTCTGCTTAGTATCCCCAAGCCTGAAGGGGGACCTAGGGATTTGAGACTACACTGTCCCTCCCTGCCCTCCACAGATGCTGGTAAGAACAGATACCTGATGAAAAGGAGGAGATGGCCACTGGTATCCTCAGAAAAGTGGGGGAAAATTAAAAGCAAAAGCAAAAACCAAGCAAAACCCCCAAAAAACCCAAACCCGGTTTCTAAGCAAAGAACTGAAGTCGTGCATGACGCATTTCAGAGTGTGGGGGGGAAACAGGCAGCATGGGCTACGACTGGGGAGAAGGTGGCGGCTGAGACCTTGCACCTGGATTGGGGCCCACCCACAGATTTTGTGCCAGGACCAGCCCCCTCTTCTAGCACAAGACAGGCTCTGTCAGGCAGGCTTGGCTGATCGTGTGGGCTAGGAAAGTGGGCAAGCCTTGGCGAGTCACCAGAAAGGCAAATTCAGTTGTCATTCAGACCACGTTTGCGCTGGGTCTCAGCGGGGCTAGCAGAGAAGCTATAGGGGCAGTGGACGAATGGAATTGGGTGATGATGGACAGTCAGACATCATCCAGAATTCTCTTCATGGAGGTCAGGACCCAGTTCAAAGGGGAGATCCTGAAGCAGGGTTCCAGGTCCAAGGAGGGGATCTAAGCTGAAGGCCAAGGAGCAAGAACCAACAGAGAGAAACTTGTCCTGGGAATCACGTCACGGGGGGCAGAGGAGGGGCTTAGAACCTGGGGGGCCCTGGGAGTCTTGGCTGATACATCAGATTCCAGACCTGATTGGCAGCTCAAATCCCGCCTGCCTGTGTCGACATGGGTTTCTTGAATCCAGAATTTTGAATGAGAAAAGCATGAGACTTAGGTGTAGGTAGCTGGAGAAAGTGGAGGCTGAACAAAGCATTGTTTGAATCAGAGGTCTGGCTCCTTACTTAAAAATCACCAAGGGGGGTGCCTGGGTGGCTCAGTCAGTTCAGTGTCAAATCTGGGAAAAAAAAAAAAATCACCAAGAAAAAAAAAATAATAAAAAAAAAATGCATAGGGGCACCTGGGTGGCTCAGTGGGTTAAGCCTCTGCCTTCGGCTCAGGTCATGATCTCAGGGTCCTGGGATCGAGTCCTGCATCGGGCTCTCTGCTCAGCAGGGAGCCTGCTTCCCTATCTCTCTCTCTCTGGCTGCCTCTCCGTCTACTTGTGATTTCTCTCTGTCAAATTAATAAATAAAATCTTTAAAAAAAAATGCATAAAGGGGTATGCCATGAAAGGAGAGATCAGACCTCCGCCAAGTCCACCTCAATGGTTTAGAGAATATACAATCAATGGAGGTTCAATTTTATATCTATTAGCAAATTTTAAAAATAATGATAATTATGCCTAAGACGGTATAACAAAAATTGTTCCATTATTTATTGCTGGCAGTCATTTAAGTGGTATAATTTTTTTTTAAGATTTTATTTATTTATTTGACAGACAGAGATCACAAGTAGGCAGAGAGACAGGCAGAGAGAGAGGAGGAAGCAGGCTCCCTGCTGAGCAGAGAGCCCGATGCGGGACTCGATCCCAGGACCCTGGGATCATGACCTGAGCTGAAGGCAAAGGCTTTAACCCACTGAACCACCCAGGCACCCTAAGTGGTATACTTTTTTAAGATTTTATTTATTTGAGAGAGCACAAGGAGGGGGAGCAGCAGAGGGAGAGGGAGAAGCAGACTTCCCACTGAGCAGGGAGCCCAATGTGGGGGCTCAGTTCCAGGATCCTGAGATCATGACCCCAGCCAAACGCAGCCGCCCAGCCAACTAAGCCACCCAGATGACCCTTGGTGATATAATCTGTTAGAAAGGTAACTTCAGAGGCGCCTGGGTGGCTCAGTTGGTTAAGCAACTGCCTTCAGCTCAGGTCATGATCCTGGAATCCCAGGATGGAGTCCCACATCAGGCTCCCTGCTGAGTAGGGAGCCTCCTTCTCCTGCTGACCTCTCTCCTCTCGTGCTTTTTCTCTCTCATTCTCTCTCTAATAAATAAACAAAATCTTTAAAAAAAAGAAAAAGAAAAAGAAAGAAAGAAAGGTAACTTTGCAGTATGTTCTTAGATAGACAAAATGTTTATAACCCTTCATTAAGCGTCTGCTTTCAGCCCAGGTGGCAATCCTAGGGTCCTGGGATGGAGCCCCACATCAGCTCTCTGCTCAGCGGGGAGCCTGCTTCTCCCTCTTCCTCTGCTGCTCCCTCTGCTTATGCTCTCTCGCCTGGGTGGCTCAGTGGGTTAAGCCGCTGCCTTTGGCTCGGGTCATGATCTCAGGGTCCTGGGATCGAGTCCCGCATCGGGCTCTCTGCTCAGCAGGCAGCCTGCTTCCCTCTCTCTCTCTGCCTGCCTCTCCATCTACTTGTGATTTCTCTCTGTCAAATAAATACATAAAATCTTTAAAAAAAAAAAAAAAGTTTTTTTAGATGAAAAAAAAACAAAAAATTATATGTACAAAGTTTTTTTTTTAACAAGGGTGTTTATTGTAAACATTGTACACAACGAAAATATCTTCTTATAGGGGTTATTCAGATATAGTTAAATTATCTACTGTAAATATTATGCAGCCATTATATTTATAATCACAGACCTTATGGAAATAATGGGAAATTCTGGAGAGATTTGATAAAATGGAAATAGCAGGACATGAACTTATATTTATACCATATCTATTGGTGTGAAAAAATGATGTGTGCATTTGGAAAAATCTGGAAAAACAGGGAAAATTTAAAAAGCTGATTAGATGAGGAATATGTGAAAGTTTTTCTCCCATCCAAGTACTAACCAGGCCCGACCCTGCTTAGCTTCCGAGATCAGACGAAATCGGGCACGTTCAGGGTGGTATGGCCGTAGACTGTGAAAGTTTTTCTAATTTTGTTTCTGTACTTAATTTGATATTAGTTTTTTTTTTTCTAAAAGGAAAGACAATAAAACGTTAAAAATAGGTCCCCAGGTGCACCTGAGTGGCTCAGTCGCTTAAGCATGTGTCAAAGCGTCTGCCTTTGGCTCAGATCCAGGGTCCTGGGATTGAGCCCCACATTGGTCTCTCTGCTCGGCGGGGAGCCTGCTTCCCTGGCTCCCTCTGCTTCCCTCTCTGTCTACTTGTGATCTCTGTCAAATAAATAAAATCTTAAAAAAAAAAAATACAACTCTTGATCTCAGGGTCCTGAGTTCAAGCCCCACATTGTGCATAGAGCTCACTTACAAAAAATGTGGCCCTAGAATCCCTTAATAAATTCTTAGATATTTAATACAGTCCTCCTGAGATAACAAATTCCATAAATGTATTACCTTCTGTAATCAGTAGAACTTCCCTTTATTTGTCCTTTAAAGTCCAAAGTATAGGGGCTCCTGGGTGGCTCAGTGGGTTAAAGCCTCTGCCTTCAGCTAAGGTCATAATCCCAGGGTCCTGGGATCAAGCCCCACATCAGGCTCTCTGCTCTGTGGAGAGAGCCTGCCTCTGCCTCTGCCTGCCTCCCTGTCTACTTGTGATGTCTCTCTCTGTCAAATAAATAAATAAAATATTTAAGAAAAAAAAAAGTTTTAAAAAAAGCCCAAAGTATAAGCTCTTCCTCTATGTACCAGGATTGATTGGAAAAGTCCAGATCGTTCCTTTTCACACCTATTTTATTTATTTATTTATTTATTTTTAAGATTTTATTTATTTATTTGAGAGAGAGACAGTGAGAGAGAGCATGAGAGGGGAGAAGGTCAGAAGTAGCAGACTCCCCATGGAGCAGGGAGCCGGATGCTGGACTCGATCCCAGGACCCTGGGATCATGACCCCCAAAGGCAGTCGCTTAACCAACTGAGCCACCCAGGCGCCCACCTATTTTTATTTTATTTTTTTAATTACCTGAGCTCAGGGCCCAACCTGGGGCTCACACTCACAACCCTGAGATCTAGAGTTTCACGCTCTGCAGACTGAGTCAGCCAGGCGCCCCCACACCTGTTCTGATCGTGCAGTTTCCAGGTCTATCCTCTTAACCTTTCTTCGTCTTTGCACACTGACGAGTCCTATTTTTTTAATAGCCCTTGGATGGTTTTAGCTGTCCTCTGGATCTCTCTCCCTCCTGCCTGTCCCCAGAGACGCAGCGATGGAACTACACACAGTAGCCCAGATTCAGCCGCATCACCACCATTTTATATTTGGGTGGAATGATTTTTGTTTTGTTTCCAAAAAGCCTTTATGGTGGTGACTGGCCAGATGCTGGTGGCTTTTTTAGCTCTGGCGGCATATTAAGCCAATGTCTTCTGGGACCAATAGAGAATTATTCCCCCCACCCCGTGCTGTTCTTTTACTCTTTTCTTATTTTTTTTTTTTAAAGATTTTATTTATTTATTTGACAGACAGAGATCACAAGCAAGCAGAGAGGCAGGCAGAGAGAGAGGAGGAAGCAGGCTCCCTGCTGAGCAGAGAGCCCCATGCAGGGCTCGATCCCAGGATCCCGAGATCATGACCCGAGCCGAAGGCAGCAGCTTAACCACTGAGCCACCCAGGCGCCCCTCTTTTCTTATTTTTTTATTTTTTATTTTTTAGCTTCTAACTGACTGCTCCCAGCTATCATTTAATTAGTAGAGCTAGGAGTACTTCTTCCCAGACTGAAGCTCATAGGACGTTTTTTGTCAGCTCACACAGCCTAGAAATGCTCTCGAACATTAGCACTCAGGAAGATCTGGGGGCATCTGTGGGGCTGGGGTCTGCCCTGTGCTGTCTTTCTTGCATGATTTCTACTGGCGATCAGTCCTGTCTTTTCATATCCGCACATTTTTCCATCCAGAGACATGCCTGTTTGTTTCTGTTTCCTTTCCCTAATCCACCCCCATCCCCCCACCTGCGTTATGAGAAAGTACTTCCCTTTCTCTGTCTCCTCACAGCCCCCCACCCCTCTGATGTAGAACCATGAGGGGTGGGGAGCGTTTTAACCTCTAAAGGGCTGGCTACTGGCTTCCCCAAGTACCGGAATAACCGTGGACATGAATCAGATGTGATTTCCTCCTGCTGGAAACGTGTTGCTTTTCTTTGAGCAGGTTCTGCTTCCTAAAAACTAAACAGAAAGAATGTCTGGAATGGAAAGAGCTCAGGCTTTGGAGCCAGGCCGACCTGGACCTGGGTTTTCCATTGAACTTGAATGGCTGCAGTGTGACCTTGGATGGATGACTTACCCAGTCTGAGCCTGTATGAGGAAGCTGTTGCTGCTACTACTATGTCCCTTAAAGCATGTCCCACAGAGCCACCTGGGGATCTCATTACAAAGCAGATTCTGATTCACTAGGTCTGGTAGGGCCTGAGATCCTGCAAGTCTCTCTCTCTCTTTTTTTTTAAGATTTTATTTATTTGAGAGAGTGAGAGAGCATAAATGGGGGTGGAGGGAGGGCAGAGGGAGAGGGAGAAGCAGACTCCCCACTGAGCAGGGAGCTGGATGCAGGGCTCCATCCCTGGAGATCATGACCTGAGCCAAAGGCAGACACGTCACTGACTGAGCCACCCCGGCGCCCCTGAGAGCCTGCATTTCTAACAAGTCCCCAGGAAAGACTGATTCTGGGGTACCTCAAAAAGCAGTGATTCTTTCTGTTGTTGTTGTTTTTAAAATTGTATGTATTCATTTGAGAAAGGGAGAGACAGAGAGAGTACAAGCAGAGAGAGAGGCAGAAGCAGGTGACCACCCCACTCCCCCACCCACGCACCCACCCCCGCCCGCTGAGCTGGGAAACCCACGCCGGGACTGGATCCCAGGACCCAGAGATCACGACCTGAGCCAAAAGCTTTAAACCTTTAAAAACCTTTAAACCTTTAAAAACCACTGATGCCTGGACCTCATGGCGGACTCCCCAGCCCCTTTGCAGTTTGATTGGCAGTGGGATGTAGTCTGGGCGCTGGGCCTGGAAGAACTCCCCGGATGATTCTAATATGAGAATCTGAGACCTACTTCTTAAAGGGTTATTAGAAGTAAATGTGAAACACCCGACAGGCAGAGAAAACCATGGTTTTCTTCTTCCCGGTTCCTTGCCCTGTTCTCTCTCCGCCCTAGTCCCCAGCCCATCAATCAGTCAGGAAAACCGGGGCACCAGCATCAGTGCTCGGCTTCAAGACTCCTCCCCGAGCACCTGGCATGGGAGTTCTTAAAGCCACTCATGAGGGGCGGGGCCCAAGATAATAACGCGATGTGGTCCAGCAGTGGGAATTTTAAAAGCTCCCCAGTGACTCTAATACAGCAACCAAGTTTGAGAAGGAGTGCCTTTATGAGATTGCAAAGAGTGAAGAACACGGGAATGACGTCAATTACCAAGGGGCGGTGCAAGGACTCAGGGCTGGAGTGTCCCAGAATAGGAAGCCAGGCCAGACACCAGGTTTCTGTGATCTTGTGTCCCGGGTAGTTGGAGGGATCCGCTATCCATGGCCCCAGCAGAAGGGGGTTTCCTGCCTTGTCTCTCCTTCCTCCCTCCTCACACCCATCCCCTCCCTCCTGCCAGGTTTCCCAGAAGCGCAGACCCTGCTGCTCTGCCCTTTTGCCCTCCAACAACGAGTGTGGGCTTGTCTGTTGAAGGAGGAGAAGCTGGGATAAAGGGTCAGTTCTATTCCGGATGAGAGAGCCCAGGAAAAGACTTGGAACTCCCCCTACCCCCCACCGCCACCCCACAAGCCCAGGGATTCCTTTCAGGGCCTCAAACATTTATTGAGCACTTACTATGTGCCAAGTTCTGTGCTAAGCCCTGGGGCCCCGAAATCATATCCGTGCTAAGACATGATCCCTGCCCTGAAGGGGCAGGGGAGACAGGATGTAAGCAATAATGGTCCATGTGGGGAAAAGAATAGGAATGTGTCCTGGTTATTGAGGGGGACCAAAGGAGGAAACAAGCCGATGTGAGGGAATCGGAGCACACACCCCAAGTCACTCCCGCTGAGTCTTGCAGGATAAGCAGTGGTTTTCTAGGCAGATATGGAGTGGCAAGAGAGCCCAGTGTTGTGAAATGGCCCAGCACATTCCAGGAGCTGGAATTCTTCTGGGAGCTGGAGCGCGCTTGGGGAGTGTGTGGTAAGAGGAGGCTGGAAGGCCGGGCCAGCCCACCCGGCAGGGTGCCGCAGCAGACTCTGGGTTTCATCTTGCAAAGATGCCTGTTGAGGTACTTGGCAGCAGAGGAGAGGCACCCTCTGACTTGTGTTTCTGGTGAATGCCCCTGGGTGTCACGGGGAGACGGATGGACGGGGAAGCTGAGGGCAATGACCCAGGCGAGTCAGGAGAGTCACGGTGAAGTCAGCAGGTGTATTTGCAGATGGAAAGCGGAGAATGGTGGGAGCCCAAACAAGAAGGCAGACTTGATGGGATTTGATGAATAGCCCAACACAGGGGCGGCAAGAGACGCACTCAGGGCAGGGCCTGGGGAGAGGTCAGTAAGGTACACAGGGCACAAAATTGAAGGCCTCGTTCACTCAAAAGATCGTGCAGGTTCTGGGCTTGAGTGAGAAGGAAGCGTCTGGGATGGGTTCAGGCCTGTGCTGTCGGGGTGAGCCAGATGGTGAGACAGCGTCCCGGAGCAAGGCCTGGGGGAGTTATAAGCACAGCTGGTGGCAGGGGGTGGGTTGGCAGTGAGGACAGGCAGCTCTCCAGGGCCCCGAGCTTGGCAGGAGCTCTCTCTTGGCCTCGGAGGCTGCGTGGGGCCACTCCGATGGGCCCGCTGTCACGCAGGGGCCAATGGCATCCTCACAGAGCCCCACCCCTGACCCCCCAAAAGCAGCCCTCCACCCCTGTCCTGCTCCGTCCCCCGTGATGGGGCTTCCACAGGTGGCAGAGGGGTCCCCTGCCCCCACACTGTGGCAGCAGCCTCTGCTTGCGAGCCCGGAAGCAGGTCAGCTGGTCCCACTGGGAAAAATTCCAGTAGGACGCAGCCAATATCGTCCGGTGGCTCAAGGTGATTTCAACCTTCCGGGAAGCCTGCGATGAAATCAGAGGACAGCTGGAGTGCCCAGGGGCAGCACCCTCTGATGAGCAGGAGTGAGAATGTGTTTCACATCATCCCGGTTTACCCAGTTTATATGCATCTATTATCCGTACGGCAGGTCTGTGCCGAGCACCGGGGCTCACGGAGTGGGGCCAGAGATGGTGGGTTCAAATCTTACCTCTTCGTTCACTAGTGGCATGACCTTGGTCAAGTTACTCTCCATCTCTTCAGTTAAGTGGGGAGAGTAACAGGAGCTTTCTCTTGGGCGGAGGATGGAGATCATGTTTGTTAAGGGCTGAATTCAGCCCCTCAAAAATAGGACTCAGCAATCTTTGTCAGACATCCTGGAACAGAGGCCGTTCTGATATTACAGATGTGAGAGCTGAAGGGGACCCTTGGTCTAGACCTTGCACTCAGTGGCGTCTCTCTGGCTGTCCCCAAAGCTCATGCGGCTTCTGGGGCCTCACACTGCCCTTTGGTGCTGCAGAATCTTCTTCTGCTTTCCATGTCAGCTGAAGATTACACCTGTGTTGAGAGCCGTCTTCTTGAGTCAGGAGCCTGTTAACTAAAGATTTGGGCTGCCCAGTCACTGCTCCCCACTCTTGAACACCAGCTAGGAGCAAAATGCCAGGATTCAAAAGCCTCCTGCATGCCCCTCCCAGGCATGGTGAACCAAACTTCCAGCTGTATCCAAAGCAAACAGATCAGGTGCCTATTTTCCCTGAGGGATTCCCTCTCTTTGCCTCACTTAATGGTCTTATTGATGATGGAAGACTTGGGCTAGAGCCCAGGAGGCTGGAGGGGCAACTTTGTTCTCGGGGAGGGCCATGAGGCCTCATCGGGGACACATCTTTGGTCCACTCCTGGACGGACCACAGAGCAGGGAAGCAGACCTCTCAAGTTGGAGATGCTGTGGCCATCTTTGAGAAGCCCATCTCTTTAACCCCTCTGTGTCCGCAGGCCATGGAGAGCAAGCTGCTCATCGGGGGCAGGAACATCATGGATCATACCAACGAGCAGCAGAAGATGCTGGAACTAAAGAGGCAGGAGATTGCGGAGCAGGTAGGGCTGGGGGCTTCAGGTCTCGTGGACGCTCATGGCCTTGAGGTCTTGTCTGGAGGACACAGGGCAGTGAGCCGTCAGGGACTCCGCATCCCTGGGATACAGTGCTAAGAACCTCAGACACGTGGCCCTGGGTCCCATGGGTCCCCCAGCCCAGGAGCTGCCTCTGTCAAGGGCACCGCCAGCTGAGGGGTGAGAGGAAGTGGTGGCTCTCCATGGCTGGTGATTCTCCAGGCCTTCCACAAAGGTGTGAATTCTTTGCCAACCGTATGACAATGTCCTGAATCTTCAAGAACCACAATTTGTTGGTCCTACTAGTCATCTGTGATGCCATATGGGGAGAGGGCAAGGCAGCTGGGAAGCCAGTATTACTGATGGGAATCTATCTTGGCTTGATACTCCTGGAATGGGCCAGCTCTTCGGGCTGGGGTCTCCATCCCCAGGGGGCAGTGTATGGCACAGACATGGCTACATGAGCTAAGAAGAAGGTTCAGAGAGGCTCCGCTGACGATGGGTAGGAGCAGGGGCCACGGGCCATGGGACGCTTTCTTCTCCTTCCCGGTGTCTGTGGCCACAGTGGAGCCAGATCCCGTGATAGGCAGAGTGAGCTTGTTCCCTAAGCTCCCTTGGCCCTCCCGGGGACATGCTGGTCCACTGAGCCCCTGTGCCCTGCCTCGGCCTAGAAACGCCGTGAACGGGAAATGCAGCAAGAGATGTTGCTCCGCGACGAGGAGACCATGGAGCTCCGGGGCACCTACACGTCCCTGCAGCAGGAGGTGGAGGTCAAAACCAAGAAGCTCAAGAAGGTGAGAGGCTCTGGGGGGCGGAGGGCCTGGCAGCCTCGGCCCGAGGCAGTCACCGACTCCACCTGAGGGGTCTTTAGGGAACTGCTGAAGCCCAGAGTGACTTCGCCGGGGCTGCCGGCCTGAGGAGTGGGGAGAAGGCGGGGGTCCAGGGCTGGGGCAGACTAGAGCCTCTTCTCCTGGGCCAGGCTGGGCCTGGTGGGCTGGGCAGGCCTTCACCTCCAGTCTCCTGCTGCCATCCTGACAGCGGTGGGTAACTTCCCCTGCGCAGTGTCACCAGCGAGTCACGGTTGGGTAGCCAGGCCCAGGACAGGAGTGTCAAGGAGGCCTGAGGAGACACAAGCCTGGGGGAGCTCGGGAGGGGAGCCGCAGGCCTCTGTGGACACAGGAAGGAATGAAACTGATCTCCGGAACCCTGCAAAGTCCAGGGCCAGGGAAGGGCGTGGACAGGGACAGGAAGCGGCAAATTCCAGCCCAGATTATGGGAAGAACCTGGAAAAACCACTGGGTTGCCGATGTGAGTGGCCCAGAGAAGGCCAGGAGGAGGCCCAGCTGCAGTGGCAGTTTCCAGGGACGTATCTTCCTCTTGGCGGGTTAGGAGCGGGATCACTCCAGGAAAGCCGGGTCATGCTCCTGGAGAGGCAGGAGTGGGACAGGTCACCTTCCAAACTGGCTTAGGCCCCCTTCCCTCCAGGACTCCGGCACGGCAGTTCTGTACTTGGGTCCTGACCCGGAGTCCTCTTGTAACTAGTGGTGTGACCTTGAGCAACTGTGTCCCTGAGTCACCTCCTCTACCAAAAAAGGGTTTGGGACTAAAAGGTCTCTCGGGTCCCTTTCAGTTTTCCACAAGGTGACAGCCTCGGAGAGGGAGCAGATAACAGGTCCCAGGGGAGGAGGGACAGGGTGGCCCTTTGAAAAACCCGCCCTCCTCTGTGGTAGGGCAGGAGGGAGGAGGCAGGGGCCTCGCCCTGGACTCTGCTGGTGGAGCCTGAGCCTGCAGCATCGGGGTCTGGGCCGGGAGACAGGGGCCTCGCCACCGCACGGCACAGCCTCTGAGCGGCGCCTGTCCCCACATAGCTCTACGCCAAGCTGCAGGCGGTGAAGGCAGAGATCCAGGACCAGCACGACGAGTACATCCGCGTTCGGCAGGACCTGGAGGAGGCGCAGAATGAGCAGACCCGGGAGCTCAAGCTCAAGTAGGGCCCCCTCCTCTTCCCATTGCTGGTCCTCCGCTGTCCATCATTACCTGGCCTCTCTCTGAGGGGCTTATTCCTTCCTCAAGGCCTCGTTCCAGCCGTCTACTCCCCCAGGAGTCCACATCCCTTAGGAATAAAATGTGTCTGACGGGGGAGGACGAGTTGCTTATACTGCCTCTGTTTCTTCTCCTTCCTCTACCCAGCTGCAGCGATGAGTCCCCCGAAGTGCATGCTGGGTGCTGGCCAGGAGTGACCCCTCGGGTCCTGAGTCCACAGTCTTCGCCCCAGAAGCAGGGGTTTCAAGTTCTGTGATTGCTGTAGGGATCCTCACTTCTCCAGCTGTCCGGTTTTTCCGTGTCCTCTGTTCCCTCTTGACTTGCCTCTTGACTTCTTGCTCCAACCTTCGCGTGCCCCCTGTGGTCTCTCCCTCCCCAGTTTCCCATCTCTACCTCATTCCTGCTCCCAGGTACCTGATCATCGAGAACTTCATACCCCCTGAGGAGAAGAACAAGATCATGAACCGGCTCTTCCTGGACTGTGAGGAGGAACAGTGGAAGTTCCAGCCACTTGTGCCCGCCGGAGTGTGAGTCCCTCACCGCCTGGTCTGGGCGCACCCCAGGTTGGGGGTGACCAGGGGTCTGCGGTGACAGCGGTTTTCTGTGGATTTGGAGACGGGTAGGAAAGATGCAGGTGGAGGATGGATTTCTCCAACGTAGGGGTCTTCACGAAGGAAGGGTGTTCTGCCCAAAACAAAATGTCTCAGGTGCCCCGCAAGGGACCCAAGGAAGGGAAGAGCGTCTCAGCCTTTTGGCGGTCCCAGTGAATGACAACATCTGGTCAGTCTGGAGAAGATTCATTCATCGGCTGCCAAAAACAGCAACAATAGTTAATATTTGCCTTCCTGGGTTGGGCACTGTGTACAGGACTCTCCGGACAGAAGGCAAATCAGACACAGTCAGAGCTCGCAGCCCGGTCAGGAATGCAGGGAAGTGATCAGATCAGGAAATGATAGCGGTGTGACCCAGGCTTGGTCAAGCAGCTCAGCCTGGTGATTCAGCATTTCCACCTGTTTCTCTACAGCCAAGCTGGAAGGGACAGTTTGCATCCGCTGACTGGGTGTATCGCTCCCCCTGCTGGTGGCTTGAAGAATTAGATGCTCCTCAAACCCAACAGAAGGACTGACTGCCTAGCTCAGCCCAACCACAGTCCTTTAACTGAAAATCTATACAGGGCTGTTTAGGAGGCTGAATACCAAAGCACTTTCCTGGGGGTTCTTTGCTCTCTCTATCTTAGGAATATTAATGACAAGATAGCACAGGATTCTCCCCAGCACTAGGTGGGAAGCTAGCTATAAAGGTCTCTGGCTTCTCCCCAAAACATCAGATGCCTATTTAATCGATCTACTGTCTAAAAGGCTGGCCCTACCCAAGCTTACACATTGCAGCTTTGTAAGTGGCAAGTTCATGAATAGAGGACTTTTCAATGGTGTCCCTTTGGACTTGACGCAAAGCTTCCAGGAGATTCTGAAAGGAAGCCCAGCTTGAAAGCCACTACTCTAGTGCCCTCTGCTGGAGAGAGATGCTGGTGAGGCTTCTGATTTGTAGGGTTATTGATTTTGTAGTTAGAATTCTGAGTTTCTCAACTTAAGTTTTACAGGGGTGCCTGGCTGGCTCAATCGGTAGAGAATGCAACTCTTGACCTTGGGGTTGTGGATTCAAGCCCCATGTTCGGTGTAGAAATAACTTAAAAGTAATTTTTTTTTAAGATTTTATTTATTGGGCGGCTGGGTGGCTCTGTTGGTTAAGCCACTGCCTTTGGCTCAGGTCATGATCCCAGAGAGTACCAGGATCCGGTCCCGCATCAGGTTTCCAGCTCTGCGGGGAGTGTGCTTTTCCCGCTGACCTTCTCCCCTCTTGTGCTCCCTATCACTCAAATAAACAAACAAATAAGGTTTTATTTATTTATTAGAGAGAGATCGGGGCAGGGTAAGGGGCATAGGAAGAGGGAGAGGAAGCAGATTTCCTGCTGCGAGCAGGACTCAACCCAGGACCCTGAGATCATGACGTGAGCTGAAGTCAGGTGCTTAACCAACTGAGCCACCCAGGAGCCCCCAAAATAAAAGCTTTGAAAAGAAAAAAGTTTGCAGGTTGAGGAATTTCTTTACATTAGATAGAGATGAGATGGGAGACTCTGAGAAGGCATGTTTTTTAACTTTTTATTTTGAAAACTGAGCGTTGCAAGAACAGTGCAAAGAATTCCCATATACCCCGGATGCCTGCTGGCTTTCCTAGCCCATTGTCTCCGTCTCTTTGGCTTTAAAGGTGAAGCTGTGCTCCTGACCTGCTCTTTGTGTGCCTCAACCCCCTCCTCCCCACCCCAAACAGTTCTGGACAGAACAGGAGAGCTTAGTTGCTTGTGAGGCCCTGTTCCCACTTCTCTCTCTCCTCTTTTCCCCACCATCCGTCTTGTCTTGCTCGAGGAGAGTAGGGCAAAGAGAGAAAAGGTGTTTTCCTTGCCACCAAAAAGCCTGAAAATTGATCATTTCTCAAAAGCTTCCCACTGGGGCATATCTGTGTAGTGTTTTCTTTCCAGAAATCTTTGGGAAGAATCAGGCCCTACATATTGACTTCAACTTGCACAGAGTTCCCCCCAAACTGCATGCAGTGGTATTTTGGGGTGGGGGGTGTTTGGTTTAGTTTTATTTTAGAAATAGAGGGACAGCACGCCAGGGACAGAGGGAGTAGGAGAGAAAGGCTCCTAAGTGGGATGCCTGGGTAGCTCAGTCGGTTAAGCATCTGCCTTTGGCTCAGGTTATGATCTCGGGGTCCTGGAATCGAGTCCTACATCGGGCTCCTTGCTCACCCAGGAGCCTGCTTCTCCCTCAGCCTGCCACTCCCCCTGCTTGTGCTCTCTCTCTGACAAATAAATAAATAAAATCTTAAAACAAACAAACAAAAAAGAATCTCAAGCAGGCTCCAGGCCCAGTGCAGAGTCCTATGCAGGACTCCATCTCACAACCCTGAGATCCTGACCTGAGCCAAAATCAGGAGTCAGACACTCGGGGCGCCTGGGTGGCTCAGTTGTTAAGCATCTGCCTTCAGCCCAGGTCATGATTCTAGGGTCCTGGGATGGAGCCCCACATCTGGCTCCCTGCTCAGCTGGGAGCCTGCTTCTCCCTCTCCCTTTGCCGCTCCCCCTGCTTGTGTTTCCTCTCTCACTGTATGTCTCTCTCTGTTAAATAAATACATAATCTTTATTTAAAAATTAAAATTTTTAAAAAGTTAAAAAGAAAAGAGTTAGACACTAAACCAACTGAGCTAGCCAGGCACACCCGCCAGGCAACTCCTAAAACACGCCCATATGTACTTATTTTGGAAATCTACCCCGTTTTCTTTTTTCTCCAATATCTCTGTGTCACCATTGGTTGAATCACAGGTAAGGTGCCTTCTATCCTCACAAACAATTTTGAAAACTTGAACTGAGAAACCAGTTTCACAGCCAGCTCCAGCAAAAACTACTGTACCATATGACTTTGAATGTTTAGTTTCTCATTATAGACTTTTTTTTTTTTTTTAAAGATTTTATTTGACAGACAGAGATCACAAGCAGGCAGAGAGAGGAGGAAGCAGACTCCCCGCCCAGCAGAGAGCCCGATGTGGGGCTCGATCCCAGGACCCTGGGGTCATGACCTAAGCCGAAGGCAGGGGCTTTAACCCACTGAGCCACCCAGGCGCCCCTCTCATTATAGACTTTAATTTTCATTGGATTTATACAAAATTGTCTTCTAGGGGTTTATATTTGGCAATGTCTGTAGCCATTGGTTCATAGTTCATAAAATTCTATTTGTGACTTTAGCCCTTGGCCCTTTGCAATCCCAGCTACCCTAGAATCTTTTCAAAGGCATCATGGTGCAGTAGGAAGAGACCGGACTTGGGGTTTAGAACATTCTGAATTCTAGTCCCTGTTCTGCCACTTACTTGTGGCCTGGAAAACGTTTTAGTTTTTGTTTTAAGATTTTATTTATTTGGGACACCTGGGTGGCTCAGTGAGTTAAGCCTCTGCCTTCAGCTCGGGTCATGATCTCGGGGTCCTGGGATCGAGCCCCGCCTCGGGCTCTCTGCTCAGCAGGGAGCCTGCTTCCCCACCCCTTCCGTGCCTGCCTCTCCGCCTACTTGTGATCGCGCTCTATCAAATAAGTAAATGGAATCTTAAAAAAAAAAAAGATTTTATTTACTTGAGAGGGAGAGAGGGCGAGACTGAGCACCGGGTAAGGGCAGCAGACTCCCTGCGGAGTGTGAAGCCTGGCCTCAGGCTGGATCCTAGGACTCTGAGATCACAACCTAAGCTGAGATCAGCAGTCAGCCATTGACCCCTCGAGCCACCCACGCACCCCTGGGAAAGGTTTTTAAACCTCTGTGAACCCACATTGCTTCACCTGTGAAGTTGACTTAACCGACTGAGCCACCCAGGCTCTCCCAGATGACTTTCTTAGAAGGAAATTTCAGGATCTGATGAAGGATTATAAACATTTTGTCTATCTTAGAACATACTGCCAAGTTACCTTTCTAGAAGGTTCTACCGCTTAGGGGGGCCTGGGTGGCTCAGCTGGCTGGGAGGCTGCATTCAGCTCCAGGCATGGTCTCAGACTCCTGGGATCCCGCTCTGCGCTCCTCGGGGAGTCTACTTGGGGTTTTTCTCTCTCTCCCTCTTCTTCTGCCCTTTCCCCTGCTCGTGTTTTCTCTCTCTAAAATAAATGTAAAAATCTTTAAAAAAAAAAAAAAAAAGGGTCAGTAGACATGCCAGGGAATGCTGCCTGGTGGACCGCTGGCCTGCGGGGACACAGGGACTAGATTGCAGAGACCAGGCTCGCTGTGGCAGAGGATTGGGCATGACCTGGAAAGAAAACTCTCCCTATGATGTTGGATGCCAGTTTTCAGCACAAAAGAGAAAAAGGGGGGAAATCAGACATCTGATAATGACATCGGGGTTAGCCCCTAAGAGCTGAGAGATCACTTTTTATTATTATTAAGGGGAAAAAATACTGTGATAGCAGCCATATAGCAGCAAGGGTGGGTCATAGGACAAGTCTTAGTATCTACGCAGCATGTAACTACTGTGGGTCCCTGTTGGGAGGGGGCTTTTAGGCAGAGCCAGGCCCCTGCTCTGGGCAGTCAGCCACTGCCTCTTACTAGAGAGGGATCAATCATGGAAAGTAGGCCTGGGGCAGAAGAGGGAGTAGATGGGAAATTTGGTGTCCCAATTACAGACTCCCCTCCCCCAGCCCCTTCTTCCCGCATGCCACCCAGAATAGCCCTGGCATCTTTACTGGGTCAGGCTGCCAATTCGCACTGATCCACCACTCCGCTCTCCCAGCCCTGTCCCCCGGTCCTAGTCCCAGAGCTTGCAGACGCTCCCAGCCCCAGCCTGGCCTGGTGTCCTCCTGAGACACAGAGCAGCATCCTAAAAAGAGTATCTGGGCAGATCCAGTTCCAAACGTCTTCCTAATCCAAAGGCATTTTGCTTGTCCCGAGCCTCAGGCTCTTTTTCTGCCCTGTGTACACCTCGGGAGATTGTGGCGAAGTTCAAACGGGATGTGTAGATGCACCGTAGAAATAAGAGGTGATGTTACTAATTTTCCCCCTCTCTCCTGGAGTTGTCAGGGCTGCTGCTGTGCTCATGCACAGCCTCCCTACCCTCCTCCGCCCAGACCCCCTCCCCCCGCACCTCTCCCCTCTGCCCCAGGGACCACACAGCTGCAGAGTGAGCTGGGGCTTCTACAGTTCCATCCTTCCCTATTTTTACCCATAAAGTAGGGCCAGAGGGGACCCCTAGGTGGGGTCCAGCACTCTCTTACATGCTTGATAAAATGAACCACAAGAATGGCATTGTTGGGTACTCTCTGCTGCAGAAGGCAGGCACCGTTCCCTCAGCCCCTGCACTGCTCGTTCTGCTCCTCAAGGACAGGATGTCCTATCTGTGAAGTACTCCGCCTGTTTCTTCTCCTCTTCTGTCTTCTGTCTGCCTTTTGGCTTTTTTTTTTTTTTGCATTGCTCCTTTGTATCTCTGCCTGAAATTAGCAAGTTGAATGGAGAATAAATCATCTTCCCAGCTGCTGGGGGGTTGAGCCTTTGCTGTGTGCTCTGCTAAGTGCTTGTCTTGCTTCATCTCAGCAGTTCTGTCTGACAGGGTGGGGGGTGGGGGGGTGACAGCTGAGTCTCAGAGGTATTTGGTGACTTCGAAAGGTAACACAGCTTTAAGGGGCAGAGCCAAAGTTCGAACTCAGATAGGTCTTACTCCAAAACCTGTGTTACTTTGTTTTAATGCAAATACTTTGTGGATTTCTTTCCTATCTTGGTTTGCTTATTTGGATAATAAAAGCAATAAGCCACATTCATCAAACTGCTGAAAGGAAGAAGTCTGCTATCCTGTGAGATGCCTAGGATAGAAAGCAATGGAAGTGTTCAAATACATAACCAATCTGAAAAACAATTTGGCAATATCTAGCAAAGTTGAAAATGTACATACCCTACCATGGAACCATTGCATTCCTAGGTGTATACCCCAGGGAAACTGTTGAATATGTACTCAAAGATATCTATACAGAAATGTTCACAACAGCACTGTGTTTAAAAAAAAAAAAATCAACCTAGATGTCCATCAACAAGAGTATATTATACATAATATATATGATATTATATATCATAATATATAATACATATGATGTTATATTGCAACCTTAAAATGGTTAATATAAGCAAACCTTTAATAATCTAATCTAGAGGTACGTGGATAAATCTAAAAGAAAAAAGTTTGTTGAGCACAAAGAAAATGCAGTACGTATATCACACAGTTCAAATTTTTGCAATAGGCATACAAATACCCATGTATATTGTTTATGAATATCCACATATATAAGTAACTATAAAAACATGCACTGTGTTGATTAGCACCGCAAATTCAAGAGAGTAATTAACTCTGGGGAGGGAGAGACAGGAGATTTAAAAACAGCTTACATTAAAAAAAATAAACTGCTTACATTTTATCTCTTAAAAAAATTGGATGTAAGTATAACAAAATGTGAAACAGATGACTTAACAAAGCTGAATGTTAAGCGTACATAAATTATTTTTATACTTTTCTGAATATCTGAGATAATTAGATATACAGTGATATATTTTCATTATAAAAAAGTTTAGATTTTGCAGAATAGCATAAAGATAATAAAAATCATCTGTAATCAAACCATCCAAAGACAATAACTATTAACATTTTGTTGGAAATGCAGACTTTTTTCTTAGCCCTTAAGTCTGTAATCTATTTTGAGTTAATTTTTATAGATGATACAAGGTAATGATCCAACTTCATTTTTCTTGCCTTTGGACATCCAGTTGTCCCAGTACGGATTGTTGAAGAGGCTGTTTGTTCCCCACTGAATGGTCTTGGTACTCTTATAGAAAATCAACTGATTGTAAATATAAGGATCTATTTCTAGACTCCCAATTCTAATCCATTGATTTCCATGTCTGTCCTGACGCTAGTACCACAGATCCTTGATTACTGGAGGCTTTGTATTAAGTTCTGAAACTGGGACATGTGACCCCTCCAACTTTGTTCTTTTTGAGGATTGTTTAGGCTATTTTGGGACCCTTGCACTTCAAGCCTGATTTTTTTATCTTTTTTTTTTTTTTTGGACTCTTAAGAAGAAAACCGAAACCGAAAAGAGCCACTCATCATCAATGGTTTTGCATAGTCTGTGAGATCAGCATATGAATCTGAAAGCTAAAAGAAGATTGGATTTCTTTTCTTCATTTCAGCCCTTAGTCAAACCATTTTACTGTGAGGGGCAGGGCGGGGACAGAAAAAATACGAGAGTAAAGAAATATATGGTTTCTTGGGTTATGATAGTTTTTAGTTGTCCAGCTGTATTAGAACAAAGAGAAGAGGGGCGTCTGGGTGGCTCAGTCCTTAAGCATCAGCTTTTGGGTCAGGTCATGATCCCAGGATCCTTGGATCAAGCCCCTCATGGGGCTCCCCACTCAGCTTCTCCCTCTCCCACTCCCCCTGCTTGTGTTCTCTCTCTCGCTTTCTCTCTCTGTCAAATAAATAAATAAAATCTTAAAACAAACAAACAAACAAACAAAAAAAAACAAAGAGAAGAACATTCCTGTGGACTATCTGCAGAACCTCCTGCCTGCTTTGAATGATACTTAATTCTTAGTATCATTTCCCCCATTTCAAAAGAAACCCACTCTAATATAGCCTCTTCCCCACAGCAACAACAGCCAAATGAAGAAGCGTCCAACGTCCGCAGTGGGCTACAAGAGGCCCATCAGCCAGTATGCTCGGGTTGCTATGGCAATGGGGTCCCACCCCAGGTACAGGGTAAGAAGCTGGGAAATAGAAGGGAGGGAAGGAGAGGGAGCCCCAGGGAGTTGATGCTCATAATCTCTGCTTGCTCTGCCTACCTCACCACCTCTGCCATCCCCTATATCAACGGAGTGCCAAAGAGATGGAACCTTCAGGGCCGCTGCTCACGTCTGCTCTGATGTTCCCACGACAGGCTGAAAACATCATGTTCCTGGAGTTGGATGTGTCCCCTCCAGCCGTCTTTGAGATGGAATTCTCTCATGACCAAGAACAAGATCCCCGTGCGCTACACATGGAGAGGCTCATGCGCTTGGACAGCTTTCTGGAAAGACCTTCCACATCTAAAGTTCGAAAGTCCAGGTCGTGGTCAGTACCCCTGTGCTCAGAGTGGGCAGGGGACTTAGGAGGCATGGAGACCACATAGGCTGGATGAGGCTGAGGAGGGTTTTGGTTGTACCTGCCAGGCATTAAGGGTGGGGGGAGGGGATAACTGGGGTCTTCAGGGAGGAGTTCCCACAGCAACAGGATGAGGCAAAGGCCAGTCCTCACTTCTCGGTTTCCTGCTGTTTCTCAACCTCCCCATTCTCGCACCTCATCCCTCCCCTCTGCAGGTGCCAGGCTCCTCAGCGGCCTCCAGCCTCTACCCCACACGCCTCACTGGCCTCCGCTGCTCTGCACCCCACAACAGTGCTAGACCATGAGTGACAACCTTCCGTCAGGCTGCCCGGCCAAGAGCCTCCTGGGACGGGGAGCCAACCCTGGATCGTCTCACCTGACACTCAGTGTGCGTGCGTGTGTGTGCATGTGCGTGTGTGTGTGTGTGTGAGGGGGCAAGACCCTGGCAGACCGCGCGTCGGCCCACTCTTCTCAGCCTCCTTTATTTAATTAATGTTATTTATTTGTGGAGTTCGGATTTGGGGGAGATGCCCTCGCCTGAGCCTGCCGTGGTCACTACAGAGCCTCCTTTCCTTCTGACTTTAGAACCCCCCACCCCCGTGTCAGACCTCAAGCTCCGCTCTATCAGCTGCTCCCAGAAGGGAAGGTAGCCAGGGCCTGAGAAGAGCGCACTTTTTCTACCTGTCTCACTCCATCATCCATCTCCTCCAGCTGACCGGGAGCAGTTCCTAAGCACTTTCTGGGACTAGAAAAACGCTCGATGTCCACAAAGGACCAGAGATGTCCCGACAGCGTTGGGCCTGTGCTCCCAGCGGACAGAGGCCTGCACTTCCCTCTCCGGACCTCAGATAACCTCTTTTGGCCTCTTGGGCTCCTTTTCAAGGACTTACATGACCTCACCGACACAGCCCATGCTCTTCGGCTTCGGCAAGAACTCATGGCTTACCCAGCTCTGCTTCCTGGCCACTGTCCCAACCTCTGGATGGGAATTGTGAACCGACCGGTGGAGGGCCCCCTTCAGGACCTGCAGAAAACAAAACCGTAATGGAGACAACACGGACAGTCATCAAAGGAAGTCCCGTCTCTGAGTCCCTTCGTTTCTGTCCCCTCGGAGAAATAACTTGGGTCAACAAGTGATCAAGCCAACTCCCCGTTTTTTGAGATGCTGCTCCTTCCTGCTGTGGTCATTTTCCTCTGCAGCTGCCTGGTGCCCAGTTCAGGGTGGCAGGAATCAATGTCGTTCTCCCTCTGGCTACACAAAGGTACCGGAATCTGTTGCTTCCCCCTTCACGTAGCACAGGAGACAGAGACCCAGGCCCCATCTGCCAGCTTTGCCAATTAACGCCAGTTTCTGTATCCCGTTTGTCAAGCACTGTTTTGTTGAAAACGGATCCTTTCTTCAGCGTTGTGCAAATTAGTCCCTAGGGAAATGCTCCCCACTTCCTTTTGTGACATCTGAAGATGTTTCCAGTTATCTCAAGTAGTAAGTAAGTTTTGACCAAAAAAAAAAAAAAAAAGATAGAAAGATTAATTTTTATTGATTTACTTTGTAAGTGTATATTTTGGTAGAGGAATAAAGAGGTAATCATGAAAGAAACAAGTGATTTAAGATCTCAAAATGCCCTCATAGTGGGAATCTCTGGTTCCCAGAAATAAAAGGATTTTAGTCATTGGGACAGAAGCATGAAACTGACAGAGATTCTTGAATTTGGCGGGGCAGGGATGGGGGCTGATTACCTGGGTCTTCTCTTTTTCCATCAGGAAGTGAACCCTTCCTGCACAGTTCAAGTTCTGCTCTAGGGACCAAGCTATGGTTTGGTTTCCTTCACTGATGCTGTCATTTCTGCCGTAGTTACTGTACTAGATGGTTGGACAACTCAATTGCCATTTGCTCCCGTCCTTCAGGGGAACACCATTCTTCATCAGAGCCCAAGAGATTATTTGAGACTCAGGATTCGGATCAGAGGTTTGACTGTGTCTGGGACAGGAATTATGTGTAGAAATCCCCCAGGCGGCCTGGGCACCAAGGGACTTCATGCCTACACTGAACAGCCTCTCCCGCTGACCTTTCCTATTTGTGGATGAAACAGCACGTGTCACCCCCATTCATCACTTGGACACATCGACTCTGCGTCATCTGGTCACTTGACCCTCACAGTCTTAGAGCACAAAATAAGAGGGCTAGGCCCGAGGTGTGTCGAAGGAGGAGCTCCTGCCTGCGGCTTTGTGTACGTGTGTGTGCGTGTTCATGTGTGTGTGTGTTTACCTCCGCTCTACACTTGGGGGACACTCGACACTCGGTGTAAGATATGCTGGGAACAGGACCACCGGGGTGGTTGGATCTCAGTCTCTCTGTCTCTCTCCTTTCCCTTTTGATGTATCGAACATTTGATTGACAAAGTGAAGGCCTTGATGAGGACCATATTTCTGTGTCTGTTGATATGGTCTTTATTTAGGACAACAGTTAATGCAGTGGCCCATTCTTGTCACTCTATACATATGACTATACGGGACGTATGTAATATATAAATATATATAAAAAACATTACCCTCTGTCTCCTTGGCTTCAGATGAGGCCTCTCTGTTGAGCTGAAACGCACCTGCAGCTTGGTGCTGCCGGCAGCCTGCTGCCCAGCCCCGTCCAAATTAACACAGTCGATAATAAAGGAATGAGTATCGTCCCAGAATTGGTTGCCTGCCTTCTCTTCCCTTTTTACTTCTTTATACTTGCTTATGCACTTTCTTCTTTCTCTCTCTTTTTTTTTTTTAAGATTATATTTATTTATTTGACAGACAGAGATCACAAGTAGGCAGAGAGGCAGGCAGAGAGAGAGAGAGAGGAGGAAGCAGGCTCCCTGCTGAGCAGAGAGCCCGATGTGGGACTCGATCCCAGGACCCTGAGATCATGACCTGAGCCGAAGGCAGCAGCTTAACCCACTGAGCCACCCAGGCGCCCCTCTTCTTTCTCTTCCTTGTTTTTCCAAGAGGGCTTGGGGAGTTTTCAGATGTCAGCTGCAGCTATCAGGACCTTGGGGAGGAATGGGCAGCTTAAAGGGGACTCGTGTGTCCAACAGGGCCTGGAGGAAGGTCCCAGCTCTAGCCTGAAGTCTGTGTGAGAGCCATGGCAATGGCTGTTCGTGTTCCAGGCGAACAGTCCCGATCCCGTTCATTCTGAGCTGTTAGCAGGTATCTGAACAGCCTGGATGTCCAGATTAGCTGTCGATCACCATGTGACAGCTCTGCCCCTCCATTGATCAGTCAGGAGAGATGAAAGCAGGTAGTAATGTGTGTAAAGCACATAGATGTGGCTGGCACATTGTGGGCATGGAATTAAAATGGTTTAAAAGATTAATATCCCGGGGCGCCTGGGTGGCTCAGGGGGTTAAAGCCTCTGCCTTCGGCTTGGGTCATGATCTCAGGGTCCTGGGATTAAGCCCCACATCGGGCTCCCTGCTCAGCGAGGAGCCTGCTTCCCCCTCTCTCTCTGCCTGCCTCTCTGCCTATTTGTCTGTCTGTCAAATAAATAAATAAAATCTTTAAAAAAAAAAAAAAAGACTAATATCCCTAAATAAATAAAAATCTTTAAAAAAAAAAAAACTAATATCCTGTTCGGCTCTCTTCCCGGGGCTTCTTTCCCTCCCTCCATCTGGGTTCTGGCTGTTGGTTTCCTGGAGCACGGAGGCCTATGGGAAATGAAAAGTCATTGCTGCTAACAAACAAACACAAAGCCCCTACCTCCGCGGAGGAGAGGGCCCTCGCGGAGCACTGTGGTTGATTAGTTGGTTGGGAACCTGACCCTTCCCCTTGAGGGGCTCCTTGCCCACCTGCCCTGCTCCAGCCTGGAGGGCCAGGGCTGGAATGGCTCTGCTGTTGGAGATCTGCCAGGTGCTGGGTTAGGTCCTTCGCCCCGGTGCACGCTCACTTCAGCCTCCCCCATGGAAGGTATTGTCGCTGATTCACAGATGGGCTTTAGGAAAACGAACTAACTTGGCTCAAGACATGTGGGTAGTGACGAGGCTGGATTTCCACACTCTAAAGCCCATGTTTTGTTTTGTTTTTCCCTTCTGTGCCACCCCTCGAGCCCAGCTGTTCCTCAGGAAAATGATAGGTACCCTGTGTGTTTTATAAGTAGCGAAGGCCAGGGATAGAAGGGGAATGGTCAGAAATAAACCCAAATCTTCAGAATCTGAATGTAGAGGTCCTCTTTTAAAACCACTTGTTTCGGGGCACCTGCATGGCTCAGAGGGTTGGGCCTCTGCCTTTGGCTCTGAGCTGGGGTCATGGTTCTGGGGTCCTGGGATCAAGCCCTGCATCAGGCTCTCTGTTCGGCAGGGAGCCTTCTTCCCCCTGTCTCTCTGCCTGCCTCTTTGCCTACTTGTGATCTCTCTCTCTCTGTCAAATAAATAAAATCTTTGAAATAGAAAGAGAAGAAAAAGAAGAAGAAGAAAGGGCGCCTGGGTGGCTCAGTGGGTTGAGCCGCTGCCTTCGGCTCAGGTCATGATCTCAGGGTCCTGGGATCGAGTCCCGCATCGGGCTCTCTGCTCAGCAGGGAGCCTGCTTCCCTCTCTCTCTCTCTGCCTGCCTCTCCATCTACTTGTGATTTCTCCTGTCAAATAAATACATAAAATCTTTAAAAAAAAAAAAAAAAAAAGAAGAAGAAGAAAAAACACTCCTTTCTCCTGTTAGCAGTCAGGGGTCACCTGTATGGCTGACACAGGTGGTTTTCTAGAGCTTCACAAAAAAGCCAGAGGGTAGAAACTCTCCCTTGGCACCGGGATCTTTGGTTAACTGTTTGTTGATAAAGAAGCCGCCATGTTTCACCTCCTCCTCCAAGACTGAGCCCCTGATCTCCAGAGGCTGGGATGTGTGTTAGTGGAAACTCTTGGGCATACTAAAGATTCATTTAAGATGGCCTGAATGAAGGGGCGCCTGGGTGGCTCAGTGGGTTAAAGCCTCTGCCTTCGGCTCAGGTCATGATCTCAGGGTCCTGGGATCGAGCCCCACATCGGGCTCTCTGCTCAGCAGGGAGCCTGCCTCCCCTCTGTCTGCCTGCCTCTCTGTCTGCTTGTGATCTCGCTCTGTCAAATAAATAAATAAAATCTTTAAAAATAAATAAATAAATAAATAAAATCTTTAAAAAAAAAAAAAAAGATGGCCTGAATGAAATAAGGACACAGAAAAATGTGCCGTGGACCCCAAGGGCAAGGACAGAACCAGTGCTCAGGAATAATCGAGTCCCGGGGACTCAAACGCCACAAAGACCCTCTTTAGTTCACCCAACTTCTTCCTTGCGGGGTTCGAGCTCTTTCCTTGGCTACTCCAGTTCATGACGTAGAATATACATCTGCCCGCAGCAGATGTATATTCTGTTGACACAATCCAGTCACCCAGAGAGACTTAGAATCTCACTCCCAGGCCAGATTCATGGCAATGTGATTCCAGTTCAGTGGTTAGGGTCGAGCGGGTGGAAACATGATATCTGACTAAGACCTCCGAAAGTTCTGTGGCTGTAACCATGCATATGGAGGGGGAGTGGAAATAAAGATTATCTCAGAAAAGATGCTGGGGGTAGTTCTGGGGATGGAGTGTGGTCTGCACAGCTGTCTGTGACTGTGAGCCATCCATGACATGTGCATCCGTCACCCATGATGGCTTAAGAAAGTTTGCTCTGGGGCGCCTGGATGACTCAGTGGGTTAAGCCTCTGCCTTCGGCTCAGGTCATGATCCCTGGAGTCCAGGGATGGAGCCTGCATCGGGCTCTGCTCAGCAGGGAGCCTGCTTCCCCCTCTCTCTCTGCCTGCCTATCTGCCTGCTTGTGATCTCTGTCTGTCAAATAAATAAATAAAATCTTCGGGAAAAAAAAAGAAAGAAAGAAAGTTTGCTCTGGGGCACCTGGATGGCTCTGTTGGTTAAGCAGTGGCCTTTGGCTCCATTCATGATCCTGGAGTCCCAGGATGGAGTCCCACTTCCGGTTCCCAGCTCAGTGGGGAGTCTGCTTCTCCCTCTGACCTTCTCCCCTCTCATGCTCACTCTTACTCTCTCTCAAAAAAATAAATAAAATCTTGGGGCGCCTGGGTGGCTCAGTGGGTTAAGCCGCTGCCTTTGGCTCAGGTCATGATCCTAGAGTCCTGGGATCGAGTCCCGCATCGGGCTCTCTGCTCAGCAGGGAGCCTGCTTCCTCCTCTCTCTCTGCCTGCCTCTCTGCCTACTTGTGATCTCTGTCTGTCAAATAAATAAATAAAATATTTTTAAAAATAAATAAATAAATAAATAAATAAATAAAATCTTGAAAAAAAAAAAAAGAGGAAAGAAAGTTTGCTCTGCAGCCATCCTATTATTCTGGCTATTTTTCTTAGGACATGGTCCAAGGCTCACCTGCATCAAAATTAACACCCTCAGAGATTCTTTCTTTCTTTTTTTTTTTTTAAAGATTTTATTTATTTATTTGATAGAGAGAGATCACAAGTAGATGGAGAGGCAGGCAGAGAGAGAGAGAGATGGAAGCAGGCTCCCTGCTGAGCAGAGAGCCCAATGCGGGACTCGATCCCAGGACCCTGAGATCATGACCTGAGCCGAAGGCAGCGGCTTAACCCACTGAGCCACCCAGGCACCCTCAGAGATTCTTTCTACTCCATTAGGTCAAGTACAGATTCATGGGGTAGACCCTCTAGGTTGTCTTTCCAATATCCATTCTTCCCTTCTTCCTTATTCATAAAAATTGCTCAAAGAGATGAGCATAGGGCACCTGGGTGGTTCAGTTGGTTAACCAGCTGCCTTAGGCTTGGGTCATGATCCCAGAGTACTGGGATCAGTCCCGCAGCCATTGGGGCTCTTTGCTCAGCCGGGAGCCTACTTCTCCCTCCCTCTCTGTCTGCTGCTCCCTCTGCTTATGCTCTCTCTCTCTGTTAAATAAAATCTTTAAAAAAAAAAAAAAAAGGAGAACAGTGTATCCAACTAAAAATATTCATATTGCTGGACTCTCCTGCAGCAACAAGTGGCCATGTAACATGGTTTTGGCTAAGCAGACATAAATGGAAGTTGGTTACGAATTTGTGGAAATGTTTTTCCTCTTCCCCTTCTTCTTCCTTCCTAAAAATCACATGTACCCCCCTGGAAGTGCATTCTCTCATTGAACAACCATTTACCGAGCACCTGTTACCCACATGTTCATTCTAGGCGTTGTGCTGGGAATACAGCAGTGAACAGAATAAACAGAAGCCCCTGCCCTCCCACCCCCTACCCCTGCCTCGTATTTACACTATAGGGTAGGGAGAAAAAGACACTGAACAAGGAAAACACATTGCATGTCAGATGGTGATAGTGTTGTTAGGAAAAATAAAGCGCAGAAGGGAGACGTGGTGGGGGGAGGGGGGTGCCTGGGTGGCTCAGTTGTTGGGCATCTGCCTTGGGCTCAGGTCATGATCCCAGGGTTCTGGGATCAATCCCCCTGTCGGGCTGTCTGCTCAGTGGGAGGCCTGCTTCTCTCTCTGCCACTCCCCCTGCTTGTGTTCTATCTTTCCCTGTCTTTCTCTGTCTAACAAATAAATAAAACCTTTAGCACAAAAAAAAAAAAAAGGAGAGAGAGAGATTTAGACAGGAGAAAGGGAGTTCCCAGATAGTTAGGGTGGAGTGGGAGGATTTGCAGTTTCAAAGCCTTTACTAAGCAGGTGACATTTGAGCAGATTTCTGGAGGTATAGAAGTGCACTGACTTCCAGGAGAGGAAAAGCAAATACCAACTTCTTGGGTGGGAGTAGGTCGGGCTTGTTCAAGGAGCAGCAGCCATACTCCAGCCCTGAGGCAGCAAGCACAACACGTCAAGGTTGGCAGAGTGGAAGACACGGAGAACCAAGTTCTTGTTGAAGTTTGTGCTGGGACACCAGCCTGGGTCTGTCCACTTCTGGTTTGATGATGGTGGCAGACGGGGCACCTGGCTGGCTCAGTCGCTGGAGTGGAGCATGTGACACTTGATCCCAGCGTTCTAAATCCAAGCCCCACTCTAGGTGTAGAGATTACTTAAAAATAAAATCTTTAAAAAAAGAATAATAATGGTGGCAGACAAATCCCTACAGGTTTAAACCAGTATTAGGGTGATTTGCCAGGAATTTGCATGTGAAATGAACACCTCCAGGTGATCTCCATGAATTCGCACTGAAGGGTGAGAATCTCCTTAAACCATTTGCAATTCCAAGTCTCGCTCCCAGAGGACCTGCCTTTCAACCTGCCAGCGGAAGCGGGGTTGGGGGGTTGTGTAGACACCAGGAACACACTCAAAGATGGTAGAGGAGGAAGACTTAAGTCCTTCAAGGACCCTCAGAGCCCCTGGAGCCCCTGTACTCAGTCATGCCTCATTTTTTCTTCACAGCGGGACAGCGGGACAGAGGGAGAGGTAAGGTGCTATCCCCTTTGGGCTAGAAAAACCAACGTGACTATTTGCTCGCATCCAAATCTCCCACGTGCCAATAAGCAAAAGTAGACCCAGAAATGGAAAGTGATTTCCCAAAGTCAAACAAATGGTCAGCAGGTGAGATGGACTTGGAAGGCATAAAGATTTACTCATCTAACTCACTGTTTATATTTTCTGTTGTGTGTGGATTTTATTTTTATTTATTTTTTTAAAGATTTTATTTATTTATTTGACAGAGATCACAAGTAGGCAGAGAGGCAGGCAGAGAGAGAGGAGGAAGCAGGCTCCCCGCTGAGCAGAGAGCCTGATGCAGGGCTCGATCCCAAGACCCTGAGATCACGACCTGAGCCGAAGGCAGCGGCTTAACCCATTGAGCAACCCAGGTGCCCCTTATTTTTATTTTTTAAATAATTTGAAACTCGGGTGCCTGGGTGGCTCAGTGGGTTAAAGCCTCTGCCTTCCGCTCGGGTCATGATCTCAGGGTCCTGGGATCGAGCCCTGCATCAGGCTCTTTGCTCAGGAGGGAGCCTGCTTCCTCCTCTCTCTCTCTGCCTGCCTCTCTGCCTACTTGTGATCTCTGTCTGTCAAATAAATAAATAAAATCTTTAAAAAAATAATAAAAAATAAATAAATAATTTGAAACTCACAGAACAGTTGCAAGAATTGTACTAAGAACACCCATAGACTCTTTTTTGTTTGTTTATATTAAATTTTTTTTTTTTTTAGTTTAGGTAGTCCTCCGTGTCTAAGTGTAAGGCCCAACTCGTGGCTCGAACTCATGACCAAGACTTGAGTGGTGATCAAGAGTCTACTGCTTAACCGATAGAGTCACCCATGTGCTCCTTTAAGATTTTATTTTTAGGGTCCCGTGGGTGGTTCAGTTGGTTATGCGGCTGCCTTCAGCTCAGGTCATGATCCCAGCGTCCTGGAATCGAGTCCCCACATCCGACTCCTTGCTCGACAAGGAGCCTGCTTCCCTCTCTGTCTCTGCCTGCCTCTCTGTCTGCCTGTGCTCACTCTCCCTCTGACAAATAAATATATAAAATCTTAAAAAAAAAAAAAAAAGATTTTATTTTTAAATAACCTCTACACCCAACGGGGGGCTTGAACTCACAACTCTGAGATCAGGAGTCACCGGATCCACCGACTGAGCCAGCCAGCACCCCGCCACTTTACTCCATTCTTGACTTTTGCACCCTGAACATGTTCTAGTCTTTTAGTCCAGTTAATTTGTGGGCTGTCCCTCAATTAAGGTTTGATGTTTCCTCCTAATTAGATCCAGGTGATGCACAGACTCAGACGCTGTGGCCTTCTCACTGTACGCCATTAGGTGGCAGGTAATGACATTGTGTTATCCTATTACCAGTGACTTGGATCATTTATTTAGGCGGTGTCTACCAGGCTTCTCTATTATAAAGTAGTTCTTCTTCCTTAACCTTTCGTAATGAATAGTATTTTGTCAGGAGAGACTGAGAACTATGTAAATTTCCCACTCCCTCTTCTTCTTTTTTTTTTTTTTTTGAAGATTTTACTGGGATGCCTGGGTGGCTCAGTTGGTTAAGCAGCTGCCTTTGGCTCAGGTCATGATCCCAGGGTCCTGGGACTGAGCCCCGCATTGGGCTCCCTGCTTGGTGGGAAGCCAGCTTGTCCCTCTGCCTCTTCCCCCATGCGAGCTCTCTCTTACTCTCTCTTTGTCAAAAAAATAAATAAAATCTTTTTAAAAAGATTTTATTGGGGCGCCTGGGTGACTCAGTGGGTTAAACCTCTGCCTTCAGCTCAGGTCATGACCCAGGGTCCTGGGATCAAGCCCCAAATGGGGAGGGGAGAGGCTCTCTGCTCAGCGGGGAGCCTGCTTCCTCCTCTCTCTTTGCCTGCCTCTGCCTACTTGTGATCTATCTCTGTCAAATAAATAAATATATATTTTTTAAGATTTTATTTATTTATTTGACAGAAGGAGAGAGTGCAAGCAGGCAGAACAGCAGGGAGAACCAGGCTCTCCTTTGAGCAAGGAGCATAACTCAGAACTCGATCCCAGGACCCTGGCATCAGGACCCTAGCCAAAGGCAGACGATTACTGACGGAGCCACACAGGTGCCCCCATTCCTCCACTGTCGACCCAGCATCTCAGGGTTGGTTTGGGTGTTCCCGTTTTTCATATTTATAACTCCTTTCCCTGACAGATGAGACACCTGGTTCCCATTAACCCCAGCAGATTTACTTATTTGCCAGATTCCCTTGCATGTGGCCAATTTCTTGACTGTCTTGGCACTGCCACCATGCTCAATTGCCCTCCGGTGGGTATCGACCTTTGCCAGGCCCTGCTCTGCAGCCACACCTGATGGCTTTTTATTTTTTATTTTTATTTTTTATTTTTTTTTCTGATGGCTTTTTAAACTGAATCCCTGAGGAAAGGAGAAAATTAAAGAGGGACAAGGGGAGAGACGCATTATTTTTGAAGCAGGAACCCCCCCCAATTCTATATTCCTTTCCATGTGCCACAACAAATTTCGAAAAGTACAAGAAGACAAGAAAAAAACAAGAATGTAAACTGTCCCTACTCTAGGAGTTTACAAATAGAATAGTCAGGTGTGAATGTTAAGAGCAAAAATTCAGGGCACCTCCGTGGTTTAGTGCCTACCTTTGGCTCAGGTGCTCTCTCTCTCTCTTTCCCTCTCAAATAAGTAAAACCTTAAAAAAAAAAAAAAAAAAGCGAAGAGCCAGCACACTCATTACCTGTGCTGATGCCCAATGTGCACACTTTGACTTCTACCTGGCACTTGTCCCCATTGGTGACGTAGTGGTATTGGGGACCCTCCTCCGCATGCTCCTAGGCAAGTCAGTCAACATCCTCGGCTTCAGGATCCTCATAGAAAAGGTCAAACTGATGACCTTTCCCTGCCCCACCCCCTCACCAGCAGCTACTGATAAGAGACACCAGAATTTTATAAACAATTAAGAACGCTATGTTAGGGGCGCCTGGGTGGCTCAGTGGGTTAAAGCCTCTGCCTTTGGCTCAGGTCATGATCTCAGGGTCTTGGGATCGAGCCCTGCATCGGGCTCCCTGCTCATTGGGGAGCCTGCTTCCCCCTCTCTCTCTGCCTGCCTTTCTGCCTACTTGTGATCTCTGCCTGGTATTTTAAATACATGACAGAACTCTCTAAGACTTTTTGTCCTGTATTTTTCTACAGTGCATTTTTTTGGATACCTCTGCCTTTGACAGCAATTTTGTAATGTTTTCTTCCCCCAAAATAGAAAAATAATTCAGTCTTTCTCTTACTGAGAGTTTAGAAGTTTCTTTCTGCTTCAACTCTTTCTTGTTAATGTCATGTAAATTCTTAGAACTATGGTTAAATTTGGGAAAACCTCCGGGTGCTTGGTTGTCTCATTTGGTTGGGTAGCTTCCTTTGGCTCAAGTCATGATCCCAGGGTCCAGGGATCAAGTCCCACATTGGGCTCTCTGCTCAGCGAGGAGGCTGCTTCTTCCTCTGACCTTTCCCCTCCCATGCTCTCTCTCTCTCTTTTTTTCTAATTTTTATTTATTTATTAATTTATTTTTAAAGATTTTTTTATCTATTCCACAGAGAGAGAGAGATCACAAGTAGGCAGAGAGGCAGGCAGAGAGAGGGGGAAGCAGGCTCCCTGCTGAGCAGAGAGCCAGACGTGGGGCTCGATCCCAGAACCCTGAGATCATGACCCGAGCTGAAGGCAGAGGCTTAAACCACTGAGCCACCCAGGTGCCCCATAATTTTTATTTATTTTTTAAATTTCTTTTCAGTGTTCCAGAATTCATTGTTTATACACCACACCCAGTGCTCCATGCCATATGTGTCCTCCATAATACCCACCACCAGGCTCCCCCAACCTCCCACCCTCCTTCCCTCCAAAACCGTCAGATTGTTTCTGAGTCCGCAGTCTCTCATGGTTCATCTCCCCCTCCAATTTCCCCCAACTCCCTTCTCCTCTCCATCTCCCCATGTCCTCCATGTCATTCCTTATCCTCTGCAAATAATCAAAAGCATATGATAATTGACTCTCTCTGCTTGACTATTTCACTCAGCTCTCATGCTCTCTCTTTGTTTCATTCTCTCTCTCTATCTCAAATACATACATAAATAAAATCTTTATAAAAAAAATAAAAATAGGGGCACCTAGGTGGCTCAGTTGCTTAAGCGACTGCCTTCAACTCATGTCATGATCCTGGAGTCCTGAGATTAAGGCCCACATGGGGCTTCCAGCTCCACGGGGAGTCTGTTTCTCCCTCTGACCTTCTCTCCTCTCATGTTCTCTCTTTCTCTCTCAAATAAATAAATAAAATCTTTTTTTTTTTTTTTTAAGATTTTATTTATTTATTTGAGAGAGAGAGAGAGAATATGAGGAGGGGGAGGGTCAGAGGGAGAAGCAGACTCCTCGCCAAGCAGGGAGCCCGATGCGGGACCGGATCCTGGGGTTCCAGGATCATGACCCGAGCGGAAGGCAGTCACTCAACCAACTGAGCCACCCAGGTGCCCTAAAATCTTTTTAAAAAATAAATAAAAAATAAAAATAAAAAAAACAAATTTGGGGAATCCTCTAACAAATTTTTTTTCATCTCTGAGCTATAAGATTTCAGGACATTCCAAGTTGTGTGTGCCCAATAACTAATCTTAAACACTGTTTGAAATAATAATGCTTATTAACCAGTTTGTTGGCAATGTTCTAATTGTGATGGTTTCATATGATTTTTTTTTAAAGATTTTTATTTATTTATTTGACAGAGATCACAAGTAGGCAGAGGAAGCAGGCTCCCTGCTGAGAAGAGAACTGAATGCAGAACTCCATCCCAGGACCCTGAGATCATGACCTGAGCTGAAGGCAGAGGCTTAACCCCCTGAGCCACCCAGGCGCCCCTAAGTTTTTGGTATTATTTTCGCATGTCAGTATCTGCAGAGATGCAGAAAACATAAACACAGATGTACTAACTCTTTTATTATGGCCACAAGATTGTGCCTGTAAACACAAGAATCCTGATAAATTCTCTTATGCACAATTTCCATCAAAAAAAAAAAAAAATAAAAGAGGGCGTCTGGGTGGCTCAGTGGGTTAAGCCGCTGCCTTCGGCTCAGGTCATGATCTCGGGGTCCTGGGATCGAGGCCCGCATCGGGCTCTCTGCTCAGCAGGGAGCCTGCTTCCTCCTCTCTCTCTCTGCCTGCCTCTCTGCCTACTTGTGATCTCTCTCTGTCGAATAAATAAATAAAATCTTAAAAAAAAACAAAAACCCAGTGCTCATTACATCACATGCCCTCCTTCATGCCCATCCCCCAGTTACCACCCCCTCCACCTCCCCTCCAGCAACCCTCAGTTTGTTCTCTATAGTTGAGTCTCTTATGGTTTCTTATTTTTTTTTTTATTTTGGTATTATTTTTTTTAAGATTGTATTTATTTACTAGAGAGAGCACAGCAGGTGGAACAGCAGGCAGAGGGGAAGGGAAAAGCAGGCTCCCTGCTTAGCAGAGGACCCCCCCCAACCCCCCACCACCCCCGCCCAGGGACCTCCCAGGGATCATGACCGGAGCAGGAAGGCATGTTTAGCTGACTGAGCCATCCAGGCACCTGTATCTTATGGTCATATACACTGTGTCATGTACTTCCTAACAGGAGGGTATTTCCAAGTTGATCAGGCATTGCAGAGAACTGAACAGTCCAGTTCCACTGTTTTGCACATCTGGTAGTTGGAAGAGATTTCTGCAGACTAGCTTTGGGCTCTGTAAATGTCAGCCTTGTCTCTCCTTCACTATCTCTGGTGTCAGGCACTGCACGACTCTTCATTACCCATTAATAATGTCTGGCCTTGCACCCTTGCATTTTGCTACCAGGTTGAGTTGGCCGAGTGGATGAGGGCCATATTCCTGGCAGCCATTCCCACACTAGGCTGGCTAGCAATAATATATCTATACATGCAAGTGACTGTGAACCACATAAATATATCCCACTAAACCAAACTAAATTTGTCTCCAACTCAACTTCTCTTTAGAATTAAAAAATGTCTGCAGCCATGCCATGAAGGTATGAAGGAAGTGGGAGTAGAAAGAGACAGTGGTTTTAAGTAACTCCAGTTAAAATATCTTTTTTTTTCCTTTTTTAAAGATTTTATTTATTGAGGGGCATCTGGGTGGCTCAGTGCGTTAAAGCCTCTGCCTTTGGCTCAAGTCATGATGCCAGGATCACCATCCCAGGATCCTGGGATGGAGCCCTGCATCCTCCAGGGAGCCTGCTTCCCTTCCTCTCTCACTGCCTGCCTCTCTGCCTACTTGTGAACTCTGTCAAATAAATAAATAAAATAATTTTTTAAAAAAGATTTTATTTATTGAGAGAGAGAGAGAGAGCAAGAGAGAATACAAGCAGGGGAGGGGAAGAGGACAAGGGAGAAGCAGACTCCCTGCTGAGCACGGGCTACATCTCAGGACCCCAAGATCATAACCTGAGTCTGAAGCCCACTCAGGTGCCCCTGAAATATCTTATAGAATTTTGTAAGGAACATATGACCATATAAATACATCATTAAGGTTCCTCACTGGGCCCTGCAAGCAGGAGTATCCTTGGGACTAAGCTTCAGTAGCTTTGGAGTAAATTTACCTTAGTCGCTGCAGCCATTGGGCAGAGCTTTTAAGGCAAAGCAATTCAAGTTAGAAGCCAACCTCAAATTCCCCCTTGGCAACTTAGCTCTGGTTTTTCTGCTGTCTCCTCCATAGCACTTCACCCCCCCCCAACCTCCATCCCAAAGGCTGCTCTCCTTCTGATAAAGAAAACATAAATAGGCGAGTATCCCCATAGAAAAAATTTTCCCTCCCTTCCTTCCTTCCTTACTTTTTTTTTTTTTTTTTGAAGATTTTATTTATTTGTCAGAGACAGGGAGAGGCAGAGAGAGAGCACAAGCATGGGGAGCAGCAGGCAGAGGGAGAAGTGGGCTCCCCACTGAGCAAGGAGCCCCAAGCCTGACTGGATCCCAAGACCCTGGGATCATGACCAGAGCTCAAGGCAGAGCTTAACCGACTGAGCCACTCAGGTGACCCCCCCCCCGCCCCGTGGAAAAATTTCTTAATGTGAGACTGTATTTTTTTAAAGTTTATTTATTTATTTATTTATTTAGTAATCTCTACATCCAATCTGGGCCTCAAACTCATGCCCCTGAGACCAAGAGTTGCAGGCTCTTCTAACTGAGCCAGCCAGGTACACCAGAAACTAGTTTTGTTCTTCTTCTTTTTTTTTTTTTTTTAATATTTTATGTATTTATTTATTTGACAGGCAGAGATCACAAGCAGGCAGAGAGGCAGGCAGAGAGAGAGAGGGAAGCAGGCTCCCCGCTGAGCAGAGAACCGGATGCAGGACTCGATTCCAGGACCTGGAGATCATGACCGAAGCCGAAGGCAGTGGCCCAACCTACTAAGCCGCCCAGGCGCCCCAGAAACTAGTTTTTTTTTTTTTTTTAAGATTTTATTTATTTATTTGACAGAGAATCACAAGTAGGCAGAGAGGCAGGCAGAGAGAGAGAGGAGGAAGCAGGCTTCCCGCTGAGCAGAGAGCCTGATGTGGGGCTCGATCCCAGAACCTTGAGATCATGACCTGAGCCAAAGGCAGCGGCTTAACCCACTGAGCCACCCAGGTGCCCCAGAAACTAATTTTTAATTATGAGATCAATATCTCCCAAGTCGGAAATGTAGAAATAAATAAAAAAACATACACGTACATGCACACATATACACAGGAATTAAGCAATACTTAGATAAATAATTTTAATGTATTGATCTATGTATTTGGGGACTATTGAGAATGGGTAGCTAAGAGCTGCCCACCCCGTTCTGGGGCTGTGCCTAGTTCACAGGCTGCATTTATGCAAGGCGGAGCTGCTCCCCGGGGGGGGGGGGGGGGCGCTGTGGTTGGGGAGAGGGGTGCGCATGTGCAGGCACTCCTGTGCCCCTACGCAGGTATAGAGATCTGGGCTACACATCTGGTGCCATGTGGAATGTGTGTTCTGTTTGGCTAGCACTCTTCTCTCCATGATGCCCTTTAAACACATGCTTCCTCACCCAGCCATCTGCTTGGTCCCTCTCCAAAGGGGAGGATGAAAAATTTCTAGCTGTACATATTCTCACAAATGTTCATTCTTGATGCGGGTCTGTGTGACCTCCCTTTCCTGAGCTATAGCCGACCCTGGAACGTAGACGATTAAATAACATCTTTCTTTAAAAATAGGCATAAAGTCTGATGACACAATTAGGCGGCCCCCACAGAAAGGAATCTAAGAGCATAGAGCTTCTTCCATTCCTACCTCACTTGCTTCCTTGCTTCCTTCCTTCCCCTCCTCTCTTTCTCTCTCTCTCCATTTCTCTCTCTCTCTCCCATCAGTGGCCCACAGGGGATAAATTGTGATTTCAAAACAAAACAAAAATAAATTAAAAAAAAAAAAAGAAAAAGAAAACAGATTTTTTTTCTTATTTTTGAGAAAGAATGCTAATACATTTTACTTACGTAAATTTGTAATCAGGAACTGAGAACATAGAACGAATAGTTAAATATATATTTTAAAAAGCCTACTAAAGTTCTGTTCCTTGGCTGCTTTTGTATTTGCCTGGTTAAGAGACGTTATTAGAGAGAGAAATGGATTTGCAGGAAAGAGAAAAAAAGAAAGATGCAAGAGAGCTTGTACCTTTCCTTTCTGGAAAGGTCCAGAAAGCCCAGGACCTGGAAAGGATGACGCCCAGCGAACAAGGGCTTCTTGGGAGAGGAGAGACAGCTCAGCAGGAAGGGGGTTGTGCTCTTGCTGCCCCCATCCCCAGGCCCTCCAGGGTCCTGGGAGCTGATCCTTGAGTCCTTTTGACTGGTGCAAGAATTTCAATGTCCCCGCTGCAACAAAATATAGGCTTTTTCCTTTTATGATTATTATTATTTAACTTTTTGAAACCTAATACTAAAACAATCGCTTAATGCTAAAACGATGGAATTGTTTTAACAGGGAATTCTGAAAGTTTTGCTAGCATTCCAAGGAGTGACTTGTGTTTCAGATGCTTTCCGCCACACCTAAGCTTCCTCCACGGAGCGGTTTGACAGCTCTCTTTAATCTGCGGAAGCTGCTTGACTCATCTTTGTTCTTGCAGAGATCAGGGCTGTCGTCTGCCACAGTACTGACAATTTACAGTTGTTCATGGCCCTTTCCCCTTGTCAAATTAAATCTATGTTTTGATTGCATTTTGTTCTAGCGGGATGAGATGCAGTGGAAAACGGTAATAAAACAGCTCAGCGAAAATGACTTAGAGGAATAAATTGATTTTGCCCTCAGCTCGGCAGGGAAGATTTGCTCGTCACTCCCAGCCTCTCCCAGCAACCAGAGTCCCCGGAGACCAACCAACGCCTTACACCTCCCAGGGGAATCGCAAAGCTCCCAGCCGCCCCCACTCAATTTGCTTTACAAAGGGAAAATGATTCTCAGGGAGCTGTTGGAAGCTTACATTCTATCCGGCAAAAAGTGGGGGAGGGTGCAGTGAAATATTTAAAAAGAGAGCCAGAGAGCCAAGGGGCTTGGAGAGCCAAAAAGATTCAGCTAACCCCCGCACCTACACTCACTCCCACCTCCACAAAATCCCTGTGACCAAGTAAGCAACGGAACCCAGTTTGGGGAATGATGATGAGCGGAATTCTTCGTTTCATCAGTGAAGGATTAAAGATGATCATCATCGTTTCAGAAAGGAAGGTAGCTTCATTCTTTCATTTGTTCGGTGACAATCTGCTGATCCCTACCAGGAACCAAGCAGTGCAAAACCCAAGTGTTCACCACTCTCTAGCTCACCCATTTGTCACCAATTCCCCAGTAACTTCCCTGCCCCCATCATGAGCCTCCTAACCAATCTGTCTGCTCGGCCTTGCTGTCCCCTCCCCTCCTGCCCTTTCCCCATAGCAAACAAGTTATATTCAAAATGCGAAAAGATGGGCGCCTGGGTGGTTCAGAGAGTTGAGCCTCTGCCTCCATCTCAGGTCATGGTTTCAGAGTCTTGGGATCAAGCCCTGCATTGGGCTCCCTGCTCAGCTGGGAGACTGCTTCCCTCTCTGCCTGCCTCTGCCTACTTGTGATCTCTCTCTCTCTGTGTCAAATAAATAAACAATCTTAAAAAAAAAAAAAATACAAAAGGAGTTCATACTAGCACTCGGCTTCAAAGTCTCCAATGGCTTTCTTTATGTTGCATTTCAAAAAATCCTGTCTGCTGGCACTTCTAAAGTCCTATTTTGATCCTCAAATATGCTGTGCTTGTTCCCTGCCCAGGGTCTTTGCACTTGCTTTGTCTTTTTCTTGGAATTGCCCACACTCCAGACTTTTAGACGGCTGGCTCCTTTCCATCATTCTGATCTCAATCAAGTATCACCTCACAGAGGCGTGCCCAGATCACTCCATCTAAAGTGGCTCCCCACCCAGGTAATGCTCTACTCTGTTCTCCTTTTCTTATTTTCTAAAAGCATAGCACTTACCACTATCTGAAGGTATTTTAGCATGTGATTATTGACGTCAGTTCTCAAAGTGTGGCCCCGGACTAGCAGTTTTAGGATCCACTGGGAATTTCCTAGAATTGCATGTTCTCAGGTCTTACTCCAGACCTACGTCATCAGAGCATCAGACCTTCTGCATGTCGGGGCCAGAGATCTGTACTTTAACAAACCCTCTGGGTGAGTCCAGTGAAAAATAAAGTTTGAGAACTCTGGCTTACAGTGATGACCTCTTCTCTCCCCTGTGCCCCGCCTAGCGTGTAGACCCCCAGAAAAGAGAAGCACATCCTGTTCTGCATAGTGCCTCCAGCACAGAACTCACAGCAGGCACTCGATAAAATAAATTGTTGAATGGTAACAGATTGGATGAATGATGGATGCCTTGCGTTCTGTCTCAGGCACCACATGAGAGAGACAATATGGGACCCCAATAGAGTGGTGCCCCTTTGGGGCCGGCCACCTTTCTACCAGTGCTTCTATCTGCATTGTATATTGATCTTGTAGACTTGAAAAACCCAAAGAAGGGGTTCTGAGCTAAAGAAACGCTTGAAAAGTATGATTCAAAATGTTCTTCATTACAGTTTAGAAACTGCGAGTGTGTTGCAAGGTCCTTCTCAGAGAGCCAGGTCTGTGGATCTGTAGATGGTATTCAGTTAGAGGGGAAGGATAATACCCTTCTCTTTCCAGTTCTGTAGAGCTCTTAGTGCGTTCATCCAGAGCAGGCTGCTGATTGACAAAGTGGCTTTCTCTTCCCTCAGTCCTTCTGCTTTATATCAATCTTGGAATCTTAAAAAAGGGGGGCGGGGGACTCTAAACCAATTAATCCTGTCTCCAGTGCTCTCTAAAAGCTTTCAGATTGCAAACACCAGGTCAATCCCCAGTCCAGATCAGGGAGGAAAAACACTATCTGTGCAGAAGACATTGAACTTTAGAAAAGGTTAGATCAACACCAAGAACAATGGAAGGGCCTTGGGAGCCTGTCCTTGGAAATAATAAGCTGGCTTCAAGCAAATACTATGGGCCTGGCACCATGCTAGAAGGAAGGGTTACAAAGACCCAGAGAATAAAGTTCATGTCTTCAAGGAACTCACAGTCTGAGGGAGAGACAGGTGTGTACACAGATGGAGCAGGGTGTCCGTGCTGTAGGAGTGACCAACTGCTTAGTTTTGCTGGGGAGTGATTTCTGAAGGAGGTGATATTTGAACAGATTTGGAAGGCGGTGTCTTGCTCGGGAGGTGAGAAAGGAAGCATGATCTAAGCAAAGGAGACGAGTGTAAAAGCGGAGATGAATGGGGGCAGGCAGGGTTCAAACACGGAACAGAAATGACTGAATTTGTTAAAATATATATATATATACACCCACCTTTAGGGAAATTTGAATATTGACTGGCTAGTAAATGGGATTATGGAATTATTAACTTTTTTTTTTTTTTTTAGATTTTATTTATTTATTTGAGAGAGAGAGACTGTGAGAGAGAGCATGAGCGAGGAGAAGGTCAGAGGGAGAAGCAGACTCCCCATGGAGCTGGGAGCCTGATGTGGGACTCGATCCCGGGACTCCAGGATCACGCCCTGAGCCGAAGGCAGTCGTCCAACCAACTGCGCCACCCAGGCGTCCCCTTAACTTTTTTTTTTTTTTAAGATTTTATTTATTTATTTGACAGAGAAGAGATCACAAGTAGGCAGAGAGTCAGGCAGAGAGAGAGAGAGAGAAGCAGGCTCCCTGCTGAGCAAAGAGCCTGATGCGGGGCTCGATTCCAGGACACTGAGATCATGACCTGAGCCAAAGGCAGAGGCTTAACACACTGAGCCACCCAGGTGCCCCATGGAATTATTAACTTTTTAAAGACTTTTATTTATTTATCTGACAGAGAGAGAGAGGGAGGGAGAGAGCATGAACCAGGGGAGAGGCAGAAGGAGAAGCAGTCTCCCCACCAAATAGGGAGCCTGACACAGGACTTGATCCCAGGGTCCTGTAACCATGACCTGAGCTGAAGGCAGACACTCAACCAATTGAGCCACCTAGGGGCCCCACGGAATTATTTATTTTTATTTTTTGAAGATTTTATTTATTTATTTGACAGAGAGAGACACAGTGAGAGAAGGAACACAAGCAGGGGGAGTGGGAGAGGGAGAAGCAGGCTTCCCGTTGAGCAGGCAGCCCAATGCGGTACTCTATCCCAGGACCCTGGGATCATGACCAGAGCTCAAGGCAGACGCTTAATGACTGAGCCACCCAGGCGCCCCAGAATTATTAATTTTTTTAAAGATTTTATTTATTTATTTGACAGAGATCACAAGTAGGCAGAGAGGCAGGCAGAAAGGAGGAAGCAGGCTCCCTGCTGAGCAGAGGAGCTCAATCCCAGGACCCTGGGATCATGACCTGAGCCAAAGGCAGAGGCTTAATCCACTGAGCCACCCAGGTGCCCTCAGAATTATTAATTTTTAAAGTATGTTAATAATCTGTGGTTATGTTATAAATGAGTACTTATTTTTGGAGATACAGTGAAACATTTCTGGATGAAGTGATGTGGTATCTGGAATTTGCTTCAAAATAATATGGGCCTAGGATATACCATTTAGGCAAAGTTTAAAAAGATGTTGGGAAGAGGTGGATATAAAAGATAAGAACCACTTCTCTCTGAAAGAAGTTTCATTGGAAATTGGAATACCCAAGTAGGGCTGAACTACTTTATAGGTAGACCAGACGACCCTTTCTTGGCCAGTTAGAGACTTCAGTGTAGACTCTCTAAAAACGACTTTGATACTAAAATTTTCTTTGATACTAAAATTTCTTTGATACTAAAATACATAATGCCTCTTAAGACCACATTTGGGGACACCTAGGTGGCTCTGTTGGTTAAGCAGCAGTCTTTGGCTCAGGTTGTGATCCCAGGGTCCTGGGAAATAAACACAATTCATCCTGCCTGTTGATGCACTTTATAGAAATGGAATAATACAGTATGTGCCTCTTCTGTGTCTGGCTCCTTTCATTCAACATGGCGTTTGTGAGCTACATCCATCTTGTTAGGCTTGGTTGTAGAGGAGGCGTTCTTGCTATGTAAATTTCCCACCTTGGCCTCCCCATCCAGAGATTCTGGAATGTACCACGTTTCTCAAATTGATATCATTGCCGTCTGAGGTTGGGGTCCTCAAAAACAGACTCTGAGACAGGACCATCAGTGCAAGTAATCTGCTAGGAGTTGATCTCAGGAAGCCCTGGTCAGGGAGTGAGGAAGGAAACAGAAGAGAGGAAGCCAGGCAGAGGCGTTCACGAGCAATCAGAGCTCAGTCTTGGGGCAGATCCAGGCAACTGTGCAGAACGTGTCTCAGAGCAGTCCCCCAGAAAAGCAGAGAAGCCGGGGGTGTATACCAACTCCTCAGTTACTGGTTGAGAGTCGCTTCAGAGTCCATTAACACTCTGGCCACGGCGGTCTGCTCCAAGTGTGCGTTAAATACGCACGGAGAAATCTGGCAGGCAAAGGGTTGCAGGTACAGCCGGCAAAAGCCATCAGAGTGAGGAGAGGTTTAGGCCAAGGGATTATGCAGGACACAAGTACACCTTGTCCGCCTCTACTCTACTCCTATCCCACATTAACTCCATTCTGTCATTGACTCTTCAAGGTGGTAGTCAGCAACCATATATAAAATAAAAATTAATTGAGATGAGTTCATAGAACTGCCTCAGCCCATGCGCTTGCACGGATCCTGCAGCTGTCCTGGTATCTCTTATTTCCCTCCTTTTCCACCTATTCTGGATCTCCCTCCCGCTCAGCCGGATCTTTGCTGGTCTTGGTCGCTTGTCTCCATCCTTAGGAAATGTGTCTGAGTCTTTGGTTATGGCGCCCTTGCCTGAGAACCAAGGGCGCTAAGGCAGTAGATTTCCCAGTAGGGAACAGTGCTGGGGTTTTGCCTTACTTGCTCTCAGTGTCAGCTCATAGCTCTTGGAGGGTCAGGATATTCCCTTTTCCCCATTGCCCAGTTATCCTGGTAAATGGCCACAGTCACCGTGTGGAAAGAATAATGGCATCACTACTGTGTATAATTGTTGCAGCCCTGTGGGGTCCTTCCTCAAGAGGACTTGGGATCCCCTTCAACTCATGGGCTCTAGATCTGGAAACTGGGTGATGGATTATGATTTTCCCTCACAGTGGCTGACCTCGGCTTTCTACTTCCTCGTATCCATTTTATGTTGCTGCCTAACAAATGACCACAAACATAGCAGTTTAGAACACACCCCATTTTAGTCACAGTTTCCATGGGTCAGAAGTCTACAAGTGGCTTCGCTGGGTCCTCCATTTGAAGTCTCACAGGCTGGAATGGAAATGTCAGGCAGACTATTTCCTTTCTGGAGAGAGTTCCTTCCTGGAGTTCAGAACACTCTTTCAAGGTGAAGTCCTTGCTGATGCAATTCAGTTTCTTGTGGTTGTAGGACAAAGCAAGTGCTCTTGACCATGGCCCAAACAAAGCAAGGGCTCTTGATCATGGCCCTAGCTCTTCCAGGCACTTCACCTTCTAGCAGCTTCCTTATTCAAGGCCAGCAGGAAGATTTTGCAGGGCAGTCGGCTAATATGGTGTCTTTCATAACATAACCCAATTAAGGAAGTGACCATCCCATCACATTTACTATACTCTCTGGGCTAGAAACAAGGTATGGGTTCTTGAGAGGAGGGGATTATACAGGAGGGTGATTGGTGGGGAGGGTTGCTCACCCTAGGTGGAATGCATCTCTTTCACATTCATTCTTGATCTTTTGTTATGTAAATTAAGCAATACCCCTATTGTCTGCCCTATTATTCTGTTTCCTAGGTGCACCCTTGTCTATGAGCCATTGCCCTTGAATCTGGGATGATCTTGTGATGTGCTTTGACCAATAAAAATGGCAGAAGTGATACTGTGCCCCAGACACAGCCTAGACCTCCAGGTGCCTGGCAGCTTCTGCCTCTGCCCTCCTGAATGCTGAGAACTCTATGTTTGAGGAATCTGGTCTAGCCCAGTAAAGAAGAAAGGCCATGTGGAGGAATACCAAAGTGTTCCAAGTCAACAGCCAAAGCAAATCGCGAGACATGTAAGTAAGGCCACCTTTCTGCCCAGCTGACCACAGTTGAATGCCTCTGTGTGAGCGAGCCCAGGCAAAACTGGAAGAGGAACCATTCAGTCCACCCACAGAACCATGAGAAATACCAAATCATTGTCTTAAGCCACCAGTTTTGGAGTGGTTTATTACACAGCAATATGTAACAGTAATGTATTTCTACTTGAACTCCAGTCAATCATTGTTTGATGGTGGCTCTGGGGACATCAAAACCCTAGCTTTCCTCATTTGCCCTACTCATGAGCCAAGCGTGCACCAGTGATTTTGGGAAAACTCTCAGGCAGGGAATCCCAGATGTTCGCAGGAAGGAGCTGTCAGCATATACGGGAACACTGAGTATTGGGCGGATGTGACGGAGACCAGCTGCATTTCCTACAACCTCGGATGCTCTTTTTCTCCAACTTGCTTGGGGAGTGGGGGGGGGAGGTGGAGAGGAGGAGGTTTCTTTGAGGAACTGCAGACCTCAGGATAATACCTGTGGGAGACACCACCACGTAGGGGAAGAGTTTGCAGCACACAAAGGTGGGGGCTGTCCAAAACTGAGGTTGGAGGGGCCTCCTTCATTCTTTCCAACTTCTCTAAGAGCCGCAGTTCTCCAGCCTGTTCTCAGCCTGCATGCCTAGAATCCCACGTTTTGCCTGCTCTCAGATTCCTCTCCATCACTCTCTGCTTCCTAGTGAGCAAGCCCACTTTCCCTCCAGGACTGGACTCCTCACTAACCTCCTGCAAACCGCCCATCCTTCTCACCTCTCGGCACCTCCCTGTCTTTCAGCCTCTGTCCTTGAGGTCCCCACCAACTCCATGTCCTGTCCTTCAAATCTAATGCACCCATATTAGCTTTTCCCATATCAGACATCCAAACCTTAAGGAGTTTTAAAAAGGGATGTGTCAAAAAAGATCTCATCCGTGAGGTGAAATTACATAACATCTCAGGTGTGATTTTTCTCCATGTCTGCCATTGCCGGGGAGATTCTATTTAAGTTTGCAATAGATGCGGTATCCTAGGTTGCTCAGTTGTTCCCAGGTTATCAAATGTTGTGAATTAACATTTCAAAACATCTTGGAAAGTTACGAGAAGAAATCTTTCTTTTGTCTGAACGTGCAAAAAAAGATGAAGCAAAGCAAGTTTTGTGCATATACTGACATGAGCTGTGTTCCCGTACTCGGAATATAAGGAAGTGGTTCTACAAGAGACTGATGAAAGAAATCTACTTCCAGTTTATTAAGACCGCAAGAGCAAAAAATCACAGCATTTTGCAGCTGGGTTGCAAAACCACGCACGTCTGAGATATCCAAATGCGAAAAAAACTCCCTTTAGAAGGGAAATTCAGCCTGAACCCAAGGATCAGAATCCACAACATATCATTTGCCACTCCCTCTGCATTGCAAATGGTGGCAAAACATACATGAGTTGGTTTAGTTTCCTTCATCTTAATATTTTCTCCCTCAGAATAGCTAGTGAACTTTTCGGAACATCTATCACGTGTCAGAAACTTCCATTCACTTGATCTTATCCTCAGAGCAACATCCACGATGCCAACTAGTTCTAGTTGAAATTCATGACCGCACATCACAAAAGGAGCCTCAATGCTGCCAGGCAACCCTACTACCCTTCTCCAGTATGTTCTCTCCCCCATCCTCCCGAACAAGTATTTCACACATTCGTGGCTCTTCTCAAAGCTCTCACATCCTCCTCCACTTCCTCAGCCCCGCCTACCTCGCCCACCTCTTCCCAGACCTCTCTCTCCACCTCACTTTCCACGAGGTCTTCTTTATATTCCAAGGACACACCAAACTCTTCTTAGGCCTCGGGGCTTTTGAAATTCTCTTTCCCTCTAATTGGAATGCTCCACACCCTAATTTTCACAGGGCTAGTTCCTTCTTGTCTTTTTCCTCTTCCCTCTCAGATCAAATGTCAAATTCTCAGAGAGCCTTTCTTTGTAATCCAAAGATGCTCCCATTCAGTCACTGTCTTGCATATCCGCTTGGGGTGGATTGTCTTCCAAGCTTTTATCAACATCCAGTACTGAAGTCTTATCTATTTATTTCTCCCTGGTCTTCACAGGAATTATGCTTCCATACGTGGTTTTCTTCTGTTCTCTCAACATCCAATGGGAGCTGTCACATAATAGGAACTCAAAATTGAATTTTTTTTTTTAAAGATTGTATTTATTTGACAGAGAGAGAAATCACAAGTAGGCAGAGAGGAGGCCAGCAGAGAGAGAGGGGGAGGCAAGCTCCCGGCTGAGCAGAGACCCTGATATCATGACCTGACTAGAAGACAGAGGCTTAACCCACTGAACCACCCAGCTGCCCCTCAAATGTGAATCTTTATTGAGTAAACTATCTGAACTTTTTGGCAGACGAAGAAGGTGAAGATTAGAGATTCTAAATAAAGTGCTTATGTTCACTTGGATAAATGACAAAGTTGGGACTCGAACCTAAATCTACTTGGGTCCAGGCTGTATCCACATCTATGTAAACAGTCTCTTGTTAGAATGAAGATTTGAAGATGTATTTGGCCTCGTAGGAGCATTTGTGAGTGTGGACAGCATGTGAGATAAGTTCAGAATGAATAGTCGAATTCCTCAGGCAGAAAACCAAGGAGATGCTGAGGACATCTGGCTGGACAAAACCCACGGTAACTAAGGAGCAGCACATCCTGGCTATTCCTAGCTTGTTCCTGGCTGGCCTCCAATTCCTCTGCCTTCCTTCCTGTTTCCTGCATCTCTGAGCCTTTGACCACCTGCAGTCCGGCGCAGTCAAAGTTGGGCTCTCATACCCATGACGTGAGCTGGTCCGTGCCTGTCAGTAGCATTGAGATTTGCACTTTCAAGAACCTGGACTAAGATAGTTTCTGTGGGGACCTTTCATCTCTAAGTCTGGTTTACATGTCAGCCTACATTCTCAGGAAGTTGCCTTTTTAGTTCTTTGCAGAAAATGGGAACCTTGTGTTGACACTTCATTGATCCTCAAAATGACTAATAAAAGGTGAAGGAGAGAAAATGAGGACCCGTTTGGGGCATCTGGCTGGCTCAGTCAGGAGAGCATGCAATTCTCGGTAGTGATCTCGGGTAGTGAGTTCGAGCCCCACATGGGACGTAGAGCTCACTTAAAAAAAAGATAGGAAAAGAAAATGAGGACTCGGGGCGCCTGGGTGGTTCAGTGGGTTGGGCCGCTGCCTTCGGCTCAGGTCATGATCTCAGGGTCCTGGGATCGAGTCCCGCATTAAGCTCTCTGCTCAGCAGGGAGCCTGCTTCTCTCACTCTCTTTCTCTCTCTCTCTCTGCCTGCCTCTCTGTCTACTTGTGATCTCTCTCAGTCAAATAAATAAATAAATCTTTAAAAACAAAACAAAACAAAACAAAAACAACAACAAAAAAAAGAAAATGAGGACTCTTTTGGTTGTTATTTTAACTAGCATTCAGGGGAATCTTCACAAATCTTAAGTCTTAAGGGAATGCTAGCTTTAAGGGATCATTCATTGGATTTTCTTCAGAAACCAAGATATGCACAGGTTATGATATTTATTGAATGTTTATCATACACCTGCGTTATTTTCAGATTTCTTTCTGTATTTATTTTTACAATACCCTATGAAATAGGTAATATCAGTATTGCACCCGTTTTCCACACGAGGAAATTGAGGCCCAAAAATATTTTGAAAATTTGCCTTGTCACCTACTTTTACGTGGTGGAGCCAGGTTTTCATTCACTCAGTCTGACTCTGGAGCAGGGATTCTTTTTTTTTTTTTTTTTTTTTTTAAAGATTTTATTTATTTATTTGACAGAGAGAAATCACAAGTAGATGGAGAGGCAGGCAGAGAGAGAGAAGGAAGCAGGCTCCCTGCTGAGCAGAGAGCCCGATGAAGGACTCGATCCCAGGACCCTGAGATCATGACCTGAGCCGAAGGCAGCAGCTTAACCCACTGAGCCACCCAGGCGCCCCTGGAGCAGGGATTCTTAACATTTTTTGTGTTCATTTCTTTTTACTATGTATTCCTTTGATGGTTTGTGGAAGCCCATAGACTCCTTCTCCAGAATCTGTGTGTAATTTCTTTTTCTTTCTTTTTTTTTTTTTAAAGATTTTATTTATTTATTTGACAGAGAGAAATCACAAGTAGACGGACAGGCAGGCAGAGAGAGAGAGGGAAGCAGGCTCCCTGCTGAGCAGAGAGCCCAATTCGGGGCTTATGACCTGAGCCGAAGGCAGCGGCTTAACTCACTGAGCCACCCAGGTGCCCCCAGAATCTGTGTGTAATTTAAATGTATAAATAAGGGGCGCCTGGGTGGCTCAGAAGGTTAAGCATCTGCCTTTAGCTCAGGTCTTGATTTCAGTAGTGGGATCAAGTCCCAAGTCGGGCTCCCTGCTGAGCGGGAAGTCTGCTTTTCTCTCTCTCCCTCCTGCTCCCCCTGCTTGTGTGCTCTCACGCTCTCTCCTGCTCTCTCTGAGAAATAAAGGAATAAATCTTGAAGAAAAAAAAATCTGTAGAGTTTATCACCTATTCCTCTATGTCACCTTAGGATCTTATATGAACATTTGTTTATTATTATTTAAAGGTTTTATTTGACAGAGAGTGATCATAAGTAGGCAGAGAGGCCGGCAGAGAGAGGGGGGAAGCAGACTTCCTGCTGAGCAGAGAGCCCAATGCAGGGCTCGATCCCAGGACCCTGTGGTCATGACCTGAGCCGAAGACAGAAGCTTAACTCACTGAGCCACCCAGGCACCCATATATATATACATTTATGAATACAAGTATAACAATGTATGGTATTTGCTAATAGGTCCTTCTTGTTTTATTTTATTAAGAGATTTTATTTATTTGTTTAACAGAGAGAGACACAGCGAGAGAGGGAACACAAGAACACAAGCAGGGGGAGTAGGAGAGGGAGAAGAAGGCTCCTCAATGAGTAGGGAGCCCAATGTGTGGCTCCATCCCAGGACCCCAGGATCATGACCTGAGTTGAAGGCAGCAGCTTAACCACTGAGCCACCCAGGTGTCCAGGTCTTTCATATTTTAATATGAGTTATTTGAGAGTAAAGACTGTGTCTTGTTTATTTATTCCTGTATCTACTTATTCATTCAATAAAAATGTATTGAGCACTTCCTGTTACAAGGTGCTATTTTGGCCCTGCAAATAGAATAAACATGACAGACTCAGGCCCTGACCACACTGCTTTGCAGTGTTGCATTCATTTCTGGTCCTCAGTGTTTGGCTCATGAATGAAATATACTAATTTTTTTTTTTAAGATTTTTTTTTTATTTGAGAGAGAAACAGCAAGAGAGGGAATACAAGCAGGGGGAGTGGGAGAGGGAGAAGCAGGCTTCCCGCTGAGTGGGAGCCCCATGTGGGGCTCGATCCCAGGACTGTGGGACCATGACCTGAGCCGAACTCAGATGCTTAATGGCTGAGCCAGCCAGGTACCCAAAGTACACTAAATTAACCTGCTTAATTGAATTGGATTGAGTATCAAGATTATATTACTAGGCAGCAGAAACTGTCCCTAAAACAATGTTAAATTTTATTTATTTATTTGACACAGAGAGAGAGAGATCATAAGGCAGAGAGGCAGGCAGAGGGGGGTGGGAAGCAGACTCCCTGGAGCCCAGATGTGGGGCTCCATCCCAGGACCCTGAGATCATGACCTGAGCTGAAGGCAGAGACTTAACCCACTGAGCCACCCAGGTGCCCCTAAAAAATTTTTTTAAAGAAGATTTTACTGGGGCGCCTGGGTGGCTCAGTGGGTTAAGCCGCTGCCTTCGGCTCAGGTCATGATCTCAGGGTCCTGGGATCGAGTCCCGCATCGGGCTCTCTGCTCAGCAGGGAGCCTGCTTCCCTCTCTCTCTCTCTGCCTGCCTCTCCGTCTACTTGTGATTTCTCTCTGTCAAATAAATAAAATCTTAAAAAAAAAAGAAGATTTTACTTATTATTTTAGATAGATAGAGAGTGCATGTGGAGGGGCAGAGAGGGACAGAGAGGGACAAGCAGACTCTGTGATGAGCAGGGAGCCCGACTTGGAGTTCAATCTCAGACCCGGAGATCATGACCTGAACTGAAATCAAGAGTTGGAAACTCAACCAATGGAGCCACCCAGGTGCCCCTAAAAAATGTTTCTTGAGAAGTTTCTCAATCTTTGTATTCTCCTATATAGATTGCCAGATATATTCCTTTCCTCTAGGCTCTTGTGGGCCTTGTGAGCAAGTAAGCTAAATCTTGCTGCTTAGTAGAAAAATGGGACTAGCTCGTTATTTATAAGTTTTGCAGGAGGGAAGAAGAGTTGAGAAGGTCTACTTTTGCCCTTTTTTTCCGGTCATATATGACACATAAGATACAATAGCTAACAGTTATGGATAGCTTCCAATGTACCAGACCTGTTCTAGGTGCTTCTAGACACGTATAATGTCATTCAGACTCAATAGTCCTCATCGAGAGAAGGGAGGCTTACAGAGAGGTTAAGTGGCTTGTCCAGCTTCGGACAGGTAGAAGGTACTCGGGTGGGGGCATTCCAGCCCAAGCAGCCCTAGCCTACAGCCTAGCACCTCTGCCTCTAAGTAGTGACTGTTACCGACTGCTATAGGGGCGTAGGTGAGGACTTTGAACAGGATCCGCCTACAGCCTGCCTCCGGGTCCTGACCTAAGTCAAGGCAAGCGTGTTTGAGATGGTCCACTGGTTAAAGCCGAAATCTGTGGTGAGGGCAGACTTGATGAGAGCAGAGCTAACAGCAGCCTTGTTTTCTGGCACATTCATACAATGCTGTTTATCTCATATTGCATTTTTTTTTAAGATTTTATTTATTTATTTGACAAAGATCACAAGTAGGCAGAGAGAGAGGAGGAGGCAGGCCCCCTGCTGAGCAGAGAGCCTGATGCAGTGCTAGATCCCAGGATCCCGAGATTTCTTGTGATTTCTCTCTGTCAAATGAATAAATAAAATCTTTAAAAAAAAAAATACTGCATATGGTTCTTGATCCAAGGTCATGAGTTTGTGCCCCACATTGGGTATAAAGATTACTTGGAACGGGGAGAGAGTAAATTAAATTAAAAGAGAGAGAGAGAGAGAGCATCTTTGTCTTATTCCTGACCTTAGAGAAAAAGGTTTCAGGTTTTCACCATTGACTATGATGTTTGCTGTGGGCTTGTCAGATATGGTCTTTATTATGTTAAGTTATAGTCTCTGTACACCTAGTTTATTGACAGTTTTTATCATGAAAAAATGTTGAATTTTGTCAAATTTTTTTTGCATCTATTGAGATGATCATATGATTTTTATTTTTCATTTTGTTAATGTGGTATATCACATTGATTTGCAGCTATTGAACATCCCCGGAATAAATCTCAATTAATCCAGGTGTATGACCCTTTTAATGTACTGTGGAATTTGGCTTGTTCATTTTTTGAGTCCTCTCTCTCTCTTTTGATGAGTATGGTTAGAAGTTTATCAATTTTATTGATTTTTCAAAGAGCCAGCTCTTGATTTCATTGTTCTATGGTTTGCTCATTTTTTGGTTAAGGATTTTTCCACCCATGTTCATCAGGGACATTAGCTTGTAATTTTCTCTTCTTGTAGTATCCTTATCTGGTTTGGTATCAGAGTAATACTAGCCTCATAAAGTGAGTTTGGAAGTGTTTCTTCTCTATTTGAGATCTTGAGAAGAATTGGTGTTAATTTTTCCCAATGTTTGGTAGAATTCACCAGTTAACCCAGCTAGTCTTCGACTTTTCTTTGTTGGGAGGTTGTTCGTTTTTAAGATTTTTATTTATTTACTCGACAGAGAGAGAGCACAACAATGGGGGTGGTGGGAGCATCAGGCAGAGGTAGAGGGAGAAGCAGGCTCCCCACTGAGCAAAGAGCCTGATGCAGGGCTTGATCCTGGGATCCTAAGATCATGACCTGAGCTGAAGGCAGAGGTTTAACCCACTGAGCCACCCAGGTAACCCCATAAGTCTTGATATATTATATTTCCATTTTAATTTGTCTCAAAGACTGTTTTTTCTTTTTCTTCTGATTTCTTTGACCCACTGATTCTTCAGGATCCTGTTGTTTGATTTCTGCATACTTGTGAAGCTTCCAGTTTTCTTCTTGTAACTGATTTCTAGTTTCATACCATTGTGGTCAGAAAAGATGCTTGATAAGACTTCAATCTTCTTAAATTTATTAAGACTCGTTTTGTGGGGCACTTGGGTGGATCAGTGGGTTAGATCTCTGCCTATGGCTCAGGTCAGGATCCCAGCGTCCTGGGATTGAGCCGCGCATCCAGCTCTCTGCTCAGCGGGGAGCCTGCTTCCTCCTCTCTCTCTGTCTGCCTCTATCTACATGTGATCTCTGTCTGTCTAATAAATAAATAAAATCTTTATAAATAAATAAATAAATAAATAAAGACTCATTTTGTGACCTAACATATGATCTATCCTGGAGAATGTTCCATTTGCCCTTGAGAAGAGTCTATTCTGCTGCTTTTGGAGGAAATGTTCTGTGCATGTCTGTTAAGTCCATCTGGTCTAGCTCGTCATTTAAGTCCAATGTTTCCTAATTGATTTTTTGTCTGGATGATCTATCCTTTGTTGCAAGTGGGATATTGAAGTTCCCTCCTATTGTATTGCTGTCCATTTCTTCCTTCAGTGTTAATGATTGCTCTATATATTTAGGTGCTTCCATGGCGAGGGGTAAATATTTACAAATGCTATAGCCTCTTGATGAATCGATCCTTTTACAATTATAGAGGGATTGTCCTTGTTTCTTGTTACAGGCTTTGGCTTAAAGTCTTTTTTATTTTTTTAAGATTTTATTTATTTATTCATGAGAGAGAGAGATAGGCAGAGGTAGAGGGAGAAGCAGGCTCCTGCGGAGCATGGAGCCCGATGTGGGATTTGATCCCAGGACTGTGGGATCACGACCCGACCCGAAGGCAGCCGCTCAACCAACTGAGTCACCCAGGCGCCGCCTAAAGTCTATTTTGGGTGATGTAAATATAGCTTACCTCTAGTTCTTTTGGTTTCCATTTGCATGCAATATCTTTTCCCATCCCTTTACTTTCAGTCTATCTGTGCCCTTAAAGCTGAAGTCTGACTTGGGGCGCCTGGGTGGCTCAGTGGGTTAAGCCGCTGCCTTCGGCTCGGGTCAGGATCTCAGGGTCCTGGGATCGAGTCCCGCATCGGGTTCTCTGCTCAGCGGGGAGCCTGCTTCCTCCTCTCTCTCTCTGCCTGCCTCTCTGCCTACTTGTGATCTCTCTCTGTCAAATACATAAATAAAATCTAAAAAAAAAAAGAAGCTGAAGTCCATCTCTTATAGATAGTGTATAATGGGGTTTTGCTTTTTTTTTTTTTTAAGATTTTATTTATGTATTTGACAGAGAGAGATCACAAGTAGGCAGAGAGGCAGGCAGGGGCGGGGGGGAAGCAAGCTCTGCCAAGCAGAGAGCCCGATGCAGGACTCCATCCCAGGACCCTGGGATCATGACCGGAGCTGAAGGCAGAGCTGGGTTGTTTTTGTTTTTGTTTAAGATTTTATTTATTTATTTGACAGACAGAGATCACAAGTAGGCAGAGAGGCAGGCAGAGAGAGAGGAGGAAGCAAGCTCCCTGCTGAGCAGAGAGCCCGATGCGGGACTCGATCCGAGGACTCTGAGATCATGACCTGAGCCGAAGGCAGCGGCTTAACCCACTGAGCCACCCAGGCGCCCCGAACCATATGCAGTATTAACTGAGCCAGCCAGGTGCCCCAGGGATGTCCACTCTTTTTTTTTTTTTAATTTATTTATTTGACAGAGATCAAAAGTAGGCAGAGAGGCAGGCAGAGAGAATAGAGGAAGCAGGCTCCCCACTGAGCAGAGAGCCTTATGTCGGACTCCATCCAGGACCCTGGGATCGTGACCTTAGCCCAAGGCAGAGGCTTTAACCCACTGAGCCACCCAGGCGCCCCAAGGATGTCCACTCTTGCCACTTTCATTCAACATAGTACTGGAAGTCCTAGCCAGAGAAATTAGGAAGAAAAAGAAATAACAGGTAACTAAAATGGAAGGGAAGAAGTAAAATTGTCTCTATTTGCAGATGTCATATATGTGGAAAGCCCTAAAGATCCCACCAAAAAACTGTTAGAACTAATAAATGAGTTAGTATTTTGCAGCATACAAAACCAATATAGATGGGGCACCTGGGTGGATCAGTTGGTTAAGAGTTCTGCCTTCGGCTCAGGTCATGTCCCAGGTTCCTAGGATCAAGCCCAGAGTCAGGCTCCCTGTCATTGTGGAGCTTGCTTCTCCCTCTCCCTCTGCTTGTGCTCTCTCTCTCAAATAAATAAACAAATCTTGGGGCGCCTGGGTTAAGCCGCTGCCTTCGGCTCAGGTCATGATCTCGGGGTCCTGGGATCGAGTCCCGCATCAGGCTCTCTGCTCAGCAGGGAGCCTGCTTCCCTCTCTCTCTCTGCCTGCCTCTCCATCTACTTGTGATTTCTCTCTGTCAAATAAATAAATAAAATCTTTAAAATAAATAAATAAATAAATAAACAAATCTTTAAAAAACAGAAAAAACCAATATAGAAAAATCATTTGTGTGTTTTTTTTTAAGATTTTATTTATTTATGAATAGTTTTTCTGAAAATAAATAAATTGGAAAAAAAAAAGATTTTATTTATTTATTTGACCGACAGAGATCACAAGTAGGCAGAGAGAGGTGGGGGAAGCAGGCTCCCTGCTGAGCTGGGGCTGGATCCCAGGACTCTGGGATCATGACCTGAGCCTGAGACAGAGGCTTTAACCCACTGAGCCACACAGGTGCCCCATCAGTTGTGTTTCTACATAACAACAATGACCTATCTGAAAGGGAAATTAAGAAAACAATACCACTCATAATAGCATCAAAAAGAATAAGATACTTGGAAATAAATCTAAGCTATGAGGTGAAAGATCTGAACACTGAAAATTATAGGACTCCGATGAAAAAGACTTAAGAAGGGGCGCCTGGGTTGCTTAGTGGGTTAAGCCTCTGCCTTTGGCTCAGGTCATGATCTCAGGGTCCTGGGATTGAGCCCTGCATCAGGCTCTCTGCTCAGTGGACAGTCGGCTTCCCCTCTCTCTTTGCCTCTCTGCCTATTTGTGATCTCTCTCTCTGTCAAATAAATAAACAAAATCTTAAAAAAAAAAAAAAAAGGACTGAAAAAGACACAGATAAATGAGAAGATATTCTGAGTTCATGTGTCGGAAAGATTGTTATTCGTTAAACTGTCTGTACTAGGGGAGTCTGGGTGGCTCTGTCTTTAAGTGTCTGCCTTTGGCTCAGATCATGATCCCAGGGTCTTGGGATGGAGCCCCACTTCAGGCTCCCTGCTCAGCAGGAAGCCGGATTCTCCCTCTCCCACTCCCCCAGTTTGTGTTCCCTCTCTCGTTGTCTCTCTCTCTCTCTGCCAAATAAATAAATAAAAATTTTAAAAAAATATTTTATTTATTTATTTGACAGAGAGAGTTCATAAGTAGGCAGAGAAGCAGGCAGAGAGAGAGGGGGAAGCAGGCTCCCTGCTGAGCAGAGAGCTCAATGCAGGGCTTGATCCCGGGACCCTGAGATCAGGACCCAAGCCAAAGGCAGAGGCTTAACCCACTGAACCATCCAGGCGCCCCTAAATAAAATCTTTTTAAAAAAATAAAATAAGGGCGCCTGGGTGGCTCAGTGGGTTAAGCCACTGCCTTCAGCTCAGGTCGTGGTCTCAGGGTCCTGGGATCGAGTCCCGCATCGGGCTCTCTGCTCAGCAGGGAGCCTGCTTCTCTCTCTCTCTCTGCCTGCCTCTCCATCTACTTGTGATTTCTCTCTGTCAAATAAATAAATAAAATCTTTAAAAAAAAAAATAAAAATAAAAAATAAAATAAAATAAATGTCCATACTACCCAAAGCTATCTAGACTGAATACAATCTCTATCAAAATGCCAATGGCCTTTTTCACAGAAATATGGAAAACAATTCTAAAATTTGTATGAAACCACAAAGGGCCCTAAATAAAGCAATTTTGATAAAGAAGAACAAAGCTGGAGGCATCACACTTCTTGATTTCAAGCTCTATTACAAAGCTAGAGTAGTAAAACAGTATGGTATTGATATGTAAGACACACAGGTCAGCAGAACCTAATAGAGAGCCCGGAAGGACACCCACACATGTATGACAGACTAATTTATGACAAAGGAGCCAAAAATATATGCTGGGGAAAGGATAGTTTCTTTAATAAATGGTACTGGGAAAACTGTGTAGGAAATGGTCTTGGTGTCAGACAGACTTAGCTCTATGATGGAGCTGTGCGAACTAGGGGCTCAATGTCCAGGATTCTGTTCAATTTATAATAACATCATAGTTTACTTCGAAAAGACAATCAGAAATCCAGGCCCTGGGGCACCTGGGTGGCTCAGTGGGTTAAAGCCTCTGTCTTCTGCTCAGGTCATGATCCCAGGGTCCTGGGATGGAGCCCCGCATCGGGCTCTCTGCTCAGCAGGGAGCCTGCTTCCTCTTCTCTCTCTGCCTGCCTCTCTGCCTACTTGTGATCTCTGTCTGTCAAACAAATAAATAAAATGTTTAAAAAAAAAAAAAAGAAATCCAGGCCCTGAGGGTAGAGAGGATGGGAGAGTAGGGATCCATGGCTGTAACTGTGAACACCTGAGGAACAGGCCTTGAGAATTACTAGTCTTGACTTCTTGCTTTTGTGCACACAGAAGTGAAACCAGAGTGACTCCTCCCTCATTCCACCCTGTGGCAAGCCAGAAACTCAAATTTCTTGGCCAATAATGATTTCTTACAGATGTGCAAAAACTAGTGTCATCTTTCTTAACAATCTTAATGATGATTAGATTTCTAGTAACAGCTTCATGAAAAAGTTGCTTCTTTACAAAATTGATCTAGCAATATTTCTGACAATGCCTGCCTCATAAAAGATGTTGAAAAGATCATCTCTACCCCTGATGGGCCTGGCATGTGGCCCATGACCATCAGGATGGAAGCTATTTTCCAACACAGGTGCTCTCAGCAGATACTGCCCATTTGGATGCTGGCCTGATCAACAAGGAGATGTATCTATCTACTGTATTTATGTGTCTATGAATCTATTATCTATATCCACAGTCTACTATTTCTGTGTATATATATTATCTATTTCAACATGTAAGGAGGCAAAGTACTTTTATTTATCTATCTATAATAAATATGTATTTTATTTTATTTTATTTTTTTTTAAAGATTTTATTTATTTATTTGACAGAGAGAAATCACAAGTAGGCAGAGAGGCAGGCAGAGAGAGAGAGAGGGAAGCAGGCTCCCTGCTGAGCAGAGAGCCCGATGCGGGACTCGATCCCAGGACTCTGAGATCATGACCTGAGCCGAAGGCAGCGGCCTAACCCACTGAGCCACCCAGGCGCCCCAATAAATATATATTTTAAAGAATTATTTATTTTGAGGGGCACCTGGGTGGCTCAGTTGGCTAAGTGTCTGACTTTGGCTCGGGTCATGATCCTGGGGTTCTGGGACTGAGTACCCCCCTTGTCAGACACCCTGCTCTGCAGGGAGTCTCCTTCTCAAGCTCCATCTGCCCTCTTCCCAGTTCGTATGCTCTCTCTCTCTCTCATGCTTGCTCTCAAATAAATAAATATCTAAAAATTAAAAAAGAAACAAAAAGGGACGCCTGGGTGGCTCAGTTGGTTAAGCAGCTGCCTTCTGCTCAGGTCATGATCCCAGCATCCTGGGATCGAGTCCCACATCGGGCTCCTTGCTCGGCGGGGAGCCTGCTTCTCTCTCTGCCTCTGCCTGCCATTCTGTCTGCCTGTGCTCTCTCTCTCTCTCTCTCTGCGAAATAAATAAAGTCTTTAAAAAAAAAAACAAAAAACAAAATTTGAAATTCTTTAAAAAAAAAAAAAGAAACAAAAAATATTAATTTATTTGAGAGCGAGAAAGAGTGAGTGCAAGTGGGGGGAGGGATAGAGAGAGAGGGAGAGAGAGAGAATCTCAACCAGATTCCCTGCTGAGCTCAGGGCCTGATGTGAGGATCATCTCATGATTCTGAGATTATGAACTGAGCTGAAACCAAGAGTCAGACATTTAACCGACTGAGCTACCCACATGCCCAAGATTTTTATTTTTATCTTTTTAAAGGTTTTATTTATTTATTTGATAGAAAGAGACCCCATGAGAGAGGGAACACAACCTGGAGGAGTGGGAAAGGAGAAGCAGGCTCCCTGATCAGCAGGGAGCCTGATGTGGGGCTTGATCCCAGGACCCAGGGATCATGACCTGAGCTGAAGGGAGGTGCCTAACCATTTGAGCCACCCAGGCACCCCAAGAATTATTATTATTATTTTTTAGGCAGGCTCCATGTCCATTGTGGAACCCAATGTAGGGCTTGAACTCACAACCCTGAGATCAAGACCTGAGCTGAGATCAAGGGTCCAGTGCTTAACCAACTGAGCCTCCCAGTGCCCCAAAGATTTATTTTTTTTTTTAAGATTTTATTTATTTATTTGAGAGAGAGATAGTGAGAGAGAGCATGAGAGGGGAGAGGGTCAGAGGGTGAAGCAGACTCCTCGATGAGCTGGGAGCCCAACATGGAACTCAATCCCGGGCCTCCAGGATCATGACGTGAACCAAAGCCTAACCAACTGAGCCACCCAGGTGCCCAAGATTTTTTTTTTTTTTTTAAGATTTTATTTATTTATTAGAGAAAGAGAGAGTGCAGGTGGGGTGAGAGGCAGAGGAAGGAGCAGACTTCTGCTGAGTAGGGAGCCGAATGCGGGGCTTGATCCTAGGACTTTGGGCTCATGCCCCAAGCTGAAGTCAGATGCTCAACTCAACTGGGCCACCCAGGCATCCCAACCCCAAAGACTTACTTACTTACTTTATTTATTTATAAAGATTTTATTTATTTGTTTATTTATTTAATGAAGACTTCATTTATTTGTTGGAGAAAGAGAGATAGAAGACAAGCAGGGGAACAGCAGGCAGAGGAAGCAGCAGGCTTCCTGCTTTTCAAAAAGTCCACTGTGGGACTCAATCCCAGGACCCTGGGATCATGACCTGAGCAAAAAGCAGACACTTAATTGACTGAGACACCCAGGTGTCGCCCAAGACTTTATTTTTAAGTAATTGCTACATCTGAGGTAGGGCTCAAACTCACGATCCCAAGAGTTGCATGTTCTATTGCTCTACTGACTGAACCAGCCAGGTGCCCCTAGACTTACGGTTTAGAGGGAGATGGTACGTATCTTGAGTGCTATGGATAATGCTATGAGTTCCTAAAAGGATTTGTGAAAATAAACCCATCTCAATTACTGTTATGGAGCTGTTTAATCAGTGCCGGAAGGAGAACTATAAGCACATATCTAGATTGCTTCTCAAACTCCCATTAAGACTGTTTTGGGTTTTTTGGGGCATGTGGGTGGCTCAATCCTTAAGTGTCTGCCTTTGGCTTGGGTCATGATCCCATAGTCCTGGGATTGAGCCCCCTGCTTGGTGGGAAGCCTGCTTCTCCCTCTCTCACTTCCCCTGCTTGTGTTCCCTCTCTAACTGTGTCTCTCTCTGTCAAATAAATAAATAAAATAAGACTGTTTTTTTGTATTACAGCCCCCTTTGAAAAAAAGAATTTTTTAAAAAAAGATTATATTTATTTATTTGACAGAGAGAGAGATCACAAGTAGGCAGAGAGACCGCCAGAGAGGAGGAAGCAGGCTCCCTGCTGAGCAGAGAGCCGGATGCCGATGCAAGGCTGGATCTCAGGACCCTGAGACCATAACCTAAGCCCAAGACAGAGGCTTAACCCACTGAGCCCCCAGGCGCCCCCCAGTTTTGTTTTTTTTTTTAATATATTTATTTCACAGAAAGACAGTACGAGTAGGCAGAGCAGTGTGCAGAGGGAGAAGCAGGCTCTCTGCTGAGCAGGGAGCCCAACGTGGGGCTCCATCCCAAGACGAGGGGATCATGCCCTGAGCTGAAGGCAGATGCTTAACGACTGAGCCACCTAGGTGTCCCGAGATTTTTTTTTTAAAATATTTTATTTATTTATTTGAGAGAGAGAGACAGCAGGAGAAGGGGAGGGACTAGCAGGCTACTTGCTAAGCAGGGAAGGACTTGATCCAGTACTCCAGGATCATAACCTGAGCTGAAGGCAGTTGCTTTACCAACTGAGCCACCCAGGAGCCCCTAATTTATTTATTTCAAGTAGTCTCCCTGGGCACCTGAGTGGCTCAGTCGTTGGGCATCTCCCTTGGGATGGGGTCATGATCCCAGGGTATGGATTGGAGTCCCTCATTGGGCTCCCTGCTCAGCAGGAAGTCTGCTTCTTCCTCTTCCAACCTTCCTGCTTGTATTTCTGCTCTCACAGTCTCAAATGAATAAATAAATTATTAAAAAAATAAAAATAAAAAGTAGGTTCCATGACCAATGTAGAGCCGACATGAAGAGTCACACACTCTACCAACTGAGCTAGCCAGGAGCCTCCGAATCCTCTTTTCCCAAAAATGCACAATTACACACAAAATACTGTTCATAGATTTAGGGGGTCCATGAACTTCTGACACCAAACCATGGATTCCAAGTTAACGATTGCTCTCACCATTCTTTCCTTCAAGAAGCAGCCTTTCAGTCCTATTTTAAAATATAGTAGAGAGCTAGATTTACTCTGGTTTCTCTTCAGATGTCATACATCTTTCGCCTTTTACTAAACTAGACCGGAAATAATTTCTGGAAGCAGATGTATTTTGGAGAACAGGAGGTGTTAGTATACACATTCGTTTTACTTTGCAAAGTATAAAAACATGGATAACATGATGGAAGATGCCACATTCTGGATTCTTCAGGAGGATGCTATTGACTCTACAAATAATGATTTCCGACCACAGACCTAGATGAATCGTTAAGCAAATATTTATTTGTTTCCTGATATTTACAGGCATTGTGCCAGTGACTGAGGTCACCCAGACAAAAAAGACACCGTTCGGGTCCTTGATGAGACGCTTCACTTGAAAAAGCCCGGATGTGGGCGCCTGGGTGGCTCAGTGGGTTAAGCCGCTGCCTTCGGCTCAGGTCATGATCTCAGGGTCCTGGGATCGAGTCCCGCATCGGGCTCTCTGCTCAGCCGGGAGCCTGCTTCCCTCTCTCTCTCTCTCTGTCTGCCTCTCCGTCTACTTGTGATCTCTCTCTGTCAAATAAATAAAATCTTAAAAAAAAAAAAAAAAAAGCCCGGATGTTACTTGTGGTCTTTAAAAAAAAGTGGAGGGGGTGCGTGGGGAATCATTTAAGTTTCAGAGACATTGTAGGAGCTGGAAAAAGGGCTCCGCCCTGGTGAACTGATTCTTGGTTTCTCCGCATCCTGGACAGATGAGCTTCGTATGTTACTCAAACTCATCTCTCATCTATCGAAAGGAGGTAGTAAGCAGACGAGAACTGTTGCAAATAGTCAAAAAGATAACCTTTGTAAAAATGAACATGGACAAAGAAAAAAACACAAGTAGGAGCCTTATTGAAAGTGACAGCCAGGAAGATCGTCCTTTCAGGTAAAAGTCCGGCTCTTCCAATGTTCTAAACCCACGGCGGCGTGCAGCACGCGGTTAGAATACGCTCACTAAGCCTTCCGGGATGGATCAAGTTCCGCTTCCGCAGGCGGATTTTCACTGTAGGCGTGAGCGCTGGAGGGCCGACGCACATCAGCGTCGGACCTCCCTCCCGCGCATGCTCCCAAGGATAGGCGGCGAGCGGAAGGGCGGGGGAAGGAGGAGACGCTGCGGACCGCCGGCTCGTTCGCTCTGCAGGCCAGCGCGGGAGGCGGGGGCGCGCGCGCGCACGTTCGCGCGGCCGGCTGCGTACAGTAGTGACGGCCGCGCGGGAGCGGTCACGTGACCGTAGCGGCTGCCCGTACAGTAAGGACCCAATATGGCAGCGGCGGTAGCAGTGGCAACGGCAGCAGGAGGACCGGCCGCCCCATAGACCCCCCCGCCCCCCCGCGCACCACCCCGCCGCTTCCTCTGCTTGGGTGCTCCTCCGGCCTGACTTCCCCTTTCTCCCACCTTTCCCGGCACCGCGGGAAAAGCATCGCAGGGCAGAGCAGGCAGGGAGGGCGGCCGGAGCCCGGACACGGGAGCCTCCCAGTCAGTTCAAGACCCGACATGAGGGAAAAGGGCCGTAGGAAGAAGGGCAGGACCTGGGCGGAGGCCGCCAAGACGGTAAGGGGGAGGGAGCGAAGGGGAAGCCCGGGAGAATTTTGTTTCCTCGCCGCCTGCCGGTCGCAGGGGAAGGGAGGTCATTGGCCCAGCGACCCGGCTGAAGGGGGCACAAAACCGCGCGGAGAGGGCGGCGGTTAGTGTCGGGGTTGTGATCCCTGTGGGAATGGAGGCGCCCAGCGGAAGAGGGTCGCCGCGGGGCTGTGGCTTCTCCTTGCGTCTGCAACGAGTCCCCTTGGTGTTTTGAAGCTGCCTTTCGGGGTCACGTCGCTCTCACCTCCACTCTGTGGTAGCTCCCGCCCCGGCATGGGGAAGTCTGTTGTGCTTGCACAGTAACCGGTTCTTCTCCCTTGTGCGGCTGAAGAGCCCCCATTGGATGCAGATAGGAGAAGGCTTGTGCGTGCACCCAGCCCCGGAAAGAAGAGAGGAGCGCTGGATCTTGGTAGAATTTACCCGCTATAGCAGACATGCCGCCTGACCCCGGGTCCCCTGCTCGTCTGGGCTCCCAGATCCAACGTGAGGTCACGAGGCTCTTGTTTTTGTTTGCTGTTGAAGCTGAAAGTGCAGGAGGTGTTTAGAAACGAAGTAACAGGTGGGACTTGTAGATTTTTTTTTTTTTTTTTCAGTTTCCGTAGAGATCTACTCTGAACAAGGCAGCAATGCATGGTGGGACGTGTAGTTTACCCGGCCTTGACTTTTCCGTAGTTAAAGTGATGGTGGGTTCACGAAGTTGTAATTAGTAGGTAAAAGCATCTGTTTTTTCCCCTAATTTTTCATAACGGGGTTTAGAGGTAGGATTTAAGTGCTCAGTGAGACTTTTATTGTGTCGTATGAAAAAAAGGAAAAGCGTGAATGTATGTAGAAATGAAACATTAGGCGATGCAGTGGAAAAGTAATAGGACATAAAACAGCAGCATGTTAGTATTGAAAACTGAGAAAGTGTGGAGATATTATCTTTAATGGTGAATCATGTCAGTTTTACTTGTATAATACGGAGAACCTAACCAAATGAACCTTTTTTGTATGATGTACGGCTTGTTTTTTTAAATGAGGGTTTTTTTTTTCTGATTATGAAAGTAATAAATGTAAACTGGGAAATTTTGAAAAATTAAAGGAACGTATAAAGAAGAAAATAAGAAATCACTTATTTCACCCTTCAGTTATATCTGTTAATGTTTTGTTATATTACTATTCAGTCTTTTTAATTTATTTCCCCACATTTGGATCCTGCTGTTTATTGAATCTTGTGCATTTTTGTAAACCCTGTGCATTTGTTTTGTCAATTTGATGTGATAGGGGATTGATGAGTCTTAAGCTTGTATTTGTTTTAGTTGGAAATGTTAAAAGTTAGTGAATTAATAAAAGCACGTTTTATTTATTGAGTGTTTTCACTTAACAGTCTCTCTTCATAATTGTGACTGTGCTGATAGTTTCCTTCTAAAAGATAAACTCTAGAAATAATTTTTTTTGGAGGTGAGGAAATTGCTCCTTCACAGAAGGCTGTTAAGCTCTCTTCTACTTGATGAGTACCTCAAGACTTTTTCTTTTTAATAAAAAGATGGCAGATTTTAATTATAGGTAAGCCGACCACAACCCTAATTATGTGAATTAAGTCTCTAGAATCTTAAGAGTACTTTTGAATTATGATCTCTTTGGATAAAATAGTGTAATCATTAGGTGGTGGTGACAAGTAGGAAAAATTTGCATTTGCTGATTAGATTTTCCTATAATTAACATATTTGTTAATTCATAATAAACATTTCATGCCTAGCTAGCTATGCGGAAAAATAGTATCTAAAAGATGGAAAGGCTTGTTTATTAAGTAGAGTACTGAGTGAGTTCTTGAAGGGGCTTGGTATTATTATTTGGTTCTGGCAAATGTAAGGCCTCAGTCTTAGTAAAAATGAATTTTAGGAAGAGAATGGTGACACTAAAACTTTTCTTTCCCTAGTAGCCAAAGTGTAAAAAATCACCTTACTCGTTTTGGTTTATCATCTGTAAAGTGAGGAATTAAACTAAATCTCTGTATTCAAAAGATTTCCGTTTGTAGGAAGTCCTATTTAGAAGTAAATGTAGAGGGAATAGATAAAAGTAAATCTTTAATATTTCAAAATAATGAGATCAGAAAATCAGTGATTTGGCAAATGGAAGTAACTTTGACCTAAATTAAGAAATGTTGCATATATTTATAAGATTAAGAGGACTAGGAGAAGTATATCTTAAGAAACTTATTTCATAAGCATTACGGTCAAATGTTCTAGGAACAGTTTCAGCAAGGAAAGAATAAAGTTATTTATGAAAACAAGTTATATCTTATTTCATTGTGTTCTTGGTACATGAATTGTAGAGCTGTCTTGTTTTCGGAGCACTATTAAAATGGGGTTATATTTCTGACCAATAATATAGCAACAGATAAATACAATTAATTATAAATGAATATATCCATGTATGGTGGAAGGTAGTGTGTGGATGTGTGAGAGCTACCGACTGATGTAAGGTTATTATGAATAGTCTGAAAAAACAAGATAATAAGATTCATAATTACTGTTAGATAGTAAAATTATGCCGAGAGGCTGATTAAATAAAGTGTATAAACTGGTTCCAGTAACTAGAGACACCAGAGAGAGGGATAACAGAGTTGAGATTCCACAGAACTTGAATGTCATTCACCACATAGGACCATCTGACTGATCTTATATTTGCCCTATATAAGTACACTAGTTATAAAAAGCATTACTCAGACATTTAGTTAACAGCCACACATGTTTTAAATTTGAAGGGTGGCAGTGATGGTGATGAAATGATTTGGATCTATAGTATAGAGTTTGGTGCAGTTTGAATAGAAAAATTTGTAGTAAGCCAGAGATCTTGAGGACCATTACACTGAACTGTGAGCACACACAGTTCCGCTCATTCTTTAAACAAAACAAAGCAAAACAAAAACCAAAACCCTTGTATCGTCTAAATATTTAATGACATCCCTGAGTAATTTAGCCGTTTTTATAAAGCAGAGCTTTTGAAATAGTACAGTCTTGTTGATCCCGTTTTCTTTTTTGACTTTTCCCTTATTATGCACCACAACTAGGGAAGCATTGTCCTAAAAGGACAGGTTTGTTGTGCTTGTTAAGTGGAGGGGACAGAGAGACAGACCATAGAGTTACACAACTAGAAGTACCTTTGGATATCTTGGGAATGAGGTGATCAGAGTATGAGGAGTGAAGTATGGGTGTTAGAGGTGAGGAGCACAGCAGTCTGTCTTGTATATCTTTAGCATGTGGTTTTTTGATTTAAGAAAAGGTGGCCTTTTTGGGGGGGGGGATGCTATCTATAGAGTTCCCTTAGTGGTTAATATTATTTTGAGTGTACATAGATTTTTATTTTTGTCATTTACCTAGAGTTATTTAACTATGGGGAACAAGATGGAAGGTAGAAATTTTTTTCTGCTGGGGGCACGTGGGTGGCCCAGCATCCTGGGATCCAGTCCCGCATCTGATCAGTGGGGAGCCTCTTTCTCCCTCTCCCACTCCCCCTGCTTGTGCTCTCTCTCTGTCCATTAAATAAAAAGAAATTTTTTTAATTAAAAAATTCTGTTAGAGGAATAATCAGTTTAATTACTTTGTGTAGGAAGTACAAAAAATGAAAAATAACTGGAAATACAATGGGGGTGCCTGGGTGGCTCAGTGGGTTAAAGCATCTGACTCTTGATTTCACTCAGGTTATGATCTCAGGGTTTGGTGAGATCAAGCCCTATGAGAGGCTCCCACTAAGTCATGGAGACTGCTTGATTCTCTCTCTCCCTTTCCCTCAGCCTCAGTTGTGTGCTCAAGCGGGCACGTGCTCTTTCTCTAAAAAGAACCAAATATAATGATAAAAATATATAATAATGGGCACCTGGGTGCCTCAGTGGGTTAAAGCCTCTGCTCAGGTCATGATCTCAGGGTCCTGGGATCGAGCCCCGCATCGGGCTCTCTGCTAAGCAGGGAGCCTGCTTCTTCCTCTCTCTCCCTGCCTGCCTCTCTGCCTACTTGTGATCCCTGTCTGTCGAATAAATAAATAAATCTTTAAAATATATATATATATATAATGAATAGAAAGGTGTTTAGGAAAACATCTAAACAAAATATGCGTTAGAAAAAAATGAAAGTCTTAGAAATTTTCGGGACCCGTGATCTTTATTGTAATTTTTTCTTAAAAATTAAAAATACAAGGGAGCCTGGGTGGCTCAGTTCGTAAGTGTCTGCCTTCGGCTTGGGTCGGATCCAGCCCCACATGGGGCTCCCTGCTCAGTGGGAAGCCTGCTTCTCCCTCTCCCACTCTGCCTGCTTGTGTTCCCTCTCTCACTGTCTCTCTGTCAAATAAGTTAAATCTTAAAAAAAGAAAAATTTCTGTGCATCTCCCAGAATTCTGTCAGGAGCTTAGAGAATAGCATCACATTTGCAGAATTCCTTGCTATTTCCTCCTATACAGATTTTTTTTCTCTTAAAAGGCTGGCTGTGCAGTTTTGCTGTTGGTGAAAGGCATTGTGTTTTCACTACAAAAAGCTGTTTGGGGGCGCCTGGGTGGTTGAGTCAGTTAAGCATCTGCCTTCCGCTTAGGTTATGATCCCAGGGTCCTGGGATCAAGCCCTGTGTGGAGTTCTTGCTCAGTGGGGAGTTTGCTTCTCCCTCTCCCTCTTCCTGCTACTTGTGTGCTTGCTCACTCTTTTCACTCTCTCTAGTGAAGAAATAAGTAAAATCTTAAAAAAAAATTAAAGGTTATTGGATATACTAAACTTAAAATCCTAAATTTTAGAACTCTTTATTTTATTGTTTTTTTTTTTTTTTAAAGATTTTATTTATTTATTTGACAGAAAGAGAGAGATCACAAGTAGGGAGAGAAGCAGGCAGAGAGATGGGGGAAGCAGGCTTCCTGCTGAGCTGGGAGCCCAATGTGGGGATTGATCCCAGGACCCTGAGTTCATGACCTGAGCCTAAGGCAGAGGCTTAATCCACTGAGCCATTGAGGCGCCCCTATTCTATTTTTTTTAAAAGATTTTATTTATTAAGATTTTATCTATCTATTAATTTTAAAAAGATTTTATTTATTTATTTATTTATTTTTAAAAGATTTTATTTATTTATTTGAGAGACAGATCAGAAGTAGGCAGAGAAGCAGGCAGAGAGAGAGGAGGAAGCAGGCTCCCTGCTGAGCAGAGAGCCCGATGCGGGGCTGGATCCCAGGACCCTGGGATCATGACCTGAGCCGAAGGCAGAGGCTTTAACCCACTGAGCCACCCAGGCGCCCCTATTTATTTATTTGTCAGAGACGGAGAGAGAATGAGTGAGCACAGGCAGAGGGAGAAGCAGGCTCCCCGCCGAGCAAGGAGCCCCATGTGGGACTCGATCTCAGGACCCTGGGATCGTGACCTTAGCTGAAGGCAGCCGCTTAAGCAACTGAGCCACCCAGGCATCCCAAGATTCACAAGCAGGCAGAGAGAGAGAGGGGGGGAAGCAGGCTCCCTGCTGAACAGAGAGCCTGGTGCGGGGCTCGATCCCAGGACTTTGAGATCATGACCTGAGCTGAAGGCAGAGGCTTTAACCCACTGAGCCACCCAGGCACCCCAAGATTTTATTTATTTACTTGACAGAGACAGCAAGAGAGGGAACACAGTGGGAAAGGGAGAAGCACCCCACCCCCAGCAGGGAGCCCCATGTGGGACTCGATTCCAGGACCCCGGGGTCATGATCTGAGCCAAAGGCAGGCACTAATGACTGAGCCACCTAGGTACCCCAGAACTCTTTAAATCTGACTTAAAAACAACAGTATTAATTGCTATGAGTTTCTGTTGAAGTTGTGTAGGCTCATTCATCAAACAGAAGACTGTAAAGAGTTAATCTTTGCTGAGTCACTGTAATTAAAATGGGATTAAGTGAAAGTCTGCATACTGAAATATTGAAAATAGTGTGACCATACTGTAATTAAGTATGGTTGAGAGTTCAAATATAGCTTTCTGGACTTTTAACCCTGAATGTGGTGATATATATAAATATGTATACCGATTTATATAAACAGTTCCAAAACTTGTTTTTGGTTATGACTTATCAATGGATGCTTTTTTTTTTTTTTTAATTTCTTTATTTGCACAGAGAGAGCACAAGCAGTGGGAGTGGCAGGGAAAGGGAGAAGCAGGGAGCCCACTATGGGGCTTGATCCCATGACCTGAACTTAAGGCAGCAGCTTGACTGACATCATGGATGGGTTTTAATGTTACTACTTACGTATCTGCCTCATTCTCTTTAATGTTTTCTTAATATTCCATTGTTTTTAGATGTACCATCATTAAAAAATCAGTCCTTGGGCATCTGGGTGGCTCAGTCTTTAAGCCTCTGCCTTCAGCTCAGGTCCCAGCATCTTGAAATCGAGCCCCTCGAGCCCCACATTGGGGTCCCTGGTCAGTGGGAAGCCTGCTTTCCCTTTCCTAGTCCCCCTGCTTGTGTTCCCTCTCTTTCTGTGTCTCTGTCAAATAAATAAATAAAATTTTTTTTTTTTTTTAAAGATTTTATTTATTTATTTGACAGAGAGAGATCACAAGTAGGCAGAGAGGCAGGCAGAGAGAGAGGAGGAAGCAGGCTCCCTGCCGAGCAGAGAGCCCGACGTGGGACTCAATCCCAGGACCCTGAGATCATGACCTGAGCTGAAGGCAGCGGCTTAACCCACTGAGCCACCCAGGCGCCCTAAATAAATAAAATCTTAAAAGAAAACTCAGTCCTTGATTTTTTTGACATATAGGCCATTTATAGGTTTTTTTCCTTTAATACTTCAGTGTCTACAAGTGGGCAGATATGTATGTATGCATGTACATTGTATGTGTGCGTGTGCACGTGCATTTGTGTGAATGGAATAATTAAAGAGTTTGTAAACTTTGAGTTTGTGCCAATTTATAGTCCCCTCTAAAATTTTGAAGGTTACTGTTTTTTTCTTCCTTTTTTCTTTTCCAAGGACTTTCTCAGTCTTTACTCTTTGCCACTTTGATATACATTTCTTTTATTCAGTAGAACTTAGTAGAAATGTTCTGTATTTGTATTGTGCGACACAGTAGCCGCCAGTCGTATGTGGCCATGGAGAACTTGAAATGTGGCTAGTGTAAGGAACCGAATTCTGAATTTTTTTTTTTTAAAGATTTATTTATTTGGGCGCCTGGGTGGCTCAGTGGGTTAAGCCGCTGCCTTCGGCTCAGGTCATGATCTCAGGGTCCTGGGATCGAGTCCCGCATCGGGCTCTCTGCTTGGCAGGGAGCCTGCTTCCTCCTCTCTCTCTGCCTGCCTCTCTGCCTACTTGTGATCTCTCTCTGTCAAATAAATAAATGAAATCTTTAAAAAAAAAAAAAATAAAGATTTATTTATTTGACAGAGCAGGAGAGGGAACAGAAGGGGGAGTGGGAGAGGGAGAAGCAGGCTTCCTGCTAAGCAGGGAGTCCGATGCAGGGGCGCAGAGCTCGATCCTAGGACCCTGGGATCATGACCTCAGCTGAAGGCAGATGCTTAATGATTGAGCCACCCGGGCGCCCTCTGAATTTTTTTTTTTTTTAAGATTTTATGTATTTATTGGAGCGAGAGAGAGCATCATCACACAAGTAGGCAGAGGGGCAGGCATAGAGAAAGGGAGAAGGAGTAGGCTTCCTGATAATCAGAGTCTGACGTGCAACTCTATCCCAGGACTCTAGGATCATGACCTGAGCCGAAGGCAGATGCTTAATGACTAAGCCACCCAGGAGCCCTGTAAATTTTAAAAAATGTTTAGTTTCAAAGGCATATCTTCCTTAAATAAAATATGTTTTACTCTGAACAAATAAGGGGAATTTAGTTTATGTTTTAGTAAGACTGTGCTGGTGGAAGACAGTCTTTGTTTTTTTTTAAGTAGGCTCCATGCCCAGTTTGGGGCTTTGACTCATGACCCTGGGAAGAAGAATCAATCACTGTATAAGCTAGAGTAAGAAGAGGAGCTGTATAAGCTAAGCCACACAGATGCCCTAAAGGCAAGAGGGGCCTAAAGGTTTACATGTTTCTATCTGCAGAGTTTAACTTACTTTTTTGCGTGAGTGCTAAGTCTTCCCCCCCCCGCCTTCACCTTTTTAAGTTGGAGATCAAGAAGATCCTGTCCTAACTTTCAGGAGAGCACCAATTGAATAAAGTTAGTCAACTTTGATAGTATTGTTTGCTACAAAAACTGGTCAAGGTTCTCTTGTTCTGGGAAAGAAAATTATTCCAAGATAAACTATGGTATCCAAAGACTCAAAAGAGTTATGGTTGGACATGGGGAATTTTCTTTACTGTTTTTTTTTTTCTTGCTTTAAAAAAAAAAATATGTTCTAGAGCACGAGCACGCATGCACATGGGTTGGGGGAGCAGAAAGAGAGAGGGAGAACCTGTTTTGTTTTGTTTTTTTTTAAGATTTTATTTATTTGACAGAGAGAGATCACAGTAGACGGAGAGGCAGGCAGAGAGAGAGAGAGGGAAGCAGGCTCCCTGTTGAGCAGAGAGCTTGATGTGGGACTTCATCCCAGGACCCTGAGATCACGACCTGAGCTGAAGGCAGCAGCTTAACCCACTGAGCCACCCAGGCACCCGGAGAAGGAAAATCTTAAATGGACTTTCCACTGGGCATGGAGCCCAATGTGGGGCTTGATTCCATGACCCTAAGACTACCTGAGATTACCACTTGAGTCAAAATCAAGACTCGGGCTCTTAACCTACTGAGTTCCCAGGCACCCCTTGACATTGGGAAATTTCTCTGATAATTCTTACTTCTGACCTTGCTTAAGAAAGCTAAAATTGGGGGTGCCTGGGTGGCTCAGTGGGTTAAAGCCTCTGCCTTTGGCTCGGGTCATGATCCCAGGGTTCTGGGATCGAGCCCTGCATCGGGCTTTCTGCTCAGCAGGGAGCCTGCTTCCTCCTCTCCCTCTGCCTGCCTCTCTGCCTACTTGCTCTCTCTCTGCCTGCCTCTCTGCCTACTTGCTTAAGAAAGTTAAAATTGGGGGCGCTTGGGTGGCTCAGTCATTAAGCATCTGCCTTTGGCTCAGGTCATTGTCCCAGGATCCTGGGATTGAGCCCCACATCAGGCTCCCTGCTCGGAGGGGAGTCTGCTTCTTGCTCTCCCACTCACCCTGCTTTTGTTTCCTCTCTCACTGTGTCTCTCTCTGTCAAATAAATAAAATCTAAAAAAAACTAAAATTGGCTAATGATAAATGCACATGTACTTAGTACTAGGCATCAGGGAGCACTCATAAAATAGTGTCTTTTGAGTAATTTGATCCATCTTTTGGTAAAAATAATGTGGAAATAATGTTGAATGTTGTCAAATTTTCATTTGAAAATTCTTTGGCTGCTGACATTTAAAACTTGATACTTCCTTTAGAATGGACTGTTAGTGGAGTTCACAGGTTGGGATGGCCCAAATCATCTTGAATCTTTAACCCACTGGTGTGTGAATTATTTAGTAGCTGGTTTAGCTATATTCAGTTTCAAGTAAAGTGCTTAGTGGTGTTAGTGACATTTCTAAATAGTAATGTAAAAATTGTAATGTGTTCTGTTGATTTATAGAGATTAATTTCCTGTATGGTTTGAGTGGTGCAGACACATTTTTTAAGAAGATTTATTTATTTTAGAGACAGAAGGGGAGGAGAGGGAGAGGGAGAAAATCTCAAACAGATCAAGTGTGGAGCCTGATGCAGGGCTTGATCCCAGGACCCTGATATCATGACCTGAGCCCAATCAATAGTCGGATGCTTAACCAACTGAGCCATCCAGGTGCCCCCATACAGATTTTTATATGTAAATGGATTTTACCTGTGAAATACGTTAATGTATTATGAAAGGTTTTTCTCTTCTGTATTGTGTGTATAATATAAAAAAGAGATGGATTACAAGGTAAAGGTAATAGGAAAACAGTTTTCAGATATATCATTAATCACTCAATAAAAACATGACAGGTAAAATAGGACTACATTATTTATTTATTTATTTATTTATTTATTTATTTATTTTAAAGATTTTTATTTATTTGACAGAGAGACAGCAAGAGCAGGAACACAAGTACGGGGAGTGGGAGAGGGAGAAGCAGGCTTTCTGGTGACCAGAGAGCCTGACTTGGGGTGCGATCCAGGACTCTGGGATCATGATCCCAGCCAAAGGCAGATGCTCAACAACTGAGCCACTGAGGTGTCCCAAAATAGGACTATTTTTTTTTTTTTAAGATTTTATTTATTTGACAGAGATCACAAGTAGGCAGAGAGGCAGAGGGGGAAGCAGGCTCCCTGCTGAGCTGAGAACCCAATGTGGGGCTCGATCCCAGGACCCTGGGATCATGACCTGAGCCGAAAGCAGAGGTTTTAACCCACTGAGCCACCCAGGTGCCCCCAAAATACATATTGTAAATTATGTTTTGTTTTACATATTTTGAATGGGAAAACTAAATGTTGTGAAGTTATTTCTTAGAAAATAAGCACAGATTTGAGACTATTTTAAATGAAAAGCCATTTAACCTCACGGACCCCACTTGCCAGTTGTTTCCAAGGTGAATGTGGAATCACACAGAGAGTTAAACTAGCTCTGAACAACTCCGGGAACTCACTGAAAGATCCATCTCCTGCTTCAGGAAATTCTGCACAAAATCCTGCTCTTGACTTAGACGTTGTGAATAGCATGAAGAGGGCCATGTGGCAAGGAATGACAGGCAGCCTCCTGGAGCTGTGCGACTCCTGGCCTAGAGTCAGCAAGGAAACAGAAAGAGACTTGAAACCTGTCAACAAGGAAGCTTGTTAGGAGGTTTGGAAAAGAACCCGGAGCCTCAGATGAGTTCACAGTCCCAACTGATACTTTGATTTCAGCCTAGTGAGACCCTAAGTGCAAGACTCCGTTAATCCTTACTCAGAATCCTGACAACACAGAAACAGAGATAGCTGGCTGGTGCAGCCAAAAGAGTTTGCAAGTGTTGATCTGAGGGCCCTGGATTTGAGCCCCACACTGGGTGTAGAGATCACTAAAAAAATAAATAAGCTTAAAAAACTGAGATAGTTTATTGTTTTAACCTAAGTTTCATAATTATTCATAAATAATGGCAAAATAAATTTGTGTTACAGAGGTCATATACTAGCAAACTGTAGTAATACTCAAATTTGGTGGGGAGGGGATTATGCAGGCTTGGTCTCAGAATATTTAGCCTTGGTATTAATGGATGATGATTTTAAGGGCATTTTGAGCAGAGGGAAGAGCTGAAAAGAGGAAGAATAAAAAAATGCAGGGCATGTTTGATGCCTGGCTAATTTACCTGTGAGTATTGTATATTGAGAGTTAACGCCAGAACAGGTAGGTTGGGGCCAAAATGTGGAGAGTTTGTAGAAGTTGGGCTGATAATAGTTTTTATTCTAGGAGCCACAGAGTTTTTTTTTTTAATGCAGGAGATAACATCACATCTGTATTTGAGCAGTTTGGGTCATTTTGTGAGATGAGGCTGTAGAGGGCTCTCTTGGATTAAAAGGGTTGGAGGAGGTATACATTTTCTTCATAGCATTCAAATTTTTTTCTCATATCTATTCTACCTACACCTGTCCCATTTACAGCTCTCCAATAGAAGCCTTTACCAAAGTTCTGCTGAAGTTCTCACACAGACAGGAAGTTGTAGAATGCTGTTGAGCACAAGAAGATGTTACTGCTCTTGAGATGAAAAAAGAAAGCAGAACTTCCCCAGTTGTTCTAGCTCATGTTGATTTTTCTTATTTCTGGGTTCCTGATGGCAGTTCTTCCCATACCACTGTCTTCTGTACCCCTGGTCTTCAGGTTTGGGCAGGTGTAGAATCAGGGCTGTGTGTTGCACAACTCTAAGAACGAGCCATTCATACTGAATTTCAGTGAATTGTTTCCTGGAGTCAGATACTGTGGTAGCTCTGGGATGCATGATGTTCTTTGTGAAAACACCATTAAATATCGATTATTTCCCATTTTTTCATTAAAAAAATTAAAAAAAATTTTTTAAAAAGATTATTTGACAGAGATCACAAGTTAGGCAGAGAGGAGGAAGCAGGCTCCCTGCTGAGCAGAGAGCCCAATGCAGGGCTTGATCCCAGGACCCTGAGATCATGACTTGAGCCGAAGGCAGAGGCTCAACCCACTGAGCTACACTTGTGCCCCCATTTTTAAATTTATTACTGGATTTGGTTCATATCTATTTCTCAGGTTTGTTTTCTAGCTGACAAGAGGTAGCAAATGACACAGATTTAATGAAAATGATTGTTTAACTTTCTGTGGACCTCCCACCAGGAATTTATAGATTATTTTAAAGTTTTTTTTTTTTAAGGTTTTATTTATTTATTTGACAGAGAGATAGCACAAGTAGGCAGAGCAGCAGGCAGAGGGAGAGGGAGAAGCAGGTTCTCAGTGGGCCAGGAGCACAGCTCCATCTCAGTACCCTGGGATCATGGCCTAAGCTGAAGGCAGACACTTAACCGACTGAGCCACCCAGATACCCCTAATTCAAGGGGTTTTGAAAGTTCTCTATGAAGAACAGTTAAGTTTTATGCTTTAAAGCTAATCTTAAAATTGGTGTGAGCTTATTTGTGATATGAATTGTGTATGCCTTGAAACACTTATTTGTAAATGGTTTTACTCTACTTTGTATCATTTTTAGATGTTTTCTTAGTCTGTATTAGACATTTTTTGTTAGTCTTTTTTCTGATTAATGACCTAGATGAGGTTTGATATTTCAGAAATTTACTTCACTTTATTGTTTGTGAATCTTGGTTCAGAGTTAGGATTACTATATCATTTTTCATTCTTTTGAGATTTATTTATTATCGGAGATTGGTTAACATACAGTATTGTATTAGTTTCAGTTGTACCATACAGCGATTCAGTAGCTATCCATCTATCTATCTATCTATTTATTAATTTGAAAAAAGATTTTATTTATTTATTTGACAGAGACAGAGAGACAGCGAGAGAGGGAACACAAGTAGGGGGAGAGGGAGAAGCAGGCTTCCTGCTGAGGAGGGAGCCTGATGTGGGGCCTGATCCCAGAACCCTAATATCATGACCTGAGCTGAAGGCAGATGCTTAACAGCTGAGCTACCCGGGCGCCCTGCGATTATGTATATAATTTGTCATACAAATTTTTACAATATCATTGACTGTATCCTCTATGCTCTACATTATATCCCTGTGTCTTATTTACTTTACAACTGGAAGATTTTACGTCATATTTCCTTCACATACTTGGCCCGTGCCCCCCCCCCAACTTTTCCTGCTGGCAACCATCAGCTTGTTGTCTAAATCTGTGGGTTTGATTCTGTTTGTTGGTTGGGAAATCATACAGTATTTGACTGTTTAGCACAATACCATTTTGGTCCATACATATTGAAATTTAAAGTAAATGTATTTAGTTACAGCAAATGTAATAGGTTTCCTTCATTTTGCAAAAGTTTTATGAATTATTTAAATTATAGAAGTAATATTTGGAAAAAATCACTCGACTTTTTTTTTTTAATAAAGATTTTATTTATTTGACAGAGGTCACAGGTAGGCAGAGAGTCAGGCAGAGAGAGAGGAGGAAGCAGGCTCCCTTTGAGAGCCTGATGTGGGGGGCTCGATCCCACAACCCTGGGATCATGATCTGAGCCGAAGGCAGAGGCTTTAACCCACTGAGCTACCCAGGCGCCTCTTATTCTGCTGTTTGACACAATGTAAACATTTTGGGATATTTCCTTCTAGTCTTTTTTTTTTTTGGTTAAGATTTTATTCTTTATTTGACAGACAGAGATCACAAGCAGGCAGAGAGGCAGGCAGAGAGAGAGGAAGGGAAGCAGGCTCCCTGCTGAGCAGAGAGCCCTATGCGAGGTCTATCCCAGGACCTGGATCATGACCCGGGCAGAAGGCAGAGGCTTTAACCCACTGAGCCACCCAGGCGCCCCTCCTTCTAGTCTTTGATACGTTTTCTTCTGCGTGGTTGTCATTAGTCTCTCAGTTTCTATTCTGGTTTTTCATGTTAAAAAATACTTTTATGTGTCATTTTGTGGTGTTGCTAACCCTTTTTTATGGCTGAAGAATATTCCATTATGTGGTTATGTCTTAAATGCTCAACAGTATTAAAATGAGAAACTTAAAATGGCCACTAATGCTGTAGTGACTATCTTTTTATTTTCTACTTATGCACAGCCCTGGTACCTAACTCCATTATTTTCATTTAGAAGTTTATTTAAAAAATTCCCATGCAGTAAAAAATTAACCTTTTTGTTACACAGTTGTGTGAATTTAGCATATGTAACCACCACCTCGATAGTTAGGTACAAGCCAGGAAACTCTTCTCTTGCTGTTCTGCTGTAATTACCCTCCACTTGCCCCTGACTCTTGGCAACCAATGATATGTTCTTCATCACTAGTTTTATCTTTCTGAGAAAGTTATATAAATGGTATCATATAGCATATGACCATTTGAGACTGGTTTGTTTAATTCACTCTAATGCCTTTAATGTTCATCTGTGTTGTTTTGTGTATTAATAGTTCATTCCTTTTTCTTGCTGAGTGGTATTTCATTGTGCCAAGGTATAATGGTTTAGCCCATTCACTGTTGAGGAATGGTTTGTGCTTTTGGCAAATAAGAATGGAGTTGCAATAAATATTTGTGGGCAGATTCTCCTTTGAACGTTAAGTTTTCATTTTTCCAGGGTAAATATCCAGAAGTAGGATTGCTGCATAATTGGTAAGTGTATGTCTAGCTTTCTAAGAAACTGGGAAGCTTTCAGAGTGGCTGCATTCTCACCAGCATTCTGTTTGAAATGTAGTTGTTCTTCACCCTTGCCAGTGCTTGGTACTGTCAGCATTTTTTTTTGAAGATCTTATTTATTTATTTGACAGAGATAACAAGTAGGCAGAGAAGGCAGGCAGAGGGAGAGGGGGAAGCAAGCTCCCTGCTGAGCAGAGAGTCCGATGTGGGGCTCGATCCTGGGACCCTGGGATCATGACCTGAGCCGAAGGCAGAGGCTTTAACCCACTGAGCCACCCAGGCGCCCCTTGCTGCATTTTTAAATTTTACCCTTTTTTTTTTTAAAGAGATTTTTAAAAAAGATTTTATTTATTTATTTGACAGACAGAGATCACAAGTAGGCAGAGAGGCAGGCAGAGAGAGAGAGAGGAGGAAGCAGGCTCCCCATGGAGGAGAGAGCCTGATGTGGGGCTCGATCCCAGGACCCTGGGATCATGACCTGAGCCGAAGGCAAAGGCTTTAACCCACTGAGCCACCCAGGCGCCCCTTAAGAGATTTTTTTTTTTTTTAAGATTTTATTTACTTATTTGACAGAGAAAGATCACAAGTAGGCAGAGAGGCAGGCAGAGAGAGAGAGAGAGAGGAGCAGGCTTCCCGCTGAGCAAAGAGCCTGATGTGGGGCTCAGTTCGAGGACCCTGAGATGATGACCTGAGCCAGAGGCAGCAGCTTAACCCACTGAGCCACCCAGGCACCCCTTTTAAGAGATTTTATTTGAGAGAGAGAGAAAAAGAACATGAGCAGGAAGAGGGGAAACAGACCCCAGACCCCCCCACCTCCAGCAGGGAGCCTGATGCCGCAGATGATCCCAGGACGCTGAGAGGGCGCTGCCAAAGGCAGACAGACACTTAACCCACTGAGCCACCCTGGCACACCTGTTTCAGCCATCCTGATAAATGTGTAATGGTAAATCATAGTGATTTTGATTTCCCTATAGCTTATATTGTTGAGCATCCTTTTTTTTTTTAAATTTTATTTTTTATTTAACAAAGAGAGACATAGCGAGACGAGGGAACACAAGCAGGGGGAGTGGGAGAGGGAGAAGCGGTCTTCCCGCTGAGCAGGGAGCCTGATGCGGGGCTTGATCCCAGGACCCCAAGATCACGACTTGAGCTGAAGGCAGCCAGTGAACGATGGAGCCACCCAGGCGCACCAGAGTGTCTCTTTTTTCTTTTCTTTCTTTTTTTTTTTAAACTGAACTAAGTATCTTTATTGGGGAAAGCCAGGATTACAAGGGACAACTTAAGAGTTGGCTTTGGGACCCTTTTTCTTGCCAAAGATGGGCACAGTGTTGACAAAGCGCCGGTTGTGTTGCATCTGCCACTTGGCTCGGCCTGTCTTCTTTTTCTCTTGTTTGGCCACCTTGGGAGTCTGCCCTCTTACTTTCCCAGCATGGGCCAGGGAACCATGGACTTCACCTCCAAGCGTGCAACCAGTTACTTCCAGGGTGGTCAGAGCCTCTACTCCACACTGACCCAGGGTAGTCTCATGGTCTTAAGGCATGCCTGCCAGGAACAGTACTTGATCTTGTGGGAACAGTGCCCTCCTGCGAGGCTACATGAGCCTTGATCTGGGCGACTGTCTCCTGCCCAGTCACCCTGAGGGTGTGTAGCTCCTGGGTGCAGACAAAGAGCTGCATGTCAGAGACAGAACTGTGGCCAGGGCAGCTGCTACCGTAAAAAGGGAGTCATGAACGAGGAAGAAACAAGGGTGCTGTGTCCTCACTGCCTGCTGTGCGCCATGTCACTCTCGAACATCTTTCCACGTGCTTATTTTCCAAATCTGTATTGTCTTTGGTGAAGTGTCTGTTTAAGTCTTCTTCCCACTGTTTAAGTGGGTTGTTTCTTGTTCTTCTTTTTTTTTTTTTAAATTTTTAAAATTTTATTTATTTATTTATTAATTTATTAAAAAGATTTTATTTGTTTATTTGACAGAGAGAGAGAGATCACAAGTAGGCAGAGAGGCAGGCAGAGAGAGAGAGAGATGAGGAAGCAGGCTCCCTGCTGAGCAGATTGCCCGATGCGGGACTCGATCCCAGGACCCTGAGATCACGACCTGAGCCGAAGGCAGCGGCTTAACCCACTGAGCCACCCAGGCACCCTGTTTCTTGTTCTTCTGATGGTACTTAGAATTGTGTATGTATTCTGGGTACAAATCCTTCGCTGGATATGATTTGTAGATACATTTTATTTTTTTCTAATTACAGGGGAAAGCATTCCGTCTTCGATTGTTAAGTGTACTAGCTATAGGTTTTTTGTAAATACTTAACTGTCAGGTTCAGGAAGCTCCCTTTTATCTTTAGTTTACCAAGAGTTTTTGTTATGAGTGGATGTTGGATTTTGTCTGATGCTTTTTCTAACTCAGTTGCCAAGATCATTTGCTTAAAGTTTTAGACTGTTATTATGGTGGATGACATTGATTTTCAAATTTTGAATTGGCTCTGCAATCCTTGGGGAAAAATTAATTCACCTGGTGGTCGTGGTGTATTATGCTTTTTTTTTTTTTAAAGATTTTTATTTATTTATTTGATAGATAGAGATCACAAGTAGGCAGAGAGGCAGGCAGAGAGAGAGGGGGAAGCAGGCTCCCCGCTGAGCAGAGAGCCCGACGCGGGGCTCAATCCCAGGACCCTGAGATCATGACCTGAGCTGAAGGCAGAGGCTTAAACCTCTGAGCCACCCAGGCGCCCCTATATTATGCTTTTTATATATAATTTATATATAGCTGGATTTGCCAATATTTCTTTGAGGACATTTACAGTTCTGTTCATGAGGGATATTCATCTGTAGTTTTCTTCTATCATCTGCGTCTGGGTTTTGATATCGGGATAATCTTGGTCTCATAAAAATCAGTTAAGAAGTCTTCCTCCCCTATTCTTTTATCATCATTCCTAGATCAGTATTTGTGGATTCACCTATTGCTAAAATTTACTCTTTTGTTTTTTATTATTCTTAGTTTTTAAAATTTATTTATTTGACAGAGAGAGAGATAAGTAGGCAGAGAGGCAGGCGAGGTGGGGGGGACAGGCTTCCTGCTGAGTAGAGAGCCCCATGTGGGATCGACCCCAGGACCCTGGGATCATGATCTGAGCCAAAGGCAGAGGCTTTAACCAGCTGAGCCACCCAGGTGCCCCTATTTTTATTATTATTATTATTATTTTTTTTATTATTATTATTTTTAAAGATTTTATTTATTTATTTGACAGAGAGAGAGAGAGAGAGAGATTACAAGTAGGCAGAGAGGCTGGCAGAGAGAGAGGGGAAAGCAGGCTCCCTGCTGAGCAGAGAGCCTGATGCGGGGCTTGATCCCAGGACCCTGGGATCATGACCTGAGCCGAAGGCAGAGGCTTTAACCCACTGAGCCACCGAGGTGCCCCTATTTTTATTATTTTAAAAAAGATTTTATTTTATTTGTTTGAGAGAAAGAGAGCGAGAGCACTGAAACAGGAGCGGGAGAGGGAGAAGTGGGAGAGCAAGAGGGAGAAGCAGGCTCCCAGCTGAGCAGGGAGCCTGATGCAGAGCTCGATTCCAGGACCCTGGGATCATGATCTGAACCAAAGGCAAACACTTAACTGACTGAGCCACCCCGGTGCCCCTTATTTTTTATTTTTAGGGGGCGTGAGCAGCCTGGTAGGGAGGGAGACAGAGGGAGAGGGAGAGTGAGTCTTAAGTAGGCTCTGATGTAGGGCTTGATTTCACGACCCTAAGATCATGACTTGAGCTGTAGTCAAAAGTCAGAAGCTTAACAGACTAAGCCACCCAGACAACCCCTAAAGTTTATGCCTAACACTGGAAACAGTACTCATGACATTTTTGTGGTCATCGATGGACGTGGACGGTGTGGCAAAAAATTTGACTCACCTGATGTGGATATTCTGACCTGAGGTCTCTGCTTTGCTTTCTTGTTTTATCTCTCATAGTGATACTGTGTCCTTTTTGTGGCCTATTTAGTGCCTTGGCTTTTGCATTTTTGTTGGTGCTCTTAATGTTTAAAATGGCCCCCAAGTGTAGTGCTGAAGTACTAGCTGGTATTTATTTATTTTTTTAAAAGATTTTATTTATTTATCTGACACGGAGAGAGAGATTACAAGTAGGCAGAGAGGCAGGCAGAGAGAGAGAGGGAGAAGCAGGCTCCCCTCCGAACAGAGAGCCCAATATGGGGCTTGATCCCAGGACCCTGAGATCATGAACTGAGCCAAAGGCAGAGGCTTAATCCACTGAGCTACCCAGGCACCCCACTATCTAGTACTCTTTTTTTTTTTTTTCCCGCTATCTAGTATTCTTAAGTTGAAGAAAGCTGTTAAAAAAAAAAAAAGAAAGCAAAAAGCTGCGATGTTCCTAATGGAGAAATTGCCTGTGTTAGATAAGCTTTATATAGGCAAGAGTTTTACAGTGCTGTCGGCCATGAGTTCATTGTTAATGCATTATTAACATGTATTAAATAAAATATCTTCAAATATAAGCACATAAAATCAAAGTTGTACTGATTGTTGACAAAAATGTGAGCAGTTTTTCAGGAACCTAACTCTGTTACCTCCAGGAGCAGTGGTTCAGTATTTGCTAAATAGTGTTTACAGTGACTTTATGGAACATAAATGTTGTGAATAGTGAGAATGGATAGTTTGTAGAACTGGTGTTATTTCTTCTGTAAATACTTGCTAGCCCTCACCAGTGAAAATTTCTGGGTCTGGAGACTTCTTTACAGAAGTTTTGTAACAATGATATAGTTACAGGACTTTTTTTTTTTTTTTTAAGATTTTTATTTATTTATTTGACAGAGATCACAAGTAGGCAGAGAGGCAGGCAGAGAGAGGAGGAAACAGGCTCCCTGCTGAGCAGAGAGCCCGATGTGGGCCTCGATCCCAGGACCCTGAGATCATGACCTGAGCCGAAGGCAGAGGCTTTAACCCACTGAGCCACCCAGGCGCCCCAGGACTATTTTTTTTAAAGATTTTATTTTTTTATTTATTTGACAGAGAGAGAGAGAGAGAGAGAGATTACAAGTAGGCAGAGAGGCGGGCAGAGAGAGAGAGGGGAAAGCAGGCTCCCTGCTGAGCAGAGAGCCTGATACAGAGCTCGATCCCAGGACCCTGGGACCATGACCTTAGCCAAAGGCAGAGGCTTTAACCCACTGAGCCACCCAGGCGCCCCTAGTTATAGGACTATTAAGATTATCTCTGTCCTCTTGAGTAGGTTTTAGGAGTTTGACCAATTACCCCATTCATTTAAGTTGTTGAATTTATGTCTGTAGAGTCTTTTTTGTAGTATTCCTTTACTGCTTGTGGAGTCTGTAGTGATACGCCTCTTTATTCCTGATACTGGTAATTTGTGTCTTTTTTCTTTTTTTCTTTGTTCCTTTTATTAGAGGTTTATCAGTTTTATAGATCTATTGAAAGAACAGCTTTTGTTTTTTCTTTATTTTTCTGTTTTCAGCCTCATTGATATTTACCTGTTTTTTTTTCTTAAAGATTTTATTTATTTATTTTTTTTAAAGTTTTTTTTTTTTTTTTTAAGATTTTATTTATTTATTTGACAGAGAGAGGGAGAGAGAGCAAGCACAGGCAGACAGAGAGGCAGGCAGAGACAGAGGGAGAAGCAGGCTCCCTGCCGCGCAAGGAGCCCGATGTGGGACTCGATCCCAGGACGCTGGGATCATGACCTGAGCTGAAGGCAGCTGCTTAACCAACTGAGCCACCCAGGCGTCCCAAAGATTTTATTTATTTATCAGAGAGAGAGAGAGGGAGAGAGAGAGAGCACAGGCAGACAGAATGACAGGCAGAGGCAGAGGGAGAAGCAGGCTCCCTGCCGAGCAAGGAGCCCGATGCGGGACTCGATCCCAGGATGCTGGGATCATGACCTGAGCCGAAGGCAGCTGCTTAACCAACTGAGCCACCCAGGCGTCCCTTTACCTGTTATTTTTGTTATTATTAGCAGTCACTTTCCATTCTCTCCTCTCAGTCTCTGGTAATAACTAATCTATTTTCTATATCTGAGTATTTGCCTCGGTTGGATTCTTCTGAATGGAATGATACAATAAATATGTGGCCTTTTGTGTCTGACTTCTTTCATGTAAGATAATGTTTTCAAAGTTCATCTGTATTGTAGCATGTGTCCTTTTTATGGCTGAATAATATTTCATCATATGGATATACTCCCTTTTATCTATTCATTAGTTGATAGCCATTTGGGTTGTTGCCACTATTTGGCTATTGTGAATAATGCCGCTGTCAACATTTCATGTACAACTTTTTGTATCCGCAGTGCTAACCATGTTCCAGCACACATTTCCCTGCTGTGTGTGGTTGCTGGAGACAACACTCGTGCCCTGCAGAGTGTGCTAGAGAATGCCAGCAGAAGCGAGGACTTTGTGCAGAGGGAGCAAAATTGAAAAAGAACCAAAACACTTCTTTTTAGTTTTTTCTTTTTGGTTTTTAAATTCTTTTTGTTATATATCTAGGAGTGGAATTGCTAGGTTGTTAGCTCTATGTTTAACTTTTGGGGATTTTCCGAACTGTTTGCCAAACTGTTTGCCATCTATTTGTTGACATTGTTACCAGCAATATTTGAGGATTCTAATATCTTCACATCCTTGCCAACCCTTGTAGTTTTCCTCTTTTTTTTTCTTTTAATAATCATAGCCATTCTAGTGGATGTGAACTGGTATCCCATTGTGGTTTTCATTTGTATTTTCTTTTTTTTTTTTAAAGATTTTATTTATTTATTTGACAGAGAGATCACAAGTAGGCAGAGAGGCAGGCAGAGAGAGAGAGAGGAGGAAGCAGGCTCCCCGCCGAGCAGAGAGCCCGATGCAGAAATACTTTAAGTAAGTGTTGTACATATTTGTGTTCCTGTAAGAATGTAGCCATAGTGTGCATTTTTATATTGGAATTGATGGGTCAAAGACCTATCCACCCAGCCCTGGAGAGTACCAGATTGTGTTTCAGACCCGTCGTACCATTTTACAGCAATGGAGACAGTATCTGCTCCCCACACTTCAGCAAATAACGAGCTTTTCAGTCTTTTTGACTTTGGCAAGCTTCATAGGTGAAAAAAAAAAAACACCCTGGTTTTGATTTTGATTTCCATCTTTATGGATGTATAGCTGTGGCTGAACATCTTTGTGATGTTTACTGAACACTTGTATTTGTCTTCTCTGACCTATGCTTTTATATCCTTTGCCAGTCCTTTTTTTTCTAAATTGCTTTTCTCACTTACACAACTTCTTCTTTTTTAAGATTTTTTTGTTTTTTTTTTTATTTTATTTATCTGAGAGACGGTGAGAGAGAGCAACAGAGGGAGAGGGAGAAGCAGGCTGCCCTCTGAACCTGGGATCATGGCCCAAGTTGAAGGCAGACACGTAACCAACTGAGTCGTCCAAGCATCTCTTTTTTTCTTTTCTTTCCTTTCCTTTTCTTTTTTTTTTTTTCTTTTAAGATTTTATTTATTTACTTGAGAGAGAGAAGGAGCATGAGAGGGTTGGAGGGAGAAGCAGACTCCCCTCTCAGCAGGAGGCCTGACACGCCTGACATGGACTCAGTCCCAGGACTCCAGGATCATGACCTGAGCTAAAGACAGTTTTTTAACCAGCTGAGCCCACCCAGCTGCCCCATGTGTGTGATATATTTTCCAATTTTTTTCCTAGTTTTTGTTTGACTTTGTTTATGGGTTTGTGTGTGTACATGTACATACACATGCATATGTACGGTACCAAGTTTTTCATTTTTATGTAGTCCACCTTTGGTACTGTGTTTCTTCCTGTTGCCCTGCTCTTGTGTCATCCTGTGGAAAGCATACTTAACAAAAAGCAGAATCCATAAGGGATAAGATTTGACTGCATAAAAATGAATAAAAAGGGGCGCCTGGGTGTCTCAGTGGGTTAAAGCCTCTGCCTTCAGCTCAGGTCATGGTCTCAGGGTCCTGGGATCGAGCCCTGCATCAGGCTCTCTGCTCAACGGGGAGCCTGCTTCCTCCTCTCTCTCTGCCTGCCTCTCTGCCTACTTGTGATCTCTGTCTGTCAAATAAATAAATAAAATCTTTAAAAAAATGAAAAAAAAACTTTTGTGGGTCAAAATAATACTTGTATGTGATAGAAAATGTGGGGAGAAGGGGCGCCTGGGTGGCTCAGTGGGTTAAGTCGCTGCCTTGGGCTCAGGTCATGATCTCAGGGTCCTGGGATCGAGCCCCACATCGGGCTCTCTGCTCTGCGGGGAGCCTGCGTCTTCCTCTCTGCCTGCCTCTCTGCCTACTTGTGATCTCTGTCTGTCAAATAAATAAATAAAATCTTAAAAAAAAAAAATGTGGGGAGGGTTAAAAGGAAAAAAATCACCTGCTAATGTACCACCCAGTGGCAAACACCACTGGTGTTTCAGCTTAATTTTTTTCCCCCCTCCTAACTTAATCTTGTTTTGGTTAGTGGAGAATTGTTAGTATGTAGCGTGGTCACTGACCTTGAGCTAACACTGGACTTACTAATTGTGGAGGAATGATGGCTCTTCTTGCATGAACTCTGGCAGTTGGCTGGACCTCCTGTCAGCTGGTGAGGAGGTGGAAGGGCAGGAACTAGAGCAGAGAGTATTGGTATTAGAAGGTCATCATGGTGAGATTCTGCAATGTGTTCATATAAAAGTGTGAATTATGCTATTTCTCCTTCCTTGTATTGTGCAACTTTCCCTCATTATTTAGTAAAGTTCTCTTTAGACAGTGCCTGCGATTTTGTGTTTTTTTTCTTTTAAACTTTGCAAGGGCAGAAAAAGGGTATTTTTTCTTTTTAACATTTTATTTATTCATTTGACAGATAAAGATCACAAGTAGGCAGAGAGGGAGGCAGAGAGAGAGAAGGGGAAGCAGGCTCCCTGAGACCCCGATGTGGGACTTGATCCCAGGATCCTGAGATCATGACCTGAGCTGAAGGCAGAGGCTTAACCCACTGAGCCACCCAGGTTCCCAGAAAAAGGGTATTTTAATCCACTTTTTCATGGAGCTTTAAATAGAAATTGTACCTCTAGGGGGATACTATAGGGGTCATGGTATTAATTACAGTGAGAAAACAAAACAAAACTGAGTTTTCTTCTAAAAGAAAGGCGTAATTCAGTAACTCTAGGTTGGAGTTAGCTGGTTACCTGTCCTCTTCAGGAGATTTTTTTTTTCTAGTTCTCTTTTTTTTTTTAAAACCTGGACTTTTGGGGCGCCTGGGTGGCTCAGTGGGTTAAGCCACTGCCTTCCGCTCAGGACATGATCTCAGGGTCCTAGGATGGAGTCCCATACCAGGCTCTCTGCTCAGCAGGGAGCCTGCTTCCCTCTCTCTATCTCTGCCTGCCTCTCTGCCTACTTGTGACCTCTCTCTGTCAAATAAATAAATTAAATCTTTAAAAAAGAAAACCAAAACTGGACTTTTTCACTCTGTGAATAAGTACATTTCAGTATGTGGAGACAAGGATAAGAGACTAAGGCGTGCCTGGGTAGTTCTGTTGGTTGAGCATCTGCCTTTGGTCAGGTCGTGGTTCTGGGGTCCTGGGATTGAGCCCCCATCGGGCTCCTTGCTCAGCAGGGAGCCTGCTTCCTCCTCTCTCTCTGCCTGCTTCTCTGTCAAATTTGTGATCTCTGTCTGTCAAATAAATAAATAAATAAAATCTTTAAAAAAAAAAAAAAAGTCCAGATTCTATTTGATATCTGTGAAATTCTGCAGTCCTAAGAGACTTGCCTTGTCTTGGTAGCTTCAGATAATGGCTTTCACTGATTTCTTGTAATATTTCCTTTCAGTTATTTACAAAGCTTAAATAAAAATAATGTTAAGTTTTTTTGGGGTTTCTTTTTTGTTTGTTTGTTTCGCTAAACTAGGCTGAAAGCTTTTTGTGACCAGTAGGTTCTAATTATTGCCAGTGTATTTACCGTAATCATCTTTACTGTTATGGACCCATGTGTGTGGATTCAGAATATAGATTTCTCACCCACTTCAGGAGTTCTTAGTCTTGATCTAGGAATGGGCTCTATGTTAGGACTGTTTTGAAAATGGTAGGAAATCTATCCCAAAGCGGTGGAAAAAGAGAAGAGAATTTGTTGTTATTGGAAAATCTGGGGGAAGAGCTTCAGGTATGGTTGGATTCCTTGTGTAAAGAAAGGCTTTATCATTTGTGTCTCTTTATCTCTTTTTGTTTGTTTTGGGCGTATTTGAAAGCTGTTAGCATCAGTCTCCCGTCATTTAAGTCAAGTAGTTCCTGGGGCAAAAAATGTTTTTCACCTATTATTCTGTAGAAGCCTTAGTTTGAGAAATCTGCTCATTTTTAAGTGAATTACTGTTGCGAAGAGGTTGGAAAGTGCTTATTTGTTCCTGCCATTGCTAGTGTTGGTTTCCACCATATGGACAGAAAATGCAGGAGGGAGGTGGATCTCCGAAGGTAAATCAAGGACTTTAAACCAGAGGAATGTTGGGACGCCTGGGTGGCTCAGTTGGTTAAGCAGCTGCCTTCGGCTCAGGTCATGATCCCAGCATCCTGGGATCGAGTCCCACATCGGGCTCCTTGCTCGGCAGGGAGCCTGCTTCTCCCTCTGCCTCTGCCTGCCTCTCTGTCTGCCTGTGCTCGCTCTCTCTCCCTCTCTCTCTGACAAATAAATAAATAAAATCTTTAAAAAACAAAAAAACAAAAAACCAGAGGAATGTTGAATGTTACATACATAAGTGCTTAAAATCACAAATCTACCTTAAGCTTCATGGGGTCTGTGGACCCATAGAAACTAACCATAGGGGCGCCTTGGTGGCTCAGGGGGTTGGCCTCTGCCTTCTGCTCCTGTGATCTTGGGGTCCTGGGATCAAGCCCTCCATCAAGCTCTCTGCTCAGCAGGGAGCCTCCCCCTCCCTTTCTGCCTGCCTCTCTGCCTGCTTGTGATCTCTGTCTGTCATAAAAATAAATAAAAATCCTTTTTTTTTAAAAAAATATTTTATTTATTTATTTGACAGATAGAGATCACAAGTAGGCAAAGAGGCAGGCAGAGAGAGAGAGAGAGAGAGAGAGAAGCAGGCTCCCTGCTGAGCAGAGAGCCCGATGCGGGACTCGATCCCAGGACCCCGAGATCATGACCTGAGCTGAAGGCAGCAGCTCAATCCACTGAGCCACCCAGGCGCCCCTAAATAAATAAAAATCTTTAAAAAAAAAGAACTAATCATAAAAATTACTTTTTTTAAAAAAATTATTTATTTATTTGACCGAGATTACAAGTAGGCAGAGAGGCAGGCAGAGAGAGAGAGAGAGAGAGGGAAACAGGCTCCCCGCTGAGTGGAGAGCCTGATGCGGGGCTCGATCCCAGACCCTGAGATCATGACCTGAGCTGAAGGCAGAGGCTCAACCCACTGAGCCACCCATGCACCCCCAAAATTAAATTTTTTTTGAGAAGAGTTTTCGTGGCTGTCATCAGACTCTCAAAGGGATATTCACCTATAAAAAAACGTTAAGTTTTTGTTAACGGGTCTGGAGAGAAAAGGGCATTTTAACCAAGGGTAGGTTTATTACCAGAGGTGTACTTGAGAATGATTTTTGAGAGACCGTGGAATTAACTTAATCCTGTGAAGCTGGTATGTTGGGGATAGTGGAGTATAAATTTGATATTTTATTTTATTTTTAAAGATTTTATTTCTTTGACAGAGCGAAATCACAAGTAGGCAGAGAGGCAGGCAGAGAGAGAGAGAGAGGAAGAAGCAGGCTCTCCACAGAGAAGAGAGCCCGACGTGGGGCTCGATCCCAGGACCCTGGGATCATGACCTGAGCCAAAGGCAGAGGCTTTATTTATTTATTTATTTATTTATTTTTTAAAAAAGATTTTATTTATTTATTTATTTATTTGACAGTCAGAGATCACAAGGAGGCAGGGAGGCAGGCAGAGAGAGAGGAGGAAGCCGACTCCCTGGTGAGCAGAGAGCCCCATGCGGGGCTCGATCCCAGGACCCAGGGACCACGACCCGAGCCGAAGGCAGAGGCTTTAACCCACTGAGCCACCCAGGCAGGCGCCCCTGTCCTTCTTCTTCTTCTTCTTCTTTTTTTTTTTTTTAATATTTTATTTATTTATTTGACAGAAATAGTGAGAGAGCCACAAGCAGGGAGAGCAGCAGAGGGGGAGGGAGAAGCAAGCTCTCTGCCAAGCAGGGAGCCCGATGTGGGACTCGATCCCAGGACCCTGAGGTCATGACCTGAGCCAAAGCAGACACTTAACCATCTGAACCATCCAGGCACCCATCATATCTCCATCTTGTAATCATAAATGGGAATTACGAAAGGAGGATTGGGAGAGAGGTGTACCCTAACTTTAATTAGGAGCTGTACCAGCTCCAGTTTTAATTTTAATTTTTTTTTTAAAGATTTTATTTATTTATTTGACAGAGAGAGATCACAAATAGGCAGAGAGGCAGGCAGAGACAGAGAGGAGGAAGCAGGCTCCCTGCCAAGCAGGGAGCCCGACGCGAGACTCGATCCCAGGACCCTGAGATCATGACCTGAGCCGAAGGCAGCGGCTTAACCCACTGAGCCACCCAGGCGCCCTTTAATTTTTATTTTTAATTTAGTTTTTAAAAAATTTGTTTTCGAGAGAGTACGCATGTGTAGTATTAGAGAGAGTACGCATGTGTGCACATGGAAGTGGGGGGAAGGAAGAGGAGGAGAAAGAGAAATCCTCAAGCAGACTCCCTGCTGGACCCTAGGACCCCTAGATGATGACCTGGGCTCAAACCAGGAGCTGGTTTCCCAACCCACTGAGCCACCCAGTCATTGCCCACTGCCCCCCCACCCCACCCCGCCCAGCTCCATTTTTTTAGTGTATGGTTTAGCTTACTTAATTTTGTTGGAAATTTTTATTAGGGATGGTCTAACAACCCTAGAATTTGGAAGCTACTTTTTTTTTTTTGGAACCTACTTTTAATCTTAGAATCCTTTTACTGAAATTCTTTTCTGGTAGTAACACATTTGTAGAGTGGTATTACCAGCATTGTTTTCCTATTCTTGTTCCTTCTCCTTGTTAGCTGGCTCATCTCTTTGAGATTTTGTAACATACAGAGGGCTCAGAGTTGGCCTTTTTTTTTTTTTTAAATTTTTTTTATTTTTTATTTATTTGACAGAGAGAAATCACAAGTAGACGGAGAGGCAGGCAGAGAGAGAGAGGGAAGCAGGCTCCCCGCTGAGCAGAGAGCCGGATGCGGAACTCGATCCCAGGACCCTGAGATCATGACCCGAGCCAAAGGCAGTGGCTTAACCCACTGAGCCACCCAGGCGCCCCAGAGTTGGCCTTTTTTGATGACAAGTTTGGGATACTCACCAGCAGCAGTAGCTAAGCTTTCTCAGTTTTCAAGAAAGGAAGGCGCTGTGTTGTTGGGCTTATAAATAGCCTTCATTTCACCCCTGTCACCATGACTTCTTCATTTGTGGGTCTGTTGCATGCGTATATAGTGGGTTAAGACCGTCTGAACATTTTATTCATCCTGGCAAGGGTTTAGGATTTCTGGTAGGGTTGCTACCTCCTTTGCACTTATGGGCTGCCTTTTGCTCTTGTTTGGGCTTCCTTGGCTTTGGAGAAAGCCCTGAGAGAGAAAAGTGCACAGACACACAGAACCTTGAGATAGGCCTATTATCAGCATGAGGTGGGACACTGTTAGAGTACGTGGGAATTGTCCACAGCAAATGTAGCTGAGTTCACTTTTGTACTCGGAATGTGATACAGGGCACCAATCGTTTCTGCTGTATACTGTGCAAAAAACGGAACATAGTCCCCAAATTAGGAGTGGGCAAAGTAAATTGCATAATAGCTATACAGTGGAATATTATGCAGCTATAAAGAAGAATAGATGCTTTCTATAAACAAACATAAGGACTTTCAAGATATATTAGATGGATAAGGTCATATATTGAATATTGTGTGTGACTTGCTGCCTTTTTTTGTCCGGAAGTGAGAGTGTTTGCTTGTGATTGTTTCAATGTTAGGCGGATACATAAGAAACTAATATGTGTCTAAGGAGGAGATGGGGAGAATAAGAGGTGTGGACAGTGAGGTGGGGCGAGAAGGGAATAAAACTTTTCACTGTTTTTTATTTTTTTTTAATGTATTATGTGGTTTTCTTTTTTTAAGATTTTATTTATTTATTTGAGAGAGAGAAAGAGAAAGCTTGAGAGGGGAGAGGTCAGAAGGAGAAGTAGACTCCCTGCAGAACAGGGAGCCGGATGTGGGACTTAATCTGGGGATTACAGGATCATGACCTGAGCCGAGGGCAGTTGCCTAAACAGCTGAGTCACCAGGCACGCTCTTTTATTTCTTTTCTTTTTTAAAAGATTTTATTTACTGGTCAGGGAGAGAGGGAGAGAGAAGGCGCACACACAGGGAGCAGCAGGCATAGAGAGAAGGGCTCCCCGTTGGGCAAGGAGCCCAATGTGGGACTTGATCCCAGGACACTGGGATCATGCTTAACCGACTGAACCACCCAGGCGCCCCTGTTTCTTTGTTTTTTAAGTAAAACCACCCTAAGGAAATATTTATTATTGAATTTGACTTTAATTTTCCATATGACTAAATAAACTAAAACTTTTCATGGCTTTTGAGCTAAACTAATCAAATGCGTCTTTGCTTTTGTTTTGCCTTCAAATATTCCCTTGTCTGGCAACATGTCACTCAGTTCTCAGTTACATGTTGGGTAGTCACTGAGACTTGACTACTCGGAATCATTTCTCTTCCATTCGCTGTCAACCTTATCATCCTGTTTCATTTGTGTATTGTACTTACGACTATGTGAAAAAGAATTTTTTTTTCTTACATGTTTGTTGTCTCTTTCTACCATTAGAATGCTCACTTTCCTAAAAGCAGGGGCCTGCTGTATATTATCTGCTGTCTTTTGGCATCCTACTTTTATTTTTGCTTCATGGCTACAATTGATGGCCATGCAATTTATTTATTCAGTTTTTTAAAGATTTTATTTATTTATTTGACAGACAGAGATCACAAGTAAACAGAGAGGCTGACAGAGATTGAACGGGGGAAGCAGGCTCCCCGCCAAGCAGGGAGCCCGATGCGGGGCTGAATTTCAGGACCCCGGGATCATGATCTGAGCCGAAGGCGGAGGCTTTAACCCACCCAGGTGCCCCGGTGGCCATGCAATTTAATACAAATATATTTTTTCCTAAAAAATTTTTTTCCCCCAGAGAACTTTATTCTCTCTTCGCATCACTCCTTCGCTAACATTTTCTGTTGGCTGTCCCTTCACTGCCTCTGTTCTATGGTCATTTCAGGCATTAAAACAGTCTGGTTTTCAGATAAGAATAAGTTGAGTATAATATAAATAATTTCCATCCTTGCCCATTTTCAAATTTATTTTTTTCTGTAATTTGTGCTTACTCTTGAATTTTAGGGAGTGTGCATGTTTTTCCCCTATTCATTCATTTGGCTTTAATTTTTTCTTTTCTTTTTTAAAAGACTTTATTTATTTGAGAGAAAAGAGAGAGAGGGAACACAAGCAGGGGCAACAGCAGGGAGAGGGAGAAGCAGCTGCCCCACTGAGCAGGGAGCCTGATGTGGGACTTGATCCCAAAACCCTGGGATCATGACCTGAACTGAAGGCCACCCAGGCACCCTAATTTATTTAAAAATCAACTCATTGAGCTATATGCTAGCTTTACTGAGGTATAATATTTATTAGTACAATGTATACTTTTTAAAAAAGATTTTATTTATTTATTTATTTATTTAATTAAAAAAATTTTTTTTTTAAAGATTTTATTTATTTATTTCACAGAGAGAAATCACAAGTAGATGGAGAGGCAGGCAGAGAGAGAGAGAGAGGGAAGCAGGCTCCCCGAGCAGGGAGCCCGATGCGGGGCTCGACCCCAGGACCCTGAGATCATGACCTGAGCCGAAGGCAGCGACCCAACCCAGTGAGCCACCGAGGCGCCCCTTTTTAATTAATTTTTTAAAAGATTTTATTGATTTATTTGACAGAGAGAGGTCACAAGTAGGCAGAGAGGCTGTCAGAGAGAGAGGGGAGGAAGCAGGCTCCCGGCAGAGCAGAAAGCCTGATGCGGGGCTCGATCCCAGAACTCCAGGACCATGACCTGAGCTGAAGGCAGAGGCTAAACCCACTGAGCCACTCAGGTGCCCCAAGATTTTATTTATTTATTTGACAGACAGAGATCACAAGTAGGCAGAAAGGCAGGTGGGGGGGGGTAGGAAGCAGGCTCCCTGCCGAGCAGAGAGCCCGATGGGGGCTCGATCCCAGGACCCTGAGATCATGATCTGAGCTGAAGGCAGAGACTTCACCCACCGAGCCACCCCGGCGCCCCCAATATACACATCTTAAAAGTACAGCTGAATTCATTTTGACAAATGTGTGCATCTGTGTGGTACCACCCTCGTCTTAGATACAGAACATTCTGTCATTTTCTTTTGCAGGTTAGACAGAGCTTGCTAATCCGTATAAAAGTTTTATTTTATAGTTCTTGTATATTTGAAATATTGCATAATTTTTATAGGAACAATTAAATGTTCTTTATCTTTGTTTCCATAGTTTTTTTTTAAAGATTTTATTTATGTTTTTGACAGAGAGACACAGTGAGAGAGGGAACACAAGCAAGAGGAGTGGGAGAGGAACAGGCAGGCTTCCTGCTGAGCAGGGAGCCTGATGTCGGGCTGGATCCCAGGACTCCGGGATCAGGACCTGAGCTGAAGGCAGAGACAGACACTTAACAGCTGAGCTACCCAGGCGCCCAATGTTTCCACAGTTCTTTATATCTTTTTAGTATTTCTTGTCTAATAATTGTCTTTCTCTCTGTGTCACCGGTCTGTCTCTACCATAGTTGTGAATTATAGGACTTGATTGTTACTCGTCTTTGCAGCCCCAGGTTTTGGCACTTAGTAATTGTGTATATTACAGTAATGGTTAATTGTAGGAGTAGTGTGGATGTGTTACTGATTGAGAGAGGCAGGACAGCATAATGCTTAGGAGGAAAGAATCTTGTCCTCCATCACTTACTAGCTGTTGTGACCTTGGGCAAGTTACTTATTTTCTCTGTGCCATAGTTTTCACATCTAATAAAAAATGCCATCGTAGTATCTGCCTTACAGGTTTACTATAAAAATTAAATGAGCTGATTTATGATTAAGCATTTCCGACACTTAACTGCTGGGACTTAACTGCTAGTAAGTATTAAATCAAGGATCTTGGGAGAATCATGTTTTGTGAACTCTTCTTGGTTAAACCTAAGGAATGTGCATAACATACAGACTTCCTGGATAATCAGATAAAAGGAATCTAAATAGAATGGGCTAGATCAGAATGACTTGATAGAGCTGTTCAGAATTGAGGGACCTGGGGGTATAGCTCAGTGGTAGAGCATTTGACTGCAGAATTGAGGGACCTTTAGGTAAACCTATACTTGTGATTTTATGAAGCCAGCCTATGTAGTAATCTTCTCTGGTATCTGTAGCTGTCTCCTCTTATTTAAATATTTTCTGCCACTTCTTATATTTCAGTTTCTGCCCTGAATCTACAAACTTATTTGCATTTGCATTCACCTTTCATCCTTCTTTCTTTTTTAAAAAAAGAAAACCACACAAGTATTTTTACTATTGTCTAAAGACAGTTTTGCCACCTGTGTTCTTAATTTGGTCAGTCAGTGACCACGTTTTAGATCTGCCATATGATAGGCACTAGGGATACTCTATGTACAAGAGAGGAAGGCGTAGTCCTTATGAAGCTTACATACCACTGGGCAAGATCAGTGATTTAAAATGTGTTTATAGGGGCGCTGAGTGGCTCAGTGGGTTAAAGCCTCTGCCTTTGGCTCAGGTCATAGTCTCAGGGTCCTGGAATCGAGCACCGCATCGGGCTCTCTGCTCAGCAGGGAGTCTGCTTCCACCTTTCTTTCTCCCTGTCTCTGCCTACTTGTGATCTCTGTCAAATAAATAAGTATTTTAAAAAATGCATTTATAATAAATACAGTGTGATAAGCTGTATTTATTGGGGTGTGTGTCTAGAATGCTACTGTAGAAGCGTATTGGTTTTTGAAACCATTTGAGGATGAAAAGGTGCAAGGAGATTAGAAATTAAGAGAGAATCTGAGGAAGATCAATGTTAAAGGATTGTGGAGAATGAAAAGTCGCAGGTGGAGAGGCAGGAGGGATAGGAGAGTCTGGTGTCACGGCGCTGAACAGAGGAGTGCATCTCGGGACAGAGGTAGTGATCAACAGATACGCTAAGCAGCCAGGTAGGGTCCTTTTCCCTCTTTCCGTTTCAGATATTTGACTCTTATTAGTTATTCCTTCAAAATTCCATGTGTTGTTATCTGTTTCGCTTCTAAACTCACTTAGAGAGTTTTGGATAGTTTGGTAGGTGAGGGGTACTGTATCCTCGGAATTCATCGTGTTCCCAAGGGTGAAACTGTAAGTAGCACAAGTTTGGATAATGAGGGATTTGTCGAACTTGGTCTGGGTCATCTATTCCCCTCTCATGTTAGGAGGGGGGGAATTGGGCAGCTAGGGGTACTTTTGTTTTCTTTTATCCTGGTTCTGTAAAACTTGATCAGGTTCATTTGACTAAAGGATTTTTCCTTGATTCCACATTTCCTTCACTGTTGTAGGAAGAGTTGTCTTAACTCCCTGTTGCTGCCTCTGGACCTCCTGTGGAGTGCTTAGACCCTCTCAAGTTTGATTTCTTCCCTCTTAAGTGGAATCTGAACTTGTAAAGCTAATTAAAGAGCTCCTTGTTGCAAAATACAGTGGATTTTGAAGTTTGTTATCGCGACTCCTAGTCGGTTTTTGACATTGTTCACCATTCCAGCCTTCTTAGAAATCTTCTGTCTTTTCTGAGGGATCATGATCTTCTTATTTTCTTCCTGTTCTTCTCCTTAGTTATTCGCTGGCTTTTCTCTTGACTCTGTGGCATTGGTGTGTTGGTTCTGTAGCATAGGCTTTCGTCATTCTGCATATGCTCTGGGTGACCTCCTTCATTACTACGACATTAGTTACACCAATTGAAACCTTTGGATAGTAAGTCCTATAACACTGATACAAATCTATAAAGATTATAATATTTTACCTGTACATTTTAAATGCAAAATAAAATCATCTAGATGATGTAGAATTTGGGGTCTGCATATCTCTGGGTATCTGGAAGGAGCTCATAAGTGTAGGAATAATGGAAATACTGTTGTTATTTATGCTAGAGTTAAACTTGAGTCTTAGGGGCTCTCTACATTACTCCTGGTACTGAAAATATAATTTTAATATCTTTTTTATTAGCTGGATGGAAGACTCTATGAGTAAAGAAACAGATGTATTAAGTGGACTTTAAAGATTTTAATGATTCGTTTGTCTGAGAAAGAGAATGTGCACAAGGGGTGAGGGGGGCGGTGTGGCAGGCAGAGATAGATGTGGGTCTTGATCCCAGGACCCTGGGTTCATGGCTTGAGCCAAAGGCAAATGTTCAGTTTACTGAGCCACTCAGGCACCCTTTAAGTACACGTTAAGAATCTATTTTATAATGCTTTAATTCAATGTGGTGTTAATTTTAATTATTCTGAGCATGGTCACTTGGCTGGTGACTTTTGATCTTTGGTTGTGAGTTGTAGCCTGACGCTGGGCATAGGTTTTACATTAAAACAAAAAATTCTTTTGAGGAGCTACTCCGATTGTCATGAAGTAGTAATAAAAACTGTTTTAGAAGTAGTTCCTTGAACAATTCCAAAGAAATGATACTTTTGTTTGATAAACACTGCCCTCCTGTGGTTAAAGTAAGCTACATGTTTTGTAAAGGTACTGTTGTCTTGTTTACATTAAACTTGTGGTAAAATAATGTAATAGGAATAGTAATACAATATATAATATGTAATACTGATTTGATGGACTACACTATTTTTGCTCAGAAATCTACGTGGCCATTTTGTTTCTCCATCTCTCACTCTTGGGTTTCTCTACTATGCGTACATTTTTTTGTCACTCTGCCTGTGCATATTTTCTTTTCTTTTTCTTTTTTTTTTTTTTAAAGATTTTATTTATTTATTTGACAGAGATCACAAGTGGGCAGAGAGGCAGGCAGAGAGAGAGAGAGGAGGAGGCAGACATCCCACTGAGCAGAGAGCCTGATGCAGGACTTGATCCCAGGACCCTGGGACCACGACCCAAGCGAGCCAAAGGCAGAGGCTTTAACCCACTGAGCCAGCCACGTGCCCCTGTGCATATTTTCTTATTAAAAATTAAGTGAATTCAAAGTTAGATGGAAGTGAAAATATGGAAAAATATTAAGCTATCGAAGGGAGAGAATATAAATTTAGAAGTGCTAAAAGAAATCCAAAGAAATAATACATTATACGTTAATTAAAAAAAAAAAAGAAATCAAAAGAAAAGACCAATCAGTTGTGATATGTGAAGTTAATAAAAACCTCCGTGGAAAGGCAACATAATGAAAAGATGAATAATAAGCTGGAAAAAATATTTGTAGGAAATGTGACAGTAAAAGTTTTATTATTTATTTTAAAGTTTTACTATATTGAATATGAAGATAGAACTGTACAAATGTAATATATACTAAGTGGACGGTGGTCATGAATAACCAGTTTGGAAGGGAGGAAATACAGTAATTCACAAAAATATATTAAAATTCATAATAACATTCCATAAAATGTTATTCATAAAATATTTCTAATGATGCCTCCCCAAAAAACCCCAAATTTACTGGTTGTCTTTGGAGTATACTAGGGGAGCCAGCTAATTATTCTCAAAATCATTAAAAGAAATAAGCACTTACCCTTTTTCTGTATGAGCCGTGTGTCCTTCAGGTAACCAAAAAGTAGATGGAGGTAAAACTTTTTTTTTTTTTTTTAAGAGGTAAAACATTTTTTTAGAAGGATTCTAGCTGATGAATGAAGAAGGCATGGTAGACATTATCACCATTTGTGAACACCTAAATAAAATAACAAGTCTAGGTGGTGATCACAGTGGTTACGACAAGAGGTTGGAATGTTGGTGGGAAACTGTTGTTTGTAATATAAAATAATTTGTAGTTTATAATATGAAACTTTATAATAGTCATTTCAGAAAAAGAGACCACAGGTAATTTTGCGTGTTCTGATATGGTGTGACAGGAAGTATACTGCCTGTCAAGTGTTTTTCCTAAAATAGAACCTGAATCTGAGCAGGCCTTTAGGTGTTAATTCTAATTTTTAGGAAATATGAGGGACACAAACGTATACAATTAGTGAAATACACCATGTGGGAAACTATATGGTGTAGTCTACCTGGTTTCTTTGTAAATAAATTGGAAGAAAAAACAAGTCATAAAATCAAAGAGAGTTTAAGACTTGTGTTAACCAAATGTGATGTGTAGGGATCTTTGGATACAGTTTTGAGCAAAGCAACTATGTTTTGTTTTGTTTTTAAATTTTATCTATTTACTTGACAGAGAGATCATAAGTAGCCATAGAGGCAGGCAGAGAGAGAGGGGGAAGCAGGCTCCTCGCTGAGCAGAGAGCCTGATGTGGGGCTTGAGCCCAGGACCCTGAGATCAACTTTATTTTAAACAACTTTATTTTAGTTTTTATATATTTATATTTATATTTTTTATTTTTATTTTTATTTTTTTTTTAAGATTTCATTTTATTTATTTGACAGATAGAGATCACAAGTAGGCAGAGAGACAGGCAGAGAGAGGAGAGGAGGAAGCAGGCTCCCTGCTGAGCAAGGGGCCCAGTGAGAGACCCGATCCCAGGACGCTGGGATTGTGACCTGAGCCAAAGGCAGATGAATAATTGACTCAGCCACCCAGGCGTTCCTACAAATAATGTTCTTTTTTTTTTTAAAGATTTTATTTATCTGTTTGACAGAGAGAGATCATAAGTAGGCAGAGAGGCAAGCAGGGGGCGGGAAGCAGGCTCCCCGCTGGCTGAGAGCTGATGCCAGGCTCGATCCCAGGACCCTGAGACCGTGACCTGAGCCAAAGGCAGACGCTTAGCCATCTGAGCCACCCAGGCACCCCAACCGTTTTTTTTTTTTTTTTTGGGAAGATTTTATTTATTGGTTGGGTGTAATTTTATTTATTTATTTAATTAACATACACTGTATTATTTATTTCAGGGCTACAGTTCTGTGATTCATCAGTCTTACACAACACACAGTGTTCACCACAACACATACCCTCCCCAAAAGGTTTTATTTATTTATTTGAGAGAGAGAGAGAGAGAGAGAGAGATAGAGCATGGGGCCAAGGGAGAAGCAGGCTCCCTGCTGAGCAGGGAGCCTGATGCAGGACCTGATCCTGGAACTTCGGGATCATGATGTGAACTAAAGGTAGAGTCTTAACCGACTTAGCCATCCAGGCGCCCTAGTACTGACTTTCCAGTTAAGATATGATATGCCAGGGGCGCCTGGGTGGCCCAGTGGGTTAAAGCCTCTGCCTTCAGCTCAGGTCATGATCTCAGGGTCCTGGGATTGAGCCCTACATCGGGCTCTCGGTTCAGCAGGGAACCTGCTTCTCTCTCTCTCTCTCTCTCTCTGCTTCCTGCCTCTCCGTCTACTTGTGATCTCGCTCTGTCAAATAAGTAAATAAAATCTTAGGGCACCTGGGTGGCTCAGTGGGTTAAGCTGCTGCCTTCGGCTCAGGTCATGATCTCAGGGTCCTGGGATTGAGTCCTGCATTGGGCTCTCTGCTCAGCAGGGGGCCTGCTTCCCTTCCTCTCTCTCTGCCTGCCTCTCTGCCTACTTGTGATCTCTGTCAAATAAGTAAATCTTAAAAAAAAATCTGATATGTCAGACAAATTTTTTTTTTATTTTAGAGAGTGCATGCCCAGGTCTTGGGGTGGGGGAGGGGCAGAGGGAGAGGGAAAGAATTTTGAGCAGACTTCCTGCTGAATGTAGAGCCAGACCTTAGGGGTCCGTCGAAATGACTCTGAGATCATGACGTGTGCTAAGATCATGAGCTGGATGCTTACGTGACTGAACCTCCTAGGCGCCCCTAGAAGTTTTTATTTTTGATTTTTTAAAAGTTTTTAAATTTCTTTTTAAAAACTATTTTATTTTTTTAAAGTTGTCTCTACAGTCAGTATAGAGTTCAGACTCATGACACCAAGATCAAGAGTTAAATGTACTGACTGAGCCAGTTAGCTGCCCCACCAGGGAAAATTTTATTAATTTCCATTTTCTAGTTCTTTGGGCCGACAGAAAAGCCTCATTATGATTAATTAAATCATAATCATTATTAATTAAATATTTTTGCAAATGAATGTAAGTGCCTTATTCAGTGATTTTTCTCTCTTTTTTCTTGCAGAGTAGTCTTTTTTTTTTTTTTTTAAAAGATTTTATTTATTTATTTGACAGAGAGAGATCACAAGTAGACAGAGAGGCAGGCAGAGAGAGAGAGAGGAGGAAGCAGGCTCCCTGCTGAGCAGAGAGCCCGATGCGGGACTCGATCCCAGGACCCTGAGATCATGACCTGAGCCGAAGGCAGCGGCTTAACCCACTGAGCCACCCAGGCGCCCCTCTTGCAGAGTAGTCTTATAGCTGGTCTTCTATATAGTTAGATAATTGTAATGTAGACAGGATTTAAAGCCTAGAGAAGGGGCACCGGGGTGGCTCAGTGGGTTAAGCCTCTGCCTTCGGCTCCGGTCATGATCTCAGGGTCCTGGGATCAAGCCCTGCATTGGTCTCTCTGCTCAGCATGGAGCCTGCTTCCCCCTCTCTCTCTGCCTGCCTCTCTATCTACTTGGGATATCTCTCTCTGTTAAATAAATAAAATACTAAAAAAAATAGTCTAGAGAAATGACTTGATATGATTGTGATGTCTTGGCATTTATTTTATTTTATTTTTCTTAAAGATTTTATTTATTTGACAGATCATAAGTAGGCAGAGAGACAGGCAGAGAGAGAGGGGAAGCAGGCTCCCTGCTGAGCAGAGGATTCCCCCCCCCCCCCATGGAGGGCTGGGGGCTGGATCCTAGGACCTTGAGATCATGACCTGAGCTGAAGGCAGAGGCTTAACTCACTGAGCCACCCAGGCGCCCCAGGTCTTGCCATTTAATGTAAAATTATTTCATATTGTAAATTTTGTTTCTTGTGTAATTGTTTGTTACTACCAGTAGGAATTAGTGTAGGGCATTGTTAATTATCTGAGATGAAAATAGTGGAAAAATCAAAAGGCAGGTAGCCTTTTTTGTTGTTGTTCTTTCTAAATATTCAGCTTTTAAAAAAAATATTTATTTGAGAGAGAGAGAGCACAAGCGCCCAAGCAGGAGGAGCTGCAGGCAGAGGAATAGGGAGAAGCAGGCTTCCCACTGAGCAGGGAGCCTGATGCGAGGTTGGATCCCAGGACCCTGGGATCATGACCTGAGCTGAAGGCAGCCGCTTAACTGACTGAGCCACCCAGGAGCCCTTCTTTGTGTTTTTCATCCCCCTTACAAACACTGGTGAAATTTGATTATTATTTTTAATTTATTTTTTAATTTATTCATTTGACAGAGAGAGATCACAGTAGGCAGAGAGGTAGGCAGAGAGAGGGGAAGGGAAGCAGGCCCCCCGCTGAGCAGAGAGCCCGACGCGGGGCCCGATCCCAGGACCCCGAGATTATGACCCGTGCTGAAGGCAGCGGCTCAACCGAGTGAGATGGCACAAGTAGGGGGGACAATGGGGAAGGAGATAGTGAGTGAGCAGGGAGCCCACTATGGGGCTCGATCCCAGTACCCTGGGATCATGACCTGAGCCAAAGACAGATGCCTAACCATCTGAGCCACCCAGCCGTCCCCACTGGTGAAATTTTAAATGAGGGTAGTAACAGAAATGTGAACTGGGAAACAGTTTTGTTGTATAGTTATAGTTGATTAATAATAACAAAAGCCACTTTTGTTTATCAACCACTTACGGTAAGTTAAGAATACTGCAGAATGTTTTATTTCATGTTCCTGTTTATGAGAATGTTCTAACCCTCACTCTAGCAATGAAGGATCGGGGCTTAGAGTCTTTTAGTCACCTAGGATGTATTCTTAGAGCTATTAGAAGCAGGATGTTTTACCTCTGTACCTATGCCTTGAAACATTTGAATGTTTTCCATCAATTAAAATTTTTTTCCAGCCTAAATCCCTTACTTATGTTAATAGCTCTTACAGAGACCAAAACAGAGCCTCAGTCTATTCACTGTGTGTGTCTGTAGGGAGAGGAGTATTTATTGTAATCACTTGATACCATTTAAGAAAATCAAGGAGATCTCTTATTTGTGCCCTTATTTAAATTTGTATTACGTGGTTTTAGTGTTCCGGATTTCCTAATGATTAGTAGCAGGGTGAAATTTAATCGCCAGGGTGAGGACTGTATCAGTTTCCTTAGAAATCCCTTCTAGTTCTTGACAGGGCAAGCATAATGTCTGTTGCACAAAGTGGTCTTTTGTCAACTCCCAGGTTTTCAGTATGGTCTACAAAACCGTCTGCATCTTCCCACTTTCCCAAGAAGAACTTGCAGTTCCTTGTAGATTTCAGTGGCTTTGTGTTTCCTTTGAGCAACCAAATGAATTATTTGCAGGGAAGTTCTGTGTTGAAACTGAGTCTGCCTAGAATAGCAACTAAATACGGAGCTATACCCATACCAGTGCTTTTAATGTAGTTTTCTGCTTTGGGCAAATATGGTGTACAGTTTTACTCTTTTAACTTGTTGAAAGAAATCCATTTAGGTAGACTTGGCAAACTCATTGACTATTCTGCTTTCTGTAATGGAATAAAAGCCGTGTATTTCTAGTGTTAAGACAACTCTGATATTTCTGTGATATAATTGCTAAGTTTTTTGTTTGTTATCTGTTTTTTAAGTAGGCTCTATGCCTAACACGGAGCAGAAAGTCCTTACACCAAGACCAGGAGTTCCATGCTCCACTGACTGAACCAGCCAGGCACCCCGGGGTTGTTCAGTTTTACATGTTTTTAAATAATTTTATTTTTTGTTTTTATTTTTTTATTTAAGAAAATATTTTTAAAGATTTTATTTATTTATTTGATAAAGAGAGAGAGAGAGATCACAAGTAGGCAGAGAGGCAGGCAGAGAGAGGGGGAAGCAAGCAGGCTGCCTGCTGAGCGGAGAACCTACTGCGGGGCTCTATCCCAGGACTCTAAGATCATTACCTGAGCCGAAGTCAGACGCTTAACCCACTGAGCCACCCAGGCGCCCCAAGAATTTTATTTTTTAATTCGATTTTTATTATTTAGATCAAGTAGCTCATGACCTTATATCAGGGTCATTCAGCAGAGGAAATATATATGTCTAATGATGTGAAAAATTAAACCTCATTAGTAACTAACATTTTAAAATTATGTATTTGTGTATTTAAAATAGTCGCCAAGGATTTTTGAAATGATACAAATGCTAGTTAATGGTATAGTGAAACTCCTATACATCTGGTGGATAGCAATTTGGTAATATTTAAAATAACTTTATGTAGCAATTCCCCTTGTTTGAAAACTTAAAAATATTCTGAAACATTTGGCATTTGTTACAGTGAAAAAAGAATCAGTAACACAATTACTGAGAATTTGCTTTTTTTTTTCCAGTTTTAAGCAAAGCAGCTGAAAGTAAAATATTTCCTTTGATGCTCATGGTTATTCCATAAGTTAAAGATGTTCTTTTTTTTTTTTAACGATGTTCTTATTTTCATATACATTATTTACCTTCTAAGTTGAGGCTATGCTTGTAACTTCTCTGAGTCTACCTTTTCTTCCTGTGAAATTGACGTAACTTCTTCTGCTCTTTCTTGCATTGTTGTGAGGGTCAGATGAAGTAGAATGGCTATGCAATGTTTGTAAACCATGAGGCAGTGAGAAATATTTACAGATTAAGGGAGAAATGTAAAAATTCTGTATGTATTATCTGGGTAGCACAATAGGAAAATAGTCTTTATAGGAAGATAGCGTTTTTTGTGGGTTCAGGTTTTGTTTTTTTATTAAGTGTATCAGTCTTTTGTGTTCTTATTTGAGCATCTTTTGTGTGTATATCTCTATATTAAAGCTCTTTTTGGGGGTGCCTGGGTTGCTCAGTGGGTTGGGCCTCTGCCTTCGGCTTGGGTTATGGCTCGGGTTATGCTCTCAGGTCCTGGGATCACGCCCTGCATTGGGCTCTGCTCAGCGGGGAGCCTGCTTCCTTCCCCCTCTGTCTCTGCCTGCCTCTCTGCCTACTTGTGATCTCTCTCTCTGTCAAATAAATAAATAAAACCTTAAAAAAAAAAGCAAAAAACAAAAAAATAACCTCTGTCTTTGCTACATAAGGGGCATAAGTTGCCATTATGGAAAACAATATGGAGGTTCCTCAAAAAATTTAAAAGAGAACTACCAGCAATCTTACTTCTAGGTATATATCCAAAGAAAACGAAACCAGTATCTTTGGAGAGATATCTGCACCCTTGTATTCATTGCAGCATTATTCACAATAGCTAAGAAATGGAAATGACTTTATTTTAATTTTTATATATATTTATATTTTTTAAAAAAGATTTATTTATTTGACAGATTAAGAGTGTAATTAGGCAGAGCAGCAGGCTGAGGGAGAGGGAAAAGTAGGCTCTACGTTGAGCAGGGGGCCAACATGGGGCTCTATCCCAGGACTCTGGGATCATGACCTGAGCTGAAGGCAGCCACTTAACCAACTGAGCCACCAGGTGCCTCTGGAAACAACTTTAGTGTCTAACAACAGATGACAGGATAAAGAAAATTACTATATGAAAAAAAATTACTATATATATGCAATGGAATATTATTCAGCCCCAAACAAAGAAGGAAGTCTGCCATATGTGTGGTGGTAGCTGTATACTAAGTGAAACAAGCCAGATTAATACTGTGGATTTCCCTTAAAAATCCATCCCCCCAATCATTCTCCATTGTACTTAAAGAGATATACAATAAGATAACATAACATCAAAATGTCTAATACACAATCGAGAATCTCCTGACAAATGAAGAACTAGGAAAATCTCAAGAACTCGTAAGGAAAAGACAACCTACACACAATAAACCCAAGATGACAAAGATGTTGGAATTATCAGAGAATTTATTAAAAAAAATTTTTTTTTTGGTCAAGAGTATGTGCACACACATACAAGTGGGTGGAGTGGCAGGCAGAGAATCTCGGGACTCTGGAATCATGACCCTACCTGAAGGCAGACACTTAATGACTGAGCCATCCAGGTGTCCCCAGACAAAGACTTTAAAGCAGCTGTTAAAACTGTGCTTTCAGAAAGTCAAGTTTAAAATCAGTGGGGAGAGATGGGGGGAGGACGGTTTTTTTAAAAGCAGGCACTTGACTTTGTTAGGTTTAGATCACAAACTTTCAACCCATCTTCTTTGCACTAAAATTCCGATGTCTAGTTTTCAAAGCCTTTGCAGAGGGCTTTGGGTCTGTTCCATGTGTGCACCCCTAGTGGCTAATTTGGGGACGTGATAGTACGATTATGGTCAGATACACATACACATAGTTCTGGAGTGACCCCAGGAGTGTTTCTAGATCTTCATGGTATCAGTTTTTCCAGCTCTTTTCTCTTTACAAGTTTCCTGATACTTTCTGGCTCCTAGAGACTCTCTTCCTTGCCCCATGGCTGGACAGTTGGGGCTTCATTTCTCTGTTTTACCGTATACTTCCACAACCACATTTGAGTTTGATGCCAAACAAGATGGCAGAGAAAGAAAGCCATGTGGATTCCCTTCACGCTTTCGGGAACAAAAGGATTCTGTTTTATTGGAGTTTTAGGTCCCTGTTTGGCCACTGTTGATATTATCACTGCCAGGGCTGCTGCCCTTGGCTTGTTTGGGGGCATAGGTCAAGGGGAAGAGGGAAAAACCTAGAAAACCCCATCTCCTTAGGGGCCCCCTTTATGTATACTTAGACCAAAAAGAATTCTTTTGGAGCCAGTTCTGTCTGTACTTTGTTGACAGTTCTGAATTTGTACTGCCTTTGAGTCTAGGCTGAGTGGTCCCAGAGGAAACAAAACCAGAAAATTCACTCAGGGGTTAGTATGACTTAGAGTTGTGGTTTCCTTCTCCAGGCTGACTACCATTTCCAGGGTCCTTAGATAGCTGCTTCATGCCTTCTGTCCAGGTTTTTAGTTATATTCAGCCTGAGAGACAGGACAGACTATGCTTATTCCTCCCCCCCCCTCCGAGCCAGAACATAGGTACCTTTTAATATTCCTACAACTGTATTACTCATTTGTTTTGGTTAAGAATTTATTGAGCACTCTTGGCATACTAATCTTTGCTGGAAATGTAAAGATGGATAATCTTTAAGTACTTATAGTAGATCCACAGTTAGGCATGTGATAGGGGGGTAGAGGCAGAAAGTAAACAATTTCATATTACACAATAATAATTTAGCTATTAATCTTATCCTTTTGATCTATTTCTACTTCAGGACTTGACATGTGGTTTGTGGCTGAAAAAGAGAAGAATCTATATTCCATTAATATTCTGTTTTTCCTATCGTCCCAAAATAAAAGGGATAGAAAGTCTGTGGATATATATGTGCTGGATGAAATTAATACTTAGTTTTAATAAGAATAAGAAATATAATTACATATATAATTATTGTAACTTAAAATAAGAAAAAATAATTTATTATTATATACTTGTTTCTCAGGTCTTAGAAAAATACCCCAATACACCCATGAGTCATAAAGAAATTCTTCAAGTTATCCAGAGAGAAGGACTAAAAGAAATCAGGTGAGTTACTTAAATTTTATTAGTGATAATTATAATACTCGATTAGACTATTTCATCATGTAAGCAGTATACATTACTCCTGAAGATTGATTATTTAGTAATAACTGCTTTGCTAGTTTCTGATTTATTTAGTTGTCAGATCTTTGAAGTTTTCGGTAATAGTACAGTCACAAAACCACAAGTAAATTAAAAAAAAATTCTTAGCTGTGTCCAACCCATGCACTTTAATTCTTAGGAAGGCCTGGAGCCATCTTCAAGCCTTCATCTATGAGTTCAGGTTTTTGATTTAATAAGCTGTCATTAGAAGGTGAAAAGTACTGTCTAGTACAGGGAAAATTCTCGAGGTGGACAGTCTAGGAGAAATAACCTTGGCCCAGAGGAATAAAGTGGAAAAGGTACAAACAAAGCAGTATATATTTCAAGTAATAGTTTTATGTACAGCAAATAAAACAGCTTAGGGTCAATTAATACAGGACCAAAGATAAAACATACTTTAATATCTAAGAGCCTTGTATTAATAATAGCACATAATAGTCACTTCATAATCAGGACCCTCTGCCATCAAGAAACATTAAAATTACGGTCCGCGTACTTGGTGTTGTTAATGTGGAAATCTGGGAGTCTGCCTGAGATATTGTCGCTAAGGTGGAAAAGGTGGCAGTGCTTTAAAGCCGCTGCTAGTTGTTCTCCAGTAGGGGTGGCATTGTGTAAACGCCCTTAGGGAAGGTGTCCAGAATTTATGGGGTTATTTTTGATTTTCAGAGTGTCTGGAAAGAAGGGGAGAACTGTGGCATGTAATATTCAAGAAACAGGGAGGCTAAATGTCTTATATTGTGCTATATAGTCCTTCACTCCAAAGAATTGTTCAGTCAGATGCCGGGGTAATAGTGAGCTGTGCTGAAATATATGTAAATGGACAATAATAAGTTTTTTGATATGTAGCTATTGCATGTTCTAGATTTTAATTCTCATTTTCTTTAATACAAAATTGAGTTCTTGGTGCTTTGCTAACACAGCTAAAAAAATTTTGTTTTGACTTGTGGCCAAATGTCAGTAGGCTGGGAATAAATTAGGTTTGTTTTATTACTATGAAACAATGAAATATAAATTAGTATTATTTCATTTTATGTAATGCGTCTCAGAATTTTTTTTTTTTTAAAGATTTTATTTATTTATTTGGCAGAGAGAGATTACAAGTAGGCAGAGAGGCAGGCAGAGAGAGGAGGAAGCAGGCTCCCTGCTGAGCAGAGAGCCCGATGCGGGGCTCAATCCCAGGACCCTGAGATCATGACCTGAGCCGAAGGCAGCGGCTTAACCCACTGAGCCACCCAGGCGCCCCGCGTCTCAGAATTTGTGTGAACATTTGTAAATTAAAACGTTAAAATGCATTTGAGGAATTAGCTTTTTTATTTATTTGACAGTCAGAGATCACAAGGAGGCATAGAGGCAGGCAGAGAGAGAGGAGGAAGCAGGCTCCCCGCTGAGCAGAGAGCCCAATGTGGGGCTTGATCTCAGGACCCTGGGGTTATGACCTGAGCCAAAGGCAGAGGCTTAACCCACTGAGCCACCCAGGTGCCCCAAGGAATTAAACATTTTTGTAAATTAAAAAAGTAATCTCTTAATTTATCAATGATACAAATCTAAATATTTATTTGAATTAGATAAGATTTATTAGATTAAAACTAAAGCATAATGCCTGTTTATTTAATTTTTTTACCTTAAAAAAAAAATAAGGGTTTATTTATTTGACAGAAATCACAAGTAGGCAGAGTCCGGCAGAGAGAGGAGGAAGCAGGCTCCCCACTGAGCAGAGAGCCCAGTGCGGGGCTCGATCCCAGGACTCTGGGATCATGACCTGAGTCGAAGGCAGAGGCTTTAACCCACTGAGCCACCCAGGCGCCCCTAATTTTTTTACTTGTAAAAAAAATTTAAACCGAGTTAATTAGCATATAGTGTATTATTAGTTTCAGAGGTAGAGTTCAGTGATTCATCAGTCTTATGTAATACCTAGTGCTTATTACCTCACGTGCCCTCCTTAAGGTCCATCACCCAGTTACCCCATCCCCGCATAATGTCTATTTAATACCACCGATTTGTGCAAAGTTATAGGAGAAAAAGACAGTATTTTTTGTGGTCTGAGAAACAGTTCTGCTAAGGTATTCTAATACTGTTTCATAACAGTGTTAAGTTATAGAATAGGAATGAGCAAGATATTTTTTTTTCCCTTAAAAATTAGACTTTTGAAACACTGGGGAAATTGACCAGGGTATCTGGTGTATAGAGACCAGACTCCCATCAGTCCCTTAGCTCTGAATGCCAGGTGCAGGGTCATCAAGCTCCAAATTTCTTTCTTTTTTTTTTTTTTTTAAGATTTTATTTATTTATTTGACAGACAAGAGATCACAAGTAGGCAGAGAAGCTGGCAGAGAGAGAGGAGGAAGCAGGCTCCCTGCCGAGCAGAGAGCCCAATGCGGGGCTCGATCCCAGGACCCTGGGATCATGACCTGAGCTGAAGGCAGTGTCTCTGCCACCCAGGTGCCCCAAGCTCCAAATTTCTAAGGCTCTATGACTTTATACTTGTCATTATCATTTCTGGGAAGCAGGCAAGAATAGTAAATAAGTAAAGAATAGTAAATAAACAAAGAAGGATAAAAAGAAGAAATTTAGAAAAAGTAACCATATGGAAGAGTCATCAAAAATAGCTTCTGGCTTTGCTTAGTGGTAACAAGCAACAGTGGTAAGTAGATGTTCTTGTTTAAACTATATTGTTGTGATGCAGTTACAGGACCACAAAGCAGTTCTAACTCACCAGTGACTTCCATTTTGTTAACTCCATGTGACTTTTAGTACCTGGCTCTTTGCTTCTCAACATTTTTTAACACAGCTGAATTCTGCTTTCTTCCTGAAACTCTCTTTTGTTACCTGAAGTGACCGCAGGCATTCTTCCTTCTTCCTTCTCTGTTTTTTTGCTCAGTATCTTTTTCTTTCATTCATTCATTCATTCATTCATTCGACAGGCATGAGGGCATGTGTGCACAGCAGGGGGAGCAGCAGGCAGTGGGAGAGGGAGAAACAGGCTCACTAAGCAGGCAGCCCAATGTGGAACTCCATCCCAGGACCCTGGGATCATGACCTGAGCCAAAGGCAGACGCTTAACGACTGAACTACCCAGGCATCCCTGCTCTTTACCTTCTACCTTAAGTGCAATTTTCCATTATCATCGCTTTAAGTATTATATGTTGTCAATTCTCAAATAGGTAGGAAAGCTTTTCCCACCTTAGCCTTTGTATATCCTGCCTTCATAGCAGGAAATGTGCTTTTCTCTCAGTTCCATATTATTGTCAGGTTTCAGTTTGAATATGTATTTTTCAGAGAACTTTGGCTGAGTTTACGAGCTAGGGCAAATTTCCTTTTTTAGTGTATTATAGTGTTCTGTTTATTTCTTCAAAAGACTTGAAATTACATATTTTTGTGATCTTAAAAAAAAAATCACACAGCTTTTCTATAGCTTATATTAAGGGAGCTGCGTGAGGGCAGTGGCATCTCTTCTTCCCCCTCCTCTTTTGTGCTTGATACATACCAGACATTGAAAACCTACTTGTTAATACACACGTGTATGAAGTATCAGAGGTTGGAAGATTATACTCAGATATAGTCACAGCTTATCCTCTTGCTGCAGTGATATGTTAAGTGATAGTCTTAAAATTTTTAAGTTTTTAGAGAGGTCATTTTAGATAGAATGAAATAGATAATTTCTTTATTGAAGATGTGCTACTTTTTAGTTAATTTTCAGTCTTCAGTCCTCAGTACCTGGCTTTCAATCCTTTTTTCCCTTTCTAGTTTTCCATGTTTTCCCCATTCTGAAGAAGCTCACTTAATTTTGAGTAGTTTATATTATATTGTTTTATTTTAAAATATATTAAAGTGGAAACAGCCCAAATGTCCCATCAGAAGATGGGTGAGTAAATAAAGTGTAGTATACACATTCAATGGAATATTATTTGGCCTTAAGAAGAATTGGAATTCTGGGGCGCCAGGGTGGCTCATCAGTTAGGCGGCTGCCTTCAGCTCAGGTCATGATGCTAGAATCCTGGGATGAGTCCCACATGAGGGATTTCTTCTCCCTCTGCCTGCTGCTCCCCTGCTTGTGCTCTCTTTCTATCTGACAAATAAATAAATAAAACCTTTAAAAAAAAGAAGAATTGAAATTCTGATACATGCTATGTGGGTGAACCTGAAAAACATGCTAAGTGAAATAAGACAGACACAAAAGGACAAATAGTGATATAACAGGGGGAAAAAAAGGATAAAGATTGTACAATTCCATTTATATGAGATACTTAGAACAGCAAACTGATAGAGACACAGAGTGGAATAGAGGTTACCAGGGGCTGAGAATAGGGAAGATCGGAGAGTTATTGATTTAATTAGTACAGAGTTTCTTTTTGGGAGGATCCGAAAGTTCTGGAAATGGACAGTGGTAATGGTTGTGCAACATTGTGAGTATACTCAGTGCCACTGAAATCTACACTTATAAGTGGTTTAGATGGTAACTTATGTACATTATGTATATTTTGCCAGCCAACCAACCAACAAAAAAAGTATTAAACATGAAGTGATTGGCTCTTGGCTGAGAAAGACTGATGTACTAGTCTCTTCAAGAACTTAAAGGGGTTTTCAGGATGCTTTCTGCAGTCTTGGAGTTATACAGTTTTATTAAGTCTCAGGGTCTGGTCACCAAACAAAAGCCACATGGTAATGTGAACAGGGAAGTTATTCAGTTAACTGGTTTAGTTATTAGTTGGTTAACCAGAAGTTAACTATTTAAGGGGAGCAACCAGTACCTACAGGGCTGAGGCAGTGTGCCCTAAGAAAGAGTAACTTTCAAGGTCTCCCTCTATGTCCCTAGGTTGTGATTCTTAGTGAAGTAGGTGGGACTCTGGTCCAGTGGAGACAAAGATCACTGGTGCTGTAGCCTGGCCTGGCAAATAGGAAACTGCCTACTGGGTATTAGTAGAATTTGCTGGAATGCTTCCTGCTGGGCAGTTGTCCCACATTCACTGCAGAGCCAGCTGAGGCACCAGCAGAATTTTCTGGGAAGCTACCCACAGTCATTCTGCTGAACCTTGCTGAAGGTTGGGTGCCACTGAATGTCCCTCATGTTGCTGGGTGCTGCCTGCCTTAAGAACGGCAAGAGCACAGTAAAACCAGAAGAAAAGCCCCCTTTCAGTCTGCAGCGTTCTTCCAGCGCTCTGCTGACAGAACTTAATACCGAGCCAGCTGGCAAAGGAGAAGTGTTTATAGGGTCCAGCTCCACTACCACAGAGAAGGATAAAGAAGTTGAATTTGGAGGTAAAAATCAGTAAATTGATAAGTAGCTGAGCAGCCTTCAGTGGTTTTTCAGTGGAATAACTTAGATCATTGTCTGGCCCCACACACCACTTTGGTTTACTTGATTTGTTTTCATCTGCTCTCAAGCGGGGTGGATACAAGGCTGTTTCCTGTATGGATTCTAGGATTTCTCACTTTAGGACATTGATCATCTTTTATCTTCACTTTTTTATGAAAAATCTTGACAGTGTTTTAAAACCAACTCATGTGTTTTTTCTTATTTAGCCTGTTTATCTGGTGGATTTTAGGGATTTTAAAAAAGGTTTATTTATTTATTTATTTGGGGGTATTCGGTGGTTCAGTCGATAAGCGGCTGCCTTTGGCTCAGGTCATGATCCCTGAGTCCTGGGGTTGAGCCCCACATTGGGCTCCCTGCTTGGCAGGAAGCCTGCTTCTCCCTCTCCCACTCCCTCTGTTTTTGTTCCTTCTCTCACTATGTCTCTCTCTCTCTGTCAAATAAATAAAATCTTAAAAAAAAAAAGAAAAAGATTTTGGTTATTCACATGAGAGAGCACAAGCAGGGGGAGAGGCAGAGGGAGAGGTGTACTCCCTGCTGAGCTGGGAGCCTAACATGGGGCACGATTCCAGGATTTGAGCTGAAGGTAGACACTTAACCATCTGAGCCTTCTGTTGAATAATTTGAGTTTTGCGGTATAATATATTTTATTTCACTTATATATTCGTTCATTTCTCTTTCCCTCATGGAGCATAGTAATAGTGAATGCATTTTTATCTGATAAGTCTAACATCTGGATAATCTCAGGGTTGGCAGTTGTCCATTGCTTTTCCCTTGAGAATTGCTTATATTTTCCTGGATCATTATTTACTGAGAAATTTAAGGTTGTATTCTGGACGTTTTTAATATTATATTATTTTAGGCTCTGCTTTACTATTATAAACCTCTGGAGAATGGTGATTCCTTGCTTTGTTCTTTTCATCCTTCTTTCCAGTCAATCCTGTTGTCATCAGACTACATGTTCGCTCTTCTGTAGGTGTTAGTTCAGTAATCAGGTTGATTTTATTTTTATTTTATTTATTTATTTATTTATTTATTTTTAATCAGGTTGATTTTAAAGCCTTTGCGTTAGTGTTTGAGATTTGTTTCATGCATGTGCCACTCAGGGTTACTAGTCTGAGATGTGAGCTGTGGGTCAGTTCTCAAAGCCTTTCCTGTGTTGGTTGGGAATGTCCCAAGTATACAGAGCTCCAGAATGAGCCCACGCCTTCTGTGAGAATTAGGATATTCCTTGTCCTGTTCTTTTCTCTCAGGAGTACAATCTCCCCTAGCCTTTGGTGTTCTTTTTTTCTGTCTTAGCCAGAAAGATAGAGCTTTTCTCATAATTTTATCTGTCACCTACAGTGGTATATCTCCTCAACCAGGGTCTGCTCTTTAATAAAATGGTGAGAAAACCCCAAGAAAACTCACAATGTGTGAATTTAGCCAACTGCAACGTTAGAGGGAACAGTTCACATGATTGACTTCACTTATTAGTTCCAACTGTGTAGTTCAGGGAACCCCAAGACTACTCTCAAGGCTCCATAATTTTTAAATTTAAATCCATAAATTTTCCATAATTGTGTAACTCACTGAAAATTTAGGATTATGGGAAGGATACAGGGAAAGGATACAGATGAAGATTAGCCAAGGGAAGAAATGTATAGGGCAGAGTTAAGGTAAATTACCAAATACAGACCTTCTAGTCATCCTGGCCCTATGACTTAGGGTAGTGTTAAATATCAATATCAGTTTGTGATCATATGCCTGGAACACTGCCAGTATCACTCAGGCCTTGGTGTCTAGAGTTTTTATTGGTGGTTCATCCTCTAGGCATGATTTATGACCCATGTGGCTGATCTTGAGTTTCTAGTATCTAGCCCCTCTAGAGATAATCTGTTACTGTGTGGACCAAGCTCTCACTCTTATTGTCGATGTGGCTAAAAGCTCCTACCCATGGGGTCCTTGGGTGGCTCAGTTGCTGAGTGTCTGCCTTTCATTTGGTTCGTGATCCCAGGGTTCTGGGATTGAATCCCATATCGGCCTCCCTGCTCAGTGGGTAGCTTCCTACTACCCCTGCTTGTGTTCCCTCTCTCACCGTCTTTCTCTGTCAAGTAAATAAATAAAATCTTAAGAAAATAAAAGACCCTCCCTGAAATTACAGTGTTGCTGTCTGGCTGGCTCAACTCTCTCATAGGGCCTTGTGATTATTTCCAGGAGCAATGACCAGACCTCTCATTGGGTAAAGGTAAATTCTTTTTACATACTCCCATATGAATCAAGTTTTGATTTCCCAAATGCACCAGCTTTCTTAATTTTTAATGTTTAAGGTGGTTGCTTTTTATTAATTTTTTTTAAGATTTTATTTATTTATTTGACATAGAGAGATCACAAGTAGGCAGAGGGGCAGGCAGAGAGAGAGCGAAGCAGGCTCCCCACTGAGCAGAGAGCTGATGCGGGGCTTGATCCCAGGACTCTGAGACCATGACCTGAGCGAAGGCAGAGGCTTAACCCACTGAGCCACCCGGGCATCCCTATAGTTGCTTTTTAAAAATTAACATATAATGAACATACCCTAAAAACATTTTAAAGCATACAGTTCAGTGTTTTCTTTTTTTAGAAAAGATTTTATTTATGAGAGAGAGAGAGAGAGAGCATAAGCAGGGGGAGGGTTTGAGGGAGAAGCAGACTCTGTGCTGAGCACAGAGCCTGATGTGGGACTCGATCCCAGGACCCTGGGATTATGACCTGAGCCAAAGGCAGATGCTTTATCAACTGAGCCACCCAGGTGCCCCATAGTCTTTTTTATTTAATACATTCACCCAGGACATTTCCATTATCCCCAGAGAAACCCTGCAATATTAGCTGTCATTCCTCTTCTTTGCCTTAGCCCCAGTATCCCAGCCCTAGGCAACCAATAATGGGCTTTCTGTCTCCATAGAGTTGCAGTTTTGGGTATTCCATATAATGGAATCATTATATGAAATTCATGTCTTTTTGTGACTGGCTTTCTCATATAGTGTGATGATTTGAAAATTCATTCATACTGTAACATTTAGCAGTACTCTGTTCCTTTATTGCTAAATAGTATTCCATTGTATGCACATGCCGCATTTCATTTATCCATTCATCAGTTGGTGGACATTGTGGTTATTTTCACTTTTGGGCTATTAGGAATAATGCTACTGTGAACATCTGTGTGCATGTATTTATATGGGAAATTGCTTTTTGTATTTTTGTCCACAGGTTTTAGTTGTAACCAGCCAGAGGGAAAGAGGCTGTTGTGGGTCTACTCTGTCTTCATCAGGTCTCACCCACTCAATTTTATTTTTCTTTTTTCTTTTTTATTTTTTTTTTAAAGATTTTATTTATTTATTTGACAGAGAGAAATCACAAGTAGGCAGAGAGGCAGGCAGAGAGAGAGAGAGGGAAGCAGGCTCCCCGCTGAGCAGAGAGCCCGATGCGGGACTCGATCCCAGGACTCCGAGATCATGACCTGAGCTGAAGGCAGCGGCTTAACCCACTGAGCCACCCAGGCGCCCCTCACCCACTCAATTTTAAATCATGTAATTGGACTGAAGGGGTTAAGGAGGTTAATAAAGGGGCTGTTTTATGAGAGTAGATGAGATGCAGTGGTTTGGATTACCTGACTAGTGCTGGAGGCAATAGACTGATTCGAGATACATATTTTTTTTTTTTTAAGATTTTTTAAATTTATTTATTTGAGAGAGAGAGACAGTGAGAGAGAGCATGAGCGAGGAGAAGGTCAGAGAGCAAAGCAGACTCCCCATGGAGCTGGGAGCCTGATGTGGGACTCGATCCGGGGACTCCAGGACCACGCCCTGAGCCGGAGGCAGTCGTCCAACCAACTGAGCCACCCAGGCGTCCCTCGAGATACATATTTTAAGACTTGCTTTTGGATTGGATGTGGGAAGGAAAAGGAAGGAGGAGATAAGAAATGATTTCTGGGTTTCAGTAGCTACCATTTACTGTAGAAAAGAACCGAGGAATTAAACTGGTCATGTGAGGAACTGATAAAGGATTCACTGAACATGTACTTGTGGGTTCAAAAGAAAAGCTCTGAATGTCTGGAGAGGTGCGAAGGTCTTCAGGTTCAGGACCTGGTTATAAGTCTCGAGATAGCAGTGAAAAGGTAGAATGATCTGGAGCTGTAGAGTAGGTATCTGTTGTCTGTCTGAGATAAATACCCAATACCTGTTCTGGACATCAGTGAGTAAGGAGTTCTCCTGGTGTGTTACAGAATCCAAGAATAGATCCTTTAAAAAATTTTTTTTTATTTATTTATTGGACAGAGAGAGAGAGAGGGATCACAAGTAGGCAGAGAGGCAGGCAGAGATCCCAGGACTGTGAGACCATGACCTGAGCAAAAGGCAGAGGCTTAACCCACTGAGCCACCCAGGTGCCGCTCCTTTTTTTTTTTTTTTAAATGATAATATACTTCACTTTTGTTACAAGTCTGTGTTAGTAAGGTAGGAACTGAAGTCAGTTATTTAAATATAAATGTTTACTTTTAGAAAATTGCAAATTGAAACAAAGGTATATATCCTTCAGCTAAACTATAAGTGGTCTTCCCAACCCAGACTATATTGAAGTCAGCCTTAGGCATTTTATTACTTCAACATTGCAGTATATATCTAACAGCTGAGAAGTTAAGAGACTGTGTGCAAACTGGATATTGTGTCTTATCAGAAAGAGAGCAGCTAAGCACAGACGTTAAGTATGCATACTGTGGGTAAAGCATACAAAGGCTAGTCTGTAAGTCAAATGCTTTATGTATGTGAGACCATTCCTGCTAATCCTTGCTGTTATCCCTCATTACTTTTTTCCTTAGTCTTCTGTACAACAGGTTTCCCCCCCTTCATCGTCTTGGCAACCATTGATGTTTACAGTGTACTTTTGTAGCATTAAATGTGGGACTCAGGCCTCCCTTCTAAAGTAGCCATTGCTTTTGGTGCCTGTCCCTCACACCCAAGTTTTCTTAACCTGCCTTGTTCATCCTATTAGGTCTATTACCTTGACTTTTCTTTTTTTTTTTTTTTTAAAGATTTTATTTATTTATTTGACAGACAGAGATCACAAGTAGGCAGAGAGGCAGGCAGAGAGAGGAGGGGAAAGCAGGCTCCCCGCCGAGCAGAGAGCCTCGATCCCAGGACCCTGGGGTCATGACCTGAGCTGAAGGCAGAGGCTTCAACCCACTGAGCCACCCAGGTGCCCCACCTTGACTCTTCTTATATATGCTAATAGAGAAAGAGTTTTTAGGTAAGGATAGAAAAATAACAAAATAATTTTCTGAGATGCTGTTCTCTTCCTGTTTTTTCTTTACATTCATAAGTAGAAGAGGAAAGACAAATTAGGAAGATTTCTTGGTTTTATGAATTTATCATCCACAGATTGAGTATTTTCTGAGTTAGGCCAATTATGAGTAGTCAGAAGGATTCTTGATATATAATAGTTTTGGTGAGGCATGAATTTGAATCTTAAATCTTCCATAAAATTGATGTGGGAGAATAAGTTATGTAGCTAGTAAGAGTGTAGCCAACTACCTAGCTTTTAAGTTAGGTTGATCATTACTTATTTGCCCTCTCTCAAAGAAGTCGAGAAGTATTTAAAAGCATTGGTTCTTTTTTTTTTTTTTTTAAAGATTTTATTTATTTATTTGACAGAGAGAGATCACAAGTAGGCAGAGAGGCAGGCAGAGAGAGAGGAAGGGAAACAGGCCCCCAGCTGAGCAGAGAGCCCTATGTGGGACTCGATCCCAGGACCCCGAGATCATGACCTGAGCTGAAGGCAGCGGCTTAACCCACTGAGCCACCCAGGCTCCCTAAAAGCATTGGTTCTTTATGGAAAAAGACCTGCAAAGGAAGACTAAATGCTAGTTATATAGTAGTTATGGAAAATTTTGGGACAAGCAGATGACGTGGTTGTGGGTTTCTTGCAAATGAAATTTCTCTAGTTGTTTACAAATCATAGCCCCAATTTAAAGAGCAATTTCTTGCATTCCTCATCCTTTTGTCCCTCCCGAACCCCTTTTCTAAGCCAGTTACGTTACTTTAGTCACAAAATATTATAGTTGGCAGTGATAATTGGAATTTACCATTTAATTTCATTTTATTACTAAATAATTAAGGCCTGTAGAGGTTGGTCAGGGTCATACAAGTTCTATGAAACTAGAAACCCAGATTTACTGCTTTGGGTTTTGTTCTTACTCGTGTATCATATTGCCTCTACATCTAGTTTTCCCTACTCTTCTGATTAGTCTCTTTGCTCTCTTTTTCAAATCAAACTTATATTTTGTGCTGGCATATAATAACTTTAGGATAGTTGCTGTCCAACTGTAAATGGCTTTCTGGAAGAATTTGAAACAAAAACCTCAGACATTATAATAACTTGGATTCTGAAAGGGCTGGTACATTTTTGGGGGGAGGGGTGTGTGTGGCCCAGTGTGGGACTTGAACTCATGACCCTGAGATCAAGACCCGAGCTGAGATTTGGAGTTGGAGGCTTAACCCACTGAGCCACCTAAGGGCCAGTACAAGTTTAAGAACTTATAATAATGGGGTATTTAAATAGATCTTTTTTTTTTTTTAAATAAGATTTTATTTGTTTATTTGACAGAGAAAGAGATCATCAGTAGGCAGAGAGGCAGGCAGAGAGAGAGGGGGAAGCAGGCTCCTGGGGCTCGATCCTAGGACCCCGGGATCATGACCTGAGCTGAAGGCAGAGGCTTAACCCACTGAGCCACCCATGTGCCCCTAAACACAGCTTTTTTTTTTTTTTTTTAAGATTTTTATTTATTTACTTGATAGAGAGAGATCACAAGTAGGCAGAGAGGCAGGCAGAGAGAGGGGGGGAAGCAGGCTCCCTGCTGAGAGAGAGCCTGATGTGGGGCTCCATCCCAGGACCCTGAGATCATGACCTGAGCTGAAGGCAGAGGCTTAAAACACTGAGCCACCCAGGTGCCCCCATGTGCCCCTAAATAGATCTTTATATTGTTGTTTTGTATTGCTCCAGTTTCTTTTCTAACAAAAGTTGTTTTTCTGTTTTTTGTTTTGTTTTTTTTTAACGTCTCAGTCTTAAATCCCAAGCAAGCTCCTTTAGAGTTGGAATTGTAATGAATCCTGGGAACCAGCTAGCAAAGATCATGCTCAGTAAACAATTTGCCAGATTGAAATTTTACCTCTTCAGAGGAGTCCTGGTTGAGTTTGATTAGTATTAATACATTTACTTATGAGCAAAATAATCCCCCTCATATGGTATCATAGTATGTTTTTGCTCATCTCATACCAAAAACTAATCCTAGCACCTGTTTTTTTCCTGTCTGTCCTTATGTAAAATAGGTAGCAAGGGAAGTACAGTCAACATTGTCTGCTGCTTTTCAGCAGAAATCATTATCCCTGCAGAGTAGGTCATTGGACTTGCCAAGCTGATTTGTCTTAAGGTGTTTCACTAGAAAAGAGCTCAGTTTAAGAATGAAGAACATTATTGATTAAATTGATGCCATATTAACTAAAAATTAGCTGACTTTGAGTTCCGCCTGTGTTTTCTTTATCTGTCTGTTACAGTCTGCTTTCGAACACACAGACTTTGTAGGGATGTCAAAAAGGATTAATGATGAAAAAATAACCCCAAATGCTTGCATATTAACAGAAAAGAGTATTCTAATCCATTGTGTTAAGCTTCATGGTAGTGAGTTTATTATGGATCAAGGGAAGCTAGTAAACCTTAGGGTCCATAGCTGATGGCTTTATGATGGCTCCTTGAAACTGAAATGCATGGGAAGAATATTCATTCATCCACATTTAACTCCAGACTGCTTTAATAGTTTTAGTATGCCATATAATTGAGGTACTGCACCTGCTTTCTGAAATGGTTTAGATTATTTAGCTGAGTTTAATTGCATTTTTAGACAAAGTTGTATTTTGGGCTAACTTGTGAATTCTAAAGAAGAAATAAATGTTTTATTTAGCAAAGTGGGGGGAGGGTGCTAATTTGAAGAATTGTGGATATTGCTGGGAGGGGAAGGGAGAGTTTTTTATTTTTTGACTTTATTGTAAAAATTAAAAGTTTTTTTCTCTTTCTTTCATTTTCTTGGGGTGCATTCCAACTCCAGAAGGTAAGAAGTATTACTTTATTCTAAGGATGTATGTACAATGTTAAAGTCTCTTCTACAAGTTTAATTGAACTCACCTTTGGATGCATGATTTTTACTTTATAAGTAAACAATTAGTCTAGAAACAATAAGAGTGAAATGACTGTGTAAATGTTTTATTATATGTGCTCTTTTGTCCTTGCTGTTTGTAATAAACTTTATTTGGTCATAATTTTGGAAACCAATCAACATTTAGTTTTAAAATTATCATTTGACTTATACTATCATTGGGATACCTAGTGTTCTGCAGAAACTATTTCAGTTTGAAAATATGTGGGCTAACATTTGCTTTATGGCTGTAGGATTGAAAATATATATGTTTATGCTCTGATTTAGAGACAGTGTTGGTCAAATCCTCTGTGGAAATGACACTTATTTAAAACCAGGCTAGAACAGGTTAAAATTCATAGTTTGGATCCTTTACTGAATTGGCTTTTTTGTGTGTGTTGACATAGCATTGTATTTTATTTTTTTTAAATTTTTTTATAAAAGATTTTATTTTATTTGACAGAGCACAAGTAGGCAGAGCAGCAGGCAGAGGGAGAGGGAGAAGCAGACTCCTCACCAAGCAGGGAGCCTTACTTGATCCCAGGACTCTGGGATCATGATCTGAGCTGAAGGCAGTTGCTGGACTGACTGAACCACCCAAGCGTGCTTGACATAGCATTTTAGACACACCTCTGTTTTAACAACTCCTCTGTTATGTTATAGTTACATATTTTAATTATCTGCCTTGCCTGTGAGACATGAGAACAGGAATCACAACAATATATTTTCATGTAAATAGGCACGGCATGACATTTAGTTAGAGCTTAGCACTTTTTTTTTTAGTCCTTTTTTTTTTTTTTTTAAGATTTTATTTATTTATCAGAGAGAGAGGGCGAGAGAGCAAGCACAGGCAGACAGAATGGCAGGCAGAGGCAGGGAGAAGCAGGCTCCCTGCCGAGCAAGGAGCCCGATGCGGGACTCGATCCCAGGATGCTGGGATCATGACCTGAGCCGAAGGCAGCTGCTTAACCAACTGAGCCACCCAGGCGTCCCTGTACATCTTTTTAACTCTAGCTACATTTGCATTCCATTAAGTTCATTTACAAGAATTTATTCATTTTTGAGTATCTGTTTATGGAGGAAACCTTGATCCAGGTTGTACAAACAGTTAAAATTATAAATTAAAATATTTAAAACTAGATAAGAAAAGTTTCGTGTATTTTTTTTCTAAAAGATTTTATTTATTTATTTGACAGAGAGAGACACAGAGAGAGAGGGAACACCAGCAGGGGGAGTTGGAGAGGGAGAAGCAGGCTTCCCACCAAGGAGGGGGCCTGGTGTGGGGCTCGATCCCAGGAGCCTGGGATCATAACCTGAGCTGAAATGAAGGCAGACGCTTAATGAATGAGCCACCCAGGCGTCCTCGTGTGTGTATGTTTTTAGGGGGACTTAATATTGATTAGATGCTTTAGGGACAAGTAACAGGAACCAAATGTGAATGATTAAAACAAAATGGGAATTTTTTTTTTTTAAGAATGTGGGGTAGCCCTTAACCTCAGAGGAAAGAAACAGGCTCTGAAATTGAGAGAACTAAGGCAGCTTCAGTACGAACGAACGAACTAACTAACTAACGTAGCTAGAACTAACGGATTGACTCATCAAGACACTTCTAGCTGGGATGAGTTAGTCTTTGTTCTGTTCAAGGTTAAAATTTGAGAAAGGGTGAACCTGGCTGGCTCACTGTCTAGGGAAGGTGAGGTATTTTCACTTTCCAATAGGGTAGGTCATAGTTCCCCCAAAGCAAAGTACACACTGTTTCCAGAAGAAGAGAAAAAACAGATGTCCACTGTGTTGCTCATGGTAGAAAATTACAAGAGAAAAGTAGAAGCTACAAGCAGTTGTAATAAGTAACCCTTTTACAGATTGTCTCAGTGGTAACATGTGCTGTACCTCTAGTACAGTATCATGATCAGAATATTGTTTTTGCTGCAGTCTACCTTGTGCTTTTGTGTGTGTGTGTGTATGTGTGTGTGTGTGTGTGCACAGACGTATGGATGTATATTTGGATTGTGCATTTTAATCACAGGTATAGATTCATGGATCTACTATCTGTCAGAATACAGAACAGGTTCATCAACAAGAGAGTCCCTTGTGTTGCCGGTTTCACAACCACACCTCCCTAGTGCCGGCTCCATCCATTCCCCTTAACCCCAGAAAACCCCTAATGTGTTCTGTATTTCTGTCATTTTGCCATTTTAAGAATTTGTATTAATGGAGTTATATAAATTATGTAATTATTTGGCTTTTATTCAGTGTCATTCCCTGTAGATTACATCCAGGTTGTCGTATGGGTCAATATTTCACTCCATTTTATTGCTGAGTAGTATTCAGTGACATGTGTAGCGGAGTTATTTAATCATTCACCCACAGTAGGACATATGAACTGTTTCCAGTTTTTCTTTGTCCTGTTTTTGACTATTACAAATAAAGCTTTTATGAAAATTTGTGTACATGTTTTTGTGTAAACATAAATTTCCTTTCTCTGGCATAAATGGCCAGAAGTGTAGTTGTTGGATGGTCTGGTAAGTGCATATTAGTTTTAAAGAGATTTTCACATTGTTTTTCAGAGTAATTGTACCATTTTACATTCTCACTGGCATTATATGTAAGATCCAGTTTCTCTGATATTGGAATGGATTCTTTGTAAATAGCATATAGTTGGATTGGGGGGTTGTTAAGGACAACTCTGCTAATCTTTGCCTTTTAATTTGCATATTTACATCATATATGTTTAAGGTAATTATTGATAAGAGTTTATGTCTGCCATTTTATTATTTGTTTTCTGTTTGTTTCCTCTGTTTCTTTTACTTTTTTTTTTTTTAAAGATTTTACTTATTTGAGAGCAAGAGCTAGAGAAAGAGAAAGAGAATACAGAGGGAGAGGGAGAGAGAGAAGCAGACTCCCCACTGAGCAGGGAGCCCAATGTGGGGCTTGATCCTAGGACCCTGAGATCATAATCTGTGCCAAAGGCAGATGCTTAACCGACTAAGCCAACCAGGCCCCCCCTTGTTCTATTGTTCTTTTCTTGCCTTCTCCTGGGTTATATTTTTAGGATTCCATATTGGTTTATTTATAGTGTATTTCTTTGTGTCTGCATAATTTCCTCAGTTTTTGCTCTGCGTATTACAGTGTACTTATGTGATTTATCAGTCTGATGGAGTGAACATTTTACCACTTTGAAGTGTGGAACCCATTCCATTTAGGGTCTTAGCACTTAATGTTACAGTTTTTTGTTTCAGTCATCAAATATTAGTTAAAAATTCATGAGAAGGTTAGTCTCTTGCATGTACCCTTATTTCTATTCTTCCTTCTTTCCTGATGCTTCAGTATCCGCCCCACCTTTTTTTTTTTTTTTTAAGATTTTATTTATTTATTTGACAGAGAGAGATCTCAAGTAGGCAGAGAGGCAGGCAGAGAGAGAGGGGGAAGCAGGCTTCCCGCTCACCAGAGAGCCCGATGTGGGGTTCTTTTTTTTTTTTTTTTTTTAATATTTTATTTATTTATTTGACAGACAGAGACCACAAGTAGGCAGAAAGGTGCACAGAGAGAGAGGAGGAAGCAGGCTCCCCGCTGAGCAGAGAGCCCGATGTGGGACTCAATTCCAGGACCCTGAGATCATGACTGGAGCTGAAGGCAGAGGCTCAACTCACTGAGCCACCCAGGCGCCCCCCGATGTGGGGTTCTATCCCAGGACCCTGGGATCATGACCTGAGCTGAAGGCAGAGGCTCAACCCACTGAGCCACCCAGGTGCCTCTACAGTATTCCCCCCCCCTCCTTTTTTTAAGATTTTATTTTATTTTGACAGAGAGATCACAAGTAGGCAGAGGTAGGCAGAGAGAGAGGAGGAAGCAGGCTCCCCGCTGAGCAGAGAGCTCAATGCTGGCCTCGATCCCAGGACCCTGGGTTCATGACCTGAGCCAAAGGCAGAGGCTTTAACCCACTGAGCCACCCAGGCGCCCCCCAGTATCCCTTTTTAAAAAAATATATTTTGAAAGATTTTAATTATTTATTTGCAGGGGTGGGGGCGAACCCGTAAGAGCAGGGGAAGGGACAGAGGGAGAGGGAGAAGCCGACTCCCCACTGAGCCGGGAGCACAATGTGGGACTCAATCCCAGGACCCTAGGATCATGACCTGAGCCAGAGTTAGATGGTTAACTGACTGAGCCAGCCAGGTGCCCTCTAGTATCCCTTTTATCTTTTTCTTTTTATTAAAAGAACTTCCTTTAGCCATTCCTTAAAAGTGGGTCTGCTAGCAGCTCACTTCTTTAGTTTTACTGTTTCTGGGACTGTCTTTATTTCTCCTTTGTTTCTAAAGGATAGTTATTCAGATACAGAATTCAGAAGGAATTAACTATAGAATTGACCATTCATTTTGGACAGCATTTTGTAAGACTTGCCTTCTGGTCTCCATGGTGTCAGATGAGAAACTGGTTGTTGATTGAATTAGTGTTTCTCTGTAGGTAATGTGTTGTTTCTGACTGCTTTAATGATTTTTTTTTTTTAATTTAATGCTCAGAAATTTCATTGTGTGTCTTTGTGTGTGGACTTCTTTGAGTTTATCTTATTTAGCTTTATTGAGTTTCTTGAATATTTTTGTCTTTTCCACCACGTAAGTTTTTAGCCAGTAGTCAGTCCTTTGAATACTAAGTCTTGCTTTTCCTTCTGGGACTCTGATGGTATGAACTTTAAATCTTTTGTTATTATCCCACAACTCTCTGGTTCTGTTAATTTTTTTCAGTGCTGTTTTCTCTCTGTTCACATTGGGTAAATTTTGTTGATTTGTCCTTAAGGTCATTGATTATATCCTTTCTCATCTCTGTTCTACTGTCGAACCTTTCTAGCACATTTTTACATTATTGTGCTTTCCAGATTTATAACATCACTTCTTTTTACAACTTCAGTTTCTTTGCTGATATTTGTTATATTTTCATTTGTTTCAAGAAAATTTGTAAGGGCTTATCAAAGAATCCTTCTCTTACAATTTCAATATCAGTATTAGAGTTGGTATCAGTTTTGATTTTCTTTTCACATTCAGGTTGTAATTTTCCTGGTTCTTGGTATGATGAATGATTATTACATTTGGATCCTGGATATTTTAGTTGTTACATTAGGAGATGTTGGGGTCCTATTGAATTCAAATCTTTTATTTAGGCAGGCATTCGCATTGTTTGGGTTTACCATGTGAGAACTAGACTCCTTTGGTGGACTGTGGTTCAGTAACAATTTTCAGAGTCTTTGCTATGCTATTTTGGTCTTGTTTTATCTGGTGACAGAAGCTCCCAGTAATCTCTGCTGCTTTTTTCTGGGGGGCTAGAAGAAGTTTCCACAGACCAGGCTGCCTGATGACTCTAAATGTGGGGTAAAGGGAGTCTCCAGCCTGTGGGGGCAGAGAGGCTTTCCAGACCAGATGCTTATGATGGGCCTCTCTTGCTTGTGCCACTGGGCAGCTCAGCATCTCTGGGGAGAGAGGGAGTAGTCCCAGTTCCATAAGGATAAAGAGACTTCCTGGGCTGGGCTGCTCCTTATGGTTTGATCCTACTTGTGGATACCACTTTACCTTTCCATTTGTAGTCTTTATTTTAACTTTTTTAGAGGGGGAGACAGAGGAAGAGGAAGCGAGAGAATCGTAGGCAGGCCCCACGCCCAGCACAGAGCTTATGTGGGGCTCTGTCTGATGAGCCTGAGTTCATGATGTAAGCTGAAACCAAGAGTCTGACACTGAACCGACTGAGCCATGGAGGCACTCCAGTCTTTATTTTTGAGGCTTGAGGGAAGCTCATTTGCAGTAAAAACTATTTAATTATATAGGCTTTACCATAACTCTATGTTACTTCTGTGAATTAGAAAATGCTAAGAATTGGTAAAACTAATGAATCAACTGGCTCCTTTAAAATTCTGAACCTTGGGGTGCCTGGCGCTGGCTCTCTTGGTATAGTATGCACGTCAGGATCTTGGGGTGGTGAGTTGAACCTCACACTGTCACGTTGAGCATAGAGGTTATTTAAAGAAAGAAAGAAAGTCAGATTCCGAATCTTAACATAGGTGGCTATGTCAAGACCAAGAGTTTGTGTTCAAAAGCAGGAAGTAATTGTAAGGAGTAGCTTTGGCTCTTTAGATATGAACTATATTGCTAAATGAAGAAAAAATGCCAGATAGGACAAAGATACAAAATTACAACAAATTCTTTCTTTTTAAAGTCCTTAGGTTGTTTTTCTTTTTTAACATTTTATTTATTTTGAGAGAGTGAGTGAGTGAGTGCGTGCTGCTTGGGGGAAGAGCAGAGGGAGAGGGACAAGCAGACTCCATGCTAAGCACAGAGTACAGTAGGGAGCTGGGCCTCACGTTGCGATCACTGCCTGAGCCAAGATTGCGTCACTCAATCGGCAGAGCCTCCCAGGCGCCCTAACAAACTCTTATGTTTTGAAGTACTTAATCAAATCCATTCAATTTTATTCTCTCCCTAGCTAATTTCTTTCAGAACTGTGTCCATAGGTTAGAGTTTCCTATTTTTAGTTTCTTTTTTTTCAGTAATACTTCTTTTACTCTAAATAGTATGTCCTTGTATACAACCCTCTATACGTCTTTAGTTCAGAGACATGTGCTGTTCAGGAACTTGGCCCAGGCAAAGACATGTCAGCATCCTGAGCAGCTGAAATAAAGGCAGTTGATGATACTGTTTTATATGTAGTAGTTACAGCATGACCTTTCTTAGAAGGATTGTGTTTCTCTCAAAGTCTCTATTTTCTTTTTATTATGTATTTCTCATAAGATTGAAAAGCGAGATGCTTTAGTTAATCAGTAGTGGAAATGGATACTGACCTAAGTCACATACTTCATGCGTATGATCTATTTAATCTTAAATAAACCCTCTGAAGTCTTTATTTCTTAGATAAAGAAATTGAAGCAATGAGAAGTTAATTTAATGAGTTAGTGATAAAACTTGAATCTACATCTGTCTGATTGAAATACAAGTCCTGCTTCTGTTGCCTCACTTTTGAGTGGGATGAGGAGACAGAGTAAGCCCCTTAAAGAACTCTTGTATTACTTGTTAGCTGAAAAGTTATGCTGTTTCCTAAGTCCTCTATCGAAAGTTTGTGATTTTCTAACCTAAATACAATAGAACCTTGTTGTTCATTTATTTACTTTAAAATAGAACAGAATCGGAAGTAGCGTGCGGTCTTTGTCGGCTTCCACCATGGCATACCGTGGCCAGGGCCAAAAAGTGCAGAAGGTGATGTTTCAGCCCATCAACCTCATCTTCAGATACTTGCAGAATAGATCTCGAATTCAGGTGTGGCTTTATGAGCAAGTGAACATGCGGATAGAGGGCTGTATCATTGGTTTCGATGGGTACATGAACCTCGTATTAGATGATGCTGAAGAGATTCATTCTAAAACAAAGTTAAGAAAACAACTGGGTCAGATCATGCTAAAAGGAGATAATATTACGCTGCTCCAAAGTGTCTCCAACTAGAAATGATCAATGAAGTGAGAAATGCTTGAGAAGGACATGTAGTTTTGGGTTTTTTGAGATGTTCTTTGTTGGGGTGTATTTCTAAAACATTTTGTTTGTATTGTTTTGATTATCTTTATGTTACTACCAGAGGACAATAAATGCTGTAGTATTGTTTTTATTAAAAAAAAAAAAAAAAGAGAACAGAATCAATTAGTCAAATAAAACAGTCATTGGACCATATTTTTTCTGTTTTTTTACCCCCTTTGATGAAATGGTTTTGCTCATACCTTACTGGTACTGGACAAAGCATGCTTTTGATAAAACAGTAGTGGGGGAAAAGACACTAATGGGAAGATAAAGATGAGAAGATAGAGTATACAGACAGATTTCTCAATCTGTATTTATTTCTGTGACCTCCCTCTCCAAGCTAATCCTAGATTACTCTTATTTTGTCCCCTTATCTCACTACTCTCTTAATCCATACCTCTCATTTTGGGGTCCCAACTGGGCTTCTCCAGAAATGTCTGTTTAAAAATTTCCCTACACACCCTTACCCTCTCCAGTAACTCTTTTCCATTTGTTTCATGGTGTGTTTGGGGAGGAAAATAGTTTGAAGAAACGAATTCATTCAGGTATGGATGGTTCAGATGCTACTTACATTTAAGTTACTTCGTTTTTAAAAGTAGGTTAGTTGTGGGGCGCCTGGGTTGCTCAGTGGGTTAAGCCTCTGCCTTCCGCTAAGGTCATGATCTCAGGGTCCTGGGATCGAGTCCCGCTCTCTGCTCAGTGGGGAGCCTGTTTCCCTTCCTCTCTGCCTACTTGTAATCTCTGTCTGTCAAATAAATAAATAAATAAAATCTTTAAAAAAAAAAAAAAAAGGTAGGTTAGTTGTTACCCAAATGAATTTCGTGTTGGAAGAATTGCTGGTGACATGACCAGGACAGAGCAAGCAAAAGACTTTAATGTAAGGGTTTTTTTTTGTTGTTGTTGTTTTTAAGATTTTATCTATTTATTTGACAGAGATTACAAGTAGGCAGAGAGACAGGCAGAGAGAGAGGGTAAAGCAGGCTCCCCACCGAGCAGAGAACCCGACACACGGGGCGCGATCCCATCTGGGAACATGACTTGAGCTGAAGGCAGAGGCCTCAACCCACTGAGCCACTCAGGCGTCCTTGTTTTTGTTTTTTTAAAAGATTTTATTCATTTATTTGACAGAGACACAGTGAGAGAGGGAACACAGCAGAGGGAGTGGGAGAGGGAGAAGCAGGCTCCCTGCGGAGGGCTAGTCCCAGGACCCTGGGATCATGACCTGAGCCGAAGGCAGATGCTTAACAACTAAACCACCCAGGCGCTGCAATGAAAGGGTTTTTAAGAATATAGCAATTGCCAGTGAATTAAAAACCCACCAAGATGGGACGCCTGGGTGGCGCAGTTGGTTGGACGACTGCCTTCGGCTCAGGGCATGATCCCGGAGTCCCGGATCGAGTCCCACATCAGGCTCCCAGCTCCATGGGGAGTCTGCTTCGCTCTCTGACCTTCTCCTCGCTCATGCTCTCTCTCACTGTCTCTCTCTCAAATAAATAAATAAAATCTTTAAAAAAAAAAAAAACCCACCAAGATTATTTATTAATTTAGTGATTTCTAAACTCCCTATTTTTCCCTTTTTTTTTTAAAGATCTTATTTATTTATTTGACAGACAGCGATCACCAGTAAGCAGAGAGGCAGGCAGAGAGAGAGGACGGGAAGCGGGCTCCCTGCTGAGCAGAGATCCCGATGTGGGGCTTGATCCCAAGACCCTGGGATCATGACCTGAGACGAAGGCAGAGGCTTAATCCATTGAGCCACCCAGGCACCCCTAAACTCCCTATTTTTCAACATAATGGTGCTGTTGAGTTCTGTTTCGTTTTGTGTGGGTAGGCATGCCATCAAAATCAGTTCCTAGTTTTAAAGTTATTGGTGCTGAATTTTTAGTTTATATGTGGATAATTACTGTACATGCATTTCTGTGTTTGTATAGATAACATGTATCATGTGAGTGAAAGATTCTTACGTGTTTATTATCTTTGTATATTTAAAATTGACCTGAAATAGGGCATTCAAACATCTGTTTGGGGAAAGGGGTGACCTCTACATTTCTTTTAACCTTGGAAGTCTGAGTGTTACTTAATCCTATTGAAATTCAAGGGTTTGAACTTTGAAGGATAAATATAGAGTATATAATAGTTTAGTCAGAGATAGGGAAGCTGATTAATTGAGGCCTACTTTTGACAAGCCTGTTCTGTAGGAGGGAGTACAAGAAAGATGAACAAGAGATTGAGATTAGAGATTAGGCTGGGTAATTTATTGCAAGGAGAAATGTCAGTAAGAATAAATAAATTAGACTGGTGAAGTCCCAGAACCCTGAGATCATGACCTGAACCAAAGGCAAAGACTTAACCTACTGAGCCACCCAGGCCCCCCGCCCCTTAAAGCTTTTTTATCAGTGCCTTGAAATGGGCATAATAAATACGAGAGGACATTGGGGAATTTAATTTTATTTTAATTAATTAATTTTTTAAATTAATTTTTTAAAAAAGATTTTATTTATTTATTTGACAGACAGATATCACAAGTAGGCAAAGAGACAGGCAGAGTGAGGAGGAAGTGGGCTGCCCGATGTGGGGCTCGATCCTAGGACCGTGGGATCATGACCTGAGCTGAAGGCAGAGGCTTTAACCCACTGAGCCACCCAGGTGCCCCTAATTAATTATTTTTAATAAAGCTTTTCTGCTTTTTATTTTTTCAAATTATTTTTATTTTTTAAAGATTTTATTTGTCAGAGAGAGAGAGAGAGTACAAGCATGGAGAGCTGCAGGCAAAGGGAGAAGCAGGTTCCCTGCTGAGCAAGAAAGACTCTTGTGGGACTTGATTCCAGGACCCTGGGATCATAACCTAAGCCAAAGTTAGATGCTTAACTGACTGAGCAACCCAGGCGTTCCACTGTGGTGAATTTTGCAGATGGACTGTAAAATTTCTTACATTTCTTTGGATTGGTTGTAGGATGGGATGCCAATAAGGAGAGAACCAAAAATATTAAAAGGAGTAGGCCTTAGGATTTTATGATGAGTCTTAATGTACTTAAAGAGTTGTCTTACGGAATAGTGAAACAGTGTTAAATTTTTTTCTCTCCACTCACAAAGATAACTTATTGCAAGGTCATTTTGGAAAATTCAAAGTATAGAAAGTCACTGATTTTTCCACCACGATAGCCACTGATGCCCAGCAAAAATCAAGACTAAAAATGGAGTTATAGGAAGCACACACTTGTTTTTGCTTAAGGAAGAATTTACGAATTATTGGAAATGCTTGAGGACATAGTAGCCTCCACCATCTGATAAGCTTGTGTGAAAGACTGGACAATAACCTGCTGATGTTTCAGCAGTAGCTATCAGCATCTGTAGTAAATGGGCTGGATGACCTGGGAATCTCCTTGTCAACATGTGGATTTGTCCGATTCTTATCTGTAGATGTTGCAAAAACTGAGAGCAAGGTAGAGAATGAGTAAGAGTTACAGGATTTTATTTGACCCAGCAAGTCTGCTTTTCGGTATATACACAAAGGAATTGAGAGTAGGGACTTGAATAGATCTTTTTACACCAATATTCCTAATAGCAATAGCCACAATAGGCAAAAGACAGAAACACCCAGTTGGCCACTAATGGGTGAATGGATGAACAAAATGTGACATATATATTCAATGGACTATTCAGCCTTAAAAAGGAAGGAAGTTCTAACATATGCTACACTATAGATGAACTTCAAAGATACTCTACTAAGTGAAATAAACCAGACCCAAGAAGGGAAATATTGTGATTCCATTTTCATGTATCTTATTTATAGAGGCAGAAAGTAGAGAGTGGTTGCCAGGGGTTGGATGTAGGGGAGAAATCGAGAGGGGTTTAATGGGAATAGAATTTGAGTTTCTCAAGATAAGAGATCTAGAGCTTGGTTGTATAAACAGTGTGAAGGTACTTAAGTGTGCGTCAAGTGTACACTTAGGTGGAGATGGTCCATTTTAGGTTTATGGTTATGTATATAATTACCTTTGATTATTTTCAGTTCTTAAATTTATAGCAAAATTACAAATACGGCCAAGTTTTTTGGGTTACTGCACATTTAAAATCAGCACCAACGTGCCTCATCTCTCTGGTAGGAGGGAAAGACCAGTTAATCATCAGCTTAATGACGGTGTATAGTGTGTGTGCACGCACTAGGAAATAAAAACGTATCTGTCTCTGCTCAGTGCAAGTTCCATTACTTTTATTACTTATTATTTGTTTACAGAGTGAGTGTGTGAGGGCATAGCAGCATGGGGAGTGGCATAGAGAGAGAGGGAGAGAGAGAATCTGGGCTTGGAGCTCTGACTCAGTCCAGAACCAGAGATCATGACCTGAGTCCAGATCAAGAGTTAGGTGCTTACTGCACTGAGCCACCCAGGTGCTTCTTATTTTTACATTAAAATGTAAGAATGTGTAGTTAGGGAAACCTCTGCTTCCTTTTTTATATCACCAACACTTACTACCTTATGTGATAGCTCCTCTGTAAATGTTTCAGTGAATGAGAAACCAGATTAACTTCTTTTCCACATTTTTTTTTTTTGAAAAGCAGCTTTATTGGTGCACCTTGGTGGCTCAGTTGATAAAATGACCAACTCTTGATTCAGCTCAGGTTGTGATCTCAGGGTTATGAAATCAGGCCCTCCATCAGACTCCATGCTCATCATGGAGTCTGCTTGAGATTCTCTATCTCCCTCTCCCTCTGCCCATACTTCCTCTCATGCTCTCTCTCTCTCTCTCTCTCTGAAATAAATAATATAAAACAGAAGCAGGGATACCTGGGTGGCTCAGTGGGTTAAGCATCTGCCTTCGGCTAGGTCATGATCTCAAGGTTCTGGGAAAGAGCCCCACATCGGGCTCTCTGCTCAGTGGGGAGCCTGCTTCCTTTCCTCTCTCTCTGCCTGCCTCTCTGCCTACTTGTGATCTCGGTCTGTCAAAATAAATAAATAAAATCTTTAAAAAAAAAAAAAAACAGAAGCAGCTTTTTTGAGGTATGGTATACATACTATAAACTTCACCCATTTTAAGTGTACAAGTCAATGATTTTTAGTAAGTTTCTTGGATTGTGAAACCATCACCATAATCCAGTTTTAGAATATTTCCATCTCCCAGTAAGATCCCTAATATATGTATACAGTTAATGGAAGTTCCTATAGCCATGCCCTAGTCTACTTTGTCTATAGAATGAGCATCTCTGGATATTTCATATAAATGGAATCATACGTGGTTTTTGAGGTTAATCCATATTTAGCATTTTGCAGTACTTCCTACTTTTTCATTGGCGCATACTGTTTTTGAAGACTTTTCTCATATAATGCATGCTTTTAAGCTTTTTATTTATTTGTTTGGCATACTAATTTCAGGCTAAGAAAAGTTACAAGAGTGGTACAAAGAATTTTTATGTAACTCTTACTTAAATTCCCCAAATGTCAATGTTTTATACTTTTTTTTAATATTGTATCTATTTTGTATTTCTTAAATGTCAGAATAAGTTATACACTTGATGCCCCATTCACCTTTAAACACTTCACACTGTGTTTTCTAGAGGAAAGTAAATTCTTCCACATAACCACAGTGTAAGTCTCAAAATCAGGATACTAACATTGACATAATACTACTACTGTCTAATCAACAGACATTATTCAGATTAGGTAGTTCTTCCTCTGATGTTCTAATTCAGGCTCACACATTGCCTTTGCATTTAGTTTCCATGTGTCTTCCCATCCAAGTACTAACCAGGCCCGACCCTGCTTAGCTTCCGAGATCAGATATGGGATCGGCCGTATTCAGGGTGGTATGGCCGTAGACTCCATGTGTCTTCATATCCTCCTTAATTGCAGAGCTGTTCTTTAGACTTTCATGACTTTGGCATTTTTATTTTATTTTTTTCTTGAAGATTTTATTTATTTGACAGAGACACAGCGATAGAGGGAACAGAAGGACGGGGAGTGGGGGAGGGAGAAGCTGAGCGGGGAGTCCAACACAGGGCTTGATCCCGGGGGATCACAACCTGAGCCGAAGGCAGATGCTATACCGACTGAGCCACCCAGGAGCCCCGACTTTGGCATTTTTAAAGATGGCCAGCTCTTCTGTCCCTTAAATTGAATGTGTCTGCTATTTTCTCATAGATTTAGGTTGTGCTAGAGTAGGCTGGAGCAGAGGGTGTAGGAAAATGATCATGGTCAGGTCATAATAATTATTTTGGACTTGATTCTGAGAACATAATGATATATCATGGGTAAATTTTAAGTTTGGCAAGGTGGCATGATCATATTTGTTTTTAAAAGTTTTCCCTGGGGGCACCTGGGTTGCTCAGTGGGTTGAGCCGCTGCCTTTGGCTCAGGTCATGATCTCAGGGTCCTGGGATCGAGCCCCACATTGGGCTCTCTGCTCAGCAGGGAGCCTGCTTCCTCCTCTCTCTCTGCCTGCTTCTCTGCCTGCTCGTGATCTCTGTCTGTCAAATAAATAAATAATTTTAAAAAACCTTAAAAAAAAAGAAAAAAAAAGTTTTCCCTGGCTTTGGAGTGGAGAACTGTTGGGGGTGAAGGTGAATTGACTCTCACTTGACACCCGGAGCGCTGGAGCACTATGAGGCTGGACTGGAGGAGCAGGTTTTTAGGGTAATGACCATAGTTGCCAGATCTCTCCTCTCACAATACACTTTCTGTGTATTATCTGTCATCTGGACAATCAAATTACAAAGTAGTTGGGATTGCATCCATTTTACGGAGGAGAAAATGAAGCTTAAAGTGACTTGCCCATGGCCACTGTCAGATTTGAATTGGAATGTGTTCGTGAATATCTGAGTTGGGCTCTTTTTGCTACAAGGTCGTGTATATCTGAGTTGGGTTCTTTTTGCTACAAGGTGATGTCTCCTTTCATTAGTTACTGTATGTAATGCTTCTTCTGAGCAGTGTAATTGCAAACCTCAGGTCTCTCAGCCCTACTTGCCACTGCTAAGTAACCACTTTCCCTGCAGAGAGAACTAAGTAAGGTCTGTTGGCAGTATAACTGAAGTAACTTCTTTTTTTGGGCTTTGTGTATGAAACATCTTGGTGTACTTCCTTAAGTGAGGTGGATTCAGCCTAAGATTATAGCTCTGCACTTGTTCCTTTCCTGACTCTCCTTCCCAGCTCTGCTGTCTTGAGCATGGGTGAGAAGAATCAGAAGCTGTGCTGTCTCATGATAATCGTGTAATCTTTTGAGACATTCTAGCTTTAGCTGCTTCGGGTGTCCGGACTTCCCTCATACTGTACTGTACTTGACCTTGCCTTGGCACTGATCTCCTCAGTACCAGGGTGTTACTGCCTGTTCAGATGGTACCTATTTCTTGGAGTTAATCCAGTTATTTTTATTTCATTATATCATTCCAGTATTATTGTCCTTGAAGATCTGTTCCTGCCATCACGGGAACTGTAGCTTACCATACTTCTCTGCCGTTGCTTCATTATTCATAAAAAGAAACTCTGTCAGGATTTAGACTTTTTGTATTTTCCTGAAACCAAATCTAAAACTTTGTTTTGAATGGTGTAGTGTTCTGGGGGTGCCTACGTGGCTTAGTTGGTTGAGCATCTGACTCTTTTAGGCATTTTAGGCTCAGGTCATGACCTCAGGTTGTAAGATCCAGGCCTCGAGTTCTGCTTGAGATTTTCTTTCCCTGTGACCCTTCCCTGCTTGCAAGCTCGCTCTCTCTCTCAAATAAAAAAATAAATCTTTAAAAAAAAAAAAAGAAAAAAGAAAAGAAAACAGTATGTGTTCTGTATATCTTGTGGGTTATTCCAAACTTCCTTATTTCCTTTAAAGGAAAATTTTACCCAGATTTGCAAGGAAAGTATTATGATGGTGTTTTCGTGACCTTACCACATCTTTTTACCAGATGTGCATGTCATTTACTTTCATTTCTTGGGTTTTACTTTAAAGAGTTTTTCCTTTGGGTTAGGTTGTTTTGGTTTTCTTTGTTTTTGTTTTTTTTTGGGTTCTAGTTATTAGATCCTAGATTGCATTATTTGTATCTTTTTGAGTTAAAGTACTTTAATATTTTTTAAAAAATTTTAAAGATTTTTTTTTTTTTTAAGATTTTATTTTACAGAGAGAGAACAGAAAGTGAGCACAGGTTGGGGAGAAGCAGGAGAGGGAGATGCAGGCTCCCCTCTGTGCAGGGAGCCTGTTGTGGGACTCAATCCCAGGACCCTGGGATCATGACATGAGCCAAAGGCAGAAACTTAACCTACTGAGCCACTCAGGCAACTCAAAGATTTTCCTTTTTTATTTATTTATACATTTTTTATTTTATATTTTTTAAAGATTTTATTTATTTATTTGACAGAGAGATAGAGAGTACAAGTAGGCAGAGCAGCAGGCAGAGGGAGAGGGAGAAGCAGACTCCCCGTCAAGTAGGGAATCCGATGTGCGGTTCGATCCCAGGACCTGGGGATCATGACCCAAGCCAAAGGCAGCTGCTTAACCAACTGAGCCACCCAGGCACCCTGAGATTTTCTTTTTTTAAAGTATCTCTATATCCAAGATGGGACTCGAACCCACAACCCAGAGATCAAGAGTCATAGGCTCTACTGCCTGAGTCAGGCAGGTACCCCAAAGTACTTTAAATATACAGATCTGCAGGCTCTATTCCATAATTCTAAAATCCAACATGTTTTAACTTTTTTTTTAAAAAAAGATTTTATTTATTTATTTGACAGAGATCACAAGTAGGCAGAGAGGCAGGCAGAGAGAGGAAGGGAAGCAGGCTCCCTGCTGAGCAGAGAGCCCGATGTGGGGCTCAATCCTAGGACCCTGGGATCATGACCTGAGCCCAAGGCAGAGGCTTTAACCCACTGAGCCACCCAGGCGCCCCACATGCTTCAACTTTCTCATACATACCAAAACTCGTTTGACAATAGCATTTCCCTTAAACTGACATAAAACTATATATATTACTAATTTATCCTATATAGTGTAAACATTTATGTTTCAGTATGTTTGGTTATGGGATGCTGTCCCTAATCGTTTTGATGGTGTTACCTAATAGATGGCGTATCATATTACTTTTCTAAAATTCAAAAGATTTTTATACCTAGAACATTTGGCCTTAAGTGTTTTGGGTCAGGGATTGTGGACTTGTGTCTCTTTTGATAGCACTGATTATGGTGTGCTCTGGTTTTGTTCTCTTTTCTGTCTTCTCTTTTTTGAGCTAAGAAAGATTTCCTCTTTGGACCTACCCAGAGACCCTAGTTTATAGGGCTAAACAGAGTGGTTACTTAATACTGGAATTAAATACCATTAGATGCGGCAAACTTTCACCAGGTGGATTATTGAACTACAGATAACATGTTTTTTCATTGGTCTTTATTTTCTTTTTAAGCAGTCTTTTTCCTGTTCTGCTTCTGTTTTCTTTCTCCTTACTAGAATCTTGGCTTCACTGTTTACTAATCATATGGTCTTGCTACTTAACACCCTTCTCTGTTAGTTTTTTCATTTATAAAAATGGCATAACAATTTTGCCTGCCTCAAAGGATTGTTGTGAGGGCTAAACAGAATGCTTCCTAGAATTCAGTTGTTAAAGTAGTTGTTATTGATTCATGCATATCCTGTTGTTCACTTTGCTAACATATGGTCAACCATCCCCTTATTAATGGACTTTGAAGTCATTTTCAGTGCTTTGACATTTTTAACAATGCTGGATGTGATCCTTTCATATATGACTGTAAGTCCTTGTGGCCTTATTTTTGTAGGATAGAAGCGGGATTGTTGGATCACTGGGCTGTAATATTTTTCATTTCAGTGGATATTTCCATGTTACTCCCTAAGGCAGAATTGAGATGGGGTGGGGAAGGTAGCAGTTTTTAGTTCTGCCAGTCTTATGTTAAGAGTGTTCATTTGGCCATAACTATACTAGCAATGGATTTTATCAGTTCATGGGTGGTTTTTTTTTTGTTTTTATTTACTTGTTTATATTTAAAGATTATTTATTTGATATCGAGAGCATTGGTGCACACTCACACATGAGCGGTGTCAGGGAGGGGCAGAAGGAGAAGGACAAGCAGACTTCCTGCTGAGCGGGGAACATGATGTGGGGCTCCATCCTAAGACCCCAAAATCGTCACCTGAGCTCAGATTGGATGTTTAACTGACTGCACCACCCAGGAGCCCCTGTTTTTTTTTATTTTAAAGTAATTATAGACTTACAGAAAATTGGAATGATAGTTCTGTGCAAATGTTACCCAGCTTGCTCCAGTGGTAACATCATAAAACTGTTCTACAATAATAGAGTCAGGCAATTGATGTTAGCACAGTCCTGTTAACTAAACTTGGGTTCATTTGATTTCTTCCAGTCTGATCAGTGGTATCTTGATTTTTTTTTTTTTTTCCTTTGATCACTAGTAAGTTTGGGCTTCTCTTCATGTGTTCCAGTGACCATTTATGTTACATGTTTTATGATCATTTATTCATATCCTTTTTTTAAATTTGTGTTTTCCTAAAAGCAGCTCTCTTAGGACTGTCCATTGTTTTTTCTTTTTAAAGATTTATTTAACAGATTTATTTATTTATTTGAAAGAGAGGGAAACCAAGCAGGGAAAGTGGGAGAGGGAGAAGCAGCCCTCCCACAGAGCATGGAGCCTGATATGGGGCTCAATCCCAGGAGCCTGGGATCATGACCGGATCCGTAGGTAGAGGCCCAACAACTGAGCCACCCAGGCACCCCAGGACTATTGATCATTTTGTCTGCCATCTGTTTTGCAGTTATTTATTTCAGGTTCTTACACTCTGTAGTTTGGTTGATCTTGTTGTTTTTTTCCTCCTACATAGAGCTTTTTATTTTTATTTAGTCAGTTGGTTTCTCTTTTGTGATTCTTAGGTTTTCTCTCTTATTTATTAAGGTTTATCCATCTGACAGGTTATATACTATTTTTCAATTTTTTTTTTTTTTTAAGATTTTATTTATTGGAGAGAGAGAGCAGAAGCAGAGGGAGGGGAGAAACAGACTCCCTACAGAGCAGCTTGGGCTCCATCCCAGCACTCTGAGATCACGACCTGAGCAGAAGGCAGACACTTAACTGACTGAGCCATGGAAGCACTCCCTGTTTTCCTTTTAATGCCTTCTACTCTATACTTTCTCCTTTTTTACTTAGTTTTTTTTTTTTTTTTAAATCCATTTAAGATGTGTTTTAGGTATTCTGTGAGAATTATTTTCCACAGATGTATAACATGCTATTCCAGCACTACCTAACATAAACTATTTTATTTACGACTCTTTTGGTTGTGTATGATGTAAAACCTCAGCAATACCAAAGGTAGGAATGACTCAAGGCAAGGCTTGATACAGTGACAAAAGTAATATTGTTAAAATTATTGCTGCTTTCATTGTTTTTTTGCAGTTCATTGCCTTTTTGGGTATTTTATTTTTCCCTGTAATCCTTACCCAACCCTTTCCTTGTCTGTCCTGTTTGTTGTTTACCCCAATCCCAGATATTTTCCTCATGGTCACATATTGAAAGTTTTAGGCATTACTTCCTCTTACTGCTCAGGGGAGGAGAAAGAGTCTCTTTTTGGGGCTTCTCAGCAGAAAAAGTTCTTTTCTTAAATGCCCAAGAAAATAGCTCCTTAGATTGTTGCCCCAGATTGAGTAATGTGTCTGGTCCTGAATCTGTCACTGTGGGAGTGGGGAAGAATAGAGTGCACACAGGGATGCTGACTGGCTTTTTCAACCAGGAAATGTGCTGTAACAGTTTGGACTTATACCTGTGATGTGCAGGGTATTAATTCAGTCTCAACCCCCTGTATGAAGGTGGGAAAGGGTTAATATTTTATGGGAAATTTTAGGTATTGTGTCCAGAAGAGTGTTTGCCTAGATGCTAGGGAATCAGACCACAGGTGACCAGATCATAACTCTTAGAGAAAGGTGCAGAATTGTACAAAGGTACAGAGATTCCACCTTTTACATTTATTATGATCTGTTTCTGTATTTTGTTTTGTTCTGGCAACAGCCTAGTGTTCATTTGCCTATTTATCCGGTCCTGGAAACCTATTGCTTCAATAGTAGTAGCTTAGAGTACATTTTAATATCTTCTTAAGGCTCCCATTATTTTTTCCCCAGAAATTTCTTACATATTTATTTGATACAAACTTTGGGATTCTGACTAGAATGGCATTATGTGTATTTTTAAGATGGAAATTCCAAATTATATAAAAATAACTGTGAGAATCAATCTGGAGACTCTCAGTATTTCCTTGACAAAAAATTCTTTGAAAATTCTTCTTGGTTGTCCTCTGTCTTCTTTACAGTTTTTGACCCTCAACACTCTCGCAGGTACCGGGGGACAATGGACTCATGGTCCTGCTCTCCCTCACAGAGAACTGCTATGTTTAAGTATACCCAAGATACCTAGCAGCATCTTCTCATAGGCTTATTTGAGATACTGAGTGGTACCAGCAGAGAACTGAGAGGGAGAACAGCTCGAAATGTGCACATAAGCTGCCTTATCCCTCAGGTGTTAGGAGGGATTTTTTTTTTAAAATTAAGGATGCCACACATCTTCTGTTATTTTGCTATTTGTCATGTTAGAGAAGTACAAAAAGATAGGAAATATAATGTGATAACAGAAAAGAAAATAATGTTTATTTTTTTACAGATGATTTATTATAGGCCTAAAATTCTAGAAATATGGTAAATGTGTATTGGAATTAGTAAACATTTAACCATGGTGCTACATGGATGATAAATACTCCAGAACTTACCTCTTACCTCTTTAAGTGAAATCGTGATAGGTCTAAGTACAAGAGACCATTGCATTATATGTGTGTGTGTACGTGTGTGTATGCGTGGCATTACTATGTTGTACAGTTGAAACTAATATATGTCAGTTATATCAATAAAAAAACTTAAAATATAAGAGGCAATAGAAATGTGTTCATTTCACATCTCAGATTCAGTCTGTTGCCGCAGTGTGCAAGAGAATGTATGTGTGTGTATGTATATATACTTAAACTTTTTACCTTTATAGGGGAGAGCAATATTGTTTATTGGAATCGGTAGATGTGTTCTTTCCTCCCTGTGTTTTACTTCTGGACCTGTAAAGTTTGTGTTAAATGAAGGGGAATATTTGTTTTGTTTCTTGTAATTTCACCTTAACTGAAGTATAATTGACAAAATCATAAGTGAAATACAATATTTACAAAATACATTCGTAAGATTTCTCTGAGGTCCATGTTTTCTTACATGTTAAATACTGGATCAGGATTAAGAAAAAGAACTTTTGGGGGCGCCTGGGTGGCTCAGTGGGTTAAAGCTTCTGCCTTCAGCTCTGGTCATGATCCCAGGGTTCGTGGATCGAGCCCCGCATGGGGGGGTGTGTGTCTCTGCTCAGCAGGGAGCCTGCTCCCCCCGCCCCTTTCTGCCTGCCTCTCTGCCTACTTGTGATCTCTGTTTGTCAAATAAATAAAATCTTAAAAAAAAATTTTTTTTTTCTTTTAGATACATGGGGATGAATTTTACATCAGTTTTCTCCATGGCAGCCTCTCTATAGATGGATAGACTTTTTATAGTTTATAAAATGTATTTCTGTCAAATGATGTTGATCAGTTAATTTTATCTTAGTCAGTGTAACGTACATTACTCCGAGACAGAAACTAACCATTGTGTTCCTCTTGTTCTTTCTTTTCTTTTTTTTTTTTTTGCAGTGGGACTTCCCCTCTTGCTTGCCTGAATGCAATGCTGCATACAAACTCCCGAGGTGAAGAAGGCATCTTCTATAAGGTTCCAGGTAGAATGGGAGTATATACTTTAAAGGTAAATATTTCTGTTAGGGCATCATTTATAAGGTAAAAACAGGAAGTGACTACATCTAAATGATACTTGTATCGTAAAGACAGAACTCTGTTCTTGAAGAGCTTATTTTCAGGAAGAGGTAATATGTGTAACTGTATCCTGTGCACTAATCTGTGGGCATCTGTAGGTAGACCAGAGAACTATATTTTTCGTTCTGTATGATAATGCTATCTTGAAAGGATGAAGTGAAAATGACTTCTGCCAGTGCCTTTTTAAAAGACCTCATAGCATTTGAGTAGTGAGTGTTACCTTGGAGCAAATAGAGCCTTGATGCTTTCTGTTACTTTGCTATTTAATTCTCCATTACAAATCAGACCTGCAGTTCTTCTTTTTTTGTACTGGAGAACGCCCAAGTTCAGAAGATCAGATTTTCTTACTTTGTGTTTGACGGATAGTGTAAGAACTGGAATGTGGACCCAGATCTGACTGAATTCCTGAGCTCCTGTTCTTTTTACTGTAACAGTCTTGCTGATTTCTAATTCTGGCGCTGAGAAGACACCTTGACTTATCAGTGTCCCTCAAGTCACAAACAGGAAAACCAACTCAAATGAGCTTGATTAAAACAGAGAGTTTATTACTTCATGTAACTATAGATTCTAAGAATACTCAGCCCAGATCCAGGAGCTCAAATGATGTCATTGGGGATTGATCTCTCTGCTTTCTTTTGGTTTTATTCTTGGCAGGTTCTCTCCTATCATACATGACTTCATTGTTAACCCCCACTCTGCAGGCTGTAAGTCTGAAGAGAAAAGAGCCTCAGGAGCTGAAGTGGGACCCCTTGAGTTAGTTCTGATGTGGCTTAATTGGTTTGGCTTGGCCCACGTGTCTCTGCCTGAATAATCACTGTTGCCAAATGCACTGAGTCTTCTGATGGGCGATTTGTAGGTTCATGATGTCAGGTGGAGGGGAAGCCCTCTGCCAGATGAATTCAGGAAAGGGATTGTTTGCCAAAGGAATTATCAGCAGGAGGAGAATTAATACTTGGCATGCACTGACTATTATCCATGTGTACGTGGGCTCTGTCCCCTGTTTAGCTTTGAGCTGTAGTCATCACTATGCTCAGTGGTTGTGAATGGCCCACTAACATTAGAAAGTTCTAATTTGCCTATAGTACCTCCTTCTTACACACTTTATTAAACTTCCTGTGATACAAGGCTCTACTCCTGCAGGGAGCTTTTTGTGTTGCTTTTAAGGTTTAGCTGTTCTAGACCTTCCATATTGTTAATAACATTAATTAAATGTCTATTCTGTGCTAAACACTGTAGAGACTGTAAAGAATCAACTGTGGTCCCTTATCTCTTGAGGCTCATATAATTACTGAAGTAATTGCACACTGACAGACTATTGTGATACAAAGTACTGTATTATAAGGCATCATCATAGTGTAGAGAAACAAAGATGCATTTTGAATAAGAGGCTATAGAAAGCTTTTGTTTTTGTTTTAACTTTTAAGATTTGCATTGAATGTTGGCTGGTAAGTAATTGTGGGGAGGACCTTCCAGGATAAGGAACTAGCGGAAGCAGAGGCACACACGGAAGGATTCAGAATGGATTTGAAACCAGTGTAGGTAGAAGTGGTTACCATCCTCTGTGTGTGGGCCAGTGTGGTAAGGGTTTGGGGGCGGGGTAAACATTAAGTGAAAATCAAATTTTGGAGGCTTTTTGAAAACCTGACTTAGCAGTTTGAGAGTGAGAGAGAGAAAGAGAGCTGAAGAGATGGCAGAGGTTTTTCAGAATAGTATGATCAAATCTGTGTTAGGAAGATAATTCAAATCAGATAGATTTAAGGGTAAAAATGGATTGTTTGCAAGAGATAATTGGCCCGAACTATGAGATCAGTAAAAGAGAGGCAAGGGACATTAGAGAAATAAAACGGATACTGTGGAGTAGGGAAAAGGAGGGGTGAAATGTTTCAGAGATTTGCGGCACACGCGGTTGACCAGTTGATCCTGGATAGGTTACGAGTCTAAGCTTAAGAAGTTATATTTGTACTTAAAATACTTAACCGAGCCTACAGGTCAGGAGGTCTGACTGGCAACTAACTCTGTAAGAGCTCTTCCATGTTTTGAAGGAAAGAATAGCAAAATACGGGGTGTGTATTTTAAAAAAGTATATAAGAAATGTCTTAGAAATGGCAAAAGGATATAAATATAATTGGAAAGAAGCAGTTCCTTTCTTGATCAGAGGTTATTATCTTGGCTATAATGTTGTGAGTCAGTTCTAGGAAGGAGGGTCACACTGTCAGAATTATTTTTTATCTGATTATAAAATGTGGGAAAATAAAAAAATACATTGAGAGGAAAAAAGAACTAGCCATAGTTTCTTAACTTAGAAATTCACTAATATGTTTACCTGTGTATATTTTTATATACTACATGTATACATAGTAGTTCGTATTTATTACGTGCCAGGCACTATCGTAAGCGTTTTACATTTAACTCGTTTAATTTCAGAATGATCTCATAAGGTAGGTATTATTATTTCCATGTTTTAGACCAGGAAACTGAGGCATAAGAGGTTAAGATTTTGACCAGACTGCATAATTAGCAGACAATAAAGCCAGAATTCAACTCCAAAAAAATCTTAATTTTCTAGTTCTTGATCTTGCACCTTTCCTACTATATATCTCTTATATACTCTGCTGACACAGGTATCTTTTCGGGTTAGCATTGTCACTATTCAGTGTAGAAACCAAAGAGTCCTGTGAGGTTTTAAAAAACTTTTTCCTTTTGGGGTGCCCGGCTGGTTCATTCAGTAGAGCCTGCAACTCTTAATCCCGGGGCTGTAAGTGTGAGGCCCACATGAAGAATTTATTTAAAAATAGAAAAAAAGGGATTGGAATTATTCCTTTTGTATTTGACTCTTGCTGCTTACTAACCAGTATTTAGAAATCAATGAGATTCAAATAATGTACTGTTTCTTCCTATCCAGAGTCAGCTGAACTCAACGATACTTAACAAACACGTACAAATACATACACAAACAAGCACATATCCTTGGATAATGAGTATATCTACCTTTCGAAAAATTATTATTGTAGTTTTTAAATTCTGAACATCTCATTTACTTGGACTTCCATAGACCCAGTTTGTTCTAATTTAAGCCTCTGTGTTGTGCTTTCATGTGATTGTCATGTGTAATTTTTATCTTTGGGTGTAGATGGAAACATGGGCTAATTTGACCCACAGAAGGGAGATGACAGGAATTCAGAAAATATTGCTGGTTCTGCTACTGAACCCTATACTACTCAAAATTAATCAGCACAGTTAAGTTACAACAATGCATATCAGAAATTTAATCCTATTTGCTGAAATGGTAATGATTAATCCTAATTGGATGCCTGCATTTTCAGAAAGACGTGCCCGATGGGGTGAAAGAGCTCTCAGAAGGTTCAGAAGAAAGCAGTGATGGTCAGTCAGATTCCCAGAGTTCTGAGAACAGCAGCAGCAGCAGTGATGGTGGCAGCAACAAGGAGGGAAAAAAGAGCAGGTGGAAAAGGAAAGGTAAATCCACCTGATCTCTCGATAAAGTCTTGAATGCTATAGGACACATGCCCTTGTTAGTAGCTCCTCTGTATTCAGACTCCGGGACAGTCGTCTCTTTCCTTTCCCTTGAGATTGGTACCGTCCAGTAGAATTTCTTGCCATGAGGAAATATCCTGTGTCTGTGATGTCCAACCCAACGCAGCCAGTGGCTCATTATGTCGGTGAGCACTTGAAATATAGCAGTTTGACTGAGGGGCTGAATTTGTTCTTCTTTTTAAATTTTCGTTTGAATAGTCACACGTGGCTAGTGGCTATCAATTGGACAGCACGGTTCTCTAGGTTTTACCTGGATCAATATTCAGCTCTTGGTCATCCGTAGCCTTTTTGAAGGATGCTCTTATTTGCCTCTTTAATCCTCTCTTCTAAAATTTGAACACTTACTGCTCTAACAGCCCTCTACTTACCAGGGAAAGAACGCTTTTCATTTCTACTAGCAAGGACTAAATGTAGTCTGTTCTTCGCTCTCCTCTGCTTGGTGTCTGCTTCATAACTTACCCAAAAAAACATTTTTTAGGGAGTAATGTCTGTTGCTGCAGCTTCCCTGGGATGGAATTTCCACTTAGGGATACACTTTATTATCTATTCTTGGTAATTATCTGTAGCTTCTTAGCAGAGTCTTCTTGAAGAGGGCACATTGTTTTTACCTCAATATTTATAAACTTAGCCGTACACGGCAGGGCAGATTTAAGCCAGCTCATGATGGTTCCTTTGCAAGGACTGATATAGTGATATTCTAGAACAAAATGACATCCAAGAATTTCCCTAGCTTGGATATCCCCTTTGGTTTGTGTTACAGGTGAGCAGTCTTTGGATCTAGAACCTGGAGTTTTATTTGTGGGAATACTTGATTCATTAATTTTAAGTGCTTTGGAACTATTGATTTGGAGCTGTATCAGAAAAAAAACTCTGATTCCTTACCATCCCTGCATTCATATGTGTGATACTCCTGGAGAGAACTGAGATAATTGGTGGCATCATTTGTGTTCTCTGGTAAATCTACCACACATACAATTCGGGCACGTTTTATAATAAGAGGATTTTAGCTGTAAGATCACGTTCACTTGGAGAGTAAACCAGATCTCAGATGTTGGGAACAAATAGGATAAAGTCAAGATAAAGCTAGCTCGTATGACCAGTATTCTTGAGATAGAGATATGTTTTAGATCAGTGGTGAAAGGACGTATGGTCCATGGCCTTACATTCCTCAGAGTCCACTAAGGATCTTTGGGAGGGTGGAACCGAAAGTGTTAAGGGCTCTGTCATTCCTGCTTGTACCGCGTTTAAACTTTTTTTTTTTTTTTTTAAGATTTCTTTTTATTTGTTTTAGAGAGAGTACAAGCAGGAGGGCCAGAGGGATTCCCAAGCCGACTCCGTGCTGGGTGTGGAGGCAGTCCGCACAGTCTCGCAGGGCTTGATCTCATAACCTTGAGATCACAACCTGAGCCAAACCAAGAGTCAGACACAACCAACTACAGCACCCAGGCGCCCCATCTAGTTTAAATTTTGGAAGTTGGTGATCTAAGATCAGGAACCAAGCCAAATCATCAAGCAGGAGAAACAGTAAGATTCATAATTTCTGGCTGTGTCCGAAGACAGGAAAATCAAGAACCAAGTGGGCCAGACTAGAGATTTTGGGAACAGAATCATGGTCTCAAAGGTCATTCATTTTTACTTTTTTGTTTTTTGAAACATTTTATTTATTTATTTGACAGAAATCACAAGTAGGCAGAGAGGCAGGCAACGAGAGAGGAGGAAGTAGGTTTCCCACTGAACAGAGAGCCCGATGCAGGGCTCGATCCTAGGGCCCTGGGATCATGACCTGAGCTGAAGGCAGAAGCTTTAACCCACTGAGCCACTCAGGCACCCCGTCCTTTCCACTTTCAATAGCCACAAATGCTGCAGTAGCTGTTCTGAGTAGTGGCTGTAACATATTTGTTACATGGGATGTCTTAAGAAATTAAGGTGTATGTATTGTGATCTAGGAAGATCTAAGAAAAAACAACAGAGTCCCATTGTCAGTAGTTTAATAGATTTAAATAGCCTAACCTTGCACTATATTTGGCATTGTAACAGAAGATATTTAATAGCAAATTGATAGCAAATTCAGAATTGTGGTCCAGATAAAATGTCACTGAACTGCGTTGTTATTCATTCTTCTTCTAGAAATGATCATATTATTGAGTATTTATCTTCAGTTTACATTAAGAGGAGATGTTCTGTAAAGCTCTTTTCTGATTATAGGTAGTCTGTTAAACTGAGAGTAGAATGGGCTATAGATGGTGTTTGGAAGATGAAGGTAAGAGGTGTGCATGATGTCATATGGAATTCATGTTCACTCTTTGCTGAGTGACCAACAATGAAGAATGATTCTGTTTCTCATAGGATGTGCTTCTCTCGTTCACGGGTCCTACCCACGGCATATGGCATGGATGTGTGAATTTTTAGGTACATATTATATAATCTGTGAATGTTCATGGCCTCCGGTGCAGGTTAACGTGCAAAGCTTGTAGTTAGTGGTGTTAGCAGCAGCGTGCGACGGAGCATTTCTTAATCAGTTGCATTTATTAATAAAGGTGGAGCAAAGTAATTGTGCCTATTCCTTTGTCTTATTTAGGGCTTTAACTCTCAATCTGACATCACTTTATTTCAAATGCATTGTAAGACAGGAAGAACATTGAGATAGTATCAAAACCCACTTCCTTTTATGTACAAAAATAAAGAGCTCTGACAGCAAAACTGATACTTCTAGTTGAAAATCGATAGAAACTGGCTTGATAATAGGTATACCTTTCAGCCAAATAGGAACGGAGAACAGAACTTTGAAATTAAGTCCAATATTAAAAGTAGTTTATTGATTTCCATGTAAAGTGGAAGAACTTAGAAGTTCATAGTTTTGGTTCCTAATTGTCAGACAGGAAACAATGTTCAGAGAAGAGCTTTATGGAATTCCAAGCCAAGGTAAGGTGGACTAAATCCAGGAAAAAAAAAAAAGATTAAAATCAACTCTTTCTGTTACTTTTTTGGTAGAATCATAGCTAAGCAGAGTCTCTTCCCCCAAATAAAATATAAATGTTGATGCATGAAGCAATGATAGAAGTATTATTTTTATTTTCTGGTAGAGAAAGTTTATTCAATTTTGGCCTGCTTTTGAAGTGTCTTAAGAAACAAGTTAATTATATAAAATACACCTTTTTACTTATAAGGAATTACTAATTCTTTCCAGGGGCATAATATAATGTTAATTTAATTGCTTGTTCAAAGGTACTTTAAATTAGGAATTTGATAAATACTGTGTTTGTAGTTAATTTCCCATACCAAAGACCTGCCTGCCCTGTAATAATCATTTCTATATGTAAGTTTACTGAATGGGGATGATTATGCTTAGAAATGTCTCCTTTACTTGAGAGAAAAACTCCTTTGGGCAAAGTTAACTTATGTGGAGAACGATCTTTGAGAGAGATCTTCTTTTTTTATGTCTTGTGGTTAGTGGCTGAGTAAGAGATTGAGCTCCGTCATGTATTAAACATGGCTCTATTAGGACTTGGATAGGTAGGATACCCAGAAGCAAGGAAAGGTACCCAGGTATGGCCTCTTCATCTTTGATCAGGGGATTGTTTGAATCTTAATCAGTAGCTGAACCTGCCGAGTTTGAGGTAGACTCTCTCTACTTTGTGTGGGAAGAAGATACTTAAAACCGAAACAGTCTGTTAACTTCTGGAAATGAAATTCCTCAAAAGACAGACTATGGTGAAAGTAAAAACTCTCCCTTAGGAGAAGGATTATGGTTTAGGAAGATTATAACAGTTTTGGATACTTTAGTTGTTAAAGAGTCTTTCAGCTATTAATCCTTCAACTATAGAAAAATGAGCTTCAGTTTTGTTGTTACTGCTTCATTACGTCTGATAGTATTTCTAATACTTGAGAAGGGGCCCCTTAGATGTCTTCAGGAAGAAATAGAATAGTGATTATTCACTAAAGTCTTTAATTCAGAGGCATCTAATATGGATAGTCTATATCCTTTTGACCTTGTTCAGTATATTACCATTGAAATAGAAAATTCTCAGTGCTGTAATATATCTGAAAAGTAATATCTTCTGAATGTATATATTTTCAGTGGGTAGTAGTAATTGTCCAGCAGCCTGAAACTGCTTCAGTCAACTATGTAAAACTGGCTTTAAGTGCCTCAAGTTCTAGGGGCGTCTGGGTGGCTCAGCTGGTTGAGCGTCCAGCTCTTGATTTTGGCTCAGGTCTTGATCTTAGAGTCATGAGTTCAAGCCTCAAGTTCTAAAATTTGTTTTAAATAATTTAAATAATAATAATATTTAAATAATAATAATTTTCTGAAAATAAGCTTAAAAACTCACTTCTCTGCTAGGTTGCTGGGGGTGGGAGTTGATTTTTAAGTCAAATAATAACTGTGGGTCCTTTGATCAGAGTTTGTTAATATTTTTAGAAGTGGCTAATATTTTATGTCTATGTATTTATATGAAAGCAAGCATTTTTGTTTCTAATTAGATACTAAATATGTTCCTAAACAAGGGTTTTTTTTTTTAAATTAACATATAATGTATTACTTGCTTCAGGTCTGTGAATCATCAGCCTGCCACAATTCACAGCGCTCTCCATAGCACATTCTCTCCCATCCCTGCCCTGTGTCCATCACCCAGACACCCCCATCCCTCCCACCCGCCTCCCCTCCAGCAACCCTCAGTTTGTTTCCTGAGATTGAGAGTGTCTTATGCCTTGTCTCCCTCGCTGGTTTCATCTAGTTTCATTTTCCCCTTCCTTCCCCTATGCTCCTCTGTCTTTCTCAAATTCCTCATATCAGTGAGGTCATGTGATAGTTGTCTAGTAAGAGAGCTTTTAAGCATTGAGCAGTCCACATTGGAGCACCAGTAGATCAGGATATAATCTTGAGAAGTATTATTTAGGCCATTCATTAGATTACTTACAAAATCAAAGAAATACCTCTATTTAGACTGCTCACCGCACTCATTCCTTCTCTGGTACGTATGTATTGTTTGTCAAGTATTTGGGAAATATAAATAAGGTATGGGCCCTGTCCATATCTAGAGGTACAGAAAAAGAAGCAGACAGTTAGCAAATGGCTTTAATAAGTAACAAGTGTTTATGTATCATGTTATGGCAACACTAGAGTCGGAAGTTGTTAACTTTACCTGGGTTAGTAAGTATTGTGTGAGTTACAGGATATTCTAATATACTTCCTTCCATTGGGAGTATAACCTCTAAGGAAGACAGGATGTATCATGGAAAGAAAACATACATAAAGACAAGAAGGTAGAAAGGAAGCCATATGAAGATAAGTTTGGGTGGAGGGGGAGATTCTGGAAAGAAGTGTAGGGATCAGTCTGTTCATCCTTAGTGCTAGTCTCCGTTAGTTAAAGGGTATTGCTGTGCATAAAGTGATTTCTTAGGAGAATTAAGAAATGTAGTATGTATGGGTCAGAGAATAGCAACACCACTGACTTCAAGTTTTCATAGCCACATACCAAGAGGAACAAAAAAATTTTTTTAAAGATTTTATTTGACAGAGAGAGAGAGAAAGAATGCTCAAGCAGAGGGATCAGCAGGCAGGGAAACAGGTTGGGAGCCTGACACAGAACTCGATCCCAGAACCCTGGGATCGTGCCCTTTGCCTAAGGCAGACACTTAACCAGCTGAGCCACCCAGGTGCCCCGAGGAACAAAATTTTTGTTTCTAGACCTTTTGCTGTTGGTTTCATCCTCTTGTCCACTTAAGATCTGAGTTAATACACTAGCTTTTCAAAATTTTAATTTCAATTTATTTTTATTATTATTTTTTTCTTTCAAGTTTTCATTTAAATTCCAGTTCATTAAATCCACTGGCTTTGATTTGTTTCTCTACTGATTGTTGTTGACTGTGGTGTCTCTCCCAGTTGGATGCCCTCCGGATGTGGGGCAACAATGAGGTGTTAGCAGGTGGCGCTGGTGGCAGTGGCAGTCAATTCACCTGAGGCAGAACGAAGGAGCTAGACGTTTATTGAATACACACCACAAGGGAGCAGCAGGCAAGACAGTAAAAGAGAGACTATCTGCACAAAGGGGTAGGTGAGGGCTGTTTTTAAAGGGGAGGAGCTAGGACGTACGGGGATATATGGCATTTTCCCCTTTTTTGGTAATTGTGCCTGATTATAAGTCGCCCATTGGTCAGTTAGGGCTTGTGGATGTTGGTCAAATTAGGGTCCACTGGGGACCCTTCTGTACTAAGCCAGGGGGCTGGGAAGAGGGGGCCCTTTTGCCTGGTTCTATGTTCCATTGCTCAAGCCTGTTGCCTAAAAGCAACCTCTACATTTATGTTAGTTCAGTTTATTTCTAATCACTGGTATTTGGGCTAAAAGAGTTCATTTCCATTTCACTCTTGAAAAAATCATTTGTTCTGTGGATTTCCTTGATACAGGATGAGATTAATTGGTGACATTAATTGGTCTTATTTGGAATAAAAACAAACTGATAGTATAGAAGCGTGAGGGATGATTTTTCTCCAAGTGCCACTGTGTAAGATAGGATTATGAACAGTGTTTCAGTCCTTGTGGGACTTTGTGGGCCAACACACTGGTATCCTAGCACTAACCAGTGATCTGTGAAACCCAGGAAACATTGGAATGGAGGGAAAGCAAAAATCATGATTTCCCACTGCTTTGTGTTGATTTGAGAGCTAAAGAAATCTAATGTGTCTTGCGCTGAAATTGAATTTACACTGAAATTAACCTGCAGCACACATACTGTCAAAAATTAATGTCATTTTTTTTAAAAGATTTTATTTATTTATTTGACAGAGAGAGATTACAAGTAGGCAGAGAGGCAGGCAGAGAGGGAGGAGGAAGCAGACTCCCCGCTGAGCAGAGAGCCTGATGTGGGACTCGATCCCAGGACCCTGAGATCATGACCTGAGCCGAAGGCAGCAGCTTAACCCATTGAGCCACCCAGGCACCCCTGTCATTTGTTTTTTAAAAAGATTATAAATAGGGGCTTGATGAAGTTAAAATGCAGCATTAATGTTCATTTTTCAAACAATGTCCTATTCTTAATATCTTTATCCTTTTTAAAATGTAGCTCTAGGAGATCTTAGTTCCTTATTTTGTAACTCTGTGTAACTCTGTAACTCTCTGTAACTCTCCATGCCCTTCCCATACACCTCCTACCCTGCATCCTCCCCTCCCTGGCCAGCTGGTTTATTCCCAGACTTTTCATCACAAAGTATTCTTCTCTTCCCTCCTCTGTCTATTATGGACTGAAACTTAAGTAAAATATAGTAAAAATGGCCCAGCGGTGTCAAGTTTCTATGAAAGCACCTAAATGTTTGTTCTCACTTTTTGTATTTATTGTGTAACAGACCGGTCTTTGGACTACATTTGAATAGTAATAGTCTAGCTGGACCACATTTAAACAGCAGTGGTTTTAAATGATTTTTTAGTCTTATAAACTATTGGGAATGCTGTTTTTCTTTAACAAGGAAGGAGGGAAAATCTTGTATTTCTCCTTTAAAGGAAGAAAAACATCAAATGATCTTGCCCCCCCTTCTTTGAATTGAGAGTGGAAAATAACTCCGCCTTCCTGAGCAAATAATGAACTAGAATGATTGTTTACTAGCACTGCAGGGGCATTAGGCCCCCTCTCAGTCACTGCTCATCCTTCCTTAGAAGTAGCTACTGTTGTGGCCTCTGTCAGTATAGATTAGTTTTGCCTATTTAAAATTTTTATTAAATTATATTCAGAGGGGCGCCTGGGTAGCTCAGTGGGTTAAGCCCCTGCCTTCAGCTCAGGTCATGATCTTGGGGTCCTGAGATTGATCCTCGCATTGGGCTCTCTGCTCAGCAGGGAGCTGCTTCTCCCTCTCTCTGCCTGCCTCTCTACCTACTTGTGATTTCTCTCTCTGTCAAATAAATAAATAAAATCTTTAAATAAATAAATAAATATTCAGAAAAACACACTTTATAAAGCTTGCTGGATTTTCACAGATGGGACAGCACTGAGAACCAGCGTTCAGATCTAAGAACAAACCATTGTCAGTGCTCCAGGAGTCCTCGCTCTGCTCCCTTCTGGTAATAACCGTTGCCCCAAGTAACCACTGTAATAATTTCTGTTAGTGTAGATAAGACATGTCTGGGACAGAACCAGAAGCTGTTCTTGAACTTAAATCATGCTGTTGGCGGGGGGGCGCAATAATGTTTGTAAGTTTTCATCCATGTTTTTGTATATATTCGACAGATTCTTAAAACTCTGTAGTATTCTGTTTTATTAGCTATTTCCCCCAAGAGCTCTACTTATCTATTCTACCACTGGTAAACATCAGGTTACTTTCAGTATTTGCCTATTCTCTTGTGAATGCTTTTGTATCTCTTTCTTTTGTGTGCTCCTTTCTTTTGGGTATGTACTTGGGAGCAGAATTAACTGTAGTGTGTCCTGCCCATTCTTCAGAGCGGTTGCACCAATTTATACTCCCACCAATGTGTGAGTTCAGCTCTTTCACACGCTCACTCATTGTCGGTCTTTTAAATTTTAGACTTTGGTTAATATGTAATAGTGTTCCATGTGGTTTTAAGTTGTATTTTCATAATGCCAACAGAATTGGAGTCCTCTTCATTATGAATCATTTGAATATCTCTTTATGGGTGCCTTTTCCAGTCTTTTCCATTTTTCGTGGGTCATCTTTTCCTTAATGATTGTAGTTCTTCATATATTGCCTTATTGAATATATATCTTATAAGTAACTACTTCCTCTTTATGGCCCGTCTTTTTTACTCTGTAAAAAGTATCTTTTGAGGAATACAATTTCCCAATTTTTAATATAATCCAGTACATCCTTAAGAAAATTTCCTCTCCCACTGACATGAAAATAGTTTCTTCTGGGCCATAAAACATGCCTTAACAAATTTAAAGGAATGGAAATTATCTAATGTCTGCTCTCAGATCACAGTTAAACTGGAAATCAGTAATAGAAAGATAACTGGAGGGCTCCTGGGTATCTTGGTTGTGTCTGCCTTCGGCTTGGGTTGTGCTTCTGGGGTTCTGGGATGGAGCCCCACGTCAGGCTCCCTGCTCAGCGTGGCGTCTGCTGCCCGGTCCCTTGTTTATGTGTGTGCATGCTCTCCTCCTTAATAAATAAATAAAACCTTTAAAAAAAGAAAGATAACTGGAAAATAGCAAAATACATGGAGATTAAACAACACACTCTGAATAAAAACCAGGGTCAAAGAAGAAGTCTTGAAATTTTAAAATATTTTGAACTTAATGAAAATGAAAACAATGTATCAAAATTTGTGGTATGCAGTGATGAAAGCACTGATTTGCCTTTTTTAAAAAAGGGAAAAGACCTACATACACAAATTCAGGTTGAAGTAAGCCCAAAACAAGAAAAACTTTTTCACAGTACTTTAAGAACTTAGATGAAATGGGATGATTTTGTAGGAAAATAGAATGCATAAAAATTGAACCCAATAGATAGAAAATCTAAACAATAAGTTTTCATACAAATAGTGATATAGAAGAGCTCCCCTTCAAATGAACACCATACTTAAATGGTTTTTCAGGGAAATTCAACCATATGTGAAATGGGTCTATTTTTCATACCATACTCTAGAATAAATTCCCCCAAAATGAGGGATATAATGTAAAACATGAAATGAAGTACTTAGGGAAAGCATGTGTGAATTCCTTTTAAAACCTGAGAATAATGAAACTTTAAACTGTTTCTGGAAAGTATTTGATTTTATGCCCTGACTCAGCAAACCCACTTCTCAGAATCAATCCACAGACATACCATCAATAATACAAAATAACACAGCTTAAACTAATGCTTCTCAAACTTGAGCATGCATGAAAATTACGTGGAGCTTTTTTTTTTTTTTTTTTAAGATTTTATTTATATATTTGACAGAGAGAGACAGTAAAAGAGGGAACACAAGCAGGGGGAGTGGGAAAGGGAGGAGGCTTTTTGCTGAGCAGGGAGCCTGATGAACCAAAGGCAGTCGCTTAAGGACTGAACCACCCAGGTGCCTTCATGGAGCTTATTTTGACACAGATTCCTGGGCCCTACCTTCAGAGTTTCTGATTCGGTGGACCTGGGCTGGGATCTAGTAATTCCATTTCCAACAGATTTTTAATTTTTAAAGATTTATTTATTTATTATTTTTTTTAAAAGATTTTATTTATTTGACAGAGAGAGAGAAATCACAAGTAGGCAGAGAGGCATGCAGAGAGAGGGGGAAGCAGGCTCCCTGAAATCATGACCTGAGCTGAAGGCAGAAGCTTCACTGAACCACTCAGGCACCCCAAGATTTTATTTATTTGAGAAAGAGAAGTGCGTACAGGGAGAGCGGGAGAGGGAGGAGCACGCTCCCTGCTGAGCAAGGAGTCCAACGTGAGGCTCATCAAGGGCATATGCTTAATTGAGCCACCCAGGAGCCCCTCCAACAAATTTTTTTTTTTTTTTCAGATTTTATTTATTTATTTGACAGATCACAAGTAGGCAGAGAGGCAGGCGGAGAGAGAGGGAAGCAGGCTCCCCATGGAGCGGAGAGCCCAACCTGAGCCGAAGGCAGAGGCATCAACCCACTGAGCCACCCAGGCGCCCCCAATAGATTTTTTAATACTGATTGTGTTTTTCCTAGTGTAACACCTTAAGAGCCACTGGTTAAGATTGTCGTAATAAGAGCAAAAGTCCAGAAAGAACCAATATACTCATCATTCTGGTTGAAGAAATTACAGTACATTTGCACAGTGGAGTTCTGTGTACCTGTGAAAAGGAATGTGGAAGATCTCTATATTCTGTTCCAGAATGTTCCCAAGGATATATTGAATATATTAAGTTTTTAAAAAATCAATATTCTGGACAACTTATGATATTTGATTCTTTGCTTAAATGAGCTAAAGTATTAAAATATCTATACTGTTTTCACCAAAACAAAAACACTAGTTAAAAAACAATGGAAGGGGCGACGCCCGGGTGGCTCAGTGGGTTAAAGCCTCTGCCTTCAGATCCGGTCATGATCTCAGGGTCCTGGGAAGCCCCACATCAGGCTCTCTACTCAGCAGGGAGCCTGTCCCCCCCCCCCCCCCCCCCCGCTCTCTCTGCCTACTTGTGATCTCTCTCTCTCAAATTAATAAATAAATAAAATCTTTAAAATATATTTTTAAGAAAGCAGTGGAAGGGTATAAATTAATATAAATGACCTCCTAAATGGGGGGAGAATAAAGAGGTATGTACAGGGGAGGGAACTAGACTTACATGGAAGTAAGTTGTTTTATCATTTTACATCATTAAAACAAGTTTTTAAAATGTACTTTCTAGAAATATGAAACAAAACAAGTTCAGGAATATGTCAAATTTGTGTCATAATGACATAAGAATGTTGTTTGGAATATATCTTAGTTACAGGAGACCAAACACCAATAAATCTTAGACTTCATTCAGTTGTCTTATTTTCAGTAATAGGTATGGTTTCTTTGAAATTAGATCTATAGTAGAAAGCAAATTGATAATTACAGTAATGTTATCAGGAACCAGGATTATCAAGGAAGAAGAGAAGTGATAGAATAATAGAATCAGAAAAGTTAGGTGCCAATCCTGTGATCTTTAATTTAGTTTGGTATCCCTCCATGAATTTATTTTTCTCTTTCTAAAAGAAAGGCCTTTCTTGTTCCAGCCATTGAAAAGTCCCAGAAACAGCAGTAACCGCATAGCAGTGAGCACTCCCTACCATGCACCATGTGGTCTTTTTAACAACATTACCAATTAAAAGACACCAGGTTCTTTGTAGAAGGGGCTGATCCAAGTTGGGCCAAAAAATATGCAGGGTTGCCTGAGACATTTCTTGTGGCTGGATACTGCTGAAGCCATGTCATAGAGGTGGTTCACAAATTGAAGGGTCTCCCATAAGACCAAAAGGTTATAGTTTGAATGCCAAATTCATAATGATTGTTTTTGATTTAAACATTCCAAATACATAAACATCAGTGGGTTGATGATGACACTTCAAAATCAGTTTTACATACCATGAGTTTACTGAGACTGCTGAAACAAATTATCACAAGCCAGGTGCCTGAAAACAACAGAAATTTATTTTCTCCCTTTCTGGAGGCCAGGAATCTGAAATCAGGGTGTCAGCCACACTCCCTATGGAGGCTCTACGGGAGAACTCTGTTTCTTGTATCCTTCAGTTTCTGGTGGTTGCTGACTTCCTTGCCTTGTGGCCACATCACTGCAATCTCTGCCTGTCTTCACCTTCTTTTCTGTCTGCCCTGTGTGTCATTGGATTTAGGACACTGAGATAATCCAGGATGATCTCAAGATCCTTAACTTAATTACACCTGCCAAGACTTTTTCCAAATAGTGTAACTTGCACAGATTCTGGGGATTAGGACATAATTTTTTGGTGGCCACCATTCATCCCACAACAACTACCCACTCATTTTGAAAATATACTGAGTTTGGGACGCCTGGGTGGCTCAGTGGGTTAAGTCACTGCCTTCGGCCCAGGTTATAATCTCAGGGTCCTGGGATCGAGTCCTGCATTGGTCTCTTTGCCCGGCAGGGAGCCTGCTTCTCTCTCTGCCTCTGCTTGCCTCTGTGCCTGCTTGTATACTCTCTCCCTCTCCTTCTCTCCGACAAATAAATAAAATCTTAAAAAAAAAGAAAAGAAAAGAAAAAGAAAATATACTAAGTTTGAATCTTGGCTGTGCCCCTGTCTGAGTCCTCTGGTAAACTAATTAAATTTCCTGATATGTAAAATTTAGATGATATTACAATATACAAAGAGTGTATATATTTGAAATTTATGTATGAATATATGTCCTTGGTTTGAGCTTTGTGTCAGGCTCCCTGCTCATTGGAGAGTCCGCTTCTCCCTCTCCACCGGTACCCCCTGCTTGTACTTCTTTTTCTTTCTGTCTCAAATCAATAACTAAAACGTTTTAAAAAATAAATATATGTCTTTAAAAATCTTTTCATTTTTTTTTTTTAAAAGATTTTATTTATTTATTTGACAGAGAGAGATGACAAGCAGGCAGAGAGGCAGGCACAGAGAGAGGAGGAAGCAGGCTCCCCTCTGAGCAGAGAGCCCGATGCGGGGCTCGATCCCAGGACCCTGAGATCATGACCTGAGCCGAAGGCAGAGGCCCATCCCACTGAGCCACCCAGGCGCCCCAATCTTTTCATATTTTTATTTGTGTAGAAAAATGTCAGTAAGGATGCTAAGCCAAATATATCATTTAGTTATTTCTAACTAGAATTAGAAGAGTTTGGATGGGAATAGAAAGGACTTTTACCCATCTTATTTTTTTTTTTTTTTTTTTTTTTTTTTTTGAGGAGCACGCTTACTTGGGGTGCCTGGGTGGCTCAGTGGGTTAAAGCCTCTGCCTTCGACTCAGGTCATGATCCCAGGGTCCTGGGATCAAGTCCCGCATCGGGCTCTCTGCTCAGCGGGGAGCCTGCTTCCTTTCCTTTCTCTCTGCCTACCTCTCTGCCTTCTTTTGATCTCTTGTCAAGTGGATAAATAAAATCTTTAAAAAAAGAAAAAAAAAAAAGATCACCCTTACTTGACAGAGAGAGACACAGTGAGAGAGGGAACACAAGCAGCATGAATGGGAGAGGGAGAGCCCTGAGCAGGGAGCAAGGAGCCCTATAAGGGACTGGATCTCAGGACCTTGGGGTCATGGCCTTAGCTGAAGGCAGACGCTTGATGACTGAGCTACCCAAGTCCCCCACTTGTACCGTCTTAGAGGGTAGTTCAGTGAAATCCTGTTCAGATGAACCTAGCATGGTGTTAGAGGCATAGAAGATAGTTACTTTTGGTTGTTCTTCCTAATAAAATTGTGTTTGAAGACGGTGTAGCCACTGGAAGTAATTACGAGACAGAAGTTTCTCACCATGTTTTTAAGCCTTTAATATTTAAAAGTTAGGACAGAGTTTAAGTTTCATAGATGTTATGAGACCTGTACTTGGCATTGAGTTAGTTAATTAATATTCGTTATTTTTATTATGTCCCTTTAAGAACATTGGTCAAATCAAAGACAGGAAGTAACAAGTGTTGAGAAGGATTACATTCCTGTGGAATTGTAAAAATGGTATAGCCATTTTGGAGAACATTTTGACGGTGCCTCAAAAAGTTAAACATAAAGTTGATGTAAGACACCCAGCAGTTCTACTTTAAGATCTGAACCCAGAAGAATTAAAAATACATGTCCAACACAAAATCATGCTCATTAGTTTTCTTCATATCATATTTCGGAAAGGACAAAAGGGGAACTAACCCAGGTTGTCCCATCACCTAGTGAATGAACAAAATGCAGCGTTCGCATACAGTGGTCTATTGTTCGATGATAAAAAGGAAGCATTGATCCATGCTTCAGTATAGATCAAACTTTAAAACCTGCTCAGTGAAAAAAAGCCAGTGACAAAAGAGCTTGTATTGTCTGATTCCATTTATATGAAAGGTCTAAAATAGGCAAATGTATAGGGACATAAAGTAGATTAGTGATTGCATAGCACTAGGGGCATAGTTAGGGAAAAGAGGGGTGATAGCCAACCAGTACAGGATGTTTGTGGGTCGTGGATATTGATTCTGGGGATGGCTGCACAACTTTTAACCAAAGCCATTGAAATTTTACACTTTAGGTGAGTTGTATCTTACATAAATCTTCTATGAGTAAGCCGTTGTTTTTTTAAAATTGGTCAACATAAGCAGACAAAGGATGTGGTTTCTTTTTGCTGCTCAGTTATCTCAGGAATTATTCATCTTTATTTTTGTATTTTGTACAATATATCACACTGAATTTTTTCTTGATGTTGTACTTTATGTCATTTCTTTCCCATATATAAACCAGATCGTAAGGGAGGGAGCGCAAAGGCAGGTATGCCAGGTGTGATAAGTCACCTTCTTAGTATCGTCTGCTGTTGCATCCTCTTTAAATGTTATCTGCTATGTATTCCTTTCTTAGGACTTAAAACAATCTGTTGAAAAGCTGTTTTCCCAAACGTGTATAGTCCAGTGAACCATGCTTCTGCATTGTTACATCAGGTAGCTACCCACCAACACACTTTATATGGTGTCATTAAGCGCTGTAGTTACGCCATGAGATGCCATTTTTCTATCTGGGCCTTTTCAGTCCAGTTACTGTGGAATGGAGAAGGTGTTAGGAAGCATCTAGTCTTCCAGAGTCATTACTGGCAGTAGGGATTACTGTTTTTATTATTTCTGTTTTTAAGGGGCCTGAATCAGCATTTTATTTGTCACCTCTTACCATGAGTAATGCACTGCTGAACTTTACAGAACATAAAAATCTAATTGCTATTTTAGTATAGTAGGGTATAGGCTCCTGAAACTGTTACGCACGTAAGTCTAAGGTTTGGGCAAGCTCCGATGAGGTCTGAGACAGTAGTGATGAAGGAGAGAGGAATTACACCAGTGCAAATGTGCATTGCTTCCATGAGAGAAGTCCCGAAGCACCCTCTCCCACTGGTGGGCTGGAAACTGTTGGTTTTAAGAGATGAAGGAATATTAAGAATTTAAGTTTTAGTAGAGTTTTTGAGGTAGAATGGCCTAGTACTGCCTTCATTTTAAAGATAAGGAAGGGGCGCCTGGGTCGCTCAGTGGGTTAAAGCCTTTGCCTTCGGCTCAGATCATGATCCCAGGGTCCAGGGATCTAGCCCCGCATCGGGCTCTCTGTTCCGCAGGGAGCTTGCTTCCTCCTCTCTCTCTCTGCCTGCCTCTCTGACTACTTGTGATTTTTGTCAAATAAATAAATAAAATCTTAAAAAAAATAATAAAATAAAGATAAGGAAGACCCATTCTGTCAGCCCAGGGCTCTTTCACTATATCATGTTGTCTTTAGATTTACGTTAAGAACCTACATACTATCCAGGAGGCTCTAGAATCTTCTCAGGTTTTATCTGACTTGATGACTCATGGTTTATATTCTGCTTCCTGTTTCAGTCAATCTATTGAAAAAATCAAAGAATGAAAAGTAATGAATACTAACACCCATCCCTTCCCCATCCTATCATCCTTCACTAGAGCTTTCTGAGGAAATAATCTGAAAAGGGAGGCTGTTTGCAGTAGAACTCCAAAAAGAAGATCCTTCCCAAAAGTGTTTGGTCACAGTTCTTAATACAGGTAGCAGCATATGATTGGGGAAGGAATGGTGCTTGATACCAACTGTGATAACCACATTATTTATTGTCATTTTTCTCTCCATTAGTATCGTCTAGACTGTCACAGCCATCCTCTCCCCAGTCAGGCTGCCCATCACCTACCATTCCAGCAGGTAAAGTCATTTCTCCGTCACAGAAGCACAGCAAGAAGGCACTAAAGCAGGTAATCATGCTAATGTGTGTATATCAAGTCTTATCTCCTACATTACAAATTCATGATTCTAGAAGTCACTGAAAATTTCTTGAAAGGGCTTTAGGTCCTTTTAAGGAGAAATTTCATGCAGTTTCCCAATTTGGATTTAATAATTTATGTATTTGTGTGTTTTAGGTTTGTGGTAGCTAGTCTTTTTATCGCGTTTTAAAAGCTCTTTATTTGTTCCTGATTTGCTAAGAGGTTTGTGTGCATGTTTATGGTTTTTAAAATATAAATAGGTGTTGAACTTTTCAGGTTTGTTTCTTCAGCATTTATTGGGATGATCAGGTAGCTTTTCTCTTTAAATTTGCTAATATATAGACTTCCATGACTAAAATTTTCTAATGTTAACATATACTTAGGTTTCAGGAATAAATTACATGTTTCTTACATATTTTTTAATATGTTGTGAATTTTTCTTATTTAAGATTTTTGCTTGGATTTTGCTGTTTTCTTGTATAATACTTGTACAATTTTGGAATCAGGGTGGTTCTAGCGTTAATAAAATAAGTTGGGTAGCTTGCTTATTTTTCTAGATTTTGGAAAACAATTAAGTGTTTTCTTAACATTTCAGTTTCATCTGTTACTCATTTGATTCCTGCTTTTTGAACTAATTTTGGAAAAAAAATTTTTTTTTAAAAGATTTTATTTATTTATTTGACAGACAGAGATCACAAGTAGGCAGAGAGGCAGGCAGAGAGAGAGGAAGGGAAGCAGGCTCCCTGCTGAGCAGAGAGCCCAATGTGGGGCTCGATCCCAGGACCCTGGGATCATGACCTGAGCCGAAGGCAGAGGCTTAATCCACTGAGCCACCCAGGCGCCCTGAAAAAAATTTTTCTTAATTTTGTATATATCTCTTAGAAAAATAGTCTATTTCATCTAACTTTTAAAAATACTTGCATAGGGGCACCTGGGTGGCTCAGTGGGTTAAAGCCTCTGCCTTCGACTCAGGTCATGATCCCAGGGTCCTGGGATCGAGCCTCACATCAGGCTTTCTGGTTGGCGGGGAGCCTGCTTCCCCCTTCCCTCTGCCTGCCTCTTTGCCTACTTGTGATCTCTGTCAAATAAATAAATAAAATCTTTAAAAAAAAAAAAAGAAAAGAAAAGAACATAGCGGGAAATGAGTATGAAGAGGCAGTGGGAACCGAGTAGCTAGTTACTCCACACTTTTTTTTTTTTCCTTTTTTGCATGATTGTCTTGAAGGTTAAAGCTTAAAGTGGCAATTTAGCAAGGTCATAGATTTCCAATCTTTTTCCGAAATGTAGCTTTACTTTCTTAGATTCTGTGTCTTTTTTTTCTTCTTTAAACCTTGTGTTAAAAAGTTGTCTTTGCATATTTTCATGACTAAACTCCAGGAAGCTAACTGTCTTCTTATTCATTCTGAATAGTTTAGTGTTGTGTTTGATATAAACTAGAAACATTATAGAAATGAAACTATGCTGAAATAGCCAGAAGAAACTATACTATTCCTGGAACTAGTATTTTCTGACTTCCCTTCCCGTCTCTTTACTGTGTTGCGATAAATTGCTGAGGATTTGGTTATTGTGCCAAATCTTACCGCTCTTACAGGAGATCAGAATCAAGTAATTATTTAACACCTATTGTTCAAGTGTATCATCTCTGAAATAGATGTAAGCTAAATATTTATATTTTTACATAGAGCTAATGGAAGTGGTACTCTTTCTGGTGAAGGACTTAGAATTTTATTTCCAGAAAAGATTGGAAACCTCTAATTTTTTACTGCAACAAGTATGGAAAGTCCATGCCTTACTGGTGATTTTAAGTTCTAAAAATGGTTGTGAGTAATTCTCATATTTATACACAAGAGTAATACTGCCAAAAAATATTCCGACTCTTAAATATCATTTTGGACTTGTATTTAATTGGTCTCATTTAGGTTCTTGTTTACTTTGATATCAAGCTTTCAGAGAAATTGGATGATCGTCATGTTGCTCATCACTTAAACAGCAATCGTTCAGTTTCTGTTATTACTAAAAAATTATTTTATTTTATTGCTTCTAATTAGTTTTCTTTTACAGGCTCTGAAACAGCAACAGCAAAAGAAGCAGCAGCAACAGCAATGCAGGCCGAGCATGTCCATCTCCTCCAGCCAGCCTCTCTCTCTGAAGACTGTCAAAGCATCCAGTGACTCTGCACCCACCAAACCTGGTAGGCAGACATGGGTGTCTGTCTTTTTCCAATGTTTCTGGCTATTTTTCTAATTTGTATACCTTACCATTTGTTTTCAAGTTATTGGGTTTCTTTACGTAGTCAATTATTGTCAGATCATCAATATAAATCCTTTCAGGATACATGGGAAAATTTTATGCAGAATCATCATGCAGTTATGAAAAAATAAATTGGCAAAATAGGCACATTAGAATGAAATCAATGACTGACTTCCAAGATGCCTAACCCACTGATATTGGATGCCTCTAAACAGTGACCTTACAAAGTGATGTTGCCAAGACTAAACTCTTCACCAGCTCTCTGCTTTAAAGATAAAAAACTTTCAGGGCTCCTGGGTGGCTCAGTGGGTTAAAGCCTCTGCCTTCGGCTCAGGTCATGATCCCAGGGTCCTGGGATCGAGCCTCGCATCGGGCTCTCTGCTCAGCGGAGAGCCTACTTCTTCCTCTCTCTCTGCCTGCCTCCCTGCCTACTTGTGATCTCTCTCTCTCTCTTCTCTTTGTCAAATAAATAAATAAAATCTTGGGGGGGAAAAAAAAGATGCAAGTAATCTCTAAAAAGAAAATGATAAAGCTCTTGAAAAAAAAAAAAAAGATAAAAAGCTTTCCTAAGAAAATAGGCTACATTTGCGTTTCCATTAATATAAACACAGGCGTTTGGATTTTTGTTGTTGTTTTGTTTTTCATCTAACCCCCAGATTAGATACAGACTTTGTATTATATTATCCATGCATTTTTATCCTAGCTGATTATATGGGCCTGCCAAATTTAAACGGCATCTTGCAGAACTTTGCTCTTTTTTTTTTAGAACTTTGCATTTTTGTTAGGAGGGAAGTTTACCACCAGAAGCAAATAATGCGTTGGGAGAGGGAAGTGATTTTATTTTACTTTTTAACTCTGAACTTGCAGACTCAAAACACATTTGCAGGGTCACATTGCATCACACATAACTCCTTTCAGTTTGTGTTGAATGACTTGTTCGATTGGTTTTTATCTATAACCTCAGTGTCACCAGTCTCTGATGTATTTTTTCTCTTAGCAGTATGGGAAGGAAAGCCGTCTGATGGGCAGTCAAGCAGCCCTCAAAACTCCAACTCCAGCTATTCGTGTTCCGTTCAAGTGGAAAATCCCTTGCTAGGCTTGGGGAAGAAGTCATTCCAGAGGTCTGACAGGCTCCACACAAGTAAGTTAATTTACAAACTTTTGGTTCTGCATCTTAATTTGTCAACTCCGTGTTTGAAATTCATCAGCTCTTTTGTGGGGTTTGGTTTTTTTTTTTGGCAGTAGGTTGTTTTTTTTTTTAAATTTTTTTTTTTTTTTTTTTTTTTTTAAGATTTTATTTTATTTATTTGAGAGAGAGAGACAGTGAGAGAGAGCATGAGCGAGGAGAAGGTCAGAGGGAGAAGCAGACTCCCCATGGAGCTGGGAGCCCGATGTGGGACTCGATCCCGGGACTCCAGGATCACGCCCTGAGCCGGAGGCAGTCGTTTAACCAACTGCGCCACCCAGGCGTCCCTGGCAGTAGGTTGTTTTGTCTGGCATTATTTATGCCTTACTTCTGTGCACAGAAAAGGAGAAGGACTCATAATGAAACATGGTAAACTGACCCTTTTTTCCTGCTCCCTTTGAAATCCCACTGAGATGGAAATACGGAAATAAAAAAGATAGATTAATAAGAGTGAAGAAAACAAGGAGACAACAGATCAGCAAGCACAAGCAGTGTCAAGAAACTCTGATGAGAACTGGATGCCGAGCAGCTGATGTCAATAACAAGCAAGCTAGCTAAGGCTGCAGAACACCAGAAAGAGTCTAGAATAGGAGACCTCATATATCGTAGCGGGGAGGGTGAAGTCTAGGTTTGAAAAGTGGAACCTTTTTTGAAGGTTAATAGGAAGCAGTTTGATGCCTCACCCTGGCAGGAGATAAGTGGTTTATTTTATTTTATTTTTTTAAAGACTTTATTTATTTATTTGACAAACAGAGATCACAAGTAGGCAGAGAGGCAGGCAGAGAGAGAAGGAAGCAGGCTCCCTGCTGCGCAGAGAGCCCGATGTAGGGCTCAATTCCAGGACCCTGACCTGAGCCGAAGACAGAGGCTTTAACCCACCGAGCCACCCAGGCGCCCCAAGTGGTTTATTTTTGAGGTGACATGCAACCGTACAGACTTCAAACTCAGAGATACCACTCATGGCTAATGGCAGATAATGAGACAGTATACTGAAATCAGGGAAATCAAGAAAAATAGAAACACCAATAGTGATCTTTCTGCTTGGCTTCCAGAATGCTAGTAGTAAGGCATATTTCTGTCACTACAGCTTCCTTCCAGCCCCAGCTGTGTTCCAGCAGCAGATGGGTGGATTGGTGCCTTAAGAAATTGAATAGCCTTAGGGCATCTGGGTGGCTCAGGTCTTGATCCCAGGGTCCTGGAATTGAGCCCCGCATTGGACTCCCCGTTCAGCGAGGAGCCTGCTTCTCCTTCTCCCTGCTTCTCCCCCTACTTGTGCTCTCTCTCTCTCTCTGCCAAATAAATAAATACAATCTTTAAAAAAAAAAAAAATGAATAGCCTACAGGAAAACATCTGAAGGCAAATTTATAGATTCCCAGCTAAATAGAAATCATCTTGGTCACACTTCTGGGAAGCACACAATTCTGTAAGACTCACCTATCCATCCACAATTTTGAGTCAGCCCTTAATGCCTTTCCATTGTGATTATTTATGATTACCTTTGAAGAAGACCTCCATCATAAGACACAGAATCTGAAATCCAGATTCAGAAGAAACAGGCAATTCCAGAAGATTTAAAACAAATAACTTCAAAAACTGTAATACCCACAGAAAGATATAAAAGATGATACTGCATCCATGAAAGAACAGACTGCGGTTTTAAAAACTGAAAAATAAGCAAAGAGTTCCAGGGTATTAATAAGAAGGTAACCGAAATAAAATGTAATAATAGATGGAGCACCTGGGTGGCTCAGTCGGTTAAGGTCTGCCTTCAGCTCAGGTCACGATCCCAGGATCCTGGGATCAAGCCCACAGGGAGCCCGCTTCTCCCTCTCCCTCTGTCTGCTTTCCCCCCCTCCTTGTGCTCTCTCTCTCTCTGACAAATAAATAAAATTTTAAAAAATGGTAGGACCATCAGAAAGAACAGAAATTGAAAGAGGGGTTAAGATAATAAGCGAAATAATAAAATTCCAGAGAATTAAAAGCCGCAGATTCCCAAGATGAAAGTTCATAATTGGTGTCAAGAAACATGAATAAAGGGTGCCTGAGTGGCTTAGTGGGTTAAGCCTCTGCCTTACGCTCAGGTCATGATCTCCGGGTCCTGGGATCAAGCCCTGCATCGGGCTCTCTGCTCAGTGAGCAGCCTGTTTCCCCCTCTCTCTCTGCCTATCTCTGCCTACCTGTGATCTCTTTCTCTCTGTCAAATAAAGAAAATCTTTAAAAAAAGAAAGAAAGAAAGAAACATGAATAAAAGGAAACCTGTTCCAAGGGCGTTCTTTCAAATTTTAAAACACCCAGAATAATGAGAAGATTCCAAAAAAGCAACCAAAGAGAAAGAAAATACTTCATATACAGAGATGCAAGAATTGGATTGATAAACATCTCAGTAGCAGAATAGAGGCTAAAAATGTGTAGCAGTGCTGACAAAATTCATAGGATTAGTTTATACCAGACCCATTTATAGGTTCCAGCCCCTTCCAAGCTGTTAAGTGTGACAACAGAATTAATAATATTTTCAGACTGTGCTTTTATTGGTTTGTTTTTATGAAATTCTTCATTAAAAAATAAGAGGGTGCCTGGGTTTGCTCAGTGGGTTAAGCCTCCGCCTTTGGCTCAGGTCATGGTCTCAGGGTCCTGGGATCGAGCCCTGCATCGGGCTCTCTGCTCAGCAGGGAGCCTGCTTCCTCCTCTCTCTCCACTTGTCTCTCTGCCTACTTATGATCTCTGTATGTCAAATAAATAAATAAAATCTTAAAAAACAAACAAACAAAAAAGCCGCCTGGTGGCTCAATGAAGTTAAGCATCTTACTCTTGATTTCAGTTCAAGTCATGGTCTCAGGGCCATGAGATCAAACTCTGGGTTTGACATATTAGTATACCTTCTATAAGTATGTAATTTATGAATATTTTTAATCTTTGGTAGTGGAATTGATGATCAAAGGGTATGCTTAGTTTATGGCAGATACTGCCTCTAACAAAAATGCACCATTTTATAATCCACCCAGAAGCAAACCAACGTTTACAAGGAAGTTGTCCGGCTGCTGGAAGGAGGACAGTAAGGCAAAGAAGCTGGTACCTCCCGCAAGTTGTAGACTAGGTTCTTAAATTGTGCCTGGTAATCTTTAAATTATTTCCTTTCCTGCCTTACCTGTCACTTAAGCATGTTCTTGGGGAGCAGGAACAAATTCAATAGGTCCTGCTCTCTGCAGGCACCAGGGCACCTGAGCCACAGCTCCTGCGGGACCGGAAATGCCTCTACATCCCCAAATGTAGCGTCATTTTCCAAAAGCACTATAATTAAAATTTAAATCAGTCCCAGAACAGCAAGTTTGGATTTTAAGAATTCTTTGGGCTGCCTAGGTGACCCAGTTGTTAGGCATGTGCCTTCAGCTCAGGTCATGATCCCGGAGTCCTAGGATCGAGCCCTGTGTTAGGCTCCCCGCTCCTCGGGAAGTCTGCTTCTCCCTCTCCCACTCCCCCGCTTGTGTTCCCTCTCTCACTGTGTCTCTCTGTGAAATAAATTAATTAATTAAAAGAATATTTCTCCTTTTTTTTCTTTTTTCTTTTTTTTTTAAGATTTTATTATTTTTAACTAATTTCTGTACCCAACTTGGTCTTGAACTCACAACCTTGAGATTTAGAGTCACACGCTCCACTGACTGAGCCAGCCATGTGCTCCCAGATTTCAAGAATTCTTTTTCATTTTTTATTTTACTTATTATTTATTTTAACATTTTATTTATTTATTTGGCAGACAGAGATCACAAGTTGGCAGAGAGGCAGGCAGAGAGAGAGAGAAGCAGGCTCCCTGCTGAGCAAAGAGCCAGATGCGGGGCTCAATCCCAGGATCCTGAGATCATGACCTGAGCCGAAGTCAGCGGCTTAACCCACTGAGCCACCCAGGCGCCCTCATCTTTTTTTTTTTTTTTTAATTAAATTTTGATTCCAATGTGAATGTACAGAATGAATCCACAAATGGTGAAAACTGGCCGAGGAATGCTGATACTATCATTTCATCAGTCATATGGGAGAGCAGAACTAGGGTGCTATATTCTCATTCCCTGGAGCCTTTGTAGAATTGTTCATGCAAACAAAAAATGGTAACCACCTATGAGTGGGTGTGTAATTAAATGAATCATGCTGCATGTGTTGGAATATAGTGCAGCTTTTTAAAACGAAAGAGATAGGGCTCCTGGGTGTGGCTCATTGGGTTAGAGCATCTGCCGTTGGTTCAGGTCATGATCACAGGATACTGGGATCGAGCCTGGCATTGGGCTCTCTGCTCAGCAGGGAACCTGCTTCCCCTTCTCTCTCTCTGCCTATTAAAGAGGGCACTTAAAAAAATAAATAAATAAATAAAAATAAAGAGGGCACTTGATGTTATGAGCACTGGGTGTTGTATGCAATTGATGAATCACTAAATTCTACCTCTGAAACTGATAATCCAGTATGTTAATTAAATTGAATTTAAATAAAAAATTTAAAGATATATATTGGGATTTGGGGGCACCTGGCTGGTTCTGTGTATGAAGCATGTGATTCTTGGTCTCAGGGTTGTGGGTTTAAGCCTCACAGTGGGTGTAGAGATTACTTAATAATAAGATCTTTAGGGGTACCTGGGTGTCTCAGTGGGTTAAGCCTCTGCCTTCCGCTCAGGTCATGGTCCCAGGGTCCTGGGATAGAGCCCCGCATCGGCCTCTCTGCCTGCCTCTCTGCCTACTTGTGATATCTGTCAAATAAATAAATAAAATCTTAAAAAAAAAAAAAATAAGGTCTTTAGAAAATATGTATGTATTTTATGTTTCTGTTATGAACCCTTAACTTAAATACTTAGTAGTCAGAGTTCATGCCGTTTATGATGGCTCTGCCTCTATACAGTGATAAAATCAGAGTCCGAAGCCCCAGTGCTGGGTTCGAATTCCTGCACTCTAACTTAGCAGTACAATTTTGGGCAAGTTACCAGGTCTGAGCCTCATTTTCTTGATCTGTGAAATGTACAGTAGTAGCGACTCACTTTCTAGGGTTATGTGAAAAATAAGTGAGTGAACACCTATCAGTGTTTAGAATAATGCCCAGCACTAGTGAAGCTTCTAGAAGTGTTTAGTGCTGCTGTTACTGATCATTATGTGGAATTTACTGAGACCTGATTGTTTTCATTCCTGATTATTTTATCCCCATTTTTACAGTCACATGCTTTATTTCTTTAATCATTTCATTCTGCACTGTTCAGTATTTTATGCCTGACAGTTTCAGTGGTAGCAGTACTTTTAGGTCTAAACCTTTTATTTTTGGTTTCTGTTGACTCTGTCATGGTAGAATGTCTGGTGGTTTGTCAGGGCAGTCTCTGTGTGAGATAGTGCTGGATTTTAATTTGTAAGATCCTATGGGCCTAACTTAAGGGAAATCCTTTCCTCTTAGGAGAGATTACTTTTGTTTCACCTTCAGCCAGGAGCAGAGGTTATCCACATCCAGGATTGTGTAGCTTTGTGCATGTATTTCTAAACGTGAAATTTCTGGATCTTAGATTCCTTGCAATTAAATTTTGCCATCTGTTACAAATTTTCTTCCAGTAAGATTATATTAATTTGGGACACATCAACAGTATTTGACAATTGTCTTTGCTTTTTCTGTGTGTAGTTTCATCATTATATTGCAATATCTGCCATTTTGATAGACAAAAGTGTTCATTGGTTTAATGGGCATTTAAAAAAATTTCGGGGACTTGGGTGGCTCAGTGAGTTAAAGCCTCTGCCTTCGACTCACGTCATGATCTTAGGGTCCTGGGATCGAGCCCTGCATCAGGCTCTGCACAGTGGGGAGCCTGCTTCTCCCCCTACCCCCTCCGCCTGCCTTTCTGTGTACTTGTGATCTCTGTCTGTCGAATAAATAAGTAAAATCCTCAAAAAAAAAAAAAAACTAATACCATAGGATTTGTTTATGGTTAGCCAACTATTAATTACCTGTGCTCATTTTTCTCATGGTAATATTTCTTTTCCATGTTGATTTATAGATGCCCTTAAACTTTTTAAAAAAAATATCTACCAGTCTGTTTATTAATTTAAAGTGAGCTCTATGCTTAGTGTGGGGCTTGAACTCAACAACCCAGAGATTAAGAGTCGCATGTTCTACCAACTGAGTCAGCCAGGCACCCCATGTGGATGCACATTTATTAATTTATTTTTAAAAATTTTATTTATTTATTTGAGAGAGAGGCAAAAAGAGAGAGTGTACAAGCCACGGTGGGGTGGGGGAAGCACAGAGGAAGAGGGAGAAGCTGACTCCCCACTGAGCAGGGCGTGCATGTGGGGCTCTGTCCCAGGACTTTGAGATCATGACCTGAGCTGACCTACTGAACCACCCAGGTGCCCCTAGATGCACTTATTTATTTATTTGACAGATAACAAGTAGTCAGAGAGGCAGGCTGAGAGAGAGAGGGGAGGAAGCAGGCTCCCTGCTGAGCAGAGAGCCTGATGCGGGGCTGGATCCCAGGACCCTGAGATCATGACCTGAGCCGAAGGCAGATGCTTTAACCCACTGAACCACCCAGGCGCCCCTAGATGCACTTTTAATATGAAGAATTGTAAAGTTTTGTCAGGATTTGCAAATGTTTTTGGCAAGTTAGTCTTTTGTTTATAATATTTTTTGTCATGACTGTAACCTTTTGATAGTGACCAGGTTTCTTGAAACCACTAAGCTCTACAGTTAAAACATTTTTACGTAATCAGAATTAAAATTAATGAAAAAATTCCGATGGCAAAGGAAAACAGATCTCAGGATGATATATTATATATAGATTTGAATTTTTCTGTATTTCTTTTTTAAAATATTTTTATTTACTTATTTGACAGACAGAGATCACAAGTAGGCAGAGAGGCAGGCAGAGAGAGAGGAGGAAGCAGGCTCCCCGCTGAGCAGAGAGCCTGATGTTGGACTGGATCCCAGGACCCTGAGATCATGACCTGAGCCGGAGGCAGAGGCCCTAACCCACTGAGCTACCCAGGCGCCCCTGGATTTTTTTTGATGATTTTGTGTATGTGTCATGCCTTGCTTTTGTTTTGTCTTAGAAGAAATTTCTCCTTTTTAAGTGTTCCTTCTTCACCGTGTGATATTTAAAGTAGTTACAATTGTGATTTTTTTTTTTGCACTGCAGTGTAAGCTATACTTAAAATAGAAAGAAGAATGTAAAGGAGGCCCAAATGATTCTTTGCCCCTGTTTTGTAGGGCAAATGAAAAGGACTAAATGTGCTGAAATTGATGTTGAGACCCCAGACTCCATTCTGGTGAATACAAACCTTCGAGCGCTGATCAATAAGCACACCTTTTCCGTCCTTCCTGGAGACTGCCAGCAGCGACTTCTTCTACTGCTTCCAGAGGTGGATCGACAGGTGTGTTATTTTCACGCATAAGCAGTTCTCAAAAACCCTTCTGAAGCTTTCTTCACATCCCCTTTAGCACTCCTTAAAACTTTTAAAATAGCTTTTTATATATACTTATAAAGAAGTGGCGTCAAAGGTGCTAAAACAAGAAATAAGAACATTTTTATGTAAGTATTCGTAATAGTTTTGCCCTGTAAGTCTTAGAAAGAAAAAAACTCTTTTTTTTTTTTTTTTTTAAAGATTTCATTTATTTATTTGAGAGAGAGAGACAGTGAGAGAGAGCATGAGCGAGGAGAAGGTCAGAGAGCGAAGCAGACTCCCCATGGACCTGGGAGCCTGATGTGGGACTCGATCCCGGGACTCCAGGATCACGACCTGAGCCGAAGGCAGTCGTCCAACCAACTGAGCCACCCAGGCGTCCCGAAAGAAAAAAACTCTTATCAGAATGTCAAGATCATGGAATAAACTTTATGTAGCTATCATATTAGTAAGTGAGGTATTCAATGAATACAGTCGAAGAGGAAGAGTTGTCTTGCCTAAGACCTTGAACAAGGATTTTTTGAATGGATTTTTTTAAAGAGTAAGAATGTTAATTATTTCATTCTTTTGTTCGATTTTTTTAAAAACAAAAACATTTATTGCCTTCATTATTGAGAACTTTGAAAACCGAATATAGTTTATACTCTTTAAAAAAAGATAGCTAGAAGAAATACCAAAGGTATTTGGTATCTCTGGGTAGGGACCAGAGAGATTAAGACTGGGCAGTAATAAGGTCAAGAACTGAGATTTAAGCTTTTATCAAGGAAAGAGTGACTAGCAAGTCACTCCCCCTTCTGATCATCTGTTTCCTCCTCTACAAAAGGAAGATAGAATCATTGTGATTTTCTAAGGTTTATTTAATTCTAAAGGTTTTTTTATTATTTCCAAACACATACTCTGTTCAAAGTAACCTGATGGGCTCTCCCCTCTTTTCCTAATCATTATAAAAGCAAGATGAAAGAGAGGCATTTTCCCAAGTTAACAGTATGAAAACTAAATTTATACCCTGTTTTGTGGTAAGAGATTAAAGAGGAGTAAGGTATATACCTCATCTTAGCTAATTGACTGTGTCAAAAATAAAATATTTCTAACTCAGAATATCATCTTTCTATTAAACTGTACTGATGTTAGTTTCAGTAGCGTAATGATGTGAGTTAGCACATAGGAAAGCAGGTTAGATTCCATTTCCCCGGAGAGCAAGTAAGTGAGCTACACTACCAGCAATGGGGTAAAGAAGAAAGTAGAGCTGCTCCTTCCCAGCTACTGCTTCTCCCTCCTTAAAACTTCTTGGGGGAAATTAACAGCTTTGGGGATGCCCACCTTTTGGTTTGAACAAGTTAGGCGGCTGAGATTTCTGCAAACTTTTTAAAGAACTTCTCATTGGGGTTTGCTCTCATCCTTTTTTTAAATGCTCAGGTTATTAGGTTGGGAATATGCTCGGACCTAACTAAAGGTCTATGAACTCTAGTGCAGGTTTCTTAGAATGGTCTTTTGACTAATGGCCCTTATCCTCTCTCAGAAGAAGGATTGCCACATAAAATTCTAGAATGAAAAGGGACTTTATAATTTATCTATTCAATTTCCCATGGAGTTCAGGCTGGTGGGAAGTTCTTAATAGGACATTACTTGGCCTTTTTTTAGTATGGTGAGAACACATGGTAATTTGAGAAACAACGTCCTTATGTCTAGAAGTATGGAGCTCCAGTCAACTTCACTGTCCGATGCAATTTAGGGTGCTTGTAGAATCCTGGTTATTACTAGGACAGAACATCGAAAACCATATTTCATTGTCTGAGTGCCCAGCCATGAAGTACAAAGACATAATTTAGACCAGAGAAAAGAATACGGAGGGGAATGGATTAAAGCACCTATCTAGATATATTTAAAGATCTGTCATAGGAAACAGCTAAACTTGTTTCTCCAGAAAGCAGATGTGAAGTTAAAGTAACATTTTTTTAAACAGCTGTAGCTGTTGAAATGGACTGACTTATGATGGGGTAACTTGCTCGTTTCTGGACCATTCAAGCAGAGGTCAGATGACCTGTTCTTACAGGGGAAACTGTCACCCCTCTGGCCACTTTCTAGAGAACAAGTCAGCAGTCAGCAAACTTGGGCCAGTTTTAGCCCACTGCCTGTTTTTGTGAATAAAGTTTTATCCACATACGGTCACTGGCGTTAGTTTACATGTGGCATAGAGCTGTGTTCGTGCCGCAGCGGCATATGTTAAGTAGTGGCAGCAGAGGGCCTGTGGCCTTTCAGAGCCTCAAATACTTGCAGTTGCTCCTTTGACAGGAAAAGTTCACCAGTTTCTGCTCTAGAGCTGGGCGGGAGTGAGGATGTGGGGGCAGATAATGTGGGCCCTGATAGGTATAGAAAGTGAGGCTGGTGGGGAAGAGTTCCTCATTTGCTAGGATGTCCCAGTAGTTACTTAAATTTTCTCTGAAAAAATTGTTTTTGACTTATGGGTTACATTTTTTTAAACGGTTACATTTTTAAAACTGGGGGATTTTTAATCTACCTAGGATTTTTTTTTATAGTGCTCTGAAATCGGGGTTCAACTGTATTTTCTGCTTATTAATAGCCTCTTGTTTCACCACTACGTATTTGATACAGCCATCTTTTTCTCACAGTTCGAAATCCCATCTTCATTATGTATTCTCTTCAGTTATAAGCAGTGTGTGTTTATGCATACTCTCTCATCTTCCACTTGTTTCTTTGTTCCTTCAAGTGTTAGTAATAAGACTTTCAACTGCAGTGGCTTCGTATGTGGTATGTTTAAAAATTGGAAAGGTGGTTTTTCTTGTTTTTTCCTTATGAGCTTGAAAATCATTTTCTAATGACAGCTCTGCATAGGGGTTCTGATTGGAATGTCGATATTAACTGTGGGGAGAATGGCAATTTTACTCAACTTTTCTGTCTAAATCTTTTTCAGATCTGTGTTTTATGTCCTTAAATAAGATTTATGGTTCTAAACCATGATAGGAAATCTAAAATCTTTAATAGAAAGAGTCTTAAAACCTTTTGGCAAGATACCACAAATCAAGTCCCTAGGCAGATAAATGAGAGAAAGTATTTTTTGCGGATGTGACAGTTTTACTATGAACAGTATGTAAGGGATCCTCACAAATTGATAATAAAAATAAGTAGCCTTTTGGAAAAATATACATAATGATAAGCATTTCACAAGATGGCAAATCTAAATATTTAATAAATATGCAAAAAGATGAACAAAACTCCAGTAGTCAAGATAAAGGAAATTTTTACCATTTTTTAAACCCATTAGAATGGCAGAAATTAAATAGTCTCGTTAATGTATATTGTTCACAGGACAAAGAGTACACTCTTATATTTCAGGTGGAAATACGAATTGTAGCCTTTTTGGAAAATAATCTAACAATACCTAGTTATAGACACAGATATTAAGTTGCTTTTAGAGTTTATTCTACAGAAGTAAAAGCTCTAGTGTATTCATCTTTGCCAGAATGCTTACTGCAGCTTGGTTGATTATGGGAAAGTACTGGAAACAAGGTGTGTGTTTATGATTACGAAACTGGGGGATGAATTGAGGTGCATGCCTACGTTGACACATGTGTGGCTGTTAGGAAGGAGCGAACACTCTGCCAGTCGACTTGGAGAGACTTCCCCAGTGTGTTACGTGAGAATAAGAAGATTCAAAGCTTGGTCATGGTTTTATAAGAGAAATAATAAACCTCCCAGGGAGAAACCTTCTTACATGTAAATTTACTTGTTTGCAGATGATTCTTTGAGTATACTTTTTTAAAAAAAGATTTTATTTATTTGAGAGAGAGAGAGCACGAGAAAGGGAAGGGTCAGAGGGAGAAGCAGACTCCCTGCCGAGCAGGCAGACCGATGCGGGACTAGATTCCGGGATTCCAGGATCACGACTTGAGCCGAAGGCAGTTGCTTAACCAACTGAGCCACCCAGGCGCCCCAATTCTTTGAGTATACTTAATGGGGAATGGAATTGAAAGAAGGGAGGAGAGGTAATCAGGAAAGAAATGTATTAGAAAATGTGATACATTAAGTATCCAGGATGATATAGTCAGGTTTCTATACAATTAAATGTATATACATTCTTCTCTAAAATGAAAGAAAGTACAATTCCACATGATGCATTTGGCTTTCTTTGTAAGCTTCTCTTGGCTTGTTCTTTGACCCAGGTTGGTCCAGATGGTCTGATGAAGTTAAATGGCTCAGCCCTTAACAATGAGTTCTTCACTTCAGCAGCCCAAGGCTGGAAGGAAAGACTCTCAGAAGGTAAATGTTCAAACTTTGTACCTCCTAGATTGTGTATGTACTTGGAGCTACTGTGAGGGCATGTTGGCACCTCTGTGCCTCAGCGAGTTTTTGAGCAATTTTAGTAGGCTAAGGACAGGATGTTTCCGTAGCATAGAACTAGCTATCCTGTGTGGAACCCTATACTGACTTTTGTCTGGATCCTATGTAACCAGGTCTGGCTCCAGGTGGAGTCTAGCAATGTTTCTTCAAGAATTCAAAGTCACCTTTGAATTTAGGGAAACTAAAAAAATAGATTTTTTAGTCCCTCTTCCTAAAGATTTTGATTCAGTAATTCTAGGTGAATGCCTAGGAATTGAAATTTTAATAAGCAGAGTACAGAATTAGAGTTACAGTGTTCTCTTATGTTTGTTTTTCAGTACACGTGGAGTACAAACTAACACTTGGAAGGTCACATGAAGGTGTACCAAGACATAGCCTAAAACAACTGTGAGAAGCTTTAAAATGAATACACTTCTAAGGAGAGCATTAGGAATGCTACTCCTTGCTGACATTTTGTCAGATCAGTAGCATTTAGAGTTACTTGACCAACTAATTAACATCTGTATTGTTGACTGCAATGTTGACATTTGCCTTCCTGTGGTTTTTGGGCAGGGTGGGGGGAAGCAATTCTGTGTAGAGATGCTTTCTTTTCTCACTGATTACTCTGGTCCTGTCTCTTAAAGATTTCCTTGAGCAAAGACCACTTTTTTTTTTCCCCCTGAACTGCAATTACATAAACACTTTAAAACATACATATTACTATTACCTTTCTTTAAGAATAATTTGATGAAGGATTTTTGCCCTGCCTAACTCCCAATTTTTTGTTTGTTTGTTTCATTTGTTTTGTTTTGTTTTGTTTTTGAGAGAAAGAGAGACCAAACAGTAGCCAGAGGGAGGGAGACTGAGGGACAGAAAGAATCTTAAGCAAGCTCTAGGCTCAGTGCAGAGCTGGAAGCAGGGCTTGATCTCTGGACGCTGAGATCATGACCTTAGCCGAATCAGGACTCACCCAGGCGCTCGCGCCCCCTGGTTCCCCCACCACCCAGTTTTTTAAAGTAGGTAATGTCATCAGTGGTACTTTGATTGTTATCAGTGTTTCTTTTCTTTCTCTTTTTCTTTTTCTTTTCTCTTTTTGCATATGAGCAGTCACTGCTGTGCCTAGTCATATGATCATATTTTATGAGCAGCAAAAACTTTGAACACTGTACACATGTGAACAGAAGTCAGTATGTTTTATTCCTCATTCTCTCGTATACAACAGACTCCCTGAAAAAGTAGTTCTGGGTTAGATTCTGACAGGCAAAGTCCTCTTTTCTACTCCCGTGCCCAGGACTATGTCCTTCAACACTTTTCCTCTCTATTCTTTTACCCTGAAGAAACCTAAACTTGAACACTACCGTTTCTATTTTTCCTTGACGTCCTGGGTATTAGAGTATAAAAAAGAGCAGGTTTTCTGAGCCGCAGTTTGAAGATGGCCTACCCAAGAGATTCAGGTGTCCTCTGCCGTCGGAGTGGGAGGGATGGAGGTAGTTGGTGGTATATGCAAGTAAATGTCATATTCAGAGCGGTGCGGTCATTGGCATGTTCAGTGCCTTATGCCAGGGCACTAGAACGGTATAATTTCTGGAGCAGTTAGAAAACTGACCACTCCAGATAACTACCTGCCGTTTTAGTGGAACCTCAGCTGCCTGGAAGCTGGGTCCCGGGTCACAGCTGTTCATTATGCAGTACAAGACAAAAGGCACAAAATACAACTTGCCTAAGGGAAGCAGAACTTTAAAATTACAGAATGCCCAATGGCATTATTTACTGAAACCCTGTGACTCTTTAAGAAACGACAAATTCAAGGTTAGTGATAAATCTGTAGGGAGTATGATGTTTGGAGTGGGAGGGAGGTGCGGTAAGAGAGCCCAGGAAAGGCACAGGTGGCCGCAGCTGAGCACTGGCAACTGCTCACCGTGGTGTGTAAGCACTGGATGTCCCCCAGGGGCTTCTAGGGGCTCCTTTCCAGTGAGGAATTGGGGGAAATTTCTCTAACTTACACATGATAGTATTCTGACTCCTGCACCAGATTTTTTTTTTTTTTTAAGATGGGAAAATTAGCATTTATTTACTCTTTTTTTCTCAATTTATTTATTTTCAGAAAAACATTATTCATTATTTTTTCACCACACCCAGTGCTCCATGCAAGCCGTGCCCTCTATAATACCCACCACCTGGTACCCCAACCTCCCACCCCCCCGCCACTTCAAACCCCTCAGATTGTTTTTCAGAGTCCATATTCTCTCATGGTTCACCTCCCCTTCCAATTTACCCAAATTCCCTACTCCTCTCTAACGCCCCTTGTCCTCCATGCTATTTGTTATGCTCCACAAATAAGTGAAACCATATGATAATTGACTCTCTCTGCTTGACTTATTTCACTCAGCATAATCTCTTCCAGTCCCGTCCATGTTGCTACAAAAGTTGGGTATTCATCCTTTCTGATGGAGGCATAATACTCCATAGTGTATCTGGACCACATCTTCCTTATCCATTCATCCGTTGAAGGGCATCTTGGTTCTTTCCATAGTTTGGCGACTGTGGCCATTGCTGCTATAAACATTGGGGTACAAATGGCCCTTCTTTTCACGACATCTGTGTCTTTGGGGTAAATACCCAAGAGTGCAATTGCAAGGTCATAGGGAAGCTCTATTTTTAATTTCTTGAGGAATCTCCACACTGTTCTCCAAAGAGGCTGCACCAACTTGCATTCCCACCAACAGTGTAAGAGGGTTCCCCTTTCTCCACATCCTCTCCAACACATGTTGTTTCCTGTTTTGTTAATTTTGGCCATTCTAACTGGTGTAAGGTGATATCTCAATGTGTCCTGCACCAGTTTTTTACAAATATTTAAAAGTTTAAAAAAAGCATATTTTTGTTCAATATCCTTTTTTTTCCTTTTTTACATTACAGGTGAGTTTACACCTGAGATGCAGGTGAGAATTCGCCAAGAGATTGAGAAGGAGAAAAAAGTAGAGCCATGGAAAGAACAATTCTTTGAAAGCTACTATGGTCAGAGGTAATACCAAGACAGTTTCTATAAACCAAATGTGAATTCCTACATATGCGTCACACAGTGTTTCATCTTAACTACCTTTCCAGAAATTCTAGTCCTCAATTTCCTTCTATTATTATACAGGTTTTTTTCTTTTTTAAAAAAAGATTTTATTTATTTATCTTACAGAGAGAGTGAGAGACAGAGCATGAGGAGGGAGGAGGAGGCAGAGGGAGAGAGAGAAGCAGACTCCACACTGAGCAGGGAGCCTGCCACGGGGCTTGATCCCAGGACCAGGGATTCCCTGGGATCGTGACCCGAGCCAAAGGCAGATGCTTAACCTGCGCATTTTTCTTCTTAACCAATTCTTCTTAACCAAGATATTTTTTCTTTTTATGAATCACGGATGTACAAAATTGGGTTACTTGACTCTTGACACGTTACCGTTGTGGGTGGGATGTTTTATTTAAAAAAAATTATTGTCTCGAATTGGAGTCTCTTTCTTTGAACAGTCTGAATTGTTCTTCTAGTAAGTTTATAAGTTACAAGAACATTGACGTTTTTTTCTAATAGTTAATTATCCCACGAGATGGTAGTTCATCCAGAATCACCAAGGAGTGGGGGTATAGCTCAGTGGTAGAGCATTTGACTGCAGAATCACCAAGGAGTTCTAGGAATCCTGTAATATGAACCATTACACCCAGGGCATCAGTAAACAGCCTCTTCTCTCTAGAAAGCACTCTGGCAGGTCTTCATAGCTGCATGAAGATACAAACCCTGTTCTCAGGAGGATGATTTTCCTAATAAAATCTCAAAGGGATTTATTTTCCTAATAAAAAATCTAAGTAGGGGCACCTGGGCTGCTCCGTCAGTTAAGCTGCTGCCTTTGGCTCAGGTCATGATCCTAGGGTGCTGGGATCGAGCCCCACATCGGGCTCTTTGCTCAGCAGGGAGCCTGCGTCCCCCTCTTTCTCTGCCTGCCTCTCTGCCTACTTGTGTTCTCTCTCTGTCAAATAAATAAATAAAATCTTTAAAGAAAAATCTAACTAAAATGTTAATGGGGACATTTAAATAGATGACAGTGGAGCTCTGTTGTTTGAGGTCGAATTGAACATCCAGAGAGTTACTGGTTTGTCTCCCTTGTCTTCTGCATACCTAATGGCAGACCTTAAGGACACTCTGTAACCACAGTTTTACAACTACTGGCTCTTTTTCTTATCTCCCAGTAGTTCATCGGTCCCCTTTATGGTTACGTAGGAAGTGGTTCCTTTTGTGGATAAGAGTCTTTCATATGGGCTCACCTGGCTGGCTAAGTTGGTAGAGTGTGCAACTCTTTTTTTTTTTTTTTAAAGATTTTATTTATTTATTTGACAGAGAGAGGCATAGTAAGAGGGGCAACACAAACAGGGTGAGTGGGAGAGGGAGAGAGCAGGCCTCCTGCTGAGCAGGGAGCCTAACACGGGGCTTGATCCCAGGATTCTGGGATCATGACCTTACCCAAAGGCAGACGCTTAATGACTGAGCCACTTGGACGCCCCTGAGTGTGCAACTCTTAATATTGGGATTGTGTGTTTGAACCCCATGTTGGTCTTAAAAAAGAGTCTCATATATTGATATTTCTACACTCTTGGTATGAGCTTTGAGCCTTTCTACAGAAATGACGGTATTTCCATTAGACTCTTGTCACAGGTAGCTGTCACTCCGTAAATATTGTACATTCCCTCCGTAGGCAGATAGAGCATTGTAGCAGTTTTGGGGTCTTTCTGTTTTCATCTATTACCTTTTTTTTGGGCCAGCATTTATAGGAGGACTGTGGTTTTTTGTTTTGTTTTGTTTTGTTCTTTGGTCTATTTTTGTTGTTAGCCACTCTATCTCAGAGGTGCAGCACTGATCATTTGAAGTCACCAAAGAGGGTCTCCTGCCTTTGCCTATTTAAACAATGTGCTAAAAGACTAAGAGGGGTCTCTGGTGACCTCTGCTGAGTAGCCTAATTCTAATGGGAATTAGAAGTCCCAGCTTACCATCACTCCTAGTTTGGTCTCAGCATTATGGAACTATAGTAAGTGAAGTGTAAATGGGCTTCCAGAAATTCCAGAGTTCTAATTCTCAACCTCTGGAAAACATTGACAGCCACCTCCTCCTGTCTCCTCAGGGGCCCGTAGCCTTCTTGGGCCGTCCTTTCTGCAGGTGCTACAGAGCAGAGTTGATGAGGGTGCGTGGGTCTCGGCCTTCTTTCACCTCCTTTGTGGGTAGTCTGTGATGCTTGCCTCTAGACATGGTAGCCCCTTTTATAAGCATAAATAGTAATGACAATTAATAGTATCAAGCTTTAATATGTGCTAGTTAAGCACATATTAAGTACTTAAGCACATATTAAGTACTTCTAAGTACTTTATATGCGTTAATTTAATCACACCAATAATATAAAGTAATGAACCTCAGTATATGATGAGGAAACTGAGATACAAAAGACTAGTGGCTGCCTTAATGTCCCATGTGTGTATCAGAACCAGGATTTGCCTCCAAACACTTGAGATCCAGAGCTTCACTAATTATAATCATAATAATAGTGATGATCTATGAGGAAAAGCTACTCTGTGTCAGGGTTTCTTCCAGGCATTGCCATATACTATTATCTCCTAATACTAAACATGGGCCATTTCTCAACTAGGATATTTTTTTCTTCCACCTTTTAGTTCTGGTTTGAGCCTTGAGGATTCAAAGAAATTGACAGCCTCACCCAGCGATCTCCAAGTAAAGAAAACCCCAGCTGAGCAACCAAAACCCATGCTTCCATCAGAGGCCTCGCCTGTCAGTGTTGTCCCAGGAATTCCCCAGTTAGGGTCAAAAGAAGAAGTGGTGCAAATGCCATCCCCAGTAAGAACAGAAGAGCATGAAAGCCAAGATACGGTGCAGCCAAACCCCAAATCCACAGAGCCCCTGCCTCCCTCAGCAAGCAGTACGCAAGAGCTTAGCAGCGTTCTTCCTATCCAGTGCCCAAAGGATGACAGTTTCTTGGAGCAGAAGCCAGTTGCCTCTGCTGAACAGGAGTCTGAGAAAGAGAATCATCTCACCACAGCTCCTAGTTACAACAAAGATGAAGGCCAAGAAGCTTTAATTACGTCCCCAAACAAACCCAAGAGTCCTGGGATGGAAAAACCGGTAATGAAGCCCATGGCAGAAACTGGTTCACAGGAGATCGCAGCAAAAGACCCTCCATCGGCCCCAGTTGATCACAGCCCAGAAAGCCTCAAGAGGAAGTCTTGCATCCAAGAAGATGGCCCCGTGAGCTGGGAGAAGAGGCCACGTGTCACGGAGAATCGCCAGCACCAGCAGCCATTTCAAGTCTCGCCACAGCCCTTTCTCAGTAGAGGGGACAGGATCCAGGTGCGAAGAGTACCACCTCTCAAGGTAAGAGAGTGGGAAGCATCGAAAAAGAGAAAATGTCTGAACACTAAGTTTCTGGTCTTACTTAATACCAAGTCATTCGTGGTATTTTTAACACAGAAGCAGTTGTATATATTTGATAAGCACGTAACTGCGTTCTTACGTGAACAAAATTATGACTAAACAGGCATTTAGAACTGCATTCCTACAGATCTTTATTAGTGTTTTGGTAGTAAGGAAAGTGCCTGGATATCTAACTAATGTGGACCACCTCCACCCATCCTCCTGGCTGGCCACTCTTAAGATAGTTGTGGACATTATTCTGTCTCATGTGACAAAACAAGAAACATAATAATAAACAGAAGGAAGCCCTTGGTGTGATCAAGAGATCTTTGTGGCAAGAGCCATGACATTTTAAGTGTACCTTGGTCCTTTTCTTATTGCCATAACTGATTGGATATTCTTTGCTCTAGAACTACCTTTAGTTCCCCCCTTTTAAAGAAAACTTGTGTGGCTGCTGTGAGTCACTGCTGGTTACTTGAGGGACATCAGTAAGGTAGACTAGCCTTGCTAAGCTCTGCTGCTCAGGCTTTGTCCCTGACTTTCGTGTTAGCATTCTGTTGCTACTTAGCAAATATTTCACATTCATAAAGCGGTATCCTTATCTGAGTATACAAGAGTGCATCTAACCAGTAGTGAGCCCTTTAAAGCCCAAACACATTTTTACTTCTGACCTAAAGGTTTACTAATACTTGGGCTTGTGCTTAAGATCAGTTTGCAGTTCATTTTTTCACTTAGTAAATAGTATATATTATTAAGTTTTTACTAGTGGTGTTTATTAATACTGTTGTGTCTACTGGCAGCCCAGACATTGGGTAGTATTCATTCACGTTAGAAATATAAATAGAAAAAAAAGCCACATAGAACTACTTTTCCCCTCTTTTTTATTTAACTTAGATGAACCAAAGCTAGTTCCATCAGATAATATTCCTTAGAGACATTCAGTTGCTAGTATTTGATCCATTTAATTTACTATCTCTTTTTCTCTCATGTTGCTTCTTAATTACTAGCTGTATGACGTTCTCATTACTTTTTAATTTTAAGATTTATGCACTTAGGAATCTCCCTTTTAAAAAAAAAATGTTGCCACTTTTCCACCATCAACATATTTTGCATGCTTTGCCAGAGATTGTGATTTTTTAATGAAAATCACTTTACAATTCTTTTATCCCCCACTCTTACTGTTACAAAAATATTAGAAACCTTTCTGTAATGAGTGTCAGTCAGAACTTCTGTGCGGACCTGAGAGTTGAATTACATTTTAGGTTTTACTTAATATAGATGATACTGTGAGATGTGTCATTTCTATTTCCTCATCTTTATAGAGACTGACTTACATCCTGCTTGGTTTGCTTCCCTAATCCAGAGAGGCCCACACTGAAAATTAAAGTCCACCATGACGTATTATTGTTACTCAGTTTTTTCCCTTTCTTTTGTTTTCTTCTTCTTCCTTACCCCCTCCACCCCCCTGCAGAATACTTTCTACCAGAAGTTGCTTTAATAACTCTTCCCTTAGGCCTGTATCTCAAATTCCACTTTCTTTGTTTCTTTTTTTTCTTTTTAAAGATTTTATTTATTAGACAAAGAGAGACACAGCGAGAGAGGGAACACAAGCAGGTGGAGTGGGAGAGGGAGAAGCAGGCTTCCTGCAGAGCAGGGATCTCAATGTAGGGCTCAATCCCAGGACCCTGGGATGGTGACCTGAGGCAAAGGCAGATGCTTAGTCATCTGAGCCACCCAGGCACCCCATCAAATCCTACTACATTCTTAGACAAAACTTAATGTAATTTATAACAGAGCAAAATCTTTTAACCAAAACTTAAGTAGAAAAATAAAATCTTATTACAAATGTTGTACATGTGTATATATGTTATATACATGCATATGTATGCACTTACATGTTATAACATGGATGTCTGTACCATAATACGTATAGAGAGATGGAAAACGGTGTTTCCTATTTGGTATTCATCTGTTCTGTTTTATTAAGATTTTGTTTATTTATTTGAGAGAAAGAGCGAGGGAGAGCTAACAAGTGGGAATGGGAGAAGGGCTGGGGGGTGGTGGGGGAGAGGGAGAAGCAGGTTCTCCAGGGAGCAGGGAACCTAACGTGGAGATCCATCCCATGACTCTGAGATCATGACCCGGGCTGAAGGCAGGGGCTTAACCAACTGAGCCACCCAGGCGCCCCATCTTTTCAGGATTCATGAAGAAAATCGACCTTGTTTTACCAGGGTAGGGCTTCTTGTTTATTTGTTACCAATGCCCAGACAACATAAACAGGTTGTAGAGCTATTTACAGGAGACATTACCAAGGGGCAACATTTGCTTCTTTCCCTCTGTTGGTAGCTTCTGAAATACTGTGCAGTTAGATGTAAACGAGATTCAGTGCTAAGAGATTAGGTACATGTCCTGATGTGAGATGTGTGGACTGTGGCAGCTGTGACGTGATCCCATAGCTCTGACTTCTGCATGACAGAGAATCTGTTTCTCAGGACTACTGACCTTTTGAGAAATGGATATTGCAAATAATGAAAAATTTTTAGTGACTTTATTATTCTTAATTTAAGGACTTCCAGAAGGATGACATGCATTTTCTCAGAGCCCTTTGGCTTAATTTTTTTGTTTGTTTTATCTATCTATCTATCTATTTATTTATTTATTTGACAGAGAGAGATCACAAGTAGGCAGAGAGGCAGGCAGAGAGAGAGAGGGAAGCAGGCTCCCTGCTGAGCAGAGAGCCCGATGCGGGACCCGATCCCAGGACCCTGAGATCATGACCCGAGCCGAAGGCAGCGGCTTAACCCACTGAGCCACCCAGGCGCCCTTTTTTTTTGTTTTAATTAAATGCCCTGTAACATCTGTCACGGTTATTTGCTCCTTTAAATTCTGACAACTTACTAGAAGAGTTCAGGCTTTGATGCATTCTCATTTAAGTCGGATAGCTTCCAAAGTATTGTTTCAGACAGGAGTCAGATTCCTTTCAGCTACAGTATTTTATGCTGTGAAAATCAGTGGTTTCAAACTCGGTGATGTAGCAGAGTTTCCCAGGAAGTGTTTCAGAAGTGCATATTTTCTCTAGAGTTCTCATTTGTCAGTTTTGGGAGAGGACCCAGAGCACATTTATTTTTAAACAGCTCCCCAAGTAAGTATAAAGGCAGCCATGGATGAAAATGACTGTGGCGAACATTATATATGTTCTGTCTATACTCCTTTCGTGTGGATGGACGGAGTGGGGTACATCTGTGGATCCCACATGTCTACCTTCCAGTGCTATCTAGACACCTCTGGCATTGAGCTAACTCAGCTTCTCTGGTTAAGTGTGCATGTGTGTATGTGCATAGAGCAGGAGAGCAAGAATTTTCCTCGCAGCTTAGAAGGAGAGCTAAGAAGAAAAAGACAGTGGACGGTGCTGTGTGCTGCTTCTCTCGCGCACGCATGCGGAAGTGCAAATACCCTGGGAGGTCTGAACCTTACGTAATAAGCTGCCATGAGTAGTAATGCCAGGAGGAGGGAGCTGTGTTGAGAAAAGAGGCACAGGGATTCGGGGTGGGGAGGGTGTCAAGGGAGGAGAGGCTTTGGCCCCAGGAGAGGAGGTGGAAGGGCCCTAGGGGCACAGTCACATTGCTGTCTCCACTCTTAGGTCTCTCGGCCATGGACCTCCCATGTGTGTCACTGGTGTGCAGTGGTTACTGGAACAATTTAAGTGTTCTGGAAGTTGTGTTTTTCTTGTCGATGAAAACTAAGCTCCGGGTTTTTTTCTCCCTCCTCCTTTCAGATCCCGGTCTCCAGAATCTCCCCCATGCCTTTTCCTACATCGCAGGTCTCTCCCAGGGCTCGTTTTCCAGTCTCCATCACTAGTCCTAACAGAACAGGAGCCAGAACTCTCGCAGACATCAAAGCAAAAGCCCAGCTGGTCAAAGCACAGAGGGCTGCCGCTGCCGCCGCCGCTGCCGCTGCCGCTGCCGCCGCCGCCGTTGGAGGGACCATTCCGGGACCTGGCCCCGGAGGCGGACAAGGTCCAGGAGAGGGAGGTGACAGGAAAACTGCTGGAGGGAGGAGTCCAGACTCAGACAGAGGCCGCGAACCTGGAAAGGGCCCCACACTGGAATTGGCAGGAACTGGAAGCAGGGGAGGTACGAGAGAGCTTTTACCCTGTGGTCCAGAGACTCAGCCCCAGTCTGAGACCAAGAGCCCAGACCAGGCACAGCCTCCTCGTGTCTCTGGAGCACAACTACAGCAAGCCCCCTCAGGGCCTCCAGCAGCTGCCGGTGGGGGAGCGCGAGCAAGCGTCCCCTCTCCAGCCCGCACTGACGCCCCTCCAGCAGCTGTAGGGCAGCTGACGAACGAACGGCTGAATCCCCCGGGGGCAGCGGCCACAGTGGCCTCTCTTGCCCACCTGCAAGCTCCTGGGACCTGCCGGCAGGAGACCGCGCCCTTTGCGCCCACAGAGCCTGCTCTCCGCTCAGGTGCCTCACCTGTTCGTTTTGCGGCCAGTGGCACCGTCGAGCCCAGTGCAGGTTCTGGTAGGAATGTGCCAGACCCTTCGGCCTCAGCAGAGACATCTGCTGGCGCTTCAGCAGCTGTGCCTCCCTCTCCTTTAACATCTTTATTGACCGCAGCCACTTTAGAAAAGCTTCCTGTACCCCAGGTCAGTGTAAGTGTAGCACCGACGGGATCGGCTCCATCCTCGAGCACTTTGCCAGTAGCTTCTAGCCTTAAAACTCCAGGAACGTCTTCAAATTTGAATGGACCCCTGTCAAGGCCAAGCTCTAGTATCCCTGCAAATAACCCTTTGGTCACTCAGCTGCTTCAGGGCAAGGATGTTCCCATGGAGCAAATTCTGCCTAAACCTCTCACCAAAGTTGAAATGAAAACTGTTCCACTGGCCACGAAAGAGGAGCCGGGGGCAGCAGTGTTCACAGGCAGCGGCGCCACCGAAAACATTAGCAGAGAGGAAGGTAGCGAGAGGCAGTGCCTCCCGGCTCTGCAGCAGCTGGGTAAAGCCTTGCCAAGTACGCAGCTCCCCCAGGATCCAAGACCCCTTCAGCTCTTTTCAGGTAAGGACCTGAGGGACTCTAGCATCGATGCACACCAGTACCAGGAAGGACTCAGCAAAGCCACCCAAGATCAGATCCTTCAGACTCTCATCCAGAGGGTTCGGAGGCAGAACGTTCTCCCATTTGTGCAGCCCTCCCAGTTCAACTTCACTCACTCAGGTTTCCCGTTAGAAGACATCTCCACAAGCCAGAGGTTCATGCTGGGTTTTGCTGGCAGAAGGACATCGAAGCCTGCAATGGCAGGTCACTACTTACTTAACATTTCCACCTATGGCCGGGGTTCAGAGAGCTTGAGGAGGACCCATTCTGTAAATCCCGAAGACCGTTTGTGTCTAAGTAGCCCCACAGAGGCCTTGAAAATGGGATACACAGACTGTAAAAATGCCGCCGGAGATAGCAGCAGCGGCAAAGAAGATACCGACGAGGAAAGTTCCGGTGACGAGCAAGAAGCCATCATGGTGAAGGAGGAGCCCCAGGCTGCCCAGGGTCCTGGCAAGTGTGAAGCAAGTTCGGGAACCCACAGCAGAGAAGCCCTGTCCGCCAGTGATTGTTTGGCAAAAAAGAACGTGAAGGCGGAGACACCTGTGCACGAGCAGACCACGTTAAGCAAGGAGAGTTACCTGTTCACGAGAGGCCAGACATTTGATGAAAAGACGCTAGCCAGAGATTTTATTCAGGCCGCCCAGAAACAGATGGCCCATGCGGTGAGAGGCAAGACGATGCGTAGCAGCCCTGAGCTTTTCAGTTCGACTGCCCTTCCTCCGACCGCAGACAGTCCTACCCATCAGCCTCTCCTCCTCCCGCCGCTGCAGACCCCGAAGCTGTACGGAAGCCCCAGCCAGATCGGGCCAAGCTACAGAGGCATGATCAATGTCTCCACCTCGTCCGACATGGACCATAACTCTGCTGTCCCGGGGATGCCGGACTGTAGCCAGGTGGCCAGCAACGTAGGTGATGTCATGTCCTTTTCGGTGACTGTCACTACCATCCCTGCTAGCCAAGCGATGAATCCCAGCAGCCATGGCCAGACCATTCCCGTTCAGGCCTTTTCAGAAGAGAACAGCATAGAGGACACACCTTCGAAATGTTACTGCCGATTGAAAGCCATGATCATGTGCAAGGGGTGTGGAGCGTTCTGCCACGACGATTGCATTGGCCCCTCGAAACTTTGTGTCTCTTGCCTTGTCGTTCGGTAACAAGACTAGAAAGAGGATACCTGGGAAGGAGGCAGGGAGGGAAGGATTGATGAGATTTGGGGTCTTTTGCGTCCTTTCGGAATCACAGAAATAAATAAGTAGGTTTCAGTGGTCTTAAGAGACAAATGTTACTTAATCAGGAATACAGAGTACAGATCTTACATTGTAGAGGAAGAGCACCTTGTATAGTAAGTCTAGGTCAAGCAAGACTTCGTGAATTTGTGACAAGTTTGCACTTACGAAATCATGTAAATATGTCACATTTTGTTTTAACATTGTTTTCCCAAGTGTTTAGGTAATGATGTATTTGAATTCAGATTTATGTTCTGCTTCACGTGACTCTGAGAAAAGTTTAATGCCATGCATGGTTAAAGGAAGCGGTCTCTCTTCTCTCTTCTTTCCTAAGAGGCCAGGGAAAGGAAGGAATGAAGGAATGGTCTGGAGAAATGACCATTCAAGCTGATTATGTCATGTCGGTCTGACTGCAGGCTTTACATAAGATTATTCAGCCTTGGCGGGATTTGGATTCAGGGTTTACTCCATCCCTTTACCTTAAACAGAACCTTCTTAAGTTCAAATTTTTTGATACCGTTTTAATTTCACAGGTAGTAATTCAGACTCTGAAAGTTCTTGACCTGGTTCTTGGCTTCCACAAAGGAGTACTGTCGCCAAGCTCTCTGCTTGCAATTCATGTCCCCCACAAGAATTGAGGGCGCCCCGCCCTCAAGGCCCCCTGCCCTGCCCTGAGATCGTGAATGTGGCCCACGATGGGTATGCACCCCCACACCCTGGCCTCTGCTGTTAGCGGGGCCTGTGCGGGGCAGTAGTTCTAGCAGTAAATCCAGGTACTCAGTCACGGGCGCTTACAAACGCGGGGGTGGGGGGGGATGCTAGAAGAGCAGGAGCAAAGAGTATTAGTGACGGGGTGATTGGAACTGTGCGTTTTGTTGGGCAGGGCCTCAAAAAGTGCAGAAACTGAACATAAAGAACTTCGGAAAACGATTTTAACACTAGAAGCAAGGTAGCCTCTCTTTTCCTCTTCTTGCCCAGCCCTGTTGCCTCACGGTCTATAGTCCACTGTTGTGCAGGAGGGAAAACTCCTTGTTGCCACATTTGCCTGTTCTGTTGAGCCTCTTTTGACCTCCCAGGCATCTGAGGAGTATGGAGTGATCTTACTAGATACTACTTTGAACACAATGTGTGCACGTACGTACACACACACACACACACAGTAAAAGTTAGACACTTCTCCTGTTCTAAAAAACATATCCTCTGTTTTAGATTACTGCTGTCTATGCACTAGGAATCTCTAATGTAAAGGGCTTCAGTAAATGGTTAAGGGAACATCTAGAAAGGAAGAGAAATTAACTCCAAAGTTTTGTTGCTTGTTTTTGTTGGTTCTTTTTGGTTTTCCTTTGTTGTTTTTTAAATCTTGTCGCCAGTGACTGAAGAGTTTTTGAGAACATACATTTAGGTCCTGGTTAAAGAACATTAAAATGAATCTACAGTTTACCACAATTCGGTATTGAAGAATTCGGTATTGTCATTGTGTATCATTTGCATATTGATTTCAAGTTTCCCGATTTCAAGTGTGTAAAGTAAGAATATTACTGCAGCCTAGTACACTTAAAACTGTGCTTAGTGTTCAGGATGTGATACTTACCAAGTGCAGAACAGTGTAAATTTACTAAGTCACATTCCAGATTAGGAGAAAGTAGACAGTAATACTCTTTGCTCATCCCCGTTCTGTTCCCCATTCTTCCCCTGTATGCTTTTAATACTTTCAATACTTTTGAATCCCATAAGAAACCTACTATTTGACTGTTTTCAGTTTTTGCTTCTGTTATTTTTTGTGGCTCAAGGCAAATACAAGATTATTTGTTCTAGTTTTAGCCAAGACAATAGGATGTCCTCCTAACTTCCCTTTTTCTTCTAGCACACACATAGCTAAAAAATACGAAGGCTACAAGGATCCTGGGATAAGGAGTAAGTTCTTTAGCCACGATCCAGTAAGAAAGAAACATGGTTCGGTTCCCCAAACTTTCAGTACTCAGGGTAGATCCAAGGGCAGGCGCAAAAAGGACCTATTATTGCTGGTTAAAACTCTCCACCCTCAGCTTCTTCACTCCCGTCAGTGGCAGGCCTGAGGGCTGGTCTTTGTGCTGGAAGTACCTGAGTATTTCAGAACTGACCCTGTGCTAAATGTGAATTACCAATTCGGATTGATCAAAGTGAACTTTCTTCTTTGCACCTTTCCTGTCATAGGAAGCCTCTCCTCTGCGGTTCCCCTAATCCGCGGTTGGACAGACTAACCAGGAGAGGAGGAGAGGGATCAGGGATTTTCAAGTCCATTGGGAGAGCAAACCGTATCGTGCCTCTTCTTCTTGACCAGGCTCTTGCAGATCGGTCCTAAGCATTATTATTCCCCAGATTCTCTTAACAACTAATACTCAGCTAATAAAATACTTGCATTTGTGAATGTCCCTAAAACAGGATTTGTCAGCTAGGTACACTGCCTCAATCTTGACCGAATGAGAGACTGGGTTCTCTAGGGTTGGTAGTAAATTGAATACAACCTGTTTGTCCGTTTCACAACAGTGGTTTCAGGTAGAAAGTCATTCATTCTCAGAGCTGAGCAGAAAAACAACAGCAGCAATCCAAACACGTTAACAGTCTGGCCCTTTTGAAAATGAAGCAGTAGAAACAAGAAAAATCTTCATATTATTGAGAGCATGGTACACCGGTATCTTTAAAGCAGTTTTTTTGTCTTAGGTTTTCGGAGTTGCTTTACCTTTCAGCTCAATCTGAAAGGTTGCTAATAAATGCTGAGCTTTTTTTTTTTTTTTTTTGCTTTTTTTTTTTTTTAATGGCATTTAGTTGCACTATTTCCAGTGACTAGTCAGGCATTGTGCCTGATGCTTATGCCTCCAGGGTATGCGTTTCGAGCCTGAGCCTTCTGCTACCTTCCATTGTAGGTCACCCTGGGGAGATAGCATTAACAATAACTATGTCATCTCAGTCTTAATGACTGTTCTGAGTTGTCTACTAGTAGAGAAGGCTCCCTGAATCTGAAAAAAAGAAAAATTTGATAAAAATTCTCCATCCTGTTAAACAACCTGGGGTGGTTTGCCCTGCTATTCCTTAACCCCCATGCGCAAGATACTGGAACTTATCTTTGGTATCCCATGTAACGATTCTAAGAATGAGATCTGGCAAATGGGACATTTTTCTTGGAGAAGGGGAAGTGTACTTGCATGGGCTGGCAAGGCACCCAAATGTAGGGGTTTTAGGAATTATCTCATTCAAATAGCCAAAGGAAGACCTCATTGCCTTCCCGGGGAGGGTGTATAAATTCATACATATTGATAACTTGACAGTTACCATCCTAATCGTTTATTATTGCCTTTCTCCACCTTAGAGCCCTTAAAAAACTCTTGGGTGAAATGATTTGTTATAATGAGGGGGGTCTTCTCTGGTCATTACGCCACTATTTATTTCTAGAACTCTTTATCAGTGAGCAGTGCCAGGGTTTCTCTGTGACCTAGAGGTTGCTTTTCATAGCAAGGAGGGAGAAGTCCCCGTTGCATTGCAGCAACGGGCTAAGTAAATACTTGGCCAACGGTAGTTTTCAGCTCAATTTATAGAATAGTCCAAAGAGACTGAGAAACATGATGATGGGCAGGGATCTTTTCCTACCATGTTTCAATACCTACGTACCTATTGAAAGGGAACAATAGGTAAAACATTTCCTAAAGTTGAAGTAAGAGCTTCATAGATTCTTGGTTACTTTATTTTTTTTAATGCTTTACATTTGATACAACTATTAAAGATCAATTTTAAAAATAGCTTTCCAGTAATATATTTTAAGTAATATATATTTTAATATCTATGTAAAAAGTGACAGTGCAAGACTTCGATTTCTCATATATGGTATGTTTATGTAGGACCTCACTGTTAAGGCACAAATTATTACAAAGGAAGTTACTCTAAAGACACTCAGATTATTTCCAAAAAAATGCAATAAGGGGAATAGTTTTGGAGTTTATTTTTTATTTTAAAAGAAAATTGACTTATTTACCACAAGCTATTTTTTTTCCTTCTGGCTTATAAGGTTTGTACAGACTGGTTTGGTAAATGCTAAACTTTTGTGTCTTTCGCCTTTTTAAAGGAATTGTTAACATTGGAATTGAGGGTATGTACAGAGAAGTTGGTGTCAACACCATTTAAAAAGTCATATTTTTTCACAGATATAGAAAAATCATTTTACATAAGAATTTTAAGTATTTGCAATAAATATATGTATATAGATTGTATGTATTCATATATTCTTATTTTTCATTTTATTATTAAGTAAAAGATAATTAAAGTGAAAATAAAAACCTTGGAGTTTTTGGTGAATCTTGAGGTCTGACATCCATCTGAGAGCGGTGTGGGAAGGGCTCTCAGCCGTTGCCTTATATTACCATTGGAAGATTACTACAGAATGTCCAGAAGAGTAAGATGAGAAATTTGGTGATAAACAGTTCAGGGTAGCACATTTCTTTCAGAACTCTCGTAAAAATATTAAATTTGCCTAATCTGTCTGTCTCTGTTTTCACCCTTCAACTGTTCCGTCTCTTAACCATGGGATGTTATTGGGAACTTCAAAAACAAATACAAAAACATGGTGCGTGCATTTTTTTTTTTTAATGTGTCCAGTATTTGCTTCTAAAACAAAGAATGGTTAAGAAAATATCTCAGGGGTAAAGATAGGTTTTTCTTTATCAACAGTGGTTAATAATTCATTAGCAAACATTCACTGCCACTAGCTTCCAGGTGTAGGAGTATGTGAAGAAACAATGTCATGAAGACAATTGAAAACTTGCTTTCTGTTTCCCACTTCTTCTCTTAGAAGTGAGTTTCCTAACCAGTTCTATATCCTTCCTGATTGGTCCAGAGAGGGAGTTTCTTAACAATTTTAGGGCTTTTCCTGATTGATCCGGAAAGCTAGAAGAGCTAGGAGAACTTGGATTTTGATCTCACTAGTGTCATAAAGGGAATTTATGCAAACAAGGACTGAGCCAGGTACTAGGAAGGCTTAATTCCCCTTAGTCCTCATACCCACAGATAGCCTGGATCCTGCTGTTCAAGAGCATTTTGTGGTTGCAAAAACTTGGGTTTTAGGATATGATTGAAGGAGCAGAATGTCCTTCAATGTCCTAGATAGTCTTTGGTAATAAAGGTATCTAGCCCATTCTTTAAAAATGAATATAGACTGGATGAAATAAAAAATGTCAGAATTTCATGAATGTATCTTAGTGACCCATGAAACTGACTTTTTGTTCTAGTTCCGTAGTTCTCCCCATAATCGCTCAGCTGTGATTATTTTCACTGATAAAAAGAGCATGTTTTGGAATTTAATAAGGATACAAGAATGCTGTTTAAAAGATCGCCTTGTTATTTTTCAAAAATTGAAATTTCAAACATTGTTACCCAAAGACATTGAAGATCATTTACCAGTCCAAGAGAACAGCATTCTAAATCTCTGCTGAAAATATGTTTTTTCTAAAGGAAAATTCTTATGTCTCAGGGAACATCTGCATCCATGTAATTCCCATATATAATAGGAGTGAAAGTGAAATATTTAAATGTGTGTGAACCAGCCCATTATGGCCGTTTCCAGACATGTACTCCCCCACCCCCAGCTTGACGTTTCTTGTAGATATTTGTAATTATTTAAACGGGCCTCCTACCTCATCAGAAGTGAAATTCATATTCAGGTTAATGACCTAGGGGCCGAAATGTATAGTTAGTTGATCTGCAGTTGAATGAAAGAATGATATACTAGAACACAACTTCAACTGGAATCCCCAGCCATCCTTTATTTACATCACAGTCCAGAAAGCTGTGTTCGATGATTTGACACTACTTGACCACAAGTGGTTTTAAGAAATAGGATTTTTACATAATGTTTTTTAGCTGGTTTTGTGTACAAATCATGTTATTCACTAGCTCACATATTTCTCGGAGCACCTACTATGTGGTAAGCACTGTACTAAGGTTCGGGTTCTGCAGGGGTAAACAAGCAGCCATGTGAATTGTAAAAGGTATTCCTAACAAGGTAGAGGACATATAGCATGTGTCTAGTTTGGGGCTCAAGGGGTACTGTGTGCTGCGTGTTTCCCAAGCAAATTGAAGGAAATTGAAGTGTAAATGAGTTATGGAAGGGAAGCGTTTGAGGCAGTGGGTGAAACACTGGCAAAACATGAAGTAAGTTAGGGAAAGGCATTGCCCCTAGTGAAATAATGTGGAATGAAGAGCCGTGTTAGTAAAATTTACCTTTTCTGAAAACAATCACTGGAAGATGTAGAATTCTTTTATTTATTTATTTATTTGACAGAGATCACAAGTAGGCCGAGAGAGAGAGGAGGAAGCAGTCTTCCCACAGAGCCAAGAGCCTGATGCTGGGCTCGATCCCAGGACCCTGGGATTATGACCCGAGCCCAAGGCAGAGGTTTTAACCCATTGAGCCACCCAGATGCCCCTGGAAGATGTAGAATTCTTAATAGAAACTTCAAGAAATTACTTAGTAAAGTCTCAGTTGAAGAGAATCCCTTTCAATTAATTCTGGTCAGTGCGTCCGGAAAGATACTAAAGATGATAGTAACTAACCCTTTCTAATAACCATTAGGTAAATAATGCAGCATGCTTGTCACTGATGTTCAAACTGAAAGGAAACTAAAGGGAATTGAAACTTAACCTTGATTTTTATCTTGTACTCTGGTGAGAAATGTATCCCTTCATTTTATATTGTTAAAGAGATGTTGCATCCTTGTTTTTTTCTCCATAATGGATAAAATTAGCGTACAGAGTTTTTATTCTAATACTGTAGAATTGGCTCCCCCACCCCATCTCTAATCACAGAGCTTGAATTACAAGAAACTTAAACAGGACCCTACCCCTTTTTTAGTGGCCCAAATTCCCAGTTCTTCTTTGAGAATTTCTGGTTTAAAAAAAAAAAAAAACTTTTTAAAGGATAAATCGTATTTTGTTAGTCCTTATTATTGAATTTTCCTTACCATTTATTGTTGACTTAGGTTGTTGGATTTGTAAGGCAAATTCTGCACACCAAAATAGCCATATTCACCTTTCAGTCAAAGAGGTATTCGGCGAAGTCCACCGTGAAATGCCTCAGCTTTGTCCAGGAAGTAGGACGGTGGGTATCCTGTATTTTCCCAATACTTGTTGACCTTACACAGAAGATTGGGTTTTTTCTATCAAGACTGTTTAAACTAAGGAATCTCTATACCTCCTTAGAGCTTTCAGTCTTCCCTGTTGAAGGGCATCCCTAGAAAGACTTCTTTGTAACAGGAAGGAGGGACTGGGTCTGGAGGGGGAGCCAGAGATGACCAGGCTGTGGAGATGGGCTATGAACAGACAGCTCATTCTCCTGAAGAATAACTTCCACCTCAATGTTCCAGTTCTTCTAACTCAAAAGAGGCTAAAGGGAAATTAAAAACCTGCTGATTCCCATCTTGACTACAAAACCCAGAAAATGCCTAGTGGAGAAGAAAGGTAAACCCAAGATTGGATTTAAAACAGGTTTAAATAAACTTTCAATTATTCTTAACTTACTCTTTTATGACAATTTTGTAAGGTTTTAGGTTCACATAATGTTAAATTGCCATGATTAGAACATTGAGACGTTTTATGGGTTAAGTGATGGTTTTCTATTGAATTATCCAGCGGCAGCTTTTGCTGCTGATCAGGATTTAGGGTTGGGCACAGGTTTCTGTTAAATAATGCCCACATTGCTCATGAACACTATTAAGCCAACTTGAGTCAACACTTAATTTTAAAAACTTCAATCATGGATCCTCTTCTTAAATACTTAAAATTTAATCCAATAAGAAAGAAATGCATTAAATTTTATCAAAATATTTGAAGATACTTTAGAACTATTATTTTACACAGCCTAATTCCTTTCTATGGAAAGTGTGGTACAAAAAAAGTTTTACTTTTTTGCTTGCTTTCCAAAAGCCAGCGTCTGATGTTTTCAGATAGCTAAAGCTTGGAAATGATAGAGTTGGGTTGGCCCTAAGTCATCAATTCTCCTTTTAGGTTTTCTAGCAAGAGCAATTTGAAGACATGGGTAGGGACCCCAGCTGAACCTGCATTAATCACTTAACACCAACTTAAAATTAATGAAATTCCCACAGAGTCTCATATTTGGTTTCCCCTTTGTTTTGTAAGGAGATAGACTCTGGGCTGGGAAGAAGCTGATAATTTGTTCTTTGGTAATAAACTACTGATTGAAGGACAAGTTCTTATTAAATTCACAAAATTCATAGAATCCATGAAAGATCTCGAGTACATGATTAATGAAACTTCAGACATTAAAACCTTTTTCTTAGTCCTAAGTGCTATGACCTGTTTTTTTTGTTTTTTTTTAAATCATCGTAATCCTGTGACTCACTGCATCACACCCCAAAACTTTCACCAGCACCAAAAGAAATCAGAATGGAAGACATGACCTTAGGCTGGTCTTGCTCACTTTAAAATCTGTGCACACAGGCCTTAGCACTTTGACAGACAAAACTCTGCCTTTTAGCTCCCTCTCACTATCGTCTTCATTCCTCTCACTTCTAGACTGTTCCTTGTCTTGGTTGTATAAAACTACTTTCCTCAGAATTGAATGTATAATGTTTCTGCACATGGGCAAATTGTATTTTCTCTTAATGACTCATTTAAGTTGAATAAAGGCATACAGTTTTACTCTAGCGACCGTGCCTTCTCTTTTCCAAAGAAACCAGATACCATGTTGAATGACCTGTCTGTTGCTTCTTTTCTTGCACCTGATCACACAATTATCCCTGGGTCCAGGCTCCATTTGGGTCCTACAGAAAGTGCCAGTCTCAAAGCAACACTCAAAGAGCCAAAAAGAAAGTGTTGCGCAGTTTAAGGATAACAAGGAGACCTATACTACAAAGTCACGGTAATCCCAGCAGGGTGGTAATGGCATGAAGACAGACGTACAGACCAAAGAAGTAGAATAGAGAGTCCAGAAATAAGCCTTCACCTATATGATCAAGTGATTCCTGACAAGGGTGCCAAGACCAGTCAATGAGAAAAGGGCAGTCTTTTCGATAAATGTAGTTGGCAAAATTTAATATTCACATGCAAGAGAATGAAATCGGACCCTTACCCTATACCACATACAAAAATTAACTCAAAATTGATCTAAGACCTAAACATTGAAAGCTAAAAATATAAAAAACCTTAGAAGAAAATTAGGAAAGCTTCATAATTTGATCTGACAGTGATTCCTGGCATTTGCCAAAAATACAGGCAACAAAAGAAAAAACAGAAATGGGGTTTCATTAAAAACTAAAAACTTGTGGGGTTTTTCTGCTTTTTTAATTTTGTTTATTTATTTGACAGACACAGCAAGAGAAGGAACACAAGCAGGGGAAGTGGGAGAGGGAGAAGCAGGCTTCCCCCTGAGCAGGGAGCCCAACACGAGGCTTGATCTCCCCATTTGCAGATCATGACCTGAGCCAAAACCAAGAGCTGTATGCTTAACCGACTGAGCCACCCAGGCACCCCTCCCTTAACCCCCCCTTTTTAAAAATTTTATTTATTTATTTAGGGGGAAGGAGAGAGAAAGCTAGTACACGCCAGTCCAGAAGCAGGGGGAGAGGCAGAAAGAGAGGGAGAAAGAGAATCCCAAGCAGACTGTTCACTGAGTACAGAGCCCCATGGGGGGCTTAATCCCATCACCCTGAAATCATGACCTGAGCGGAAGCCATGAGTCAGACGCTTAACCAAATGAGCCACCCAGACACCCCCTGAAGCTTGTTTTATAGCCCATAATTATAGCTCGCATTCTCTATGCTTTTGAGAAGAAAGATGTGTATGCTGCTGCTCTAACAAAAATGTCAATTAGGTCAAATTGGTTGATAGAACTGTTTGTGTCGTCCATATTTTTGCTAACTTCTGCATACTCGATGAATCTATTGAGAGAGGAATATTGAAATCTTTAATTACAATGTAGATTTCTCTCTTTGAGGTTCTATTTGTTTTTGTTTCATATATTTTTTAATAGACTTTTTTAAGAGCAGGTTTAGGTTCACAGCAAAACTGAAGGGAAAGGACAGAGTTAACATACACCCTCTGCCCGCATACATCCCCTGTTATTAACATCCTATACCAGATGGGTATAGGATGGGTATAGATGGGTATAGGATTTTTTTTTAATCTATAAAGTATCTTCTCTTTATTTAAGTTAAACAATTTTCAAGGATGTTTCCATCTATAAAATGGACAAAGTATAAGCTCTGTACAGCAGTTCTTTTTTAAAAATCAACTGGAAAAAAATTACCAAACTATATTTTGAATTTGCAAAACCTACTCACAGAGACCATCATTTTATCTTTGATGAAGACGTAAGAAAGACCACCACAGAGAGAACAACTAGCTTCGCCACACTTTGCTCAGAGTGATGTATTTTTTTAAATCAGTGACTCTGCATTGACCCATTATTATCACCCAAAGTCCAAAGTTTACATTAGTGTTGTAACTGCTATGGGTTTTGACAAATGTGTAAGGACATACATGTACCATTATAGTATCAGAACAGCTTCAGTGCTGTAAAAATCCTCTGGCCTCCACCTGGTCATCCCTCGCTCCCCTTAACCACTGATCTGTTTACTGTCTCCATTGTTTTGCCTTTTCCAGAATGTCCTGTAGTTGGAATCAAACAGTATGTAAACTTTTCAGATTGACTTCTTTTTGTTATATGCATTTAAGTTTCCTCGTGTATTTTCATGGCTTCACAGGTCCTTTCTTTACAGCTTTGAGTAATAGCCCACTGTCTGGATATACCACAGTTTACTTGTTCCATTCAGCTACTTGGTTGCTCCTAAGTTTCGGCAATTATGAATAAAGCTGCTATAAACTTCAGTGTGCAGGTTTTTGTGTGGACCTGAGTTTGCAGCTCATTTGGGTAAAGAGCAAGAAGCATGGCTGCTGGATTATATGATAACAGTATATTTAGTTTTGTAGAAACTGTCAAACTTTCTTTCAAAGTGGCTGTACGATTTTGCATTCCTGTCAGCAAAGAATGAGAGCTCCTGTCTCTTTGCATCTTTGCCAGCATTTAATGTTGTTAGTATTTTTGGATTTTAACCCTTCTAATAAGTGTGTGGTGTCTTGTTGTTGTCTTTAAAGATTTTATTTATTTATTTATTTGACAGAGACAGAGACAGTGAGAGAGGGACACAAGCAGGGGGGAGCGGGACTCATTCCCAGAAGCCCAGGATCATGACCTCAGCAGAAGGCAGAGGCTTAACAGCTGAGCCACCCAGACACCCCTATACATTTGGCTGGCGGGGGCTGTCAACGCTCCTAATACTCCCACTCCCCCCTTCAAGGGTCAACTTGACCCTTGAAGTCGGTATGGTATGGTTGGTATCTTAGGAGATGGACGCCAGGCCCATCTACCTTAGGCACCTCTTCCAGTACAAAGCCAAAGTCTGAGAGAGGCCGAGAGTTTCCTCAGGCTCAGGGGGAACCAGAACACCGGTCTCGGTATTCTTCATGTTACCCATGCTTACCTAGGGTCTAGCTGCTGCACAGTGTTGACGCTCAGGTGAGGCAAGGGACCTACATTTAGACCCCGCCTTTCCGGGCACTTGGGAGGCGTGGTCAGTGGGGCCTCTAGCTGAGGTCAGGATCTCAAGGTTGTGGGATCCAGCCCCTGGTTGGGCTATGTGCTCAGCGCAGAGTCTGCTTGAGATTCTCTCTCCCTGGCCCTCTGCCCCTCCAGCTCATGTGCTTGCGCGCGCACTCTCTCTCTCTCTCAAATAAATAAATAAATAGTTTTTCAAAATAATAAAACATAAACCTGCCCTTCTCCTCGTTCTGAGCTCATTCCCACCCTGCTGGAAGGGCTTTCTCCTCCACCTATGACAGGAATGTATGGCTTCCCCTGTGGTCAGTCCCCTGAAAGGCAGTGTAGAAAATCAACTTTAGCATTTCTGAGAAATGCCTTTTTATTTCTCAAAAATCCCTGGCTCTCAAGACTATTGTCTTATGGTGACCTTTTAAAAAAGTCTCATTCGTAGCCCAGAGTTGAGCCACAACTGCTTTGTTTTGGCCGCCCCCCCCCAGCCCTTCACCTTTCCCTTCCTTCAGGCGATAAACTCCAGTGGGAGGGAAAGGGTGGCGGGGAGCCTGGGCACAGGGAGGTTGAGCTCCCAGGAAGGGGAAGTACATTATTACCCAATAATTATGGATTGCAGGTGCCAATTAGGTTGAGGAGAAAGCTTGAAACACTGAAATCCAAGGTATTGAGTAGCAAGCCCACGTGGAGATGGGAACAGGGGGGTTTACAACTGGGTGAGTTGGAGAAAAAAGCCCATAGATTTCAGACATCTTTCTCAGTTCTGCATATGTGAATGTATATTGAATCAAGTAGAACTCTTCATTTGCAACTTTAAGACAAAAAGAAAGCAAGGGGAAGGAAGTTTTGGGTTTTTTGTTTTGTTTTGTTTTTTGAAGCACCATAAGAAAGAGGGAAGAGTTCATTAAACTCTCTAATTTCAAATTATATTTAACTTGATATCAAATTCTACTAAAATTATTAAATTCCACAATGCACAGCTGACGGGATAAACAAAGGCATATCAATGTTATGTACTGCTTGAAGTGTACCTGGGAATAATAAAAAAAAAATGCTCACCTCTCAATTTATTTGCAAAATGTATATTTAGACAAACATACAGTTATCTCTTCTGTTTGCAGAGTCAATAAATCTCTAGTTTAATACTTTAATTGCAAATAGTAATATTAGCCATCAAATAGTCATTGAGCACTCACTGTGAGCAGGAGGGTTGCGACACTGTGGTCCCAGAGGGGAGGAAGGGCCAGAAGATGGTGACACACTTCATTCACAAGGAGGCCAGAGCCTCACACAGGAACGTTCAGTGGCCACTGGCCTTTGGTGGAGGGGGACATCTGGGCACTTCTGTTATTTACGGCAACACACCTACATTTTAATCGCACACCTACAGTTTTACAGAGTGCTTTCCAGAAGGTATCACATTGCATCCTTGTAACTCTCCTGCTAGGTAGAGATCATCATGCTTATTTAACGTGTAAACATCTGAGGCTTCGAGGGGATAAAGGGTCGCCAGTCACACAGTGAGTCAGTAGCAGAATTGCGAGTTGAACCCCATGTCTGGAGTCCAGAACCCAAGAAGCGCAGGTCTGCATTCCTTCGGAGAAGGGGAGCACTTGCCCCGCTGTGGCTGCAGCGGGCCTGCTGGATTTTGTTCCTTCTCTGGCAGTCCCGGCTCCTCCAGGGGAGGAGGCTCTGCAATTAGACTAAATATAGTCTGCATGAGGCTGCATCTCGTTTGGACTAATTATCCTGTCACCCATCAGAAGAACAAAGAGTGAGGAATTTTCAGGCCTCATCATTTCCATTCCTCTCCCTAGCTAGAGCTTCCATGGGATCAGCCAGGAGACAAATGTTAACAGAAAAGACATGCGGGGGTGGGGGGGGGGGGCACCGAGGAAGGTCCCAGCTTCCCACACCCGCACAATGACTGCATTTAGAACTGGAAGAAAGCTGGCCCCGGGAGAGAGCCCTCCGTCCGGGAGACTTCTGGACCAGAGACCGTGGACAGCGCAGCCGGCCGGGCAGTTGCGTGATACGGCGACAGCCCGTGTCACAAAGTCCTCCTTGTTCTTCCCTCCGGCAAACACTCACTGAGCACAGGTGCGGGCCACGTGGGGAGTTTATGAAAGACGGCGCTGTAAGGAAAGCAGAAGAAACCCGCCCCGGATCCCTAAGCGTCGAATTCAAAACCAAAGTTAGAAAAATTCAAGAGGAGAAAGATAACCTTGGTCAAGACATGCGCTTGTACCAGTAAGTTTGGGGGTTGGGTTTCCTTACTGAAGGCTCATATGTCAGGGGCAAGATTAAGCAAGGAAATGGGGTCTCAAGGAAGCCTTTACTAAGCTCTGGTTTAAATTAAGGGAGAGCCATAGGACACGGGGCATCGGACAATAACAAAATTTTTGTTTATTTGTTTGTTTTTTTAAAAGCTTTTATTTAGGGGCACCTGGATGGCTCAGTCGGTTAAGTGTCTACCTTTGGCTCAGGTTGTGATCCCTGGGTCCTGGGATTGAGCCCCGCATCAGGCTCCCTGCTCGGTGGGGAGTCTGCTTCTCCCTCTCCCACTCCCCCTGCTCGTGTTCCCTCTCTTGCTGTGTCTCTCTCAGTCGAATAAATAAATAAAATATTTTCTTTAAAAAGGCTTTATTAATCTAATTGAGAGAGCAAGAGTGAGAGAGCAGGGGGAGGGGGAGAGGGAGAAGCAGACTCCCTACGCGGGACTCGATCCCAGGCCCCTGGGATAATGATCTAAGCGGAAGGTAGATGCTTAACTGACTGAGCCACCCAGGTGCCCCAGTAACAAAATTTTTAAAGTGAAGAACGATGCTTAATAGAACACAAAATTCTGTTCGGCACAAGAATTATAAATCGTTCTCATCAATTTGTTACTGGCTGTCACGGCTGACTTTATGTTAGAGGCCTAACGTCTGCAGGTGGGCTCCGATCAACTGTTTCATCAAAGAATCTGTAAACACATCTGTGACAGGTTTCGAGTGAAATACCACATTGGAAAAAACGGAGGGCATGTTTCAGATCCCACGTTTGCATATTTTAAAACCAAATCTCGTTTTTTAGAAAAGGAACATGGCTTGTTCAGCCTGTGGGACATGAAATACAAAGTTCAAAGGGTTCACAGCCTGGTCTGAATCATCATCTAACCCAGATGAGTGGGACATGACTCACATATCCTGTGTCGGGCCCTCCCAGGCCGCTACTCAGGCTTCATCAATAAAGTACTGATAATCCGCTACGATAAGGTGAGCGGAAATGGTAAGTAGTCTTGCATTTCAAGTGCACAACCTAGCTTCCCTTCCGGTCTGTACGTGGCTTCAGCACAGGATTCTGCTGCAGAACCCCGCTCTGAGACAGGAGCTCCCCAGAAGCTGGAGGAGAGGGAAGGAAGCTAGAGCCCTATGCAAAGCTTCCAGAAAACACTACAGAAGGCAAAGGAGGAAGCTGAGGTGAGGATCCAGGACTCTTATTGCTAAGAAGGTTAAGACTGGCCATTTCCATTCTTTCTGGGCTTGGTAGCTCCACCCCCCCTCCCCCACCCACCCCCAAGTCCTTTGGTTCTCTCCTCCATCTCTCTCTCTTTTTCTCTGTCTCACTCTAACTGTCCTGAGCTCGTGCTCTCTCTCCCTCCTTCCTCCCTCCCTCTCCTTCTGGCTTCATGTTATTTTGCCTCACTAGTCCTCATTCTCTGCATTGTCCAAAATTTGTATTGCTTTGCTGCACAGATGCGAGAAAACCATTAGATCAAAAGCCAGCCACTCTGGAAGTCTGGGCTGCCCTGAAGACCGAATTGGATTAATTACGCCCAGACAAGCTTTTCAAACACTTTAAAAAGAAAGAAAAGCAAATGGACTGAAAACTTGGGTTCAGTGGCCTTGAGATAATTTGGTTCATTTGCATATCTTGGTAGGGTTTTCAAAGGGTAGAAGAGATAAGGCGTTTTCCAGGAACTTTTTTTTTCTTTGTGTAAGTAGGCTACGCACACGGCCTGGAGCCCAGTGTGGGGCTTGAACTCATGACCCTGAGATCGAGACCTGAACTGAGATCAAGAGTCAGACAGTTAACCAACGGAGTCACCCAGGTGCCCTCAGAACTTGTAAAAAGAGAGTCAGTCAAATGCATTCTAGTGCTGAGTCCGCTGAAGACAGACTTCCAGGTCCATTCTCTCTGCCCCTGAGAGGAATAAACTTCTGGTTCAAGAAACTGTTAAGAGCCTCCTTTAACATGGTCAGTGTCATAGAGCCTAGAACTGAAGGGCTGGTTTTTCTGAGACTCATATGGGTGGAATGTGTTTCTCTCCCTTCGTGATCCAAAGTAACCGATTGTGGAATAAGCAGGTCCCCTCTAGACTGGGGTTTCTCAGCCTCAGCGTACTGAAATGTGGGGCCAGGTGAGTCTGTGCCGGACGGCCGTCCTGTGCCTTGCTGTGTGTGCAGCCGCCTCCCTGACCTCCGCCCATTACGGGCCAGGAGCACCCCCCCTCCCACCAGGTTATGACAGAAATGTCAAAAAATGCCTACAGACTTTGCCAAATGTCCCCTGGGCAGCAAAACTGACCCCTGTTGAGAACTACTTCTTTAGAGAAGATGGAATGTTCTGTTCTAAAATATACATATAAGATATCAAGTTTTTGGGGGGCGCCTGGATGGCTCAGTGGGTTAAGGCCTCTGCCTGTGGCTCAGGTCATGATCCCAGGCTCCTGGGATGGAGCCTGGCATCAGGCTCTCTGCTCAGCAGGGAACCTGCTTCCCAACCCTCCCCCCTTCCCCGCCGTCCCACAGTCTGCCTGCCTCTCTGCCTACTTGTGATCTCTCTGTCAAATAAGTAAATATAATCTTGAAAAAAAAATACCTTCATAGCTTGCAAGGCATGTCTCCAAGCTGTTATTTCTGCTAAATTATAAGCTCCCAAGGGCGGGAACCACATGCATCTTTCTTAGTTATTGCCATAGTCCTGGGATCCAGTATAGGGCTGGAGATGTGCTAGATGTTTAATAAACAGTTGTAGGATGAAGGCAGGATTTATTGAGCAAATACTACGTGACGAGCCCTATGCCATCCATGTTCCTATATTAACTCTAATCGTCACGATGACACTAATAGGATAGGCGTTCAAGTAAAACTCTTCAATAAAGCAAAATCAGATATTGTGTAATTGTTACTTGCCTCCCCTTTCCTGTCCTTCCCCCTGGGCTCTGCTCTCAACTGGATGAGCTAACGTTCTTACGGACCAGACTGGGGAGAGCTGCAGCTCCTTCTGGGGAAGTGGCCAGGCAGAGAGTGAGTCCCCGTGTCCTCGGCGTTCTTCCAGCCAGATTTCCCTGGTTCAGAAGACACTAGGGGTGCCACGGTGATGAGGAGATTCCTGGAATTATTGCTCCTGTCCTGGGGACTCCAGCCAGTCTCGGGACTCATCTTTGTCCCCATCAATACTTAAACCAGGGTAAACAGTACACAGGTGGCACCAAACCACAGCTCAGACTGGAACGGGCTTAGCTCACATCGCCAGAACACTGGCAATCCAAGTCATTTCGTTCATTTCTCAAAATGGTGTGCTTGCATTTTACAAGATTGACCTCTTTTCAGCCTACCCGTCACCTTATGGAGGTGTTTTACCGTATCATCTCTATGGTAGGAACGGGGAAACACAGGCCCTAAGAGATCCCATGCCTCTTTTCACATCGCAAGGCTGCTTTGTGGTAACCCAACATCCGAACCATGCAGGGTTGGGCTGTCTCCTTACTCTGCCAGACAGTACAGAGCAAGATGCACAAACTCTCCGAGTGCTGAGCAGGTGAGAGCTATTCCTGCATTCCCTGCATGGTGCACGGTGGTGGGTCACAGTCTCTATTGTGTGGGCTGGGGAGGGGCAGATGAACAAGACCTGGCTTGGGGCCAATAGCCTCTAAGCGACTCAAAGCCGCGGTGCAGCCGGCACACAGGATGAGCAGCGGGCAGGACCAGACCGGCCTGGTAGGAACAGGCAGAGGCAAACATGCAGCGTCTCTGGAGGACCCGCAGGGTGTGAGGCAGCACCCAGACAGGGAGCTTGCTCACCTCTGCTGCTGTGGCCCCAGCTGGATGGTGGCCTCCTGGAGTCTTTGGTGGGGAAGAGAGTGAGCTGGGTACAGGAGGAAGCTCATGTTCTTTACACGTACCCTTTTTTTTTTTTTTTAAAGATTTTATTTATTTATCAGAGAGAGAGGGGTAGAGAGCGAGCATAGGTAGACAGAATGGCAGGCAGAGGCAGAGGGAGAAGCAGGCTCCCCGCCGAGCAAGGAGCCCGATGTGGGACTCGATCCCAGGACGCTGGGATCATGACCTGAGCCGAAGGCAGCTGCTTAACCAACTGAGCCACCCAGGCGTCCCTACACGTACCCTTTTTCATCTGTAAGCATTCTCTCGTTCTTTACTGAGTTACAGTGTAGGCAGCTGCTCAGTCACCCGATGTGCGTCCGGGAGTCAGGCAGACAGGACAGACCGGGGGTCCAGCTGGGCAGAGATATCAAGCACACAACCGATTCTAGCACAGACGGCGGAAGCCAGCATGCTCTAATTTAGAGAGGAGCCAGGGGACGCATGACCCCATCTTCCTGGTCTGGGGATCCCATGGCAGGGAGGCAACCAGACCTGCTTTGGGAGATGGAAACGGAAAAGGAAATAGACCCTCAACACAGACCACGTGAGCAGGTGGTCCCAGAGGTGAGCCGTGGCGGGGGGGGGGGGGGGGGGGCGGGATGTGCTTTCAGGAAAGGAGAGCAGGGTGTGAGGAGCCCCGGAGGCAGGGGGGGGCGCTGCCCTGGACGGAGCCCGCTGCCTCTCCCCGCCCCCAGGGGCAGGGCTGCTGTGTAACAGGTGTGCTGGCCCTCACCTCCCACGGTGGGGGAAGGCCAGGTACAAGCACTTAGGACATCCCTCTCCTTTGTCGGTGAACCCATGTCATATATTATTATGAAAATGATTTCCTATTATTTCATTAATCAAATCCCATCCACGCAGGGGAAAAACTCAAAAAGCCAGATCTTCCAATCTCATTTATTTTTTGATGTGTGGGAAGTTACTAGTATATATTTTTTAAACATGTATTGAGACTTTTTTTTTTAACTAGGCTCTAAACTTTGTTGCAGATCCTAGGGACATATGACACAGGAAGATTCCTGCGCTCTCTGGCATTGGTAATGTGCTAGGGAAGCAAGGCGGGGAAGAAAGCTGTGTGTAAACAGATAGTGTAATTCCAGATAGTGATCCTCATATCCTGAACTTCACACCATGCACAACAGTTTCCGGAATTACTATACCCATTGTTCTAGATAATATCCTGATGCTCATTACGCGTGATAGTTTACTGCTCCTCCATGTCCTGGAGAAAGTATGAACCCAAAATGCAGGTAAAAAGCTTCTTTTCAGCAGAGCCACTTAGCTCGGAAGCTGTTATGCTTCCAGTGGGCTCGTTTGGGTCATCTCCTTTCTCCCCGGCACTGCCAAGTCACATCTGCCGTCAGTGAGTTGACTATGGCATTGATTTGCTGCAATGGTTGAGGAGGTGAGAAGCATCGGGGAAGAGCTTTCTGGGTAGGCAGGACTTTGTAAAGGCGAATAGTTTCACCTTCGGTTGGTTGGAACGGGCTGAATAATGGGCCCCTGAGACGTCCGCCCCCTAATTCATGGAAGTGGTGTTGCTTTATGCGGCAGACAGAGGGGCAACTGTTTGCAGGTGTGATGAAGGTCAAGATCTTGAGTTGGGGAAATGCTCCTGGACCATCTGGGTGGGCCCAGTGTAATCCCAAGAGTCCTTAGGAAAGGGAGGCAGGGGATCTGAATGGGCAGAAGATGATGCAATGATGAAAGCAGAGCAGAAGCAGTGTGTTGAGGGCTAAGGAATGAGGAGAGCTTCTAAGAGCTAGAGAGGCAAGGAATTCACTCCCAGAGCCTCCAGCAGGAAACAGCTCTGCAGACCTTGATTTCAGTCCTGTAAAACTCATTGGACATCTAACCCCTTGAACTATTAAAAAAATAATTTTGGGGACGCCTGGGTAGCTCAGTCGGTTAAGCTGATGCCTTTGGCTCGGATCATGATCCCAGGGTCCTGGGATTGAGTCTCGCATCGGGCTCCTTGCTCGGCAGGGAGCCTGCTTCTTTCCCCGCCTCTGCCTGCTACTCTGCCCGCTTGTGTGCTCTCTTTCTGACAAACAAATAAATAATAAAATAACAAATAATTTCCTGTTGTTGTAAGCCACTAAATTTTTATAATTTGTAACAGCAACAACAGGAAATCAGTGCATGTGTGATTTTCATCCAGACCCCACAGCAGGAAAATGGATGAATCCTTCTCCTTCTGGTTCCATCTCTTCCAACTGTTTGCAGAGTAGGACTCAGTTTGGGAAGCCAGAAAGAATGATAGCGTTGTCTAGGGAAGGAAGGTCACTCAAGAGCAGGCATCTGATCTCCTTTTTCTCTAGCTACTAAGGGTACACCATGGCCTCCTGCCTTCTTTTGTAGTCTTCCATCAAGAAACATAAAAGGGAGCCCTCCATGCCTTTCTCTGTGCTCCCAGTTGAGAGGGGCTGCATCGATCTGGGAAGACCAGACTGATCAGGAAAGATCAATCTGAACTAGTCCTGATATTGATTCCCTAGCAGCCCATTGAGGAGTCGATAAGGAATACATGAGCGAAGGAATACTCATGGAATTCAATTAGTCACCAAGCATTTATTGAGCACCTCCAGTTTGCCGAGAACTGCATCGATACCAGAGGGCCAGAGATAGTGAAGCATCGTCCCTGACCTTGAGCAAAGGCAGATGTGCACACAATGAATTATAAAACGATACATCAAATCCCATAATAGAACGTGCCATAGGAACACAAGGCACTGGCGGTAATTTCGACAGCGATTAGCGGTAGCTCCGTTCAGGAAATACCATCTGATCTGGGCTTTTTGAAGGACGTACAGGAATTTCACAGAGAAGAAGAAATCCCTGTTCCAGGCCGAGGAGGAGAGACCCACAAATGGATGGTTTAGTAGCCTGTAGTCACATCACGCCCCTCTCTTCTTTACCATCCGGGCCCCACGTGGGGCTCCATTAACAAGAGGACACTAAGTTTCATGGGGAAAGAGTGTGGGTAGGAGTCCTGCACTAGGGACCCTGGAGACCCGAAACTGGCAATGTGTGGGAAGTTGTTTCCTTGCAAATGCAGAATTACTGACCTTGTAGCAGCTGCCCCCCAAGCCTTCTCTTCTTCTTTGGCTGTTCTAAATCCGCTGTCACATCTCAGTCCTTATCCATATGCAAACCACGGGTGGTGGGACATTTCTCCCTTTTTACCTACATGGAGACCACTACATAATTGTTCTGAAATGTGCTTTTGAAACTATGAGCACAGGACATTGTAGAAAAAGGGGGGGGCAACTTGGTCCCCTCCCTCTTTGGGAGCTTTGTACGATCACTCAATGAATTTTGCTTTACTCTATGACTCAATAAACTTTGCTTTGCTGTCCGGCACTTTGTTCTTTGAAGAAGAGGCAGGCCTGACCAAGAACCGTGGGCACTAAAGGAAAAGAAATCCTCTAACAATTCCTCCTTAACGATGAACCAAAGCCACAAGTCAACCCTAAGGCAAAACTTCCAGATCAGCCTGAGGCAAGACAGTGAAGCTGACCACTTTCAGCTTTTCTTTCCCTCACCCCGTCCAGTCCCTCCCCTTTCCAATTCTTCTCCACAGGAGTTGACCATTCTCTGGAAACCCTTTCTTAAGGCTCCCCTGGCCTCAAACCTGCTCCATCCCCCTGCTGTGTCCTTGACCAGGGGCCCTTGGGTGGTTTTCTCTGTCACTACCTCTACAAAAAGCCCATTTCCCTCTCTGTCCCTCAGTAGAATGTGTGCGTCTTCCTCTTTGCAGTGACCTTGGCCACGCAGCCTTCCTATTTGCTTCCCAATGGAGAGGAGGGAGGGCGTGGCGAATCCCCTCCCTGACCATTTTTTTTTTTTGAAAGATTTTATTTATTTATTTGACAGGCAGAGATCACAAGTAGGCAGAGAGGCAGGCAGAGAGAGAGAGAGGTGGAAGCAGGCTCCCTGCTGAGCGGAGAGCCCTATGCAGGGCTCCATCCTATGACCCTGGATCAAGACCAGAGCCGAAGGCAGAGGCTTTAACCCACTGAGCCACCCAGGTGCCCCCATCCCTGCCTTTAAGCCTGGGGTCCTGAAGCTCCTGCCAGCTTCTCCTCCACCAAACTCGACACTAGGTATCAGTTCCTTTGCTTTCCCAACCTTAGACCCCGCAGATGAACAGAGACCTGTGCTGAAGGCAGCCGGGTGGGCGGTGGGGGCAGCGAGGCTGCAAGCCCTCCGAAGGGGACAGGCTCCGAAGGGGACAGACACACGGTGAACGGGGAGGTGGCATTTCCAGGGCTGGTGGAGGGCAGGGCCAATGCTGCACTGTCACCCGTGGAGAGGCACTGTGGGCAGGCACCTGACAGAGTTTTGCATCTCATCAGACCTGCTCCTGGGCCAGAAACGCAGGTGGCAAAAATAAAAAATGAAGGACAACCCCCCACCACTACCAAAAAGAGAGAGAAACTGGGGGGTGTTGGGAGGAAAAATGCAAACCAAGCAACAATCCTTAGCTGGAGAGAAGGCACTGCCGGTGACCAGGGGAGAGGGGGTGGGAAATTGGGTGAAGCCGGTGATTAAGGAGGGCACCTGTGCACCTGTGCACCTGTCGTGAAGAGCCCCAGGTGATGTACGGAAGTGTTCAATCACTGTATTGTAAACCTGAAACTAATGTTATGCTGTGTGTTAACTGGAATTTAAATAAAAACTTTAAAAAGAAAGGAATTTGGTCAATGTTCATCTTGCATGTACCATTTCAGCTTTCCTGGCTTTTGTCAGGAAACTTACCAGTTAAAGACTCCCAAAGTCAGCAAGCTCACTTGTCCAAGTTGGGTCCCTGTCCTCCCACCAACGCTGAGAGACAGGGACTCTGTTTTCAGGGCTGTACTGGAACGAACAGAACATTCCTTTGGCAGCCTTGAGTTTTCTCAGCAGGCCCTTCAGGTGGGACCTTCCGTCATCCCAAGGATGCGGACTTGAGCTGCTGGCAACTGTGTCAGTGTTCGTTCAAGTCTTTCTACACCAGGCGCCTGGGTGGCTCAGTTGGTTAAGCGTCTGCCTTCAGCTCAGGTTATAATCCCAGGGTCCTAGGATCAAATCCCTCGGTGGGCTCCCTGCTCAGAGGGGAATTTGTTTCCCTCTCTCTTTCTGCCCTGCCCCCCATGCTCTCTCTCTCAAATAAATCTTAAAATCTTAAAAAAAAAAAAAAAAAAAAAAAAAAGCCTTTCTAGGCCAAGGTTGAGGCCTGGTTGAGAAGATGCTTGGAGAAGCCTGGCTGGAGTTTGGTCGAGGAGGGAATGGTGGTCACCACTCAGATGGCTGGCCTTGTCCCTGATGACTTTCCAGAACACATCCCTGTCTTTGAGACACCTTGCTATTTTGTTGCTCTTGGGACCCCAAAGATACATCTCAATAAATCTTCCTAGTCTCCCAATAAATGTTACTTTTTCTCTCTTTTTTTTAGAAGATTTTATTTATTTATTTGACAGACAGAGATCACAAGTAGGCAGAGAGGCAGGCAGACAGAGAGATAGGAAGGGAAGTGGGCTCCCTGCTGAGCAGAGAGCCCGATGTGGGGCTCGATCCCAGGACCCTGGGATCATCACCTGAGCCGAAGGCAGAGGCTTTAACCCTCTGACCCACCCAGGCATCCCTCGTGTTCCTTTCTCTAAAGCTAGTTGGCTGGAGCCTGGGGTCAGCAGGAAGCAATCCCTAACCAAGACAGATCACCTTACCTGTGTCTACGCAGTCCGTACACGTCTCATTTTTGAAGGTTAGATGGCTGGTCCTTCTTGTTAACGCGTTGTAGCTTGTTTTACAATGACTGAAGTCATTTTCAGGTTTGTTTTGTTTTGTTTTAATACTCTTGCTAGAGCTACGGACAACACATGTAAGAGGTACTTTCTCCTCCTCCCGTAAGGTCAACAGACTTCAGAGCTCCTTCCAGCTGGAGCACGGGGCATCTCTTCTCCACAGCCCCATCTCAACAGGTTTCATTTTTCTGGATTCTGGTTTGTGGAATAGTACCTTGTTTCACCGATATCTGTAAATGGCTAGTGAGGTTCTGTGAGAATTAAATGAGATACTATGCAAAGAGGACAGAGCACAGAGCCCGGCATATAGGAAGCTATCAGTATTACTATTGATGGCTACTGAGTAAAAAAAAAAAAAAACATTAATATTGACCTTCTATATTTGTACTTTCTTTCTTTTTCTCTTTCTTTCTTTTGATTTATTTATTTATTTCAGAGGGAGAAAGAGCTCCCCTCTGCACGAGTGGTGGGCAGGGGCTGAGGAAGAGGGCGAGTGGAAGCAGACTCCCTCTGAGCACAGAGCCCAACCTCCTGGGGCTTGATCCCACCAGCCCCAAGAACATCACCTGAACTAAAACGAAGAGTCAGATGCCCCACTGACTTGAGCCACCCAGGCACCCCTGTTTGTGTTTTTTTCTTTTCTTTTTTTTTTTTTTAAAGATTTTATTTATTTGACAGAGATCACAAGTTGGCAGAGAGGCAGGCAGAGAGAGAGAGAGGAGGAAGCAGGCTCCCTGACAAGCAGAGAGCCCGATGTGGGGCTCGATCCCAGGACCCCGGGTTCATGACCTGAGCCAAAGGCAGAGGTCCAACCCACTGAGCCACCCAGGTATCCAACCCAGAGGTCCAACCCACTGAGCCACACCAGCCCCTTGTGTTTTTTTTTCTTATATAGTTTTGTTGAGGGTTGTTTCTTTCCTTTTTTTTTTTTAAAGATTTTATTTATTTGACAGAGAGAGGGAGAAAGAGAGAAAGCAAGAGCACTGGGGAGGGACAGGGGCAGAGGGAGAAGCAGGCTCCCCTTGCTGATCAGGGAGCCTGACCTACGGCTGGATCACAACGTGAGCCAAAGGCAGAGGCTTAACCAACTGAGCCACCCAGGCAGCCAGGTTGTTTCTTTTTATCTACACAGTAGCACCTTCTCAGTGTGTGTGCTGCCTTCTGGCTCAGGCCTCACGGCCCCTTCTCTTTTCTCCAATCACCAGTTAGCGATTTCATGCTTTCCTGTGTCCTTACTACTACCCGCAGGGAGGCAGAGTACACTCGTGTCTCCAGCCCGGACCTCTCCGCTGTTCTCCAAGCACGTCTAACCGCCCACGCAGCATCTCCGCTCGGATCTGGCATCTCACACCCAACAGCCTCCCCACTTGGGCTGCTCCTCCCGGGGGCCCCTTCCGTCTCAGCAAAGGCAACGCTCCTTCCAGCTGCTCCCGTTAAAGCCTCCTGAGTCTTCCTTTGACTCATGTTTTCCCTCTCACTCTTTACAGCCCTGGCCTCCAAATCCTTTGGGCGCTATCTTCAAAATATATCCAGAATCCAGTCACTTGTCACCACCCTGCCCAAGACACCACCACCTGTCACCTGGGTCTTTCACCTGCAAAAACCAGTCTTCCTACTTGCTGGCTCGTGTACCCTCAGCATTTCCATTCTGACCTTGGCCTTCCTCCTGCTCCTGTCGCATATCTGGGGATGGTCCTGCCTTCATTGGGGAGGTGCAGTGGAAGAAAAGGACACCTCTTATTTAAAAATTTTAAAAAAGATTTTTACTGGGGCACCTGCGTGGCTCAGTGGGTTAAAGCCTCTGCCTTCAGCTCAGGTCATGATCTCAGGGTCCTGGGATCGAGCCCCACATCAGGGTCACTGCTCAGCAAGGAGCCTGCTTCCTCCTCTCTCTCTGCCTGTCTCTCTGCCTGCTTGTGATCTCTGTCTGTCAAATAAATAAATAACATCTTTAAAAAAAAAGATTTTTATTTATTTATTTGACACACAGAGAGAGACAGTGAGAGAGGGAACAAAAGCAGGGGCAGAGGGAGAGGGAGAAGCAGGCTTCCAACTGAGCAGGGAGCCCAATGCGGGGCTCAATCCCAGGACCCTAGGATCTTGACCTGAGCTGAAGGTAGACGCTTAACGACTGAGCCACCGAGGCGCCCCGAGAACACCTCTTATTTAGAGCGAGAGACCATTTGCGGAAGCTTCCTGGCAGAGTTCCCTTCACGTGCCCACCCCTAAACCAGTCACCGCCAAGAGGGACAGATCCCCGGACTGACCTAGACTGCCTGGGAACACCCCTGAGTGGTGCGGGGGACCGAGTTATCGATTCTGAGGAGTGGACCTCTGAGCAGCAGGGAGGCTGTTTGTTGAGGAGGAAATGGGGCACGGATGCTGGGTGAGTACCCACACAGAGCCTACCACGACGTGGCAGGTGAGAGAGTCAATGGCAGAGCCCACTTCCTTTTCTGAGCTGCTAGAGTGGGTGGCCCCAGATCCACAGGGCTTGGCCAAATACCGAAGAAGGGACAGGGATGTGGCAGGGGACTTGGGTGTGTTTCTGCCAACGGGAGTTTCCCTCGTTTCTGTGGGGGGGGGGCTTTATTTCAGGTTAATGGATGGAGGCATTTAACAGTGTTAGTATCCTCGGGCTATGTAACAGATGCCCACAAACTGGGGCTTAGAACAATAGAAATTTGTCCTCTCTGAGTTCTAGAGCCCCGGAGTCAGAAATCAAGGTGTGGGCAGGGCCACGCTCTCCCAAGGCACTATGCGGAAGTGGGTTCCATGCCCTTTCCTTACGTTCTGGTGCCACCAGGGATCCTTGGTGTTCCATGGCTCATGGTTGCCTCACTCCTGTCCTGACCTCTGTTGTCACATGGCCTTCTCTCCCTGTGTGTCCCCCCCTTCTTTGTGTAAGGACATAGCATTATGGAGTTAAGGACCCACCCTACGCCAGTATGACCTTATCGTAACTGATTACGTCTACCCTATTTCCAAATAAGGTCACCTTTTAAGGTTAGGGGTTAGGACTTCAACAAATTTTGGAGGTGGGGTACATGAACGAATCCATAACACTTCTTCACTTCTTCCTTTCTAATCTGAGCACCCCTTTTCATTTTCTTGCCTAACTGACTGATTTAGAACCTCCAGGCATTTTTAAACTATAAGTTTCCCTCTATGTACTGCACTGGCTGCATCCCATACATTTTGGAATGTGGCACTAAATTTTCTTTAGAAACTGTTGTGTGTTGAGGCTTGACTTTTTTTTTTTTTTTAAGAATTTATTTATTTGACAGACAGAGATCACGAGTAGGCAGAGAGGCAAGAAGAGAGAGGGGCGGGGGGAAGCAGGCTCCCCATCTAGCAGAGAGCCTGATGCGGGGCTCGATCCCAGGACTCTGGGATCATGACCCGAGCCGAAGGCAGAGGCTTAACGCACTGAGCAGGTGCCCTGAGGCTTGACTTGAATTTGCTATGTCAGTATTAGTAACTGAAATTTTGGAGATAAATATGTATAACATGTTTCTTTCCTCCCTCCCTTCCTTCCTTCCTCTTTCTTTCTTTCTTTCTTTCTTTCTTCCTTCTTTCTTCCCCTCACCTTGAAAGAGTAAGGGTCATTTACTGGAGAAGTAGCTATAGATTGAAAATTATAGTGCTAAAGAAAGAGCATAAAGACGTTGTGTATTAATGTCCTGTTTTCCAATTGTTGTTCACACCTGGGTTATGTCTTTCCTATTAGTGCTAACGGGGCCAAAGCTCCATCCCACTGCACACATCCTGTCAGTCCACAAATTACAGACGCTGTGCCTGGGAGGAAGAAGCCACAACAGACTGTAGAATCTTAAAACTAAATATAAAATTTGCATTTTTCATTTCAGTGCACCACTGCTTTAAGTTTTCTCTGTAAGCCAGCAACTTTTTGTCTAGTTAACCACCTTCATTTCACAGAACCGTTTTTAAGACCCGTGGGTGGAATTAACTCCAAGATGTAGTGTTTCTAATTTTCAGCTTCCCAGGGATCGGACGAGCCAAAGGCCCCAAAGGGAAGCGTCTTCTATTGTTTCCCTTTGAAAAAGATGCTTTCTGGGGTGCCTGCGTGGCTCAGAGGGTTAAACCTCTGCCTTCAGCTCAGGTCATGATCTCAGGGTCCTGGGATCGAGTCCCACACTGGGCTCTCTGCTCAGCAGGGAGCCTGCTTTCCCCTCTCTCTGCCTGCCTCTCTGCCTACTTGTGATCTCTGTCTGTCAAATAAATCAATAAAATCTTTAAAAAAAAAAGAAAAAAATGCTTTCCTTCCCCTTCCGCCAGCCCACTCCCCCATAGCACCCAGCATCCCTGGGGTGCAGAGGCTCTTCCAGTTCACACGCATCCTCCGTGACCCCCATGTGGGCCCCCTTTCTCCAGCAAAGTCCTCCCAATCTCTAATCACATCTCAGGAACCGGCATTCTCCTCCTGCCCTCTTTCCGCAGGGAAAGATGCTTCTGCCACTCACTGAGCTCACGGCCAGGAAACCGACACTGAGGATTCCTCTGACTGCATCTCCTGGCCCAGCGACACCCCTCCCTGCATTCTCATCCGGGAGTGCCCAGCCCCTGGATTTCCCGCGCGCAGGCAGCGTGTATGGACCGGGATGGCGGCTCCCCCTACCTCGCAGACTGGGAAGGGGAGCTGGCCCTTTCGGAGTGTTCTCCTCCTTCTAGTCCTGTCCAGGCAGAGGCTGGAAATCTGCCGCTGGGGGTAGAGCGTGGCACGGGGCGTGAATCTACTCATGGTAGAGTTCAAGCAGCCTTAGTCCAAATAACAAGTTGGACTGTCAGCTCTTCCCTTGTCCAGACCTCATCCTCCTGCCCTGGGCAGAGCCCCTCCCAGCCTGCTGCTCGAGCAGATGCTCCGGGGCTGCTCCTCTTCACCTGCCTGGGCTGGAGCCCATTAGCTGCTGGGAGCTGAGGCTCCCCTTGCTGAGAACAGGCTGGGCTCCGAGCTGCCAGCCAGCACATCATCGATCGATCGTGGATTGCGCAGGGATGCTTTTGACCTTTCAAGGTTGGTGGAGACTCAGCAGTTAAGCAGTTCTGTTATTAAATGTTTCCATCCAGGGCATGGTTTCTCATCTTGTAATTCAGAGGAGAAAAGGGACAGTTAGCAAGGTCGGTTTTTTTTAAGGGACTGTAACACTGTAACAGTTTAAAAAGTTTTAAAGAAACAAAGATGGTTACAACTCTCATACGTTTGCTTTTTGGAATAGCTTTTTAAAATTTTTGTATTGCTATAATGGTATTTTCTGCACTTAATAATTCCTATTTTTTTTTAAATGAAAGCATAGTTGGCATATTTTTAAAAATTTTATTTATTTCACAGAGAGAGACACAGCAAGAGAGGGAACACAAACAGGGATTGGGGGGTAGGAGAGGGAGAAGCAGGTTTTTGGCCGAGAAGGGAGCCTGATGCGGGGCTCGATTCCAGGACACTGGGATCTTGACCTGAGCCGAAGGCAGGCGTTTAACGACTGAGCCACCCAGGTGCCCCTAGTTGGCATATTTTTTTTATTGAAGTGTGGTTGAAGTAGAGTGTTACATTAGTTTCAGGTATAAACAGTGATTGGACATCTCTGTACGCTCCACAGGCTCACACGAGGGTAGAATCTATCTGTCACCCTGCGACACTGTCACGGGACCATTGGCTATATTCCCTATGTTCTGTCTTCCATCCTTGTAACTTCCTCCTGCCATGACTAGAAGTCTGCCCCTCCCTCCCCCCTTCACCCACTTTGCCCATCCCCCACCTTTACCCGTCTGGCAACCACCAGTTTGTTCTTTTTAATGGGTCTGTTTCTGCCCTCCCCCCGCCCCTGTCCCCTGCCATTTGTTGAGTTGTTTCATATTTTAGAGCGCACACAGAAGTGAAATCATGTGGCATTTGTCTTTCTCTGATTTATTTTACTTAGCATAATACCCTTTAGATCCATCTATGTTGCCAAGCTCTCGTTCTTTTTTTTAACGGCTGAGTAATATTCTGCTGTATGTGTATACCACATCTTCTTTGTTCATCTATCGATAGACACTGAAGTTGCTACCATGTCTTGGCTAATGTAAGTAATGCTGCAAATAGGGTGCATATATCTGTTCAAATTAGTGATTTTCTTTTCTTTTGGTATTATTGGATCATATGGTATTTCTATTTTTAACTTTTTTAAACTTTTTTTAAAAAAAGATTTTATTTATTTATTTAACAGAGAAAGAGAGAGCAAAAGAGTGAACACAAACAGTGGGAGTGGGAGAGGGAGAAGCAGGCTTTCTGCTGAGCTGGAAGACCAACAAGGGACTCGATCCCAGGACCCTGGATCACAACCTGAGCCTAAGGCAGACACTTAATGACTGAGCCACCTATGCGCCCCTCTATTTTAGGAACTTTTTGAGGAACCTCCACACTGTTTTCCACAGTGGCTGCACCACTTTATAGTCCCAACAACAGTGCATGAGGATTCCTTTTAAAGATCAGATTACTTTTTTTTTTTTTTTAGGGTTGAGCTGTGTAAATCCTTTATATATTTTGGATATTAAGCCCTTATTGGACATATCATGGCAAATGTCTTCTCCCATTCAGTATGTTGCCTTTTTGTCTTGTTGATGGTTTCCTTTGCTGTGCAAAAGCATTTTATTTTGGTGTAGTCCCAGGAGTTTATTTTTGCTTTTGTTTCCCTTGCCTGAGGAGACATCTCTAGAAAATGTTGCTAAGACCAGTTTCAGAGAGATAAGTGCCTATGTTTTCTTCATAGTACATTTTATTTAATAAGTATTGCCCGAGGGGCGCCCGGGTGGCTCAGTAGGTTAAGCCTCCGCCTTCGGCTCAGGTCATGATCTCAGGGTCCTGGGATCGAGCCCCGCATTGGGTTCTCTGCTCAGCGGGGAAACTGCTTCCCCCTCTCTCTCTGCCTACTTGTGATCTCTCTGTCAAATAAATAAAAGTCTTAAAAAATATGAGTATTTTTAAGATTTTGTTTATTTATTTTGAGAGAGAGACTGAGCATGAGCGGGGGAGGGGCAGAGGGAGAAGCAGGCTCCCCACTGATCAGGGAGCCCAATGTGGGGCTCCATCCCAGGACCCTGTGTCCATGACCTGGGCAGAAAGCAGACACTTAACTGACTGAGCCACCCAGGCGCCCCTTGCCCTAAGTTTCTATACAACCTTTATGGTGTTTTTTTTTTTTTAATTAATTAACTAATTTGACAGACAGAGATCACAAGTAGGCAGAGAGGCAGGCGGGAAGGTGGGGTGGGGAAGCAGGCTCCCTGCTGAGCAGAGAGCCCGATGCGGGGCTCCATCCCAGGACCCTGAGATCATGACCTGAGCCGAAGGCAGAGGCTTAACCCACTGAGCCACCCAGGCGCACCCCCCCCCCGCATTTTTAAAAGATGTTATGTATTTATTTATTTGACAGGAGAGAGCAAGCATGCACTCATGAGAGTGGGGAAGGGGGAGGAGCAGAGGGAGACAGAGGAAGAGGGAAAGAATCCCAAGCAGACTCTGAGCTGAGCATAGAACCCCATACGTGCCTTGATCGAACAACTCTGGGAGCATGACCTGAACCAAAACCAAGAGCCAAAGGTTTGGCTGAACCACCCAGGCGCCCCTCTTTATGGTAGCTTTAAAGGCTGCCTAATCCGTTGAGTTCATGTGCACCACAGGTGACATAGCACTGCCTTACTCGCTGCATATTTGGATTTTTGCAGAAGTCATTTTGTTGAAGAAGGTGCCAGAGAACGCAGTACTCACTGGGGGAGGGGGTAGTCAGGGGAGCCCTAGTGAAGGTTCTGGTATCCGCTGCCATGTGAAGCCATCGGTACCATGGGATGGGGTTATAATAGGACAGAACCAAAACGCTCACCTATTTTGTCAGAGACTAACCCTGGTTCTATCTATGTCAACTCATGCTTCATCAAAGAAGGAAAGAAGGAAGGAAGGAAGAAAGAAACAAAGCCAGCCAGCCAAAACCAAAAAACTCATGTAAGAAAATAATGTTGAAGCCTGTGCCATTTTTGGTACTGCAGGAACCCACACTGTCCTATCAGGCTCCAAAAGCCCGAGCGAGCGCACTGCTCAGCTCATGGTGAACTGCTGTTTGGCTCCAGGACTAGCACGGCTGCAGCTGGGGGTTGTGAAGCGGGTAACGTAGAGCCCCCCCCCCCATCTTCTATCCCATCGCTCTGTCCCCTTGGCCCTGTGCGAGCACCTGGGATCGTCCTACAGCTGGTCAAGGAAGAGCTAATCAGCCTTAGAAATAGAGATAGGAATCACCTTGGGGAGGGGAACCACAAGTAGAGATTGTCAGCATACCCCGCCCCCAAGCACACAGAGCAGAGAGCCTGATGCGGGGCTCAATCCCAGGACCCTGGGACCATGACCTGAGCTGAAGGCAGAGGCTTTAACCCACTGAGCCACCCCGGCGCCCCCTGAAGCATGTTCTTATTCTGGTCATTCCTCCCCTCCGCCGGCCCATCCACCTCTGGAAGAATCCCTCTCCAGTCAGAGAGCAGGACAGGCACCCCGGGAGCTACTGTGAATGCCGTGCTTGGCAGCTGCTGAGGCTCCTTCCAGCATCCATTTCTCAGCTTTTCTAGAAAAACTGCATAGGAGTCTCACCCTCCGTCATGTGGGTCCTTCACGGATCACCTCTGAAGGGACGCCTCCCTAGTCCGCGCTCTGATCTGGGACGCTGTGTTGGGTCTGTGTTCTGGGCGCTCCTGCTCCCCTCAGCCATCACCTCCTCACCTGTTACAAGCTGATGAGCGTGAGACCAAGTAGGTACACTTAGTGTTGGAGTCAGTCAGTCTAACCAAATAAACGTGACATATTTAATGGGGGCTTCTATTGACCCTGCTCTGGTGTGTTTCATCATGGATAATAGTAAGCAACAAACTCGAGTCCCTGTCAGACACGGCTGGTGACCCAGACACGGACTGGTCAACCAGACCTGACCTCCTCTTCGGGAGCCCATCAAGCAGGAACCCCCATTTGTCCTCCGCACCTGCAGTGGGCCTGCTTCACCACTAGAAGGCAAAGCTGCAGTGTTTCTGCCTCGTTTCTTTTCTGGGAGCTGGAAGCTCTGGGAGAAGGTGCTAGAGAACAGAGGGTTCCTAGGCTCCTGGAGTCCCAAAGCGGGGTCGGGGGCAGGGAAGGAAGCCACTAAGGTGGGAAGAGAAGGAAGGCGACATGAACTGACAGTTTCGGGTGCCCTGGGTTCTGGGTTAGCTACTTCTGCACACCGAACTTGCTGGATCCTTTCAGCCGCCTGATTGGCAGAGGAGGAAACAGAATCAGGGGGACAGAACACCCTGTCCAGGACAACGGAGCTAACTCCAGGGGAGCATGGATGGAAGCAGAGGGTGTCAATGCCCAAGCCCGGGCTTTAAGGCACAAATCAGAGCAGCGAGGGAAGGCTGGGGTGCCTCCTCCCAGCAGGGCTTCGTTTATAGGAGCGACCAGCTCTGTCCTTACCACCTGGGCCCCAGCCACAGCGGGTCTGGCGGCTTCACGCTTCTGCCTCCAGAAACGGTCTTCGGAAGTCTGGGAGGCTCCTTTCCTTCCCGAAATTGAAATGCTCCCAATGTCCTCCTAGGGTCAGGCCTTGAATCCTAAAAGACGAACCAGGCACCCTAGTCTAGGGCTGTAGGCAGGGGCGTAAGCCCCAGCCCAAGCCAGGCCGGTTGGCTTGTTCCAAGCTCCCACATGTCCAACATCACCCATTTTGGTCCAAGTTGTATTGGTCTGTTTTTATTCGGTCATGTACATTGTTTTGAAGAACACATCGCGGACAGTTCCACTCCTGGGTACATGCACAGCAATGAAAACAGAGACTGAACAAGTACCAACAAACAGCAGCGTTGTTCACAGTAGCCCAATGCTGGAATGGATCCACGTGTCTTCTCACCGACGAACGCATAAACAAAATGCATATCCATCCAATGCAATGTATTTTTTTTCAATGTAATATATATTTTTAAAGGTTTATTTACTTGAGAGAGAGACAGAGCGTGAGCACAGAGGGAGAGGGAGAAGCAGACTTCTGTTGGTCTGGGAGCCCAATGCTGGACTTGATCCCAGTACCATGGGATCATGATCTGAGCCAAAGGCAGATGCCTAACTGACTGAGCCACCCAGGTGCTCCCATAAATATTATTCAGGCTTAACAGGGCTAGAAATCCTAGCACATGCTACAACATGGATGAAACTTGAAGACATTAGGCTAATTAGACCAGTCAACAAAAAGACAAATATTGTATGGTTTCCCCAAGAGGAGATAGAGGAAATAAAATTCTTAGAGACAGAAAGTAAGAACAGTGGTTACCAGGGGCTGAGGTGGAGGGAAAACTGGAAAACTGGTGTCTAATGGATACAGAGTTTCAGCTGGGGTTGATGGGAAGGTTCTGGAAATGGATCGTAATGATGATTGCACAATGTCAATTGTTTAATGCCACAGAACTACACTTTTTTAAAAAAAAGATTTTATTTATTTATTTGACAGAGATTATAAGCAGGCAGAGAGGCAGGCAGAGAGAGGGTGGGGAAGCAGGCTCCCTGCTGAGCAGAGAGCCCGAGGGGCTGGATCCCAGGACCCTGAGATCATGACCTGAGCCGAAGGCAGAGGCTTAACCCATTGAGCCACCCAGGTGCCCAGAACTACACTCTTTACAAAGGCTAAAATGGTGAATTTGCTGTTATGTATAGTATGCCATAATTTCAAAAATTGTGTTAAACACGTCCCTGAAAATCTCAGTCTAAAGTTGTCAGTGACCTGTCCCTGAAAGGAGCCTTATCTCCAGAGTGCATGTGGTGGGCTTTCCTGTTCTCTTGCTCCCACAGAAACACCTGATTAGTCACCAGAGTGAAGAGCAGAGATAATGGCTTTTTTTTTTTTTTTTTTTTTAGGATTTTACTTATTTGAGAGAGAGGGGGAGGGTCAGAGGGAGTAGCAGACTCCCAGCCGAGCAGATAGCCTGATGCGGACCTGATCCTTGGACTCCAGGATCACGACCTGAGTGGAAGGCAGTCCGCCTGAGCCACCCAGGTATCCAATAATGGGGTTTAAAAACACTTTACTATAAAGGCAACCTATAAGAAATAAGAAAAACCTTCACCATGATCTCAGCTCTTTTATACAACTATTTTCATATTTGCATGTTTCTTTCTAGCTGTGTCCATATGCAGTCTATTTTTATAGAGTTGCTGTAATATGAGAGAAATATATGCATATATATAGCCTTTTCCACTAATTGTGAAATCACGAACACTTTCCTGTGATTTTACACCTTTTATAATAGCTCTTGTAATGGCTATAGGATATTGCCTACACAGTAATTTATTTATGCTTTTTATTAGATATTAGAGTGTTTCTGTTTTTTTTTGTTTGTTTGTTTTTTACATCAGAGTTGATGCATATAGCTTTTATAATATGTTTAATTATTTCCTTGGGATAAATTCCCAAGAATGGGATGACAAAGTCAAAGGACAAACATTTTCATGACTCTTGATTCTTATTCCCCTATTGGATTCCAAAATCCAATTGTACTGACCTACGGATCACAGCATTTCAGTGATACCACAGTCCATTCTATTGCTAAGGCCTACTCAGATTCAACAATATTTGAATGCATTTCTTTTTTTTTTTTTTTAAAGATTTTTTATTTATTTATTTGACAGAGAGAAATCACAAGTAGATGGAGAGGCAGGCAGAGAGAGAGAGGGAAGCAGGCTCCCTGCTGAGCAAAGAGCCCGATGCGGGACTCGATCCCAGGACCCTGAGATCATGACCTGAGCCGAAGGCAGCGGCTTAACCCACTGAGCCACCCAGGCGCCCTGAATGCATTTCTTTTTAAAGATTTATTTATTAGGTAGAGAGATTGTGTGTCCGTGAGCTGGGGGAGGGGCAGAGGGAGACGGAGAGGATCCCAAGGAAACTCCCAAGTGAGCGTGGAGTCCAACGTGGGGCCTGGATCCCAGGACCCTGAGATCACGTCCTGAGCCGAAATCAAGAGTCGGATGCTCAAGTGACTGAGCCACCTAGGAGGCCCTCGACTGCTTATTATGTGGGAGGCACTTACATGTTTATTTATGTATTAAAATATCTTCCTAGAACCTTAGGCTTTCAGAGCTGGAGGACACCTCTCATTTTATGAAGAAAGCATGAACCCCAGAGAAATTACATACAGCGTTCATCATTGCTTGGCTGGAAAACAATAGCGCATGTACAGGAATCCTTGATTCCCTAGTCCTTGAGCCCTCTGCACGCCTAGCTGGTGCAGTCTGGGTGTTTTGTTTTTTTTTAAAAGATTTTATTTATTTATTATTTGGCAGAGAGAGAGAGAGAGAACGCAAGCAGGGGGAGTGGGAGAGGGAGAAACAGGCTTCCCACTGAGCAAGGTAACCTGATGTGGGGCTCGATCCCAGGACCCTGGGATCATGATCTGAGCCAAAGGAGATGTTTGATTACTGAGCCATGCAGGGGCCCCAGTTTGGGTGTGTGTTTCTTTTTTGTTAATGCACAGCAGAGAAGTGACAGTGCACCTTTGTCCCCTGACCGTACCACCCAGAGAATCTCTTGCACCGCGTAGGCTGGGGCAGTAGAAGCGGGAAAGCTCCAGACCTTTAAGACCCCAAAGCTAAGCCAAGACCTCTGATGGATAATAAAAGACCGACTGGGGCTGCTTCTAAAAGGGGACTCCCTTGGGGCACCTGGGTGCTCAGTGGGTTAAAGCCTCTGCTTTTGGCTCAGGTGATGGTCTCAGTGTCCTGGGATTGAGCCCTGCATTGGGCTCTCTGCTCAACGGGGAGTCTGCTTCCCCCTCTCTGCCTGCCTCTCTGCCTACTTGTAATCTCTGTCAAATAAAAGAAGGGGGGGCTCCCTTCCTCCTTCTGAGGGTGTTTCTGGGCGACTGGTGTATTAATCATGAAGTAGCCTGTCGCTCCCTGTCCTTCCCTTCCCTTTTGCCTCCACTTAGACTCCTACCTTGCCGTGCCAGGAATAACCTTTCTCCAGCTTTGTCTGTGTTCACCCTCTCTGATCTTTCAGTACTAGGTCCTCCAAGAAAGCTTTTTTAAAAAAGCGTCCTATGTATCAGTTATCTATTGGTGCCTGAAACTTTTTACTCGAAATAACGATTATTAGTTTTTTTTTTTTTTAGGATTTTATCTATTCATTCGACAGAGAGCACAAGACAGGAACAGCAGGCAGAGGGAGAGGGAGAATCAGGCTCCCTGCTGAGCAGGGAACTTGATGCAGGACTCGATCCCGGGACTCTGAGATCATGAGCTGAACTGAAGACAGACGCTTAACCCACTGAGCCACCCAGGAGCCCCGCAAACTAACAATTATTTGTAATTTCCTGTCGTTCTGTGGATTGAGTGTTTTCAATGCTGGTTTCACCTGAAAACACTCATTCAACAGGGGTAGGAGGGCTGACGGTCAAGATCTCTGGCACTTGTTGGCTCACACCTGGAGCATCTCAGTTTCCCTTCCTGTGGCTTCTCCTCCACCGGCGGGCCCGATGGGCACGGGCGATATTCTAATGGGCACATGCTTGTCAAGCCTCTGGTCTGACGTTGTCCCGTTGGCCAGAGCAAATCACAAGGCCACACTCAAGAGTCTCTGGGAGAGGGAGACACGCACAGTGGGTATACTGGGAGGCATAACTCTGGGGACCCTTCCTCGAACAAATGGCTCCCATCATTCCCACCTGCGAAATCCCCTCTCTGCTCCTGGTGCCCTCACACCTCATCTGATCACGCCCCAGGCTGACGGTGCAGGGTCTCCTGATCAGATCGGGTCCCGGTGCGTGCAGACTCCGCAGGTGCCGTGCCTCTGCAGCTCCTGTGCCTCTGCAGCTCCTGGTCCGAGGACTGTGAGCTTGAATGATAAACCACCTCTTCTCCAGACACCCAGCAAGCGATGGTGAGAGGGGGCAGGATGACCTTGTAAGTACTCACCTCCAAAGCGGCTGCAGCAGGAGACACACAGTCATGGGGCAGTTCTGAAAAGAGCAGGAGCTGGGCGGTCAAGGCTCTCTACTTTGGAGGTAAGTGTGCTCCTGCCCGGGGGTGTGGGGGGGTGGGGGGCGGCCTGTGAGCTGCTGGGACTGACCCCTCCATTGTTCTCAGTGCTTCTTTGTTTGCTGTCTGGGCTTGGGCTCCGCCTTCTGAGATACTCCTCCTGGTCAGGAAGAGCTGTGCCTGCGGCTGAGGAGCCCTTATCCTGCTTTCTGCAGTAGAACCCCCCCGTCCAACGACCCCCCAGAACAGTGCCAGAAAAGAGTCTGCTTGGTTAGACAAAAGCCATTCCTGCAATTAATTTGGAGATGGTTCTCTCTTTACTTTGGGCACCATGTTGGAGAGCTATGGGGCTTCGAGCTTATGATTCTTGGATCTGGGGAGGGCACCACCTCGTACCTTTCTGAGGTTTTCTTTTTTTTTTTTTTTTTTAAGATTTTATTTATTTATTTGACAGACAGAGATCACAAGTAGGCAGAGGGGCAGGCAGAGAGAGAGGAGGAAGCAGGCTCCCCGCCAAGCAGAGAGCCTGATGTGGGACTTGATCCCAGGACCCTGAGATCATGACCTGAGCCGAAGGCAGAGGCCCAACCCACCGAGCCACCCAGGTGCCCTCTTTCTGAGGTCTTAACAAAGAGTCACAGCCTCAAACTTGATTTGGTCTCTACCTTGAAGCCATGTCTTTCTTGGAAACTTGTGGGTTAGAGAGACTGGAAATACAAAACACTTTATTTCATTTATTATTATTATTACTATTATTTAAGAGAGAGAGCGAGCATGCAAGAGTGAGCAGGGGGAGGGGCAGAGGGAGAAGGAAGAGAGGAATGTCAAGCAGACTCCATGCTGGGTCAGGAGCCCTTGAGGCTGATCTCATTCCCATGACCCTGAGATCATGACCGGGGCTGAAACAGGGGTCAGATGCTTAACTGGGGGAGCCACCCAGGCACCTGAAACACCTTATTTTGGAAGCCAGTACCCCCCACCTCCTCTCTTCCAAATTCGTATGGGACACTGAACAATTCCTCCTTCCAGTCCCTTAGAGCAAAAGTCTCTAAAAAAAAAGAAAAAAGACAATTTACACTTTTAACATTCTGCCAGAAAATTCCTTGAGCCAGATTCATAAGCTTATTAGGGAAGTTCTCTACCTTCTAATTTCCTGCTGCGGACAGCTTTGCGGGACTCCTGTCACTACTCCCTGTTTCACTGCTAGAAGACACAGGTGGCTGCCTTTTCCCCCTTCAGTAAATTTCCCCCCAGACCTCCAGCCTCCAGGCTCCCTGCCCCCTCCCAGCCTCCCTTTGCCACACAATCCAAAGCCAATACTGCATGTTTGTGCTTTTGTTATGGTGCTACCTTAGTTCTGTACGCTATCCATTAGTGCATAACAAATCACTCCAAACTTGGAGTCTTAAAACAGTATTATTGTTTCTCTCATGTTTGTAGTCAGCTGGGAAGCTCCTGAGTTGGTTATACTTGGGCACATTCTTAGGGCTGCACGATAACTGCAAGGTCAACGGGACTGGAGTGTCCAAGATGGCCTTACCCCGCGTCTGGCAGTGGGTGCTGACCAACAGCGAGACTGACTCTGTTTTCCTGCACTTGGTCTCTTCTCTAGGCCGGACTGGCTTCCTTACATGGCAATGAGAGCAAGTCCTACTGTGCAAGCCTCTGCTTGTGTATGTGTGTCGTTTGTCCCATTGGACAAGTCACGAGGCCAAGTCAGAGTTGATGGGGGAAGGCAACACCCAAGGGCCTGGGTATCATGAGGCATGACTCCCTGGGGACCATGACTGTTCCAGTCAGCCACACCATGCCTCTAGACTCAATGAGTCTTCTTCCTTGGGCTCCCTGAGTGCAATGGACCTCTGTTCAAATGTACTCAACATAGTCTCTCTTTATTTTTTTCTTTATTTTCTTTATTTATTTGACACATAGTAGGCAGAGAGGCAGGCAGAGAGAGTGGGGGAAGCAGGTTCCCTGCTGAGCAGAGAGCCTGATGCAGGACTCGATCCCAGGACGCTGAGATCATGACCTGAGCCAAAGGCAGACGCTTAACCCACTGAGCCACCCAGGAGCCCAATATAGTCTCTCTTTAAAATGGTCATTTCTGTATAGCTCACTGGCCATCTGTAAGCTGCTACTGTTTCTTTCTTTCTTTCTTTTTTTTTTTTTTTACTAGGAACATAACTTTTTTTCTTTGGGGGGATGGATGGGCAGATGTCTAATCTCAGAGCTTCTGGCTTCTTGCTGCCCAGTAGCCTTGGTGATGTTCAGCACGCTGAAGAGCACAGTCTCACTCAAGGGCTGGCACACACCCGCGGTGACAATGTTGGATGGATGTCCCTGAAATGGGGAAGGGGGACACAGGTGCATGGATATGTTCTTGTGGCATTTCTCAAAGTAGCTGTACTTTAGGTTGTGGTGGAGGTAGTCTCGGTGGGTGAAAATGGGCCTTTGCGTCTTCATCTTGGTCACCCCCCTAGATGGGATCTGCCTTCAGATGGAGACACGACCTGTAAAGGGCCATTTCTTGTCAGTATAGGTGTCCTCAGTGGCCTCCATCGGCATCTCAATGCCCAGACTGATGTTTCTTTAGTATCGCAGGAGCTTCTCTTTGCCAGTTTCTCCAAACAGGCCCCTCTTCTTATGTTGGAAGCTGGTCAGCTGTTTCTGGTACACATGCTCAGCCTGAATGTCCGCCATCTTCCTGTGCATCTGAGGAAAGTCTGTAAGCTTCTTTAAGCAGAAATTTCTAGGTTTGTCTTTTAGACCTTCTATTCTATTGATAGCCTAGTACACAGTAATTGTTCATTAAGAGTCTCATGCTCTACTGACTGAGCTAGCCAGGCACACAGTAATTATTCATTAAATATGAGCTGTTAGTAAGAAAGTTCTAGAAACACAGCACAAGGCATGGAAGTTTGTGTGGCGTTGGCATGGAGCTCCTCCTTGATGTTTCTCACTAAACACCCAAGTACTACACAGGTTCTCAATCTCTTCAGGTCCATGACTTTTCCAGAGTTCTGAGGAGCCACGAAAGGATGTTGACTGGTGGGAATGCGGTTTAAGCTAAGTTAGTCTACGAACAGAATACAGTCTCCTCCATCATAATCACAGTTAACACCTGCATCCCAGCCAGGTGCAGACCCTTTGAGGCCCAACCCAAGCCCAAGGCCTCCCTCTCCTCTCTTACGGCCACAGCTCTCATCACATGTTCTGACCACGAGTCCTGGGTTTTGAGGAACTTGAAATCTAGTTGAGGAAGCAGAATGGGCACATATGAGAAAATCCGAACTACTTACAAATCAACATGTCAACCAAGGCAAAAGTCAGAACACAGCCATTGGGGCCTGGTGGTGTAGAGGATACAACACAGAAGTGGTCAGAATGCAGGGAGGCTTGGTCTAATACACTGGCTCTTTGGAGAAGGTGGAGTTCCAGTTTTATCTAGAAACAAGGTATGGATGGATATTGGTGGGGACAATAGAGGATGATCTAGTATTAGTGTCTGGAAAGGTCTGGAGTCAAATGAATGTGGTAGGAAATGAGCCCTCGATGTGTGGTAGAGAGTAAGCAGATCCGGAGGCGGAAACAAAACAGGGTGGGGAGATAAGTAGAGGACAGATGTGCATTTAAAAGCCTCAACAAATCAAACTGGACCCAGTGGGTCATCTCGGTACCTGAGATGGCCTCTGTGGGTGAAGTTTGTTTCTGGAGTTTTCCCTCACCCTACAGTGAAGTGGTTTTGGATTTGGGGCAGTTAAACAAGGGAGAAGTAGAGGAGGTGGAAAGCTGCCCCGCCCCAAGGGGGAGCCCAGAGCTCTGGGGGCACCCTGGGATGGTGCCACTGGCTTGGAGGGAGGGACTTGGCCTTCCCGGGGTTCCACGCGGTTTGCTACAGCTGTCCCTGCTCCTCAGTTCCAACAGGTGACTCTTTTCCTTTCTGCGTTTGGGCTCTGCCGCTGCTGCATCTCTGCAACAGATGGAAACATCCCAGTGAGAGAAAAAGGAGGAACTTTTCTAGGCACACCGTGGTTCTAGCGCACACTGGAAGCACCCTTCACAGGGCATGAGATGAAGCCGCAGAGGCCCCTGTGGAGGCCCAGAGAAGCCCTCAGCAGGGGTGACCCAGGCCCTGGAAAAATCCACGGTGGGGAACAAGGCGCCGAGGGCTGCCACAGGCTGAGCTCTGAAATGCTGAGACGAGGAACGCGAATGTGCTGAGGCGTGGAGCCGGGGAGGCTAACCGCAAGTCGAGGAAGCAGCGAATGCTGAGACTCGAGAAAAGGCAGAACAGCTCAGCACGGGTAACAAGGAAGCACTTTCTTGTGCTGGGGCCTGCTGGGCTCACGCGTCCTTCTTTCTGATTCTAGAGAGGGGCCCAGAAGTGGGGCTCAGAAGGGCACTGGGCATGCATAGTTCTCTTCTCTTTCTTCCCTACATGGTAACAGGGACCCGAAAAACTTCTATTCCAATGTCCAAGGCTGTCTGGGGACCTTCTGGCATATAAAGCCCCAGCCACCCACGAGGGAGAAGCCGGCAGTGTGGGGGAAGGGCACTCGGGCCCGTGTGGGCACTAGCGATCTGGCAGAGTTGCTTTCCTCCTTCCACTGAGCTGGACCGCAAGTGCCCTTTGCCCTCATCCTACAATCAGAGCATCTTCAAATAATTAACTTTGACAAATGGAGAAGCTCAGTGGTTCTCCCCTTTGGCTACACATTCTTATCGTTTGCAGGCACTTGAGAAAAATCCAGTTCATCTAGGGTGGGCCTGAGATGGAGGCATTTCTTTTTTAATTAATTAATTGATCGATTGATTGATTTTAATTCAATTAATGATCATATAATGTACTATTTGTTTCAGGGGTACAGGTCTGTGACTCACCAGTCTTATATAACACCCAGTGCCCATTACAACACATAGATGGAGGGATTTTTAAAAAAATATACCAGGTGATTGGTTGGCAGCCAGACTGAGAACAGCTGGATTTACAAATTTGAGCCACTTTAGAAAGTTTAGTCAATACAGAAATTGTTGATCTTTTGAGGCGTCTGAAAACACCACATAAAAAATTAGCCTTTGGTAAATCCCTGAAACCCAGGAGTTACCTTCCGTTGATGCTGTGGCCTCTAAGTTGCCTTCCTGGGGGAATTCTTTTTTTTCTTTTTTCTTTTTTTTAATAGATTTTATTTATTTATGAGCGAGAGGGAGGGAGAGAGCAGGGGGAAGAGCCCAGGGAGGGGGACAAGCAGAATCTGTGCTGAGCGTGAAGCCCGATGTGGGGCTCAATCTCAGGACCCGGAGACCATGACCTAAGCCAAACTGAGAGTCGGATAGATGCTTAACTGTCTGAGCCACCGAGGTACCCCTCCTGGGGGAATTATTGAGGATCTTTAGTGTATCGTTTAGGCTCCGGCCTCCCAAGCTTTCTACAGCATGGCAGAATGGGAGCTCTTCCTGTGACCACTGGCACACGGGAAATACGCCAGTGGGTGGCTCAGTACAATCCCCCGCATGACGCCCAAAGACAGTTCTGTTGAAAAGCAAACCTGCTGTCTGTAATGTACATCTCAGGAGGTTTCATTTGTCAGGTTTTCCGTGCAATTCGTCAACTCTCAGGCCTCACGAGACCTTATGGAGGGCGAGATTACCATGGTCTCAGTACCGTCTCTCTTCCTGGTGGTCCTGTCCCCTCCAGCCTCCCGGTGGGTCTCCTGGGCCATCTTCACTGCATGTGTGGTCAAGACCAAGAACCAATGATTCAGCCTCTGTGGGAGGGAGGACAGATTTCCACATTGCTACCCACCATGCAAAGTAGCAGTTCCTATTAATCTCTTCCAAATTTGCCTCTCTCAGCCACCATCAGCCACCCCCGACTGCTGGCCCAGAAGATGCGGCGACTGCATCTTTCCAACTCTGTATGCCTTTGGCATATCACCTTTAAGCTCTGGTCTTCCTCTGCAGGCCAGTGTTCAGTTTTTGCTTGTCGTCATGTGAAGAGCACTCTTTCCGCTTGCCATTTTAATTACTCTCTGTTGAACTCTTTCCAGTCCCGTCGTACCCTCCGTAAGTGCCAGAGAACAGAATGACACACATTATAGTGTCAGTTTCCTATCATTTGATACAAGGATGGGATTGTGATATTTTGTTTCCAGTATTCTTATCTACATGTTATCAGGGATTTTTGGCAGGGGGTAAAGGGCAGGGCAGGGCAGTGGATTTGTAACTTCAAGAAATGTTTTCCGGGTTCATTAAATTCTTTTCCTTGAGATGTTATTACCTCCTTGTTGCCCACACGGACTCTCAGCTGGCAGGTGTCTGCCCTACCGTTCAGCCCGCTAACATCCTTCTGCAGCTTTATTTCCCCCACCGTGAGCTCACTATCTGGCCAAACTTGGTGTCACAGATGACCTTGGGGATTCCGCTGCGTACCTCTTCCTCGGATCATTTATTACCGTGGAAACTAAGACTTGGATGTTCAGACTGCAGCATGCAAATGGGACAGGCTCTAAAGATAGATTTTGAAAAATATTTTTTCCTGTTTTCAAAAAAGTGCACATTTGGGGCACCTGGGTGGCTCAGTTGGTTAAGCCTCTGCCTTCGGCTCAGGTCATGATCTCAGGGTCCTGGGATCGAGCCCCCACCTCAGGCTCTCTGCTCGGCGGGGAGCCTGCTTCCTCCTCTCTCTCTGCCTGCCTCTCTGCCTACTTGTGATCTCTGTCTGTCAAATAAATAAATAAAATCTTTTAAAAAAAAGTGATTTTATAAATTGTTTGGGTTTACTTGAGTTTAAGCTTTATAAAAATGGTATCATGCTCTCATATGTCTCTTGCTTTTTTCATTCAAAAAAACACATGGGTTCAATACTGTTTTTCTGAAAATAAATAAATTGGGAAAAAAAAAAACACATGGGTTCACTTTATTCACGCTGGGTTGTGTCGCTGGAGTTTTTCCCTTGTGACTGCTATCCAGTACTTCCGTTGTCGAGTTGCACATAATTTATGTGTTCGTTCATTTCTTGCTAGTCACTTGAATTGTTCTCAGTATTTTGTCATTCTGGTGCATGTGTCAAGAGTGTCTTTGGGGTGAAATCTTTGGCTATAAAGAATGTTTCCATCTGATTAGTCTTCTGTCCAATATTTGGAATTGTCAGACTTTATTTTTTTTTTTAAGATTTTATTTATTTATTTGACAGAGATAGAGCACAAGCCGAGGAAGAAGCAGGCAGAGGGGGAGGGAGAAGCAGGCTCCCTGCCGAGCTAGGAACCAGTCATGGGGCTCGATCCCAGGACTCTAGGATCATGATCTGAGCCTGAGTTGAAGGCAGATACCCAACAGATTAAGCCACCCAGGCGTCTCTGGAATTGTCAGACTTTAAAACTTTTGCCTTTCTAGTACATTTATAACATAGTAGTAATAATTTGCATTTTCCTGAATGCTAATGAACTTGAAGATCTTTCCGTGCATTGACTTGCCATATGTGTTTACCCTCCTATAAAGTGTCTGCTTATATTTTTGAACCTTTTCCGCTAGGGGTGGTTTGTCTCTCACAAATATTATTCAGCAAAATCAGAATTGTACTACACATACCATTTTATACTTTCCCAGGACACGAAACATTCTTTTACACTATCGTTTTCCTGGTGGTGACATCTTCCATCTAATGGATATCTTGTAATTCAATTGACGTCTTATGCCTGTTGTTTTTTTTTTTTTCAATTTCAGTTTTAGAAGTAATTCTGGTAAGATATCCTAATGCATAAATTTAATTACACATTGCTGAGTGTTTTTGTCAGAGAGACAGCAAGAATTTGGATTTCTGGGTTAAAGGATATCAACATTAAAAAAAAATGATAGGGGCGCCTGGGTGGCTCAATGGGTTAAAGCCTCTGCCTTCAGCTCAGGTCATGATCCCAGGGTCCTGGGATAGAGCTCCACATCGGGCTCTCCGCTCAGCAGGCAGCCTGCTTCCCCATCTCTCTCTGTCTGTCTCTGCCTACTTGTGATCTCTCTCTTTCTGTCAAATAAATAAATAAACATTTAAAAAAAGATACATATATTTCCAAATCACTTTTCAGAAAGGTCCTATAATTTATATTTCTTCAAAAAACTCTTTAACACTGGATATTAAATATCAAAGATTTTGCTATTTTAACTTATAAATCTTAGCAATAAAGATAATATTTTAAATGTTTATTGGCCGCTGTGTTTTGTCTTTTCCTGGTATTCTTTTTTTTCAGCTTGTAATCTGTATTCAGCTGGAGGTGTATCTAAGTACCCTACACGAAATTTCTTGGTTTACTTCTTTCTTCCTCTTCATGTGGTTATGTCATGCACCTGAAACACAATTGGGTGTATTTGTTTCTATTTGCATCTAGTTACAGGTTTTTAATTTTTTCTTATGTTTGTTGATTTAGTTTTATTTAATTTTATTCTTATGATGAGTTTTAAAAGTTTTATTTATTTAAGTAATCTCTATATTCCACAGGGGGCTCAAACTCACAACCCTGAGATCAAGAGTTGCATGCGCCTCCAATTGAGCCACCCAGGTGCCCCTTAATTTTACTTTTGAATGTATGTGACATTAACATGTTTCCTGAAGCCAAAACTATCCCAAAAGATATCCCCAAAATTGTCTCTCCCTCTTGTATCCTTTCTGCCTATTCCTTCACCCAATCCCTTATAGGCAACCAGTTTTTTTTTTTGTTGTTGTTTTTTTAAGATTTTATTTATTTATTTGACAGAGAGAGACACAGAGAGAGAGAACACAGCAGGGGGAGCAGGAGAGAGAGAAGCAGGTTTCCCACCTAGCAGGGAGCCCGATGTGGGCCTCGATCCCAGAACCCTGGGATCATGACCTGAGCCCAGGGCAGCTGCTTAACGACTGACCACCCAGGCACCCAGCAACCAATTTTATTGTTTTCTGGTTTATTGTTCTTGTGACAATCTTTTACTAAAAGAATCAATTCCATTTTATTTTCTAATTTATTTATTTTTTTTAAAAGATTTTATTTATTTATTTGATAGAGATCACAAGTAGGCAGAGTGGCAGGCAGAGAGAGAGGGGGAAGCAGACGCCCCGCCAAGCAGAGAGCCCGATGCGGGGCTTGATCCCAGGACCCTGAGATCATGACCTGAGCCGAAGGCAGAGGCTTTAACCCACTGAGCCACCCAGGCACCCCTATTTTCTAATTTCTTATCTTTACTACACAAAAGGTAACATACTATACATTTGCTTTTAAAATTTAATAATATGGGATGCCTGGGTGGCTTAGTCGGTTAATTGTCTGCCCTCGGTTCAGGTCATGATCTCAGGTTCCTGGGATCAGAGTTCTGCTTAGTGGGGAGCCTGCTTTCCCCTGTGTCTGCTGCTCTCCCTGCTTGTGCTCTCTTTCTCTCTTCAACAAATAAATAAATAAAAATCTTAAAAAATAATAATAAGATAAAATTTTAAAAAGACCTTAATAGGGCACCTGGGTGGCTCAGTGGGTTAAAGCCGCTGCCTTTGGCTCAAGTCGTGATCTCAGGGTCCTGGGATCAAGCCCCGCATCAGGCTCTCTGCTCCGCGGGGAGCCTGCTTCCTCCTCTCTCTCTGCTTGCCTCTCTGCCTACTTGTGACCTCTCTCTCTCTGTCAAATAAATCAACAAAATATTTAAAAAAAAAGACCTTAATAATATACCCTGGAAATTACTATGAATCAGTTCATAAAGATATTCCTCATTCCTTTTTATTGCTTCCTAGGAGTCCATTGTAAGTTTACTCAACCAGTCCTCTCTGTTCAGGCATTTAGGTAGCTTCTGATATTCTGTATTTATGAGCAATGGTACAGTGAAGAAGCATACCTATGCAGATGAACATATTATTTCTGGAGATATCTTTAGAGTAAATTCCTACAAGTTGGAGTGCTAGGTTGAAAGTTGAATGTACAGAGGCACCTGCGTGGTGCAGTCAGTTAAGCATCTGACTCTTGGTTTTGGCTCAGGTTGTGATCTCAGGGTCATGAGATTGAGCCCCTCGTCTGGCCCCACACTCAGCATGGAGACTGCTTAAGACTCTCCCTCCCTCTCCTCGGCCCCTCCCTCCTTCTGCCACCATTCTCTCTCTCTCTCATAAATAAACATAGGAAAAAAAAAAAAGAAAGGTTAAATGCACAGACCATTCGTTAGATATTGGCAAACTCCCCTCCAAAGGGGTTGTACTATTTCCCATTCCCGCCAGTAATGCTTGTGTCTCCATAAGCTCACCAAGAGAGTGAGGCTGTGTGTGGCTGGACGGTCGTCCCAACACCGTAATAAAAAGTCCTTCTTTGTCTCAATCATTTGACTGCTTCTATATGCTAGAATTCATATGTAGTTGGACTGCCTTCTGCACCTTCCACTCCGTTCCACTGGTCTGCCTATTCATGTGCCAGAATCACACCGTCTTCCGCCAAGAGGCTCCGTAGTAGCGTTGGTCTTCTCTCACATGTCCTTTCAGTGTTCTACCAGCTGCTCCCAAGTGCTTGTTTTTCCACAAGAACTTTGGGATCAATTTGTCTAGCTTCAGAAAACAAGAAAAAAAACTTTTCTCCATTTTGGGAGAATCTTATTGAATTTATGTTAATATAAGGAAAACTGTCATCTTAACGATGTTGAGCTCTTAACAAAAACCAGAGGATGTCTCGTTCAAGTATACTTTTGTGTCTCTCAGGATTGTTTTACCAGATTTATTGAAACATAATTCAGATACATTTCTTTTTTTAAATCATTATTATTTTTAGATTTATTTATTTATTTGACAGAGATCACAAGTAGGCAAAGAGGCAGGCAGAGAGAGAGGAGGAAACAGGCTCCCCACTGAGCAGAGAGCCCGATGAGGGGCTCAATCCCAGAACCCTGGGATCATGACCTGAGCTGAAGGCAGAAGCTTTAACCCACTGAGCCACCCAGGTATCCCTCAGATACCTTTCAATTCATCCATTTAAAGTGTAACATTCAGGGGCACTCAGGTGGCTCAGTGGGTTAGGGCTTCTGCCTTTGGCTCAGGTCATGGTCCTGGGGTCCTGGGATTGGGCCCCAAGTCAGGCTCTCTGCTCGGCAGGGAGCCTGCTTCCCTTCCTCTCTCTCTCTGCCTGCCTCTCTGCCTACTTGTGATCTCTGTCTGTCAAATAAATAATTAAAATCTTAAAAAAAATTAAGTGTACCATTCAGTGGTTTAGTATAATCACAGACTTGTGTACCCATTACCATAATCATTTTATTTATTTATTTATTTTTGGCTTTTTACAAAATTATTTTTATTTTTAACAAAGCAATTACTGCAATCATTTTAGAACATTTTCATCGACTTAAAAAGTAATCCCATACCTGTTAGCAGTTCTCTCGCAATCCTTCCAACCCCTCCAACCACCAACCTACTTTCTGTCTCTGTCGCTTTGTCTATTCTGTATATCCCCCCCATAGGTAGACTCATATACTATTTGGTCCTCTGTGACTGATTTCTTTCACTTGGCATGTTTTCAAGTTTTTTCCATGTTATAACATATGCTCAATTCTGTTTTTGTTTGTTTGTTTGTTTGTTTTTTAAGAGAAAGAGAGCATGCATGTGTGTGTGTGGGGTGGTGTGGGTGGGAGAGGGAGTAGGAGAAGGAAAGGGAGAGAGAGAGAGACTCTTAAGCAGGCTCCATGCCCAGCACAGAGCCCAAGCTGGGTTCAATCTCATGAGCCGGAGATCACAACTTGAACAGAAATCAAGAGCTGGATGCTTAACTGACTGAGCCACCCAGGCACCCTGGCTCTGTTCTTTTTTTAAAGATTTTGTTTATTTATTTGACAGACAGCGATCCCAAGTAGGCAGAGAGGCAGGCAGAGAGAGAGAGAGAGAGAGAGGAGGAAGCAGACTCCCCCTGAGCAGAGAGCCTGAGGCAGGGCTTGAGATCGTGACCTGAGTTGAAGGCAGTGGCTTAACCTACTGAACCACCCAGGCACCCTGGCTCTGTTCTTTTTTATTACTAAATACTATTCCATTATATGGATGGATGTACCACATTTTGTTTATCCAATCATCAGATGATGGAGTTTGGGGTCATTTTCACTTTTTGACAGTTATGACTAAGACTGTGAACATTTGTGTATAGGTTGTGTTGTGGGCGTTTATTTGCAAGTCTCTTGGGGATATACACCTAGAAATAGAATTGCGAGGCCCAGTAATGTTATATTTAACAATCCGAGGACTGTCAAGCTGTTTTCTGAAACAGTCACACCTTTTTACATTCCCACCAGCTATGTTTCAAGGTTCTAATTTCTTCACATTCTCATCAACACGTGCTATTGTCTGAGATTTTGATGGGAGCCATCCCAGTGGGGGTGAAGTGGTACCTCATGCTTTTGATTTACGTCCCACCGAGAGCTAATTATGTTGAACATCTTTACATGTGTTTATCGATCAGATGTATATATCTTCTTGGAAGAAATGCAAAGAAACATCTTTGCATCTTTTTATAGTGTCCTTTGATGCACAAAGGTAGTTAATTTTGATAAAGTCGAATTTATCTACTTTTTCTTTTGTCATTTGTGCTTGTGGTGTGCATCTAAGTAGGCTTCGCCAAGGTAACAAAGATTTATACTTAAGTTTTCTTCTAAGAGTTTTATAGTTTTAGCCTTTATATTAGGTTGTTGAAGTCCTAATCAGTACTGAATGTGACTATATTTGAAGATAATGTCTTGAAAGAGGTACTTGAATTAAAATGAGGTCGTCAGGGGGTGCCTGGCCAGCTCAGTTGGAGGAGTATGCGACTCTTGATCTTGGGATTGTGAGTTCGAGTCCCACATTGGGTGTCGAGATTACTAATAAATAAGTAAGTAAAGAAAAATAAAAAATAAAATGAGGTTATTAGTGTGGGTCTTACTTCATTATGACTGGTATCTTTAGGACAGTTACTCACAGTATACAGTGAAGACATAGGGAGGAGAAGGCTATCTACAAGTCAAGGAGAGAGGCCTCAGAAGAAACCAATCCTTCTGGTACTTTCTTTCTTTTTCTTTTTTTTCCCCCCAAAGATTTATTTATTTATTTATTTGACACAGAGGGACACAGTGAGAAGAAACACAAGCAGGGGGAGTGGGAGAGGGAGAAGCAGTCTGCCCTTCCTGAGCAGGGAGCTGGATGTGGGGCTCAAGCCCAGGACCTTGGGGTCATGACCTGATCTGAAGGCAGATGCTTAGTGACTGAGTCACCCAGACACTCCATCCTTCTGGCACTTTCTTTTTTTTTTTTAAAAAGATTTTATTTATTTATTTGACAGAGAGAGAGAGATCACAAGTAGGCAGAGAGGCAGGCGGGGGTGGGGTGGAAGCAGGCTCCCCGCTGAGCAGAGAGGCCGATGTGGGGCTCGATCCCAGGACCCTGAGATCATGACCTGATCTGAAGGCAGATGCTTAGTGACTGAGTCACCTAGACACTCCATCCTTCTGGCACTTTCACAGTGGACTTTCAGCTTCCAGAACTCTGAGGAAATAAATTTCTATTCTTCAGGTCAATCTATGGTACTTTGTTATGGTAGTTCTAGCAGACTTATAGAACACCCTACTTGGTCACAGTATGTTATTTTCTTAAATCATATGGGCCTTGTGTTTTTTGGGAGAAATAACTTTCTCTGTTTCTTTTCTCTGGTATAAGAGCGACAAACTGCAACCCACGGGTCAATTCAAGTTGGCTATTTTTTTTTTTTTAAGATTTTATTTGTTTATTTTAGGGTGAGAGAGAGAGAGAGAGAATGAACCAGAGGGAGCGGGACAGAAGCAGACTCCCTGCTGAGCAGGGAGCCAATGTGGGGCTTGACTTCATGATCCTGAGATCACAACTTGGGCCAAAACCAAGTCAGATGCTTCACCAGCTGAGCCACCCCAGCGACCCTGGCTGCCTATCTTTGTAAATCCAACTTATTTGGAACATAGCGACACTCACTTCTTTGTGTGTATCTATGGAGGCTTTTATGCTTCAACAGCAGCGTTGAATATTAGACTTGTAAACCCCACACACTTGCTATCTGATGCTTTAGAGAAAATGTGCTGACCCCTGCTTCAGCAAATACTTAGCATGGGCTTATGTGCATACTATTCTTTGAGTTCTTGCATTTTAAAAAGAGTTTTTTTTTTTTTTTTCCCCTCTCTCTATAGAGTTCAGTGCTTGAAAACCAGCATGGATGGGGGTGGATACAAAATCCCATAGCTTGCATTTTCTTTGCTTGAGTTTTTAGAAAATGCTGCATCACTATTGCCTTGCTTTGCTCTTGAGAAGTCTGACGTCAGATATTTCGGTTACCAGATTCAGTAACAAACCATCTACCGTGAAAAGTAATGGCTTGGGGTGCCTGGGTGGCTCAGTGGGTTAAAGCCTCTGCCTTCGGCTCAGGTCATGATCCCAGGGTCCTGGGATCGCATTGGGCTCTCTGCTCAGTGGGGAGCCTGCTTCCCTCCCCACCCCCCGACCCCGTCTGCCTCTCTGACTACTTGTGATCTATCTCTGTCAAATAAATAAATAAATCTTTAAAAAAAAAAGTAATGGCTTAAGGAGAGAACTATTTTGACTGTAATTTCACAATCTTTGGGGTCAGGAATTTAGGGGGGTCTGGGTGGATTGTTCTTCTGTTCCACATCGCTTCCACTGGGGTCACTCAGTGGTACCCAGCTGACGGCTGAACATTCGTGATGACCTCACTCACATTGGCTAGGGCCGTCTAGCCTCTCTCCCTCTCTCCCTCTCTATGCCATCTCAGAGCCTCTCCATGGGAGTTAGATTTTTTTTTAAAAAGGTTTATTTATTTTAGAGAGAGACAGAGAGAGAGAGACTGCATGAGTAGGAGGGGCAGGGGGAGGGGGAGAGAGAATCACAAGCTGACTCCACGCTGAGCACAGAACTGGATGCGGGGCTCCATCCCAGGACCCCGAGATCATGACCTGAGCCGAAACCAAGAGTCGGATGCTTAACTGACTGTGTCACCCAGGCGCCCAAGGGAGTTAGATATTTCATACTGTGGCTCAGGACCTCAAGAGCACGTGTTCTCAAAGACGCAGGTGGATTCTTCAGACTCCTTATGACCTAGGCCTGGAAGTCCCGTATACATCACACATTCTTTGGTCAAGCAATTTACTTGGGTCAACATGGATCAAATGAAGGGACAAAGAATTTGCAGAATTTGCAGAATTTAATGTACTGCAGCCTCATGTCCTTACCCTTTTAAGTAATCTGAGCTTTTTGCACGGAGGCTTTGGAAACTCTTATTTTTATCTAATAGTTTGAAGAGGCTGGCTCTTAGAATTGACTGTTTTGTGATGATTTCCCCAGGTACACAGGGGTTCTTTCATTATGTTGGTTCACTTTTTCTTATTTCCAGAAAGTTTCATTATATGTGGAACTTCAGCTACACCAATGTTGGACATTCTTTGCTTGTACTCAAATGACACTCCAAATCCAGAGAGAAATAAGCACAAAGCTGTCGAGGCAAGGGGAAGTAGGAACATTCCAGAAGTTTGGATGGGATGTGTGTGGGAAGTGACAAAAGAGGGAGTGGGGAGACAGACAAGGGCTAGATAAATGGAAGGTGTTGCCTGCCAGGCTGAGTAGCAACCTATACAGGCAGCACATTCTGGAAAGTTTTTTCCTGACATGCAGTATGGAATATGGAATGGAAGGAATGAGACCACAGGAGAGGGACAAGATCAAAGGCTATTGCATCAATCTAGGTGAGGGACAGATTCTAGAGTTTTTTATGAAAAGGATCAGCAGCATCGTTGAGTGTGGTAGGGATGGGAAGGAAGGAATCAAGGATGACTTCCCCAGTTCTGAACTGGGCAACTGAGTAGACAGTGATCCTAAAGAGTTTTAGACTCGTAGAGCTCGGGGTGACTGTAGGACATCCAGGTGGAGAAATCCAGCAGGCTTTTGTGTCTGTGGAGCTCAGAGGAGTGGTCTGAGTCAGATAATGAACTTGGGAGTTGCTGGCCTATGCGGCAGGCGGAGGCAGGGAGTGGATGGAATGGCTTCAGGGGATTGTGTGGGGTGAAATGAAAGCTGAGAACAGAACCCGGGAGACTCAGGAGGGGTGAGAGGGGTGAAGAGATAAGTCATGTCCTGAAGGCCAAGGGAGTTTCAAAAAGACTGGGGTGCTTTGTGTCGTCAGATGCCACCCAAAGCTCCGTGATACAGACTCAAAAACAGCCTGTGGCATTTCTGATCAAGCAAGCCCTTGATGACTGAGTGGCACAGTGATGTGGTGGGGACAGAAGTCACACAACCGTGGGCTGACAAGGGAGAAGCTGCTGAGTTGGCAGCAATGAGTGCAAACTGCTCTCAGGATGTTTGTGAAGGAAACTACAGAAAGGGAGCAAGTGGTACCTAGAAGACAATGCAGAGGGACAGAGGGGTTTCTTTTTCTTGAGGACAGGAAAAGCTTGAACACAGCAGATGGTGAAGGAAAAGGTAAGAGTGGTTGATAATTCTGGGAGTGAGATCTGGGGCACACGATCAAAATATGTTTGAAAGGAGTTTTCTAAGGATGTGGGAGGTGATGAGGTACAGAACGGCGAAGGAGAGATGCTAATAGAAACGTACTTAGAGTAGTTAATTCCAAGAGAGGTTTATTATAGTCCAGCTCACATACTGAAATTACTTTGGTTTCAGTCAATAGGGCAAATACAGCAAACAGTATTGACATATTTATTTTACATCATTTACACATCTTTTCTCCAAAGGGTAAGATCAATGTTTACCCTTTCAAAGCCTCCCACATAGTTCCTGCTAAGTGGTAAATGAATAAACAAGATGTCTCTTGCTTGTATTCTGAGTATCTTAACATATTCAGAACACAGCCAAGACCCTGCACACTTGTGAAAAAGTCTTCTAAGCAAGCAAAAGAGTCCCCAAATTCACGTGTGGAAGGTGATGTCCCTTTTTTGAGGAACCTGCTCACCCTCACTTAACAAAGTTGGTTAGCAGAATTTCCTTCACCCTAGGAGTTTAAAAATAGGAAAATGAGAGGAGGAGGAAGAGGATGTTCTACAGGCAGCAGGCAGGCAGACAGCAGCAGGAGGTGGCACGGTCTGCCTTACCATAAGGTGCCAAAAAGCAGTGAAAACCAGACGCAAAGCATACTGGCTTGGGGGCTCTTGGCTTAGGGACTTCCATCAGGCACTCACATAGCAACTGTCCTTAAAGGACTGCTGATCTGAGCCTTAAGTAGTGGTAAGAAAAATGATCCTTGGAACCATCAAAAAGCAAAACAAAAACAAAAACAAACAAACAAACAAACAAAATCCATAGCTGTCTTTAATTTCGAATCATCTACGTTTCAGTTTGGAAAGAATTCTATCAGAAATGGGTAATATTCAAACACAAGAGCTGATGCTGAGATGATGAACCTGTTGGTGAACCCAAGCTATTTACCTAGCCTCGGATACACTCCTTTTATTCTCCTAGGACGTCTTTCTTTTTCTTCCTTCCGGGTGGAACACCTATGCCACCTCTTCCAAGAACCCCACCACATGGTCCAGGCGGAAGTAATCTCTTCCTCCTCTGCCCTCCCATAGCATCTCCAGTGGCTTGGTTTTGCATGGGTCACCAGACCGGGTTGTTTACACGGCTGCTTTTGCACTAAATTATGCGCACCTCGAGACCAGGGGCCGTGACCGTGACGGTGTACCTACACAGCACCTGGTACAGCGCTAGGCGCGGAGTCGGTGCTCAGTAAACCCTCGCTGAGTTGAATTAATTTGGAAAAATCACTCAGGGTAAGAGCTCTTGCTCGAGGCGCGGATGAATGATTCACGGGGTGGTTCTTTGCATTCTTTACCTTACAGTCACGGCGCGCCGAGTACCCAGCTGCCCGGCACATACCTGTGGAATCGAAACGCACCTCCGCCGCCCACCTCCAGCGTGCGGGGCGAGCCCGATGGGGGCAGGTTTCCCCAACGCGTCCGCACGCCGGCTGGCGAGCTGGAGCGGGAGGTGGGGGGCGGGGGGCGGGTCCCGCTCGTCTGCAGGGGGCGGGGTTTGAAGGGAACTCGACCGGCCCGCTTGCCCGCCCCCTCCTCCGCGAGGCGGAAGCCCCGCCCCCGGACGCGCGCTCGCGCAGGCGGCGCGTGCCCGCCCCCCGCCCTGCGCCCTCGCGCCCTCGCGCCCTCGCGCCCTCGCGCCGGGGGCGGGCTTGCTGCGCGTGCCGGGCGGGGAAACGGCGCGAGCCGAGCGCCTGAGAACGTTCGCCGCGGGGGCGGCTCCGGGGCCTGAGCGGGCGCCGCCGCCACCTCAGCCGCCCGGGCCGGGCCGGAGGAGGCGGAGGAGGCTGCGGCCGTCTGAGACCTTCTCGACGTCCCCAGCTCCGGCCGGGAAGTGAGTGGGGTGGGGGTTCGCGGCGGCGGCCGTGGACTGCGGGAGAGGAGCGGGGTGCTGTAGCCTCGCGCCGGCGAGGAGCGGGAAGGAGACCGCGCAGCGCCGGGACCTCTGGAGCCTGCGGGGGTGCAGGGCCGGGAGCGGCGGGGACGGGGCTCGGGGAGCCGGGGCCGCTGCACGGCGCGCACGGCGAGGGGAGACGGTGCCGCGCGCCCGGCCCTGGAGGGGCGAGCAGAGGGGATGGAGCGGAGCCCTGGGCCGGCGCTGCCGGGCTCTGAGCGCCGGGCCGGGGAAGAGGGTCTCCGGGATCCCGAGCGCACCTTGGCCGTAGGGCGCGGGGCCGGGGTGCGGGCGCCGGGCTGATGCTGCTGGAGCCCGGCTTGCTGGGGGGAGGCTGTGCGTTAGGTGCTGTAAGGGGCGCAGGAGGCAGGTCCTGGCAGAGGGCAGGTGAGGCAGTTAGGCCCTGGCAGAGGGAAGGGAATGTATTTCACATCACCCCCAAACACTACCGAGGCGCCTAACAGTGAACCTGTGCACCGAGGTCACCTTTGAAAGGAAGGTGTCCTGAGAGGAGGCAGGATGGAGCTAAAAAATGCTTGCTGTTAAATTCCTGTGCCAGGCCTTGGGATTAGGAAGACCTTCTAGCATTTCTGGCGGACGTTTATTGATTAGCTACCTTGGGTTAGGGAACCGTGGTCAGCACTGGGGACACAAAATAGTGTAAAACACAACGGTAATTTGCTGTGTAGGTGCTGACAATTTGGTAGTGAAGGTTGGCGTGTGGAATACAAAGTGGCATTGAATTTCACCTCATACTTCATTCACTTGAGGTCTTTTTTTTGGTCCTTTCCCAGTGTTGGGAGATTGGAGCCAAAAATTGCTTGGTTTGGGGATAGAGCAGAAGAGTCAGAGGAGCTTGTGGGAGAAATTTGGGAGAGTTTTGAAGGCAGTTCTGCCTAATATTTAAAAGGGAAGAAGGGAAGAAGAAATTTGGAAAGAGAAAAGAAGTTCCTTTCTTTCCTTCCTAGAATTAAGCTCCGTGGCTATCACTGCTAAATCTCCAATGACAAGAACAGTGCCTGGCCCGCAGCACTGAGGCAAAAAATAGTTATTGGATGAATGAATGAACCAAGCAAGGTTTTGCTGTATTTTACACCAAACAGTTATTAATTACTTTGGTGTTAGGGATGGCTGATGGACTTCCTCTGTTCCTGAAATATGCTTTCTTTTCTTCTTCTTCTTTTTTTTTTTTTTAAGATTTTTTAATTTATTTGACAGATAGAGACCATGAGAGAGGCAACACAAGCAGGGGGAGTGGGGGAGGGAGAAGCAGGCTTCCCACTGAGCAGGGAGCCCGCGGGGGGGGGGGGCGGCGGCGGCTGGGGTGGTGGGTGGGTGCTCAATCCCAGGACTCTGGGATCATGACCTAAGCTGAAGGCGGATGCTTAATGACTGAGCCACCCAGGTGCCCCTTTTTATTACTATTTTAAAAGATTTTATTTATTAATCTGACAGCATAAGCAGGGGGAGCAGCAGGCAAAGGGAGAGGGAGAAGCAGTCTTCCCGCTGAGCAGGGAACCCAATGTGGGGCTCCCTCTCAGGACCCTGGGATCATGACCTGAGATGCAGGCAGATGCTTAACCACTGAGCCACCCAGGTGCCCCTTTCTTCTTCTTCATCATGTAAGGTAACCCAGGTTTCTAGGTCTGGGGATTTAAAGCAGTGGCTAAGGTGGTGACCGCCCTGCCACATCTTTATTGCATAGTGGCCAGTGGGAGCTTACTCCTTGGGACATTGCTTCAGATCATTCAATTCTGCCCCTTCTCTTTTCTGTCACTTGAGGAAGAAGAGTAGTTTAGTCTAGGCAACATTATTTTTCCTCTTTTATCCTAGTTCTTGGATCTTCCATCTGCAGTAAGAGAATGTGTCTCTGCTCTCCTGTAAGGGTTGCAGTTCTACCTGTTGTCTGCCGTGGCTGGATTTCTGGGCTCTCCAATTCCCAGCTGCTGTTTCAGTGCCTGGGCTTGCAGTGCCTGTTGGATTACTTTGTCTGCCAAATTAAAACTTGACCTTTTATGAGTTCTATGAGGATTTTTATCATACATAAGTGGAATTACCTTTGGAGAGGGTTATGTAGTTAAAGGTGTGCTGGCAAGGTTTTTGAGTGTCCACTGTGCACGAGAGACAGATTTTCTATTTAGAAAGTTAGACTTAGAACCAACATGGCGCCCGAGTGGCTTAGTGGGTTGAATGTCTGCATTTGGCTCCAGGGTCCTGGAATTGAGTCCCACATCTCCCTCTGCCCTGCCTCTGCCTCTTTCTCTCTGCCTTTCATGAATAAATAGATCAAATTAAAAAAACAAAACAAGGGACACCTGGGTGGCTCAGTGGGTTAAAGCTTCTGCCTTTGGCTCAGGTCATGATCCCAGGGTCCTGGGATCGAGCCCTCCATCGGGCTCTCTGCTCAGCGGGGAGCCTGCTTCCCTTCTCTCTGCCTACTTGTGATCTCTGTCAAATAAATAAAATCTTTAAAAACAAAACAAAACAAAACAAAACAATAGAATGCCAAGTTACCTTTTATTTTATGACTTTATTTAAAAAAATTTATGACTTTAATAGAAATCTTTTAAGGGCCCTCATGTCCACATATAAAAAATAAGGGTAATATTAATATAGATTAATCTTGTGCTGTAAGCCTTGAAGAACTAAGTTAATTTCTCTTTAGTTTCAGAGTATCGCCAGCAGGAGTCCATCAGTTCTTGTTTGGGGGTACCCTAGTCCTGTAATTTTGGGTGCCTTATTCCAGGTTCTCCCAGTGATACTGTAATTTATCTGTATATTTATGTTTCTTTTATTATTTATTTATTTAAAAGACTTTATTTATTTATTTGAGAGACAGAGATCATGAGTAGGCAGAGAGGCAGGCAGAGCGGGGAAGCAGGTTCCCCGCCGAACTGAGCCCAGAGCCCGATGCGGGGCTCGATCCCAGAACCCTGAGATCATGACCTGAGCAGAAGGCAGAGGCTTAACCCACTGAGCCACCCTGGCGCCCCTTTTTAAAATCTACTTTATGAATGTGCAGTGGACATACAATAACATGCCCAGATGTCTGTGTACAGTTGGATGAGTTTTTGAAAAGTGTATATGCTTTGTAACCACTCTCCCAATCAGGATATAGAAATTTACATCATCCCAGAAAATTCCCTCATGCTGGTTTATAGTCCACCCCTCTCACTTTATTTACTTCTAGTTACACAAGCATCAGGGCTGTGGTGTCTAGTTGGGCAGGATGTATATCGCCCACCTGTAGGGAGTGCCCTTCCTAGCAGTATCCCTGCCGACGTACCTCCTGGAGTTGTCTCCGGCACAGTTTGTGGGGCTGTGTACTGCAGCGCTGTGGATGGCTCATGAGCACACACTTAAAAAAATAAAGTTGGAATAAATGTGCCCTTGGCCCCCTCCCTTTTCTACAGAAATTGTGGTTATCAGGCCTTTGCATCTGCATCTATTTATAGGTAGTACAGAAAAAAAGCAGAATTTCCCTCTACCCCTGAGTTATTGACATGATACTGTACATTGTTCCGCAGCATTTCCCCCCTAACAAAATGTCTGAGATCTTTCCATGCTGGACCATAGGTATCTACCCAATTTTTCTTGACTACAACATGATCTTTCATGTGGTATGTGTATTGTACTATAGTTTATTTAATCATCTCCTCATTAAAGGCCATTTAAGCTCTTTGCCATTTCAGACATTGCTGCAGTCAGTGAAAGAAGTAGAATTACCAAGGGGGTGCACATTTTGTATTTTAATTCAGGAGATTTAAGCATGAACTTGTGGCTCTGGTTAAAAATTTTTTTTAATTTTTTAACTGCTAGGTAATGTTCAGTTGTGGAGACTTAAATTACCTTTTTCATTCTTCGTGCACTGAGGAACAGACAGTTGTTACTTTGGATGCTGATTCTTGTGTTGCAGATGCGTCCTGCTAGTCCGAGGCTTGCCTTTCCCCATGGTTGGTAGAGTCTTTGTATGGAAGTTTAAGATTTTTTTTTTTTTTAAAGATTTTATTTATTCATTTGACAGAGAGAGATCACAAGTAAGCAGAGAGGCAGGCAGAGAGAGAGGAGGAAGCAGGCTCCCCACTGAGCAGAGAGCCCGATGCGGGACTCGATCCCAGGACCCTGAGATCATGACCTGAGCCGAAGGCAGCGGCTTAACCCACTGAGCCACCCAGGCGCCCCAGGAAGTTTAAGATTTTAATGTTATATTTATGAAAAAAATTCCTTTAAATTCAAAAACAGTTTCTATTGTGTCTTTTTTTTTTTTTTTTTGAGACTTATTTATTTGGGAGCGAGAGAGAGCAAGTGTGAGTTGGGGCAGAGGGAGAGGGAGATGGACGAGGAAGGACAAGCAGACTCCCTGCTGAGCGGGGAGCCTGATGCAGGGCTCAATCCAAGGACCCCAAGAGCATGACCTGAGCCAAAGTCAGGCACTTAACCGCTGAGACACCCGGACGCCCCTGTGTGTGTTTGGTTTAAGTAAATTTTCTCTACTCCAGGTATGAATTCTATATTTCTATATTTTCTTCCAAAATTAAAAAAGTGGTGCTTGGCTGGCTCAGTCGGAAGAGCATGCAGCGCTTGATCTGGGGTTGTGAGTTCGAGCACAACATTGGGTGTAGATTTCAATTGTAATTTTGTAATGTAAATTAAAAAAGAATTTAAATTAAAGTTTTGCTTTCCATGTGGAATTTCTATGTGGTATAATGAAGGAGGCCTCCCCCCGCCCCCACATTTGGATAACCAGTTTTTCAGCACCTTGTCTCATTTTTTAAATTGTAAAATATACATGACATACAGTTTACCATTTTAGCCATTTGTAAATGTACATTTGCGGCATTAAGTACCTTCACATTGTTGTGGAACCATCAACACTTTCCGTCTCCAGAACTTTTTAATCTTCCCCACCTGAAACTCTGTACCCATTAAACACCGCCTCCTTAATCTCACCTCCCTTCAGCCCCTGGCAACCGCCATTCTGCTCTCTGTCTCTATAATGTGACTACTCCGGGTACCTCATGCCAAGTGGAATCATACAATATTTGTCCTTTTGTCTGGCTTTTTTCAGTTAGCATGTCTTTGGAGTTCATTTATATTATAGCATCTGTCAGGATGTCCTTCTTTTGCTAAATACTCTTTCATTGCATGTATGTACACATTTGTTCATTCATTCATCTATACTGATAGATGGGACGTGGGTTGTTTCGATCTTTTGTCTGTTGTGAATAATACTCTTATGAACACGGGTGTTCAAATATCTGCTCAGGTCCCTGCTTTCCATTCTTTTGTGTATATACCCAAATATCCATGGTTTTTTTAAAAAAATCATATACGTGACTGAATATGACCCAAATGGGTAGATAGTAGAGAGTATATACCCCTTCTTCTCCATGTGCAGGTTCTCCTGTTATTAACATCTTGTTTTAGTGTAGCACTTTTGTTATAACTGGTGAATCAATGTTGATATGTTATTACTAATTTAAGGTCATAGGATTTATTAGGCTTCTCTTTGTGTCCTTTGTGTTTTGTGGATTTTGACAAATGCAAAATGTCATGCATCGTTAATGTCAGCACGTGACAATTCATGTAATGTCATCGCACTGTCAGAATAATTTCATTGCCCTAAAAATCCCCTGTGTTCCTCTATTCATTCCTTCCTCCCTTCCCCTGAGCTCCGATAACTACTGATTATTTTACTGTGTCTATAGTTTTGCCTTTTCCAGAATGACATACAGTTGGAAATCATACAGTATTATAGTCTTCCAGACTGTTCTCTTTCACTTAGCAATATGCATTCAAGGTTCCTCTGTGTCTTTTCTTGGCTTGATAGCTCATTTCTTTCTTCTTAAAATATAAATTCTAGTTAACATACAGTTCAATATTGGCTTCAGGAGTAGAGTTCAGTGGCTCATCACTTACAAAAGGCAGCCAGTGGTCATCATGACAAGTGCCCACCTTAATACCCATCACCCCTCTTTCCCATCCCCCACACCTCCTTCGTCAACCCTCAGTTTGTTCTCTGTAGTGAAGAGTATCTCAAGATTTGTTTCTCTCTCTATCCCCCTCCCCATATGTTCATCCATTTTGTTTCTTAAATTACATAAGTGAAATCATATGGTACTCTTCTTTCTCTGACTTATTTTGCATAGCGTAATACACTCTAGCTCCATCCGTGTCATTGCAGATGGCAAGGTTTCATTCTTTTTGATGGCTGAGTGCTATTCCCATGTATATACCATATCTTCTTTATCCACGCATCAGTGGATGGAAATTTGTACTCTTTCCGTAGTTTGGTTGTTACTATAATGCTGCTATAAACACTGGGGTAACATTTCTTTTTATTGTTAAATAGTATTCTGGTACCAGTTTCTTTATCCATTTACCTATTGAAGGACATCTTGGTTACTTCCAGTTTTGGGCAATTATGAGTAAAATGTCTAAATATTCAGGTTCAGGTTTTTGTTTGGACACAGGTTTTCAGCTCTTTTCAGTAAATACATAGGAACATTTTTGCTGGATTGTACAGTAAGTGTATGTTTAGCTTCATAAGAAACTGCCTCGCTGCCTTCTGAAGTGGCTGTACAGTTTTGCATTCCCAATAATTAAAGAAATATTTATCCTGGCACCCTAAATGTACTTAAAAAATAAATCTTTGTCAGACTGTTCTCTAAAATTGAACTTCATCTGGAATGAATTCATATTTGAATTGTTGCTTTTGTTGGCTATCTTTCTTAGCATTATATTTCTTTATGTCTTTTGAAGTTTTGTTTACAGATTCATTCGAGTGTGAGTGCTTTTGATTTTGTTTTCCTCATGTCTGTGCTCACCCTTCTCTGGTAATACTTCAGGTGTTCCCATCGACTTTTTGGACCATAGTCAAGAAATCAGATACAATAGTGGTGGGTTGGGGGTTTCCTACTCTTGGAGATCATTGGGGCTACTTCAGATCGATTCACAGACTGTGTGAATGTCTTGGTTCAGTTCCTGGTCATGAGGCTGTGTTTTTCTCTTCCCACTTTTCTAGACCTAGAGCATTATATAAACCGTAGCTCTAGGCAGAGACTGGCAGCAATATTTTGTAGCTTCCTTTCAGCTCAGCCTCATCCTTGGCTTTAAGCTGTGAGTCTAGCTCAGATGTCTCCTGTTTCTCCACCTCTGTTATTTTGTGTCACTGTCGCCCTGCAGAAGGTATGCACCTGCTTCTGCTCTCAGCATCCAGCAAGCCTGTAGCTTCAGCCCTGCTCACATATTTGTGTATATGTTTTGTTTCTGATCCAAATGGAGTTTTATCTTGTTTTTGAGCCTGCTTAAGCCATTAAAAAATATAGGTATATATGTATATTTATTTTTAAGGTTTAATTTTAAAGTCATCTCTATACCCAACGTGGGGCTCAAACTTACAACCCTGAGATCAAGAGTCATGTGTTCTACTGACTGAGCCAGGCAGGTGCCCCAAGTCACTTAAAAATTTATTTATAAAATATTTTATCTATTGGTGTATATTTGGAGTGCAGGGGATGCATCAAAGTGTTTACTTACTGGGCTACTTTGATTAGAAGCCTTAATTGACCAGGCTTCTTTCTAATCTTTATACCACTTACTTTGTTGTTTGTATTATTGCAATGCCTGGACCCTCCAGCACAAAAGTTGAATAGCAGTGATGATAATAGGCATTTTTACCTTTTTCCTGAATGAGAATGCTTCCGGTGTTTCACTATTAGATATGATACTTACTGAAAGTTACTGGTAGATTTCTTTTGTCAATTTATGGAAGTTTTCATCTGTTCTTAGTTTGTATTTTTTTTTAAGTTTTATTTATGTAGGTAACCTCTACACCCCACGTGAGATTTGAATTCCCAACCTCGAGATCAAGAGTTGTATGCTTCTCCGACTGAGCCAGCTAGGTGTCCTGGTTTGCGTGTGTGTGTGTGTTTAAAAGTATATTTATTTATTTGAGAGAGAGAGAGAGAGAGAGAGAACATGAGCAGGGGCAGAGGAAGAGGGAGAAGCAGACTCCCTACTGGGCAGGAAGCCCCAGGCTCAGTCCCAGGACCCTGAGATATGACCTGAGCTGAAGGCAGACAGACGCTTAACTGACTGAACTACCCAGGTGCCCCTGTTTTTATTGGTTGTTGATTTTTTTTTTTTTGCATTTGTTGGAATTATCAGTTTTCTCCTTAATATAAGAGGACAGACAACTTTCTGAGTTGTAGATAACCAAGAGAAACATATGTTGTATATGATTTTTTTGATAATGCATTTTTAACAAAATAAATCTTTAGAAAAACTAATTTTGATCTTGAATTTTTGTATATTAACAACGTTATAAATAAGCTAATACAGGACTGAAATGCTATAATCATCAGGTCTGGGCTAAATATTCTTGTAACTAAGCTTCACTGTAATGAAATAGTCCTCAGTTAAAACAATTTTTTTGGTAACTTCTGGGACTCTACAGGATTTGTTCCGCTCCTAGCCATTCCAACTTCATCCTCGCTTCTTTTTGTAGACTCTTTACTTCTTCCTTTTTCCTTTTCTCTCTGCTCTGTCTCCTCTTGCCAGAGAGAGACTTTCTTCTGCAAGTAATAATATTATTTATTGTGAGGCTATAGTGTATCAGGTGCTTTTCATAGATAAGGACTATTCTTTAATCTTTACAAGTTTGGAAGCTAGCTATAGTATCTCAAGTATAAGGGTGAGGAAACTGAGCTCAGAGAAGTTAAAATTTCTTTAGGGCCACACAGCTGATCAGTGACCTGGGTGGTATTGGAACCCAGGGCAGACTTCAAAGTCCTTTCCATGTGCTGTCTTTAAAAAAGACTGTTGGGCGCCTGGGTAGCTCAGTGGGTTAAGGCCTCTGCCTTTGGCTCTGGTTGTGGTGCCAGGGTCCTGGGATTGAGCCCCGCGTCGGGCTGTCTGCTCGGCGGAGAGCCTGCTTCCTCCTCTCTCTCTCTCTCTGCCTACTTGTGATCTCTGTCAAATAAATAAATAAAATCTTTTAAAAAAATAAAAAATAAAAAAAGACTGTTGGTCCAGTTCAATTTGAGTTTTGTGTTTTGGCTTAGCCACATGATTCCTGAGCAGGACGACAGGACTTCTTTGTGTCTCCAATATGTTTCCTTAAGAGACTTTTTCTTTAGTTAGATACTTGATTGCTTTGTCCCAGTCTGATGTTTTACATCTTGAGAGATTTTGTATAATGACTAAGTCTTTCTTAAAGAAACATAGAATGAGTAGTGTCCTGGTTAAGCATGTGGGCTCTGGAGTAAACTATCTTGGTGGGACCTTGAATTTATTTTAATTTTGTGAACATTATGAAACACTGACCTTCAAAAAGTTATGGAGGATAAAATAGCGCATACCTGTGTACACACTGCTCAAGAAACTGGGCTCCTTTTGAGGTTGAACCCTCATGGAACTCCTTCCCAGTCGTATTCTCTTCCCCTTTCAAGGCAACTACTGTTGTGGATTTGATGCTTTTCATTCCTGTACATATTTTCATGCTCTTACTACATATGGAAATAGCGCTAAGTGCATATTATTTTGCATTTAAAATTTATAATAACAGTATTAATTATTTTTGTAACTTGTCTTTTCTCAGCCCTCTCAATATTGTGAGACTCATCTAGGTAGACAAAAGTAGCTGTGCCACTCTCATCTTGGCAGAGTGGAATTTTATTTTTTGGTTATGTCACAATTTACTTTTATAGTTTCCTATGGATTGGCAATTTGTTTCTTCTGGATTTATTATTATTATTATTATTTTTGCTATTACAAATAATGCTTCAGTGAATATTCCTGCCACATTTCCTGGTGCACACATGCATGTCTTTTAGAGCATATACCTAGGAGGAAAACACTGGCTCATGTACCATGCACATCTTCCAACTTCAGTGGGCATCACTCAGTTCCACTCTGAGTGGTTTTACCAGTTAACATTCACACCAGGGGTGTGTGGCTCCTGTTGCTTCCCTGCTCTGTCAACCCTTAGTGTTATTAGGCTTTCTAATGTTTGCTGCGGATCTGCTGGATGAACAATACAATCTTACTTTGGTTTTTAATATAGTTTTTACTGTGCTCACTTCGGCAGCACATATACTAATATAGTTTTTACTGATTACTAGTGAGGTTGGACATTGCTTGATGTTTTTAGTGGCCCTTTAGATTTCCTCTTCTGTGATTTGCTTGTTTTCATCATTCACCTTTTTTTTCTGCTGCACTGTCTTGTTCATATTGGTCTATAATTTTTACGACATTTTATACTAATATAGAAAGGTGGTATAATGGGCCAAGAGTTAGGGGTTCTGGGTTTCTGTTTCCATTTCTTTTCCTTTTCTTTTCTTTTTTAAAAAAAGATCTTATTTACTTACTTGACAGAGAGAGAGAGAGCGAGAGAGCGCATAAGTAGGCAGAGAGAGAGGGAGAAGCAGGCTCTCCACTGAGCGGGAGTCTGATGCAGGACAAAATCTCAGGACCCTGGGATCATGACCTGAGCTGCAGGCAGCCGTTTAACCAACTGAGCCATCCAGGTGCCCCTCTGTTTCCATTTCTTTATTGTGAAGTATAATGTCACTTGGGACAAGACATTTATTTGGATGCTCAAAACCTGGGGTCTGGGTTAGGTCGTTTCTAAGCCCTCCCATCCTGATGCTCCATTGTTTTGCTTTGTTTTTTGTAGCTCATAAGCGTCACTACAAATATGTTAACTGAAATTAAAAATACGAGAACACAGAGAAGGAATTGTTAATATCTTGGATTTTGATGTGAAGGCTGCACACTGCTATTTGTTAATTATTTTAAGATTTTATTTTTAAGTACTCTGCATACCCAGTGTGGGGCTTGAGCTCACAACCCCTGAGATCAAGAGTGGCATGTTTGACCAACCGAGCCAGGGAGCCACCATTGCACACGGCTATTTAATTGGTTTTATTTTCTTTTCATTAGTTCCAAAGTCATTTGAAAAGGGCATTCTTAATATCTTTCTTTCAAAAAAAGTCTTCAGGGGAATGCCTGGGTGGCTCAGCCGGTTAAGTGTCTACCTTTAGCTCAGGTCATGATCCCGGGGTCCTGGGATGGACCCCCATGTTGGGCTTCCTGCTCATGGGGGAGCTTGCTTCTCCCTCTGCCTGCCGCTTCTCCTGCTTTGTGCTCTCTCTGATAAATAAATAAAATCTTAAAAAAAAAAAAGGTCTCTAGGGATAAGCTTAACTATAGACATAACTAGCAAGGATATGTTTTCTGAAATATGACTGAAAACTAGAACTTTGCATGTCCTCTCAAGAGTGTACCTTTTATTCATGTGCTTTTAGTGTTTCCTCATTAGGTAAGTAGTTTAGTAGCCGTGCCTAGAGCTAAAATTTCCTCTTATTAACTAAGCAACCCATAGCAGGTTTTAGGAGAAACTAGGAGGTGTGTTAAGCACACTATTGGCACTTGTTTCTTCTTTCAGTGGCTTACTTTCTATTACATTCTTTCTGATTCTTTGGACACGTTGTATTTCTACCTATATACCTCCTTTCACTTTTGTTAGAAACTTGCCTCTATTCCAAATTAAAATATTGCAAATGATTGATAACAAAGTATTTACTCTTCTTCCAAGTTTATGCCTTTATACCACTATTTTTTTCTTAAAGTCTATTTTATTTTTTTAGTAACTTCTACATCCAACATGGGGCTCAAACTCATGACCCCCAAATCAAGAGTTGCATCTTCTTCCACCTGATCCAGCCAGGTGCCCTAATACTTCTGTACCTTTAAATAACTCAGAAGAATTGTAAATTAGGAAGGAGTCTTGCCTATAGAATTCTAGTCTATGTGTCTTCCAAGAGGGTAGTTACATAACAAGATCAATAATGATAATAATAATAGGAGCTAATATTTATTAGACTCTTATTTTGTGCCAGACATTATGCTAAATCTTTTACATAATTTAATAATGGTTACCACGGCCCTGTGAGGTTATTATATTAGCTATGCAGAGCTCTTTGTAGTAGCGGAGTATAATTTTGAATTTATTTTATTGAAACCTAGAGACCTTTTTCACATTTGTAAAAAAGAAAATCTTAGGGTTTCACAAACATTGACTTTCCTTGTTTTTTTTTTTTTTTTTTAAATCTAAAGGAGAAGAGAAAAGAAGAAGTGTTAGAGGAAGGATAGTGAAGAATTTTCCTGAAATAAGCAAGGACGTTACTTCTCTTTCAGGGAAGTTTGACTGTTTACACTAAGTAAGTACTAATTAGTGACAATCTCTCTTATCTCTGATTTCTTATATAAATACGCATCCAGAGAAAAACTGACAGGAGTTTTGCTGGGAGACCGTGAATTTGCTCAAGAAGTTTTGTTACCTGGATGTTTTGAAGTAACTGAGAGCTGGAAGGGTTAAGACATTAACAAAAACATGCAAGGGAAATGAAGGATATTTATTGACACTTGGGTGTATTACAGAGACATTCTGGAAACATTTCTAGAGGCTGCTTTCTTCCTGATAGTCTTTTTCTTTCGACTCTTCTGCTTGCAGATTTAGTCCATCTCTGGAGCATATTGCTTCCTAGATAGGACGAACAAGGGTCCAGACGTTTTGTTCCTTTAACTGTAAATACGAAGTCTCATCTAGCACCGGGGTTTGTGGACCTGTATTTTCCTCACTCCTGGACCGGTCATATTTGCCCTGGAGGGGGCGATGTGGCACAAAAGAAAGAGAGTAGGCTTTAGTGTCAAATGGGTTGGTTGCCCAATTCCTCAAATTACTAACTTTGTAAACTTAGGCCAAGTTAACTCACTATGTAGGCTTTAAATTTCTCCATCTAATTCTGCCACCCATGTTACTCATTTGTTCCTCAAACCTAGCAGAGTCCCATTTTCTCATTCTAGGTTTTTAAAATTTTTTTCAACTAAAAAAAATTTTTTTTTAAACAGCAGAGGTTTCTAGAGTGGGAGGCATGTGAAAAATGATCCTCTGGGTAGGGTCTAACAAAATATGGGCAGTGAGCTTTTACTAATATTTCATTCACAGGTTGACACTGTACTCCATCTGTACGTTTGGAGATAGAGATCGGCTTTTGTAAGCTAAGTAACCTGAAGTGGGGGGGTACTGGGGACACCACAGCCTGGAGGGGCCTGTCCTGTGAGCTTCCTCTATTTGTTAATATGTTCGGACATATCAAAGTTCATTGTTGACCGGGTTAGCGGTATTTCAGATTATATTATATGATTTCAATTTGATGAACCTTGCTAAAAAGACAAAGGGCTTAAAGGATTCCTGCAAAGAAATCGCAGGTTGAAGTTTCAGATTCAGCTGAAGATTGAATAATGCAAGGACATACGAACAACAAGAAAAATGCAGAGCTGATACATTTATTTATAATATAGGTTTGTCAGTCTAATGCAAAGTATAAAATAATGATCTAGGTGGATTGAAGAGGAATCCGTAAAAAATTATTAAATATTATTTGATATATGGGTTTATATGCACTGTGAGTACATTGTATCTTAAGATATTACCTAATGATAGTATGAGACTATTGTTCTCAATTGGTATTTAAAACTAAGCATTTGGTATATGAAGACAAACTTACTGGGAATTTGCAGTGATGATTATAGTCATAAGCCAATGAATCTAGAATATTAAAGATTATTAAGTTAGGGATACATTTTTTGGAAGATTCTTTGGAGATTTCTTACTTTAGGAGTGAAAGACAAAAAGCCATAAACCTTTGCTTTCCCTGTTTCGGTGAAAGTAGCTGAAATACCATGTAGACAAATCAATAACTTCAGTTTGGTGACTAAAATGCATTCTTTGTTGGGATACTTACAGAAGACATTGCTAAAGATCAAAATAATAAATTTTATATCAGATTTGGAGTTTGCAAGAGTTCGTGTACGTTTGGATAAAAGTACAGAGCTTGTGGTATTTGATATACTCCATTTCAATAATAAAAAACATACGGAGTCCTGTCTCCCCCACCCCCCACCCACTAAAGAAAAGATTTATCAGAGAATATACTCCAAGTAAATGACTTCCCATTTCATTGTGAGCTAGGACCTAAAAGGTATAAAGAATAAAACATGGTGCCCAGAACCCGGTCTACTAAATAAAACTTAGCCACACAGAGCTGGTGTCCCTCTGCAGTCTGTCATTCTGCTTCCATCTCTAGAGGTGTTCACTCTTCTGAATTTGGTGATGCATGCTTCTTGTGCACTTGGAAAGAATTTGTGCTTTACCATTATCGGGTGGGACATCTGCTAAGTATCAGTTAGCTCTAGTTGGCTGCTGGCGGTGTTCAGTCCTTCAGATTCATCTTGACTTTCTGCTTGTACTGGTCATAGAGGAGAATCGAAGTCTCGAAATGGAAGTGTGGGTTTCTCCATTTCTCCTTTCAGTTCTATGCATTTTTGCTAAGTGTATTGTGAAGCACTGGGGTTAGGTATGTAGACATTTAGGATTGTTATGTCTTCTCAGGGAATTCTATATGTTATAGGTCCAACAATATGATGTTATAGATACTGTTTTATGCAATTGCTTTTTTTTTTTTTTTAAAGATTTTATTTATTTATTTGGCAGAGAGAGATCACAAATAGGCAGAGAGGCAGGCAGAGAGAGAGAGGAGGAAGCAGGCTCCCTGCTGAGCAGAGAGCCCGATGCGGGACTCGATCCCAGGACCCTGAGATCATGACCCGAGCTGAAGGCAGCGGCTTAACCCACTGAGCCACCCAGGCGCCCCTGCAATTGCTTTTTTAAAAAAAAGATTTTATTTCTTTATTTGACACAGAGAGAGAACACAAGCGAGGAATGGGTGGAGAGAGAGAAGCAGAGTCCCCACTGAGCAGGGAGCCCAACATGGGGCTTGATCCTAGGACCCCGAGATCATGACCTGAGCCGAAAGCAGATGCCCCTACGCAATTGCTCTTTATTTTAAAGATTTTATTATTTTTTGAAAGATTTACTTATTGGGGCACCTGGGTGGCTCAGTGGGTTAAAGTCTCTGCTTTCAGCTCAGATCATGATCTCAGGGTCCTGGGATTGAGACCTGCATTGGGCTCTCTGCTCAGCAGGGAGCCTGCTTCCCCCCACCACCACCTCTGCTTGCTTCTCTGCCTACTTGTGATCTCTCTCTGTGAAATAAATAAATAAAATCTTAAAAAAAAAAAGAAAAGATTTACTTATTTGAGAGAGAGAGAGAGAGTGCCATGTGAGTGCAAGCCAGGCCTGGGGGTGTGAGAGGGGAGGGTCAGAGGGGGATGGAGAGGAATAAGCAGACTCCTAGCTGAGGGCTGAGCCACAGGTGGGTGGGGCCCTCTGTCCCACAACCCTGAGATCATGACCTGAGCTAAAATCAAGAGCTGGATGCTTATCGACAGAGCCAGATGCCCCTAAAGATTTTATTTTTAAGTAATCTCTATGCCCATTGTGGGGCTTCAACTCACAACCCTGAGATCAAGAGTTGCATGCTCCATTAACTGAGCCCGCCAGTCAGGCGCCCCTATGCAATTGCTTTTTGAATCAGTTAAGAGAATAAAGGAAAATGAATATGTAATTATTCTGTTTTAAAAAAAACTTTTTTTAAGAACAGTTTTAGATTTACTGATGAATTAAACCGTAATCGGGAGTACCTGTATGTACCTCATACCCGTTCCTTCTCTTATGAATGTCTTACATTATTGTGGTTCATTTGTTACAATTGATGAACCAGTGATGACATGTTCTTATTAACTGAAGTTGTGTTTTATTCAGATTTCTGTAGTGTTTCCTTATGACATTTTTCTGTTCCAGAATCCTGTCCAGGATTCCACATTGTAATTAGGTGTGACGTCTCCTTAGATTTCTCTCAGCTTTGTCAGTTTCTTAGGCTTTTCTCATCAAGTGTTTGATAAAACTTGACAGATATGAGGAGTGCTGGTTAGATATTTTGTGTATTTTTCCCTCAATTGAGATTGAGTCTAATCTCATGATTAGACTGGGTTTATGGGTTTTGGGGTGAAAGACCCCAGAAGTAAAATGCCGTTTTCATCACATCATGTCAGGGGTACATCCTGTCTCCGTAATGAGTCACTGTTGACCTTGAGCACCTGGCTGAGGTTGTGTTTGTCAGATTTCTCTACTGTCAGGGTATTTGTCCCTCTCCCTTTTCCTCTTTGGAAGGAAGTCACTCTGTGCAGCTCACACTTAAGGAGTCGGGGGTTATGCTCCACTTTCTCTAGGGCAGAGGATCTACATAAAAAATCTGGAATCCTACTGCCCAGGGTATTTGTCGATTCTTCATTTGTTAATTTATTTACTCATTTATATTAATGTCAGCTTAAAGATATTTAATACTATTTAATGTTGTTGCTGAAATTATTCTTTTTTTAAAAGATTCTATTTATTTGACAGACAGAGATCACAAGTAGGCAGAGAGGCAGGCAGAGAGAGGAGGAAGCAGGCTCCCCGCTGAACAGAGAGCCCAATGCAGGGCTTGATCCTAGGACCCTGGGATCATGTCCTGAGCCGAAGGTAGAGGTTTTAACCCACTGAGTCACCCAGGCACCCCATAAATAAAATCTTAAAAAAAAAAGATTTTATTTATTTATTTGACAGATACAGGGAGAGCATAAGTAGGCAGAGCGGCAGGCAGAGGGAGAGGGAGAAGCAGGATCCCCACTGATCAGGGAGCCCAATGCAGGACTCTGTCCCAGGACCCTGAGATCATGAGCTGAGCTGAGGCAGACGCTTAACCGACTGAGCCATTCAGATGCCGCAGAACTTTACTGACTTTCAAGAAGCTCCGGGGTTCATGTTGTATATTTCCTGCCTCAGCCATTTATCCAAGGAGCCCTGGTTCCTTTTATTGGAGAATGGTGTTATACCCCCAAATTAGGGCACTAGGTGTGCTCATCGCTATTGGGATATTGTTGTTTCTGGGCCTATTAGAGCAAGGATGTATATATGTGTATACTAACCCACATATATGTACACATATCTACAAATGCTTCCATGTGTAACTACCTGTATCTCTGTTAAGGTAACATGAACTTGTACTGATGTTTCTAGTTGTAATCCATTATTACCATGTGGAATTTCTCGCTTCTCATCTTGCTTATCTGTAACCTCACCACTCCACATCTGCCATCCATTAGCTTAAGTGTTCAGGTACAGTACACCTGCGTACTAGTATCAGAATTGTCAGCTTAGAACCTGTGGGAAACTGAAGTACAGTACTAACGTATATTTTGCTTTGCCTTTGGCCTTGCAGACTCCATTTATTTCCAGAATTACTTAGGTGACTCCTTTCCCCCTTACCTTCCTTCCTCAGGGAGGTTGTGTCAGACATTCATAATACAGTTTGGTTATTTGTCACATTCTGTATTTCATTCTGAGATCCTCTGACAGTGTAAGATTTTTTTTTTTTTTTTAAGAATTTACATACGTTGAGGTTCACTCTGTGAAATTTCTTTTGGTTTGGACAAATGTATGGTGTCATGGATCCACCATTCCAGTATCATACGGATGTTTCACCACCCTAAAAATTCCCCCGTGTTTCACCTATACATTCCTCTTGCTCTCTCCCCAGATCTCTGGTAGCCGCTGATCATTTTTACCATTTGTATAGTTTTGTTTTTCTAGAAGGTCGTAAAATTGGACATGGTGTGTAGTCATTTCAGACTCGTTTTTTTCACTTAACAATATGTATTTAAGCTTCCTCTGTGTCTTCACATGACTTGGTAGCTCACATATTATTGCTGAACCATTGGGGAAGTACCCTGGTTTGTTTATCTGTTCACCATTACAGGACATCTTGGTTGCTTTCATTATTTGGCAATTGCGACTAAAGCTGGGTGTAATCATTTGGGTGCAGGTTTTGTGTGAATATAAATTTTCAACTCAGCTAGCACCTCGTGGTGCTATTGCTGGTTCACTGGTCCTCAGACTGTGATAAGGTTTGTAGAGACTGCCCACCTGTCGTCCTCCGTGGCCGTTTCTGCATTATTGCTCGAAGTAGATGGAAGTTCCTGTTGCTCTATATTCCTGTCAGCATTTGGTATTGCCATTTAAAAAGATTTTTTTAGCCATTGTAACAGGCATATAGTAGTACCTCATCATGTTCTAATTTATAATTTCCTAATGATAATGATATTGAATATTTTTTCATGTACTTATTTTTCACTTATATGTCCTCTTTGGTGAGGTATCCAGATCTTTCGATCATTTTTTAATTGGGCTCTTTTCTTTCTTTTTTTTTTTTTTTTTAAAGATTTTATTTATTTATTTGACAGAGATCACAAGTAGGCAGAGAAGCAAGCAGAGAGGCAGGCAGAGAGAGAAGGAAGGGAAGCAGGCTCGCTGCTGAACAGAGAGCCCCATGTGGGGCTCGATCTCAGGGCCCTGGGATCATGACCCAAGCTGAACGCAGAGGCTTTAACCCACTGAGCCACTCAGGTGCCCCTCAACTCTTTTTTGATTGAAGAAGCTTTCCTTACATTCTCATAGCTAAGGTGCTTTTTTTTTTTTTTTTTTTTTTTTTTTTTTTTTTTACATTTTGTAGACTAAGGCTGTGTTCCTTTTTTTAAATTACTAGTTTTGCTTCAAAGATATTTATTGTTACATTGTTCAAAGTAGTAGATAATTGTAAATAATTGCCAACAATCAAGGCTTGGATAAGAAAACTCCATTCTGCCATTCAAAATTATGTTTTTGAAGAGTGCCCCATGGCATGGAAAGATGCTCAAGTGTATTGTTAATCCCCCCCCAGCTTTATCAAGGTGTAATTGATAAAATTGTATGTATATAAAGTGTACAATGTGATGATTTGACATATGATATCTTATTAGATGATTACCACAATTGAGTTAATTAACACAACTATCACTTCACAGTTACCTCTTTGGTGGTTTAAGGTCTCTCTTATCAAATTTCAACTTGATACACAGTATAGTACAGTATTATCAACTATGCTTACCGTGGTGTACATTCGATCCCCAGAACTCATTCATCCAATAACTGAAAGGTTATATCCTTCGATCACTGTCTTCTCATTTCCCCCACTCCCAGCCCCTGGAAACCACTATTCTACTCTGCTTCTGTAGTGAACTTGACTCTTTTTTGTATTACTAGATTCCACATATAAATGAGTTCATGGTATTTGTTTTTCTTTCTCTGACTTAGTTCACTTTGTGCCCTGATGATTTTTAACTGGGTGGAATGAAGCTCCCGAGAAGGGTGATTAGGACCCCTGAAGCTGGGATGTGTTGGCCTAAATACACATAAGGAGACTTCCCCATCTGTCCACAGGATGAACTACCGGAAGATATGGGTGCAGCGTCTGAGATCACGGTGTCACAGAATTGTATTTGTGGGGGTGCCTGGGTGGCTCAGCTCAGATCATGATCCCAGGGGATCGAGTCTCGCATCGGGCTCTCTGCTCAACAGGGAGCCTCCTTCTCCCTCTGCCTGCTGCTTCCCCTGCTTGTGTTCTCTCTCTCTCTGTCAAATAAATAAATAAAATCTAAAAAAAAAAAAAAAAGGAATTGTATTTGTGCATTCACGAGGACAAAGATTTTGGCAGGCGAAATGGGAAAAAAGGGTGGATACGAGTGATCATGAGGAAGGAAATGGCAGGGTTTGAAATCAGAGTTCGTATGCGAAGGGAATGATGTGAGGTGTCGGTTACCTCTTGATCATGAGGCTAAGGAAAGGCAAAGTGCCAGGAGTGTGAGTGGAAGGAAGTAAAGAGATGTACTTGCGTTCATGTAAGTGTTGATTTTCAAGGTTATATCAGAAGGACAAGGACATACAATCCGGTATGGCAGTAGTAGTAAGGTATTTGTTGAGTGTGGAACTGTTAAAATCATAACTACAAAGCTTTAGTGGTTAGTATCCATAGAGCACTGGATGGATTCACCTATCGGGAAGGTCTAGCGAAGTCATGTATAGTAATCGTAGTTTATATACAACCTATAAATTTGGATTTTATGTCATCTGCATTGTAGACTTGGTGGAAGTGAAAAGACTTCATGTTTTAGTTTAAGTTTCCCCAGAAGCTGACTTCTGAGTGCAAGTATTTTGTTTTGAAGATTATCCCAGGAAATACCAGTAGGGGACCATGAAATGAGATAGGGAAGGGAAGTTTAGCAAATAAAGGATTTGTTTCAAGCGATTTATGAGTTAAGGCTGTGAGTAACTGGAGCTTATTCCTGCTGGGGAATTCCAGGAGCCGTTATAAAGCATGTCCTCAGAGTTCAGCTTCTTGAGGGGGAAGGGAGGCAGAGTATGTCCTGGTCACTGGTGTATCCTCACCACAGAGGGTAGTGAATCTGCAGTTATTTCAGGCTTGGCATGCAGGGAACAAAATGGGCTTCAGAAGTCAGAGAAAACCATCAGTTTTTGTTTGTTTTGTTTCTTTTTTTAAGATTTTATTTATTTATTTGACAGAGATCACAAGCAGGCAGAGAGGCAGGCAGAGAGAGAGGGGGAAGCAGGCTCCCTGCTGAGCAGAGAGCCTGATGCAGGGCTCTATCCTAGGACCCTGGGATCATGACCTGAGCCGAAGGCAGAGGCTTTAACCCACTGAGCCACCCAGGCGCCCCTGTTTTGTTTTTAAAACAGATGCTGTCAGTCCAGTAGAGGTAGAATTGGCAGAGATTAGGAGGTATGGGCAGGGGGGCCCTCTTCTGTCTCTTTTCTTTATCCTCTGCCATGCAGTTCCAGCATCTTCAATTCATTTTCTATAAGGTCATCAATCCTCCTCACCCCGAGGCTTAAATGAGCCGATCTAGCTGCACATTAGCCCTGGCTCTTGGTGTCCTTTCTGGAACATTAAATCCTGTGGCATGTGGAAGGACCCCTATATCAACAGTTCTCCTCACCAGTCTTATATTTGGTCCTCAAGCTTATTCCCAGGTACGTTCTCCCAGGTCCCACCAGTGCATTTCATCAGGTCCAGTAGCTGTTTTGGTGAATCACCCCTTTCCATCCCAAGTAAGAACAGTACCTCCCTATTTCCATGATGCCAGGACTTCACCCTGGTTAGTAGCCTGGAATCAGTGACAGAGGTAGGGACAGATCCGGAGAAGGGTCAGCATCTTCTGAGGCATGCATCTCGGATGAGGCCTTTTTATGGTTTTTAGGTAGAGAAGATTGCCATCTTGTATCCCGGGCAAGGGAACCACTTTTTCCGGCCCAGAGGGTTCAGGAGAATCTTGACGAAACTGAATTCCGTCTTTTAAATAACTTACCTACTTTCAAAATCAGAATTTGGGCCTGATTTTTAGCACAATCTGCCTTCTAGTCATAGGGACTCAGAGTTCCTTAAAATGCTGCTATGAGGGGCGCCTCAGTGGCTCAGTGGGTTAAAGCCTCTGCCTTTGGCTCAGGTCATGGTCCCAGGGTCCTGGAATCGAGCCCCGCGTCGGGCTCTCTGCTCCGCAGGGAGCCTGCTTCCTCCCCTCTCTCTGCCAGCTTCTCTGCCTACTTGTGACCTCTGTCTGTCAAATAAATAAATAAAATCTTTAAAAAAAAATATGCTGCTATGAGGTCTTCCGGTTGTCATACCATGCTTTGAGTTGTTACTTAGATGATTAGGCTTTGACATTTTCTTTCTTCTGTGTATCAGTGCTACTTAACAAAAACCCAACCAATTTAATTGTCTAAAATTCTTGATGCCCCTATATCTCTCAGATGCTAAAGCTATCACACAACCCAGTCATCTCTACCTGTATCCCATCTGGGATCCACCACATCAAGGGTAGTGTTGTGGCAGCAGCAGCCCAGCCGGGGGTTCTCACCCAGAGAGAACCTTACTACCAGCCCTGGGGGTCTTGTCATTTGGTTGGTGAGTGATCACTTATAGAATCCATCTGGAAGACCTGTTATATCAGGATCAAATCTTATTTTGGGTTACCCTAGAAGCAAATGCAGATGTAAAGACAAGTTTTGTTTTGTTTTGTGGGTTTTTATTTATTTTTTTGGTGATCCTAGGAGAAACGAGTAGAGTGGAGAAGTGAGACGGAGTAGAGAAAGGAGCTAGTAAAGACTTTCTCATCAGGCAGTGTGGGTAAGCCAGTGGAAAACATTGCCTTTTGTTCAGTAAAGGAGCTGCAGCATATATATATTAACTTCCATCAGTGGGAGAGTTCCTCTAGGGATATTAACCCGCTGGTGCTTCTGGACTGCCCCCAAAGGTCAAGGCTGTCTTCACTGGCCAGAAAAAGCCCTCAGGCAAAGAAATGCAGATGCTGGCACCTGGAAGCTGATCAGCGTTGGTGGAATAAAGGCAGGATATCAACTTTTATACTTTTTTAAAAAAAATACTTTTTTTTAAATTTGTCAGAGAGGGAGAGTGAGTGAGAGAGCACAAGCAGGGGGAGTGAAAGGCAGAGATAGAAGCAAGACTCCCTGTAAGCAGGGATCCCTGGATCCCCAGATCATGACTGAGCCGAAGGCAGGCACTTAACCGACTAAGCCACCCAGGCATCCCTGTCTTCTATACTCTTAAGTCAACAAATAATGTCAATGTTGTGGCTACTGTTGAATAACAAGCTTTTCTTCCACCTTAGTTTGGTTTTGAGAGTTTTTTAAAGCATATATACTTCAACTATAGTCCTGTATTTAACATGTGATTTGCAAATATTTTTCATCTAGTATGTAACTTGTCCTTTCATTTCTTACCGGTTTCTTTTATGGAAGAAATTCTTTAATTTTGGTGGTGTTTAATTTGTCTTTTATTTTTTTTTTTAATGGCTCGTGCTTTTACTGTGATGTACCAGACCATGAAGAGTTTCTCCTAGTTTTCTTCTAAAAGTTTTATATTTTTTAAAAAAAGATTTTATTTATTTATTTGACAGACAGAGATTAGAAGTAGGCAGAGAGGCAGGGAAGCAGGCTCCCTGCTGAGTAGAGAGCCTGATGCAGGACTAGATCCTAGGACTCTGGGGTCATGACCTGAGCCAAAGGCAGAGGCTTTAATCCACTGAGCCACCCAGGCACCCCTAAAAGTTTTATACTTTTTATACTTTACATTTATACTTGTCTTCCATTTCAAATTATTTTTTGTATATAGTATGAAGTATAGGTCAAGGTTAATCTTTTTGTCATATAGATAACTGTTTTTTTCAACACCAAGTCTGTCCTTTCTTCACTGAATTTTTTTTGCACTTAAAAAAAAATAAGCCCTCTTCCAGTACTGTGCTATCTTGATTACTGTGGCTTTATAATAATTCTTGGGGCACCTGGGTGGCTCAGTGGGTTAAAACCTCTGCCTTTGGCTCAGGTCATGATCCCAGGGTCCTGGGATGGAGCCCCACATCAGTCTCTCTGCTTAGTGGGGAGCCTGTTCCTCCTTTCTGTCTATACCTGCCTCTCTGCCTACTTGTGATCTCTCTCTGGCAAAGAAATAAATTAAACTTAAAAAAAGAGATTCATTATAATAATTCTTAAAGTTTACTATAATCCTGCATCTTTACTTTCCCTTTACCAAATTGTCTTGTCTATTCCTTTTGCCTATTTATAGAATTTAGAATTGTCTATCTTTATAAAAATTTCTGCTGGAATTTTGATTAGACTGCCTGATGAGATGGTATGTCATTCTGTTTGTTTAGGTCTTTTAAAAATTTCATCACTGTTTTATGATTCCAGTATACTAATCCTATACATGTTTTGTTAGTATATACCTAAGCATTTTATTTTTGTTAGAGATATTGCAAATGCTGTTTTCAAAGTATTCAATTTCTAGGGATGCCTGCGTGGCTCAGTCGGTTGGGCAGCTGCCTTCAGCTCAGGTCTTGATCCCGGCATCCTGGGATCGAGTCCTGCATCGGGCTCCTTGCTCAGCAGGGAGCCTGCTTCTCCCTCTGTCTCTGCCTGTCACTCTGTCTGCCTGTGCCCCAGCTCGCTCTCTTTCTCTCTCTCTGACAAATAAATAAATTAAAAAAAAAAAGTATTCAATTTCTAGTTGTACAGTGCTAGTAAACAGAGCTGTGGCTGACTTTTGTGTTTTGACCTCCTGTCCTGCAACGGTGTCAGACTCACTTTTTAGTTCTAGGAGCTTTTTTTGGCTCCTAGAATTTGGAATTTCTACATCATCTAGATCATTATCTAGATCATCATGATGTCTGCAAAATAAGGATAATTTTATTTCTTTCTTTCCATTCTGTTTTCCCTTTATCTTTTGTCTTATTTCACTGGCTGAGACATCCCATATAATGTTTAATAGAAGTAGTAAGAATGGACATCCTTGTCTTGGTCCCAGTCTCAGGGGAAAAGCATATAGTTTTCTACCACTAAATATGATCTTAGCTGTCAGTTTTCTGTAGGTGCCCTTTATCAGGTGTAGAAAGGTTTTATTTCTAGTTTTCAGAGAGTTTATCTTTAGGAATGGACGTTGTATTTTGTCAAATGCTCTTTTTGCATCTGACCTAAACATTTTTTATTAGATTGTTAATATGTTGGATTATATTGATTAATTTTCAAATGTTGAATTGGCCTTCCTTTCCTGGGATAAACTCCCACTGCTTCCAAGGTTTTTATAAATGGCTTGATTGGTTGAGGATTTTGCTTGTTGTTGCGGGCTTTGTGTCTATGTTCATGAGAGGCATTTGTTTTTGTACTGTCTTTGTCTATTTTGGGTATCAGGATATTACTGGCTTTTTAAAATGATTCGAAAGATGTTCTTTTGTATTTTCTGGTAGCAATTGTATGAAATTGGTGTTATTTTTTTCTAACATCTTTTGTGGTTCTTCATTTGTAACATTTTGTAATTGTTTTCCCTTTCTAAAGAAAATTAAAAAAAAATATTTAATTTATTTATTTGACAGAGAGACAGCAAGAGAGGGAACACAAGCAGGGGGAGTGGGAGAGGGAGAAGCAGGCTTCCCACTAAGCAGGGAGCCAGATGCAGGGCTCATCCCAGGACCCCAGAATCATGACTTGAGCCAAAGGCAGCTGCTTAACAAGTGAGCCACCCAGGCGCTCCCTGAAGAACTTTCTTTAGCTTATTTTAGAGCATGTCTGTTGACTACAAATTCTCTCAGTTTTCTTTAGTTTCTGAAAGGGTAATATTCTCTCAATGTAAAAGCATTGCTCTGCCATCTTCTGACTTCCACAGTTTCTGATGAGAAATCTGCAGTAATCATGTCGTCACTCATCTCAACAGGGGCTGTAGGCTCTGTTCTGTGGGTTGACTACCTGTTTGTTTTCAAAATAAACTTTCAACAAAGCCATACTCATTTGTCTACATATTGTCTGTGGCTGCTTTCACACTGCAGTGGCGATGGTGAGTAGTGGTGACAGACCACATGGCCCGCAAACCTAAAATATTTACTGTTTGGATCTTTAAGAAAAAAATTGGCTGGTCTCTATCCTATATGTAAAATGTTCTTTTACTCTGACTTCTTTTAAGATTTTTTTCTTTGTCTTTCAGCAGTTTGATTATGATATGACCATTATAGTTAGTTTCTTTGGCTATAGCTTGTTTGCTCAGTTTCTTGAATTCGTAGGTATGTCATTCACTGAACTTGGTAAGTTTTCAGCTAGTATGTCTTCATGTATTGTGTAGCACCACGTTGCCGCACTCCTTTTCTCTCCTTCTGGGATTCTGAGTACATGATGAATGTTGGATCTTTTGTTTTTGTCCACTCAGTCCCTGAAGCTTTATTCCTTTAAGAAACAAACAAACAAACAAACAAAACCTCTCTCTTGTTCCACTCCCCCTTCAGATGGGATAATTTCTGCTTGATATATCTTTAAGTTTACTGACTCTTTCCTCTGTCATTTCTGTCCTGCTGTTGAGTCCATCCAGTCCTCTCCCAATGAGTGTATATTTCAGTTCCAAGATTTCCATTTGGTTCCTTTCATATCTTTTCTTTCTCGGCTAACACTTAAGATTTTAACTCTTATTTCAAGAATGTTTGCGATTGCTAATTTAGGCATTTTTCTAACTGCTACTTTTTTTTTTTTTTTTAAAGATTTAAAAAATTTATTTGATAGACAGAGATCACAAGTAGGTGGAGAGGCAGGCGGGGGCATTGGGGGGTGGGGGAAGCAGGCTCCCTGCCGAGCAGAGAGCCTGATGGCAGGGCTCGATCCCAGGAACCTGGGATCATGACCTGAGCGGAAAGCAGAGGCTTAACCCACTGAGCCACCCAGATGCCCCTAACTGCTACTTTAAATTCTCTATCAGTTTCCTCCAACATCTGTCTTATTGGTAGCTTCTTTTGATTGTCATTTCCCTTGTGAGTTAAGATTTTCTTGGTTGGTTGTTTGCCAAAGAATTTTGTATTGTTTCTGGACATATTGAACATGATAAAACTTTGGGTCTTCCTTAAATTTATAGAGTGTTGATATTTTTTGTCTTAGCATTGTAGTTTTGTAGGCATTTCAATGATCCAGAATATAGTTATATTAATTTTTTTGAGATTATTTGGAAATAAAGACAAAATTTAGAAAATTGTCATGAAGAAATTAGAGATCTCCAGGAGTTCTTAGGCTCTACTCTGAAAAAAAGTGGTGTAGGGGCACCTGGGTGGCTCAGTGGGTTAAGCCGCTGCCTTGGGTGGCTCAGTGGGTTAAGCCGCTGCCTTCGGCTCAGGTCATGATCTCGGGGTCATTGAGATCCGAATCAGGCTCTCTGTGCTCAGCAGGGAGCCTGCTTCCCTCTCTCTCTCTCTGCTTGCCTCTCTGCTTACTTGTGGTCTCTGTCTGTCAAATAAATAAAGAAAATCTTAAAAAAAAAAGAAAAAGAAAAAAAGTGGTGTAGAGAAATAGCAAAAAGTAGAAAAATGCTATGATAAGATGTGTTATAAAGGATACTATGATATTATCTTTGAATCTATGGTTAGCAATTAAAATTTGTATTACCTAGTGAGAGACCAAGATTGGGGAGGAGGCAGTAAACTTTTAAATATCTTTCTTCCTTTGTAATTACAGGCTACTGGTATCAACCCTTGTTTTTCTCTTTAGGACCTACCTTTCATTACATTTTGCTGTTTCTAGTTGCTTTGTCTTTTGGCTTTCTTCCTGTTTAAAATTTTTTTCTCTTGGAGGTAAATTGTTAAGTAACCATCATGTATGTTAAAGCCTACTTGGTAATACATCAATGATTTAGGAAAAGATTGGTCTTAATTATCAAAATATTAGTTGTAGAATGGTAATTTTTAAATTTTCTTTAGGATATATTTAAAACTAAACCTTTACCAGGCACCTTGTTTTAATGGATGTGTAATTTGTGTAGTCATCATTTAATTTGTGATTCTAATATATTTGAGTCTGTGCTGTAAATCACTCCATGATTTATAAGTTTAATCTCCTTAGGGAAATTGTTTGGCTTATGCTCTGTCTAGATACTTTTTATTCACAGAATAAGGCAAAATTCAGCTGAAATGATCACAGATTTTGCATCAGTAGGGTCTGTGCAATGGGCTTTTTTGTTCTGGAAATTTGGCAGCATGCATGTGAAAGCAAGGATTATGTAAGAAGTTTAGTGAAAGGGGGGGAATTGACTCTACCACTTCTGAGTTGTACCCTCAAGCAAGTTAGTGTTCTTTTCCAGGCTGTTTCCTAATCTATAAAATGGGGATAATAATAATGATACCAGTATCTGGGATTGTTGGAAGGATTAAATGAGGTAACACATGGACAGAGTTTTAACAGAGAGACTGATGTAGCCTATGTGTGTCAACCTGAACTATTACTGTGTGATAAAAAATTTATCTCAAGGGGGGCCTGGGTGGCTCAGTGGGTTAAGTCTCTGCCTTTGGCTTAGGTTATGATCCCAGGACCCTGGGATCGAGCTCCACATCAGGCTCTCTGCTCAGCAGAGATCTCTGTGATCTCTGTCTGTCAAATAAATAAATAAAATCTTTAAAAAAAAAAGAAAAGAAAAAAATTATCTCTAGGAGTTCTTTGAGTTTGGGGATGAATACTTTCTTTCTTTCTTTCTTTTTTTTTTTTTAAAAAGATTTTATTTGTTTATTTGACCAACAGAGATCACAAGTAGGCAGAGAGGCAGGCAGAGAGAGAGGGGGAAGTAGGCTCCCTGCTGAGCAGAGCGCCTGATGTGGGCTTGATCCCAGGACCCTGGGATCATGACCTGAGCCAAAGGCAGAGGCTTAACCCACTGAGCCACCCAGGCACCCTGGGTATGAATACTTTCTTTGTTCAATATTGTTTACTATGAAAATAGAAGATTTTATTTATGTCTTTTGTGTATATGCTAATAACTGTTATGTTCTCTAGTTTAGCCTTTCATTATAATTATTTTCTAAATTATATTTAGTACCATGTTTATCTGTGTAAAACAGTAGGGTTACGGGAAGCTGTGTCCCAACTAATCCAGGACTTAGCAGAGAAAATAATCAAAGTTAGAAATAAGACATAGCCCCATATTTTCAGTACATGAAGCAAGTGTATGAGCTCATTTAATTATTGACTTTGTCATATTTTAGAAGCTATCAAGTAAATAAAGGGACAGTGTCTTGTCTTTTTCTATATCGGGCTTCTGCTTTATTTTTACTGATTGTCTCTTAAATGCATATACAACTTGGTTCCCTGTACCTCTTCATAACAGAATGATAAGCCCTTGGATGAATTATCATATTGCAGTGGTTTATTGTATCTTTTTTTGTTTATAGGATGATTGAGGAAAGTGGAAATAAGCGGAAGACCATGGCTGAGAAGAGGCAGCTGTTCATAGAAATGCGTGAGTCCTGAGAGCTTCTGGGTTCCTTGTTTGTATGTGTGGGGATGCCTTTTCTTTTTTTTCCTGATGAAGTCATAACTTTAAGCATTAGCATGTTCCATTTTTTAAAAAAAGATTTATTTATTTTAGAGACAGAAAGAGAGAGTGCAAGTGGGCTAGGGGCAGAGAGAGGATCTCAAGCAGACTCCATACGGATCACGCATTTGCCGTCTTTGGGCCTTTGCTTATGCAGTTGGGCCCGCCTTCATCTGCCTTGTTCCTGCTTACCATTCAAGGCTCAGCATAGGGGTCATATTTTCATTAATTTTTTAACACATTTATTGAAGATCTGTTATATTCTAGGCACTGTACTAGGTGCTAGGTTTAAGGGGAGAACAGAACACAGTCCTTGAATTCTTGCATATTGCTTACATTTTGGTGAGGGGAAACATACAAAATAAGGAAACCATGTTGATAAACAAATCCTGATAGTAAGAAGTGCCTGGGGTGCTTTCAGTAAATAAACGTGACCATGAGAGAGAGCACAACCAGGGTAGAGTACTACTGTTGCGTCGGAAATGGGTATTCTGTAAAGAATTGGGTTTGCTGCTTTGTGAATGTCATCATTCTGACACATAGAGCTCAGACAAATTGCCTTTCTCTGTAACAAACTCAAGGGTATGGACAGTTTTGGAGATGTTTGGTGAGTATGGCTTCTTGTCTCCCCTCTTTCTTCATAGGAAGAATTGCATTGGTGACAGTGGTGTCTGCTGCTCAAAGCTTTCCTCTCTCCTTTCCAACATCCCCCCAGATCTCCAGCATTATTACCTTCTATGGATGTAAAAGTCATCTTTTGCCAGCCTTATCATAGGATTCTACCATCTAAGTTTTGGGTTGATTTTAGGGCAATTTTGAATTCACTGATCTTTCTGTTTTATTAGTCTCAATGGGTAATTAATAGATTTTTACTTGTTGTGGGTATATCCATAACTTTTTTAAAGACTTCACTTAAAAAAAAAAAAAAAGATTTTATTTATTTATTTGACACAGAGATAGAGATCACAAGGGGGAAGCAGAAACTGAGCAGAGAGCCTGATGCGGGGCTCGATTCCAGGACTCTGAGAACATGACCTGAGCTGAAGGCAGAGGCTTAACCCACTAAATCACCAGGCACCCCAAGACTTCACTATTTTAGAGCAGTTTTAGGTTCACAGTAAAACTAAGAGGCAGGTATAGCAAGTTCCCCGTAGCACACATGCACGATTTCCCCTGTTAACAATACCACCCCACCAGAGGGTACATTTGCTACAACAAATGGGCCTGTGTTGACAAATTGTAACACCCCAAATTTGTGGTTTACATGAGGGTTTATTCTTTTTTTTTTTTTTTTTTAAATATTTTATTTATCCATTTGACAGAAGAAATCACAAGTAGGCAGAGAGAGAGAGAGGAGGAAGCAGGCTCCCCGCTGAGCAGAGAGCCTGATGCGGGACTCGATCCCAGGACCCCGGGATCATGACCTGAGCTGAAGGCAGTGGCTTTAACCCACTGAGCCACCCAGGCGCCCCATGAGGGTTTATTCTTGATGTTGTACATTCTTTGGGACTATATTATTATTATTATTATTTTTAAAAGATTTTATTTATTTATTTGACAGAGATCACAAGTAGGCAGAGAGGCAGGCAGAGAGAGATGGGGAAGCAGGCTCCCCACTGAGCAGAGAGACTGATGTGGGGCTTAAACCCAGGACCCTGGGATCACGACCTGAGCCAAAGGCAGAGGCTTTAACCCACTGAGCCACCCAGGCGCCCCAAGGCACTATATTGTTTTTAAAGAAAGATGGTTTTGACTACTGTATTTTAAATTCTTTTTTTGTTTGTTTTCTTTTTCTTAGGAATTTTTTTTAATTTTTAATTTTTTATTAATATATAATGTATTATTAGCCCCAGGGGTACAGATCTGTGAATCGCCAGGTTTACATACTTCATAGCACTCACCATAGCACATACCCTCCCCAATGTCCATAACCCAACCACCCTCTCCCTATCTCCTTCCTCCCAGCAACCCTCAGTTTGTTTTGAGAGATTAAGAGTCTTTTATGGTTTGTCTCCCTCCCTTCCGATCCCATCTTGCTTCATTTTTTCCTTCCCTACCCCCCCAAACCCCCCACGTTGCCTCTCAAATTCTTCATATCAGGGAGATCATATGACAAATGTCTTTTTCCGATTGACTTGTTTCGCTCAGCATAATACCCTCTAGTTCGATCCATGTCGTTGCAAATGGAAAGATTTCATTTCTTTTGATGGCTGCATAGTATTCCATTGTGTATATATACCACATCTTCTTTATCCATTCATCTGTTGATGGACATCTAGGTTTTTTCCATAGTTTGGTTATTGTGGACATTGATGCTATAAACATTAGGGTGCACATGCCCCTTTGGATCACTACATTTGTATCTTTGGGGTCAACACCTAGTAGTGCAATTGCTGGGTCATAGGGTAGCTCTATTTTCAACTTTTTGAGGAATGTCCATGCTGTTTTCCAGAGTGGCTGCACCAGATTTCATTCCCACCAATAGTGTAGGAGGGCTCCCCTTTCTTGGCATCCTCACCAGCATCCGTCATTTCCTGACTTGTTAATTTTAGCCATTCTGACTGGTGTGAGGTGGTATCTCATTGTGGTTTTGATTTGTATTTCCCTGATGCTAAGTGATGTGGAGCTCTTTTTCATGTGTCTGTTGGCCATGTGGATGTCACCTTTTCAGAAATGTCTTTTCACGTCCTCTGCCCATTTCTTGATTGATTATTTGTTCTTTGGGTGTTGGAGTTTGATAAGTTCTTTATAGATTTTGGATACTAGCCCTTTATCTGATATGTCATTTGCATATATCTTCTCCCATTCTGTCAGTTGTCTTTTGGTTTTGTTGACTATTTTGTTGCAAAAGCTTTTGATCTTGATGAAGTCCCAATAGTTCATTTTTGCCCTTGCTTCCCTTGCCTTTGACGATATTTCTAGGAAGAAGTTGCTGCGGCTGAGGTCGAATAGGTTGCTAACTGTGTTCTCCTCAGGGATTTTGATGGCTTCCTTTCTCACATTGAAGTCCTTCATCCATTTTGAGTCTATTTTTGTGTGTGGTGTAAGAAAATGGTTCAGTTTAATTCTTCTGCATGTGGCTGTCCAATTTTCCCAACACCATTTGTTGAAGAGACTCTTTTTTCCATTGGACATTCTTTCCTGCTTTGTCAAAGATTAGTTGACTGTAGAGTTGAGGGTCTATTTCTGGCCTCTCTATTCTGTTCCATTGATCTATGTGTCTGTTTTTGTGCCAGTACCATACTGTCTTGGTGATGACAGCTTTGTAATAGAGCTTGAAGTATGGAAATGTGATGCCACCAACTTTGGCTTTCTTTTTCAACATTCTTCTGGTCTTTTCTGGTTCCATATAAATTTTAGGATTCTTTGTTCCATTTATTTATTTATTTATTTATTTATTTGAGAGAGAGAGACAGTGAGAGAGAGCATGAGCGAGGAGAAGGTCAGAGAGCGAAGCAGACTCCCCATGGAGCTGGGAGCCTGATGTGGGACTCGATCCCGGGACTCCAGGATCACGCCCTGAGCCGGAGGCAGTCGTCCAACCAACTGCGCCACCCAGGCGTCCCATCTTTGTTCCATTTCTTTGAAAAAATTTGATGGTATTTTGATAGGGATTGCATTAAATGTGTAGATTGCTTTAGGTAGCATAGACATTTTTACAATATTTGTTCCTGTATTCCATGAGCATGGAACATTTTTCCATTTCTTTGTGTCTTCCTCAATTTCTTTCATGAGTACTTTATAGATTTCTGAGTACAGATTCTTTGCCTCTTTGGTTAGGTTTATTCCTAGGTAGCTTACAGTTTTGGGTGCAATATGCTGTGGGTTTTTCATAGATAGCTTTGATGATATTATCATCAAAGATGATAGATGATATTATCATCTATCACTACACTTTGAGGAGTTTTGATCAGGAAAGGATGCTGTACTTTGTCAAGTGCTTTTTCAGCATCTATTGAGAGTACCCTATGGCTCTTATTCTTTCTTTTATTAATGTATTTTATCACATTGATTGATTTGTGGATGTTGAACCAACCTTGCAGCCCAGGAATAAATCCCACTTGGTCGTAGTGAAAACTGAACCAGGAAGAAATAGAAAACCTGAGCAGACCCATAACCAGTAAGGAGATTGAAGCAGTCATCAAAAATCTCCCAACAAACAAGAGTCCAGGGCCAGATGGCTTCTCAGGGGAATTGTACCAAACATTCAAAGAAGAATTAATACCTATTCTCCTGAAACTGTTCCAAAAAAATAGAAATGGATGGAAAACTTCCAGACTCATTTTTTGAGGCCAGCATTAGCTGATCCCAAAACCAGGCAAAGACCCCATCAAAAAAGAGAATTACAGACCAATATTCTTGATGAACACAGATGCGAAAATTCTCACCAGAATATTAGCCAGTAGGATCCAACAGTACATTAAAAGGATTATTCACTACAACCAAGTGGCTTGATGCCAGGCCTCCCAGCTCAGAGATTCTGATTTTATTTTTCCTTTTCCAAAATTTTGTCAATTTTATCGGTCTTTTCAAGGAAATTTGGCTATGTTGGTCCTCTGTGTGTATCTTTGTTTCTGCCTCATTATTTTGTGCTATTGTGTTTATTACTTTCTTCTTTTTACTTAAGGGAATTCTGATGTTCTTTTTCCAACTTCTTATGTTAGGTAACTTGGGCCATTTATTTTCTGACTTTTTTCCTCTTATGTAAGCACTTAAGAACTTCTTTCCTGTGATTTTCTATTTTTGCATTTCATGTATTCTGATAGATGCCATTTTCGTGATCACTTCTCTGTGTTTTCTAACTTTTGTTAGGAATTATTTAGAAATACGCTTTTAAATTTATAAATGAATGACTTTTAATTAAAAAATATTTAGCTTAATTAGTATGTGGGTCAGAGAATGAAGGATGTTCTAGAATCTTTGAATTTAATAATTTTTGTTATATATTTTATAAATATTCCATGTGTGCTTGAAAATAATGTGTATGATTTCTTCATTATTTAGATTTAATTTGTTATATGTTTTATTCAGACCGTTTTTATTCTTAATGATTTGACCGGTTAATTACTAAAAGTCATTAAAAATCTCTGCTTTGATCATGGACTTTAATTTTTTATCCCTTAGGTCTGTCAGTGATTTGACATTTTGTTCTTAGATGCACATGTATTAAAATATTACGTCTACCTAGGATATTGAATATATTGAATATTATGAAGGTATACTCTTTTTAAAAAATAATTTTTATTTCTTTTATAGGTATACTCTTTTTCTAGTGATGCTTTTTACTGTGAAGTTTATTTTGTTGTTATTAATATAGCTGTACTGGGGGCACCTGGGTGGGTCAGTCGTTAAGCATCTGCTTTCGGCTCAGGTCATAATCCCAGGGTTCTGGGATCAAGTCCCACGACAGGGTCCCTGCTCAGCAGGAAACCTGCTTCTCCCTCTCTCACTCCCCCTGCTTGTGTTCCTTCTCTCAGGCAGAGGAAGAGGGAGAGAAAGAATCCTAAGCAGAGTCCGAGCTGGGCATGGAGCCCAACATGGGGCTTGATCCCATGACACTGAGATCAGGACCTGAGCTGAAGTCAAGAGTCAGATGCTTAATTTACTGAGCCACCCAGGCTCCCCTGATCTTTATGTTTTATGTATCTCTCCTATAAGCAGTGTAAGCTAGATTATTTAACAACAACAACTATTGTCTTTGATTTTTCACTGAAGAATTTATCCTGTTTAATTGTTTTTATGAGTACAGAGGGATTTCACATTTTCTTCCATCTTGTTTTGTGCTTCAACTGTGTCCTTTCTCTGTTGTTTTTTCTTCCTTTCTTATCTTCCTTAGATAAAATGAGTTTCCTTCCTTCCGGTGCATTTTTCCCTCTTCTTGGTTGTGAGTTGTTTATTCTTTTTCTCTTCTTTTCGTGGCTATCCGAGAAAGTCTAACATCAATTAAAATGAAACCCAGAGCTTATCAACATTTACAACTTATTCAAAGCAATACAGGAATATTAGACTGTTTCAGAGCACCTCCCTTATGAAATACATGCCATTTTTTAAAAAAAGATTTTATTTATTTGACAGAGAAAGACACAGTGAGATAGGGAACACAAGCAGGGGGAGTGAGAGAGGGAGAAGCAGGCTTCCTGCTGAGCAGGGAGCTGATGTGGGGTTCAATCCCAGGACCCCGGAATCATGACCTGAACCAAAGGCAGACGCTTAATGTCTGAGCCACCTAGTTGCCCCAATACATGCTATTTTTAGTATTCTCTTTTTTAACATCATAAATTAGACTTAAGAATTCTTTCGTATGGTCAGTTTTTCTTTTGTCTAACCTATTTGATTATCACTTTCTTTATTTGCTTTAAGAATTTAAATCTAAGTTGAGGTGGAGCCAGTCATGTGTTCCTGTTTCCCTTTGTGGGATTTTTTTTTTTTTTTTTCCTTTTCTTTCTATTTCAGCCACTGGAAGAGTCACCATTCTGTGGTCTGTACCTTCTTCTCTGTTGGGACTTCTGGCTTCATCTCTGGTCTGAGGATTTCTAATCAGACAGCCAAGAAAAAAAACAAGGAAGTCATTTATGTTTATTTATTTTTTTTTACTTATTCAGACTCCTATTCTCTTGAAACATTTTGGTTTTTAAAAGTTGTTGTAAAGGAGCACCTGGGTGGCTCAGTTGTTAAGCATCTGCCGTAGGCTCAGTTCATGATCCTGAGGTCCTGGGATCGAACCCCACTCCAGGCTTCCTGCTCAGTGGGAAGCCTGCCTCTCCCTCTCCCACTCCCCCTGCTTGTGTTCCCTCTCTCGTGCATGCTCTCTCTCTCTGTCAAATAAATAAATAAAATCTTAAAAAAAAAAAGTGGTTGTTAAGGTTTCAGACAATTCAGAAAAGTTACTCTCTTTACATTTACTAGGTTTGTTACCTCTTCTCTTTCTCCTTCTCTCCTCTTCATCTCGTTAGTTAGATGGCTTTTTAACAAAATATACTTACTGCCTTACACCTTCTGTAGGTGCGACAAGCTCCTCCACCGAATCCTGTGGCTCCCTAGCCTGCAGTCTGGAATCCTGTGCTATGTCTGAAGAAGGCATCAACATGTTTGTACAGGGAAAGGAGTTGGTTTCACCACTACCTTTATCATCTCCTTGTATTAGCTTTTCAAAATTATATAGTTTGTGTAAAATTTTGACTTTGCTTAGTATGTTTTTTGGGGAAAGCAGATCAGTCTTTTTTTTTTTTTTTTTTTTTTTTAAGGATTTTTATTTATTTATTTGACAGGCAGAGATCACAAGTAGGCAGAGAGGCAGGGAGAGAGAGAGGAGGAAGCAGGCTTCCTGCTGAGCAGAGAGCCTGATGAGGGACTCAATCCCCGGACCCTGAGATCATGTCCTAAGCCAAAGAAGAGGCTTTAACCCACTGAGCCACCCAGGTGCCCCACAGATCAGTCTTTTATATCAGCAACACAACTTTCTAATGTTATCTATTCATTCAATAAATATTTCAGGTGCTAGTTTTATTATATCCTAGTTTTGGGCATATAATAGTGAACAACACAACAATGAAATGGTCTCTACCTTCATGAAACTTATTTTCCTGAAAATGGAAATAAGGAATGATAGGGCAGTAAGAGCCATGACTGAGGAAGCCCGGGGGGTCCAGGAAGGGAACTGAAAGGAAGCGATGTGCAGGCTGAGTCAGTTCAGGGTTGTGATAAAGAAAGGGCTGGAGCCGTGAGTAGCACTTACAAGACTCAGATGAGAGAGCTCGGCATGTTTGGGTAATTATATGTAGCTTGTACTGATTGCAGGTAGGTGTGAGGTAAAATTTGAGAGTTGCACAGGCCAGACCTTGAAGCTGAGTTGGGTAGTTATGTGTTTCCCAAACCTACCTTGATTATAGGACTTTCTGGAATGTAGGTTCCAGGTTCCTCTCCAGGAGACTCTGATAAAAGCTTCTGATACAGCAGATACAATAAAAACCTTGCATTTGACTCTTTGCTTTCCTTTGGATTTGGTATACCATAGAAGTTTTTATCCTATTCGCATGAATGAGGAGAACCATGATATAGAAAGAAGGGTTAATTCTTTCTTATCCTTTCCCTGTACCTCTTGGGTACTCAGTATTTTTAGATTGTCTCCTGTCTATCCAGGAGCTTCACTGGGCTCTCCCCCTGTCACTAGAGTTCTGCCTGTGTGTTTAGTTAGGACCCTCTGTACCATTTCTTGATAAGCTTGAAATATACTGTCTGACACTAGTATTAAAGTGACATTTCAGTGTATTTCTTACAATGAAATGTTCTCAAAATGAATGATAATGGAGTGGGGAGTCATCTTTTCTAGTTCATAATACCCAAAAGGATAACATAATCAGTTTCTTCACTGGGGGCTTTCTGCTCTATTTTTCATGTGCCAAACTACCACATCTTTTGATCAGGAAATCGACATGACACTTACATAAGGGAAGTTTTTTTAAAAGTGAGGCTATTCTTAGAGCAGTATATGAGGATTTTCCTTATAGAAACCAGGAAAGATGACTGCTTCAGAAGAAGGTAAATGTTGAGAAAAATGACAAAGGAAAACAGAGTGATACTTGATTCTTTTTTTTTTTTAAAGATTTATTTATTTATTTATTTGACAGAGAGAGATCACAAGTAGATGGAGAGGCAGGCAGAGAGAGAGAGAGAGAGAGAGAGAGAGAAGCAGGCTCCTTGCTGAGCAGAGAACCCGATGTGGGACTCGATCCCAGGACCCTGAGATCATGACCTGAGCCGAAGGCAGCGGCTTAACCCACTGAGCCACCCAGGCGCCCCGTGATACTTGATTCTTGACTAGCACCTGGAACTTCAGAGTAGAGATTTCCCGCAAACTAGGCTGGAGCTTGTGGGGTTTCCCATTTTCCTCAACTAGTTCGCTTTAGACTTGTGTGATATTTGCCCTATTTCATTTTGCAGTACCCAAGTCTGACTTAACTGTACTGAATAGTGAGTTCTGTGCCATGTGCACAGACATTTTCCTGTCGTTACCGCTCCACTAGCGAACATGGCCCAATAAATGTCGTGTGCTCTCATCCATCAGATTAGTGCTTTTTCTCTTTGGTTAGTCGGGGATGGGACTTTCCCAGCTGCTCATCACCAATTTCCTAGTATTTCCCAAAGAAGAGGTACAGAAGGAAAGATTCACTGTGGTGTTGTGTTCTCCCTCAGGGTTTTTGTCTGGTTGGCAGACGGGATAATGTAGGCAGACCTGCTGGCCTGGAGTGGTGACGTAGAAAGTGTGCCTAATGCTTCCTGGCCCCTTTAGTCTTCTCAGAAGAAGGCCTAGTTGGGGCCCGTGCCCGCGCTCTGGAATGGTCACTTCCTAGCGCTGAGAAACGCGGGGGTCAGTCCCACTGAACATCTGCTGTTTGTACTTTTTGCAGGTGCTCAGAATTTTGATGTCATACGACTATCAACTTACAGAACAGCTTGCAAGTTACGATTTGTACAAAAACGATGCAACCGTAAGTCATTTCAGCTAATTTCTATGATAGCTGGATAGTGCACTCGGTAATATAAAACAAAAGGTTTTAGTATCTTTTAGTCATATTGTAATGTTGGTTGAATTATTTTTGTCTTAAGGGTTGATTAAAATGTAAGCTTTGTCATGGAAAAAACTCGTCTTTTACTCTGTGTGTCCCTCAAAATATTTACCAAAATTTAGTACTGTAACTGGTTTTGAGGCCGGCATAGTATTAATGTACTTTAAGTGAAGAGAATTGTTTTCTCCTTCCCACTTGTTTTAAATGATAACTTTTATACAAAATTAATACAATAATCAGCTTCTGGAAGAAAAACCCAATATTTTGATAGAGTTGTAATAAGTTATTTTTCTCGATTAAAATAAATACAGCATGAATCAGCCTTTTCTATAATCACTATGAGAATTACTACTTATAAAATAAATAAAATATATGTGTGTGTAAAATCTTTTTTCTCTTAATTTCCAGGAAGATAAACTAACTTATGACAAAATAATTATACTTTTCTTGTGTGTGTGTGTATTGATGAAGAACTATTTTGTATAATGGAAAGAACATTAGCTTTAGAATTGGAAAAACCCGAGTTTTAGTCCTGGTTTTGGCATTTACTACAAACATGTCTCTGTATATCTAAATACTTCCATCCTACTTTAACTGTTATTCAAAAACCTTAGCATAAAATTCTCTCTGGAGGGTTTACCATGCTGTCCTAGACTGAGGTCTCTGGTTTCCTAAAGCATTGTTTTTCAAATTATGGGTTGTGACTGATTAATGGTTCATGAAATCATTTTGAAGAGCTGTAGCCAGAATTTAAAACATGTAATAGAGAAAAAGAGAGAAAGAATAAAAAAAAGCAGAACACAAATTATGTGGTAAGTCTAAAAGTACTTTGTGAAAAAGTATTTTTGTTTTTTATATATCTTGAAGAATGTGTGTGTGTGTGTTGATTTAAATATATTTCTGTGGGTTGCGGTAAAAAAGTTTGAAAACCACTGTCAGAACAACTACAATTTTAATAATTCTTCCTGTAATTATTTTGGGAAATAGTAGTCTATGTGTGGAGTGTTGAGAGCCTGAAACCAGTCTACTGGCATTAGTAATGTGCAGTAAAAGATGCATTATTCTGGAAGTTTTATTTTGTTACATATGATTCTTTAATCAGACGGAAATTTTTTGTGTGCGGGTGTACAGTTTAAGCAGGAGCAAAATTTCAGTATTGTCCACATGCATGTTCTATCGTCTCTATACTGTTTATTGAAAAAAAAATTCTTTTTCTTCACTGCCCCAAAATCTTTCTCATACAAATTAGGAGAAATATAAAAGAACGTTCATAGCAGTTTCTGTATATGAGAGGATCTGCTTTTGGACTCTTGTCTTCCACTGGTCTGTCTGTCTATCCTACCAATAGCCACTGTTATAGCTTTATAATAAGTCTTTTTTTTTTTTTTTAAAGGTTTATTCATTTATGGGACGCCTGGGTGGTTCAGTCGTGAAGCAGCTGCCTTCAGCTCAGGTCATGATCCCAGAGTCCTGGGATCGAGCCCCACATTGGGCTCCCTGCTCAGCAGGAAGCCTGCTTCTCCCTCTCCTCCCCATTTGTGCTCTCTCTCGCTATCTCTGTCACTATCTGTGTCTCTCTCTTTCAAATAAATAAATAAAAATAAAATCTAAAAAAAAAGATGTATTCATTTATTTGAGAGAGAGTGAGATTATAGGGATCTTGGAGCAGAGAGAGAGGGAGAGAGAGAATCGTAAGCAGACTTTGTGCTAAGCAGGGAACACAACTCAGGGCTCAATTCCTTTTTTTTTTTCCCTAAGATTTTATTGATTTATTTGACAGGGGGACACAGCAAGAGAGGGAACAGAAGCAGGGGGAGTGGGAGAGGGATCCCAAAACCCTGGGATCATGACCCAAGCCAAAGGCAAACACTTAAGGACTGAGCCACCCAGGTGCCCTTCAGGGCTCAATTCCAACCCTGATATCATGGCTTGAGCCAGTATCAAGAGTCAGATGCTTAACTGACTGAGCCACCCAGGCGCCCTGCTTTATAAGTCTTAATATCAAATAGAGCAAGTCTTCTTACTTTGTTCTGTTTTTCTTTTTTAAATTGGCCTTTTGCATTTATTTTCATATACATTTTAAAATCTGAATCTCAATTTCTACTAAAAACAAAATGAAACAACTGCTGGGATTTTTTCCATCTTTCTTTTTTTAAGTACAATTTACATATAGTAAAATTTATCCTTTTAATGGAGAGCCCTGTGGCATTTTGTTGGGACTGCACTGAATCTATAGGTTAAGTTGGGGAGAACCAATGTATTTCCAATTTGAGATTACCTCCTATGAACATGGTATATCCCTCTATTTAGGTCTTTAATTTCTGCCGATTATATTTATAGATTTTTTTTTTTTTTGTAGAGATGTTGCACTTCCTCCATTGGATTTATTACTAAATCTGATGATTTATGCTACTATTACAAATAGTATTTTAAAATTTCACTTTCTGTTAGTAATGGAAATGCAGTGACTTTTATATCTTGACTTGCATCTAAAATCATTCTAGACTCAAATATCAATTTTAGTAATTTATCTGGAGAATCTGATTTTCTATGTGGAGAATTTTGTCATTTCTGAATAATGACAGTTAAGTTTCTTCATTTCTGAACTCACATGGCTAATTACTGCTTGTTTATATTGGTTAGGACCCAGAGTACAATAGAAATGATGATAGTGGGCATTGCTTTGTTTTTTTTTTAACCTTAAAAAAAAAGATGTATTTATTTATTTTAGAGAGAGAGAGCATGATTGTGTGAGCATGCAGAGGGGCAGAGCGAGGGGCAGGGAGAGAATCTGAAGCAGACTCCTGAGCACCTGAGCACAGAGCCTGACATGGTGCTCGATCTCACGGCCCTGAGATCATGACCTGAGCTGAAATCAAGAATCGGCTGCTTAACTGACTGAGCCACCCAGGCGCCCCATTTCTTTCTTTCTTTTCTTTTTTACGTTGAAGTATACACAGTGTTATATTTGTTTCACGTATACAGCATAGTGATTCTACCACAGGTGCAGCTACCATCTGTCCCTGTACAGTGTAGTACAGTACCATTGACTGTGTTCCCTGTGCTTTCCTTTGTATTCCCATGACTTATTTATTCCCTAATGAGAAGCCTATATCTCTCATTCCCCTTCTTCCATTTTGTCCATCTCCCTCTCTCCCTTCCTCTGGCAACCACCAGTTTGCTCTCTGTATTTATGCACCTGTTTCTGATTTTTGTTTGTTCTTTTGTTTTATATGTAAGTGAACATACAAGTGGAATCATATGATATTTGTCTTTCTCTGACTTACTCCACTTAGCGTAATACCCTCTACATCCATCCATGTTGTTGCAAATGGTAAAATCTCATTTTTTATGGCTGAATACTATTCCATCCTATATACGTACCACATCCTCTTTACTCATTTGTCTATTGATGGACACTTAGATGCTACGTATATTGGCTAATGTAAATGAACAATGCAGTAAGCAGACAGGTGCATACATCTTTTCGAGTTAATATCTTCATTTTCTTTAGGCAAATACCCACTAGTGGAATTACTGGTTCGCATGGTAGTTTCACTTTTAATTTTTTAAGGAATCTCCATACTGTTTTCCATAGTTACTGTACCAATTTACCTTTGATAGTGGGTATTTCTTATCTTGTTCACAGTATCAGGAAAGACTTTCAACTTACTACTATTAAGTCAAATGTTTGCCACAGTTTTCTATAAATACCCTTAATCAGATTAAGGACATTGCCTAGTACTGTGTGTTTCTTCATTTCCGAATGTAAGGTTTATTTGAAATGTGGTCTTTTTGATGATTTGTAATTTAATCTCATTTTAATCAGAGAGCACGGTTGATATGACTAGAATCCTTTGACATTTGCCAAAATTAGCTTTATGACTCAGAATAAGTTCAATTTTCACACACACTGTTTGTGTTCTTGAAAGTAGAGCGTATTCTCTAATCACTGGGGGCAGGATTTCATGCAGTGCCCATTATACCTTCTTCGCCGATTGTAATGTTGAATGGTCTACATCTGCACTCTGTACCTTTGCTCTATTGCTTACTAAGAGAAATGTATTAATAGCTCCCACTAAGCTTGTGAATTTTTCTCTCTGATATTCTGTTATATTTGACAATATAGCTTTTGTAAGGGAGGCAAGACCTTACCTCTACCCTCTTAGGGTTTCTGGTTATGCCTGAGAGTGAAATTGTTATAAGACAGATTAGCAGAAGAGCACACAGATTTTTACATGTACCTGGAAGCCCCCATAGCAAAGTGAAGACCCGAAGGAGGGATGAGGCCTAAGTGCTGATATACTAGGGAAGAGGGAGTAGCAATTGTGGGAAAGTCACTAAAATATATGGGGAGTCTCAAGGAAGATACGGGTTATTTTAATAAAATCTGTGCAGATTTCTCTTGGTCTCAATTCACTGTCTCTGGGAATAAGAATGTTTCTTTCCCCTAGGAATAGGGAAGGCATCTTTCACTTGGGAGTTTATTTCCTGCTTTCAGGGAGAAAAGAGAAGTTCGGCATGAACTTCTTGACACATGCTGTTTTTCAGGTGTCAGAATAGCTCAAAATAACCCTTATGGCAAAGTGGCATATTTTTGGATCTTACTCTGCCACCCTTCACTGCTCTGTCAGATGTAAATAAACAAAAAGGTCTTAACACCTTTCTGATGAATTAGAACTTTTAAATTGTTGACAGTTCATTTTCTTTGTTTTAGTCCACCTGGTTGATATCTGGAACATGATTGAAGCCTTCCGAGACAATGGCCTTAATACACTGGACCATTCCACTGAGATCAGTGTGTCCCGCCTCGAAACCGTCATCTCCTCTGTCTACTACCAGCTGAACAAGCGCCTTCCTTCCACTCACCAGATCAGCGTGGAGCAGTCCATCAGCCTCCTCCTCAACTTTATGATTGCTGCATATGACAGGCCAGTACTTGGCATGCTTCCTGCATTTTAACAATGTTTGTCCCTTCGTCCTGCTTCTTCCAGATTGCCTTGCTGAGGGTTGTCAACTTAGAATCACAGTGACAAGGAAAATTGTTCTGTATAAGTTCCTTCTAAGGACTGGTTAAATGCCAGAGTGACTCCCTGTCCTATGGCATGTCACATAGTAAGCTTTATAAAATTATGGAGAATCACAACACTGAGACATGTTGTTTGGTCAAATTATAGGTCCCTTAGTGTAGCTGTTCTCTAGCCAGAGAAGTATAGCTAAGCTGTGAATTTGATTATGAGGCTTTCTGTTGGAACTTAAAACTGACCTTTCTTTTCTCTGTAATAGTAAATGCCCCTTGACTCTAGTCTTATTTTCTTCTTGTTATGTTTAGGATACTATTTTAATTTTTTTCAGTGCAGAACATTGTATTTACACCATATAACCTTGGATGAAAACTATTTGAATGTACTCCAAATTAAAACAGAAATGATTTGCTGTATTTGTATTCATGGAGAATGAAGTTGGTGTTATAAGAAACAAAAAGAAATCATAAGTGATGGAGCTACAAAATAATGTTTATATTCCAGGAAGCAAGAGTTTAGATTTTTGATTTCTGCTATATTGTTGATCATCCAGTTTGGATGGGTGAATTCTTTCTGCTTCATTTATTCTCTCTATAGACTATTTTGATTTTATACATTTGTAAAATGTTATTCATTACACTTTATAATATTGAAGACTCTGTGAATTAATTGTAAAAGTCTGCAGGTGTCAAAGCCAAATCACAGTGTAGGCACTCACTAAATTCACATTTTTATTTTTATTGTTTATTTATTTACTTAAAGATTTTATTTATTTATCTGACAGAGACACAGCGAGAGAGGGAACACAAGTAAGGGGAATATGAGACGGAGAAGCAGGCTTCCCACTGAGTAAGGAGCCTGATGCAGGGTTCGATCCCAGCACTCTGAGATCATAACCTGAACCAAAGGTAGATGCTTAAGCAACTGAGCCAACCAGGCACCCCAGGAAATTTGAAATTCTAAAACAAAAGTCCACATGAGACATAAGTTCCAGAGCTTGAATGTCAGTTTTTTATTAATTTAGATTAGTGAATCCCTAAGGTTAATTTTATACTGTTCAAGGAATGAGTCTTTTGATCCAAAGACCTTAGTAAAAATGGTTATTCTGTGGTGAATAAGCAGCACCTTATCACGACACTAATTCACCGAGTAAATCACTTCAGGGTTGTACAACACAGATCAATCCAGTAAACAATTTTTTTTACTAAATCAGAGGTAAAAGTCATCTTACTGTTAAAAAAATCTTACTGTTTAAAAAAAAAGTCATCTTACTATTTAAAAGAGATTATAAACTTTGATTCCATGCTCATGTCAAGTTAGTTAAATACTATGGCTAAGGAAGGAAGGAGAAGGAAGAGCAAAGAGAGAGTAAGAGACAACAAGAAGACCAAACTTAGGAGTCGAAGGTGCAGAGGAGTCCTGGGACGTGGTCACAGACACCTGGACACCCAGATAGAGACAAAGGGAAAGAATAAGCAAACAGTAAGTTATATGAAGACAAGTCAGTAGAGCAGCACACCATAGAAAACTAGGGGGAAAACAAAACAAACAAAACAAAACTGAAAAAAGATGAGTGAGTTAAGAAGAGGAAGGACAGTAGTATGTCAGTGGTGAATTTCATAATTCTCATGTCATATTGTATTGAAAACTTTGGCCACGGGCATCAGAATCAATCCTCACATCATTGCTAACCTTGAACTCTTATATATATGATAATATCTTATTTGTTCTTTAGTAATTTGAAATTGGCTTTCATGTACTGGTAAAATGAAAGGATCTGGTTATTGGAATTTTATTTTTGAAAATTATAGCATTTTGTTTTGAAACATTTCAAATATTAGTCTATTCATTGGCCTCTTTATTAGGCTCGAGAGTCCCTTTGATATGTAGAGTATCTAGTTATTAATTTTAATTAGTCTTCTTGGGATTTTGTATTTCATAATTCTTGAGTTAAAGTTTGAATGCAACAATTATTTAATTATTCTTAAGTCCCCTAACCTCTAAATTCATAGTCAAATTTTTAGCTAGGTTGTTTCCTGGTTATTATGGATTATAAGACTATAAAACTACAGTGAAAAACAAATAGGATATAGACTTTCTCCCTCAAGTATGTATTTCATTAGGAATTAACTTATTTTAATGCCAAGGATTTAAAATATTTTACATTTGACAACTAAAAACACAGAGAACAATACTATAAGCCTCTCTGTGGATGACTTCAGGAAAAGCTACGAAGAATAGTCAGAACATCAGGTAGCCTCATTTCCTTCCTGCTGGGCCCCCAAAATGACAGGATCGGTAGTCATGTGGTCTGGTCCGAAGGTGCGACAGGCGATGCTATGATCAACTGTTTCTTCTTCTTCTTCTTTTTTTTAATATTTTATTTATTTGACAGACGGAGATCACAAGTGGGCAGGGAGGCAGGCAGAAAGAGAGGAGGAAGCAGGCTCCCTGCAGAGCAGAGAGCCCGATGCAGGGCTCCATCCCAGGACCCTGGGATCATGACCTGAGCCGAAAGCAGAGGCTTTAAGCCACCGAGCCACCCAGGCACCCCTGTTTCTTCTTTTTTTAAGAAGAAGGATATTGGGGGCGCCTGGTTGGCTCAGTGGGTTAAAGCCTCTGCCTTTGGCTCAGGTCATGATCTCAGGGCCCTGGGATCGAGGCCCACATCAGGCTCTCTGCTCAGTGGAGGGCCTGCTTCCTCCTCTCTCTCTGCCTGCCTCCCTGCCTACTTGTGATCTCTGTCTGTCAAATAAATAAATAAAATCTTAAAGAAAAAAAAGAAGGATATTGAAATTCCCAGGATGAGGGACAGGAAATCTCCTTACCCTTCTCCAGTGGAGCCTATTTCATTGTTCAGGGCTTGTGATTCACAGACTCCCTGTTCCACCCCTGACGTCTGCGTGGGGTCGGTGTCTTTCTTGCCGGCGGTAGGGAACCTGCTCTCGTGGGCTGCTGTGGCCACAGGACGAGGGGCTCCCCTCGCTGAGGGGCCCGGAGGCGGGCCAGCGCTCCGTCTTGCCGGCCTCAGAGCTCTGGCTTTGGTTCTTCTCTTCCTAGCGGGTGGTTTTGGCCCCCTCTTCTATCTGCTTCATCCTTCTGCTACTTGGTAAACGCCCGCTGTCGGCAGCGGGGACCCGCTCCCCTTTCCCGTCGAGGGACCGGAGAGAGCCGGCTTCTCTCAGCACCAGACGGAGGCGTCCGAGCCTCCCTCCAGAAGTGCGCGTTTGGGCCATGCGTGTGTCGGCCTTACGCTTTTGACCTCAAACGGATCAGGGTTTGTGTCTCTGGAGCAGAGGGTGATTGAATTCTCGCCCTCACGGCTCCTTGCCTCCCGCTGGGGGTGGTCGGACGGGCTGTGAGGGAGACGGTCGCGTGTCCCCCTGGGAACTCTGCAGTGCGTCACCAACCTGTGGCTCCCTTTCCTGTCAAATGGGCCCCGCTCTCCACCCAGCTCCCAAGATCTGAAACCTGTAAGACTCAGTTAGACCCTGCCTTCTTCCTCCTCCTTCCTCCTCACGTCCATGCCAGTTACCAAGGTCTGTCACTTCTACATCTTGAATCTCGATTCCTGGTGCATCTCTCCGGCCCCACAGCTACTGCCCAGCCCAACCTCTTCCGCCTGAGCTGCTGGCGTGGCCTCTCACCCATCTTTCGGCTTGTGCTTTCTTCCCCTGTCCGTCCTTAGAAATAATAAACATCGTGAGCTGCACTATCTAACCTGGGAACTTGAACATGAGCAGTAACTTACCTCTATCTCTCTTGTCCCATCCCACTGACCGACACATAACCAAGGTGAACCAAATTCTGATTTTGTGTTAGCATGTTCTTGCTTCTTAAAGAACAGTTTTTTCCACTTAGACAATTAGCACAGTATTGTTTAATTGTAATTATTTTTGCTAATTATAAAAAGAAAGTCATGCTGTCTGTATTATGACCTGACTTTCTTTATGCGATAATAGCTTTTCCAGATTTGTTCATGCTGCCTGCAGCTCTAGTTCAGTTATTTTCACATTTGCATAACACTCTGTTGTGTTACTCTACATTCTGTGTTCTCTGGGTTCTGGTTCTGAGAAACAACACTGTCTGGCATGTTCTCATATGTGTGTCCTGGTACATGCGTACAGGTGTTTGAAATTGCTCTCTTGGTCCTAACCAAGGAATGGAGTTGCTCATTGGTGGGGGAGGTGCCTGAGATTCAGCTTTAGAGGACAGGGTCAAATTATTTGAACAAACTGTACCCATGCCTGAGAGATCCTCTCGATCCACATTGTTTCTGTAAGCCTTACAGTTGTCAGACTTTTCGGTTTTTGCTAAGTGACATCTCACTGTTGTTTGATTTGCATTTTCTTGCTTCTTGCTTGTGTGTACCTTGGCCAAATATATTACTTCTGTGAAATGCCTGTGTGGTCTTTTGCCCACTCTGGTGTGTTGTTTCTTCTTCCTGTTGTGGTTATAGGGGCTCCTTAGAGCCTCCAGGTAGCAGCCCTTTCTTGCTTATCTGTGCTGTACATATCTTCTCTTTGTAGCTCGACTTTTTACTTTTCTTAGGATATCTCTTTCATAAAATGTTTACTTTTTTAAGTTATTTTTTGATTTTTATTTTTTGGGGGAAGGTGGGGTCAGGCAGGGGGAGAGACAGAGAATCGTAAGTAGGCTGCACACTCAGTGTAGAGCCCAATGTGGGGCTTGATCTCATGACCGTGAGATTATGACCTGACATGAATTCAAGAGTCAGGTGCTTAACCGACTGTGCCACCCAGGTATCTCTCTTAAAATGTTTTCTCATGAGAAACTTCAAATATATACAAACATAGAAAGACTATTATAATAAAACTCAAGGCATCTACCACTCAGCTTCGGTAATTATAGTACATCATCGATCTTATTTCATCTGTGTCCCCAGGCTCTTCCCCTCCCCCCACCCCCTTTCCTTGGCTTCTTTTGAAACAAACTCAAGTGTCATTATTTCATGTGCAAATATTCTAATGCACACATTCTGTGCACATAGTGTCACATATTCCGTTTTATAATACTATTCCCCCCCACCCCAGGTTTTTGCTCTAAGAAATAATAGTGCTTGGTATGTAGTGAAATTAGACTTTAAATGGAACAAACCTATAAAAAATCTTACATCTAATGAAACTAGGTTTGGATAAAATCTTCAAAATACATCATTGTTGAACATGTCAGTGGAAGGCACAAGGTTATTGTTTATCATCTAAAATAACACTTAGTATAAAATGCTGTTGCTACTTAGAACAATCTAAAGATTTCTTTGGTGTAAAGAGTTTTATGTGTATAATTTAGGATGGGTCAATATGGAAAAATTTGCTGTGTAGTTTGGAAATACAGCTAAGAACTGTTTTTTTTTTTTTTTTTTTTTTTTAAAGATTTTATTTATTTATTTGAGAGAGATAGACAGTGAGAGAGAGCATGAGCGAGGAGAAGGTCAGAGAGCGAAGCAGACTTCCCATGGAGCTGGGAGCCTGATGTGGGACTCGATCCCGGGACTCCAGGATCACGCCCTGAGCCGGAGGCAGTCGTCCAACCAACTGCGCCACCCAGGCGTCCCCAAGAACTGTTTTTGAATCTTGCTTTAGCAACTTAATTTGGGTATATTTAAAATTTCCATAAGTTTCTCTTAATACTAGATGCTAAAAACAAAACTGTATACAAAAAGCAAAACTAAACAATTTCATTTTTTTTTAAAGATTTTATTTATTTGACAGACAGATCACAAGTAGGCAGAGAGGCAGGCAGAGAGAGGAGGAAGCAGGCTCCCTGCTGAGCAGAGGACCCCCCCGCCCCCCGCCGCAATGCGGGGCTTGATCCCAGGACCCTGGGACCACGACCTGAGCTGAAGGCAGAGGCTTCAACCCACTGAGTCACCCAGGAGCCCCAACAATTTCATTTTAAATAAGTAATTGTACTCCTTAAATTCTGAATATGCCCAGCTAGCATATTATGGAATGAATGTTGCTAAAGAAAAAATATTAGGTAACAATCTTTTTCATTAGGGATTTTTAAACAAAACTATAATATCCTGGGAGGCGCAAATACTTCCTATATTTATGTACAGTGTTTGCTCTTATCTCTGCTCGTGGTCAAGTACAGTAGGAGAGAGTCGGGCTGAGAGGGAAGAGCTGGACGCCCACAGCAGTAGCACATCTCGCTCTTTCGAGGATGGAAGCGCAGCTCTTTTAAGAAATTTCCAGGGGCTGATGGGGAATGAGGTGTATGGGTTTGGATGTTTTAAAAAGGTGAAGTCCTGGGGCACCTGGGTAGCTCAGGGGTTAAAGCCTCTACCTTCGGCTCAGGTCATGATCCCGGGGTCCTGGGATCGAGCCCCACATTAGGGCTCTCTGCTCGGCGGGGAGCCTGCTTCCTCCTCTCTTCTCTGCCTGTCTCTCTGCCTGCTTGTGATCCCTGTCAAATAAATAAATAAAATCTTAAAAAAAAAAAAATAAAAAGTTGAAGTCCTAAGGGGAAAACTAGTGTAAAATGGAGAGAAACAGCCACCGGGGTAGAGGAGGAGGAGGGCAGCCCCCTGCCTACTCGCATCCCCTACGCCTCCGTGTGGCTGTCCTGTGGTGTCTTGTGATGTCACCACCGTAGTCCCAGGACTGGGTGGCAGGATTATTCAGGGACCAAAACTTAGTGAACTTGAAGTTCACTTATTACTCTTCCCATCACTTACTATTTATTTTGTAGTTTTTCTTTCAAGAGAAGTCATGCATTCATGCTAATTTTCAAAGAATCTTCTTGATTTCAGGATTGCAGACCTGCAAAAGGGCTTCACCATTAGTTACTATTTCAGAGAAAAAAAATTATTTTTGCTTATTGTTTTGGCCTTATCTTACTGTGTTCTTTTAACACTTTATTTTTTTTTAAGAAAAGGCAAGAAAGGGCACACTTTTTCTGAGTGTGACTTTTTCCTTGTCTTTGTTTCTCTCTGAAAGTGAGGAGAGAAGTAGTGACAGAGACTTCTCTAGTCCATTCAGTACCTCCAAAATAATCTGATTAAGACAGTATTTTCATCATGTAACTTCCCACCTCAAGAACCTTCCAAAGCTCCCTGTGGTTTTTGAATGAGATTCCTACTCCTCACTTCTAATGGCATCAGTCCTTAATTCCCTGCTCATACCAAGCTGTAGATAAGCTACTTGAGGCACTTTTCCCAATTTTTCCAACATGATATACTCATTTCTCCCTCTAAGCATACACACACAGCCAACCCCCACCCTGCTCGAGTTTTTACCTACTGTGTAGCCTTAAAATCACCAACCCCATTTTCATTCCTTAGATGACATACAGCATTCATCTGTATCATTATTTTGACCTTAAATTATAAAATGCTCTGAACTGCTTCATAAGTATAGAAGTAAGATCTAAAGCCCTTAGAGCAGAGATTCTACCTTATGTTTCTTTGATTCCTCAATAAACACAACGCTAAATTCTTAATAAGTATTTGTAAGGTCGAAATGAAAATTAGCAGGCACTCTGATTGTGATAAAATTGAATAATATTCTAAGTTGATTTTACTTGATTAAGCTGTTTGACATTTGCCAAATGGATGCTTGATTTGCAGTTGATTATTGCATAATCCATTCACTGTGAAGCGTTGTAAATTAAGATTAATTGGAAAAATATGAGTTTCTGAGCATCAAAGAGAAATGCTCTTATTACTTTTAACTACATGTGATAATTGGGCTGGTAACAGTGTTTCTAAAGTAGAAGTCCCTTTTTGTGCGGGAAGTACTAATTTATGGTTGGCAACATCCACAGTTGTTTAAGATGTAGAAACAACTTGTTTTCTTAAGTAAAAAATGCTTCCCTAGTCTTGTTTTCAAAAGCATTAATTTAAATAGCAAGTTCTTATTCGATAGTGCAAAGCTGTAAACACTGTCCAGATCAGGTTAACTCAAATATTTTAAAAAATAGGCAGAATTTGAGACTTCATGAAACTGAAATGAGCAAAGGCCCGTCCAGAGGGCACAGGTGAGGACTGTAGAGGTTCTGAAGGTGCTTGCATGTTAAAACACAGCAGTGTTTATTCAGGGTGACTCACTGTCTGCTTAGCTTGGCACAGAGCTAATCATGGTGTTTTCTCAGTATTGGATAAGAAGAACTCTTTTTAGAAGTCATGTGCATGGTTTATTGTCAGACTGTAAAATGATAGGTCTATAGAAGTGAATCATACAGGGAGGTCTGAGAAAGAGAAGCGTGATGTTTCTTTTTGAGGGAGGGTGCTCCCTGGAGAGACCGCTTGGGTGGGGTTAAAATAACAAGTTTCCTCTCTCCCATCATCCTCCACAAATACTACCTGTTTGTCCTTTCATTTTAGTATCTTTATGTAAGGGTTAATATTCACTGTTGTGTTACTTATTAAATATTGACCTACTAATCAACTCTGCAGCTATCATAGGCCAGATTTTAAGTTGAGCCACATTTTTTTTTTTTTTTGTGATAAAACCTGGTTAAATATCTTTTCTGCATTCTGTTTGCAGAGAACTGATTCTTAGATGAACTTGGACTTTACATTGAAAGGACTGAAAACACAGATGTTGGTGAGGTTATACATGCCACGGCCAGGGGCAGTTAACTCTTCAGTTGTAAATGTGACTTGACTAGCGTATACAGATTAAATTCAGATGTCTGGTGGGAAGGATTGAGAATGAGTTTTTCCAAGAAGAATCAATTAGATAAAGGATGTAATCACAGGGTATTAGGCTGCTAAGTGGCTGTAGTCCTTCTCTACCGCCTCCAATTGCAGAGCAAGAATGCAGGAATGCTAATGCAACAGTAGGAAAACACAGTAAAAGGGACACTTTCCCTTTGCTTTGTCTGGGGGCAGCTATGGGAAGTTTTATTCAGGCTTAAAGTCGAGAGAGAAGCCTCAGTGCCAAGAAAAGCATTCAGAGCAAAGGGAAAAATGCTGACGTGTGGCCTACAAAGCAAACAGTTGAGAGGAAGGAGCTAAGACTTTTTCTATTTGAAGAGAAAAATATAAATAATGTGATTTCAGGAAGAATTCTGAGAAGACCCCTCACTAATTTTATTAGGTGATTAGATTTTATATAAGTGTCTTTAATAAGTACTTAGAATTTCTTTAACTATACCATTTATTAATTTGCTTATATCAATATTTCCTTTTGAAAGATGAAAAAACTGGGAACCTGGGTGGCTCAGTGGGTTAAAGCCTCTGCCTTCAGCTCAGGTCCTGATCCCAGGGTCCTGGGATCAAGCCCCGCATCAGACTCTCTGCTCAGCGGGGAGCCTGCTTCCTCCTCTCTCTCTGCCTGTCTCTCTGCCTGCTTGTGATCTCTGTCTGTCAAATAAATGAAATCTTAAAAAAAAAAAAGAAAAAAAAAGGTGAATAAATCTTTTGATGGTTGAAACTCTGAACCTAAAGTTGTAAATGATGGCAAGCATTTAATTTGTAAGTGGGGAAGGTGAGTTTATCGTTCAGACCTGAACCCACTGCCTCATTTTGGGGGTGCACAGTTACGTACTTCTAGACAGATTCTTTTTTTTTTTTTCTTTTTAAAAGATTTTATTTATTTCTTTGACAGAGACAGATCACAAGTCTAGACAGATTCTTGAACACAAGAGCTCAATAAACATCATTCCCAGATCTTTCTGTCTTTGGGTCTTCATGATCCTTAATCTTAATGCCTCTCCTTTCTCCTTACTTAAAACATCCTAATATGCCTGTATATTCTCTTTATCCAGTTGAGTTACCTACTGACATGTGCATGTATAGCCCCTCACCCTCCATAAAATATACACTGCTAAGCACACGTATGTTTGCACACCCCAAAAATACATGCAGGCAGAGAGAAGATTCATGGCGCCATGGGTGGGAGGTCACGGGTGGAGATTGCTGTGTGGCTCTTGTGAATGGAAAAATGGTTGGAAAGTAGATCTGAGAGATGATGAGTTGAGGAACCACACATTACCGATAAGAATTAGTTGAGGGGTGATGCACTCTTCCATTAATACACCTGTGAACTGCTTGATCTGAGACCAGCCATAAAGACTATTTTTAAGATTTTATTTATTTATGACAGAGAGAGAGTGAGGGAACACAATATGGGGGAGTTGGAGGGAGAGAAACAGCTTCCCTGCTGAGCAGGGAGCCCAACATGGGGCTTGATCCCATTGATCAAGCATCGTGGGCTTCAAGCATCAAGGCATTGTGACCTGAGCCAAGGGCAGATGCTTAACTACTGAGCCATCTAGGAGCCCCGAGAGTATTAATAATACTAATGAGTGGAAAAGGATACCAGTGCTGATTTAGGTCAATTGAGAAGGATAACAATATCCAAATGAATATTTGCATTTGAGCTGAGTTAAAGAATATTTGAGGAAGGGATGAGAATGTTGTAAATATTAATGTTTCTAAAGCATTTTGAAGATTAGGAAAAAAGTGTTATTATAATAATTTTCAGAAGTAAAAGTGTCATAGTACCCAATACACCCTAGCATGTGGCATGTATCAATGGGGACTGTGGGTTAACTCTTCAGTAAGAGTTGAGTTTGCCCTGACTCTTGCCAGAATGCTGGGCTCCGCCACACTCTCCTTTTTGCAGGAATGGCATCAGGTGCTTCTTTGCAGCAGGAATAGGTACCATTTTTGTCTTTGAAGGAAAAGCAGGATATTTGGAGTTAGAAGGGGTTATACAATCACAACATGATTTATTCTTTCATCTCTTATTATGTCCTTTGATTTATACCTGCACGATAAAAGCTAAAGTCTTAGTACCGCCTTCAAAGTTGTGTGTTGGTAGTTCTCAGCTCTGGGTGCAAAGCAAAATAACACGAGAAACTTTCTAAAAATACCAAGCCCAGGGTGGGATCTAGGCATCTGGATTTTTGTGTCCGCATTTGTGAGGGGTACCTACTTGTTTTCTTTTGTCGTAATGGATTATTGTGTTTTTGGTATCAAAATAATGCAGGTCTCATAAAAGATTTGGAAACTGTTTCTACTCTCTCTCTCTTTTTTTAATCTCTCAAAGAGTTAGCATAGAAATGCAATTATTTCTTCTTTAAGTGTTTAGAATTCACCAGCATAGCTTTCTGCACGAGGAGCTTTCTGTTTTGGAAAGCTTAAAAATACGGAGTTAGTTTCTGTGATGGATATGGGCCTATAGAGGTTACCTGTTTGTTCTTGCATGAGCTGTAATGGCGGGTGTTTTTCAAGGAGTGGTTTGTGTCTGTCCGGTTCATTTAAGTTGTAAATTTATGGAGTCTATAACATTTCCTCATTTCTGTCATGTTTGTTGAATGCATGGTTGATAACCCTTCTTTCATTCCTGATATTGGTAATTTGTGTCTTTTTCTTAGTCAGTCTGACTAGAGATTTATCAGTATTATTCATTTATTCAAAGAACCAACTTTTGGTTTCATTAATTTTTCTCTGCTGTTTTTCTGTTTTTAATTTCACTGATTCTGCTCTTAAACATATTTTTTTTTCTTCTGCTTGTTTTGGGCTTAATTTGCTATTCTTTTTCTAGTGTTCTTAAGAGTATTGATTTGAGAACCATCTTTTCTAGCATAAACCTATTTAATACTTAAAAAGTGAGAAGTGCCAACACTGCCCTGCTTTCCTTTGGCTGCTTTCTTTCCATCCTGGACGCAACCAGTGTTATTTTTTTCAACATCCTTTTCACAGAATGCTAGATAGTGTTAAGAGAATCATTTTGTTCCATGCTTTGCCTTTTTTTTTTTTAACTTAGTAATCTATCTTGCATTTAAATCTTTATCTTTCACTATTATTTTTCATTCTTTTTATGATAGCATAAATAGCCAATCTTCTTTCTTTTTTTTTAAAGATTTTATTTATTTATTTGACAGAGAGAGATCACAAGTAGACAGAGAGGCAGGCAGAGAGGGAGGGAGGGAAGCAAGCTCCCCGCTGAGCAGGGAGCCTGATGCGGGCCTTGATCCCAGGACCCTGAGATCATGACCTAAGCCGAAGGCAGCGGCTTAACCTACTGAGCCACCCAGGCACCCAGCCAATCTTCTTTCAATGGACATTTAAGGATAGGGCCTGGGTCTTGGTATTTTTAATATTTTTGTTCTTTTTATGCATTTTATTTTTTTAATTAATTTTTTTTATTTTTTAATAAAATATAATGTATTTTTATCCCCAGGGGTACAAGTCTGTGAATTGCCAGGTTTACACACTTCACAGCACTCACCGTAGCACATACCCTCCCCAATGTCCATAACCCCACCACCCTCTCCTGACCCCCACCCCCCGCCCCCAACAACCCTCAGTTTGTTTTGTGACATTAAGAGTCACTTATGGTTTGTCTCCCTCCTGATCCCATCTTGTTTCATTTAATCTTTTTCCTACCCCTCAAACCCCCCATGTTGCATCTCCACTTCCTCATATCAGGGAGATCATATGATAGTTGTCTTTCTCCCATTGACTTATTTCGCTAAGCATAATACCCTCTAGTTCCATCCACGTCGTCGCAGAAGGCAAGATTTCATTTCTTTTGATGGCTGTTTTTATGCATTTTATTATGAAAAATTTTATGCATGCCATTTATATATCTTAAATGTCTTTTAACCTGTGGGTTTCCCTTCATTTTCCACCTTAAACCATTAGCTGTGTCCAGTAAATGGTAACCTTCACTTTCCAGGATTCATTTTTAAACAGCTTTTTTTTTTTTTTTTAAAGATTTTATTTATTTATTTGACAGAGAGAGAGAGATCACAAGTAGGCAGAGAGATAGGCAGAGAGAGAGAGAGGGGGAAGCCGGCTTCCTGCTGAGCAGAGAGCCTGATGTGGGGCTCGATCCCAGAACTCTGGGATCATGACCTGAGCCGAAGGCAGAGGCTTTAACCCACTGAGCCACCCAGGCTCCCCTTTTTTAAACAGTTTCTATTGGGAATTAGGAAATGCCTATAGAAGGATGCCTAAAATGAAGCATAGTATGGCATGTCACCTTGGAGCCCATGCCACATGTACGCACTCTGGTGGGGGGGGTGCAGGGTACTGTCAGACCTGGAAGCCCCTGCTGTGTTCCTTTCTGTCACCCCTTTCCTTTCTCCCAGAGGTCATTGGTAGCCTGAATTTTATGGAAACCTCTTCTAAGATTGTTTTTCACTTTCTTCTGGATATTCTCACATCATGGAATCAGTGTCTACAAAAAAATATTTGGGCAAGTTTATCTTAAAAAATGTCCTTCGCTCTGCATCAAGGTTTCATCTACTGTTGGTGTACTTCATCTTCTTCTTGCTCTGCTGGTCATCAGGCTTGCCTCCTCGCACTCTGGGCTTCAGGAATGTTCTCTCTGTTGCTTCATCTTTCTGGGCCGCTTTACTTCAGGATAGAAACCGCATCCATCAGGGTTCTTAGCTGTAGGCAATAGAAGCCACCTCTGGCTAATCTGTTAAAAGTATCTGTGTGACCCGCAGACTCCCTGAGAAGGTTGGGAAAGTGGGCTTGATGACCACAGTGCCAAACAAAATATACGTCACGATTGTGTCACAAAACGGGTCTCACGGAGACACGTCTGCTGCCTCTCCAGGGCACAGACACTGTTGCCTGTGCTCCGAATGCCATGGCCACGGGGCTGCGGCGCTGCCGGGGGAGTCCATCTCGGCTGCCTCAGGAAGCTGGATGGAAGCCCTCCCGGTGTGGCCAGGTGGTCCAGCCTCTAAAAGCTAATCATTTTCTGTGTGGTCTTAAGGGGGTGCATCTTGGTGGAGCTTGTGGCATGTGCTCATGTCTTAGTGTTGAAGAAAATGGGAAGGCAGACAGGCAAGGTTTTCTTTTCTTCCTCCTTCGCACTGTGGTGGTGGGATGTGTATCGGTCTCAGAAGATAGGGCATGCTTAAATACAGACTTGTCATTTAAGATGATTGGTGACCAAAGAGAAATGTCCACCATTAAAGTTCTGTATCAGTCTTAGAAATCCATTCCCTTTTCTAGTCGGTGTTCTTTGTAGCTACTCATGTTGCTTATACAGCACCGTGGGTATTTGACTTGGGTGCAGTCCTTCTGTTGGCAGGTGCCCTATAAGATGTGCAGCAGTATCTGTGTTTCTAAAGAGCTGTATATTTTAAAAACCCCATCCTGGGGTGCCTGGCTGACTCAGTCAGTAGAGCATGCAACTCTTGATCTCTGGGTTGTGAGTTTGAGCCCCACGTTGTGTGTGGGGAGATCACTTAAAATAAGATCTTTAAAAGGTAAAATAAAAACCCCATCCTAATTTTTGCTCATTGTAGGGATTCCTATTTTATCTTATGAATAACCTTAGTGAGGTGTAAGAGGTGAAAATCAGACTGTAACAAACATTAGTATTTCCTGGAGATCTTTGCACTATGACCCTAGGCTCATGGACCATTTGCCTTCCAGGTGTGCTCTTACTGTATAAAAGTTTTGGAAAATGGAAGACACTCTGGAAGACACTCTATTGGGAACATTGGTAAAGATAGATAGGATGACACTTGCTTTCCAAAACTAAGATGGTACAATTCTCATTATTGTAAAGCTTTGTATGCACATGCTTCATGAAGTGAACACAAAAGCCTGTTGTTCGTTTGCATGTGATGACTTTAAAACCTGGCTAGTGAAGTTTTCACCGGCTGTGAAACCAGGGCGTGCTGAACGGATGGAGGATGTTCATCACGGTGGACGTGTTAGGTCAGGGGGCCTTGCTGACTTCGCCTTGGCTCTGCAGGTGATGCGCAGTCTTGTTCTGGATAATTCATATATGTTCCACATTTCCTCTTTCCAGTCACTGAAAAAGAATTAATATTACCATCCTCTCCCCTCCGCTTTCTCACAGTGGTGGCCTGGGAGGATCTGAGTCAGATATATCAAGCTTCTTAGGATAAACACATGGTGTCACATAAACCTGTCACAGTAAAAACAAAGATGAATGTAATATAAAATCTTTATAGCCGTGTGTACCCTGTGTCTTTAGTACATAACAATAAACTGTTGTTATCATGGTGGGAGGACACATTTCTGAATTATTCAAACAAGGTGATGCCTCAGTTTTGAACGCTTAAAACAACTCAGCTGTGGATTTCATGGGCGAAATTTGCTTCTGGTTCATCCATTTGGCCTCTGTGTACAGAGCCAGGAGAAATTTCTTTGCAGAATATTTGTAAAGCTCCTTTCCAAATAATTCAGGTAGTTTTAACACTATTTACCTAACATACATGAGAGCTTATTTCTACAAAGGAAAAAAAACCCAAGGTCTCTAAAAATTCAAGGTAATATTGTAGCATCTTAGGGCAAGAGTCCGCTTACTAATTGCTTGATATTTAGTGATACCTTTGATTGCTTTTGTGGTTCCAGATAGCAATTGTCTCTAATATAATTTATTTTGCAGTGAGGGCCGAGGCAAGTTGACCGTATTTTCAGTTAAAGCTATGTTAGCAACCATGTGTGGTGGAAAAATGCTGGACAAATTGAGATGTAAGTACTTTCCTATTATTTGAAAAATTGTATCTTCAAATCAGGACCTTTGAACAGTTTTAAGTTAATGTTTTCAGAATTTTGGATGATGCCATATTGAACTTTTCTGTTTGTGCTACATCGTTCGCTGTGTAGCAGCTGGCTCAGAGGATGTACATTATGCCACCTACTGTTGAGATGGAAAAATTGGTTGAATTAATTTGTTAAGTTTAGTTTTTTTCTTGGGTGGGGGGATAAAGCAATGAAACTGAAGGGATTCAGAACAGTAATGTTGACCTTAAAAAAGTCTTTTTTCTTTTTCTGTCTTTTTTTTTTTTTTCCTTTTAATTAACGTATAATGTATTATTTGCTTCAGGGGTACAGGTCTGTGAATCACCAGGCCTACACATTACACAGCACTCACCATAGCACATACCCTCCCCAATATCCATAACCCAGCCACCCTGTCTCTCTCTCCCACCCCCCAGCAACCCTCAGTTTGTTTTGTGAGATTAAGAGTCTCTTATAGTTTATCTCCCTTGTTTCACTTTAAAAAGTCTTTTTTTTTTTTTTTTTAAGATTTTGTTTATTTATTTGACACAGAGAGAGAGAGGAAGAGAAATCACAAGTAGGCAGAGAGGCAGAGAGAGACTGGGGGGGGGGGAAGCAGGCTCCCTGCTGAGCAGAGAGCCTGATTCAGGGCTCCATCCCGGGACCCTGAGACCATGACCATGACCTGAGACGAAGGCAGAGGCTTAACCCAGTGAGCCACCCAGGCGCCCCTAAAAAGTCTTTTAAAAATGCTCTCCATATGATCAAAATTTTGCTTGCAGATGATTATGTTGAGTGCTTTTTGTTAGAAAATAAATATGGTTATTTTTATCAGGTTTGGTCAAGATTAGCTCTTTTTAAAATAAATTTATTCTTCATCAGGTGATATTTACTATGATTAAACCTTTCCTTAGTAGCTTAGAGTTAAGCTCAGTTATTTAGAAATTTAGAGCCTGTTTTTTTGCTTCTTTTTTTGTTGTTCTTCAGTTACTTTTCCTAAATTTTTTCTTACTGTTGGCCATCTTGTCATTTTACTGTTCCTTAGATACTGTAAGATTAAATGAAATCAAAGGACATGAAATTCAGAGTTATTTAATTTTTTTGTATATGGTTTTCATTTATTCATTCATTAGATAGTTACTATCTAAGATACGCCAAACATTGTGCTAAGTGCTTTACATATATTTTCTCAGTGAATGCTTAAATTTCTTTGAGCAGCAGGTGGTATATTCTCCATTTTATAGATGAGTTAACTGAGGGGGCGAAGCTGGGATTTCAGCTCAGGCTGTCTAGCTTCCCGGCCCTGTTCTAAGCTACTTTGTTGTGCTCCATAGACTAATCCTGTAATGGGAGGCACACTTGTGATACAGTACAGTGATCAAAGTGCCATGCTGTAAGGAAGAAATTCTGGCAGGTTTCAGGGAGGTGAGATTGAAGCTGTGGGTTTTAATGAAGTGTTGAGTTACCCTATGAATTGCTTTGTTGAAGAAACTGGGTCATCTGTCCTATATAGCATCGCTCATGGACTGGCTTTTCATGATCACATCTCCATGATGCTCTTCTGTGTCCCACATTTTTTGTTTTAATTGGAAGATCTAGAGGCTTGGTCAGATTTAAGCGCAGGCTTTTGGGCCAGATGACTTGATAGGTACACTTATTTTCTGTGCTTTTTCTTATATGTTACCATGACATCGAAAGTTGGAAAGCTGGATGGCTCACTGGATATAGATATAAATATTCTAAAGGATTAAGGTCTTAGATAATGTGTTTGGTCAGCTGTTATCTGGTTTATCTTCATTTCAATTCAGCTGCAGTGTAAAACAAGTTTTTAGTAATAAAACTTACAGTTTTATTAAATACTCTTCTGAGTATTTTTCACATGGTATCTCAAAATCCTAGGCTGAAATTTCATAGTATTTTCTTAATTCTAGCACAGTGTTTTCTTAATTCTAGCACAGTGTTTGCCTGAGGAAGATAATATGATATGGATGAAATTGTATTTCATTCAAACACAAAGAAAAAGAAAGTGGGAATTTTATCTGTTTTTAATGATGGTGACACCAGGTAAAGAATATACGTTGCTGTCTTTATTAGTACTGGAGAAAGTGGTTAAAAAATGGAAAATTGGTGATATACCCGCATGGTGGGTAACTCTGGAGTCTGTAAGTTTCTATGGTTAAATCTGCCACATTTACATCATTGAGCTGGGACCTGGCACAGAGTAAGTGCCAGAATTTTGCCAAGTATCATTTGTTGTTTGAGTCCTAAAATTACTGCAGTTCTCTGTTGGGCTGTTAGTGAAAAAGTGCAAATTTTAGTATTGTGTGAAATGTGGAAGGGATCCAGGTGATGGCAGGGTTTTTGTTGTTGTTGTTTTAGTGTGGCTTTTGAAGCTCTTGGAGAAATACAAGTGACCAGTATTCAGGTGACACGGAGGGCACATGCGCAGGCTGGCGTGACAGGTCTGTGTGCTAAGAAGGCCAGATCACTCATTGCACATCAGATGCGGATGGATGAGGCACCACCCGTGCTAGCTCACTAATTACTGTGTTCATATCATGCAGAGAGATTTAAAATATGGTTTCCTTATCGTCTTCACATTCAAAATTATAGTTCTTGACCATCTGTAGCTCTGTTTCATTATTTTTGTTGTACTAATTATCTTGGCTCAAGAATGAGATGTTTAACATAAGGAAAATTTTCAGGTATTGAGGCCTGTCTCCACTTCTTAATTTTAATCATCTAGAGTGGAAACCCATTTACATGTGGTCTATCCTGATTCATACAGGGCTCACTGGTTATAATTTACATATTTTTCATAGCTCGGGGATGTCATCTTCTGCTGCATTTGGGGCTAATTGTGAGGCTCTGAGTTATTTGTCCCTTCTGATGTTTTCATACGACTACTTTCTCCGTTCTTGAGGTTTTTGCTGATGGTGGCAACAGTGGTGATGGTGTGTGTCTCCTTTATCACTGATAAATGTGGCGGGATTATCAGAGTATCAGTCTCTAGAAATCTCTCTTTGCTTCTGTTTTACATTTAATGTGGAGAAAACATAAGCAAATTTCTGAGCATTCTATTTAAGGTTTGAGTGTAGGTGACTGGAGCTTTTGTTGTGGAATTGATTGGCAGTTTGGGTGCTGTAGGAATCCTTTTCTCTCTGGCTTTCCGGGTCCCAGCTGTGTCCTGCTTAGTTGCGATGGCTAAAGAATAGCACAGACAGAAGTGAGCTAGAGCACTGTACTGCACTGTGACATTTCTTTACCCCCACCTTCTCTCGGCTTGTTCCGTTGACTTAGTTCTTGTTTTCTCCATCTTCCTGCCCCTGAACGCACTTTCTGCTGTTACCTCTGTTAATGTTCCTTTTAAATGAGCTTTTCATATTTATGTAATACAACTTCATGTTTCTACTTTTCTTCCTTTTATTTTGATCTTTTTGCACTTTACCCTTTTTTTTTTTTTAAGATTTTATTTATTCATTTGAAAAGAGAGACACAGCGATAGAGGGAACACAAGCAGGGGGAGTGGGAGAGGGAGAAGCAGGCTTCCCGCCAAGCCGGGAGCCTGATGTGGGTCTTGATCCCAGGACTCTGGGATCATGACCTGAACTGAAGGGAGACGTTTAATGACTGAGCCACCCAGGCGCCCCTGCACTTTACATTTTATTTTAGATTTTTTTTTCCCTGTAATTTTCCCCCCTACCCCTTTTTATTTGCTATATTTTTGTTTGCTTGTTTTGGGGTCAAGATAGCATTTAGAACAACTTAACCATTATTTGTATTTTAAGCTTGAAATAGTTCTTGATTAGATTTTTCAGGTCTCTCTTAAGAGAATTTCTGCCCCCAGCGAGCGCTCATTTATAGAAATAATTCACTGTTATAGCCATTAGGGACTATATCCTAGATTCACAGTTAACTAGGGTCAGATACTAAATACCAGTGATTTATAGGAAGAACACAGACTTTAATTATAAGTAAGATCAAAACTCAGTAATGTCAGAAACCCTAAAAATAACTCAGAGGACAAAATCTATAGGCTGTAAAGCCCATTATTTATGATTTGTCATTTAATTGTCATTTAATTTATGTGATTTATTCACTTTGTCCAATTCTGCTGTTTTCTAAGAAACTTAGTCTCTTATTCAGACGTCATCTGTCTTGCATTAAAAGATAGGAGCAGATGATTCATGTAGTTGATTTTTAAATTCTTTAAAAACCTGGTGCTACCATTTGAAGGACAGTCCAACAGTGTATATCAGGAAGGCTGTAAAAATACCCATATCTACTGACTCAGTCTATTTCTTGAGTTTAATCCAGAGGAATTAATCAGAGTACACTCTAAATTTTATGTATATTTGTTATGGCATTTTTAATCATAGGTGAAAACTTGAGACAGTGTGCAAAACTCAGAGCTCAGTTCTAGCAGGATCCCCACATGACTGCCTATATTGTTCTCAAAAGTAGGTTTCACATCAAAATGCATAAATGTAATATAGTTTTAGACAAAAATTTGTTATGCACGTAGAAAAAGAAAGAAATAGTATACCAAAATGATAACAGGTATTTTTTCTGGGTGGGAGCATAAGAATGGCCACACTTTGAGTAGCTGCAGAACAGATGATCGAAGCTGCCGCGTGTGCTCAGAACTGGCAGTTCTCACCGGATTTCCACCGCTTGCCTCCTTGCTGTTGCACTAACAGACTGTAGAGCGGCCATCCTTTGCAGCTATAATTAAACGGATCCACCCGTTCAAAATTTAGCCTCCTTTGCAATAGTCTCTCCACTGCCTGTCACTGCAGAATTCCCCCGGCTGGTTTCTGCTCACCATCCCTTCTTGTCATTAGACAGAAATGATGGGTGAATCTCAGTGAGTGAGGTTCACATTTGCATTTCTCCTATAACCAAAATGTTCTGGAACCGGAAGCAAGTAAGAGATAAGTCCTAAATCAGTATTTTATCAGTAAGAAGAGAAAGAAAAACAAAACCAAGGGAGGACTTGAGACTTGTCTGAAGTAGTTACTGGCCGAGTCAGCTCCGCGGAGAGGCCCAAGGCATGCTGACTTCTATCCTTCAGCCTTGCTCTGACTTCATGAAGGATGTAGGAATATTCATGAGTTTGGGAATAAAATATTCACTTGGATTTGGTTACATATAGGTATTTATAAGCATGCAGATGTATATACATGTTTTGTGGGTTAGATTACGTAGTTGGTAGAAAGATGATAGGCTGGGAGAGTCAGTTACCAGAGAAAGCTAACATATAAAAGAAAACGGTATTCCGTTTATAGACTTCGCTTTATTGTAAACAACCCTATCATCTTACAAAAGTAAGTGATCCGTTATGGGGGGAGAGAAAAGTGTTGATAGATGCAGTGAGTAAAACCAGGGTCATTATCACCAGAAGAAGAAAAAAAAATGGAAACATATGTGATGATGGTAGAATGGTAGCATTATTTTGCCATTACACAAAGGACAGAACATTTTTTTAAAGTGTGTATACATAAGTCTTAGGGACTTGATTGTGGGTTTTTCACAAGGGAGAAAGCCTACATTTTTTTTCTGGAAACAACTAATGGGGAATTAGCATACCTTCTTTCAGAGGTGTATAAATAGAAAGAGGATTACTGGGGAAATTAATCAGAGTTCTGGGGGGGAAATTTAGTCCCTTGATGCCAGAAGGGTTGAGGGCTTTAATCAGAGAATTAGTTAAAATTTTTTATTAAATTTTATTGTCTTTTATTTATTTCTTTGGTGAGATCTTTTTGTGTGTAGTAAATCACACCAACTTTCATTGTTATACTTCATTTAAGATAAAAAAATTAGCAGGAATTTTATACTGTTTCTCTTACAGATAAAAGAAGCCTAATCTTTAAAAAAAAAAATACCTTTGTAAACCAGTAACTCTGGAAATAATAAGTCACTATGCCTTCAATTTGTGTTCTAGACGTATTTCTCTTATTAAATCAAACAAAGAAACACGTTTCTGCTTGTTCTCTTGTAAATGTAATGTGGCCCTATTAAGTTATAGTTTCTTTTTTAAGGAATTTTGAAAAAACTGGCTACTCTGAATATATTATTTAGCATGGTAACCAAGTATAACAGAAAATAATACTTTTTTGAGGGGGATGTTAGTCATTTTATCATCCAGTCACTCCCTTTTATTCCTCTGAATGAGTCAGGTGTGGATTTGTTGGTGTGGATGTACACACAGATGTTTTTGTGGTTGTGAAACCGTGGATACATGTATTTATGTACTGGGTAGCATTAGTTTCCCGTCTTGAATATTTCTACCATTTAGTTAGTGAGCACAATGTAATCACATGCTAATTTATCAGTTATGAACACATTGGGTGACAACAAAAAACTAACAGTGGCCGAAACACACTGGGATTTATTTTTCTCCCATAAAAATAAGCCCAGAGCCTGGTGAGTCAGAGTTGGTCCCATGACTCAAGGATATCATAGACACTAGGTTCCATCCTCTTTTGCTTGCCGTGTGGCTTTCCTCCTTACGACTAAGTGATCGCTGGATGGGCCTCACATTCCCTTTCCAGGCAGACAGAAGAGAGAAATGCCTCTGTCAGGAAAGCAGAAGCATTCCCAGAAATCCACTTTGGGGTTACATTGTATAAAAGAGACTGGGAAGTCATTTTTTTCAGTGGAACACATTGCTGTTCTCGGCACAGGGTTCAGCTGTGGAGCCAGCAGGGGAAAAGAGACAATGAGTCGTAGGCACCTAGCCACATCTCCTACGGACTCTTTTTTTCGTTCAGGTTATTTTCCTCCTTGTAAGAATAGCACCCAGTTATTAAAAAATGAAATCACCATGTGCTTCCCTCCTTAAGGGCATCAATTCTTCACATACTTGGCAATATCTTCAAAGCTCTGTATCTTGAGCTGTGGCCCTGCAGGATGTCTACCTGGACATTTGCTGGTTGGTTCAAATACACTTATGTACAAAGCTAAATATCTTTATCATCATCTTCTTCTTCTTTTTTTTTTTTTTTCCCAGTCAGGGTTGTCAGCATTTTCCCATACTAGAAACTTAGAATAATCCTAACTTCTTAAATTCCTCTTATGCCCTAACCCAACCTGCCATCAGTTTCCTGCATTGAAATATCTTGGAGGTGACACCCCTTTCCCCATTGTCACTGCTGAAGTTCACACACTCGCTACCTCATTGTGCATTATTCACAGGGTTTACTAGCCAATTTCTCCAATCCTGTTCTTCCTCTTGTATCCATTTTGCTGGTTATTAAGAGTCCAATTTTGTTAAAACTTAGTTTTCTGAAATATTTCTCCCCATGTAAGAGTTTCTAAACCAAATTCAGAGTGCTTTCCTCTTTAAGTTTTCTTTCATACCAGATATTTTTCTTAGTCTGTCCTTTTTTTTCTTTTTTTTTTTTTTTAAAGATTTTATTTATTTATTTGACAGAGAGAGACAGTGAGAAAGCAAACACAAGCAGGGGAAGTGGGAAAGGGAGAAGCAGGCTTCCTACCAAGCAGGGAATCTGATGCGGGGCTCAATCCTGGGATTCTGGGATCATGACCTGAGCTGAAGGCAGATGCTTAATGACTGAGCCACCTAGACACCCCTCTTACTCTGTCTTTATTTCCTTTTATTTCTCAATCTAAATTAACTTTCTTGTTGAAGAATGCACTTAGTGCACTGTTTCCTGCTTACCTCCCCTAACAAATCTAAGTGGCCAGAGACGGTTTCCTCCTCTTTTCTGGTTGTGTCCTCCAGCGCCCACCTCCAACCTGTTTTGATCTCATCATTCCAAGTTCTACCTTTCGAGGTCTAGCTTCTGAATTCCTTTCTTTTTGAACTTTCTTGGCAATTCCTGCCTATGTGTTTTTGTAGTTGTTCTAAACTATATTTTGAAAAAGCTGTGAGGTATGATGGGATTTCTTTGGAGTTAGAGAACTATAGCTTTAGATCTTGACTTAGGTACTTACAATTTTTTTGCCTTAAGCAAATTGACCCTTCTAAGTTAGTTTCTTTATCTATAAAATTTAAGTAATTGCATGTACACACATACATCTCACCATTTTATGAGTGTACAATGAGGTAATGTTTAGTAATGTATAGTTGCACTTAGTGTTAGGGATTGTTGCTTGAAAACAAAACCCCAGGATAGTAGTGTCTTAAACAAAGAAAGAAAGTTGAAGTTTATTTTTCTCTCATATAAAAGAAGTCTCCAGGGGTGGCTGGTTGACTCAGTGGGTTAAAGCCTCTGCCTTCGGCTCAGGTCATGATCCCAGGGTCCTGGGATCCAGCTGTGCATCAGGCTCTCTGCTTAGCAAGGAGCCTGCTTCCCTTCCTCTCTCACTGCCTGCCTCTCTGCCTACTTGTGATCTCTGTCAAATAAATAAATAAATTAAAAAAAAAAAAGATGTCTCCAGGTTAGGTAATCCAGAACTGATATGGTAGTTCATCTGGGACCCAAACTTTCTCTGCCTTTGTTTTCTACCCTTCTAGAGCATGATTTCTATATCAAAATTGCACTTGCCACATGTTCCAAGGTGGCTGCTGGAGCTCCAGCCATCATAACTACATTTCAGATAGTGAAAAGAGGGAGAGCATGACAGGGCAAAAAGGGCATGCTTTCCAGCTTAGTCAGCTTTCCTTAACCAGCCTTCTTGGAGGTCCTTCACAGCTCATCTGTGGTAGTCTCAATGGCTAGTACTTAGTCACATGACCACCACTTGCTAAAAGGAGGCTGTAAATTTTAATCTCTTAATTATTGGCTACATTGTTGCACAAAATAAAATAAATGTTACTAAGAAACAAGAAAATAATTAATACTGGGTAGGTGTAGGCAGCCTTAGCCATGGTTACTTGTGGTAACTTTGTGGTCCTTGACAAATACTGAGGCTTACCAAGTATCTTTATGCCTCTATTCTTTCTGTTCCACTTAGTGTCAATTTAGCACTTTATTCCTCTTTGCTTCATATGTATCTTATTTTTTTCAGTTACACTGAAAATTTCTTGGGGGCATAAAGACTGTATATCATAATTCTTTGTTGTGTTTCACAACACCTAACAGAGTGCTTGGCACTTGGAGCACATAGGAGAAACTTAATATGTATTTGTTAATTAATTGACTTTATTTTTCACTATGACCATATAGTTCTTTTAGCCTCTCATTGACTCTCCCCACCCACCATGACTATTCTGTATTTTTTCTTCAACTACAGAGTAGCAGCTACCTAGGGAGGATACATTGCAGGCTTTCATTCCTTTGATAATTTCACGTTTTTTTTTTTTAAGATTCTATTTATTTATTTGACAGAGAGAGACCGTGAGAGGGAAACACAAGCGAGGGTGGGGGGTGGGAGAGAGAGCAGCAGGCTTCCCGCTGAGCAGGGGCTCAATCCCAGGACCCTGGGTTCATGACCTGAGCTGACAGCAGACACTTCATGACTGAGCCACTGAGGTGCCCCAATTTCCTATTTTCTAATGCCCCAAGTTACTCTGTGGAGTTGATATCCTAATATTTTATCTTTCTTTGGTTAATATATTTAAAATGTATTTGTTTTACACCTAGTGCTTGAAGATAAACACCTCAGATTAAACCTGAGGAAAAGTGTATATTTGTATGTAACATATATCAATTACATATATATTCCTAGTATTCTTATTCATCATGAATATATAGAATAAGACTTTTCAAAATGCCACTGTTGGCAAGGCCTCAGGAAATGATTTTTCTGTGCATATTTAATTCACTCATTTATAAGAAAATTCAGTGGTTTGAAAAAAAGCTTAGGTCACACTTCTTTGTCACAGTGATTTTTTTTTTTTAAGATTTTATTTATTTATTTGACAGAGATCACAACTAGGCAGGGAGGCAGGCAGAGAGAGAGAGAGAGGAGGAAGCAGGCTCCCTGCTGAGCAGAGAGCCCGATGCGGAACTCGATCCCAGGACCCTGAGATCATGACCTGAGCCGAAGGCAGCGGCTTAACCCACTGAGCCACCCAGGCGCCCTGTCACAGTGATTTTGAGCTGCTAGTGATTTTTCTTTTTCTCCCCAACCATGGATGAGAGGAGAGGAAGAGCTAACTGGAGAGAGGAGACTCTCTCCAAGAAGATAAAGAAATAGTATTACTGGAAATTTCTTTCCCATCTGCTTGAGTGAGACTTTATGGTAAAAATAAGATCTTATAGTATCAAAGTATCTTGGAATAGAAGAGTTTATAGGAGTTCTTTTTATTCTACTTTGGAACTCACGGAATGGAATATTTTAAACATGCTTTATGCTTCCTTCAAATTTATTCTGTCACAGGTATTCATTACATTGTTAGCATATGAATATATAAATAGAATATAATTTCATTCCCCATAACCAATATGCTAATATATTCATACACCCAAACATGCATATGTCTTATATAAACACATATATAAATGCTAAGAGATAAAAGCATGCTGCTACATATTCTTCTCAGAACAAAGTTAGTTATAAATAAAACAAAAAGTTAAGTATCATCCAGTTATGCACACTCAAAAAGAATAGGTGGGTAGATCTACATGAATGGTTATTTGGTTTGATGTTTAGGTATATATTAAGTGGGTGGGAGAGGGGGCCTGGTCAGTAAAGTAACTGCACAGTATTAATAAGAAGGAGAATACATATTAACTAAAAATTATAATAGTTTTATGATAATTTTTTATGATAATTTTTAATGGTACTTTTTGACTGGTATACAAATGACATAGAGTCATTTATTTATAAAAAGTTGGTATTTCTTTCTAGTTTGACTTTATTTGGTTTTGTTCTCATAGATGTTTTCTCCCAGATGTCAGATTCCAGTGGCTTAATGATATTTAGCAAGTTTGACCAGTTTCTGAAGGAAGTTCTGAAGCTCCCAACAGCTGTCTTTGAAGGGCCATCTTTTGGTTACACAGAGCACTCAGTCCGCACCTGTTTTCCACAGCAGGTAAGGACAGTTTTGTAAAATCTAGGACTAGAAGAGCACTCATTCATCCCTCCACCTTGTATCAGATTTCACCAGATTTGTCCTAGTCTAGGGACATAAAGTCTTGAGCAGGGGAGAAAAAAGACCTTTAAGTGGGAGGGGCATGAAAAAGAGGGCCTATAAAAAATTCTTCTGAGAATTCTGGTTTGGGGGAGAAGGGAGTCTTTCCTGAAAAATGATAACCTATGAAATAGTTTAAATTATTAAAATTTTAAAGAAAAGTGTTTAAGATGAAGTGTTTATATTATTGCTACTGGACATATATTACTCTCTGAATGAGTTCTTTAAGCTGTGAAATACAGGAATTTTGGCATAAAACTCTATACAATACTGGACCGTTTTTTCCTGAGCACTGAAGACAAGGAATGCTACACAGCTCCCAGCTGCCAGCTCAGAATCCCTCAAGGGCACACTGTCGTTTTTATATGAAGGAAAGATAGATTGGGTTTCCTCTTTATTTGTGTGTCCTTGTGCAGGCCTGCCCTTGAGGTTGTATGTGTGAATTCCTGAGATCTTAACTGTGCCTCAAATGACTCTGAGCAGAGTGGATGTTGACTCTGGCTTCATCTGTTCCAGTAGACATGCGATAAAAGGAACTTCATGCTAAACTTAGACATTATGAAAAGTGGGGAATTAAGAAAAAGTCTGTTAAAACTAATAAGTAAAAGATTAATGGAAGTAGGATATTGATACAGTCTGAAAGTATCTCCCTATAAGATGTTCATTAATTATAAAAGGAAACATAGTAATCTTAGAAAGTTACTATGTTGTAATAGAGAAGCCTGTCAGATCCACATTAACCTAGCGATCAAAGTCCCTGTCACCAGTAAAGGAAACAGACTGATATCCCTGCCCCCCGATTGGATGCACTGAGAAGTACCCAGTGTCACTGCTGTGGGCCAGAAAAGCACAAGCCAAGTCTCATCTTCCTTTTCTTGTTTTTCCCAATTTTTTTATGTTTAATTTTATTTTTTACAGTTTTATTGAGATGTAATTGACATATAACATTGTAAAAGTTTAAGGTGTGCAATGTAATGATTTAATATTTGTATGTATTACAAAACAGTTATCCACAAGAAATTTAATTAACATCTGTCCTGAGTCTCAATTTGAGGAAACATCTGACAAACCCAAATGAAGCGATTTCTACAAAATAACTGACCTGCACACTTAAAAAATGTCAATGTCATGAAAGATGAAAAAAAAAAAAAAGGAACCATTCTATGTCACAGGAGTCTAAGGAGAGAAAATGTCAATGCAGTTTATGATCCAGAATTTTCGTTTTGTCATAAAGGACATTATTGGGACATTTGAAAAAAATCTGAATAAATTTTTAGTATTTTGTCATTAAATGTTAATTTACTGATTTTGATATTTATATTAAATTATGTAAGAGAATATCCTTGTTTTTAAAAAATGTGATCTGAGGTATTTAAGGGCAAAGGGACATCCCTTCTGTGGTGTTAACATTTGAGGAATCTGGGTAAGCAGGAATTTTTTGGATAATCTTCCCATCTTTCTGCAGGTCTAAATTTATTTAAAAATAAGAAGTTAACATATAAAAAGAACAAATCTAAAGATTTGAGAACTGAAAGCACATTGTAAACTAGATCCTCCTGACTGTGATACTTCAATTCACAAGAGCCAAAACCAAACACACACATACTTTTTTTACATTTGAAGTTAAGGATTCTTAACTGAAAGTCTGAATTCAGACTTTCAAACAATATTTTATAGCTTGTTTAGAGATTACTCATTAGCTTTAGCACCAAAAGTGGTACTCATAATACTAGTGAGTTATTTTTACCACGTTCTGAGGAGATATTCTTTCCAAATTTGTATGCACTTGGGCTGATTGTTTTTGTGGAAATTTGTCACCATACGTTATTTTTTCCTCTGTGTAAATGACAGTATCAACTTTTAGCATATTTAAAATAGCTGTGTGCCTCAATCTATTCTAATATAGTTAGCACTCCCCCTCCCCCACGCTGATATGCGTTAACAATTTTTAAAAAAATTATTATATTCATTAACATATAATGTGTTATTTGCCCCAGGGGTACAGGTCTGCTTATCATCAGGCTGACACACTTCACAGCACTCACTATAGCCCATACCCTTCCCAGTGTCCATGACCCAACCACCCTATCCCAGCCCCCTCACCTCCCAGCAACCCACAGTTTGTTTTGTGAGATTAAGAGTCTCTTATGCATTTTTAAATAATGGGAGGCTGTCATACGTTCCCTGGTACAGGAGTGCATTGAGGTATGAAAATGCCTGGAAGCAAGGTGAGTGAGGGTGGGTATGATAAAGAAACAGCAACCGTTTTTCATTTAGCATCATCTCACTGCTGCTGCGTTTGTAGTGCCCTGACGTCAAATGGTTGCCCCACAATACTCTGGGGTAATCTTGTACATGAGGTACGTGTGGCTTTTCATACAAGATGCTTCCTGGAGGTTAGGCTAAACTTGATCAAGTTCTGGAATGCTACTACGGAATGTCGGAATAGGGAAGGCAATTTATACAAAGATGTGTCCATGAGGAAGGAGCTCGTGGGTGACAGTCATGTGGGGTGCCAACCCAAAGTCACCTTAGATCTATTTGCATTGTGGGGACTATGAGGAGACTTTAGTATTGGAGCAGAAGTTTGAAATGTCGAAGAATATACAAAAATTTCCAACTGTTAATCCTAAGAATGATTTCTAGAATACTCCAGATTTCCTTATGCCTTTATTGTGAAGCCTTGGAACTCAAGAGCTGACTCTTGCTTCTTTTTTTTTAAAAAAGATTTTACTTATTTATTTGACAGACAGAGATCACAAGTAGGCAGAGAGGTAGACAGAGAGAGGGGGAAGCAGGCTCCCCGCTGAGCAGAGAGTCTGATGCGGGGCTTGATCCCAGGGCCCTGAGATCATGACCTGAGTTGAAGGCAGATGCTTAACCCACTGAGCCACCCAGGCGCCCCTGACTCTTGCTTCTTATTTGCTTCAGATTCTTAGGAAAAAACTCAGTCTTTGTGTTTTTTTCAAGATTTCCTTTATTCATTTGAGAGAGAGAGGGCATGAGTTGGGTGGTGGGGCAGAGGGAAAGGCAATGGGAGAGGGAGAGGGAGACTTCCCACTAAGCAGGGAGCCTGATGTGGGGCTCAGTCCCAGGACCCTGAGATCATGACCTGAGCTAAAGGCAGACGCTTACCCTACTGAGCCACCCAGGTGCCCCTCATTCTGTGTTTTGTTATGTGCCAAATTTGGAAAAGTCCAGAGAAGCTTATTTCAGTCTAGAGGAAACTTAAGTTTTCCTTGGTTTGGAGAGATGACCAAAAAAAAAAAAAAAAAACCCAGAAAAAAAGAGCCTTAGAAGAAAAAGTACTTACTGCTAGAATGACCAAAAAAAAAAAAAAAAGAGAGAGAGAGACTTTGAACAAAGTGTTCCATGCAGCAAGAGTTAAATCCAATGATTTTTGGGTTTCTTTTTGAAATGGTCTTTTCCCATATGGTTTGTTTTACTATGTATGTACTTTTTAAATGCAGAGGAACTCTCACACCCTCCAAGGGAGAGAGAACAGTGTCAGTGGGAGGTGGAAATTGCACTGTTGGTTCACGGGCAGTTCCCTAGCGTTTTGACGTTCTGGGCTGAGCAAAGAAGTGATCACAATTAAAGAGAATGTAGGACTCTTTTAAGAAAGAAGTGGAGCTCTTGCAGGCGTACCTTTCTTTAGTGAAAGAAGTGGCTGGTTTGGAGGGTTCATGAGCTGCTTCCTTTTCTGCAGAGTTATGGGGCGAAACTGTGGGTTCAGAGCTAGAGAGGTGAAGACATCCTCTCCTGTCTCACACACCTGTGCTGCAAAAATTGACGGACGGGGAGCTACCCCTAGATCCAGTATTTAGTTTAGTTTAGTTTTTTTTTTTTTTTAAAGATTTTATTTATTTGACACAGAAAGAGGAAGGGCAAGCAGAGGGAGGAGCAAGGATGTGGAGAAGCAGGCTCCCTGCTGAGCAAGGAGCCCCATGTGGGGCTTTATGTGGGGCTTGTGATTCAACTAATCTGTCTTGAAAGTTGTATGCCCTTATCATGAGGAAGGAAAAAAGTATTTCAGGATTTAAGACTGAAAGGTATCATCTGATAGTGACTTTTTTAATGCCTGTGAAGATTTAATTGTGCTGGTAGTAGTGTTGTTGCTGTTTTGTTGGTCCTCTGTTCACAAGCGTGCCTGTGTTCAGGTTTGTGCCAACCCTGTTTTTCTCATGTACCTTATTATTTTTAAATCCACGGTTTTGCAGTATGTGCAGTTTTTCAGTAATGTGTGCATTGCATTACAGGAGAAATACTCGAATTTTTTTTAATGATATGAAGAAAATTACATATTTGTTTATTTTAATATAGCCTTAATTCTTTTTTAGAAAACAGTTTTGCAAACTAACCTAAAATAAGAGATGTTGGGCCTACATACTTTTAAAAACACAACAAAGTTAAAAGCATTTATAAGTTAATTCAGCAGAACACATCAACTAGAACTCTCATACAAACCACTTTAGAAGAGGCTCTGGTGTTGGTTTCCTACAGACCTCAACAGATACCTACTCATGATCTGGCAATTCTACTCTTAAGTTTTTCCCACATGAAAAACAAAACAAAACTTATGTTTCAAAAAGATTTACACGGATGCTTTTATCAGCCTCAGAAGCATCAGAGGTGTCCATAATAAACTACTGAAGTAAAGTTAATTCAAGAAATAATGTGTTCAGGGGCGCCTGGGTGGCTCAGTCGTTAGGCATCTGCCTTCAGCTCAGGTCATAATCCCAGGGTTCTGGGATCGAACCCCGCATCAGGGTTCCTGCTGGGCAGGGAGCCTGCTTGTCGCCTTCCCACTTCCCCTGCTGTGTTCTGTCTCTCACTGTGTCTCTCTCCCTGTCAAATAAATAAATAAATAAAATATTAAAAAAGAAAAAGAAATAATATGTCTGAAATTTGCTTTAAATTAATCCAGACTGAAGGAAAGGTGAAAGTATGAATTAAAATTAGTCATAAGGGGTACCTGGGTGACTCAGTGGGTTGAGTGTCTTGCCTTTGGCTCACGTCATGATCCCAGGATCCTGGGATCGAGTCTCACATCAGGCTTCTTGCTTAGCGGAGAGCTGCTTCCCTTTCCCTCTGCCTGCCAACTCCCCCTTATTCTCTTTGACAAATGAATAAAATCTTTAAAAAAATTAGTCATATGTTGAGAATTGTTGAAGCTGGGTGATAAGCATATTATGCTATTCTCTCTACTTTAGTAAAGTTAAAAGATTTAATAGAAAAATTAATTCTAGTTGTAAATTTGTGATCGTGATCTTTGTCTGACTAAAGCACAGTATTAGCATAGCACCTCTAGTCTAATATTTTGGTGGGTAGACCAAATATATTGATTCTTCAGTGGTTATTTATTTATTGTTAAATATTTTATTTATTTATTTGAGATAGAGAGCTCGTGAGGTTGGGGGAGAAGCAGTGGGGGAGGGAGAGGGAGAGAATCTCAAGCAGACTCTGCTGTGAGAGTGAGGCCCGATGGAGGGCTTGATCCCATGACCCTGAGATCATGACATGACCCGAAACTGAGTCGGATGCCTAACAGACTGAGCTCTTGATTCTTCTGTGGTTATAAACTAAAACTGACTTTAGAGACTTAAAGTTATTAAAAACAAGCAGCAAAGAGCAATATTTAAAATTTCTCCACAGTTTTTCTAAACTTCAGAGTTTAGGGATGAATTTTGTTTCTTCTTAAAAAGATGATTGCTATAAAAAAAAAAAAGATGATTGCTATTTGTTGTATTATGTATTTTGTAGGTTTGTGTTGACTTTAGTTTGAAGTGTTCAGTCTGTCCTGAGAGGATTTATTTATTTTTAAATTGTTTTTTAAATGTGTGATTTTTTTTAAAAGGTGGGTTGGGGCAGAGGGAGAGGGAGAGAGAGATCTTAAGCAAGCTCCATGCCCAGTATGGAATCCATCGTAGGGCTTGATCTCACTGACCCTGCTAAAATCAAGAGTCAGAGGCTTAACTGACTGAGCCACCCAGGCGCCCCTCACCCTGTGGAGGATTTTATTTTATTCTTTTATTTATTATTTTTAAAAATTATTTATTTATTTATTTGACAGATTACAAGTAGGCAGAGAGGCAGGCAGAGAGAGAGGGGGAAGCAGGCTCCCTGCTGAGCAGAGAGCCTGATGCAGGGCTTGATCCCAGGATCCTGAGATCATGACTTGAGCCGAAGGCAGAGGCTCAACCCCCTGAGCCATCCAGGTGCCTCCCTGCAGAGCATTTTAAATTTGATGTCTGTCTTTATGGAAGACTGAATAAGTACAGTAGGGGAAAGATGGAGATGATGAAGTAGAGACAATTTTTCACTCAGTGTTGCAGGGCTCTCCTTGATTCAGAGGGAGGTGGGAAAGGGTAGTGATGAGATTACATTCTTGCCGGTGGATTTTTCAGAATAGCAACAGTATTTCTCATGCCTGGAGATGTCTTCTGACTCTTTGACTAGCATTATCATCTTCTGCTATATGCCAAAAGGACTTTAATTCCTGCTCTATCTTTGAAATGAGACACTTTCTGGATGTTCTGACCTTGTTTTCCTGGACATTGAATAGTTTAGGAAGAATTACCTGACACATGTATATGTGTATTTCATAGGAATTCTAATTAGGCAGGTTTTACTGTCTCCGTCAGCAGGCCCTCATTACCATGATGATCTAGTTGGGTTATTACCACGTTGCATTGATTTGAAGACCTTCTTTCACACCTTATCATCCCTGATATGGAGATACTTCATGTGGCCAAGGGGATCTTGCAGTTGCAGTTGACCAGCAGTGGTTATGCTGGGTTGTCTTCTTGCACGTGTGTGAATTTGGTCAGAGCTGTCCTTGTTGTCACTTCAGCTGAATTATGCGCACGTTCGGTACCACATGTGTTGTCATTTCAAATGATATTGGTTCACACTGACATGCCAATGACCCTTGACCTTCTCTCTCTTCAACAGAGGCCCTCGTATTTCATATCCCAGCTAAAATAGCCCTTCTTCTTTGATGCTCTGAATCTTTCAATGTAGGATTAATTGTTCCTCTTCTGCATTCCCATGGCATGTCATATCTAGCTCACTTATGCCCTGAGGCGATGCTCCTTGATCTTCAGCTTTATATCCCCGTGACTAACAATGTCTGGAAAATGATTGATGCTTACTAGAAATTTGTTGGTTTAAATGATTTAAATTAAATATTGGCATGAGAAAGTGTCTTTGACTTGAATTCTAATTCAAAGCTTAAACCTCATGGATGTACCTGCAACCTTGTTGTTTTCATTGACATTTTTATTCCATGATTTTCTCAAATGAAACAGTCCTTGCAATGAGGAAAATCGAGTATTTCAGGAGTTCTAGAGTTCATCTTTTAGCTACATTATATAAAAATATTTCTAATAAATAATAGGATAGCAACATTATATTGTTGTGTCTCTACAAAGTTCTTTAATTTTTGAAGTAAATTTGTGATACGGACAAATTCCGTGTCTAATAGTAATCAAAAGGTTAACCTATAGCACTGGTCCTATGACCAGTTAATGTATGTTTGCCCTGGTCAGATGGGATATTTATTATTTATTTATATATTTGAGAGAGAGACAGTGAAAGAGAGCATTAGAGAGGAGAAGCAACTCCCTGTGCAGCTGGGAGCCCGATGAGGGACTTGATCCTGATATTCCAGGATCATGACCTAAGCCGAAGGCAGTTGCTCAACCCAACTGAGCCACCCAGGTACCCCGGGACAGGGTATTTCTAACTCTGCACAGAAGATTGTATAAAAATATTTTTAATCGGGAAGATTTAAAAAATGTTTTCAAGTTTATTAGCTATGTGTCATACGTGGTTTAATTGATTATCAAGTAAGTTAAGGCAATGGGTAATACTTAACCTGTCGTCCATAAGGAAATGAGAGTTGTTTTTTTTTTAAGATTTTATTTATTTATTTGACAGAGAGAGCGAGAAATCCTAAGTCAGCAGAGAGGCAGGCAGAGAGAGGGGGAAGCAGGCTCCCTGCTGAGCAGAGAGCCCAATCCTAGGACCTTGGACCCTGAGATCATCCCAGCCCTGAGCCACCCAGGCACCCTGAAATGAGAGGTTTTATTTTTTTAATTTTTTTTTTAAAGATTTTATTTATTTACTCGACAGACAGAGATCACAAGCAGGCAGAGAGGCAGGCAGAGAGAGAGGGGAGGAAGCAGGCTCCCTGCGGAGCAGAGATGCTGGGCTCGATCCCAGGACCCTGGGATCATGACCTGAGCCGAAGGCAGAGGCTTTAACCCACTGAGCCACCCAGGCGCCCCCTGAAATGAGAGGTTTTAATGGAAATAACGAGTTGCACCTATGATGATCCAGTGCTAAACTAATTGTTTTCTCATGTTACTTTAGTGATACTGGATTTCTCATTTTTAAGAGATGGTCCCTGTCTCCCTTTAAAACCGGGAAAATGTAGTCATGGGTGGAGGGGGGGAGGTGGGAATGGCTCTGGGGTAGGTAGTAAGTGTCAGTATTGGTGCTTAGAATAACAAAGGGCTGGGAGATAGGTGACAAAAAGAAATGCTTACTTCCAAGAGAAGAGATGAGTACACATAAGGATAAAAACAGCCTCAGTGTTTTATAGAGGAAGGCAGCGATAAATCACAGTGTGTCTGCCCAGTGGACCAGGCTGCTGTTAAAATGATTAGAAATGAAGACCTTTATAGCAAAAAATATTTAATAAAAAGTTAAGTGAAAAAACATATTTTTGCTTGCCTTATGTACGTAATTACATAGAAGCATATATACATTTGGATAGAAATATAGCAAGATGAGAATTGTGGGAATGTGCATTTTTTTTTCAATTTTATTACAAATATTGTGCTGCAAAAATAAGGAGAAATTCCTAGAATGTGTTCAACTTAAGAAGAAAAACCAAAATGAAACAAAAAAGGAGGAAAAGAGAGTCAGCCTTTCTTCTGCGCAGTTATTTACCAAATCATGGAATTTTTGAGCTGGGAGTTCTATCTCCGCTATTCTCAAACTTTTTGGTCTCAGAGCCTCTTTACAATAAAAATTATTGAGGACCCTAGAGAGCTTTTGCTTATGTGGGTTATACCTATTGGTATTTCCATACTAGAAATTAAATTTGAGAAATTAAAGATATATATTGTCATTTAAAAATAATGATAAGATGCTTGGGGGCCCAGTTGGTTGGGCATCCAACTCTTGACCTCAACTCAGGTCTCGATCTTAAGGTTGTGAGTTTAAGCCCTGTGTTGGACTTCACGCTGTGTGGAGCCTACGTGAAAAAAAAAAAATGATAAACTCATTACATGTTAAATAATATATTTTTATGAAAAGTCACTATATATTCCAAAACAAAAATATTTAGCAAGTGTGCCATGGTTTTACATTTTTGCAAATTGCTTTAATATTTGGCTCCATTGAAGACAGCTGGGTTCTCCTATCTGCCTCTCCATTGATTCCATTGTGATATGTTGTTTTGGTTAAAGTATAGAAAGAAATCTGGCCTTACAAAGGGAGGAATGCTTTAGTAGTTTTCTCGGATGATTGTGGAAATGCCATCTTGCTTCTGACGCACCCCACCGTATGAGAGATTGAGAATGAAAAGGGCAAATAATGTCTGAGAATTTTTACGAAAACTGTTCTCGCCTCATAGACTCCTTGAAAATGTTTTAGGGACCCACAGGGCAGCTTTTGACCACACTTTAAGAATCACTGCTCTACCCTTTCAGAGGTAAGAAAACTGAAACCAGAATGTCAAATGATTTCCCCCAAATTACATGGTTTATGGAAGACAGAGTTCTGGGACACAGTTCTTCTGGTTTCATTCCTCATGCTTTTGGAGGACTTCAAACTACAAAATGACCTTGGGACAACTTCTGTAAACTGACCCTGAGTGTTTTTATCAAGGGCTTCTGACATATCAGATGTAATTGTCCCTTTTCATCTTGAAGATTAAAAAAGAAAGTATGATTTAGGCGCATCAAAGCTTTTTAAGAAGAAAGGTTGCATGAGGATTGCAGGTAGACTTGTAGAGATGCAATTTTTAATATTAGATAGAAAATATATGGAAATATTAATTTAAACATATTTAGTTTTGGTTACTACCTCTTGCGAGCTAAAAGACTTCGTAGCATCTTCTTTCTCAGTAATTTTATATGGACACTTTTTGTTTGTTTTGCTTTGTTGCAGTTGTCTGCATCGCCGTAATTAGAGGCGTTTTCCATATCTGTCCCTCCATTTAAATGTTCGGTGACTTTCTGGTTTTATTTTAAATGTTGTTCACTTGTTCCTCTGAGGTTCCACTGAGGTCTCAGAAACATCAGTGACTTGGATGCCGGAGATGGAAAATACTTTGGAAAACTTTATTAGGCCTTCTCGAGTAGGTATTTTTCAAACCTCACCGCCAGAGCACGGCTTTCTGGAAAGGGCCTTCGGAGGGTAACTTCCCTCTGTTCTCACCCCTAGTCAGCCCTCGTGCTTGCCCCTTCCCTCCCCCTGTTCTGCGCTGGCCTCCAATCCCTGTCCTCGATCGGAAGCTTTCCTTCATATTTCTTCATCTTTTTCAAGGTTTTATTGCAAAAGCCTCTTTCTTGCTCTGCTGTCCACTTTATTTTCCCTTTTCTGTTCCCTATTTACCAATTTCTTTTTTTTTTTTTAAGATTTTAATTAATAAGAATGATCTCCTTAAATACAGTGGAGTCAAGAGTCACATAGTTGCCAGAAAGATACCCAAAAGTCAGTCTGTAGTCCGTTTGTATGATGGGAACCATCGTTGGAGAAGTATCAGGATGGCAGATGCTGGGGGCAGCCACTCTCCTGACTTATCACCAAAGTGCCTTCCCTCTTTGCCCTGTTCATGGTGAATAGATTCGTGGTAAAAATCACTTATCTTGTCATACGCTGGTGAAATCTTTCAGTCAGCTCTAACCAATTTTATCTTTTCTCCCTCCCCCACTCCTCCTGTTATCACTTCAAGAAAAGTGGTAGAACCGAGAACACACTTTTTGGGAGAGACTAAGATGGAATTCTGGGTGCCTTTTGGTGTCCACTTGCCCCTAGTCCTCAGTCCCTCCCCCCTGCCTTGGAATGGTGGGACCAGGACTTGGAAAAGTCCTACGTACTTATTGGTCCTGCATTTTCTACTCTCCCATGTCTTCCCTTTTGTCTCTGCCCTTCTTTTGGAATCAAGTTTGAAGTGGGGGCCGAGGTGGCCAAGGTGCAATGACAGAACTCTCACATGTAGTTGTAAAGTGCTCCCTTTTCCTCCTTTTTCCTTTCCTTTTGGAGCTGCAAAGGTGTTTTGTGGGTTAGAGGAAATAAAAAGAAAATTCATCAGTTTGAAGATTCTTGAGAATCTCTTCTATCTACATCACATGACTATTTTTTCTAGACTGTTTTCAGATTTTTAATGTCCACTGGGATGTAATTATGTCGGTGTTTCACAAACAGTGGAAGCTTTGTAGGTATTTCTTTAAAAGAGAAATAAAGACAGAACACAAAAGCTGGGGAGCTGGTATAATGGGGTAGTGATGGACATTGGATATTCAGACTCTATTTTCATCCTTCTAATTGTCTTTGTGACTGGGTCAAATTATTTCACTACTCTGCACTTTAGTTTTCTTTCTGTAAATGAGAAAGTTGATAAGTGATGTTTAACAGTGTTTGCTCCCCACGTTAGTATTTTTTCAATGATTACTTATCAAGTGCCTGTCGTGTGCCTGACACTGTTATGAAATGCTGGAAACACAGTAAACAACAAATGGAGTAGTTCCTGCTTGCTGATGTTTTATAATGGGGTGTGGGATGTCTGTCTCCCCATCAGTAACAGAAATAGTAATTTGAAGGACAGCTGAGTTCCAGTCCTTGCTTTGTGTCTGATTTGGGTAGGACCTTCCAGGTTATTTATTGCCCCCCTCCAAGATTTATTTATTTATTTGAGAGAGAAAGAGAAACAGAATACAAGCAGGAAAGGGGCAGAGGGAGAGGCAGAGAGAGAATCCCAAGCAGACTCCCTGCTGAGTGCAGAGCCTAATGTGAAACTCAGTTCTACAACCCCGAGATCATGACCTGAACTGAAATGAGGAGTCAGACGTTCAGCCAGCTGAGCCACTCAGGTGCACCAGGACCTTCAGAAGTCATTTTAAATGCTCTTTTCCTTTATTTTCTCACCTGTGATGGGGATAGTGATACCTAAACTATTTACCTTAAACAGTTGTTTTAAGACTCAAAATAATGGGGGCACCTGGGTGGCTCAGTGGGTTAAGCCTCTGCCTTCGGCTCAGGTCATGATCTCAGGGTCCTGGGATCGAGCCCTGCCTGGGGCTCTCTGCTCAGTGGGGAGCCTGCTTCCCCCCCTCTCTCTGCCTGCCTCTCTGCCTACTTGTGATCTCTCTCTCTGTGTCAAATAAATAAATAAATAAATGACTCAAAATAATGTATGCAGAAGTGCATTTGAATACAATAGTAACGTGTAGTGTGTTTCAGTTTTATCGTAATGAAAAATATTACTGTATTTTCCTGTAGAATTTCACATGGATTTCTTTACAACTTGGTTGAGTGAATTCTAGATTAACTTAATTTTGGAATTCAGAGATACTTGAAGACTATGAGGTATGTTTGTTTTTCTTCTCTTCACAGAAGAAGATAATGCTAAATATGTTTTTAGACACAATGATGGCCGATCCTCCTCCCCAGTGCCTTGTCTGGCTACCTCTCATGCACAGGCTCGCCCATGTTGAGAATGGTAAGAAGAACTTGGATCATTCAGTCTCTTGTGCTACGGGAAATACAGGAACTGATGGTATTTGTAATGTCCTTAGCTATTACCATTGAAAATTAAAATTGATATTTGCTGTCACTGTGTCCTTTAGATTTGTGATTCTTGCTTTTAAAAGGGGGATTTTTTAAAAACTATATTTATTTACTTGAGACAGAGAGCATGAGCGAGAGAGAGCAAGAGAGCTTAAGCAGTGGGGGAAGGGGAGAGGGTGAGGGAGAAACAGATTCTCCACTGAGCAGGGAGCCTGATGTGGGACTCAATCCCAGGACCCTGATATCATGACCTGAGCCAAAAGGCAGAGGATTAACCTGCTGATCCACCCAGGCGCCCTTCGAAGGAGGAATATTTATTTCTCAAGGAAAAGTAGGGGAAGGGGGCTTATTACTTAGGATACCAAGATATAGTAATATCAGGTCATAAAACTTTGTGGTTCAAATTCTGGGTTTTCCCTCACTGAGCATCACTTGAACCCATCTGATTTAGACCTGACTTCCTTTTTTACCTTTAATTTATACTGTTATAAAAAAATTAGATGTATGCAGTATCAAGCACTAACACTAATGATTTTGGAACAGTTTAAAGGAAAATAGCTGTGATAGAATTTGGTACTTCACACATCTTCACTTTCTGCCTTTACTATTTTATCTTGAATTACTCTTGGTACCTTTTTGAGGAATTTGACTTAAATGTTTGTCTTGGTTAGAATTGAAATGGTAGTTTTACCTCCAGTAACTTAATTTTTTCTTCTGTTGTTATCAGTTTATTTCCTTGTTTAGGTTGTGTGAGTTTGTTAAAGGAAGGGCTATAGTTTCTTTCTTTCCAGATTTTATTTATTTATTTGACAGAGATCACAAGTTTGGGGAGAGGCAGGCAGAGAGAGAGGAGGAAGCATGCTCCCTGCTGAGCAGAGAGCCCGATGCGGGGCTCCATCCCAGGACCCTGGGATCATGACCTGAGCCGAAGGCAAAGGCTTTGACCCACTGAGCCACCCAGGCACCCCAGGGCTTATGTAACCTCCCTCCCTCCTCTCAAGGCTCTTGCCTGTTTCTTATTCTGTCAAAGAGAACCAGTAAATCTGAGAAGCTTGAAAAGGCAGAGCTCCATTTTTCCCTTTGTAAGACTGAAATGCACATCCATACTCTGACTTCTCCCTCTCTCATCTGTACCTTTTGTTTTTAAACCTCTCAGCCTTTTGCGCCACTGTGGCTTTAGTTCACAGGAACCTTAGATTCAGGATTACTTTCTTAAAGGTGTAGAATCTCTTGACTAAAACAGCTAAAAATTTTTTAAAGATTTTATTTATTTATTTGACAGAGAAAGAGACAGCGAGAAAGGGAACACAAGCAGGGGGAGTGGGAGAGAGAGAAGCAGGCTTCCCTCTGAGCAGGGAGCGTGATGTGGGGCTTGATCCCAGGGCCCTGGGGTTATGACGTGGCTGAAGGCAGACACTTAACAACTAAGCCACCCAGGTGCCCCTAGATTGTATAGTTTTAATTTGGAGCACAGATTTCTTTTTTAAAGATTTTATTTATTTATTAGAGAGAGAGTGAGTGAAAGAGAGAGCCCATGAGCAGGGGCAGCGAGAGAGGGAGAAGCAGGCTCCCTGCTGAGTAGAGACCACCCCCCACCCCCCACCCCCTCGCACAGGCCTGATCCCAAGGCCCCAAGATCATAGCCTGAGCAGAAGGCAGACGCTTAACCGACTGAGCCACCTAGGCGCCCCTGGAAAATAAAGTTTAGACTGAGAAGGCTTCTTTTTCTTCTTTCCATATGTATTTATCATCTACGATCCTTATCATACATTTATCATTCTAGTAAACACAAGTTTCATTTAAAAAAAAGAAATCGGTTATTTTCTCAGGTGGATTGGAATATAACATTCTAACTTGAAAACCTGTTCTCATCTATCATCTTCCCCTTTTATTCTAGTAAATGGCTGGTTCTTTAACTGGGAGACAATTTAGGGGTTTTCGGTTCTAATATTGTTTTCACCTTTGCTTGTTTCCATGAGGTTTGGTTTTCCCCCGTATGGACCTTCTTTATCCAAATGAAAATGGCTTCCTTCTGTCTCCTGTCCCCCTCTCCGCCTTCCGCAGTCTTCCACCCCGTGGAGTGCTCCTACTGCCGCTGCGAGAGCATGATGGGCTTCCGGTACCGATGCCAGCAGTGCCACAACTACCAGCTCTGCCAGAACTGCTTCTGGCGCGGCCATGCCAGCGGCCCTCACAGCAACCAACACCAGATGAAGGAGCACTCGTCTTGGGTAATTGCTCTGTGTCTGTCTGCGTCCTCCGCCCTTGCCCAGTCTCTGTGGTGACAGTGCCCGCTGCCTCCGGCTGGAGGCCTCGCCAGGGAGGACGCGGGGTAGCCCAGCCTTGGTGCTCCGGGTTCTGAGCGCAGATACATTGTGCTGCGTCACCTGGCTTTGTTTGTTTGTTTTCACCACTTGATTTTAAAAGGAGAATTTTTAAAGTCCCAGGAGATGGAGATACGATTACAATTTGAAATGGAAAAGTACGTGAGAAGGGTCTTCTTATTTTAAAACCGTGCAAGCGGTATCCCCTCCAAGCTTACTCTCTGAGCTTTTCTTAAGATTTTAAGTTCTTTTTCTCAAGCATATTTCCTACATGTCTCTAGGTTTTAAAGATTTTATTTATTTATTTGTCAGAGAGAGGGTGAGAGAGCAAGCACAGGCAGACAGAGAGGCAGGCAGAGGCAGAGGGAGAAGCAGGCTCCCTGCCGAGCAAGGAGCCCGATGTGGGACTCGATCCCAGGACGCTGGGATCATGACCTGAGCCGAAGGCAGCTGCTTAACCAACTGAGCCACCCAGGCGTCCCCGTCTCTAGGTTTTAAATGTTGCAGAGAAAACTGCGTGAACTGAAGGAGTTAAATTTTTATCTCTCTGAAGTTGGGGAAATGTTGTATCTTACAGTTGCCACATTGGTGTCCGTCCTTCCTTCCTTCCTAGATTTTATTTATTTGATGGAGAGAGACCCAGGGAGAGAGAGAACACAAGTAGGGGAGCGGGAGAGGGAGAAGCAGGCTTCCAGTTGAGCAGGGAGACCGACGCAGGGCTTAGTCCCAGGACCCTGGGATCATGATCTGAGCTGAAGGCAGGTGCTTAACCCACTGAGCACCCAGGCGCCCTGGTGTCCTTACTTTCAAAAGCAGTCCTGTAAATAACAATATTTGGGTGGAGGATGTGTGATTTTCCTCTGGTGTTTAGAATTCACCTGACAAGCTTAGTATCAATCATTTTTTTTCTCCTTTCTCAATTTATTTTCAGAATTTTTAAAATGTCATTTATTTATTTCCCAAAACTCATTTTAAAAACTTTTCCCTCTAGTTTTTATTAGTTGGTTGGTTTGTTCATTGGTTTGCTAAAGGATAGAACAATATATAGGGTCACAGGTATAATTTAGGATTTAGGTTCTTACCCTGGGTCATCCTACTGGACTTTAAGTGTTAGCTTCAGTTATCAGGGTTTTTTTTTCTTTCTTTCTTTTTTCTTCTAGTTAGCCTTCTTAAAACTTAATCAAGAAAAAAGCCAAGTAAGCTCATATTAAGGATTGGTTTAAAACACACACACACACACACACCAAATTTCAACCCATGTGTATGCTTTACTTCTTACATCTCTGACACGTTAGAGAAATTTTTTTTTAATCAGGTTTTCAGTGACACTTAACCATAAAATTTTGTTAAACTGAACATCCTCTCCTGGGTTTTGTTGTGTTGGAAATTCCAGTATTTTTTTGGTTGAGGAGTGATTATTTAAAATTTTTAAACAAGCAATGGAAAAAAATGACAATGTAGTAGGTTCTTCTTTCACTGAATAAAGATAATCTCTAATAGAGATTTCACTGAATAGAAATAATTCAAATTGTTATTTTTCCCTTTCTTAAAGTACAGGTGTCCCACTTAATTGATTTATTAGTGTTTTTCTCACTGTTTTTTTGTTTAGAGTCTAATTCTCATCACTGAGATAGCTCTTTGCTCTGTTACCATTATAATGATTGGATTCATTGGCATGTTTCTTCTGACAGTTCTTATGCTAGATGTTAGGGGAATAGAGTGGAGAACTCCTTTTCCTCATAGATAGAACTTGCTCATTTAGTTAATTTGTAGCCCTTTTAGAAAAGGGGATTTTACTTTTTTTAAAAAAGATAAGTGGCTGAATATTGCTTTATGATTTAAAAACCAGCATTTCATATGCTCTTGAATTTTGGCATTGAGTTAAAAAAACACATCAATGAAAGTACAGAAATCACAAGTGAATTAATTCTTCTACTTCTGCTTGATCCTCACAACACTCTTATAAAGTAAGCCATGTCCCCATTTGTTGTTATTTTTATTTCAACTTTGTTGTTGTTTTTAAAATTTCATTCATTTTTGTTATAGTGACTGAAGATTTCAAGAAAAATCAAGTACGATAGGCATGAAGCTGGTATCGGTTCTGAATTTTAAAGAGTATATGCATTACGTATGACTGATGCATACTGGTTAGGTTTTTTTAGCAGTGTGTGTGTGTGTGTGTGTGTGTGTGAGTGCAACTTGTTTCCAAGGTTAGAACTATATGTGTAGTGCCCTTGTTCTTTGAGGAAGTTGTGAGTGAATTTTGGGATTGATGTGGGTAAAGAAGTTTCCACTAACAAAATAGGTGTGATCACTTTAATAGTAATTTCTTTGAAGATTGTCCATTGTGTTTATAATTTATATATATATATATAAAATTTATAATTTATCTCATAAGAGATAAATTTAGTGTGCAATTAACAAGTTTGTATATGAATTTGTATCGTAGATTTGATAGGTGTCCTATTGGTGCTTGGGATTTTACTTTAATTTTTTCCAAAACTTTCTGTTTAATGTTTTACCTAAGGAACTATGCAGTATAATTCATTTATCCTTTTAGTCATCAAGCCATTCATTTGACTTTATCTTAGGAAAAAAATGCTGTATAGTATCACATGTGATTCATTCTATGCATTCATTATTCATTCAAAAGATATTGAGCTCCTACCGTGTGTGCCAGGCGCTGTTACAGGCATTTAGGATACATCTATGAGCAAACCAGACAGATTCCTGCCCTTGTGGGGCTTAAATTTTAAGGGGTATAAAAGGCCATTACGGCTCACGGGCATTGCTGTTTTCCTGTTTTTGCTGGGCATACATCTAGACCACATTTCTCAGCCTCCCTGTATGTGAGAAGGACCATATAAATAGCACTTATTAGTGGAATGTGATCAGAGTGATATGTGTCTTCCCAGAATAAGACTGTTGATAGCTGAGTGCCTCTTCTGTTCTCTCTGCCAGCTTAGTGGAGAGAATTTCATTAGGACCCAGAGGAGGGTAAAACCACAAATGAAAGGAAATCAGGTCCTTGAATGATGGGTGGAGAAGAGTGTGCTGCCAACCTGCTTGACTTTGGTGGGAGCAAGAGAGAAGCTTTGTGTTAAGCTACTGAGGGTTTAGTTTTTGTTATAGTAGTTGGTACTGGAAGTAGAGTTCTGTTAAAGCAAAACCTTGAAATCTGTGTCATTGGCTTAGCAGCCAAAAGCCCTGATGAGGACACTAATATTGGAGTTTGGAAGGACAGAAACCCATGCAGTGGTGACCAAATGGGTACATTTGTCATCCATGGTAACTTAGAAGGCACCCTTCATGCCACCTGAGCTCCAGGTCAAAGGTTGGAAAGGATTGGAGTGTGTGTGTTGACTGTTTTTGGTTAAATATGACAAGGAAGAGATGAGCTTAGGAAAGAATTAGCAAGTTTTCAAGCAAAAAATGAAAGGGACTAGAGAAAGTTCTGACAGTTGGAGCAGTGACAGGAAAAACAGATTGCTTATAGACCCGGGAGAGAGCAGTAGGTAAGAGTTGAGAAAGGCTTTGAGCAATAAAGGCCTAGAGAACTTTCTCAGTCAAAGAAAGGGGACTTAGTCCCAAGGCGAAGATCAGATTAGGGCACGAGTTCTTGTTCTTGGCAGTTATCAGAATCCCCTTGTTCTCACCTACATAGCTTCCGATTTAATGGGTCAAAGGTACATGAAACCTAGATAAGGCAGTTTTTAAAAGTTCCCCCAAGTGATTCTTTTATGCAGCCAAAGTTGGGAACTGCTGACCTGTTGTTTCATATGGCCTCCAGGTGGCCTCTGTTAGTTCAAAGCAAGAGGAATGGAGGCAAAGACATAAATCAGGCTTGAGAATTAGGTCTAGGAAAGGACTTCGTGTGTGGTTACTGGCACATGGAACTGACTGCAAACAAGTAGATCAAAGGCCTACTAAGTTTTTGAGGGAACTTTATGTTGGCAAAGGAACCATGAGCCTGAGCTTAACAAGCCCTTGACTATTGGAGCTGTTAAACAACTTTTTAAGGACCCAGAGCTTGCTCTGGGAAGAGGTGGGTTGTGAAGGTGATAGAGCCCCCGCCGAGGGCATGCCAGAGCCCACTTTGCCGAGGAGTACATTGGATAAGGAAGAACCTCCTGCTCATGTCCCTTTATCGTGTAGTGGAATGGGGATGCTGGGTGCAGATAATCTGTTCCTAGTTTACATCATAAGTAGCTACACATGATCTTGTTAAAGAGGACCGTGATGTACCTAGAGGCTCTGGACTTGTCTTTAGATGCACTGACTGAACAGGACCTCAGGTTTTCTCTTGGGAGAGGCCTGAGTGTGTTTTATGTGTAGGAAGAGGGAGGAAAAATGTATTTTGTGATTAGAATTACCTACCAATACCCATGTGTTCCTTCTCTTCCTAGACCTGCACGTAGGTGATACAGCCCATCCTCCTTGCCCCCAGGTGGAGCCCTATGACACCAAATACAGAACCGTATTGGCAAGTGACCTGTGTTACTTCTAGGTCAAGGCTGTTTTAAGCAGGTGTCTCCTCTCATCCTCCCTTTACTCTTCTCACTCCCAGTAGACACTGGTCACATGGAAGGATCTCCGAAGAAACTGGTAGAAGCAGAAGTCCTTAGATGAAAGGGGGCTGTAGATGGATCAGAGCCCCTCGGCCGATTTACACTGGACTCACATGAGCAAGAAATCAGAAAGCAGGGGCGCCTGGGTGGCTCAGTGGGTTAAGCCGCTGCCTTCGGCTCAGGTCATGATCTCAGGGTCCTGGGATCGAGTCCCGCGTCGGGCTCTCTGCTCAGCAGGGAGCCTGCTTCCTCCTCTCTCTCTCTCTGCCTGCCTCTATGCCTACTTGTGATCTCTCTCTGTCAAATAAATAAATAAAATCTTTAAAAAAAAAAGAAATCAGAAAGCAGAATCCAGAGTGTGGGTCATGGGGTCATGGAGGCTGTGTTGAGAAAGTGAGATTTGAGCAGCGTTTTCAGTGTCTGCTAGCAGACATCTGGGGAGGAGGAGGAGGCATTTTCAGCATGAGGCCTGAGAACAGGAGTGTGCTTCTGAGTTCAGGGAACAGCAAAGAAGCCTGTGTGCCCAGCGTGGAGTGAACAGGAGGAGGACCACTGGAGAGGAGGTCGGATCGCGCCGAAGGGCCATGCTGGCCGTTGTAAGGATGTTGGCCTTTACTCTAGTGAAATGAGGAGTCTTTACCGGGTCTTGAAGAAGAGACAGTATGGCTTGATTTATCTTTTGAAATGATGGGTCTGGATAACATGTAAAGAGTGAAGTGGGAGCAAAAGATGGAAGCAGAGACACCACTTCAGGAGAGAGGATTGCAGTAGCCAAAACCGGATGCGGTAGCTGGTGGCAGTGCAGGTGGTGACAAGGGTGGGACAAGGATGTCCCTTGCCAGTCGGCCTGACGGGTTGGATGTGGCTTGTGAGGGGACAGGAGCTAAGATTCTGTCCTAAACAACTAGAAGGATAGGATGGTCATCGGCTGAGGAGAGGCAGCTGTGGGTAGAGCATGCGTCCGTGTGAGGGCACAGAGTTCGCTTTGGACATTCAGTTCAGAATTTAAGGTGCTCACTGGATATCCGTACGGAGATGCTGAACGGGGGGGCCGACATCAAGAAGGAAGTCTGAGCTAGAAATGTCAGCTTGAGGGTCTTTGGCAAGTGGTGGCTACTTAAAGCCATGAGACTGGATGGTCCCACCAGGTGAGTAGAGATGGAGGAGAGAAGCAAGAGGAGGAGCGGAATGAGGACTGACGTCCGGCAGCGCAGCCGCGCTAAGAGATCTGGGAGAGGAGGAGGGACCTGCAAGCAGCAACACTGGGGAAGAGCCTCTCCTGGAGGCGCGTGGAGAGTGTTTGGAGGAGGAGGGAGTGGCCATCTGCGCCCAGGGTGTGACAGTCCTGGGAGAAGACTCGGCAGTGGCCCCTCACCTAACTGTGTGGGGTCGTCCTGCAAGAGTGGTGGGGACACAACCTGTCCCAAGTGATCTATTTCTAACACTTTTTCCTAATAGTTGTTCTTCGTGGGATTTTAGGAGACCTGATGGATCCCAGCTTTGCTTTCTCCTACTCATAGTTGCAACTGCTCAGGAGCTGGGCAGACGGCAGTCTGTTCAAGTAGGTGGTTTTAACTGTGAGGAAGTAATGGGTTTGCCAGTGGCCCCTGCATGGAAGACAGCCCAGCCCAAGGCGGGCCTTTCCAGCAGGGAGCAGGACCGGAAGCTCCAGGCTCCAGGGCACAGAGGGAATGTGTGCTTTCTGCGGTGCTTGCAGACACCGGCAAACAAGGTGGGGAGAGGCTGGGCTGGCCTGTTCATGCCTTCCCTCGGACCAGCCAGCCTGGGCAGAAGAATGAGGGGCAGAGAAGGCCCCGGTGGGGTCCTCCAGAGAAGGTCCTCCACATGGAGACCATGACGTGGGCCTTGTAATCAGTACTGATTTGTACATTCTAGTTTGCAAGGGGATATTCCTCATCTTCTCTGGGGTTCCCGGGTCATATTCTAAGTAACCTTGCCACCAGGAGCCCTGTGGTGTACAGTGGTTCAGTTATTGTTGCTACAAAATAAGCCTCCCCAAAACTAGTGACAGAAAACCATTTTCGTAGGCCCACAGGTTTGGTGTTAGGAGCTTGGACAGGGCAGAGGACTGGGTAGTCCCTGCTCCGTGACTTCTGCGGCCTCTGCCGGATTTCTGAAATACGAGGTAGGGTGGGTGGCTTGAATGACTGGAGGCTTCTTCATTCGCGTGTCCGGTGTCTGCCCGGGGATGGCTAGCAGCCTGGGCTCAGCCAGATGGTAGACTGGGCCACCCATGTGGCCTGGGGCCTGAATGCGGCCTGTGCATCCCACAGAGTGGCGGCTGTGTTTTCAGAGAGAGTTTCCCTGGAGGAAGCATCTGGAAAACTATGTTCGGAGAGTGTTAGGGGAAAGCTGCGAGGCCTTTCCTGCCTGAGCTGTGGAAGTTGTGCAGTCACATTCTACCAGACTGTTGGTTACAGCACCGAGGCACTAGGATTGGTCCAGCTGCAGAAGGGGGAGGTTGCTGGGGGTGGCGGAGGCTGTCAAGTCCCATCATGAAGGAGCAGGCATGGTGTGGTGCTGAGTAGGATGGTGCAGTTACGTTTGGGAATAATTCCTGGCATATAGTTAATGCTCAGTAAGTGTTTGTTAAAGAGATGAATGAAAGACCATAGAAATGAGTATATCCAGCCGTGTATCCCGTCTGCCACATGGAGGCGAAAGCCTTATGATTTGAACGAGGCATTCTGCTTAAATGGTTAGTTCACCCAGAGAAACTGTCATGTTTTTCTACTAAGTCATACTTTTTTTTTTTTTAAAGATTTTATTTATTTATTTGACAGAGAGAGATTACAAGTAGACAGAGAGGCAGGCAGAGAGAGAGAGAGAGGGAAGCAGGCTCCCTGCTGAGCAGAGAGCCCGATGCGGGACTCGATCCCAGAACCCTGAGATCATGACCTGAGCCGAAGGCAGCGGCTTAACCCACTGAGCCACCCAGGCGCCCCCTAAGTCATACTTTTTAAAAGAGCATTTTGTTAAAACAAATATGCATAATATTTACTGGGATTTTTTCCTCATATTTATTCCCATATTCAGATTTGAAGGAAGATTCTTTTAAAGTATTTCGGATATAGTGTTGTTGTTTTTAATCACTATTAATGATCTGAACCCTGACCTTCATTTTCCTTAGGGCGTACATGCTTTTCCGACTTATTTTATGCATCTTTCCCTTCCTCCTTCCCTCCCTAGCCTCCTCCTCCTCTCTCTTTCTCTCCCTCATATCTGTTTAATGTAATTTTTAAACTTTCTTTCAATTACTGTGAAAAATACACAACATAAAATTTGCACTTTACCTCTTTTTAGGTGTCCTGTTCACTGGCATTAAGCACATTCATACTGTTGTGTAGCCATTGCCACCGTACACCTGGAACTTTTCCATTTTCTCATTCCATTTTCTCAGACAGAAACTCTTCACCCTTTCTGGCTATGTGAGGAAGGCTAGAAAGAAGCCATTCCCTGCCCGCCCCTCTGCCTTACGTTCAGATCTCCGCTTACCATGGTCTTCACTTTACCAAGAAAAATTTGATCTCCGCTTGGCAGGAAAGCTGTGTGTCTGTTTATACAAAATACACTTGTAACACGGCTGTTATTTATTAGTTGAGTGCTCCGTAGATGCAGTTATGTAATATGGAATATATGGAAATTTCACCTTTCTTCCCAGCAGAGGGCAGGCTCCACCTCTAAACAAAGTCACTTGTTCTTCGGAATCTGTAAACGAGGCAGTATTTGGATTTGTTCAGCAATCTCTGTTAATACTGTTGCTTCTTTTTAAAAAATAAATATTAACAGGCAACACACATATGTGCAGTATGCTTGTTTGGGCATTAGTGATATTAAATAATTTACCTTAAGGACTCAGGGCAAATTTTGTTGTCATAGACCTGGACCGGTTAAGATTGTTGTTGACCTGTCCTTGTCAGAAGCAGTATTTAATTCTCACGTGACTAGCACACCTCTCCTCACATCTCTAGAATTTTGAGAGACTACGTATTCAATGAGAAATAAGTATGCTTCTTGGACGTGCTTCGGCCCAAGGTCCAGATAGTCATGTCATAATTTAACTACTTTGTATATAGTGTAAAACTAGGCAGGAGGATTTTTAAAATTTTTTAACTTTTAAAATTCAAGTGCAATTAACTTACAGCATTATGATAGTTTCAGGTGTGTGACAGAGTGATTCAACAGCTGTACGCCTTACTCAGTGCTCCTCATTACGTGTGCTCTCAGTCTCCTTCACCTCTTTTACCCCTCCCCCACCCGCTCCCCTCAGGTAACCACCAGTTCTCGATAGTTAAGAGTCTGGTTTTTGGTTTGTCTCTTTTTTCCCCTTTGTTCATTTGTTTTGTTTCTTAAATTCCATATATGAATAAAATCATACAGTATTCGTTTTTTTCTGATCGACTCATTTTACTTAGCATAATACTCTCCGGGTCCTTCCACATTGTTGCAAATGGCAAGCTTCATTCTTTTTTATGGTTGAGTAACATTCCGTCATATGTATACTACACCTTCTCTATCCATTCATCTGTTGATGGACTCTTGGGATGCTTCCAAAATTTGACTATTGCAAATAATATTACACAAACATAGAATTAGTGTCTTTTTGAATTAGTGTTTTTGTTTTCTTTGGGTAGATACCCAGTAGTGGAATTACTGGATCATTAGTAATTCTATTTTTAATGTGTTGCGGAACCTCCGTACCATTTTCCACAGTGGCTGCACCAGCTCCTCTCTCACCAACAGTGCCTGAGGGTTCCTTTTTAGGAGGACTGGTTTTTAAAGGCATAAGGCAGTATCTCCATTTGTGGCAAGTTACAGCACAAGGTAAGACAAATACATGGAGGCATTCCACGCAAAATCGGCAAACTGGACTTGTAGCCCATTGGCCCACACTCCTCAGAGAAGCTGCTGAGACTGTGTCCGCTATGGTTCACACCTGTTTTCATTAGTCGTGGTCTCACCATTGCCATCTTGATCTTTTGGTGACTCATCGCACCCCCCCGCCCCCCTGCCGCCCTGTCCTTCCAGTCCTCCACATCTCAAGTGCTTTTACAACTGCTGCTCCTTAGTCAGCAAGCTGCCCTCATTTTTACTGCTTCTCTAAGCATTTCTTTTACAGTCCCCTCCCCCGCCTTAATTGAAATTTGGCTGTCCTTTAGGATCTCCCCTTCTCCTGCACCCTTTCACATGGTAGCTATTCATTCTCCCACATTTCTGTGTTTTTAGGGACCGGGGGATGAAATTTTCGTGAAGGTGGCTATATATTTATCATGTGCAACAGAATTACTTGTGAGTAAAAGGGGCCCTTTTCTTTATGCAGGGAGGGACAGCAGGCATAAACTGGGATTTCCTGGGTAAACTGTTTATGGGCACTGTTTTAGTGTTCTGTTACTGCATAATAAATTATCACAAAGTTAGCAGCTTAAAACAACAGACATTTGTTATTTCCGTTTCTGTGTGTCAGAAGTCCAGGCAGTGGCATGACTGGATTCTCTGCTCTGGGTCTTGCTGGGCTGAACTCAGGGTATCAGCGAGGTTGTAGTTATCATCTGGGTTGTGGGGGGGTCCTCTTGCCAGTTCACTGGTTGGCCGAATTCATTTTCTCGTAGGTATGGTATCGAGGTCCCCGTTTTCCGGCTCGCTTCCAGTCAGGGAGGGCTCTCAGCTCCCAGAGGCCACCTGCAGTTCCTTGCCACGTGGCCCCCAGAGGCAGTTTACAAAATCGACATTTGCTTTCTTCCAGGCCAGTTGGAGCCCGTCTCCCTGACTTCCTCTTCTGTAACTCATCAGGAAAAAATGCTGCTTTTAAAGGGCTCACCTGATGAGACCAAGCCCATCAGGGTAGTCTCCCTTTTGCCATGTAACATAATCAAAGGCGTAATAGTGTTCATCATCTTCCCAGGTCCCAGTTACATTCAAAGGGGAAAGGATTCTCTGAGGATAAAGGTTGCTGAGAGTCAACTTGGAATTCTGCAGGTGTCATTCATCCTGGTCATATTCTTCCCTTTCTGCCTTGCCGCTTCTAGACTACCTTGGATCTCTAGGATCAAACAGCTGCATCAGTGATAAGCAAGATACAGCCTTAAGGCTGGAACCATTTTAGCTCTAACACCACCCCACCCCCCGTCTTCTTTTCTGATTGCAGTTATCTTTTGGGTCATTTCCCTTCACTCCGGGATGGACTGGTACCAAAACTGTGGTCATGTGACTTCAGTATCTATAGAGTCAAACTCTTCAAGACACTGACCATCGAGTTTCTTGACTTCTTGACTCTGACAGTCTTCTCCCGCCTGAGCCTCAGCCATCCACTCCCTCACCGCACCCTGGACCCTCTCACCACCTCTAACCGCTCTACCTCAGAGCCACTAATGTAGACACCCCACGCCGTGTTGCTCCCCCTTGTCATTCCCGCTGACTTGCTCAACTACTCTTGCTCTAAGACCATCCCGGTCTTCCTTCCAACCGCTACTCCACGGACTTGTCGGCGTTCTCAGTCGGCTCTCCTTTCTTTTCTCCTTACTGTTGCAGAAATGGTGCTGCTTTTTTGCACTATAAGCTCCATCGTCCTGTGGCTTTTTTTTTATCCATATCTCAGTCAACTAAATTCATGGATGAATTAATCTGTCTGCTTTCTCTTAACTCTTTCTGGAGAAAGCCATACAAAAGGGCAGACTAGTGTTCCCATAAATTCATGATCGCCAACTTCATATTGACTCTCAGCATTGCAATACTGTTCTCTGATCACCTTGCTTTTCCGTTCTTCGCGATGGTCAATTAAAGTTGTATAGGAATAAAGTTCCCTTTTAAAAAACCATCTACACCCACTCTTGCCTCTCTTTCAAAGGATGTCTCCTTTCTTACTACTCAAAGAAAACAAAAGTCATTGGGCAGGAATTCCCTTAACTTTTTGGTTCTGAGTTCACTCACTCATTTATATTTATTCAACAAATTCTTTTTTTTTAAGATTTTATTTATTTGACAGAAATCACAAGTAGGCAGAGAGGCAGGCAGAGAGAGAGAGAAGAGGAAGCAGGCTCCCTGCTGAGCAGAGAGCCCGATGCGGGGCTCGATCCCAGGACCCTGAGATCGTGACCTGAGCCAAAGGCAGAAACTTAACTCACCCAGCCACCCAGGCCACCCCTATGCAACAAATTCTTATCAGGTACCTGCTGCATAGCAGATGTATGGTGAAAACTATGAAACATCACTGAAAGTAATTAAAGAAAACCTAAGTAAATAGAAAAACCCACACACATTCATAGATTGAAAGACTTAGTATTGTTATAAGGACAATACTCCTTAAATTTATCTACAGATTCAATGCAATTTCCATGGGAATCTCAGCTGCTTTTTTGCTAACCCTATAAGCTGATCCTAAAATTCCTATGGATATGCAAGGGACTCAAAATAGCCAAAACAATCTTGAAAAAGAAAAACACAGATGGAGAACTCACACTTCCTGTCTTTAAAACTTGTATCAGTAATAAAATAGTAATCAAGACATTGTAGTACTTGCATGAGGTTAAATGTATAGATAGATTAATGGGACAGAATTGAGAGTTCAAAAATAAGCCCTTACATTTGTTGTTGATAGATTTTTCAGCAAGGGTGACAGGACTATTCAGGAGCAGAAGAATATTTTTTTCAAAATACGGTGCTAGGGTCTCCTGGGTAGCATCGTTAAGCATCTGCCTTCAACTCAGGTCATGGGATCAAGCCCCACATAGGGCTTTCTGCTCAGTGGAAAGCCTGCTTTTCCCTCTCCCACTCCCCCTGCTTGTGTTCCCTCTCTTGCTGTCTCTCTCTCTGTCAGTTGAATAAATAAAATCTTAAAAAAAAAAAATGGTACTGGGACAATGGATATCTGTATGCAAAAGAATGAAACCAGATTCCTACCTAATACCATACAAAAAAATTAACTCAAAACCTAAATGTAAGAGCTAAAACTACTCTTAGAACAAAACATAGGCATAGATTTTTGTGACCTTGGGGTACACTGTACCTTCCTAGATAATGATACTAAAAGCACAAGCAACAGAAGAATAATAGGTAATTGAACTTCATCGAAATTAAAAAGTTGATGCTTCAGAGAACACCATCAAGACAGTAAAAAGGCAATTCACTGAAAAGGAGGAAATACTTGGAAATCATATATCTGATAAGGGACTTCTATCCAGAATTACAAGGAATTCTTAAAACTCAACAAAAACCACCAAATAACCCAATTTAAACATGAGCAAAGGTAAAGTAGAGTGGTGGTTACCAGGAGCTGGGGGTGGGGGAAAGAGAGAGAGTTGTGTGATCAGTACAGAGTTTCAGATTTGCAAGATGAACAGGTTTGGGAGATCCGTTTCACAACAGGGTGAATGTACTTAACACGACCGAAGTTATGGTTGAGATGGCCAGTTTTCCATCGTGGGGTTTTACAATGAAAAAAAAAAAGTAAGTTAGCTTTAGGGGGAACGTGGGTAAAGGATCTGAATAGACATTTCATCAAAGAAGATACACAAATGACCGATAAGCACATGGACGAGAAGCTCAGTGTCGTCAGTCATTAGGGAATGTCTACTCAGAGCCGTGTGAGATGCCACTTCATCCACACCACAAGGGTTAAAAGAAGAAAAGATTGACAATAACTGGTGGTGATGAGAACGTGAAGAAGGAGGAGCCCCGGTCATACTGGTGATAGGAATGTGAAATTTATCCACTGTGGAAAACCAGTTTAGTAGTTCCTCAAAATGTTTAACATAGTTACGATGTGGTCCGGCACTCCCGGGTGAGAATTGAGAATTCTCCTTTGGGAATTGAAAATACACGTGCACACAAAAACTCGTTTATGATTGTTCATAGCAGCATTATTCAAAATAGCTGAAAAGTGGAAAAACCCAAATATCGGTCAACTGAAGAATGGATGAGCACAATATATGTCAATATAACGGACTATTATTAGACAAGAAAAGGAAATGAAGGACGGCTCCATGCTAAAACATGGACGAACCTTGAAACTGCCAAGTGAAAGAAGTCAGACACAAAATGTCACATACTGTATGACTCCATTTATGTGAAATGTCCAGAATAGGCAAATGCAAAGAGACAGAAAGCAGATTGGTGGTTGCCAAGGGTTGGGGAGAGGGAGGTGGGGGGTGTGACTGCCAATGAGTATTGGATTTCTTTTCGGGGTGAAGAAAATGTTCTGAAATGAGATATTAGTTATGGTTGTACAACTCTTTCAGTATACTAAAAACCACTGAATTGTAATGTTAAAAGGGTAATTTTATGGTATGTAAATTATATCTCAATAAAGCTATTGGTTTGTTTGTTTTTTTTTTAACTTGGTCAGGGAAAGCTTTTTTGAAGAAGTGACATTTAAACTGAGATTGGAATGACTAACTTGAGGTTGGTGGTTATAAATTCAGAGTCTGACCAGTCAGCAGAGTTGGGTATTGACTTCCCCAGTGTGTAGAGGGTGGAGGGGCAGAGTGAATCAAGTCGGGATTTAGATAGTATGACCAAGGGAGAGAGCTGGCAGGGGGTGGTTGGAGAGCGTGCAAGGAAATGATTATAGTAATGGGCCATGGTGTGTAGGGGATTAAAGGAGAAATGAGGCCTTGAGGGAGACGAGGGACCAGGGGAAAGTGGTAGGCTCTGTGAAGAAGAGGACTGGTTGGCATTGAAGTTGTGTTGGAAGCGGGTCCTTGGAGAAGTGAGCTACACGGGCAGCAGTTTGTAGGAGAGTAGGGTGCTTGCGATCGAGATTTTCGGCGATGCACAGTCATTGGCAGTAACATGTTCCAGGATGTGACTGTGAGGCTGGTGGCTGATGTCGAGGAGGGGAAAGGTTGTCGAAGGTGATTTCAAGGGAGAGCAGTGTATGAGTTTCCTATAGCTGCCAGAACAAATTATTACAGACTTGGTGACTTAAAGCAGAAGCTCTGAATACCATAGATTTGAAGTCAAGATGCCCACACTCCCTGTGGAGACTCTAAGGAAGAATCCGTTTGTATTCGAGGTCTCCAGAGAAACAGAATCTGGACATGTATTATGTATATTTATACGTATATATTATATAAGGGGATTTATTATAAGGAATTAGTTCATGCAGCTATGGAGGCTGACAAGTCTCAAGGTGTGCAGGTTGACTCAGCAAGCTGGAGACCCAGGAGAGCTGGAGGTCGCGTGCCAGGGTCGGTCTGACAGCTTTGGAACTTGGAGAACCATTGATGTCTGCGTTCTGGCTGACGGCCTCCAAGCCCAAGAAGAGCACGTTTCCATTCAACTCTGAAGACAGGAAAAAGCCAGCATCCTAGTTCAAAGGCAATCAGGCCAGAGGAATTCTCTCTTATTTGGGCCAGGTTCAGCCTTTTGCTCTACTCAGGTCTTCAACTAATTGGATGAAGCCCTCTCGCATTAGGGAGGAGATTCTGCTTTACTTGGTCTACCAACTTATATGTCAATCTCATCCAAAAACACCCTCACAGGATCACTCAAAATAACGTCTGACCAAATATCCGGGCATCTCATAGCCCAGCAAGTTGACATGAAATTAACCGTTGCACCATTCTTTGCCTGCTCTCACTTCTGGTGGTTGTTGGCATTTCTTGACCTGTGGTTGCATCACTGGTCACATGCCCCCTTCCTCTTCTTTCTCTTTTCTTTTATTGTCTATTTTATGAGGATACAGCTCATTGCATTTGGGGCCACCCAGATAATTTAGGATAAACTCTTTGTCTCAAGATCCTCAGCTTAATTGTGTTTTGCCATTAATGGTTCTGTTCACCTTTTTTTGCCATCTCGGGCGATGTTCTCAGGTTCCAGAGATGAGGATGTGGATGTATCTTTGGGGCCCGCCATTCAACCCACTATAGTATATGGGAAAGGTCAGCTCTGTGGATGTTGGAATCAGCAGGAATTGTGGCCATTGTCATGTTGGACTCCACTACAGACAGATACTTAGCATTTTGGTCTGATGATGTGACATTCAAAACTGGGTTGTTGTTTTTTTTAAAAAATTTTTTTATGAACATATAATGTATTGTTAGCCCCAGGGATACAGGTCTGTGAATCGTCAGGCTTACACACCAAAACTGGGGTTTTAAGGCAAAGGAAGCATGATGTGAGAGCAGCAGGAGATTCTAGGAGAATTTCAGCAGTTTGAGGGTCTGAGAGAGAAAGCAGCTGCCTCTTGAATGGCCACAGGGACAGCTGAGCCGTCGGGGAAAGCAGATGTCCTCCCAGGTGAGAAGGTGGAGTAACGCTCGGAAAAGAGAATTCTCTGCCAGAGAGGGGAGATGGGCTGCGGACTGTGAAGGCACGTAGAATGAAGTCCAGGATTAGTGTGATATGGGGCCGTGGGAGGGTATTCCCGGGTCTTATGGGAGCAAGCGTCGGAGTGGGAGTCTTGGATTTCTGACAAACATGCATGGTGTGACAACCTTATGACAAAGCTCGTGCTGGAAGCAGTTACAGGTGGCGTCCAGCGCAGACCGAGGCGCTGCCCCTAGTGCGAGTCGGGAGAGGGCTTGCCAGGCACTCGCAGAGCCCTGGTGCCCGTCTTAGCTCCTGTCCCTGTGGTATGAAGCCTGCGGAGAAGTGCCCTATAGTTCTCCTGGCCTCTTTGACCAAGATGCGCCCTCTGAACCTTGGCCTCTGTGGTGCCATCTGAGAAGGAGAAGGGAGGCGCTGGAGAGAACAAACAGGCTGGAGATATCCTGATAGCAGTTTTCAGCATTTTCAGTAGGTTGATCGGGAGTTTTAAATACGGCTTTTTTCAGCATCTGAACATTGCCCCCGCTCTACTATGGTATTTGGATGCACTATTTATTCTTAAATCCATTTACAGCTGCAAAAGTGCTGAGTTTGAAAGCAGAACATTTGAAATGGACCCAGCTGTTTAAAAAGATGGTTGCTTATCAACGAAAGTATTGGTGTAGAGTTTATGAACAATAAGGCTTTTTTTTTTTTTTTTCAGCCAGCTTGATTATTCTTAGAGCGAAGAGATCACAGGGAGGTTTTCCATTGCAGAGAAACATGACTTAACCCAAACATTGCTTCAAATTAGCGGTTTCCTCCCACGGACCTGACTCCCCACCCCCTCCACCCGCCACCCGCCCCCAGCCCGGCAGCCTTTTCTCCTGCTTTAGATCTTTTCCAATTCTTACAAGTGGCAGCCAGAGCTGAACTGCAGAATGTGTCCCCTGCTTCCCTGTGTGGGTCCATATGACCCTGTAGTGTGGATTAACTCACATACATCAGGGATTGTTGCCTGTATAAACTGGTGTTTTCTGAAGCTAGTGGTGCAGACTTAGGGTAGAACCGTTTCTCTATAGAAGTTTAGTACATGTGGGGGTATGTTTGTTACCTTTGCTCTCCATTTAGTGACTGCAGTAGGTTCAGTGATGGGATGTTCATGTGTTAGTGATGAAACCTTTTGATGAGCTCTGATAAACCAGATATTGTGTTCCGTGGCATCTCTCCTGAGCCATGTTTTCTTCTCTTCAGATGCCATCCCTCTGTTTTCACACAATTCCAGATTTTTAAATGATCCCCCTAGACATGGATCGATCTCTGCAATTCTTAATTCCAGCCCAGGCTTCTTATCCAGGTTAAGACTCATCTATTGAATGATCTAATGGACATTTCCCTCTGGAAGTCTCACTGGCTTTTTGGTCAATACATAATTCTAATAATTTTTCCGTCAATTTTCTTGGACTTCTAAGTTGGCACCTGTATCAACTATAGGAAACAGTAACTTTGTAAATTTAACCTCTTTGTGTTGGTAGGAACTTCTAGAGTAGTGTTTCCTAAATTTATCTGAAAAGAATCAATTGGGGAGCTTATTAAATATACAAAATGCAAGGCCTCTACCCCTGGGAATTTTATCTTTGTAGGTCTGGGTTGAGGCAGAAGAACCTGTTTTGTTTTATTTTATTTTTTAAAACAAGTAGTCCAGGAAAATTTAATTTTTTTTTTTTTAAATCTTTAGGCAAGTTTGGGAAACCCTGTTTTGGAGCAGTACTGAGTAATAGTGGTGGTATTCTCGGGTTCCTGACTTCGGTGTGTTTGTATCATGGATGCTGTTCGTGGACTCCTGGCTCTCCTCCCGCCCTGACCTGTAGCTGTATTTGTGACGACCTCTGCAGATAACGGTTATCCAGGAGTAGTCACACAGTTGGTGATCTAAGCCAGGCAAAGATCTCTCTGCCCTGGTCATCCTTCCAAACACATTTCTTGTGCCTGTTCCATTCCAGGCCCCGGAAAGTAGGGCTGTGCACAGAGGTACATGCAGGTCTTGGTTTTCCCACCCCCAGCCTCTCTTTCTTGGGACTCTGTCTGTCAGTCTGCTTCTGCAGGACTCCGTGCTCTGCTCCTTTTGGTTTTAGCTGACTAGGCCCTTTGTTTGCCAAAACCTGAAGTATCAGTCACACTTCCTTGTTCTGTCCTGCCAGGTAGCCTGTCACTGCCTTTGAGCCAGAGCTCTGGCTCCTCTGTGTGTACTTGTAAACCAGGTGATTTATTACATCCTGAAGTTCCCTTTTAGGGGGTCCTGTTGTGAAAGCCTTTACAGTTATGTCTTTGGTCTGGGACTTTTATTTATATGCTTGGCTCACAGGCAGCCCTCTACAGTACTGAACTGTTTGAGGTGCGTGTTCTACCGTGTTTCTTACCTTTCTGTCTTTGAGTCTATTGTTCAGGCTGCCTTTTTCCTCCTCTCCTCCCCACTTTGCCACCTTCTGCAGAGCCTTTGCGATTCGGCTTAGCTGCTGCCTCTCTCCCTGGGCCCCCAGGCTGATGGATACGTCTGCCCGTGCTCTGCTGTGGCACCTGAGCGCCCTCTCCACTTTCCCTGCAGCTGCATTTGCTCGTTTGTCTGTCTGTTCCATTACATCCCCCGGTCTCAGTGTGTTATTAGCCCTTACACCTCCGTGCTTATTAAAGAGCTTTCTTTTTTTTTTTTTTAAGATTTTATTTATTTATTTGACAGACAGAGATCACAAGCAGGCAGAGAGGCAGGCGGGGTTGGGGGGGAAGCAGGCTCTCTGCTGAGCAGAGAGCCTGATGCAGGGCTTGATCCTAGGACCCTGAGATCATGACCTGAGCCGAAGGCAGAGGCTTAACCCACTGAGCCAACCAGGCGCCCCTAAAGAGCTTTCTAAAAGTTGGCATTTCCTATTTGTTCCAGTTTTTAAACCACTTTTCGTCATGAACATGTTCATTTTAGGCCCACCCGACACTTACGAGGGTGATAAGATCCAGTTCTGGAAGGAATGTGGAGAAGAATATTCTAGAAGACTCTTGGCAGGAGTGTGAATGGATACATTTGAAAAATAAAATTTTAAATGACTATAACCCTTGACCCAACAATTCCCCTTCTAGGAATTCTTCCATAGAAACATTTGTACCAAGTGTATTAGGATTTCTGTATGAGGCTATCATATCAGCGTTATTTGTCATAGCCTACCTCTCCCTGCCCCCCCACCAAAAAAGGAAATGGCTAAAATATCCAATAGTAGCAAAACAGTTAAATTTGTTATGGTGTGTACATAACTTTACCTATGAAATTCTGTATATGTAGCAGTCAAAATAGGTGAAATCGATTTTTGTATACAGATACAGAAAGAAGTCTGTAATATATCCCATTCTTTCTCCTCAGAGAGAACCTCTATTTTGATTTTGGTGTTTAGCATTTCCATTCATATTTGTGTATTTTTTGTTATACGCATCAGTGTGACTATTGAATATATAGCGTGGTTTCTTATATTTTTAAAATTATCAAAAGAGCATCCTAGTGCATATATATTTTTTTCCTGCAGCTTCCTTTTTACTTGCATTTTTTTTTTGAAATTTCAAAAGATGATTTATGGATACTTGCATTGTTTTTTAAATGCTCTCCATGTGTTGATGTGGTTATTCTTAATGCCATTTAGAATTCAATTCTGTTAATATACCACATTTGATTTACTCTCCTATTGATTGACATTTAGCTTGTTTCTGATTTTCTACGTTTCCAAACAAATTTTTAGTGGATTTTCTGGTACAGGTCATTGTGTGCAGGGTGGAACTTTTCTAGGGTCTGTTTTTAGGAGTGGAACCAAGGGCCCGTGGGTTCAAGGCCCATGCATCTTCAGGTTTACTGGGTATTTCAAAATGGCTTTCCCGGGTGACTTGACCCCGTATACTCCCACCAGCCCTGTATGAGCTTTGTGTTTATCTGCCTCTTCATTTATAAAGAATATATTACTTCTGGGGTACTTCAGGTCATGATCTTAGGGTCCTGGGATGGAGCCCTACATTGGCTCTCTGCTCAGCAGGGAGTCTGCTTCCCCCTCTCCGCCTGTCTCTCTGTCTACTTGTGATCTCTGTCAAATAAATAAATAAAGTCTTAAAAAAAAAAAAAAAGAAGAGCGGTATCTGGATTGAGCAGCAGATCGCTCGAGCTCCTCTTTCAGGTGAAAAAGAAGACAGATTTGTAGGAATTCAACATCAACAGACCAACATTCCTGGGGATGCCATGATCGCCAGGGCAGTATTTATGGCTCCCCACATACCGAGCCCGGGGGTGACAGGAGCACTCCTGAAGCACAAACAACTGCTCCATTAAATGCAGGAAATTAAAACGGAAAAAGTTGTCTCCACAATAGCTAAACTGTGCGAAGAGCCAAGATGTCCGCTGACAGACAAGACGAATGGATAGAGAAGATGTGGTCTGTGTACACAAGGGACTATCACTCAGTCATCAGAAGGGGTGAACACTTACCATTTACGTCAACATGGATGGAACTGGAGGGGATTATGCTGGGTGAAATAAGTCAGTAGGAGAAAGACAGTTATCCTACGGTTTTACTCATAGGTGGAATATAAGAAATAGCACAGAGGATCACAGGGGAAGGAAGGGAACACTGAACGGAAGTCATCAGAGATGGAGAAAAGCCATGAGGGACTCTTAACTACAGGAAACAAACTGAGGGTGGCTAGAGGGGAGGTGGGTGGAGGACGGGGTGATTGGGTGATAGGCATTAAGGAGGGTGATTGGGTGATGAGCACTGGGTGTTCAACTGATGAATACAACTGATGAATACAACTGATGAATTACGGAACTCTACACCTGATGCTAATGATGCTAATGAAGTCCCATTCGTCTTGTCTGTCAGCGGACATCTTGGCTCTTCGCACAGTTTAGCTATTGTGGAGACAACTTTTTCCGTTTTAATTTCCTGCATTTAATGGAGCAGTTGTTTGTGCTTCAGGAGGCTAATTGAATTTAAACTAAAAAAAAACCAAACAAACAAAAAAAAGAAAGCAAAAAAAAAGGAAAGAAAGAAAAGAAAAAAACCTGAAAAACTTGTGAATGCATACAGACAGAAACACATTTCAAGGCCAAACTTTGCTCCTGAGTTGTCCTAACAAGCTGGCCTGAGTGGAAAGTATTCAGTTTTATGTGGGAGTTGACACCCTTCACAGTATACACAACAGTGAAAATCCTGCCCTGAGTCGCGGACTGCCCTACAAAACATCAGTCTGACACCATGGGTAGACCCTTCTTCCTCTGTAGCTTTAACTGGCAGCTCACAGTCCCACGTTCTTCAAACAATATGTTAAGAGTTGTGCTGCTCCATAAGAGAATTAGAAATAATAATATTCTTTTTTTTTGTTTTAAGATTTTATTTATTTGACAGACAGAGATCACAAGTAGGCAGAGAGATGGGGAAGCAGACTTCCTGCTGAGCAGAGAGCCTGATGTGGGGCTTGATCCCAGGACTCTGGGATCATGACCTGAGCCGAAGGCAGAGGCTTACCCCATTGAGCCACCCAGGTGCCCCGATACTGCTCTTCTTTACGCAGCTCTTACCATATCTCTCATTGGACCGGTTGGAACAGCAGTGGTTCCCTTTTTTTGTGGGTTAGGAGGTTGTTGTAACTATAAGCACATTTCGGAAGCCATATGTGAACTAATTACATTTTATCCTCCTAACCACACTTTTATAACTGTTAGAGAGCTAATACTCTTAAATTTTGGAAGAGTAACAAAAATTACCAGGATTACATTTCTCTCGTACAGTAATCCATCAAAATTATACTTTAAGAAATTAAGTTAAACTGGAACTTGGTAATTCCAGTTTTTTACTTTCTGAAGGAGTTATTCTGAAGTCCAAAAATAATATAGCACGAGAGTTATTATGAAATTTTCAAAATAAATTTTTATTAACTTTAATTTAAAAAAAGAAGTGGATATTTTATTTCAAGATGGTGGACTGAGGACCTGCCATAGCTTTTTTCTTGTGCCAAATAGTTAGAAATGATACATTAGAATTTTTAAAATAATCTGCAAGTATACTAGAGGGGGGAAGGAAGGAAAACCCATGCTAGGCTCCAGACTGTGAAGAATCCCCATGAAAAGTACATGGGATCTGTTTGCAAAAGAAAACCTTGGTCCAAAACAAGGTTAAGAAAGTATTGTGGCTCAGGATAAGAATAGCATCTGGAAGAACAGCGGCTACTTTCATTGGGGAGTAGTTGTGATAGGGAGCTGTGAAGGGCTCAGAACAAGTCCAAGAGTGACTGGTACCATTGCATGGTGATGGAGGAGTCTCGGGCAGATGCAGTATCTGCAGGAACTGGGGTTGGAGAGACAGGGCTGAGTCCCAGGTGCTTGATGAAGTCCAGGAGAACAAGAAGCTCCCGGGCTCAGAAGATAGATACAGATCTTTCCCATGAGATGGTACCTCCTGTCCCTCCTTCACTCTCATTGAAAACCCTCCTCCCCTCTGAGCAGGCAGTGCATACGAATAGACCATGTGAACAGAGCCTTGATGACAAAGATGAGCACTTTTTTCTTTCTTTCTTTCTTCTTCTTTTTCTTGAGTAGACTCCACACCCAGTGTGGGGCTTGAACTTAAAACCCTGAGATCAAGAGTTGCATGCTATACTGACTGAGCCAGCCAGGCACCCCAAAGATGAGCACTTTACTAAACATCACCGAAACCAAGAGGAAATAAGAGGAGAGAAGAGAAGACTTCATCTCAGACATAGAATTAATAGAATAAATAGAATTAATAGAATAAATAGATTTTATAATATGTATAGTTGAAAGCTTGGAGAGAGATGGTCAGTTATTTTATCTACCGAGAATAAGTATTGATCTGGGAAATTAAAATTTTGATTGTCAAGGTGAGACTCAGTAGACTAACTGACAGTTTTTCCAGCTGAAGTGCAAATTTATGAGCTGGAAACTAGAGCGTAGAAGTGTTCCTAAGCCCATCATGAGAGGACAAAATAATAGAAAAGAAAACTAAGACTTGGAGGGTAAATGGAGGATTGCCATCTAGTAAGGGTTCCAGAAGGAAACTGAAGAGAATGCAGGGAGATGATAGTTAAAGAAATAAAGGATCCAGTTTTGAGATGGTTGACCAAACACATGCTACCTCTTTCTCCTTCTGCACCAGATCCATTGAAATGATAAAACTTTAAGTTAGATGAATAAATTCCCTTTCAAGATGGAAAAGAAAAGGAATTTTCCAGACCAGACATCTTTAAGCAAAGGAAATATGTATTAAATGAGAAGTTGCAGAAAGGAGTCGCTCACACTGCCTTACACTGTGAGGTCATCACTATTGCCGTGACCCGGAAGCTGCCCTGCCTTCTTTGTCAGAACAGATTCAACATGAGGTCCCCTGGCTAGAAGGCTGCTGCTGGCTAAGATGGTGACTGAACAGTCCTGTGGGAGATGTCTCCATGGCCAAGAGCCATGAATACCCAGAGGAAGCCTAGCACAGCGAAATATCATTAGGAGAACTATACTTTAGCAGGCAGAGCAATGAGAAAAGACACTTTAAAAATAAGTCAGTTTAATTTCCTTAGAGGAGCAGGGCTAGACTTTCATGCTCACTCCAAGAAGCAGAAGTTAGGAAATGGTCAGCAATAATGAAAATGAAGAATGTGGTGGTTGAACAGGCTCATTGGGTAGGCTATAGCAAACTGGATATAGCTGAAGAACAAATCAGTGAACGAAAACAGGGTGAGAAATTCTCTCAAAGCCCAGGATCAAGAGATGTAAGAGTTTGAAACAAAGGTTGAGGCATTTAGGACCGTATGGAAGTTACAGTATTTATCCAACAGGAGTTGCAAGGGAAGAAAATGAGCTGAGGTACGTGAGCCCTTAGGTGGAAAGAGCTGCTAACTGTCGAGAAGAATACATTTTGGAAAAGAAACAATACAAAAACACATACCTGTATTGCAGTGATAACAATGAAGAGAAGTTCACATGAGACACCAGACAGAAAAGATTGAGAATCCAAATGATATTAGACTTCATCGCTGGTGTTAATAGAACAGTGGCACAATGTTTTCAAGATGCTGAGAGAAAATAAGTTGGAACCAAAAATTCTCTCCCCCTGCAAACTGTCTTTCAGTAATGAGGGCACCATAAAAACATTTTCACACTTGAAGGATTTTGACAGCCTTTTACTGAGAGAACTAATTGAAAGATACACTGCAGTAGGGAAAAAAAAATGTATCAAGAAGGTAAGAATAGGATACAAGAGAGAAGAGGAAGCAGAGAAAGCAGGAAAACAATGTTAAACCTAAATAAATATTGGTTGGAAAATAGAAGATGGCTTTTAGTAAGTTGTAACTTGAATCAGCCAAGAGAGCGACATGGAATTATCAGACTGGATCCTGGATTTAGGCCAGTGTTTGGGGTTTGATGCCCCCATAGCATGGGAAGTCTAATGTGGGTCCATTAAAGGCGAATAGAACTGATATTTTTGTAAAGGCTGGGACTTTAGAATGGCAGCCTCCTTGGAAAAGAGGGACTGGAACTACTCCACTGTCCTATAAAAGGTAAAATGGGACTCCCATACAAAAAGAAATCCCTGCTAAAAGTGAACTCGTTACCAAAAATTGTAAGCTCTGTTATGAAATGAGCAGCAAGAGAATCAACAAGTAGGAGTTTTAGTGTGCCAAGAACTGTAGAAGATTCTACATTTAATAAGTTAAAGGGGCGACTGGGTGGTTCAGTTGGTAAACTGTTGGTCTCTTGATTTCTGCTCAGGTCATGCTCTCATGGTTGTGAGATAGAGCCCCGTGTTGGACTCTGTCTCTCTCAAATAAATAGATCTTTAAAACGTTAAAGAAGTAGATTAAGAAATAGAAGTAGATTAAGAATAGTGACATTTTAGAAAGGAATAAGCCAATATGAAAAAGGGCCAAATTGAACTTGCAGAAATAAAAAAATACTAAGGTTAAAGAGGGTTAAATAGCAAATTAGAGACAGCTACAGCAAAAATTAGGGAATGGAAAACATCTGAAGAAACTAACCAGGATATAGAATGTTGAACACAGATATAGGGAAATGGAAAATGTGAAGGGCAATTAAAGAACAGATCTGAAAGATCAGCCAAGAATTCTGTACTTAGCTAGGCTATTCAAGAGCAAAGAAGGAAAAAGATGTGTTTTTGGAAAAAGTCTTAGTGGTTTACCACCAATAAACTGTTGCTGAAGGAATAATAAAATACATACTTTGGGGAAAATATGAATTAAAGCACCAAGGAAGAAATGGGATACAAGAAGGAATGGCACACAGTGGGATTGGTAAATATGGGTAAATGTAAATAAACATTGTGTGTAAAATAATAATTGACTAATTTTGGTGGGTTCAAAGTAACATATAGCGAGAGAACTACTATGACATGAATGTAGTTGAGGCATGAGTACAGGTGAAAGATTTTGAGTTAGAGGATGAGAATACAGATGCTAACTAAGATTGTAGTAGGTATTCATCTTAAAAATAGTAGAGGTTCCTGGCTTGTCTGAGGATTTAATAGGCTTATGTTTCTGCTTGGATCTCCTCAGTGGTGGCTTGGAACTCAGGGTGACGGACTCAAGAGTAATTTGAAGTGAACATGACAGGAATGGCCTCCAAGGCACCAGTCCTGAGCTTTGTGCAAAAGCTTTTGATCTTGATGAAGTCCCAATAGTTCATTATTGCCCTTGCTTCGGTTGTCTTTGGCGATGTTCCTAGGAAGAAGTTGCTGCGGTTGAGGTCAAAGAGGTTGCTGCCCGTGTTCTCCTCAAGAATTTTGATGGATTCCTGTCTCGCATTGAGGTCCTTCATCCATTTTGAGTCTATTTTCGTGTGTGGTGTAAGGAAATAGTCCAATATCATTTTTCTGCATGTGGCTGTCCAATTTTCCCAGCACCATTTGTTGAAGAGGCTGTCTTTTTTCCATTGGACATTCTTTCCTGCTTTGTCGAAGATTAGTTGACCATAGAGTTGAGGGTCTATTTCTGGGCTCTCTGTTCTGTTCCATTGATCTATGTGTCTGTTTTTGTGCCAGTACCATGCTGTCTTGATGATGACAGCTTTGTAATAGAGCTTGAAGTCCGGAATTGTGATGCCACCAACTTTGGCTTTCTTTTTCAATATTCGAGGTCTTTTCTGGTTCCATATAAATTTTAGGATTGGTTTTTCTATTTCTTTGAAAAAAATGAATGGGATTTTGATAGGGATTGCATTAAATGTATAGATTGCTTTAGGTAGAATAGACATTTTCACAATATTTGTTCTTCCAATCTATGAGCATGGAACATTTTTCAATTTCTTTATGTCTTCCTCGATTTCTTTCATGAGTACTTTATAGTTTTCTGAGTATAGATTCTTTGCCTCTTTGGTTAGGTTTATTCCTAGGTATCTTATAGTTTTGGGTGCAGTTGTAAATGGGATTGACTCCTTAATTTCTCTTTCTTCTGTCATGTTGTTAATGTAAAGAAATGCAACTGATTTCTGTGCATTGACTTTATATCCTGACACTTTACTGAATTCCTGTACAAGTTCTAGCAGTTTTAGAGTGGAGCCTTTTGGGTTTTCCACATATAGTATCATATCATCTGCAAAGAGTGATAGTTTGACTTCTTTGCCATCAAATTGAGACTCTTAACATCTAATTGATGAGACTATAGGGAGGGCTAAATGAGCCTTTTTGTGCAAAAGCCCCTGTCAGGTATGTGACACTACATTCTTAATAACCATAGCTCCCAGTTCAGGACAAAAAACGGCAGAAAGCAACCATTACAAGAGTAGACTCAAAGAGTATCTTGACAAAAATGGAAACAAAATGAAATGAGTAAAAGAAAACAAAACCTAAACAAGTAAGAAAAGATAAAGATATAGGGAAAGTAAGAGAATAAATAATAAAACAATGATATAATAAGCTACAGAAATAAATAAAAGTATACTACTACTAGTAAATTAACTAAGTTTTCCAGATAAAAAGCAGCAGTTGTCAAATGGATATTTTAAAAGATTGGACTTTATGCTGTTTATAAGAGACAGTGGGAAAAAAAAGATACAAAAAGTTTGAATGTCAAGGATAAAAAGGACATACAGGCAAAGTACCAATGAAAGAAATTTATTGAAAGTTTATTAATCTCAGAAAATAGATTTCAGGGCAAAAATCTTTACCAGAGAAGGTAAATTGGTACACTGTACACTTTGTATATTTGGTCACAATAAAATTTTTTTTTTTACCAGATATAGTTTGCCAGAGATAAAAAGATGAAGTTAACAATTCCACAGAAATAATACACATTTACTAATGTAGCTATAAAATACATAAATAATATTAATAGGGCACAATAAGAAGTTGAAAAATACATTATTAAAATGGTAATCTTAACACACATCTCTCAGCAATTGTTAGAATCATTAGACAAAAAAACAAACTATGGAAAATTTGAAAGTACCCAATAGTTAATGATTACACATTCTTTTCAAACACACACAAAAAAATTGATCACATTAAGGAAGCCTCAAAAGAGAATTAATATTATATAGACTATAGTCTGTGACTGTAATGCATTTGGCTTAGGAATCAATTCACAGAAAGATGACAAGAAGAAAACCGGTAGATTGGTTATTGAACGTTTAGTTGATAATGAACAAATTCCTAGGACAACCTTACTTACCAAAGCTGGTTCAAGATATAATAAAAAACCCAAATAGTATAATCATTAAAGAATTTGAATGAGTAGCGTAAAAGCTTTACAAAGTAATAAATCAGGCCAAAATGACTTGAAATGAGTCTCTCTCTCTTTTTTTTTTTTAAGATTTTAATTATTTATTTTTCAGAGAGAGCACACAAAAGCAGGTACACACAAGTGTCAGGCAGAGGTAGAGAGAGAAGCAGGTTCCCTGCTGAGCAAGGAGCCTAACCCTGGGATCCTGACCTGAGCTGAAGGCAGCAGCTTAACCCACTGAGCCACCCAGGCATCCCTTGATATGAGTTTCAACAAGCATTCAAAGAAAAGATGAATTCCAGTATTATGTAAAACTTCCCAGATTCCAGAAAAAATAATGAGCATTCCAGTTTCATTCTTGAGGCTAGCATAACCATACCAAAACCTTATGAGGACAGCAAGAAAGGAAAATTACAAGCTGTCTTCATGAACAGGAATGAAAACCTAAAGAAAGTAATATGAAACTGAATCTAGCAGTATATGTGAAAGATAATACATCAGGACCACACTGGTTTTATTCCAGCAATTAAAGATAAATTATTATAACTTAAACAAATTCATAGATTGATTAAGTCCATATAATCATTTCAAAAGATTTACATAAAAGATTTAATAAAACCCAATATCCATCAATAACTTAAGTGCGCACACAAATAGGCCAAAAAACTCTTTTAAACAAAAAACCTTAGCAACCTAATATATTTATAAAAGCTGATAGTATCTATTACATTTACTGTTGAAATTATTTAAGATTATAAATTAAACAAAGAAGCTTGGCTGTCACCACTTCCATTTAGCATTTCATTGGTAGTCCTAAGCAGCATAATAAATACGGAAAAGATGGTTGAATTGAAAGGAAACAAAATTGTCATTATTTGAAGATGACTGTCAGTGTAGGAAGTCTGAAAGAATCTTCTGATAAATCAGTAGAGTTAAAAATTTCTCTGCATCAAAGGGCACAAACCGAACATAGTGAAGAGGCAGATGATGGAATGGGAGAAAACATTTGCATATCGTATATCTGATTAGGGGTTCATATCCAGAATATAGAAAGAATTATAACTCAACAACAAAAAAACAAGTAACTCAATTGAAAAATGGGTTAGGGACTTGAATGAACATTTCTCCAAAGGTGACATAAAAATGGCTAACAAACAGACGAAAGGATAAGTGAATCACTAATTAGGGAAATGCAAATCAAAGCCACAATGGGATATTCTTCACAACTATTAAGATTGTTACTATTTAAAAAAAGAAAAAGTGTTGGTGAGTATGTAAAGAAATTGGAACCCATCTTTGGTGGGCTGTAAAATTGTGCAACCACTATGGGAAACAGCATGGAGGTTTCTTAAAAAATTAAAGATAGAATTACCAACAATTCTACTTCTGGTTATATACCAAAAGAATTGAAAATACAGCCTTGAGACATTTATACACTCATGTTCATAATAACATTATTTACAGTAGCTGAAACTTGAAAGCAACTCAAGTGTCTATTGATGGATGAATGGATAAACAAAATGATTCCATATGGTATACAATGGAATATTATTCAGCCTTAGCGAAGAAAAGAAATTCTGAAACATGCTCCAACACGGATGAACCTTGAGGACATTATTCTAAGTAATAGAAGCCAGCCACAGAAAGGCAAATACTGTATGATTCTATTTATATGAGGTTATCTAACCTTCAGCTCAGGTCATGATCCCCAGGTCCTGGGATCAAGCCCCACATTGGGGTCCCTGTTCAGCAGGGAGCCTTCTTCTCGCTCTCCCTCTACTGCTCCCCCTGCTTGTGCTCTCTCACTCTTTCAGTCAAATAAATAAATAAAATATTAAAAAAAAATAACAAGTGGCAATTCAAAGGGTCAGAAATAATGAAGACACTCTTAAAGAAAATTTTAAGGTACTACTTGAGAAGATATGAGGAAGCTACAGTTAAATCCACATTGCACTGTATGGAGATAGAAATGGAATACTGAGTAGAAAACAAATGAACTATTTATTAAATAGTGGCAAATGATTATCTCTAAAGAATAAAATTGGATTCTTTCCTCATACTTACCAAAAAAGTCCGTTCTAAGTAGAATCAAATTAAGTATAAAGGAGAAAAACTATAAAACTTTAGAAGACAATGTGGGACAATATCTTTATAACCTCAGGGAAGGAATATTTCTTAAGATATAAAAAGCACAAAATTTAAAGGAAAAGATTAGTAAGTCGGGACTACAGTTATGGTAAAGATATCTGGTCATCAAAAACAAGCCTTAAAGTAGGAGTTATCTGTGAGACATAACTTCTGTAGTGTTAAAATACAAAAAATATAAAGAACTCTTATGGGGTGCCTGGGTAGCTCAGTCGGTTAAGTGTCTGCCTTCGGCTCAGGTCATGATCTCCGGGTCCTGGGATCCAGCCACCCTATGGCGCTCCCTGCTCAGTGGGAAATCTGCTCCTCCCTTACCCTCTGCCCAGCCCCCAGCTTATGCTCTCTCATTCTCTCAAATGAATAAATAAAATCTTTAAGAAAAATAAAAGAACTCTTACAAATCAAAAAAAAAAAAAATTTAAAAAAAAAAAGAACTCTTACAAATCAATAAGAAACAGGCAACCTGGTGAAACATTACACCAAAGACAGGACTAGACAGGAAAAGGCATGTCACAGAAGAAACCCAAATGGCTCGTAAACATTCAAAAAGATGCTCAGTCTTTCTGGAGATCAGGGCATTGCAAATTAAAACCACATTGCTATTTATCACCCACTAGATTGGCAAATGTTAAAATATCTGACAATAGTAAGGGTTAGCCAGAATGTGGAGATTTAGGAAGTCTCTCACACAGCTGACGGAGTGGAAATTAGTGTAACCACTTTGTAAAAACAAGTTGGCAGTGCCTAGTAAAATTGAATGTGCGTAACTCACGATCAGGTAATTCCACTCTGATGAAACTCTTACACATGTCCACCAGGAGACGTGGACAAGAACGTTTATAACCACACGGTGAGTGAGAGCGAAAAGAGGGAAACAACCCAAATGTTCATCAGCCATGGAGTGGATATATAAATTATGATGTAATTAAGCAGTGAAATACAATCTGTTGATGAAAAAATGTAGGACTTAGAGTTACATGAATCAATACGGATGATCCGTAACGTAGTGTTAGGTAAAAGCAGCAAGTTGCAGAAAAATGTACCTTAGTCTGTATAGATTTTAAACATATGTTAAATAAATCATGTATTATTTGTACATAATTGCTGAAATGGTAAAATCAAAGACATGATTAATACAAAATCCAGAATCTAGGTTACCAGGAGAGGAGCAGGTGTGGTGGGGGAGGCGGCTGTTAGCACAAGATTCCCCCAGCAAGCTTGAGTGACTGCCATGTTTCTCTTTCTCAGGCAGAATCGTGGGTAGGTGGATATTTGTTTTATAACTTTTTAAACTATACATACACATTTTATACATTCTGATATAGTTTTAAAATATTATAACCTGTACTATTTTTAAGAGATAGTAGGACATGTTTTGAAATTAGGTAATGTGGATTATTGAAGATGCACAAATTTTAAAAATCATTACCTAAGAGTCTGTTGGGAGGAGTTTTCCTTTTCAGGTTAAGGCTTCTTCCTGTATTTATTAGTTTGTGAGTTCAAGTGACGGGAAAGGTACAGAGATGTTAAGTGGTGTCTCTGGCAGAGTGGCATTAACGAGGTCTGTGGAAGGCACCCGTCCCTGCACCTCGGCCGCTTTTCTTCCTTCCTCACTTCTGTAAATATTTAGTGACCAACTGCCAAGCCCTGGGCATTGTCCTAGGGCCCAGGAGCCAGAGAGGCCATGTGCCTAGCTTGGAGCGTCTAGCAGTTTTTGGGTTCGTGCTTACAGGTTTTGTTAATCTTAGCCTCCTAAACTAACGAGATAGCAAAATTCACTTCAGGTCTGTATCATAATTTACTCTTTCTTATCGTTTTAAGGAAGTCATTTATTTACATATTTAGACAACCTAGTTGAATGCATTGTCTGTAACATTTTCAGATTAATATATCCTTTTTGGTCTGGTCCTAGCCCAGTTAATATTCTAATTCCTGTATATATTTATTCTCAGTTTTTTCCCTTTCTGTGCATCTCAAAGCTGTTGATATGTTCTAATTCTTTGGAATTGACTTTGATGTACTAATTTTACCTTTCTGTGTATATTTTTGAGACTCAAAGTTGGATCTGATCTTAAACCTTGACTTTAAAGCAGTATTTTCAAAAGCATTACAAGTATACTGCTAGAGATTATAAGGTGATACGAAGGGAAACATTATTTATTTTAATAATCATGGTATTAATTTAATTTATAATTTTATTATAAAATATGCATATGAAACCTGCGGTTTCATGGTTGTTCTTGCTCAGGATGCAGCTAAAGTCAAGTCTCTATGATAATCCATCTCACAAAGACTGCGTGAACTAATGGCCCGGCTGTTCTCAGACACAGCAAAATATGAAATTAATATCCGGATTACAGATGTAGTGTTTAGTTATAACGGTGAATCAAGGTATTCTCTGATGTCCTCTGTCTCCTACTTGTGTTGTAACTCAAAAAATAAGCATATGTGGTTTGGTGAGGAAGAAGTAATCTAGAAAATTCATTTAGGCCAATTGTTCGAATAACATGTTTTGTTATAGGACAGGGTCTGGACTATAAAGTCGAATGAGACCTAGACCCTGCCTTTCAGGACCACCAGTTTCACAGAGATAGTCACATAGAAAGTGCACCATAGTGTGGAAACGTCCATGGTAAATGGGTAGCTGGGAAATGTGGTCTCTGACTTAACGGAGCCAGGAGGAAAGCCTGCCCAGGGCAAGGCTTCAAAGTAGTCTTGAGAATGGAGCAGGAAACTTACAGAAAACTAGACCGGCAGAGGGCAACATCAGAAAGGCCTATGCCAAGGTAGAGACCTACAGGAACATGGCCTTTGGGCCAAATGACCGCTCATCTCATCATTGATGCTGGCGTGAGGAGAGGTGGGAGCCAGAAATGAAGGCTTTTGTAAGGACCGTGATGGTGCGCATTTAGATCTTATTCTGTAAGGGATTATCAGCCTTTGAGAGGTGTTAGGCGGAAAAGTAACACACGGTCTGGGGCAGTGTAGAAAACAGAAGGATCAAGTCCCATTTCAGCCTGTCATCCGGTAAAAGGATTATATGGAAACCACTTAGAGGGAATGTTTAGAGTTTCTGCCTTATATGACTTTTAGGAAATTAGGCTTCATTTAGATTTTGCCCAGAATTTAATATGTTGAAGGGGTTAGTGGTAGGTGATTTGGAGCCAATATATGAAGTTTCTGAAGAAATTTATATTATTCAGTCTGTATTATTAAAAAGGTATTAACTTTCCCTACATAGTCTTTTTTTTCTTTTTCTTTTAAGATATATTTTGGGAAGAGTGATCCAGAGAGAGCAGGGGGGAGGACAGGGAGAAGAAGAGTGTCTTAAGCAGACTCCATGCTGAGCACAGAGCTCGACATGGGGCTCAATCCTACGACCCTGAGGCCATGACCTGAGCCGAAATCAAGAGCCAGATGCTTAACTGACTGGGCCACCCAGGCACCCTGTCTTTCTCTACCTAGTCTTTTTTTTTTTTTCCCCTTTAAAGATTTTATTTATTCATTAGAGAGAGCACAAGCACAGGGAGAAGCAGAGGCAGAGGCAGAGGGAGAAGCAGGCTCCCCACTGAGCAAGGAGCCTGACGTGGGGCTCAATCCCAGGACCTGGAGATCATGACCTGAGTTGAAGGCATGGCTTAACCATCTGAGCCACCCGGGCCCCTTCTCTACATAGTCTTAAAGGCAAAGACAGTTTGCTTATTTTGTGTATTTAACACATGCGAGCAGCATGTAAAAGTTCAGTGGAGATGCAGTACGGATATGACACACACCACGACAAACAAGTTCTGTTTTTCAGTTGGAGCGGGACATATGGCAGTATGCTGCAGAGTGAGTAGAATGAAATATTTACACCTTTTTGCAGCTAATGTCCTTCCAAGGAAATCTCAACAACCATGTTATTTAAAGGGAATTGGGTGGGCGATCATATCAGTGTATGATGAGCCTCCTTTATATATGGGTTTCCAGTGTGAGTATTCTGAATAACTTAATTGTGGCATATTGTTTACTTTTGGGTGTATTTACTGATAAATCTGATCTCAAGAGTCTTTGGATATGCTGTATATCGTTCTACCTTATAGAGAAATGTATTAGTATGCCAGCTTATTCTCGTACCTTCGTGAATTTATAGTCAATGGGTCTGATGCTGACCGCCTGTGAATGTGAGGGCACTCATCTGTGTCTGTATACATAGCCAGACCCTTAGCACCAAATGTTCTGCCTCACATTTATTTTGGGAATATTCTCTTAATAGGCACGTTTTGGGATGTGACTTAGTCAGCTAATTTGCTAACATTCAAAAGCCATGAGCTATCAGCATTATCTTAGCCTTTTAGTATTTTAGTCCAGCAAAAATTTCTGACTCTGATTGGGAAATTAACTATAACATCTTACCAAAAATGATCCAAAAGCATCAAAAGAGAGAGTTCATGCAAAGGGTACAGAGAGATGTTCACAAGGGAAGTTAACATTAACTTAAGAGTGCATAGTAGAAAGGAGGGAGTAAGCATAGAAATGAAGGACCACAAGTGACCTTGGAACAACTGTAGGTTCCTTTCTCTAGGTCCAAATAATGTTGATTATAATGCATCTTAGCTTCTATTTCAAAAGATATTTTCTGCAGTTCTTGTCACCAAGTTCTTTTGAAATTCTTTTTCATTCTTTTGAAGATTTAATTTCTTATTTCCTTATTTTCTACTTTGACACAGAAATCCCCTGCAAAGAAGCTGAGCCATGCAATTAGTAAATCTTTGGGGTGCGTGCCCACCAGAGAACCCCCGCATCCTGTTTTTCCTGAGCAACCAGAGAAACCACTTGACCTTGCAAATATAGTGTAAGTATACACGTAGGTATGGACGTGGGTTATACTGAAATGGAGAACTTGCTGAATCCTTTTGGATAAAAGCAACTTTACGTAACATGAACATTTAACCTTCTGGTTTTTACTTTACTTTTGGGGGAACTCAGGACCTCAAGATTTCATGTCTTCAAGTCACCATAAATATTTACGTGGAAGCTTAGCTGCTGAGCCCAGAGCCTAAGTAATTAATGATCTCAAACAGAAACATTAATTAATATATTGAAGAGTAATTATTGAACTGCTTTTAGCAAGGTTGCCTTTTTTTGTTTGTATGTTCTCCCATAATCAGTGGTAGAGATCATTTCTTCTCTGCGGCAGTAATGCCCATAGTTATTTTTATAATTAGTTTGGGCAACATGGAATTGAAAATCAACTTCATTTGCTTCTTTGTATTGAGAGAAAATTAGGAAACATAAGATTGTACTCTATAAATAAAACGAGTGTTTTATTTTTACTTTCTTTGAATATTCATGCTAAATGAAAGAAATTCAGACAGGAACCAAAAAGAGAAGTAGAGAAAGAGGAAGAGCAAGGAGAAGGAGAAATAAGGAAGTGTTAAGATTCAGCCTCTAAACTAAGATTCTTTACTCTGAATTAAATGGTGATGTTACGTGTCCTCCTGGATAAAGTCAGTAGCGGTTTTGTTTTGTTTTGTTTTTAGAGAGGGGGCAAGGGCAGAGGATAGAAAGAGAATCTTAAGCAGGCTCCATACCCAGCAAGGAGCCTGACACCGGGCTCGAGCTCACAACCCTGAATTCATGACCTGAGCTTAAAGCAAAAGTCAGATGCTTAACCAACTTGGCCGCCCAGGTGCCCCAAAGTCAGTAGGTTTTTTTTTTTTTTTTAAGATTTTATTTATTTATTTGACAGACAGATCACAAGTAGGCAGAGAGGCAGGCAGAGAGAGAGAAGGGAGGAAGCAGGCTCCCCGCTGAGCAGAGAGCCCAATGTGGGGCTTGATCCCAGGCCCCTGGGATTATGAGCTGAGCCAAAGGCAGAGGCTTTAACCACTGAGCCACCCAGGCGCCCCATCAGTAGGTTTTTGATCATTATTAGTCTTTATTGGGCGTTGACAGGTTTTTCTGTTGGAGTAGACATCTGTCTTCTTTTACCTCCCTTTAAAACACTTAGGGTTCTTGATCTTTTATTTTCTTTCTCATTCAATAATTTGAAAGACTTTTATTAAAATAGTATATACATATAAATTAGAAATTTAATAATACAGAAAAACATATAATAAAATACAGCATATCCTCCCACACTTCCTTGTGCTTTGTCTAGGTTTTTGATCAGTGAGATCTCTTTGCATCTGCATAGTAACTTGTTTCAGAGCCATTTATTGGATGATGTGTCATTCCCCCACTGGCCTAATGTGCCACGGCTGTCATAAATGAAGCGTCCTATGTGCGTGGTCTGGTTCTGGGCTCTCCTGTTCCTGTGGCCCAAAGGCCTGTCCTTATGGCAACATCATACTATCTTAGTGACTATAAGGGGTTAAGTAATATTTTTAGGAGGGTCTTGTCTATTCTTTGCCCTTTGCTCTTCCATATAAATTTTAGAATCGGCTTATTGAGTCCCTCACAAAATTCTGTTTGGATTTTGATCAGAGATTCATTGGATCTAGAGATCAAATTGGGGAGAATTGATGTCTTCCGTGTCCTGAATGTGCTCTCTCTTTCCATTTATTTAAATGTCATTTTGTGCTTTTCAGTAAAGCTTTACAATTTTCACCAGAAAGGTATATACGTTAGATTAATTCTTCCATACTTTTAAAGATTCTTCTGTACATTTGTTGATGTTGCACATGTGCCTTTTTTTCCCTACAGTTTTTTTGAGATATAATTTACATGCGATAAAATGCACCCACTTCAAGTGTACAATTCAATGAGTTTTGGCAAAAGTATGTAGTCATGCAAATGGTGTTTTCATGGAATTATGTTTCTCAGCAGTGTATTGCTGGTATATGGAAATGCAAATTGTTTCTGTATCTTAATCCACTATCTGGTTATCTTACCTGATGTACTCATTAATTCTAGTAATTTGTACTCAGATTTTTTTGGATTTCCTATAAATAATTATATCACCTGCAAATAATGATCATTTTGTTTTTTTCCCTCCTACTCCTTGTAGTTTTAAATATTAATCATACTTTTTTTTTTCCCTTTTGGTCTTCTTGCACTGGCTGAACCTCCAGTGCAATATTGAACAGAAGTAGTTTGGTAGGCAATCTTCTGTTGTTGCTAATCCCAAGAGACAGCTTTCAGCATTCATTTAGTGTGTTATTTGATGTAGGTTTTGTAGAAACTGTTTATCAGGTAAAAAGAGCTTCCACTGTATGCCTCATTTCTAAGAGTGCTTTTTTTGGGTCATGAATGGATGTGGAATTTTATCAAAGACTTTTCTGCCTTGAAATGATCATGGGAGTTTCTTTATTCTATTAATATAGTGAATTATATGAGATTTTTTAAAACAGCCATACATTCCTAGAATAAACACAAGTTGACTCTCCTTTTAATACACTGCTAGGTTTCATTTGCTAATGTTTTGCCTAGATTTTGCTCATGTTTAAAAGTTAAATTGTCCTGTAATTTCCTTTGCTTTATTTTCTTTTTAGGGCAAAGTTTGCCCAGTTTGTTATCTTAAAAAGTTGAAGAGCATTCTTTTTTAATGTTTTTTGAAACATCTTATTTAAAATTGGAATTATTTGCTCCTTCAATTTTTGGTGAAATTCACCAATGACGTTATGTCTGCCAAAAGGCTCCTTTGTGGGAAAATTCTGAACTGTGAATTCTATTTTTAAAACAATTATAAGACCTAATTCTTATTTCTTTTTGAGTCACTTTAGAACATTTTTTATTTATAGGAATGTGTCAGTTTCATTTGAATTTTCAAAGTTATTGGCACAAAGTTCATAACATGTGTCTGTGGTGTGTGTAGTAATGTCCCTTTTAAATTCCTCTTTCATATATTTATGGTTTTTCTCTCTGGTTTTTCCTTGAACACATCTTGCCATAGGTTTGTCCTTTCTATTGGACTTCTAGAGGACCAACTTTTGGTTTTGATGATTCTCTTACTGTATGCATTGTATTTTTGAATATTATTTGTTTCCAACCTTATCTTTATTATTCCTATTGTTACAGTTTCTTTGGATTTATCTTGCTACTCTCTTTCTAATTTCTTTTTTTTTTTTTTTTTAAGATTTTATTTATTCGACAGAGAGCAAGAAAGCACAGGCACAGGGGGAATGGCAGAGGCAGAGGGAAAGGGAGAAGCAAACTCCCCACTGAGTAGGGAGCCCTATGCAGGACTCAATCCCTAGGATCATGACCCAAGCTAAAGGCAATTGTTCAACCAGCTGAGCCACCCAGGCATCCCTCTTTCTAACTTCTTCAAAGATATGGTTAACTTACTCATTTCAGGTACCCCCCCGCAATATAAGCATTTTAAGATTATGAATTTTTCTCTGTTCTCTCTGAGTATGCCCAATTTTTCTTATGTAATTTTGTATTGTTCTAAATATTTTCAAAATTGTGATAAGAATTCTTCTTTAAAAATATTATACTTTTGGGGCACCTGGGTGGCTCAGTGGGTTAAGCCTCTGCCTTTGGCTCAGGTCATGATCTCAGGGTCCTGGGATCAAGCCCCGAGTTGGGCTCTCTGCTCATCGGGGAGCCTGCTTCCTGCTCTCTCTCTCTCTGCCTACTTGTGATCTCTCTCTCTCTCTCTCAAATAAATAAATAAATAAAATCTTAAAAAAAAATACTATACTTTTTCTTTTCTTTTTGTTTTAAATTTTCTTTTGTTTTTTTTTAAAGCAATCTCTGCACCCAGCATGGAGCTTACATTCACATCCCTAAGGTCAAGAGTTGCACACTCTATGAGCTAAGCCAGCCAGGCACCCAAGCAGCATACTTTCTTAATTTCCAAACATATGAGGATTGTCTAGTTGCCTTTTTTGTTACTAATTTTTAGTTTAATTTTATTTTGGTCTAATAAGTGGTCCGGACTATTCAATTCTTTCAAATTTGTTTTGACATGCTTATTATGTGTAAATATGATCCAGTTTTTATTACGTTCCTAGTAAGCCTGAAAAATAATGTTAATTCTGTGCTTGTTTGATTTAGAGTTCCTAGTGAGTGAATGTATGTCCGTTAGGTCAAGTTCGTTAATCCTGTTGCTCATATCTTCAAAACTATACATATTTCACTAAGAAATTGAAAATTTGTTCTTATCTAGTGACTATCTTTATTCCTAATAATTCTGTTTGTTCTCAAATCTATTTTATTTGCTAAACATCGTTAGTGTCTTTTGCTTCTATGTGCCTAGTGTAACTTTCCCCATCCTTATACTTTTAACTTTTCTGTGTCCTTAAGGGTTCAGGATCCTTCTTGTAAATTGTAAGAGGATTTTAAAAATCTAGTGTGACAACCTGTCTTAACTGGTGAGTTTGGTCCATTTAAATGTATTACTATAATATTGTTATTATTATAATTAGTCATTATAAGTAAAATTGGCTTTCATTATTGCAGTTATAAAAGTATTACTACTGTGATAATTGGACTTTTTTCTACTACCTTATTTTATGCTATTTATATTTTTTAAAATTCCCCTTCATTTGCCTGCCCCACCCCGGTCACCCTTCCCTCAGGGATAATCATTCTGATATGTTCATTGTGTATCTTCTTACCAGGACATATTCTCGAAAACTAGGTAGCATTTTGTATGTTCTTTTAAAAAATTTATGTCAAGTGGCACTCTGCAGATTTTACTTACCCATTCTTCCTACCCAGCTGCCTTCGGATCTCTGCCTCCACATTAAACGCTGCAGTAAGCCCCTCAGATGGACTGGGCAAGAGTTTCTTTAAACCGGGGGGTCACGAGTTAAACGTATATCCTGACCAGAGGAAGTGTGTTGGGGATTCCGTTACTTTAGTGCAGACCTTCCTTTAACCTCTCCCATCTGAATTCAGGCCCCATTCGGCGGCCTCTCCCTGCTGTGCCTGAATTCAGAGACTTTTGGATCAGTTTCACTAGCGAGTCACCTTCGTTTCTCACCAGGCCTAGAAAAGAGGAGTCTTGGGCTGTGTGGTTTTGGGGAGGGGACCGAAAGAGACAGGAGGTGTTCTGCTTCTTAGGTGGACTTTCAACCAGCCCTCTTATTGGTAATGCAGCCCCTCTCTGCTCTTTCAGAGGCTCCAAGCATCTCTAACGACTGAGCGTTCCTGATCTTGTCTCAGGAGGACTCCATGTCCCTTGTCTCGGGAGGATTGAACTCACCTCCCTGTCTCTAGTTTCTGTTGGAAGTTTAGTATGAATTCAGGCTAGGACTGAGAGTTTTGAGTATTGGAACCTTGAATTTTTGTTATAGATTCTTACCATTTTATATTTGCCTCAAGTTTTTTTTAAATGCTTTATAGGTCAAGTTGTGGTTTCCTGTGTCTTTCCTAATCCCATTACCTTTTCTCACCCCATAGAGTAGCCGCTAACATTATTTTGGTATTTATTACTCTATACATGTTCTTATACTGTTACCAGATGTTCATGCACCCATAAAATAACATATTTTTTAAAACTTTGTATAAATGGCTATGCTCTACATATATTTTTGTAAGTTTATTACTTTATTAAATAGTGTGTTTTTGAGATTTACCCAGAATCTCAGATGGCATTCCAGTGAATGACTGTACAATAAGTATAGTCCATTCTCCTATCTATCGACAGACATTGAACTTGTTTCTAGTTTTTCACTACCATCTAGAATGCAGCTGCAAGCATTCTTATACAGAGAATTTCTCTAAGGTATGAGTGTAACTGCTGGGTCCTAAGATAGAAATATCACATAATCAAGATAGATTAGGTGATAATGCAGTAGAAAATTAACCCCCAAGCCTCCTGGTTCAACACATGGATGTTTATTTGTCACTCATGCAAAGTCCCTCGTGGATGGGAAGGACTCTGGAACAGCTGAACTAGGGACAGTGGCTCAGTGGTTTAGGCTGCTTCAGTTTTTGGCTCCTCATCTTAATGTGAGACCTCATTGATTCCTGCAGCAGGGTAAGGGAGCCTACGGGGAGCTCATACCCATCTTCCTGTATTCAGAAGTGACACGTGTCATTTCCCTTACAACTCTACCTAGCTTTACGGGTATGTCGTCTTCCACATACCTTGGAGAGAGAGGAGAACTAGATATTGGTCAGCTCTAGTAATATATATGCAAGTGTCTTCATCTTTACTTTGTGTTACCAGACTAGGCATTACCTATCGGGCTCTCTGCTCAGCCGGGGGCCTGCTTCCTCCTCTCTTTCTGCCTGTCTCTCTGCCTACTTGTGATCTCTGTCTGTCAAGTAAATGAATAAAATCTTAAAAAAAAGAAATGTTTATTAAAAAAAGAAAACACAATATAGCTTCCTTTTTAGATTTTTTTTTAAAATATTTTATTTATTTATTTGAGCAGAGAGCCTGATGCGGGACTCGATCCCAGGACCCCGAGATCATGACCTGAGCCGAAGGCAGCGGCTTAACCCACTGAGCCACTCAGGCGCCCCTCCTTTTTACATTTTGATGAAATTTTGAGCAATCAATCCTATTTGGGTTGACTAGACAACTTTTAAAGTCCCTTTCAACTTTGAGTTTCTCTGTTTTGTAGATTTTTCTTCTATATTCACATGTCACAGGGTCCCAGATTTTGCTATTGTCAGGGTCAATCGGCTTTAAAAACCATAGATTACCAAGTCACTTTCATTCTGGGTTAGGTCAGCTAATGATTATTCTGGGGGTGGCCTGCAAATCTATCTTGAATGAGTTTCATAGTGGATCTGATCAAATTATGCAACCACTTCATTAGAATATAAATGGTTTTAGCTGTATGAACAACAAGCTAGTAATACAGTATTAAGCATCCAACATACATATAGAATACAACTAAAATGTATGAACAGCAATTCTTAACTCTTGCTGATTCTTTTTTTTTTTTTAAGATTTTATAGATTTTTTTGACACAGATAGAGCACAAGCAGGGGGAGCAGCAAGCAGAGGCAAAGGGAGAGGGAGAGGCAGTCTCCCTGCCCAGCAGGGAGCCCAGTGCAGGGCTCAATTCCAGGACCCAGGATCATGACCTGAGCCAAAGGCAGCCCTTATCCAACTGAGCCACCCAGGTGCCCCTGAGATTCTTAATTGTCCATTCATTTAGCAAATATTTACTGAGAACCTTACAGGTACTGTGCAAGGTGCAGATGGTACTCACACAGTGTTTTGCTTCAGTGCATGTAGGTTTGAGCGAGTGAGGTAGGCAGTTTCATAAAGGGCTGCATCTGCGGGCTTCCACAGAGAAGAGTTCGAGGTAGAGCTCTAAAGAGGAGAGACCTGGGAGGAGCGGGCTGCTGTGCATTTCCAGTCGTGATCAGGAAAAGAAAGTCTCTGTTTTGTACTTAGAGATGAAGGTGGGCCCCACATTTGAATGCTTAAAGTCAGCAAACTATTTCGTTTGAATAGGATCATGATTATTTTAATCATTGTTTTATTATATGAATATTAATTATTTTATAGCATCCTTTTTTAGACAAAGAATACATAATTATCTCGCACTTCAGGAGTCTTTACACATCGTAGGTATTACTTTCAAACACCTAAGTTGTTTATATTTGTTTTACTAAATACTGGTGATCCCGGTTCAGATGAACGCCATCTACTGAAGGGGTTAGGATGGGGGATAAAATCCAAGGGACTAGATGACCAACCTGGTTGAGCCTTCTCCTAGGCATTGCTCACAGTATTTAAAAGATGGGGCCTGCTAGAAAATCTGACCTTTCCCAGCTGGATCTTTCTCAGAGTAGGGAATAAGGTTTCTTACTAAAGTTTTTAGTTTAAAGATCAAATTTGTTAATTTTTTTTCTTTTTTCTGGCTTCCATTTCATGTTTAACATTAATGTTCTCATCTCAAAATTATAAGGATACATCTGTCTTTAAAAAATTTCTTATTTCTGGATTTTGTTGTTGTTGTTGTCAGTTATGAGATAGTAATTTAAGGGTATTTCTTTCCCAAAATGGATAGCCATTTATCCCAACTCCATTATTTTCCTGCTGATTTGTTGCAGTTTTAATTTTGCTTTCCTTTTAACAATTAATACTCACCTTGACAGTCTGAGAAATAACATAAAGCACGTATGTGTCTGTATCTGTAAAAATTCTATACAAGGCGTCTTTACGTTATGGTCTGTCTTCATCTTACTGGCAGGCTAAGAAAGGCTTTTGTGAAGAATAACATTTATAGTAAAGCCTAAAAGATGAATAGAGATTAGCTGTGTTCAGCGTCAGTGGAGGAATATTCCCAGCAGAGGGGAGCAGTAGGCCAGAGAGCAAGGGGAAGGCAGCAAAGGGGGCAGAGGCAACCTGAGATTTTGGACATGATACTGAATTGAAGGGTTTTTGATAGTAGAGAGAGAAGTTGAATTTTGCATTTTAACAAATCACTGCCTGCTGTGTAGAAGTCGGGAGTGGGGACAAAGGTGAAAAAGAAGAAGCCAGCTAGACAAGTTTTTTTTTCAGAGGCCAAGTGAGAGATGGTGGAGGTTTGGACTCTCATGGTGGTAATGAGAAAAGTTTGTGAACACATAAGGAATTTTAGGTTTTACCATTATTGGACTCCCAGCAATAAAATAAAAGCTCCAATGGAAATGTGGGACAGGAATTGAAATTAAGTATGAGATAAAGTATATTTTAATATTTATTGCTTACATTTTATGTTGACATAGAGATTTTTCCAGATCATCATAAATTCAAGTGTTGATATTTCCTGAGCACCTATACTGTTCCAAGCCCTTTGCTTACCTCTTCTGTGTACATCATTTCATTTAACCCAATGGCAACCTTCGCACTATGAATACCGTTCACCTATAATGGCTCAGGAAACGGCATTAGTGAATTTCAGTGACCTGATTATGCAACTCAGAATGATGGCGTTGGGACTGGACTCCACCCCCCAGACTCTTTCCACTGTACCTCACTTTTCCATCAGGTAGACCTGGGAAGAAATTTTCTCTGTGGATATACACAGTAACTGAACAATTGCTTGAGCTCTGTGGTTTGTTTTGGAATCAAGAGAGGACATTGAAGAGTCATATGTTGGTTGATTGAAAAATAGAAGGGAGGCAGTGTGGTATGATGGAAGAGAAATCAGGTTAAGAATAGAGACATCTGTTGGCTTTACTGGTGATAATAAAATTTAATTATCTCAGGATATTGTTTAAGGTTAATGTATTTGAGAGTACTTTTTTTTTAAAGATTTTATTTATTTATTTATTTGAGAGAGGGAGCATGCACATAGGGAGGGGCAGAGACAGAGGGAAAGGGAGAGAATCTCAAGCAGACTCCACGCTGAGTGGGGAGCCTGAAACAGGGCTCAATCTCATGATGCCGAGATCACGACCTAAGCTGACACCTAGAGTCGGATGCTTAATCAGACTGAGGCCTCAGGTGCCCCTGAAAATACTTCTGAGAGGTTAGGATGCTATCATGCTGGATTCTAAACTTTTAAACTCTTTTCCTTAGACTTAAGTAAATTATATCACAAAAATGTAACCACAAGGGCTGGGACTCTTGTCTTATTCTTTACTGAGCTCCCTATGCCTGGAATAGTTCCTGGTTCTTGGTAGGCATTCAGAATGCTTTGAATGAATGAATGAATGAATGGCACTAGCATGGTTTATATAAACAGAACTTCTACCTCATCCCCTCCTCTGCCCTTTTATGTTTGTTCCTTCAGAAAATGGTCACGTATAGGTCAGGTACCTACATTAAGTCTCCACTAGATGTCAGGCATATTTCCTTAATTGGTTCATTGTGTTTTGTTTTGTTTTTCCTTATCTGGTGAGTTGAGAATATTAAGTAAACAAGATTTTTCAAATAAGCCTCAAACAAAACCAATTCACTTATCATCAACACTAGCAACTTCCCTTATGAGTCTCTGAGAGAAATTAGTCGCTTCTTTCAGTCCAAACATCTTTATAAAACTTTCTGGCTCTTGATGTCTGATAGACTTTTTTGCTAGCCTAATTCAAGCAATTTGTTGTTGCTTAAGGTCTAATTATCTAACCACACAGTCTTTATACCTAATTTCTTTAATTAGTGGTTAATCACTATTACATTTCAGTTTATGGTTATTTATTTCTGAGAGAAGGCAGAACTTCCCAGTGTTGGCTTAGTGTATTTATTCCTCTTAATTTCGTCAAGGAGAGAATGACCAGCATCCCACTGGACACCTGGGATTGATGTGCTCTCCTAAACAGGGGTTGCCAAACTATAGCCTGCGGGTGAAGTCCTGCCTGTTGCCTGTCTTTTGTGCCCCAGCAGCTGATAATGACATTTTTAAATGGTCAAAGAGAAAAAAAAAATTCATGAAATAGAAAGAATAATAACAATATTTTGTGAAAATTATATGAAACTCAAATTTCAGTGTTCATAAATAAAGTTTTGTTCGGACAAGCCACACTTAACTCCTTTATATATTGTCTTTGCTTTCAGGCTACAGTGGCAAAGTTGAATCTTTGTAACTAAGGTTGAATGATCCTCAAAACCTAAAATATTGTACAGCATAGGAAATCTAGTCAGTGGTACTGTAATAGCGATGTCTGGGACAGATGGGAGCTACACCTGTGCTAAGCACATCAGAATGCATAGACTTGTCGAATCACTGTACTGTATACCTGACGCTAATTAACCCTGTGTATCAACTATACTTCAATTAAAACAACAACAACAACAAACCTAGAATATTTACTGTCTGGCTCTTTAGAGAAAAAGTTTTGCTGACCCCAACTCTTAAGGAAGGGTTGATAAAAACTGCAAATTTAGGGATCTTTGTGCTTTTTGGTATTTTTTTTCTGAATTCTCACCATCATCTTTGATGGTTCAGGCTGTTTTTTTCAACCCAAGGGTGAAGGTTAATTGGTAACTTCTTCTGTTGAAGCAGTTGGATAAAGTTTGTTACCTAGAAACCAGACTGCCTTATTGTTTCTTGCTGCTTATGCATATATAAATATGTAGCCAGTTTGAACAGCTGAGCCAACCAGTTTTTTTCCATACTTTGTCTCAAAGCAGAATTAACCTAGATAATAAAAAAAATCATTATTTAAATGATAGTTATAATTAAGCACTTTAATATGGCTCTTATTTGTTCTATTTTAACTGCTCTTCTAGTTAATGCTTATTAGACCGTCTATGCATTATTTTGATTTCATCAAAACAAAACTGTCCTTTTTAAAATTTCAACTTCAGAGATTTTTTTTTTTAGCTTTAGACAACTATGCTTGAAACATCTCATCCTTATAGTATTTGTGAAGCTTTTGGTAAAATGTGAAAATTCTATTTATTTTTATTCTTATTCATGATGACTTTAAGTAAGTCAGTATAAATTTGTGAGACCAGGAATAATGTAAGACCATATGTAAAAACCTGTGAAATTTTTAAGACTGTATGAAAAAACAACTACTCGATGAAAAAATAACTCCTTATTTAGTTTAGATACCAAAGTGCATTTTCGTGATGCTTCTTCTTCTTCTTCTTTTTTTTTTTTAGATTATATTTATTTATTTGTTGGAGAGAATGCGTGTGCGCGAGCACAGACAGACAGAGTGGTAGGCAGAGGCAGAGGGAGAAGCAGGCTCCCTACAGAGCAAGGAGCCCGATGTGGGACTCGATCCCAGGACACTGGGATCATGACCCGAGCTGAAGCCAGCTGCTTAACCAACTGAGCCACCCAGGCGTCCCTTGTAATGCTGCTTCTTTTAAAATGATGGATGAATCTGGATTTGGAGATTCCTTTTGTGACAAGAATGCTTCTGGCTAATTGTCCTGTGCCAAACCGAATGCCTCATTGTTAGCAGCTTTTTTTATAAGCCAAATTTGGGTGTTTTCAAAGAGAGTTATTAACTGGCTTGAACTGTATTCTCGAACAAATTGTAGGGTGTTACAGAACTTATAATGTTGATATGTTGGTCTGGATTGAAATCACTGTCTCCCACAACTATTTACTGACTATTGTGACTGGGGCTCTGTGCATGTTGCTGAGTGTAGAGTCTCATTTGAGAAGATTGACAAGATGATACTTTTCTCTTAGATCGCTAAATGAATCTGATGTTTTAGTCACTTGAAAGGAGTGTCAGATTCATTTTGGGTGTCTTGGTCTTTGGAGATTGAACCTATTTGGAAGGTTATAATTTTAGCTACTTCCAATAGGTCAGTATTATACTTTGACTCTTAGATCATAGCTCATTTGATACTAATTCTGTCTTGCACTTTGCTGTAGTGATTTTGAAAAACCTAGGCAATGGTGACGTAACCTGCCCACCACTGGGCCAACAGATACCTTTTATTTCAGGTCTATCTAATTTAATCTTTGGAGGAAAAAAAAAAGCTGCTTTTTATTCTCCTGTTCATATAGCCTGGAATATGAATGTTCTTATGGCTCTTCAGGGTCACGACTCATCTGATACTAATTCTGTCTTAACATTTTGCTGGGATGATTTTGGAAAACCTGGCACCTGAGGAATACAAGAGATTCTCTTAAGGCTTTGAGCTTCTCTTCATCCTGGCTTGTGTGATGTCTCTTTGGCTCCATTTCAGGCTGAAGGTCCCAGTTAATTACTGTCTTCTGGGGTTAGGGCACTTGCTAAGCCTGGAAGTATATCTCTCCAAAAAAGAAAGATGGTATGCAGAGAGCGCTGATACTAAGGGTCATGTGTCGTGTAAGGTAGTCCTCGAAATAGGATGCAGCTTTTGCCTGAACTTCAGTCTTGGGGGCAGGGGAGGGTACACACGCTCATGAACCACACATGTGTATATATGTACGTGTGTGTGTGTGTGTGTGTGTGTGTGAGGGTCAGGTGAACAGCACATGTGGTGACTGATTATGCTGCACTAAGGAGAAACAGTGTTATTTAATACAATAAAACACAGCGTTTAATCCTAGGAGGGTAATTATTTACAAGTGGCTGTGACTTTGGTCTACTGAGTTTCACCTCCCCCCCCTTGAGATTTTCTCACTCTGTTTACCATTATCGTAAAGTACTGTGCTTCTAAACTCTAAATTTAACATGGTCTAAACACCGTCCCCTGGTTTTTTCTCTTCTTTTCATTGTGGTAAATACACATAACATGAAATTTACCATCTTAACCACTTTTCAGGTGTACAGTTGAGTAGTATTAAGTATATTTATATTGTGATCTCCAGAAGCTTTTCAACCTGCAAATCTGAGACAACCTAGCTATTAAACATCAACTTTCCTTTTACTACTAACCCGTGGTAACCACCATTTTACTTCTATTTTCTATGAATTTGAGTACTTTAGTTACCTCATCTAAGTGGAATCATGGGGGGTTTTTTTGTTTTTTGTTTTTTTTGTGACTGTCTTATCCTATGCAATGTAATATCGTCAGAGTTCATCTGCATCGTGGCCTGTTTTAGGACTGAGTTCGTTGTATGTATATGTCACATTTTGCTTGTTCGTTTTCTCGTCAGTGGATGTTTGGTTGCTTTCACCTTTTGGGCTAATCCGAATAATGTTGCTCTGAGGATGGGTGTACCCATAACTCTTCGAGACCCCCGCTTTCAATTCATTGAGCTATATGCCCAGAGGTAGGATTGCTGGATGTTAATGGTAGTTCTACTTTCAGTTTTTGAGGAATCTTTGTAGTGTTTTCCATCATGGCTGTGCCATTTTACATTCCTATGAACAATGTGCAAGGGCTCCAGTTCCTCTATACCCCCACCAACACTTGCTATTTTCTTTTTTCTTACTGCTGTTTTATTTAAACTAGTCCGCCTAATGGGTATGAGGTAGTATCTCATTGTGGGTTTGCTTTGGCTTTTCTTTTTTTAATAGTTTCATTGAGATACAATTTACCTACCATAAAATTCACCCACTGTGACAGTTAAACAACTTGTAATGAATTTACATGATTTTGTAACCATCACCATCATCCAGTTTTAGAACATTTCTACCATCCAAAAAAGTTTCCTGCTGCTATTTTTGATCAGTTCCAGCTCCCACTGGTAGCCCCAAGGCAACCACTGATATACTTCCTATTTCTATGACTTTGCCTTTTCTAGCAATTTCTTATAAATAGAATAATATAACATGTAGTCTTTTGTTTCTGGCTCTTTTGTTTGGCATAATATTTTTAAGGTTTATCCATATTGCATCAAGTATCAGTAACCTTTTAAATCAAAAACCTTTGGTTTTTGATTTTTGAAAATACCCCATTATATGAATATACCACACTTTATCCCTCAGCAGTTGTTGGACGTTGGTTCATTTTCAGTTTTTGCCTGTTGTGGATAAAGCTGTTCTGAACATTTATGTTTTTGTGATATTTTTTTAAAAATAATATTTTTAAATATTTTTAGATATTTTATATTTATATAAAATTTAGATATTTTATATTTATATTTAGATATTTTTTTAAAAATAATTTGTTGTTTTAAAGATTTTATTTATGTATTTGAGAGACAGAGAGCACAAGATTAAAAATAAAATCTTTAAAAAAGAAATCTTGCCTGACTCAGGGTCACAAAAATTTTCTCCTGTGTGTTCCTCAAAAACTTTATAGTTTTAACCCTTACATTTAGTCTATAATCCATTTTTATGTTACTTTTGAAGTAATTATGATTGCTTAAAAAAAAAAATTCCTGAAAAGTAATCATTCTTAATATTGGGGAAATCTGCTTTTTTTTTTTTTTTTTTTAAAGATTTTATTTATTTATTTGAGAGAGAGAGACAGTGAGAGAGAGCATGAGCGAGGAGAAAGTCAGAGAGCGAAGCAGACTCCCCATGGAGCTGGGAGCCTGATGTGGGACTCGATCCCGGGACTCCAGGATCACGCCCTGAGCCGAAGGCAGTCATCCAACCAATTGCGCCACCCAGGCGTCCCGAAATCTGCTTTTCTTTGAGCTTTATTTTGTCCCAAGCCAAGCCTAGGGTATACCTATAATGGAATTTAATGCAGACATTAAGTCTCAGAATTGTATTTCATCGAATGGAATTTCTTTTCTTTCTTTTTTTTTTTTTTTAAGTTTATTTATTTATTTATTTATTTTAAAGTAATCTCTATACTTAGTGTGGGGCTCAAAATCACGACCCTGAGATCAAGACTCACATTCTCTTCTGACTGAGCCAGCCAGAGTCTCCTTGAGTGGAATTTCTTTTCTTTCTTTTTTTTTATTATTTCTTAAGATTTTGTTTATTTGACAGAGAGAGATCACAAGTAGGCAGAGAGGCAGACCAGAGGCGGGGGAAGCCGACTCCCCGCTGAGCAGAGAGTCTGATGTGAGGCTCCATCCCAGGACCTTGACATCATGACCTGAGCAGAAGACAGAGACTTTAATCCACTGAGCCACCCACGTGCCCCTTGACTGGAATTTCTTAATAGAATGTGTATACTGTGATCTGGTTGCAATTTAGAATAATTTCAATATTTCTCGGCATCTTTATAGGTCTTTATATTACCCACTTTTGATTAGTACCACAGTTTAGCACCTACTAAATTAGCCCTTTTAATTTTTCTTAAACCTCAAATCTATCTACATATTTCTAACAAATTAATCTTGAAATTACTTCCCTATTTAAAAGTCTGCAAAACTCCATTGGCTATGGAATTAAGGAGGCACTCCTCAGGATGGAATTCAAGACCCTGTGTAATCAGGCCACACCCCACTCTTTGAATCTTATCTTTTTCTGCTAAATTTATGTACTATAAAGCCTGTGCTGCTGCAGCCAAACCTACCTCCTTCCTACCCTTGAAAACTCTGTATCTCTTCCTGCCCCTCGGAGCTGACTCATGAACTTCCCAAGCCAACTACTCCCTTTCCTGAGTGCCCTTTTTTGCCTTTTTCAGGCTTTTCCTCTTTTGTTTATCTGTGAGCCAAACAGCCTCCCCGCTGAGCAGAGAGCCCCATTTGGGGGGGGGGGGCTGGATCCCAGGACCCTGGGATCATGACCTGAGCTGAAGGCAGAGGCTTAACCCACTGAGCCACCCAAGTGCCCCACTTTTCACTTTTTTAATGGAATTCTTTTTGAAACTTAAGTGACTTCTTTTTTCTCTTCAGTCATTTCTTTCCAGCTGTTACCACCTCATGTTTAATTCTGTGTCAAGTCCAGCTGTAATTTTCACCCATGTCCTGTGTCCAGTTTATGACAGGAAAAACCGTCTTGTTAAGAGCTTCTCCACAGTTTCTTGAGATGAATATTTAACATCTTCATTTTAAGAAATTGATTAAATTGCCATCGATACCATCTGTGTGAACTTAGACTTTTGAGAACTTAAAAATCTAGAAGTGGTCTAATATAGTGGCATAAACATCTTGCTGACAGATTGGACGCAGAGTATGAGAGAAAGAGAAGTCAGTTTGGCCTGAATAACTGAAATAATAGAAATGGAGATACCTACAGGTAAAACACATTGGGGTAGAATTAGACCTCCATTTTGGACATGCCCCACACTGGGCTCCATGTTGGACATGGAGCCTACTTAAAAACAAAAACAAAAACAAAACCCCAAAGAGTTTGGACAAAGCTGATTCATGAAAGTGACATAAAGTTAAATTTCTAAATTATTGTGATCTAAAATGTTAAGTAGCAGTGGAAGGAAGGAGAGAAATAGGATTAAGTAGAAGTACAAGTAGTAACAAACTTTGGATTTGCTCGTTTGTTTGTTTTTAAAAAATAGGGGAAGTGGAGTGCCTGGATGGCTCAGCCATGGTCCCAGGGTCCTGGGATCTGGTCCTGCATTGGGCTCCTTGCTCAGCGGGGTGCTAGCTTCCCCCTCTCCCTCTGTTGCTGCTCTCTTTCTCCCTCTGTCAAATAAACAAAATACTTTAAAAAACAACAACAACAACAAAAAAAAACAAGGAAAGTGACCCTAAGCATAAGATGATCTTTCCTAAGAAAAGGTCTCCAAAAACTAATTTGAACATATAAACCTTTAAATGAATCAAGTGTCTTGACGTGGATACGGTGGAGTAAGTTACAAATCAAAGAACACTGACGGATCTAAAAATTTAACATCTTCAAAATGAAAGATGCCCTAGACTCCTTCTAACACGCATTCCTGCCTGCAGAGCATTCTTTAACTTCTTGTGATTGTGTCCATTTGTCATTTCCCCCAACCTTTGTTATGGGGGCAGAGGAGAGATCGGGACAGTGAAGACCTTGAGAGAAGAATCTGTAAGAGTATGGCTGTCAGTCTCCTCCAGGCAGTGCGACAGGCAGAACAGGGCACCAGGTGCGGTGCTCTTGGCAGTCAGGGATAGCAGGTAGATAGTAACTCAAAAGCCTTCATGATCTGCTGCTCAGTCCTTGTAGTGGTTATGCTTAGAAACTTTCAAAGCCAAATAATTTTGTGTATGGATTAGGGATTTCTGTGTATCTAGAGAGAAAAATGGATAATTGAGGAATATCTGTGAACCTTTGAACACACTCCTATAAGCTGAAATTGGGAAGTATGTGTCCTGCAAGATTGTTTTGGCTATTTTACTTATCTCATACTTCCATATGAACTTAGGATCAATGCTTTTTATTTAAAAAGGCAGCTTTGATTTTGGTAGGGATTGAAATGAATCTGTAGATCCATTTGGGGACTATTGCCATCTTCACGGTATTATGTCTTCCAGTCCACGAACATGAAATGTTTTCCCATTTTTTTTTAGCTCTTCTTTAATTTCCTTCAGTGGTATTTGATAGTTTTCACTATACAAGTCTTCCATTTCTTTTTTTTTTTTAAGATTTTATTTATTTATTTGACAGACAGAGATCACAAGCAGGCAGAGAAACAGGCAGAAAGAGGGGGGAAGCAGGCTTCCTGCTCAGCAGCGAGCCTGATGCGGGGCTTGATCCCAGGACCCCGAGATCATGACCTGAGGGGAAGGCAGAGGTTTTACCCACTGAGCCATCCAGGTGCCCCAAGTCTTCCATTTCTTTGGTTAAATTATTTCTGAGTGTTTTATTCTTTTTGGTGCTGTTGTAATTGTTTTCTTAATTTCACTTTTATATTGTCCATTGCTAGTAGATAGAAATACAAGTGATTTTTTTGTAATGGCCTTTTGCCATATGACTTTATGGGACTTACTAACTCTAATGGTTTTGGTGGGGGGATTTGCTTGTTTGTTGGATTTTTTTTAAGGCTGACCCCTGTTTTTTGGTGGATTTTTTTTTTAAGATTTTATTTATTTATTTGACAGAGAGAGGTCGCAAGTAGGCAGAGAGGCAGGCAGAGAGAGAGGAGGAAGCAGGCTCTCTGCTGAGCAGAGAGCCCGATGCGGGGATCGATCCCAGGAGCCTAGGATCCTGACCTGAGCCAAAGGCAGAGGCTTAACCCACTGAGCCACCCAGGCACCCTTTGGTGGGTTCTTCAGGGTTTTCTGTATGTGAGATTATGTCATCTACAAAGAGAGGTAGTTTTACTTCTATCCTTTACAATTTGGATGTATTTTCTTTTTCTTGCCTATTGTTGTGGTATACCTTCACTGTGGAATGATAATTTGACTGAATTTAATTCGAATCTAGCCAAAAGATGCTTTCCCTTCATTCTTCGAAGATATCATTCCTCTATTATTTTGTAGCCTGTATTACCTTGTAATCTGGTAACAATCTGATTCTCCTTCCTTTCTGTTGACTCATGTTTTACTGGTACTTTTAGGGTTTTCTTTGTAAGATTAGCAATATGAAGTTTTACTATAATCCATCTGGCTATGAGCTTTTTTTTTTTTTCTTTTTTTTTTTAGTTTATTTCTATTTAATTTAATTTGTTTTAATTCTCAAAGATTCTTATTCTCTAAAGGCTCATATCTTTCGTCAGTTCTAGAAAATCCTTCATTCTCTTTGGTCTCTCTGGAACTCTGAGATACAGACTTTAAAACTGGAATTAGCTGTCACATTTGTTAACTTAAAAAAAAAAGTACCATCAATCTTTTGCTGGATTCAGCCTTGTAGTCAACCTGTCTTTGGAGTGTTGTTGTTTTTAATCTCAATAATTGTGATTTTCATTTTTAAAATCTCCTACTTGTTATTTTTCAGGCTATAATGGGTGCTATTCTATCTCTTAGGTGGCTGAGGATATTAGATGTACTAACTTTAAAGACTTTTATAGATGCTTTGTTTTCTCTGATTTTGCGGGGGCAGGGGGTGGTGGTGTGGGTTAAGGTCTTCTAGCTTCCTCAGAAGCGGGCCGCCATCCTTGTGTGGGGGTCACGGCAGCTCAGCACAGCCCCTGTTCACCACAATGCCGCATTGCATTATTTTCTTCCTTGGGGGAGTCTTCATTTTTCTTTTTTAGGCTTAAAGAGAGTTTCTTTTTTTTGCTTTGTTTCTACCTATGTGTGCATCAATTTATTTTTCTATCTTTAAATGGTTTTTCTTTGGTACAGGAGGGTAAGCTCTCAGCATGTGCTCAGTCTGCCACCTTGAACCAGAGGTCTCCCCACTATTCAGCTGATTTGTAATTCACCATCATAGCACGGTCTTCAGAGGTCTCTGTGTGGCTTCTCCAGCAGACTGTGATACACATTTAATGAATGATGTGTGGCTCTTTATTCCCCTTGCAAACTCCCTAATGTATTAGGACATTTCAAATTACTTTTAGATTCTTTTGGCCCAGAAATTAAATACCAGAACTGCTTAGCAGGCATCACCGGCCTGACGCATTTAGTCGTTTCGTCCGTACGGGAAGTGCTGCCGTTTTCACGTGCTCCATTGTGCCCCTGAGCCCTCTGGTTCATCTTCGTGACACCTCCTGCTCAAGCATCCCAAATGGCCTGTTGGCTATCCTTTGAATTCCTTGTCTAGACATATTTCTCAATTTAAAATTCCCCTGAGCCCTTCCTCGGTTTGTACTTTTAGGGTTAGCTAACACATTGTTTCAAGTAGGTTAGAATTTAAGTTGAATCACAAGATTTCATTCTTGAACCGGTATTTGTTGAGCATGCCCTGCGTGCCAGTCATGGTATGAGGCTGTTAGGTATGCAGTGTGAGCCCAGGGGTGCAGCAGACTGTGGGTCCTGCTCTCAGAAACGTGATCTTTTGAGACCGATCGCAAAGCCAATGCCGATTACATGTAACTGCAGACCGGTTAAGTCCTATAAAGGAAGAGAACAGGATACTCTGTGTGAGTATAGCGGAGACTTCTAATTTAAATTTGGTAATAAGGAAAGGGATTTCCAAGCTTGTTGAAAAGGACCCGTGGACTATTTTGTTTATGACATTTTACATAGAGTGGAAGTGCAGCTGCTTTACTGACATCAGGCAGGAGTGTTCCCCTCCTCCTGCTCTCCTCCGTGGTCACGAGGCCTCTCACGGAGTCCTCTGACGCTCCAGGAGCACATGTGAAGCCACTGTTCTCGAACCGGCCCCTTCATTCACAGACCAGCTAGCTGAGGCGCAGAGGGCTTCATCGCCCAGCACCGTGTAGCTCGCTCCGGCTGCTGAGTACCAGAATCAGGGCAAGAACCCAGCTCTCCCAATGCGTGTTCATTTCACTCCCCGCTGCTCTGGTTCCCCTTTGATGTGTTTTATTGTAAAGTTAAGGTATTTCAGTCTCTGCTCTGCTGTAGTTCTTTTTTCCCCCCTTAAATTAATTATACCCGTTGTTGTTCGCATCACACTTCACCTTCTGTGCTCTGCTCCCCTTTGTATATCCTCCGAGTTTGTAGCCTTGGAAGCCGTCCCACTGCTATTTTGTTTTTATTTTATTTCTGACATGTCATAGAAATCAGCTCTTTCATTTTCTGCCAAGAATTCAAGCACACACATCCGTTTTATTCTTTAGGCTTTTAAAATTGATATCAAAGTGTTTATATGAACCCGCTAGCATTCTGATTTGTTGGGTTGTTTTCTCTTGCCTTTTCATTTATCTCGGCAAACGGTAGACTTCTCTGCCAGGCACTTCAGTTGTTAGTCTGGGTTTTGTTTTGACGTCCTCCTGTTTTTAGTGTAACACTTATGTACCTTGTACCATTTTTGTTTTGTTTTTGTTTTACTGTGGCAAAAAAGTTCAGGCCCTGGGCAACATTTTTGCTTGGACACTTAGGAAGTGTAAAGAAGTGGTGAAAATTAAGCCGGCCTTGGACCTGAGGCTGTCATGTCTGGGCAGTGAGTGCAGAAAGGAAGGTGTTGGTCCTGATTTGGGAGACCAGTAGGAAATCAATGACTTGAGCAGAATGGCACGGGAGAGCTGTACTTAAGAACATGATTGCAGCCGTGCGAGTTCAGATGCGTAACCGTCAAAAGTTGCCTGGACCCCAGCGGACTAAGAGAAAGCCACCCCGATGCTACAAATGTTCCGCCAGCCAAGGGCTGCCGCGTGGTGTTACGGAGGGTGATGCAGACCAGGCGCGGAGAGAGGGAGGCTGTGGAGAAGAGGAAGGAGATCGGGGGGCACGGGGTGACTCGGAGCAGCTGGGTTGTTCTTATCCTGTGGGTGCCCCCTGGAGGTGTCCCTGAAAGCCCGGCCGGGGCTCACACTGTACCTCTCCTGTCTCAGCTGCCCTCTGACGAGCTGCCCTTAGGAAGCAGGGAGCTCCTGACGTCCGAGGGGGAGGTAGACACCATTGTCTGTTTTTTTCACCCTGTGTTCCCATTAATTCCTGCAACAAAACAAAAAACCAAGCCTTACCAGTTTTCCCTTCCTCCTGACCCTGCCTACCTAGAACTGCTCGGCCGCCACGGTCCAGCAGGCTGCTTTCCTGTCAGGCAGCAGGCAGTTAGGGGCGAACGTAAGGGGTGCTCCGTAACAGCCCCGTCAGAACGGAATTGCTGGCTGCATGAATTGGGTCAGTGATTTGCAGCAGAACTTGGATTTTCTTGCAAGACGTGTGGTTCATGTTTATGCGTCCAAGGAGAGGTCCCTGCTCTCTGTGCTACCTCTGCCTTTTTGTCCTCGGCTGCACTCGGCTGCTTGACGGGCTTGCTGCGGGAGCGCGGATGTGTGTTCACCTTCTGATGCGTGGTTCTCCCGTACCTGCTCTCCCCAAAATGCTCCGTGGGATAAACTACCTTGTGGAGAAGATCTTTCGCCATGTGATTGTTCTGTTTCCTTAGAGACAGCAGCAGTGTAACGCACTAGATGCCATGACCATAGAGAAAGAAGAAGCATTTGCTACAGAACGTAAAGGTTTGATAGCTTTTCCTTGCCTTAATGTTTTTGCTGCTTGAGCTGCTGGGCTGATGATGATCATGTTTATTTTTGGCAGGATGCAAGAGCCTCTGGAACTTCCCAGGCATTTACTATAAAAAGGGGAAGCCCACTGTATCTTGTCCTGTCTGGTTCATGGTAAAAATACCTGAGAATCAGCTGTCTTCTCTAAGAATGTATGTTTCCATTTTTGAACACAGATTTCATAATAACCATATGAGCAAGTCAGGAAATGACATTGTTGCGTTGACCTTTCTGTGAACAGAAACTTGTCGAAGTATTTAAGTTGCCATCTTTTCTCATCTTTCTAGAAATGCAGGAGTTGACATCTACATAAAGTATTGACTAGTTCCTCTCTAAATTTAATGAATAAAGAGAACAAAGAAGGAGAGATTCGGCATGGAAAGGTTTTTAAGATAAAATAGTACATTTCTGTTGATTTAGTTATCTGTCTTACAGACCCTTTCCCTGCTTATTCAGTAGAATAATGTTAAGCTGAGCAACAGTACTAAATAATTTGCTGATCCAGTCATTCATTTTGCAGTTCTGCCCTTTTCCAGAGTTAGAGCGAGGTATCTGGGTTCCTCAGGGTGCCTCTAGCTGCTGTCTGGTGGTGAAAGTTCAGTATAAGAATGTTTGTGGTAAACCTTTCCTTCCTGAGAAATATTTCATTATAAGTATTATACCACGAATGGCTATGATGAAACGGCTAGAAATCAAAATTGAAGCATGTGTGTCTGTTTGGAAGGTCTTTTTTACATTGATGAATTAGTTGCATTGTGTTTAGATTAGTAGTTGGTTTGGAAATTTAAATCTCTCTGTTGGTTCAATAATAGTAAAAGACCAATATCATAAATGTACTAATCTAGAAGTCAGAGAATCTTCATTATAAATGTGTAACATTATATTTACACTACATTTTCTGTACCATATGGTTTTGTTTTGTTTTTTCTCACCTTACAGTTTTCAAAAAGGCAATTTTGTTTGTTTGTTTAACTTTGCTTTGGCAGATAACCATAGAACACGGTGGAGTAGCAGGAGATGGTTTTGGTCTGGTATATAGAAATAAAGAGCAAAACATCACATTCCTCAAGGAGCATAAAAATGATCTGCACTTGTCATAACTGTTGTCAAGAAGCAGGGTGCTTTTTGAGCGAGTAATAGAATTGTAGAGATAAAGGGGATCTTAGACTCTGCCTTCCTTCATATTTCACCAGAGCTGTAGTTAGTGTCCCATGTTACAGGTCATTGCTCCTCCCACAGATTCTCTTCCTCATAATGGAATAATTAGATAAACTTGTCTTTCTTACTAGATCATATATTGTTTCAATGTGGGGGTCCATGACTAGTTTTGTAGACTGATAAATGTTGGAGGGTAGTGACAAAGGAGAGAGAAACACATCCTACCTTCATCCTACAGCAGCGTTGATCTAGGCTGATGATCCCAGCAGAGATCCCAAAGTGCGTGGACACTTCCACTTAACACTTTGCTTTTTAAGAAAGTTCATCTTTAAGTAAGGGACTATTTTTCATTGATTTGCTCTGCAACCTTTCTTTTCTAGAAACAATAACCTCTTTAGAGACTTGGTCCTCTCTCAGCCCTGTGTGGGCAGTTCTGGGAGTACTACTAACCCAAGTATTGGGCATTCATGTACCAGAGGGGGTTCTCAAGGAATTTCCACTTGGAATGAGGGGCGAGGTTTTGTTCTCCACTGGTGAGGCTACAGTATTATTAGGCAAAAACTATTTCTTGTTAAGTGTAAAAAGCCACGAGATCTGTATAGACTCAGACCCAAAATGAGATCTCAGCAAGGATAAGAGTCAACGTCCTAATGACATCCCAGGGCCCTGGATGCCAGCTGCACCCCTACCCTTCTAGAAGTTTACTTATGAATTTAGTGATCACTTAGTGAAGACACTCAGTAAATTCCTCTTTTTTCTCCTAAACTACTACAAGTCAGAACAAAAGCCACTAGTCCTGTTCTTCTGTGAGAGCTGTAATCTGAAATTTTCATTTGGATAATATAGGGATGCCTGCTGTAGGATGGTGAGTCTGTGGATTTGAATTATTCAGTGGTTCTAGAACCAGAAAAAAGTGGCTTCTGAGACTGGTTCTGCCACTTACTGATCTGTGACTTGGAGCATGTTAATTCTCTTCTTTGACCTTTATTTCTTTATTAGTGAAATAGGAATACCATGAGGAGTAGTAACAGAATTCAAATAATGTATCTGAGGACGTAGCTCAAGGCTAATGCAACGCTCATGCTCAACAAACATTAGTTCACTGCCCCTTCCCTCCCCAACCCTCTCCAGTGTTCTAAAAGTTAAGAAATAAAGGCAGAATATACAGCAGATCTTCTAACTTCCACAAGATTTTTCTAGCTCTTTGGTTGTACTGGTCTTTAGTTAATTGTTGGACGTAATTCAGTTGTCTTTCTTCGTTAATAAATGATCTTACACATTTTTGGTTGTAAATGATAATTGTCGAGTCACATTTGACCTAAGAATTGTAATAGGTTAAGTTGAAGCTTAAGTGCTTGTTGTTGTGATGATGGATGATATGAGGACCGATTCGTTTATAAACTTCTTGTCGCAGACACAACCTTCACTTTGTTTTTCGCTTTTTCTCAAAACCAGGACGGTACTGGGCATGAATACGGCATGGCTCTTACTTCCTTTGCATATTGATAAGGTCCTTCTTTCTTTAAATGGAGTTTGTAGTAATCAGAAGGGTTTGGTGGAGATACTGAAATTTCAGGACCATTTCTCTGATAAGAGAAGTGAGAAAGAATGTAATCTTGCCAAGGATGGGTAGCTAGGGGAAGACTTGAAAAGCAGGGCGAAGAACAGCTTGCTAGAAGGATACAGAAAGTCCAAAGTAGTTTGATAGATGAAAGAATGATGTGGTCAAGACAGTGAATTTTGAATTTGTGTTAAAGTATGGTGAAATCTGCCTTGTGATCTTAAAGACAAGAATAATGTGATCAGAGTAGGGAAGATCATTTCAGAAGGAACACAGGTATCTAGAATTGAAGGCACTTAGCTGGCTACAAAACTATTTAACTGAACGATTGAGTACCTCATGTGTAAAGTGCTGTTTGGGCAGTGATCAAGTAGATGAGAGAGCATAAGGCATAATAAAATTTTCCCTTTCACACTGACAGTCATAAACAACCCCAAAGTCAGGTAAAAAGTTCCAAAGGGGGTGATCGGCAGATCACTGTCAAAGTTAAAGGGGATTGTAGGACTGCAGCCTTAACCTCTGTAATCGGAAGAATATTCTGGGAGGAAGAGCAAGATAATGAGCTAATACTTTCAAAAGTCTAGGGTAGGGTTAAGTAGCCACCTATCTGAACGCCTTCCCACAGAAGGACTTCTGTCAGAGGGCCTGCAGAAGGGTGACAGCCCCCACAGCTGCCCAGGAGCTCACTGGTTCTCTCAGGCTGCGGCTGGCTTTGTTCATGCACCCCTTTATTCACGCACAATATTTTAAGTAGCAGTTTTGCTTAAATAATGATGTTGTATTTTCACATTCCTGGTTAGAGAGCTCTGCCCAAAAAGTGTTTACCTCTAGAGCTGAGTCATCTTAGAAAACCAAAATAAGTAATTACACTCAATGCTGGTCCTGACCCCTGTTAAACTTCTTCTTCTTCTTCTTCTTTTTTTTTTTTAAATCAGCAGCCTGGCTGGTAGAATAGATAGTTTGCTCATTAAATATATGTAGTTTGTTAGGCTGAGATGAGGAATCCACAAGACCTTTGAAATTAAGATTAGATTTTAAATTCATCTTAATAAATTAGAGATCTGTTTTTGGAGGAGACAGTTTATACTAGCTTATCTCGTTTTCCTTGAGGCAGCCTAGAGGCAGCCGGATGGTCTGAGTTCAGATGGGCATTCGTAACACAGAGCTCTGATGATGTGATGGGGGGGAGAACACGTCACCCCAAAACTATACTCCAGGGGTATGTAGTTTCATCTTCCTATAGAAACTTTTTAATTGACCTATAGAAATAGATTATTTCCTATAGAAATAATTTTTAGGAACTGTGATTCTAACACCATGCCTTTGTTTTTAATTCAAAGACTAAACAGTCTCAAGTGAGCTCTTCTAATGGCGCGGCAATTGAAGGTAGTCGAGGCACTGCCGTAGTGATTACGAGCAGGACACAAGAGCCTTACTGTACTTCCTTGGCTCAGATCCTACTTCTGTCCCAATTTGGCTGTGACCTCAGGGCGATTCCTTCTCTCTGTGCCTTGGTGTCTCCCTCTGTAAAATAAAGTTAATAATAGTATCTGTCGGGGCACCTGGGTGGCTCAGTGGGTTAAAGCCTCTGCCTTCAGCTCAGGTCATGATCCCAGGATCCTGGGATCCAGCCCCGCATCGGGCTCTCTGTTCCGCAGGGAGCTTGCTTCCTCCTCTCTCTCTCTGCCTGCCTCTCTGACTACTTGTGATTTTTGTCAAATAAATAAATAAAATCTTAAAAAAATAATAATAGTATCTGTCTCGTTGGGGATTGTGAGGTTTAAATAAGTGACTCCTTGGGAGATGTTTGAGCCGAGTGTGATGTGTAGTGAGCGCTCAACCAGTACTCGGGCTCCTGTTACTGATGACAGTCGGTTCTGGGATCCCTTGATGAAGTCACATAGGCCCCTGGCTGTGGCTGCAGGCAATGCAGAAACCGTTACCAGATGCAACCACTGGTTATGCCATCGCTCCATGCTGCGAGAATCGTCTCACCAAAGCTGAAGTTAATAGGAAAGGGACTTCTTGGCCATGCTGCAGTCCTCTGTATTCCGCCCACAGCAGGGCTAACTCACAACCAGCAAATACTGCCTGGGAGCCTGAGCCGTCTCCCACTCGGCCCCATAGTCAAAATACAGTGATTCCAACACACACACACACACACACACGCACATTTCTTATAGTCTGGTAGAGGAGATAATGTAGCCCGATCTAACACGTTTTCTGGACTTTCTTTGGTGGGGGGAGTGTGGTGGTAAGGATGTTGGGGGGCTGTGCAGTTTTGCATCTACTTAAATCATTTAAAGGTCTTCTGTCTACTAACAGACTCTCAATTCATTAAGCGTTTTCCTTTCATTTGCTTTCTTAATAATAACAAAAATAGTACACTACTTTAGAGAATTTGACTCAGCGGTGTTAAAAGTTTCTATTTTACCTTTTTGTCTTTTTTTCTCCCTGTGGAGGGAAGCAGAGGGAGAGAATCTCAAGCAGGCTCCAGGCTTAGCACAGAGCCCGATGAGGGGCTCAATCCCAAAACCCCAAGATCTTCACCTGAGCCAAAATCAAGAGTTGGATGCTTAACTGACTGAGCCACCCAGGCACACCTTTTCTTTTTGTCTTTTTTTTCCCTACTTTATAATTTTTTTTTTTTTTTTTTTTTTACATTAAGCATCTTCTCTGAAAATCAGGAAAAATTTAACTGGAGAATTTGTGGAAATACAGGAAAGTATAAATAGACAGGAGAAAGTTACCCATAATTAAGCTTCTCTTAACATTTTGACATATTTCCTTCAGATACTTTGTTTTACACTTATTATATTATTTTATTATAATATTATATTATTGTTATATTTTAATATTATTATATTATTTAGCTGAGACCATGGTATGTGTATGTATAATTTTATCTTATTTTACAGAGTTACTGTGAGGATAAAATAAATAATATATTTAAGGCTTTAAACACCGTGTCTGATAGGTATGCATCAAACATTCAATAATTGTTACCTATTATTGTAGCTATGTTGCCCTTCTTTTTTACCTCTTACGTGCTAAGCATTTAGAAAGGCTTAATAAGCATTATATTTTAATGACAGTGTAATATCCTATAATTATGAATGTACTAGGGCTTACTTTTCCTTCCCCTCATATTTGAACATTTAAGTTTCTTCCAGAATTATTTTATTGTAAATATTATTTCCACAAATATTTTAAAATACAAACCTACCTTTGTATTTCTGATTAATTCCTTGGAATAGATTCTAGAAAGGCAATTGATGAGTCAAGCTGAACATTTTCAAAGATCTCTGATGGATGTGTTTGTTGCCAGATTGCCCTCTGGAAATTTTGCTTAACTTCATACTTTCACTCTTACTTAGTAAATTTATGAGCTGTGTCAGAAAATCCCCTCCAGCACTAAGGATTACCTTTTTAAAAAACATCATTACTATTTTTAGAAGGGAAAATGGACTATAATTTTAATAATTTTTTCATAATTAAAGTATTTTTATGTTATTTATATTTCTTTTTTTAAAGGTCTATTTTCTTTTTTTTTTTAAAGATTTTATTTATTTATTTGACAGAGAGAAATCACAAGTAGGCAGAGAGGCAGGCAGAGAGAGAGAGAGAGGGAAGCAGGCTCCCTGCTGAGCAGAGAGCCCGATGCGGGACTCGATCCCAGGACCCTGAGATCATGACCTGAGCCGAAGGCAGCGGCTTAACCCACTGAGCCACCCAGGCGCCCTTAAAGGTCTATTTTCACTTTGTCCTTATATTAAATTGAAACCTAAATAATTTTGTTATAAATTTGTGTGACTCCTTATAAATTAAGGCTATTAATTCTTGCTGTCACATTTACTGAAATAGTGTCCTAAATTTATATTTTTCTTTCTTTTCTGATTTTTTAAATTCAAATTAAATATCCTTTTCCTTCCTAATTTTTCCATTACTTTTGGCCTTAGCAAATCCTTTCTATCCATAGACCCATGTGTTTTTTTCTAATTTATATAATTTAACATTTACATTTAGCCCAACTTCCTAGAAATATGTTTTTCTTTATGCAGTAAGGTGATCTCAATATTTTCCCATGGCATGTTACAGTTTTTCTTACTTCTATTAAATACTTATTGCATTATATTGTAATTATTTTTCTGTAAGTTATTTTTATTATAAATAATTTTTCTTCCTTATAGGACTTAAGTTTTTTTTTTTTTAAAGATTTTATCTATTTATTTGACAGACAGAGATCACAAGTAGGCAGAGAGGCAGGCAGAGAGAGAGGAGGAAGCAGGCTCCCGCTGAGCAGAGAGCCTGATGCGGGGCTCGATCCCAGGACCCTGAGATCATGACCTGAGTCGAAGGCAGAGGCTTAACCCACTGAGCCACCCAGGTGCCCCAGGACTTAAGTTTTTATCTCTTTCATTTTTATCTCTAGCAGCTAGCACCATACCACCCACTTTGTAGAGAACAAATAGTTGATAAATGAAAAAAGAAATATACAGTTATATATAATTTGTCCTTACGATTTTAAATGCATGATGAAGTATTCATCATCTGTTCCTAGCTTTCAAAACCCTAAGAGAGATTCTGTAGCAGTTTTAATTTTAAATTAGTCTACATTCCAGAGCATCCGCTAGAATAAACTGGAGTGGTCTGGTCATAAGAGAAGTAATGTGAAATGCCTTGTACCAGTAAGTGAAATTTTTACTTTACGATAAGAGGTGTATCTGACCAGTAACTGGAAGTTCTTTACCTGTTATCTAAGCCATCCTCTTACTGGATATTTCCCCAAACCTATCCTGCTCTATCTGAAAATGGTAAATAAAAATACACCTTTATAGTGATCAGAACTTAAATGAATAGCTACAATTTAAATGACGATTCTCAATTATTTTCAGACTTGTTATGGCACCTGGGTTCCTATTCTCCTGTTTCCAGCTGCTTTCTAGGTATCACGTACCTGTACTTATCCATGCAACTTCAAATTCAGCAATTTCAAAAGTGAAATCCTCCCCGCTCATTCTGTCTACCCAACACCAAATCTTATTTCCTCCTCTTGTGTTCCCTGGTTTGGATATCGATATCACGAACCACCAGTAGTCATTCTTGGCCCACTAACCCCACGTACTGACTCAGTTTTTTTACCTTATCTTTTTTATTTTTATTTTTATTTTTTTTATCATCTCAGCAGTATTTTTCCTTTTCTCTCTTTCCCACTGTCAACCCTCATAATCCCTGACCTGGACAATTGTCATAACCTATTAATTGGTCTCCCTACTTCCATACCATCCTCCTTCCCAATCCATTCTACATAAGTGATGTTTAAATGGAGTAAGTGTTAGAAAAAGTCCTCTTTCCCCTCAAGACTGAGGTTCACTAAACTGAGGGGTAGACCTTAGTACCTTGTTTTACAGAAAGCTTCAAAGATTATTCCTATGCACACCCTTGATTAAAACCAGTGATTTACAAGTTTCTCAGGTTATGTTTTCAAAGCCCAGTTATAAGTACATTATCCTTTGACTTGAAAGTGTTCCATGCTTCCCCCTCTGCCTCTAGTATAAAATCCAAACTTCTTAGCTTGTGGTAGAACAGGCTTCATTCATATCCTGGCCCTAATCTACTTTCCAGAGACATTTTTCAGCTACTCCCTTTCAAGTGCTTTTGGGTCTAGACAACTAACTTAGCCCCAAATATGTCACGTCCTTTTGGGTTTGAATCCCTTTTTCCAAATCACCTTGTCCATCTAGGATGCCCTTAACTTTTTTTCTGTAGCTGGGAATGTCTCTCCTCAGTGTTAGCTCACCCTGACTACACTTGCCCCCCCCTTCTTCCAGGCGGGAGTCACTGCTTTTCCCTGGACTCCTCAACACTTTGTACTTGTGTTGCTGCTCTCACTCCTTTGCATTCATTTAATTCGATAATTCGTTTATATATCTGTCTTCATCAATATATGATTATGTTATTGAGGTGAAGATAGTCTTACTTATCTTTTATGAGTAGACACCCAGTAAGAATGCTTCTTTCCTTTTGATTAAAATTTTAAAAATTCTCTCCAAGTCGTCTTTTTATACCCACCTCTTATGCCTGGCAGATTACTTCTATCTGTAGCATCCATTTGCTTCTATCTTCTTATCAAAATATTGGCATGTCTTATGAACAAAGAAGGAGCTCCCGAATTTGTACAAAGTGATGGCTGGTGGTCAGTTGAGTATCACAGAACTCACTAGTGTCTAAAGATACCTTGCTGAGATCTTCACCAAAGGAAGATGTAGAACATCTTGTTGCCTGTTCAAGGTATTCAACAGGTTTTGAATGTTAAAGACAGCCACCAAAACTGATCTGATAACTTGGATCAATTCTGCTTTGTAAGTAACTGGTACCATTAATGTCTACTTCACACCTGGAAGCATTCTTTCGCTGTCTTATAGGAGCTATGAAACATTTTTTAAGCCAGAAGTCATTTATGGTATATTACATCTTCTAAGACCACGTCTGAATTGTTGGCTTTCACAGCGAATTGTGGGTCTAGTGGTAGGTCCTGCAGTAAAGACACCATTTATGTTTTCAAATACCTCTTCCATCTTGGACTACAAACACATAGTACCAATTTCTCTAGCAAAATGTGCTAGAAGTTCACAAAGGCTTGGAAGTTTGGGGGGAGTTATGATTAGCTTCCAACTTACAATGTAATCATTACTGTCTGGTTCTGAATATTGGAGAAGAGGCTCTGATATGTGTACTCTAAGATAATAATTGTGCCTGATATCTCACAAGAGCAAGAGATGATTATTAATGACTTTTGTGGCATCAGACCAAACAAAATACTACAAATCATGAAATTTTATCACATGGATCCCATGTAAGAAATTTTTAAAAAGTTTTTTTTCTTTTGTCATTTATCCTCTGAGAATATCAGACAGGAAATTGAATGTAGTAGTATCTTCAATATTGAAAAATACTAGGTAATTACATTAGTTCTGAAAGCAACATGAGCATGTCTTTATCTTATTTGGGACATGGATTATGAATAATAATATATTAAGGAGGCAAAACCCATTCTATTTTCAGGAGCAGAATGTTTCTGCTGCCCTCAAGCATAAAAAGCTGTGGTGTTGGATTTGTTTCTCTCATAGGAATTGTCTCCTTGTTCCATTTGGACAATTGATTTCAAAGGACTAGAGACAAATATAAATTTAGGATGAAAATTAAGTTAATCTCTGTGTTCATTTTTATCAGTCAGCCTACAATGATTGATTGATCGATTGATTATAACTCAGCACAGCCACCAGCGTTAATAGGCTTGAAAGTTTGGGGGCAATATTGGACACCTGCCTGGAAGATAGGTAGGGAGATGAATAATGTGGAATTACATTGTCACTTAGAAAGGCATATTTCAATTCTGAATGTCTTTGTGACTTGTCACATAAAGGGAGGAAAATGTAACAATAAACATAGTGTTGTGGCTTCAAAATCAAGAGCCCTAAATAAATAAATAAATAAAATAAAATAAAAAATAAAAATCAAGAGCCCTAAATCTGTTCACTGCAAATTACATACCATCTTTGATCCTCTCCATTAAGGAGAAAATCATTTAAAATATTTCAGTGATATTTAAATATTTTAATTATTTCCTTACCCAGAAATGAAATTGAGTTAAAAGAAAGGGAGGGGTGTATATCGACAGATATAGAGGTAGGTGCGTAGGTAGGTATGCAGTTAGGGTGACTGATTGATCTATCCCTTTTAACCTTTCCTTTAGATTCCTTGGCTTTACCTGAAAATTTTCCCTTGAGTCTCTGTTTGAGTGTACTATAAAACCTGCAAAATAGCAAAGGCTCTGGTCCCTTAATATTCACCAAGACTTGCTAAGTATAACCTCTACAAAAACACTTCGCATAATTAACTCAGCACTTAAATATAAAGAGAAACCAGGAGCTAGTTCCTAAGCACCTAAATATGAGAGAAGAACTTTTCTGCTTCACTTTTTGGCTTTGATGGTCAAATTTCTCTGAAAAGTACTTCTTTCAATTTAGGGGAGGAAGTGAGAGATTTCCCAGGAGTGATATTTAGCAATAGTCATGTGGCTCCACATGTGAGACAGAAACCCTTTGTAGCTGAAGGTGGTGGGGAGGGAGACCAGCTGAAGATAGCTGAAGGGCAAAATCATAGATTCCTTTTGGTAAGTTTGGATTTGTTCCTTTAAGACTCTCCAAGAGGGAGCAATAGACCTGGCCTCCAGAAAACCAGTGTTAAAAACAAGTTATTAAAAATACTTACTTTCAAATTTGAATTTGGATTAGGTTATAAAAGAAAGCATTCTAACTAAAGGATCAGTATAAAATATGGGTTGATTATTAAGATTCTAGTAAAGGACCAATAATAGTCTCTTTTGGTAACCAGTATGGAAACTAAGTCTGAGGGAAGATAGTGAACTCTAACCAAATCAGGAAAAACACGTATGTTGCTGTTGTGACCTGTGTAATATACCACAAACATCAAAGGTCTCGTAACTCTGGAAACACCTAAAATGCAGAGAAATTAGCAACTCAGACTTGTATACAGAACTACGAAACAAAAGCCAGAGGAGTCATCTCCCTGTCCCGGTGTGTGGGTCATTGGTCACTCCTGGTACAGCACAGCTCTGTGGTCCGCCGGCTTTGAGCTCGAGAACCCTTCTTGTGGAGTTTGCTTGGGCTGCACCTCTCGATTCCCACCCGGCTCCCACTGTGCTTATCAGGTGGAATGATACTTGGTTCCTTTGCTCTTATCACTCTTTCATTTGTTTCCCCTGGTCATGTTGGTAATTATTAATATAATGTAAATGTCTTTGCTTTCAGTCCCCCTCGCCCGCTCGCTAATATGAATGATGCCCTGGTGAGCCACGCCTCTGCGTCCTCCGGAGCGCCCACCCCCACCAAGAGGTACGTTGGGTTCACGCCTCAGCCACTGCTCAGAGTTGGCCTGGCCTGGGGAGCAGAACTTTCCACGGGATAGAAAGGACTGGCTTTCTTTCTCCTTCTTTAACTGTCTTTTAATATTATTTTCTATTTTTTTTTCTTCCTTTTCTCCCGACTAACTCATAAATATAACAACCAAAGGAGTCTGCTTTTGAGGGGTGCCTGGGGCGTAAGCTCTCACTTGTGACAAGTAGTGAATATAGTGTCAAAGCAGATTAGGTACTTTGGAGATTTTTTTTTATTAACATTAAACAGTATTTTGATGATTATGAATTACAACAATTTTGTATTTGTGTTCTTTAAATGTCAGAGATGGTTTCTGCTTCCTGATTAGACTGTGTTAATTGAATTAATCCCTGATATTCACCTAAATCATTCTGTATATGACTCATGAACATTTACATTGAAAGTGGAGTCTCTCTCTTAGTTATACAAGGAGTTTCCCTTTAGGGTCCTACAAGGAACTGGGACTGTGTACTCCTTTCTCTTCTTTATTTAATTTACTCTTCTCCAGAATTCTCTTAGGCAGGACTTAAAAGAACTCTATAAAATGGCTTACTTTCTGTTTGATTTAAGCTATTCCATAATCAGAGCATTGCAGAAACTCCCTCAAGGGCACAGCCATTAAAGAATTCTTTCTAACAGTCATCACCCAGAGAGAGGAAGAGAAAAAAAAACAACAAAGACATTCCAACTGACTCCCCAAGTTCTTCCTGAAGAAAACTACTTTGTGCCATATGTACTGATTGCTTTGGATTAATTCAGCTGTAGAAATGTCATCTGCTTAATGATACTTTGACTTAATATATAATACATAATACTTAAGATCAACTATATTTGTTCCCATTGGCTAAAACTCCTAGAGCACTATTTCCCAAACTTGACTGATGAGAAGACTCGGAAAAATAATCTAGGTCAGTTGTTAAAAATATAATCTTCTGGGACCACATCAAACCCAGTGGATTCTGAGATCCTGAGAAGCTACACCTTCAACAATAAGTTTTCCAGGGGATTCTTACATCAAGCAAGTTTGGGACGGAGCCTTGGAGGAAGCTGAGGAGTGCGCTCTAAGGCTGCCCTGGAGTAGAGCGGTTAATAAATTTAATAAATCAGAGTGACCTGATAATGCAGTGTTACCACTGGGAGACTCAAGACTGACCAGGTGGGAGTGCTTGCCCACCACCTTCCTGAGACACCGCCAGCAGGGAACAGCCACACCGCTTCCTCTGGGCAGAGCTGAGGGGTACTGGTGACTAGAGTGTAGATGTGAACCAGGCTCTCAGCATTCGGATCCCCACCCTCCCCTGACCTTGAACAAGATCCATACCTTCATCTTTCAAATTTATAGAATGGGAACAATAATAGTGTCTACCTTGTGGGGGTTATGTGAGAGTTTAAGATAGTTTTCATTATTTAAGAAGTAAACTAATGAGAGAACAAGTGGGTAAGAAACGGTAACTTACAAATAATACTCTTTCAAGAAGAACAGAGCTTCTGCAAGGATACTGAACAAGGAAACCTCTCCCATCTACCTAGATATTGCCACCACCCTTGCTGGCCTTAGCCCTTAGGTTTTTTATTATTTATTTATTTGTTTATTTTTATTTTTTAAAGATTTTATTTATTTATTTGACACACACAGAGATCACATGTAGGCAGAGAAGCAGGCAGAGAGAGGGGGGGAAGCAGGCTTCCCGCTGAGCAGCGAGCCTGATTTGGGCCTCGATCCCAGGACCCTGAGATCATGACCTGAGCTGAAGGCAGAGGCTTAACCCACTGAGCCACCCAGGTATCCCATCCTTAGTTTTTTTATGTTAAAACACCTTAGCATTCAAATCCAGACCCAGAATCTAAACTAGTCTAAATCCCAG